>NC_133421.1:15345000-16595000 GCF_049350105.2 Macaca mulatta | reverse complement strand
TATTGTGCGTGTAGTCTTTTTAAAAATCAGTGTTCCTGCTTCTAACCCAACAGCATCCCTGACCCATTTTCTTTCTTTCTTTGTTTTTCTTTCTTTCTTTCCTTTTTTTTTGTTTGAGACAGTTTCACTCTTGTTGCCCAGGCTGGAGTGCAGTAGTGCAATCTTGGCTCACTGCAACCTCTGCCTCCCAGGTTCAAGCAATTCTCTTGCCTCAGCCTCCCGAGTATCTGGGATTACAGGTGTGCACCACCATGCCCAGCTAATTTTTTTTGTGTTTTTAGTAGAGATAGATTTTCACCATATTTGTCAGGCTGGTCTTGAACTTCTGACCTCATGATCCACCCACCTTGGCCTCCCAGAGTGCTGGGATTAGAGGTGTGAACTGCCGTACCTGGCCCCCTGACCCATTTTCTTTTTTATTTTTTTTGAGATGGAGCCTCGCTCTGTCGCCCAGGCTGGAGTGGAGTGGCGCAATCTCAGCTCACTGCAAACTCCGCCTCCTGGGTTCACGCCATTCTCCTGCCTCAGCCTCCCCAGCAGCTGGGACTACAGGCGCCCGCCACCATGCCAGGCCAATTTTTTTTTTTTTAATTATTTTTTAGTAGAGACGGGGTTTCACCTTGTTAGCCAGGATGGTCTCGATCTCCTGACCTCGTGATCCACCCGCCTCGGCCTCCCAAAGTGCTGGGATTATAGGTGTGAGCCACTGTGCCCGGCCCCCTGACCCATTTTCTTATTTGCCTCTTCTAATCTACTATATGGGTCAAAACACCAGATAATCAATCTTATTAAGAATTTAAAAATTAAGTAGGGCACTCTTAAGAATAAATGGGTCCAGATTTAGTGCATGGACTTGGTGGCATGTCTTTGCTCAAAGGTCTTTTATCTTCATGGCTCTGGGCTTTGGTTATCTGAAGCCTGGCCATCCTTAGTGCTCAGCTTCTCTTCGGCAGAGGAAGCACAAGGCTGTCTATCTGATTGCCTCGGGATGCCATTTTCCACAGCCACCTCTCAAAGCCAAATTAGATCAATTTCACCCATGCCACAGTTAGAGTTTCCAACTGCAGAACGCAGAAGCTTTCTGTTAAATTCTAGCGGTGTTTTCTTTGAGAGTTTTAGAACAACTGTTTTATAGCAACCATTCTAGTTCAACCACCTGAGCTCTTTTATATACAGTAATTTTTGAAGTCTCCTACGGTGTCTCTTTAAGAGCCTCTCCACTTGGCAGCCTTTCTCCTTGGCTTCTTACCTAGCTCTGTCCTTCTTTGTCCTGCTCTGCAGCATCACTGAGAGCTGTTCATGTACGTGTGGACTGTGGGGTTCTTGGCCGCATTGTAATGCAGGACATCCTGCATTACATTTGGAAATGGCCAAGAGGACTTGGAAAGAAGAAAATTGATCCCTCCATTCCCAAAGGATGGGGGTAAATGTGGTTGTGAATTCTTGTTCCTCGGTGAGTTTTGGATGTTCTTCTTTCATGAAGTAACATTCAACAGTGGTGTGCAGGCTGCAAAAGGCAGCTGAACTTCAGCAACTCTTCCTCAACATGTTGTAAAGGGATTACTCTGGATCCTAACCTCTGAAGCCTGTGGGGGCCTACCTGGCCGAGGCATTCATGATGAAGGGTGACTCATTACTTCCTTGACACTGAGGCTGTGAAGAGTGAAGGTGGACGGCTGGGGAAGTCACTGTGATCATGGCATCTTGTATTGATTGTGGAGCCTGTTGCTATACAGTGGAGGGGGATTTGTAGGTGGGTTTGAAAAGTAGAAGTCCAGAGAGTGAGGAAACGGAAAAATCAACAGAACTGGGAAAGGTGACACATATAAAATGTGAATTTAGTTTAAAACAAATTTTTTTTTTCTCTCTGAGGCGGCGTCTTGCTCTGTCGCCCAGGCTGGAGGGCAGTGGCTTGATCTCAGCTCACTGCAAGCTCCGCCTCCTGGGTTCACGCCATTCTCCTGCCTCAGCCTCCTGAGTGGCTGGGACTACAGGTGCCCGCCACCATGCCCGGCTAATTTTTTGTATTTTTAGTAGAGACGGGGTTTCACTGTGTTAGCCAGGATGGTCTCGATCTCCTGACCTCGTGATCCACCTGCCTTGGCCTCCCAAAGTGCTGGGATTCCAGGCGTGAGCCACCGCGCCTGGCCTAAAAAAATGTTTTTTAAGTTACTTCTAACAGATAAATCGATCTTGTTTTAGATCATTTTATTTAGAAGGTAAATAATACAATTTTAGTCTGAAATGCAGGCTGAAGATGAATTGTTTCCCAACAGTTTGTGCAATTTTCATGCAAAAAATGAAAGACACAGTAACTCCTTTGTAATAGATAATTTCTAGATGGTTTCCCATTTATGGACTGAAGGTATACCCTTCCTCCTGCTCCCATGCAAACTCGTATGTTGAAATCCCAGCCCTCAATGTAATGGTATTGTGATGTGGGGCCTCTAGGAGGTGATTAGGTCATGAGAGTGGAGGCCTCATAAATGGGATTAGCGCCCTCATAAAAGAGATCTTGGAGAGATCCCTCTCTCATCCTCTTTCCACTGTACTAGGATATAAGAAGTCAGCCATCTGGAAGCAGGGAGAGAACCTTCATAGAACCTGACCATGCCTATACCTTAGACTGACCTTAGACTTCCAGCCTCCAGAACTGTAAGACTGTTTATAATACACCCATCTGTTGTACTTTGTAACAGCAGCTTGAACTGAGACAGGTTCCATTTGCACACGGTCTACCTGGGTCATCTATGGCTCATCCTGCTTTGCTGTTCCTCCAACATTCACCGAGACCTGACTTTATATTCTGTACGTATTTGCTGACTTATGTAGCACCTGTTTCCCTCACTAGTGTGTAACACCCATGAAAGGAGGTGTTTTATCTCTTCATTTATGCATTCTTAGTGCCTAGGATGTGCCTGGCACATAAAAAAGCACTCAATAGATATTTGTTAAATGACAGAGTGAACACCAGTGGCAATTTCTTTTAAAAAAATTGATAGCATTGAAAAAACATGGTGGCAAAAGTAATACATTTTCACAGAAGATATTCAGAAAATATAGAAACAGAAAGGAAAAATAAAAATTAACCCCAATTTCACAATGCAGAGACAACAACATAAACATTTCGATGTTTGTCCTTCCAGGAGGTGTTCAAGACATTCATTGGCCTATCTAGCAGGGACTGACTGAGACGGTACGTTGTATATTTATCAAAAGATGCTTCCAGTTTCACCTTGGCCTGGGCAACTGCAGACAGTCTCCTTGGATGATGCTTGTGACTCTTCCCCCAACACCTGAGTGGCCCCTTGTGGTTGGGTACATGGATCCCAAAGCTGAGTGTGAAGTCGGTGCTGGGAACTGAGTCACCAAGGGCATGGATGCTTCCACCAAGGCAGACAAGATTTAAAAAACTAGTTTCAGGCTGGGCGCAGTGGCTCAAGCCTGTAATCCCAGCACTTTGGGAGGCCGAGATGGGCGGATCACGAAGTCAGGAGATCGAGACCGTCCTGGCTAACCCGGTGAAACCCCGTCTCTACTAAAAAATACAAAAAAACTAGCCAGGCGAGGTGACGGGCGCCTGTAGTCCCAGCTACTCGGGAGGCTGAGGCAGGAGAATGGCGTAAACCCGGGAGGTGGAGTTGGAAGTGAGCTGAGATCCGGCCACTGCACTCCAGCCTGGGCGACAGAGCGAGACTCCGTCTCAAAAAAATAAAAACAAAAAAACAAAAGACTAGTTTCCGTGGCACTAATGAGACCAATAGCAAACCCAGCCTGGAACATCTTAGGAGACTGGTCACGATTTCCATTTCTTTCTCTGCTTGGCGTTTTTGCACGATCATGAGGAGTTTAGAGAGTAGGAGGAGGCCTCAAAAAGGACATCCTGAGCTTCTTAATAATGTGTCCAATGATGGCCTCGTCACTTAATTATAAAGAAAACTTATATTATTAATTTGTCTCCTAAGATTAAACGGATCATATTTATCATTAGATGCTTTTAAAAAAATAAAATTTACTTCTATTTATTTCGATTCATTTTTTATCATTTCTAAACACTTCTGAAAACGATAGACTTCCCTGGATTAATACTTACTTCTCTGACTTGTATAAATTTGCAAAAGGATGAAAAGCAAATAGGAGGAAAGACTTCAAGGCCTGGTGTCTTAGGTTTGTTCCCCCCACGAGGAGATAAGGATTCAGATGCAAGGGGTTCATTTTCGAGGGGGATCTCGGAAGCACCAGGAAGGGTCGAGGAAGTGAGAATGGGCAGGAAAGGGAAAAAAAAAAATTCTGGTGTGCCCAGAGCAGGCTATGTCAGTGGGCACTGGTGCTCCATCTTACCGGACTTCTGCCAGGGCATGTAGATGCGCCTCATGCCTGATGGATGCAAAGCTGAAGCATCTGGCACTAATGATCATTCACGATTGGTTGCAGGCTACTTCTGTAGGGGGTCACTCCCTGGTCCTTCTAGCCTGCCCTGTGCACAGGTTGAGGACAGTCCTGTGGCTGGAGAAAGCTGGATCTGAAGGTTGTAGAAACTTGCGGAAAGAAGCCATCAAAGTGACTTGGAAAGGTGAGTGCCTGCAGAGGGGCTATGGGTGGGGCAGCAAGAGCATTTGCTGCATCCAAGGTGCTCCAACCCCACTTCCACCAGGCAGCTCTGCATGGGAGATTTTGAGCCTGGCCTCACTGCTAATAAAGTGCTGTTTTAATTTCCACTTGGAGCCAGGCATGGTGGCTCACGCCTGTGATCCCAGCACTTTGGGAAGACGAGGCAGGTGGATCAACTTGGGGCCAGGAGTTCAAGACCAGCCTAGCTAACATGGTGAAACCTTGTCTCTACTATAAATACAAAAAATTAGCCGGGTGTGGTGGCGCACACTTGTAATCCCAGCTACTTGGAGGCTGGGGCATGAGAATTGCTTAAGCTTGGGAGGCAGAGGTAGCAGTGAGCCGAGATTTTGCCACTGCACTCCAGCCTGGGCGACGGAGAAAGACTCTGTCTCAAAAACAAAAACAAACAAACAAAAATTCCACTTGGCTGTGTTTCCTTGCTAATCATAGGCCATTTGAATGGAAGGGCTGATGGCCAGCTCTGTACTTGGGTCAGTCTTGCTAAAAGACAGAATTCCCTTGAGGGGTGTGGGTGTGGGGCAAAGTATTGCCAGATAATTGTCATAATGAGGATACCTCCTTTCTGGAGGTAGGAGTCTTTAATTCATTCCTAGGCAGCATTGTCTATCTTCCCCCTTCAACCCTAAACATCTCCCTTAACATCTCCATGTCTGTTGTGGAGGTCTAAAAGGACCTCAGGCTGCTGTGAGCATCTCACTGGGTGACCCTCCCCTAACCCTATCAAACCTCCCTTCTGGGGACCCCTTTTCTGCATTTGTCTTGGTAGCCAGAGTCTGACCGCTAATGCTGGACTCCTTGTTTATGGTGAGAGAAGAAGAGGAAGAGAAGCGTTCTGACAGCCACAGATTTAAAAAATGTATTTTGTAAGCGAAATATTTCACACTGCCTGGAGATCTTTTTTTTTTTTTTTTTTTTTTTTTTAATTGAGACAGAGTCTCGCTTTGTTTCCCAGGCTGGAGTGCAGTGGTGCAATCTCAGCTCACTGTAAGCTCCGCCTCCCGGGTTCCAGCGATTCTCCTGCCTCAGCTTCCTGAGTAGCTGGGATTATCGGTGCCCGCCATGACACCCAGTTAATTTTTGTATTTTTAGTAGAGATGGGGTTTCGCCATGTCGGCCGGGCGGGTCTTGAACTCGTGACCTCAGGTGATCGAGCTGCTTCAGCCTCCCAGAGTGCTGGGATTAGGCATGAGCCAATGCACTCGGCCAGATCATTTTTATGGTTACATTTGTTGCATTGAAAAAACCGGGCTCTTTGGATTTCTCCATTAATTTTTATACCTTTCCATTGTTTATGCCTGCAAAGAATTTTTCAAAATGTCTGCTATTATGATATTGATATACAAGAAAGTTTTTTAGGGCTTTAGGGCTATAATGATTTAAAATCTATCTGTCTATCTAGCTATAGATAGATAGAGTTTTATGTTCACACACATGTATAAATATAATCCAAATATATATAATTCAAGTATATTATAATTGAAATATGCATATGCATATAATTTCAATAAGAAAAATCTCTATGCATTGACATGGAAAGATAGATCTGTAAACAATAGTTAGAGAATAGTAGGTTTGTGAACAAGAGCAACAATCCCTCCTCCCCTTCTGCCCTCACGACCCTCCCTCTGTTTAGAGAAAGGTCTGGAAGAAAGCACACCAGACATTTAACAATGTTTTTGTGTGAAAAAGAGAAGGCTAGGTAAGGAGATTTTCGCATTTCATTTTACACATTTCCCTCTTGTCTGATTCTACTTTCAAGAAGCATGAACTTTTACAATTAAAAATTTAAAAAAATCCCAAATCCACAGCCCTTCCCCTCTTCAAGAGGTGCCATAGGAAGCCGCTCCCCTCTTACTAGAGGCATCATAAAAAGAGGCATCCCCAGCAAAGGCTTCCCAAGGTGGACAGTGCCGCTTTGAGTGGTGGCCAGGGCTAGAAGAGGTGGCTTCTCTGTGCCTTGAAGATATTGAGCTGGGTTCTGATGCAGCAGAAGCTGGAGACGGAAGTGCGCCGAAACCAGCTCTCTCTACCTGATGGGAAATAGAGCATTGCTACAGGAAGGCAGCCCCAGGGTCAGATGACTAAGGGACACAGGGTAAAATGCCAACAGACAAGCACCCCTAGGTGGTTGGATAGTGACCGATCCCACAGAATGGTGGGCAAAGGGCTGCCATGGGCACATTCGCTCCTATCACACTGCCCTCAGCTGCGCCCTGGCTGCCCCACCCCATCCCAGGAAAGGGAGTGATCATTTGATTGGTCCGAATCTGAGGCAGTCATGGAGACAAACTTGCTAAAGATAAAAGGACCTTGAGAATTCTTACACTTACAGGTTGTGGACAAGGAACAGCCAAGGAAGGAGACAGAGCAGGAAGCCTCAGAATTTAGGTGGAGAGTGTAGAGCCGTATCTCAGAAGCAGAGTATTATGTTGAATGTCTCTGTTCGATTCAATTAGACAAACATTTATCAAACTACTAATAGAGAAACACACTGTCAGGCTCCAGTAGCACCAAAGTGTTTCTTGATTTTAAGGAACTTAGAAGATAAATGGAGAGATGAATAGTTATCAGGTTGAACCATGTGAAATGCCAAGATTCCACCATTTTGATGCACAAAAACTGCAGTTTCATATGAAACAACCTAATGTAATATGAGAAAAATGCAATTATTATCTTCACAGGGGTTTTAGCAATGGTATTTTTATACACAGAGGAAGTACTCAAGATGGAAAGACACATCTCAAAAGGCCTGACATCTACATCGATTTTCCTGAATGACTTTTATTTTCATTGCTCAGGACGTTAGCATCTTCTGAAATGTCACGTTTAAAAGGCTGACTGGCCTTATTGTTACAAGATAGCACCAAAACTTACTTTTCATTTATGTCCAGAGATAAGAGAAGGTTTAAGTCTTTCTCTTAATGATCCAACAAACATCCTGAGATCACCCTGCCATCCTGATTAAACCAACTGGGTTCCATGCTAACTGTAAATCATGGATAGGGAATTGCATATGTTGATAGGCTCAGGTCTGGAATCTCGTCCATCAGGAGCAAGAGGAGGGGTCAACCCCGCATAAACCCATAGCTGCTCCCGTAGGGAATGGATGAGACGGAGATTGGGAACGCAAGCAGGCATGTCACTTCAGAGTTTAAGCGGCAGGGTGGCACTTGAGATTTAGAAAGATGGCTTTGCAGCATTGTGGATTTAACTGCTGAAGGTGAGTGATATTGGAGACAGAGAGGCCAGTCAGGAGGTAATTTAAGGGATCCTGGCAAGAAAAGATAAGTGTGCATGAAAATGGGGGGCAATGTGAGTCAAGAGGACTCACTTCATGGTGTGACGGAGCTAATAGAAATTGGGGACCACCTTGATGCGGAGAATGAGGGAGGTGGGATGGGGTAAGAATGCCTTGCCCATTTCTGATGTCGTGGTGAAAGTGGAGGTGCGGTTCATTAGGAGAAGTGGAGGGAGAAGACATTTAAGTTTTGGAGGAAAGATGACTAGGTCTGTGATCTTTTCTTTTTATGTGTTTTTCTTTCTTTCTTTCTTTCTTTCTTTCTTTCTTTCTTTCTTTCTTTCTTTCTTTCTTTCTTTCTTTCTTTCTTTCTTTCTTTCTTTTGAGACAAAGTCTCACTCTGTCACCCAGGCTGGAGTGCGGTGGCATGATCTCAACTCAGTGCAGCCTCCACCCCCGGGGTTCAAGTGATTCTTCTGCCTCAGCCTCCAGAGTAGCTGGTACTACAGGTGCGCACCACCACGCCTGGCTAATGTTTGTGTTTTTAGTGGAGATGAGGGTTCACCATATTGGCCAGGCTGGTCTTGAACTCCTGACCTTGTGATCTGCCCACCTCAGCCTCCCAATGTGCTGGGATTACAGGCATGAGCCACCGTGCCCGGCCCTTTTTGTATGTTTTTCTTTTGGTTGAGATGACCTTGGAATAAGATGGATAACTGGTTTTGCACCTAGAAGAGGCTAAAATGCAGGGTTGAGGTCAACAGTGTAGGGTTAAAACCATGTGTATGGTTGAGCTCTTCCTAGCTAGAGTGCAGGAAGGAGAGGGAGGAGGGGGCTGATGGGATGGAGGGGGCTATGAAGGCAGACAAGGAGCGAGCCCTGTGATTTGGGACAACCTCTTTCAATCATTGTTTCATTAAATGTAAAAAAAGGGATAAAAGCAACTGTCTCATAGGCTTGTTTTGCTGAGGAAAAGTCTATGCAAAGCTGGTATGGTACCTGACACAAGGGAAGTGTTTGCAGGATTTCTATGCCCTGCTTAAATGAAAATGTTTCATGTAAAATGGAAAGATTCTGAATAGAGAAAATAATCAGCCAATAAGGTAAGTCAAGGCTGGTTCTTTTTATCATCATGATTATAGTGGCAAAGAGGGTCTCCTTGGGAACCAGCACAGCCACATTCCTGCCTTGTGACCTTGGACAAGGTTCTCCAAGCCTGTTTTCTCTTCTGTAAAAGTGCATATAACATACCCTTTATACAGATATTGTTATGTTGAAATAAGGACATAAGTAAAACTCTTAGCAGAGTTCTTGATGCGATAAACAGTTATGTCATGGTTTTAAAGGAGTAAGACCTGGAGGGATTAGCGTCCCGGAAGCCCAAGAAAGAGAGAACAGTGTCAAGGCAAGGAACTTCTATAGAATGAGGACAAGGAGCCTCTACTGGTTTTGGCCACAAGGTGACTGTTGACCTGAGAAGACACGGGTTTGGATGAGTGGTTGAGGTGCAGTCTGGCTGCAGGTGGGCTGAGCTACAATAAGGAGGTGAGAAAAATGGAGACATCACAGTGCTTGAGTCTCCAGGCAAGGAAAGAAGATAACAGGCAGAAGGTGTGTAGGGTCGTGAGTGTTGTTTCCCAGGTGGTTAGTTTTGGTTTTGTTTTAACACAGAAAATAGGCCCATTTCTAAGTCTCCTTGTGTGTTTCTAAGACATCCTTTCCGCTCAGATTTTATAGAGGATTATTAAAAATACTGACCACTCAGGAAACAACAGGTGCTGGAGAGGATGTGGAGAAATAGGAACACTTTTACACTGTTGGTGGGATTGTAAACTAGTTCAACCATTATGGAAAACAGTATGGCGATTCCTCAAGGATCTAGAACTAGAAGTACCATATGACCCAGCCATCCCATTACTGGGTATATACCCAAAGGATTATAAATCATGCTGCTATAAAGACACATGCACACGTATGTTTATTGTGGCACTATTCACAATAGCAAAGACTTGGAATCAACCCAAATGTCCATCAGTGACAGACTGGATTAAGAAAATGTGGCACATATACACCATGGAATACTACGCAGCCATAAAAAAGGATGAGTTTATGTCCTTTGTAGGGACATGGATGCAGCTGGAAACCATCATTCTCAGCAAGAACAGAAAACCAAACACCGCATATTCTCACTCATAGGTGGGAACTGAACAATGAGATCACCTGGACTCGGGAAGGGGAACATCACACACCGGGGCATATCACGGGGAGGGGGGATGGGGGAGGGATTGCATTGGGAGTTATACCTGATGTAAATGACGAGTTGATGGGTGCTGACGAGTTGATGGGTGCAGCACACCAACATGGCACAAGTATACATATGTAACAAACCTGCACGTTATGCACATGTACCCTAGAACTTAAAGTATAATAAAAAAAAAAAATACTGACCACCCATTACTTAGGATGAAGATCTTTTTCTTCATTCAGATTCAAATAAGACAGGCTTGTTTGGATATAAAGACTGTCTTTTAATCAAAATAAATGGTTTGACCCTGCTAGAAATACTTGACTTTCTTTTCTTTTTCTAAATCACAATCTGTTTAAAATCAGCATAATCAGACAAGACAGGGAAATTGCAATGTATTTGGAAACATGGACAATAAGATAAAGAGAGCCTGGGAATGTTTCCTTCTCTCAGCAGTCTTTCAGTGCTGTTCTGGGTGCAAAGATTTTCTGCTTAGCAGACGCATTGTTAGTTAAAATTCACACACACACGCACAAATACGAAAGCCATAGAAATCTACAAGACATACCTCAATTTTCCAGTGAGGAAACTGAGACCAGTTTCTGCAACATCATGCGATTAGTCAGTAACAGATGGGACTATAACACTGTAAGTTCTCCTGGGTCCAAGATCAGTCCTTGTTCCATCACACTAAATTCAGGTAACTGGCATTTATCCCTGTTTCTCACCAGATCTGTGAACCCAAGTGTTCAACTTTTCCTTCCCTCACCACAGTTCCTTAGCATTTGGGTATAACTTTATTAATAAGACATATTTACTCTATGTTATGATATTATCTCTCTCATTAGTGCCTGAAAGGCAGAAATCTCTCTCTCTCTCTCTAAACATATATATATACACACACACACTCTACATATATACATATGTATATATGTGCACACATATGTGTGTGTGTGTGTATATATGTATGTATGTATTTGAATATGTGTATCTCCAGTGCTCTGCACTGTCCCTGAAGAATCTATTGAGTACCGGAATGGGTGGATAAGCAAATGATCTATCTGATTTATCTTGACTTTTCCTTATATAATTTCCTAGAGTGACATACAGGCTTTGATACTTTGATATTTCTGTACACACATGATCCAAATAGTTGCACCTATTCCAGAACCCTTCCTTCCAAAGGACAATTTCTGTCACTGCAGCCTGCCCCACATCCCTTCTTACAGGCATCATGGGAGCACATGCACTTCTAGCACAGATGGTCGATTTCTCTTGGAAGTGAAATTATTTTCATGAATCTCAAAGGATATGGGATATCTCCATTGTGTATTTTTCATAGGATGTAATTTGTGGTTTTATTTTTTTTTTGCCACCCTAAATTAGAAGGAGAACATCCAAATTTTGTCCATATTTTAGCAGATATATTATATGGTAGTACACACTCTCTCCAGCTAATCAACCCTACCACCTGCCTCGATGAATTTCTGGATGTCTTTAGACCTACTGAGTATATCATCTCAGACTGGCTACTCCAGAATGGAGGATAGTGATGACTTAGAGTCCAGGAATTCAGTCCTACAGCCCTCAGCCCTCCTTATTGTTCAAATTAGAGGAAACTGGGCCTTTTTCCAAATGAGTAGAATGTAATTTTAAAGTATTTGTCACCCTTCTATTGATTTCTTGTCTCCCCTTTCTAGGCATATATCACTGATACCCCCATTTTTCTCAACCACTTGTCACTCCTCAAACCTGCAGTTAGAGTCCAACCCCACCATTGCTTAACTCCATCAATGTTCACCAAATCCCTTTACTAAAATCTGTGTTCTTTCCCAGGTTGAATAAGTAGATATGCGTTGCCACTGAAATGCTAGAAATTAATGAAGACGATAAAAAATTCGTAAGCCAAAAACCAATGGCAAGCAACTCGGGTACATACCTGTAAGTTTTCCCAAACTTGAGAAGATAATCAAAGTCATGGCTGAGAAGAAGGAAAAGAGAGGGAAGCAAAGGCTGTGGGGCAGGGAAAGGTCCGGTTGACCTACAGAAGTTGGGTTACCCTCCCTGCCTCCACTGAGGATCACCAAGAAGAAAGTAGAAAGACAATAAAAGACTTGTGAAGATTTTAGCAGTATCCCTGCCTTTGGAGTGTAATCTCACCTCTCTTCTGTTTTTCTTCATTCTGGAATGAGTGTTTTCTCTATAGCTATATTCTTTCTCTTTCTCTCTCTCTCAAAGAGATTTTGGATGCCTCTGCACTGATATTACATGCCAAAGAAAGGGATTGCACAAGAACAAGAGCTCCTACATGGATCCTCTACAGTCTTTTGTGCTCCTACAGGCCCCCGTGATTTGGTCTCCTAGATTTTGTTCACACCCACCCTCAGGTCTTCTACCTGGCTACCTCTCTTTAAATCTCATCATGGATAGAATGCCGTTTCCTAAGTTCGCCCTGACATTGCTGTATTAATGAGGACTCTAACATTGTACCTGATAAAAACGCAAATTACTCTAAGCCAAGCTTGTCCAATCCACAGCCTGCAGACCACATGTAGCCCAGGACAGCTTTGAATGAAGTCCAACACAAATTTGTGAACTGTCTTAAAACTTTATGAGTTGTTCTGCAATTTTTTTTAGCTCATCAGCTGTCATTAGTGTTAGTGTATTTTGTGTGTGGCCCAAGATCATCCTTCTTCCAGTGTGACCCAGGGAAGCCAAAAGATTGGACACCACTGGTCTAAGCCAAAAGAAATTGATTGACTCACATAATTGAAAACTGTGTGAGTTAGTTCGGTTTCAGTCACAGATAGATTTGGGACTTAAATAAACCATATTATCATGTTCCCTCTCTGCCTCCTTCCTCATTTCTTGGGTCTGCTTTCATCTGCGTTGGCTTCATTCTCTTCCAAATGATCTCCATGTGATAGGGTTCCTCCAGGCTTATAAGATTCTTAGATTTTATGCTCTCAAATTGGAAACCTTTCAGACTTCCAGAATCCATACAAGTCTCTGCAAAAGGATTCTGCTTGGCCACGGTTGGGCCACGTGCCCATCTTGGAGCAGTCTGTGTATCTTGGGGAGTGGTATTTGCTGTTATCCTCAGCAATATGCCCACCACTGGGACAGTGGAAACTGGCCCCAATTGATAGTTCTACTAGAATTACATGGTGTGGGACTGATGGTTCCTAAGAGAAAGTGTTGTGGATCACACAAACGTAACAGAGGGCTGCTATAACTGCTATCTTTGAAATAATCACACTATTTATTTATTAACTCTGAGGAAATTAAACAAAAATGACAAATCAGGGATATGATATTAAAAATATCTTACGTCACTGGTAGGTGCCCTTGCTCTTCCAGACTTCTAAAGTGAATCTCTAACGGGGTAGGGAGAATCTCTGTTTTCCTCATTATTGTCTTCTTAGTACCTGGAACATAATAGGTGTTTAATACAGTTTCTTTATAATAGGGTATCAAGTGAGGTGAAATTGAAAACAGTAAGCCAGTGACTACTAAGTTATGGAGGCCAATAGCAAGAAGAGATGGAATAATTTTCCTTATCGCAGGAAGAATCATGTCAGTGAGCAGCCCTCTCAATTAAGAAGTTGTAAGGTAGCAGGCACCTATAGATGAGGATGCTGGATGTACTCAGTGGTGTGCTGGTAAATGTTCAACAAGGGATTCTCCAAGGACAAAAAACAACTCTGATTTGTAGCAATTGCCTATTCCTGTTGTGCAAACACTCCCACTGTGGTCAAAACCAGCTTAGGTTGGATGAGATGGCTCATGCCTGCAATCCCAGCACTTTGGGAGGCTGAGAAGAGAGGATTTGTTGAGCCCAGGAGTTTGAGATCAGCACGGGCAACACAGTGAGATCCCATCTTTACAAAAAATAAAAAAAAAAATTAGCTAGGTGTGGTGGTGCGCACCTGTAGTCCCAACTACTAGAGAGGCTGAAGTAAGAGAATTGCTTGCGCCAAGATGTTCAGGGCTACAGTGAGCTGTGATTGTACTATTGCACTCCTGGGTGATAGAGTGAGACCCTGTCTCAAAAACAAAATAAAATAATGTAATCTGAGTCACTGAAGGCGGAGTTGGGAAGAGCTGCACACCACCAGTCACAATTGGTTCTCAGGAGTCTGTATGCTCTATGAGCTGGCTCTAGCCCAACATACGACGTAACCAAGCCTTTTGTGGATTGATGAAGGCTGCTCCTCCCTGAGATTCTTCAGTAGGAACCCTCAGAAGAGAGTCACCAATTGCATATGGAACTTGGGGTTTTCTGGGGACAAGAGATCAACATCTAAAATCCTTATCCAAATATTTGAAATTAGTTAAACATAATGAAGTGGCCCGAGGTGGCACTGAGCAGGACTCTTGGTCAGATAAGGACCCAGGGATCCCAAAGAGAAACTCACCATGAGGTACATAGTTGGTCTGGTGACCTGGGAACAACATTGGTATTAAGGTCACTGAGAATTTCGAATGTAGCCTATGACTGAGCCTAGAAGTTACTCTGGACTCAGCCACCCAGGCAAAGATAATGTGCTTCAGAGGACAATGATTAAGAATTTGAGTGTAGCTAAAAAGATAAAGTACTGAATCCCATTAAGTGCACCACTTGAATTCTGCCAGGTTTCCAGACAGCAAAGACCTCAATGCAACAGTGCATAAATGTTCTTTCAATTGTAAGGCCCAGTATGAACAGTTATGTAAACCAGCAGTTTCCAACTAAGCCCTAAGTGCTCACAGAGTGTTATCAGTCAGGATAGGTTTAGGTTATGCCATAGTAACAAGCAATACACAAGTTTTAGTGGCTTAATACAACATGAAGTTATTCCGAGATTATTCTGAATGCCATCATAGATATTGAAGGTCCAGGCTGATACATATTCTTGACGCCTGTTGCTACCATTGCTGAGGCAGAAAATGATGTAACACATTTATGCAATGGATTTTAAATGACACCTCAATTCTGCTCTCGTTTCATTGGACAAAGTGAGTCCTGTAACTGCATCTAACCCCTCTGTGGGCAGGGTTGTGCAATCCTAGCCTGTGCCCAGAAGATGGAGCTGGCAAACAGCACTAACAACCTCAGAGGTTGACTGAAAATTCATATTATGTTTTTCCTCTTAGCCTTTGTAAGAAGAAATCAACCTTATTTGATGCTTGAACTGAATAAGCCCCCAGGAATCTTGAACAACTCAGTTGGAGGAAGGCCTAAAGGGGACACTAAAACCCCTGGTTTGTAGGTAGGGGAAACCTCTATCAATTTACTTGGAAAATGTAAAGAGCAGTTTTGGTATGTCAAACAGGTAAAATAAATCAAATCAGGTGCATGTTGAATGAATGAATGAAAGAAACTTCATTCAATGGAATTATACCTCTCTCCTGTAAACATTATTTTTTGTGATTCTTTTCAGACATTTTCCACAGAGTTCCTGTCCCTTCATTCAATTGCATTATTAACGTAGGTGAGAACAATCATTTATCCTTCTCCTTTGAGAAGAAGACCCCATAATTAGGTTTATCCCTCTCCCAGTAGGTTTTGTAGATAGAATTGAAAGATTTATTTTTTTAATAAATGGGAGCCAAATGTTGAATGAGGGCCATTTAAGCATGAGATGCAATAAAGTTTGGAAAGCTTAGGTTTCAATCCCAGAGCACAGAAGTTTAGAGATCACAAAATTCTTTTGTTCTAGTTTGTTGAATTGTTCTTAAAAACTCTAAAAGCAGAGCATTCTTTCTGCAGCATGACACACAAAACAGAGATATACAAGCAAAAGATGTCTCATTACCCCCAATCTCTCCGGGTAATCAATATCAATAGATGTGGCTCTTTCCACATCTTTTTCTGCACTCGTAAGCACACATACACATCTCTAGAAAGGACATACACATATGATGCATCCCTCTTCATTTCTTCTTCCTTACTTCTTTTCTCCTTCTCCTTCTTCTTCTTTTCTTAGACAGTCTCGCTCTGTTGCCCAGGCTGGAGTGCAGTGGTGCAATCTTGGCTCACTGCAAGCTCCGCCTCCCGGTTTCAGGCCATTCTCTTGCCTCAGCCTGCCGAGTAGCTGGGACTACAGGTGCCCGCCACCACGCCCGGCTATTTTTTTTTTTTTTTTTTTTGTATTTTTTCGTAGAGACGGAGTTTCACCGTGTTAGCCAGGATGCTCTGGATCTCCTGACCTCATGATCTGCCTGCCTCAGTCTCCCAAAGTAGAAACTCAATTGTTTTAGTAATCTGTGAACACCTCTATAGGTCAGGCATTTTCACCTTGTGGGTTTACCCCTTTGTGTATCATAAAATCAGTTTACCCAACCAGTAATTTTTAAGTGAAGCAGCATAGAAAAGAATAGTAAATATCAGAGAACTTTGCATGTGGTAAGGATAAGTATTGTTTTCTGAAAATTTTATTTCATATGTGTATATAAATTTCCTCACCTACAAAATGAGGGTAATAATAGTGCCTCTTCATGGGCTATTGATAGGATTAAATGAACAATTGCACATACAATTCTTAGAATTTTATGCCAATTTTATGACTGGTACCTTGTAAGCACAGTGTAGGTGTCATCTTTGTCACCATCATTAGCATCATCCTCATCATAATCACCATTGTTCCCACTAGACCTGACGTTTTGTCTAATCCAAGGGTGGAGGAAAGCATATTATTTGTTTTCATTTGTATTTGCCTTTCCACTAGCCAGACGGAGTATCTCTTCATATGTTTGTTAGCCCTTTGTGTTTTCCCTTGAACAAATTTCCTGTTCATTATGCCATACTCATTTGTCTGTTTTTATTTGATCTTGAAACAATTAATTGTACAACAGGGATATTAATTCTTTGACCTTACTGGCAAATATTCTTATTGCTGATATTGGAAAATATTATATTGGCAAATATTCTTACCAATCTATCACAGTCCTCTGAATTTTATCTATAGTGCCTTTATCCATTTATCCATTTCTAATTTTTGAAATAGCACTTAGTTGCTTTCTTTCTTATGGCTTTGGGGAATCTCTTCTTGCTTAATAAGGACTTCTCTACCCAATAGCTACATAAATATTCTCCTACATTTTTCTCCCCCAAATCTTGAATGCTTTATTTTTTACATTAGATCTTGAATTCATCTAAGTTTATTTTTGTATGTGGACTGAAGTAAGAGAGTAGCATTGCTTTATTCCAGATGAATGACCAATTATTCCAGTCTCACTTATAAAATAAACCATTCTCTCATGACTGAATTTAAATACCATCTTTATCATATATTAAATTTCTACGTATACTTGGATCTACTTCTGGATGCTTGTCCACTGATTTATTTGACCATTCTCATGCCAATACCATACTATTTTGATTGCACCATTTCATGTATAATCTCTCCCTTACTCTTTTTCTTCATTGTCTTAGAGATCCTTACACATTGGTCTTTCAGTATGACATTTAAAATCATACTAACAATTTTTGTTAAAGAACCTTTTATGATTTTTATTAAAAGTTAATCTATATTGAGAAGAACTGACATTTTTGTAATTTGTTTCCTCATCCATTTCTTTAGATTTTATTTTATATTTTTCATTGTATTTTTCACATAGAACATTTTCGTTGATTCCTCGGCAGTTTAATATCTAATGTGATTGATCATTAATGGAATTTTTAAAATTGCCTCTTCATTCTAAATGACTTCAGCTAATACAAAGATGACTTTTGTGCAGTTATTAATAAATTTTTCAAACCAAATTTACTCTTTAATTCCAATAGTTTTAAAAAATTATTACTGTATTCTCTTGGCTGTTCTAGGCATATGGTTATTATACAATCTATAAATAAAGGTAATTTGCTGTCTTTATTTCCAAATTAATTCCACTCATTTCATTTCCTTTTACTATTACGTTAGCTAGACTTTCTAAAGCCATGTTGAATATAAATGATGCTCGAAGATATCACTGTTTTCTTACTTTCTGGTTTTAATGAAATTGATTACTATTTCACATTTAAATAGGATGTTTGATTTTGGGCTTTGATAACAGTCTTCATCATACTTAGGGCATTCTATGTATTTCTGTTTATTTCAGCAATAGTTATGTTTGCTGAAATCTATCACATGCCTTTTCACTGCCTGTTTATTTAATTTGTTGTTGTAATCAACTTAATGGATAAATGTTTTAACATTGATCCATCTAACATTCCTGGAACAAATGACTACTTTGGATGCAAAGAGGAAAAAAATAGTAAAAGAAATAAAAGGAAAAGAAAAAGCTGTTTGTGCATGAATATGCATGGAGAGAGAACAAATTGATACCACAATGCAAACAGCAAATGTGAGATAAGTTTGGCTTATCAGGAGAAAAAAGAAAAGAAGATATGAAACCTCCAAAAATGGGAAACAAACAAAACTAAACAAAATCTTGTTTCCAGGCCAGGCATGGTGACTCACGCCTATAATCCTAGCACTTTGGGAGGCTGAGACTGGTGAATCATCTGAGGTCAGGAGTTCGAGACCAGCCTGCCCAACATGGTAAAACTCCGTCCCTACTAAAAATACAAAAATTAGTCGGGCATGGTGGCACACGCCTGTAATCTCTGAGGCAGGAGAATCACTTGAACCTGGGAGGTGGAGGTTGCAGTGATCTTTAAGATCACTTTTAAGATCACGCCACTGCACACCAGCCTGGGCAACAGAGTGAGACTCTGTCTCAAAAGAAAAGGAAAAAAAAAACTTGTTTCCAAATAGGCTTTTTTCTTTCTTTCTTTCTTTCTTTCTTTCTTTCTTTCTTTCTTTCTTTCTTTCTTTCTTTCTTTCTTTCTTTCTTTCTTTCTTTCTTTCTTTTCTGACACTATTCACAATAGTAAAGACTTGGAATCAACCCAAATGTCCATCAGTGGCAGACTGGATTAAGAAAATGTGGCACATGTACACCATGGAATACTATGCAGCCATAAAAAAGGATGAGTTCGTGTCCTTTGTAGGGACATGGATGCAGCTGGAAACCATCATTCTCAGCAAACTATCGCAAGAACAGAAAACCAAATACCACATGTTCTCACTCATAGGTGGGAACTGAACAATGTTCCCACTTGGACATGGGAAGGGGAACATCACACACCGGGGCCTACTGTGGGGAGGGGGAAGAGGGGAGAGATAGCATTAGGAGATATACCTAATGTAAATGACGAGTTAATGGGTGCAGCACACCAACATGGCACATGTATACATATGTAACAAACCTACACGTTGTGCACATGTACCCTAGAACTTAAAGTATAATAATAAAAAAAACTTGTTTCCAAATAGGCTTTTTTTTTTTTTTCTTTTTTTGACAAGGTAACAGGGAGGTTATGCCTTCTGATCCCTGAGTAGATGAATAAACTATTTTTTAGCTGGTGGACACAGGTCTTGGCATGATATTTGTGAAGACTGTTGAGTGGATGTTGATTGTGGTCTCCCCAGTATTTGAGAAAAGAGCAAATATTATTTCTGTAACTACTACTAAACAAGTGAATTATTTTTCTCTTTCAGTGCTCTTATTTGGTCACTACGTAGAGTTACTTCTGGATTCCAAATATCTTTTAAAGCTGACCTTGTCTCTTTTTCCATAGCCACTATGTTAGGTCAGGTCTTCTAATATCCCACCGGGAGGGAGAGAATACCAAACTTGAAGGGCAAAGATAAGAGGGACTGAGCCTGACGCTGGCCACTATAGAAGTTTTCATGACCAAGTGGAACTAAGGAAGGAGCCAAATGCAGACTGTCAACACTGACTTCATGTCAGAACCACAGGGACAGCCCAGACCCCGTCCCAGAGATTCTCACTTAATTGGTCTGTACTGGGGCCAGGCATATTTTAAAATATGGCTCAGCCCCAGGCAACTTTAATGCACTCCCTATACTGACAACTATTTAAGCAGTGGTGCTTGAAGAGTGGTCCCTGGACCAGATACAACAACATCTCTTGAACATTTGTTTGATTTGCAATTTCTGAGCCGATCCACCCAGATCTAATGACTCAAAACTGTAGGGTTGGGGCCTAGCAATCTGCCTTATAACAAGCCCCGAGGGTATTCTGATGTGGATACCAGGTGACAGTCATTACCAATGACTTGGAGAGTTGCTAAGTAGTTAGAGAACGACACCCCCAGTGGATCACTGATGCCAAAAAACTTGGTTCTGAGGGCTGGGGATCATAGATAACACTTTTGATTGCTACAGGATGGTGAAGAAGAATATGGACCCAGGGAAAGACATTGACTGCAGTTAATAAGGGGATCAGAGGCATCTCGAAACAGTTTCAGTAAAGAGGTGAGGGTGGGAGTCATGATCCCCAGGGTAAAGGAGAAAAAGATGGTGAGAAAGAGGTGGGAGCGGGTATGACCTGCTCACTGCAGACATATGGCCATAAAAGGAGGCAGAAACCAGAGATGAACGAAGTTGGAGGTGGCAATGCCATTCATACAAAGAGCGTTTTCATTCATTTGTTTATTTGACCTTCAGAAACAGATTATACCTTAACGGTTGTGAGACACAAGGAGAAGCTGAAAGAAGAAAGAAGAAAGAAAGAAAGAAGGGTTGATTTTGGAAATTAAAAAAAAAGTGACTCCTCATTTCTGGGTCAGGAGATGTCTTGTCAGCTATAGGTTAATTCGGGTAAACCAGTAGTCCCATTTCCTCCCTGTTTTGCCTCCATTTTATGTAGCAAAAGATCACACGGCAGAGAAAAAATAAAATAGAACAGTTTCTTCCCTTGGCCTGAAGGAGTCTGGAGAAATGCTTCAGCTGGCTGTATTCCTTGGTTTAACAGAGCCCTCCTAGGTGTCTTGTGTGGGCCATTTGAGGGGTGCCACTGAGAGAGGGAGAGAGTGCCATCTTCATTTTTCAGGGACCCCAGCTTTTTCTGGGGGCAGTATCTGCTGAAATCTGGAGGTCTGTCCCCTGCCTGGACACACAGCGCACAGGCCTCACCAACACCCGCCCAGTGCCGCCCGCCTTGACTTGTGTTGACTTGCTTTCTGATCAGCAACTGCACAGCCTTTATTTTCTTCGCCGTCTAAAATTAGTTTCTGGCTGGACTGTTTTTTTTCACACATGAATTTCCAGAGATGATGCTTTGTGCAGAGCTTTTTGCCTTCTTGCCTCCCCTCCCTCAACCCCCTCCTCCTTATTCATGAGGTTCACAGTCTTGGACCTTATGTTGTAGCTTGTTAATGCTTTTGGTTCCAGCACACTTTCTTTGTTCCCAGATTAACCTCTCAGCTACCTCTGTCTTCGCTCCCCGGGGCACACCTGGGGGTCTTATTTTTAGGACTTCTACTGTAAATCTCTGACACAAGCTGCTTCTTGCTCTGGAAATCCCACAACAAAGAGGTCTCCTCAATTAACATAATTACTATCGCTCCCGCATGCATAATTTCCCTGCCCCCATACATCAGAATATCAATTCAGCATCCCAGCTCCACAGGATAATAAGCCCTGGACCAAATGTAACCAGGACTGAAGTTTCTTTACCAGTGGCCTATCTTGGTCTCTCCTGTAGTGTCCATATCAATCTTAGGGGAGCTGCGGTAAGGGGAAACCCTGGGGGTATAGATGGCAGGTTAGAAAGGAAGAGGAGTTTAGGGGAGAGACTCTGACATCATAGTTAGTGCACAATTCAGAGCAAGACCAGGACTGTTAAAAATTCTGGACAATAGCTTAAAATGAATAGATCTGCATCCCATTGTCTGGTTTTATTATGAATCATTTTGTTTTCATTTTCTCCTGTGTACATACCCCGGTGCCCCACGCAGAGATCCCACATCATCTTGAAGTGAGAGTCCTTTTGTCATAGCAATCACGTCCAGTCTCCTGCATTTCTGTATGAACATTAGCATTGCATGGTTCTTTCAAGGAGATGATCTCTCTTTAGAAACATCATATTCTAACAAGGAATGCTGCTCTTTGCTCTGATTTACTAGCATGAAGGAATCACACTGCCTTACATATCTGGTTGCTGAACGTCCTTTACCAAAATATAAAAGCATCCCTGAGATATGGGGAATGAAGCTTCAATGATAACTTGTACATACCGGTTGATTATGCTGTTTCTAATATTTTTGTTCTTTTAAAAATATTTTAGTTGCAGCATGCATTAAATAATGTTACAAAAAGCCATCAAGATCACATTATACAGGTTAACCATCCAGAGCCATGTAATATTGGTTCCTGCTATATATTTGGCATGGAATTTCTAAAGTGCTATTCTGAAATATTTGTATTTCTTAACTGTATTCTTTTTTCTCTCACAAATAATAGATAGCTTAAACTTGCAGAAGCAAACAATTGATTGCCTTAGATGTTTTAGTCCAGAGATGGTTTTAGCTTCATGCGTAATAAGTCTTATACATAGTTTCATGTGTGCATGGTTTAGTTTCATGAATGGTTTTAGCTTCATGCAGAGGCAGTTTTAGCTTCATGCATGGTTTGATCTGTGAGTTCAAATGAAATGGTCAGGACTTGATTTCTCTCCTCTCTTGCTTGTTGGCTTTGGCTTGATTGATTTTGTTCTTAGGCAAGCTGTCTTCTAGTGACAAAACAGCTGCCGATGCACCAGCCTAGAGGCAGTATAGAAAGCAGGATGGTAGGTAGGAGCAAGAGCTCTGAGGTAGAATCAGTTGGATTCTATAGGGGCCAATGGAAAACTCTCCTTCGCCTTCCGAAAGATCACAGAAAATCAGCCTACAAGGGGCAGGTTAATAGGAGCAAAGGCATATCCACTTATTAACAAGCATAAGAAGGAAATCACAGAGTGATTACCCCATATTCCAAAGTGGTACAGATGCTTATTGTGAAAGGAAAGTAAATCTCGGGATCAAAATCATTAATCCAAGGGAAAAATCAAGCTGGAAGCTATGTCAGGCAAATCTGTCTCCTATTTTATTCCTAAATAAGATAGCTACAAAGATAAGAAGCTACAGACATTCCTCACAGTTTGCCTAAAGGGAAATTCCTTTCGGACAACAGACAGAACTCAAAACCATCCCTCTAAGTCTCGCCTGAGGCAAATGCATATTTGATTGCTTCCTCTGCTATATTGTTTATGTAAAAAGGCAGATTCACCAAGCCAGGTTAAATTGTGTATTCAGTGGAAGACTGGTCAAGAACTCAAAAGAATGCAACCTTTTGGCTGGGCACGGTGGCTCACTACTGTAATCCCAGCACTTTGGGAGGCTAAGGCAGGCAGATCAGGAGGTCAGGAGATCCAGACCAGCCTGGCCAACATAGAGGCAGGTGGATCACAAGGTCGGGAGATAGAAACCTGCCTGGCCAACATGGTGAAACCCCATCTCTACTAAAATACAAAAAAAAAAATTAGCTACGTGTGGTGGCGGGCGCCGGTAGTCCCAGCTACTTGAGAGGCTGAGGCAGAGGAATCGCTTGAACCCATGAGGCGGAGATTGGAGTGAGCTGAGATCGCACCACTGCACTGCAGCCTGGTGACAGAGCGAGACTCTGTCTCAAAACAAAACAAACAAAAAAAGAATGCAACCTTTTGTCTTTTATCTACTTCTAACCTGGAAGTACCTGCTTTGAGTTGTCCTGCCTTACGGGAGCAAACCAGTGTACATTTTACACATATTGATTGATGTCTCGTGTCTCCCTAAAATGTATAAAAGCAAGCTGTACCCCAGCCATCTTAGGCATGTGTCGTCAGGATCTCCTGAGGCTGTGTCACGGGCGTGTCCTTAACCTTGGCAAAACAAGCTTTCTAAATTGACTGGGACCTGTCTCAGACATTTTGGGTTCACATTGTATACATTACTTCCTAGGGAAAGAGTAATGGGGAAATATGGATGATTTTAAGGGGGTAGTAAGTGATTTTTAGGGGAATTAAATGAACTTGAAGAACATACAGTGGCCTGGAACAGAGTCTTTGGGCCTCTAGCCCAGACAATGGTTTGCAACACAAGTCCGTCCACGTGTGTTGACAGACTTTAGTCTTTCTTCCTGCATATGAAGTCAGTTAGTGAAAACTCGGGGAAGCGACCAGAGGTAATTGTTTTATTCTTTGCCAGGTCTGGGCTTTAGGCAGATAGGGGAACTTCAGAGAACTTCAGTGCTTTGGGAGAGATGGAGGATTGAGAGACAGGAATGGGGGAAGTCAGAGATGTTTGGGTGAGGGAGAAAGGACAAGATGGAGGAAGGTGAACCAGAAGGCACAATCCATGTTGCTTCCGGGTTCTTCCTCACCAACTTTCCCGCACATGGGAAAATGCAGCCCGCACCTGGGAAGATGCAGATCAACCGAGCATGCGCCAGGTGACGTCAATCCGAAGAGATCGAAACTTACCCAGCCACGCCTATGGAGACGCCCCTATCACGCCCTTATCCCGCCCACTGTCCTCCCCCTTCCAGTACCAATGCATAAAAGTCTGCGGCTGGCAGGAGCCAGCGTGACTTCTTCAGCCCCTCCTACTTGTGGACCGGAGAACCTCACCTGAGAGCGCCTGTGTGACTTCCCTGACCCCATACCTGAGGACCGGAGAACCTTGCCTGAGAGTGTGTGCATATTTGCAATAAAAGACTGCCGCTTTCTTATGTACTTTGGCCTCATGTTTAATTATTTAGCTCTCCCAAATTAAATTAAATTAAATTAAGACAAGAGAGACATTCCTTAGCTCAGCATGTCAAAGCACCATAATTTATGGTATTGGTTTCTGAACCCTGACAATTCTAGTCTTCCTAACCCTATGATTTTACCCAAGTTACCTTTCATCCGCAAGCCTCAGTGTCCTCCTCTGGGAAATGGGTTCCTAATAAAAGCTCCCTCTTCTAGTGTCTGTGGGGATTAAATTAGATCATCTATGTAAAGCACTCCAAAGACTCCTGGCACCTCCGACTTTCTGTTAGCTGTTGTTGATGTTGTCATTTACCCTCCTGCTTCAACTGGAAAGAATGTCTGCCTCTTTCTCATGTTCTTCCCAGGGGAGGACATTCCATCCTGCAGAGCTCCCATGGCCACGGTGATTTGTTTTTGTGTGGACAGGGGACCCAGCTGGTGTCATCAAAGTAAACCTTGGGACTTTTGCTTGGTACGCAGCAACAAAAGCCCTTTCACCTTCTCTGAGCAGGGTAGCAGACTTATTTGAGGCTTAGATTGATGGCAGCTTTTGTACTACAATGAGAATCCAGCCTGGGGATAAAGTTGTCACAAAACAGATGGGCAAATAAGTGGAGAAAATATCCTCAAAAAGGTGCTAGAGCTCCAGGAGCATCATGAACTTCAAGATCTAATTCTGCTTGAAGGTCCCCTACCTGAATTCAGTTCTGTGTGCCAGTTTGTCGGGTTCTCTATTACTTGCAATCAAAGGGTTCTTACTAACACTGGAAACCCACATGAGATTGCCTTTATTTTACCAACTAAGAACATAAAAAAGAAAACCAAACATCCCAGATTAAATCTGCCACTCTTATGTAATAAAGAGGCATTATGTTATTAATAAAAGTAGAAATGACATAATTGTGGAACATGAAACAGTTTTTTAAGATGGATATATTTGACTTTTTGCAACATTTATTTCTAATAGTTGCAGACCAGAAAAAAAGACCATATCCTGAAATGTACTGGCTCACGGATCAGCTTTTAGGGACCAATCAGATAATACACATAAAATGTGTATTACAGGCCTTGGCACACACAGTAGGTGCTTCACAGGCATCTGCTACATATACTTCAAAGAGGCATGAAGAATTTGGACTATGGTCTTTGCATGAGAGAGAAGAAAAGGTAAATCACCCTTATTTTTTTATTCCTCACAAAGCCTAGCACAAAAAGACAATATTTGTTGGATGAATGATTGAGGATGATCAAAAGTCTACAGAAATATGAAAAGAATATAGTCTATTGGATATAAAATACAAAAAGATAGCAACTGTAAAGGAGGGAGCAATGTTATATCCTCAGGGTGGTGGCAGAGGGGTGATGGGTGTTCTCTGTAATCCTAGGGCAGAGCCCCTCAGACTTGCCCAGCATATTAAGTCCTGCCCTGTATGCATATTAAAGAAGTGGGCAGAGTTAGGACAGACAGCAAAGTGGAAAGGCTTCTGTGTGTTAAGAGGGGGCTACGGTATCCGTGTGATGACAAGCAAAAGTAGAAAAGGTGAAGTTGGGGCTTAGGTCAGTGAGATCCTTCTTCCCCTGCAAAATAAGGGAAGCTGTGGCATTACAAAAAAAATTTTTTTTAAAGGGATTTCTCTACCACTAAGCTAGAATGCAAAGTATGTAGGGTACAGGTTACCACTCAAGAGTGAATTTGGAATGCTGAGGAAGCTCTTTTAAGAAATCCCAAATTGGAGTTAAGTGCAATTTTTATGTTTATTTTCACCATGGAGATTATATTATTGAAGTCTAATAATGAGTGCTTAGGGAGTGGTGAGTTTATAAAATATGTCAGTTTCATCCCAGAAAAAGATCTTAATCCCAAATTTCAAGGTCAGTCAATGCGTAAGAATTTCTTGATCCTAATCATGTGTAGAATACAGTGTGAGGTGACGCAAAGAATACAAATGAGAATATCAGACAGTCTCTGCCCTCAAGTAGCTTAGAGTTTCATTATGAAAATGGTACCATACTTGTAAAATAAAAATCCAATTCAATGTCCCACCGTTTGTAATAAAGATTTCAAAAGTTTTCTATTAAGCTTAAATTTCTGAGCCCCTGCCTTTCTTAGCTGATGATCTTGACTCTTTCTTTATGAAGAAAAAGGACAGATGGGAATTCTGTCAACATTTACACTTGCACCTGTTTCCTTTCATCTCCTATTAGAATGGAGGAATGTTTCTACTGTCTCCTGTCCTCTGAATCCCTTCCACTCTATCCTTTGCAAGGATTTTGTTCCTTTGATTTTAATCTCTATGCCCTGCATTGCACATCCCTTGCTCTCCACCAGAGGATGCCCCCCAAAATGCAAACATCAACAGCAGAGCTGTGCTGGAGCCAGGCGGCACTGGCTTGCAGGAGCCGATTCTGAGCATCTCCTCCCAAGTCCACATCCAGTGATTTCACATGTATACCTTGAAATTAACCCCCGTGAGAGTATTTACACTGCAGAGACTGGCTAATGCTACACAACAGAGCTTTCCCTCTGAAAGCCTGTTGTTAAGCACTTACCAACACACCACTGATTAAGACAAACAGTACGTATATCTCATTAAAAAAGAGAGAGAGACTTTCCTTGAACCTAACTCCTCCTTTTTACCTTTAGTAGCCAAATGTCACCCAAAAGGTTATCTCATACATGCTGTGTCTGCTCGGTCACTCCCTGCCATATTTGTTCTTTTTTAAAAATTTATTTTATTTATGTATTTTTTTTGAGATGGAGTCTTGCTCTGTCACCCAGGCTGGAGTGCAGTGGCACGATCTCAGCTTACTGCAACCCCTGCCTCCCAGGTTCAAGCGATCCTCCCGCCTCAGCCTCCCGAGTAGCTGGGACTACAGGCATGTGCCTCCATGCCCCATATTTGTTCTTCTACCCTCTACATCACAGCTCTGCCTCTCACATATGATTGAAACTGCCTTGCCAAGGGCCCCAGGGACCTCCATGTTTCCTGATCCAGTGGACGCCTCTTTGTCTTTATCAAACATGTATTATTATTATAGGCATTTGGCATTGATGGCCACGTAGTTCTTGAAATATTTTGCTTCTTGGCTGCTATGATTGAAAGATCGTTGATTTTTCTCTTTTATGAGCTGGCTCCTGTTTCTTTGTCCCTTATGCTTGTTTTTCTCTCTTCACCAAATTTCTAAATGTTGGGGTTCCCTGGGGCTTAGAATGAACTTTTTTTTCTCTCTGAAATCTCTGCTGGATGAGCTTTTCAGTTTCTCCTTATTTAAATACCATCTTGATATTGTTAGTTCCCAAATGTCTACCTAAAGACCAAGACCTTTCTTCCGACTCTAAATGTACTTATCCTTCTTGACCTATCCATTAGAACATCACAGAAAAAACTGGAAGTTAACATGATAAAAGTGAAATTACTGATTTTATCTCACCTCTAAAACCCCTCCCAGTCTCAACACAACACAAAACCTCCCAACACACAGCCACAAGGCTTCCTGAATCAGAATATGTTACCTCTCAATTATTCAACTTGAAAATATAGTATAGGAGTGATTATTGATTTTTCCTTTCCCTCTCACCTGAGATACTGCCATGGTTGATGTAATGTCTCAACCTGACTGGGATTAGGGATGCCCAGATAGCCAGTAAAACATTAACTTTGGGTGTGTCTATGAGAGAGTTTCCAGAAGAGGTCAGCATTTGCATCAGTAGATGGAGCAGCTATCTACCCTCACCAATGTGGTGGCATCATCCAATCTGTTGAAGGCCCGAATAGAACAGAGAGGTAGAGGAAGGGCAACTTTGCGATCTCTTCTTGAGCTGGGCCATCCGTCTTCTCCTGTCCTTGGACATTGGAGTTCCTGGTTCTCAGGCCTTTGGACTTGGAGTGAATTACACTATTGGCTTTCCTGGTTCTCCAGCTTTATAGATAGCATATAATTGGACTTCTTGCTCTCTATAATCTGATATGCCAATTCCTGTAATAAACTTTATCTTATTTATCTCTCTATATATCCTATTGGTACAGTCTCTCTGGAGAACCCTCACTAATATATGTTCCTGCTAATCTATCATCAGATCCCCTCCATTCTTTCTCCAATCCCTGTCGTGTTTCCTCCAAATCTACTACCACATTGGTCTAGGTCACTATTGTTTTGCCCGGATTTCCAGAATTCCTGCCTTCCCTCCTAGTCACACTTCATTCTTTTGCTTCTTGCCATTTAGCATGCTTCGTCCTATCTGAGTCCTTGCACATCCTGTTTCCTCTACCTGAAATCTTCATTTCTCTGCTCTTCACCTAGTTCACCTTATTCACCTTCCAGACCATTCCACTGCATTACAACTTGGAGAAGTCTTTCCTGATACCTCTGACTAAGGCAGGTCCTTCTTTTAGGCTCTCTTATAGCACCAACTCTTTACTTGTAAACTTTTGTCACAGTTACATTTTATATTTTAATTAATTAATTAATGTCTGCCTTCTCTATCAAGGAGATCAGGAGGAAAGAAGGAGTTCTTTGTTTTAGTCCCTGGTGCCTTGTAGAGTACACAGGACAGAGAGTTGATAAATAGTTATTTAATGAATGCATAGAAATATAAATAACGCAAGTGTCAAGTTCACAGGAAGAAGAAAGCTTCTGTGCCAATTGTAGTCAGAGGAGCTGGAACACCTGCAAATTTCAAGGCCTCTCTTCTAAGGGCTTCCAAGAACAGATGAGGGATCCAGGAAGCCAGTGACTACAGTGAGTAATCTGCTCTGCAAATCCCGCTCTCCAGGAACAGAGGGATGACTGCAGAGAGGAGTATTTTCCATGCGAGCTTTGCATCCAGGGATACCATCTGCTTCTACTAGTGCATTTACGGACTGTGACTACTTAGACAAACAGCAACGAAAACATTAGCTTTTCAGCATGTTTAACATATGGCTATAAGGCACATCTGCTTTTTTTTTTTTTTTTTTTTTTAATTTGAGACAGGATCTCCCTATGTTGCCTGGGTTGGACTTGAACTCCTGGGCTTAAAGGATTCTCCAGCCTAAGTCTCCTAAATACCTAAGTAGGACTATAGGTGCACAGCACCGTGCCCGGTTCACATCTGCTTTCAATGTTAATCTTATTTGAGACCCAGTTTTCATACCCTTGGTTTATCTGTTTAAACTTCATTCAGGTATAAGTGGATCTTATTACAGGACAGCTTCTTCTACCTTCAATGCCACTTAAATTGTATCTGATTATAAGTCAATCACATTCCCCTCCATGCTACCTCTTCCCGAATATCCCTATTTACATCACAGCCAGTTAAGAGAAGTTAATCCCCAAACTTCTCTCAGATACCTTCTCAGCACCACTTTTTCTAAATTTCTCTCTTTAAATTAATCATAGTAGTGTCTTATGAAGCATATTTCAACCTCTTTACCTCCTGATCAACTTAATGACAAGTTAGACCACAAGGACAAAGCCATTCACTGCGGGGGGTCTAGGACTAACAGTGCCCTGGTAAAGTCAGTTGCCAATTACTCAGTTTCCTTTCCCTGAAAATATTGAATACATGGCGAAACTGTATTTCTTTGGCTCCTCAATCAGTCGCTTTTTAAATTGAATTATGTTTGTCCATGCAATTAAATGACATTTCTTTTGGCACCAGATTAGCCATTCATTGATTACATTAGTACAAATGGGTTGTTATGATAGCCCTAAGTGTTGAATTACCAGTGTTTTGACCCTTGTGTTGGCATTGTCTAGTCACACTTGGTATTGGATTTACACAGCCCCGTACAATCTCCTCTGGTGCATCTGTGTCCCTCCCATTGGAACACTGGGCTGCCCCTGTCTGCGCATCCACAGTGGGTAAGATGAGAACAAAACAATGTGTTTCAGTCCTTCCTTACTCTGGCTGTGATTACTGGGCTCCAGGGATTTTCTTTGTTTTTGTCTTCCTTCTCTTCCCAAAGGGGTACTTGAGGAGTCATTTTCTGGTTCTGAATTAGGAAATAGTGACCTTTACTGGTAATGGCTAAGAAACTCATTCTTTACATGCTCTACACATTTATTAAGTGCTTCGATAAAATAGGCCCATACTTCTGATATGAGTGCTCGTCACTGACGGTTCTTACATGTAACACAGACCTGCAATTACATCTGATTCTTCAAGTTGAGATGTCCATGGATAATCTGCATTGAGTTATCCTAACAAATGGTAGCTGATTCCTTTTGTACACTGAAAAAAAAAGTGTGTCTTTTTTTTTTTTTTTTAATTAGAGTGAGAAAAAGGCCTTTTATTCTTTCATCAGCTCTGTTAATGAAGGCTGTAAACCTCGGAACATGAATTGGACCTTCTGGAGAATCCAATCTTCAAACAATTATTCTGTACCAGTGTTACGTTTTATTATATTGACAGTTATTTGTGTTTGTTTGTTTGTTTCAGCTGTTAAGTCCAGTAATACTGATAGCAGATTAGAAACACAATCTTCAGTGTGATAGCCCTTGGCCACCTCTTGCTACTGAGCCCTGGAGATGTGGCTGGTCTGAACTGTGATATGCTGGGAATGTAAAATACACACTGGATTTGAACTTACTAGAAGGAAAGCTAAATTTCATAATAATTATTTTTATTTATTTATTTTTTTGAGATGGAATTTCACTCTGTCGCCCAGGCTGGAGTACAGTGGCACTATCTCAGCTCACTGCAACCTCTGCCTCCCTGGTTCAAGTGACTCTTCTGAGTCTCCTGAGTAGCTGGGAGTACAGGCACCTGCCACCACACCTGGCTAATTTTTTTGTGTATGTGTATTTTTTTGTGGAGATGGGGTTTCACCATGTTGGCCAGGCTGGTCTCGAACTCCTGACCTTAGGTGATCCGCCCACCTCGGCCTCCCCAGAGTTCTGGGATTACAGGTGTGAGCCACTGTGCCTGGCCCATAATTATTTTTATATTGTTGACATGTTGAAATGACAATATTTTGAATACATTGTGTTAAATAAAAGATACTTTTAAAATTAATTTCACCTGTTTCTCTTTACTATTTTTAATGTAGCTACTAGAAAATTAAAAATCAATCAGTAGCATACATTGGTGGCTCACATTTTGCTTCTGTGGGACAGAACTGCCTTAAACATTGTCCCAAATGTGTCCTTATTAACCATTCTTAGGACATCTTTGGTCCTAATTTGGAAACAGTCCTGCAGAATCAGAAACTGTAACTTATCTCTCAAATTTGAATCAAGTTAGCGGATTGGTTAAGGTCACATTCCAGTGTTTCCACATGATGCTTGTCAGATTTATTCCTCTAACAGCCCATGTATGCTGGTGTTTAAATGCTGAAATTTATGGGGAGGGTTGTCGGGTGCTTCTACCGTGCTTCCACGGTACAGGTCTGGTCCACACCTACTGCGCCTGCAGGCCCATTAAAAGAATGAGAAAGGACTCGTGCTTCTGTAAAGGCGGGTTCCTTACCTGTTTCTCAGCCAATAGTCACACAGCTGTAGAGTTACAGTGTTGTGCCTCTAGTTCTAGTTTCCCAGTGTCCTGCTTTCCTCAAAAAGCCTCCAGTCAAACCTCTGTGCTACGTTCTCTTCAATAAATAACCAGCTGAGTACTGTGTCCCGGCCATTGCAGGAGACACATTTTGTAAGCACTTCTGGCTTGGCTGTTTGGCCAAGCCTTATATTTACCCAGTAACCTGTCAAAGTCATACTCTAATTCTTTATTATTATTATTATTATTATTATTTTGAGATGGAGTTTTGCTCTTGTTGCCCAGCCTGGAGTGCAATGGCACGGTCTCAGCTCACTGCGACCTCCACCTCCCGGGTTCAAGCGATTCTCCTGTCTCAGCCTCCCAAGTAGGTGGGATTACAGGCGCCCACCACCACACCCGGCTAATTTTTGTACTTTGTTTTTTAGTGGAGACAGGGTTTCACCATGTTGGCTGGGTTGGTCTCGAACTCCTGACCTCAGGCAATCTGCCTGCCATGGCCTCCCAAAGTACTGAGATTATACGCATAAACCACTGTGCCCAGCCTTCTTTATTATTATTATTGTTATTATTATTGTTTTTTTGAGATAGGGTCTTGCTCTGTCACTCTGGTTGGAGTGCAGTGGCAGGATCATGGCTGACTGCAGCCTGGACCTCCTGGTCTCATGCCATCCTCCATCTCAACCTCCCAGGTAGTTGGGATTATAGGTACGTACCACCACCCACCCCCCAGCTAATTAATTTTTTTTTTTTTTTTGTAGAGACAGTGTCTCACCATGTTGCTGAGGTTGGTCTTGAACTCCCGGGCTAAGTGATCCTCCCGCTCTGGTCTCCCCAAGTGCAGGGCTTATAGATGTGAGTCACTGAGCCTGGCCTCTCTAATCCTTTAAACCACAAAGTGGTCCAACTACTTTTGCAAAATACAGGTCAGCAAAAGTTGGTGGATCAGTAACCTCTGCAGCTCAGAAGTACTTGAGTGGAACAGAAGATGAGCTGAATGTAGGGACTTGCATCTTGCAAGTTTGGGGGCTGCAAAGCCCTTCAGTCATTCCTTGCAAGATGAGATGAGGGGGCTCTCATGGTAGAGGTGAAAGAGGTTGGCCAGAGGTGGGCCAGAAGATATGCTGTGTAAGGAATTTCATTGTCTCTAGTTTTTATTTTGATAATACAAAACAAATCTTAACTAAGCAACTCTTCATAGAATAAATAGAACGGTGATTTAGGCGTCACCATTAATAGGACAGATTTTGGAAAGGGTAATGCTTCATTTGCTAGTATGTTTTGGACAGTGTGAACATTAACATATTTCTTCTTTCTGCACCTCAGGATAATATGGGAAATGGGTAATCGGCAATGCTGGAGGGAGATATAGTCACCTATCAACCCATGGGTGTGGCTATGGAAAGGCTGATGTTCCGAGTCGTTCAGAAACTTTACCAAACAAATGAAGTAGATCAATTGCCATCAAAAACCATTTTAAGCTTCCCTGAGATTCTTTGAAGACGAGGCTGCAGAAGAGCCTCACTTGGGCTGGGGTGGCGTCTTGGTTCTCTTGGTGTTCTAAGGGGAGCCCAGCCCACCGGCAAAGTGACCATTCTCCCTCCTTTCCTGTGGGCCTCTCTTTGTATCAGAGAACCACTCTTCAGAGAGGCAGACTTTTGTAACTTCTTTTTCTAAGCCTTGCTTCCCACAGACATGTTTGATCCGAAGACGGAGCAAATTTGATATGAAAGCCTTTCCGAGAAAATAAATAGGGGAAATCAATGGTATCATTTTCACAGAGTCTCTTTTCCAAACATAACACTGTAAGAAGAACGGCAGTTAGAAAGCCCTTGCTCTCCAGGACCTCCCAGATGCTGGGTTTCATTCTCTGCTTTGAGCTCAAGAAGCTCAGCCAGGATTGGACAAAGGCGATTGTAGGACAGGACAGAACTGGGGCGGGGCTTGGTGGCCATCTGCTCTGATGTTCTCTTTGTGTGCGGGTCTTCTGAGGAAAATGGAGATCAAGAAGCTCTCCTGAGGTCTCTTACCTCAGAATTTCAGAAGTCTTTTCTCTTGGCCAAGGTTTATTAAGATGGGAAATCAGATTGTACACTCATAGGATGATCGCTGTGCAATTGATGAGATGGTGAACAGTTTCACGCTCAGCCATCCCACTTTTCCTCTTTGTACTGGAATCTTTGTGTTTAGGGAGACTTAAACTAAAATATGCACCTCCTGAAAATGACAGTAAGTTCTCTGAGTCACTCTGTGAAAGAAACCTTGACTTGGGGGCTTATAAGTCCCTTTCTCTGGGCAGGTCATCTTCCTCCCCTCTTCCCTTTCTTCTCTTGATGCTTACGGTAGTCTACGTTTGTGTCGTCTCCGAAGCCATTACCTTTACATGGAATGCATTCTTCCTTTCATGCTACCTATCTCTAGGGGATACAAAGTAATTTCTTCTTCTTACCATCACCAGGAGTCTCATGGCTGAGACCACTGTGACAAAATATAGATTAATAAGAGAAAGGCATAACACATTTATTTAACATAAGTTGTACATGACACAGGAACCTTCAGAAATGAAGACCCAACACATGGACGTAAAGATGAGAACAACAGACATGGGGGAACACAAGACAGGGGAGAGAGGGAGACGAGGGTTGAAAAACTGCCTATTTGGTACTATGCTCACTACCTGGGGGACAGGTTCAATTGTACTTCAAACCCCAGCATCATACAACATACTTACGTAACAAAACTACACATATAACCCAAGAGTTTCACATGAAAGTTGAAAAAGGAAAAAAAAAAGAAAAAGAAATGAATACTCAGAGATCCAGGGAAAATCGTGTATTTTTATGGGCAGCCCTGCAGAAGTATTACTGGGGGACAAAAGGTATGATGGAAGGGTAATAAACTGAGGGCAACTTAGCAAGGCCTTTTTGTTCAGATTCTTCTTGCCCTCTCTGTGTGACCTTCCCTCCTTCTGGATATGGAGCAGGATACCTGCTACATCCGGGTCTTCAGGGAAGGAGAGAGGGAGAAGGTCAGAGAGAGGGACCTTCCTAGGTTTTTGGCCTACTTCAGGGAAGAAGGGGCATGAGGGATGCCGGTTTATAAGGCCTGCTTCAGAAAAGAGGAGGTGGTAGAAGGTAAGAGAGAGCTCTCTGCTTCTGCAATTTCCTTCAGCTTAAAATACTCAGTATACCAAGGTTTTTTTGGGGGTAGCATTTTCTGTACCCCATCTTATCCAAGTACAGTGTCCCCTTCATGAGTCAACTCTTAATTCCTTCCTTTCCAAAAGTCATCTCGCTGTTCACCCCCTTTGCTCAGTTACCCTTGGATTGTATGCATCCAATTCATGTTTATGGGGCACTGTCCTGTGCTGGGCACCGTTCTCCATGTTGGTGATGCATAGTGATAGACCCAGGTCCCTGCCCTCATGGAGCTTACCTTCTAGTGGAGAACATGCATGGGGGCATTTGTTTTCATGCTACGCTGTGATTCCTCAGCTTTCCGGGTCTGTGTTTTTGTTTACCAGACAGGGCCCTCTGTGATGGTCAAGACTGTCTGCATGCATGTGGTGTCTGTCATTTAACACGTAGTGAAGGCCGAGTGTGGTGGCTCACATCTGTAATCTCAGCACTTTGGGAGACCGAGGCAGGCGGATCACCTGAGGTCAGGAGTTTGAAACCAGTCTGGCCAACATGGCAAAGCCCCGTCTCTACTAAAAATACAAAAATTAGCCCGGCCTGCTGGGATGCACCTGTAATCCCAGCTACTCAGGAGGCTGAGGCAGCAGAATCACTTGAATCTGGGAGGCAGGGGTTGCAGTGAGCTGAGATCATGCCACTGCACTCCAGCCTGGAAGACAGAGCAAGACTCCGTCTCAAAAAACAACAAACAAACAAACAAAAATGCAGTAAATACTCTGCCCTGATGGTCTCTGACCTCACAGTATGTCGTCTTCACCCTGCAGAGCGTCCTTGTCCCCCTCTGTACCTGTCTTTGATCTTGTAGCTGGTGTGTCCCTTATTTTAGATGCTCCTCAGCAGTCTCTCTCCTACTCTGCATTTTCCTACTTCCTGCCTAGGTGTCACCACTTTAATCATACAGGTTTGATATTTCAATGTTCTCTGTGATCCCTGGCTTCTTTCCTATGTTTTCATGTAGGAATCTTAACACATCTTAAACTGCTAGCAAATAAGATCACTCCTCCAGTCATGTTTTGGATGTTTCCCTTCCCAATCCAGCCCACCCCTCTCTAATTAAGACCCTTGTCCACTTTCAGCCTAGATTGTCTGGTGCCAGAACTCCATGTCTTCAGACTTGTCCCTCTCAAACAGAAAACTCAACTCGACGCACATCACCCTCTCTGATGAAAAAACCTTCAGTGGTTTCCGTTTGTGCACAGAGTAAAATGGAAGCATGTCACTCTGACATTCAAAGCCTTCTATAGCCTGGCCTGCACCACATCTCCAATCCCAGCTCTCACACTTTATCCCTCTGACGCTTTGATTTCTACTACACCACTCTTCCTTAAGATGTATCTCCCTGGTCCCGCTGAGCCTCAACTTCATCACCAGCCTTCTTCTTGACTCCATCCCAGCCTGTCTTCAGGCCCCTGTACATGCTCCCCTCCTCCATGAGGCCAACACTGATGGCTGTTCCTTGTCTGATCCTGTGACTCTTGGCAACCTTACGTTATTCATCCCTTTATGTACTTTTCCTGTGTCCCTATTACACAGTGACCTTTGAGAAGGTAGAGGACTTATCTCTTTGCCTTGAGCACAAAGCATAGCCCTTATGGATCTAAGCATACTTGATAAATATTTGTGAATGCTCATGCTGTTGTCCCCCTGTGCTCAAAAGAGGGCACCAGCTACAGCTGCCTCTTCCCTGGCCCCATTTCCTAAGGAACAAGGGATGCTATACTGCTCTGTGTTGTCTAGAGTATGGGTGATTCTCACCTGAGAGATACTCCTAGGTTGAGCCACCACCCTCTGTGGGTCCCAGGAACCTGCCTGTCGTTTTATCACCTGAAGATTAGAACTCGCCCTAGGAGACAGGCAGGAATGGGTGATTTTTCTTTTGTCTGATAGCCGACAAATTCAGTACTCCAAGTATTGTAGTGACCTGCATACACTCACACAGGATGTTAGTGACAGAAAGCCTTATCAAGCCTGCAAGGCTGTTGAATGATGAAGCAAAGTCTATGACTCTTTCCGGCTTATTCAGCAGAGCTGACTTGGCCTTTTGCATTTTACAGTCAACTTCAGTGAGAGAATGGGCCATTTTCTTTATCTTCGAGTTGCACTTATCAACATGGGTGGTTGCAGCTTCTAGCTGGTTCCACTGCCCTCAAATGGGTTAGAGGTTTCCCTCATGTGAAAGGAAAACTTTCCCATCCTGCTTGTCTTGCACCATCCAGGGTTCATCTGACGAGCTGCTGTAGGGTCTGAATTCACTTCTGCCTCACTTGGGAGAGGTGCCATGAAGCAGAAACTTTCAATTTTATGCTTGTTCCAGCCTTTGGGTACAATGGGGAATAGAGTCAGGTCAAGCCAGAGCCTTTCCCCTCTGGTCAGTCCCTACAATCTCTTCAAATGGAACTGGCATTTGGCTTCCCTGCTAAGAGTCTATGACTCTTTCTGGCTTATTTAGAAGAGCTGACTTGTAGTCAGCTCAGTGAATGGATGAATAGGAAAATGATTCTGACACTTAAAGGCTCCAAGGACATTCATGCAGAAGGAGGGTTATCATCAGTTTGAACCCCTGATGTTCAGGAAGTCTTCACAAAAGTAGATGAAGGAACTCACCTTCCAATTGAGGCCTGCATCATCGTGGGCTCTTCACGTCACTAAACAGGTTAGAAAATATCATGGTCATTCTCATTTAGCTTGGGCAACATTTATGGAGCCTGTCCTGTGATGAAGAACAGCAGTGGTTACTGGGCACGCCTGGAGGGCCAAACCAATCCCCTGCCCTGGAGGAATCTACATCTGCATCACCCACTGAAGGCCGCTCCTTGAGGTCCAGAATATGAATGGAGGCCCTGCCCTCTCCAGCTTTGTGGTCTGTACCACCCCCACGCTGAGACCCCTCCCAAGGAATAAGGGTGCCAATACAAATGCTTCAGGTCCAAGGTCATACCTGGACCTTTTTCTTCAAAGGCATCTTTTGAAGGATATATGTGTTATCTGAATAAAATTCAAACTGTTCATACATCCCAGAAGGTTGTGTTAGGGCCGCTCCCAACCCACCAACCCACCTCCCAACCTCGTGTCAGTCTCTCTCCCCTTTCCTTCTAATCTCTGGGACACTGGCTTCCTGCAGCTCCTCACACACTCCACCAATTTTCACTTCTAGGCACTGCATTTGCTCTTCCTTCTCTGTTGATTATTCCTCTCCCTGGAATGATGATGTCTCCTCACTGAACAAAATGAGCTTAAATGTTATCTCTTGTGAGATAGCAGAGATGTTGTTGATCAATTCTTTCCAAAGCAGGTCCCTGTGAAACATTTATTTTTCTCTGTAATAATGGTACTGTTTCCAGTGTGTATTTATCAAATGTGCTTACTTGTTTATGTGTCTACTCCTTTAATTTCCCACAAGAAGGTAGTCCACTGAGAGCAGAGGCCTTTGTCTTTCTTGTGGATGTTCACACCTGCTCACAGCAAGGGCTCAGTAAACAGCATCTTAATGAATAAATTGTGACAATGGTACAAAAATTGTATGAAAAGTCAAATTTCTTCTCTTCTCACATCACTCTCAGTTCCACTCCTCAAAGTCAACTGTTGTTAATAGTTTGATTTATACCTTATCTGCTATGGTCTGAATGTGCTGCCCCTAAAATTCAGATGTTGAAACTTAATATCCAATGTGAAGATATTAAGAGGTGGATCCTTTAAGAAGTAGGCTGGGCATGGTGGCTCACGCCTGTAATCCCAGTACTTTGGGAGGCCGAGGCAGGCGGATCACGAGGTCAAGAGATCGAGACCATCCTGGCCAACATGGTGAAAACCCGCCTCCACTAAAAACACAAAAATTACCTGGGTGTGGTGGTGTGCCGCTGTGGTCCCAGCGATGCAGAAGGCTGAGGCAGGAGGATCGCTTGATCCCGGGAGGCGGAGGTTGCAGTGAGCTGAGATCGTGCCACTGCACTCCACCCTGGTGACAGATTGAGACTCCATCCACACCCTGCCCCCCACCCAAAAAAAAGGAGGTGATTAGGTCAGAGGGCTTCTTCCCTGACTAGGATTAGAGCCCTGGTAAAAGAGGCTTCATGCAGCCTTGGGCCAGCTTGCCCTTCACCTTCTGCCATGTGAGGACATTGCATTTCTCCCCTCTGGGGGATGGAGCAACAGGATGCCATCGTGGACACAGCAGCTGTCACCAGACCCTGAACCTACTGGTGCCTTGAACTTGGACTTCCCAGCCTTCAGAACTGAGAAATAAAATTATATTCTTTATAATTACCCAGTCTTAGGTATTCTGTTGTAGCAGCACAATACAGATTAGGACACCACCCCTCCAAATGTTTTTACTTTGCATTTGCAAAACCTCCTCCACACTACACATGCACACCTTTTTCTCCCCACTGGGGAGAGCATGACTTTTGCATTGGGTGAGACCTCTTAGTGTAAAACCCTGAAATTCAAGTAACGGAAACCAGAAATTCACTATGATCAGGGCTGAGAGATTATTTTCTGAACCCTGGACAGACATATCTCAAACTGTAAATGTAGCTATCCATATTAAGGGTAAGAAAAGCAAGACTCCATCTGAAAAGAAACTTGGAATCCAGATTTGGTAGTAGAAAGAATTCTTTCATGTGGCTAAAGAAAACTCAAAATGCTTTTATGATCGATCATTGACTTTTGAGTGGTTGATTTATTTTTGTGAATCGGCAATAGAATGCAGTCCAACAATGAGAGCCAGAGATGCACATGGAACAAAAATCAATAATAACATGCAAGTGAAATGCTATTGCCCCTGGAATGTTAGCTAGGAGGAGCTGACCTGTGCAGTGTGCAGCCTTTACAACAATAATAATCATTGGAAACATAAAAGGATTTGGAAGAAATCTTAATCTGATAGTTATTATTTGTGACCCAATATGGGTCTGTGACCAGATAGTATAATTTATTTATTTTTAACTGGAACATCTGAATGATCTGAGGACTGCTGGATAAATTAAACTGCCTTGACTTGACACCAAGTCTAGAAGTTTATGATTGGCATGTGTTTCTGAAGATAGCAAGGATTTGGAGATCAAAGCCCTGGCAAGTGATAAATGCATTTGTCTTTGTCTGGCAGTGAGGTTTTTTCCATCATCGTCAAATACCATGTCAGCATGACTAACTACAGATTTACTGATTACCCATAAGTCTAATTTACTGATGAGGCATGCTACACTACTCTGGTTTATTACAAGGATCAGTGGTACTAAGTTAATTACCACAAGGACCGCATTCTTCTTTTTCATCCAATATGAAATTATGTTTTCAATTTGATGTGATGCATGGTACAAAGTGTAGCAATGTTAACATAGGTGAATCCAGGAAGCTCTAGGCACACAGGTGAAACCATATTAATTTTGGAACTGGCAAGCCTGTGAATTAATATGACGGAGTTCCTACCGATCACTAACTTTTAGCATTCATTTTCACAGCCATAGACATAATAAAAAATGAATATTTTATTCTCAAGGTTTCAGAACATAGACCCAGTCCCATGGTCCATGGTGAATTATTACTTTGTCTCAGGGGTTGCCCTATAAATAATTCCTGAGGATGAAAACTCATAAAAATAAATCTCCAAGTGTTTCTAACTGGAACTTTGGGTGTTCTCAATGTCATCTCCAAAATAAAGCAATCACTGTTCAGACTTTTTCCAGTAGTGTGTATATTCTCTCGCACCCTCCTCTAACCCCTCTCTCCTGTATGAATGATTTAATGTTTGTAGAAAAAGGCATGCACTTGGCTGTCATCCACAGAGATCAGGGATGCTTTAACAACTCCACTAATAGATTCCATTTCTCATTCTGATTGGTTGCTGGAGGGCCCGTCACTAAACACACTTAGCAAATCGATGAAGATCTTGTTGCAACACTTCGCCCTCAGAGATCCAGTTGCATCTATCTGTCCCTTTTGTTATCATTTCATCCAGAAACCAACTGTCTGAAGACTCTTGCATTTTCAAAAATGGATAAAATGGTTATCCACTAAAAACAAAATCAATGAGTGATGGTAAGTTTCTTCCCCTGGTGTATACAAACCTCAGCTGGAGATTCCTGGCTGGATGGACATGGGGGCTGAGGCTGCTGTAGCCCTCTTTTATCACTAGTCTGCCTCCCCACTGTGGCTCAGAGTTGTACACCTGTTCCAAGCAGCAGAGGATGCATGGGCTGATTGCAGCAGCTGAACACTCCTCGCAAATGCTGTGGAAGGAATGCACAGGTCTCAAGAAGTTATTGCATCTTTTTTTTTTTTTTTTTCATTTTCTCAGGAATTCTTCTAAAAAGCTCTGGTCCTCTGGCAAGGAATGCAGGTGATATTTTACTCTTACAAGATCATTGTTAATTTAAGGCCAGGTTCAATCTGGCTGGAGACAGGAATGACAACATAATTGCATTGCAGCTGTTTTATTTTTTAAGCTAATATTAACAGGGAAAGAATCGCACCCCATTCCCAGGTGGAGGGTATGAGTTAAGTGGAGATTTTAAGAAAGAATTTATAATTTTTCTGATTGTAATAATAACAAAGGAGTATGATAGAAAATGTGAAAAGTGATAATAATAGTACTGCAAAAATCACAACCCAGAGATAAATGTTTGAGTTTTGCTTTTCTTTCCATTTAAAAATGTGTCTCCTTTTGGCTTTATATATAAACAATTGTGTTCATGTTCTACATAAACTGAGTTTTTACATAAGATAGCCTGCACATTTTTCATTCTTTAAAAATTCCCAAAAATTATTTCAAAATTTGGTTTTAAATTTCTATATATATTTGATCATGTTGACCAACGTTCTAATGTATGTATAGATTATTTCCTATTTTTCTATCATATATCATACCAAGAACATCTCTCCATGTAAATGTTGGTGTGCAGCACTGAGTATTTATTCATTACAAATTCACAAAGTTTTTACTGATATGAAGTAATCAGTAATATGTTTTAGGCTTTCTTTCTTTTTTTTTTTTTTCTTTTTGAGACAGAGTCTCACTCTGTTGCCAGGCTGGAGTGCAGTGACGCGATCTCAGCTCACTGCAACCTCCTCCTCCTGGGCTCAAGCGATTCTCCTGCCTCAGCCTCCCGAGTAGCTGGGACTACAGGGATGTGCCACCACACCCAGCTAATTTTTGTACTTTTTAGTAGATATGGGGTTTCACCATGTTGGCCAGGATGGTCTCGATCTCTTGACTTTGTGATCCACCTGCCTTGGCCTCCCAAAGTGCTGGGATTACAGGCATGAGCCACCGCGCCTGGTCTTTAGGCTTTCAAAATACATATTGACAATGTAAACACCAGAAAAATTATATTATTGACAAGCCTGTAAACAGTATATGAGTAAGGCCATACTTTTTCTTCCATTGCATAAAAGAATTATTTGAACACAACAGCAAAAGCAAAAGGACTTATTCAAAACAAATACATAATTATCTTTGCCGTACAAACATGGACAAAAGGATATTTGCTTTAAATTTACATTTCTGTCTTTACTGGAATTTCTTCTTTTTGTCCGCATTGTGTGTAGTGGCCTCTTGTAACTCTTCTGTCATTTTGTGTGTTTATATTCATGGCCTGTTTTTATATTAGAGTAAGTAAGTGAGTGTGCTTTTTGATTGTTCTATAAGACCTATTTATATATTATAGCTATTAATCTTTTAACCAAAAAACATCTTTTCATTTTCTTTGTTTCAAAAGTTTAAATTTTAGCGTTATTTGTACAGTTGAACCTCCAAATTTATGGGTTCCTCATCTGTTGGTTCAACCAATCACAAACTGAAAATATTCAGGTGGGAAAAAAAGGATGGTCATATCTGTACTGAACATGTACAGGCTTTTCTCTTGTCATTATCCCCTAAACAATTCATCATGGCAACTATCTACACAGCATTCATTAATACTATAATTAGGTATTATAAGTAGTTTAGAGATGATTTAAAGTATGTAAGGGGTTGTGTGTAGGTTATTTGCAAATATGACATCATTTTATACCAGAGACTTGAGAATCTGTGGATTTTGGTATCTGTGGGTATACTATAACCAATCCCTCAGGAATACTGAAGGACTGTGTATTGATTTTTAAATAATATTCATGCATAGACCTCCTTTCTTCTGCCAGATAGTCACATATATTTGACACTTTAAATTCATATTTTAATTCATATCTCTAATATTTTAAATTTACATGTAATTTTTTCTGACACATAAATTATAAATTTATTTGGACAAATTTAATGTGACACTAGTTTCATTAAAAACACAATTTGTCTCTCACGCTTCCTCCTCCTCACCACATACACATACAAGTTGAAGGCAATACAGTATTCTGGTTAAGGATGCAAACTCTGGAACCAGACTGCTTGGGTTCAAGTCACGATTCTACCTTAACTAACTGTCTATGCAAGTTACTTCTCTTCTCTGCACCTCAGCCCCCTCATTTATAAGATGACGATAGATATAGTACCATCCGCATTGAGTTGTATTAAGTAATAAATGAATCGATACAGGCAAAGCGCTGTTTAATAAGGCACTATGCAAAAAATGCATTAGTATATTAATTGCCTAATAAGTGTTAGCTACTACTACTACCAATTAAGTTCTGATATATCTTGGGTTCTAGGAGCAATTATATATTAGTGACTAGTTATATAGGATAGCATGTTGGGCTTCGGAACCACCACAGCTTGAATGTGAATTCCAGCTCTGGCAAACTCTAGTCATGTGGCTTTGAACAGAACACTTAAGGTCTCAGAACTGGTTTTTTTCACCTGTAAAATAGGAATAACTATCTCAGTTTCACAAAAGTTTCAAATACATTATACTTTTCTTTTTGGTATCTTATTTGACACATGAATTATACAGAAGTGTGCTATTTTGTTTTCATATATTTTGAGATTTTCCAGTTATCTTCCTATTATTTATTTTTAATTTAATTCTATTGTAGTCAGAGAACACTTTATGAGTCAAACGACTGCAAATTGATTGAGATTTGTTGGATAGCCTAGGATATGGTCTGCCTTCATAAATGTTCTATGTTTACTCGAAAAGAAAGTATATTCTGTTGTTATTGAGTGGAGTATTCTATAAAAATCAATTACATCAAGTTGGTTGACAGTCATATTCAAGTCTTTTAAACTGTTATTGATTTTCTATCCTTCAACTTTGTTCTCAATATTTAAAATTATTTTGACTATTCTTGGTCTTTTGGAACTCCATACAATTTTATAATCAGCTTACCAATTTCTTTAGAAAATACTGCTGGCACATTGACTGGGATTATGTTGAATATGTAGAACAATTTGAGAAAAATGGACATCTTAACAATTGAATCTTCTCATCCATGAACATGGTATACTGTATCTCTACATTTATTTAAATGATTTTAAATTTCTCTCAGCAATATTTTAAGGTTTTCAAAAACGTAGGTCTTGTAGAATTTTGTTAAATTTATCCCTAAGTATTTTTATGCTTATTGATACATTTATAAGTAGTAATTTTGTATATTTCAGCTTTTCATACTGTGTAGCTAATATATAGAAATATAACAGATTTTGTTGTACATTGAACTTGTGTCCTTGGACCTTAACAGTTATAATAGGGTGTTTTTTGTAGATTTCTTTGGATTTCATATGCAATAAATCATGTCTTTTGAGAAAAAAATACTATTACTTCTTCATTTCTGATCTATATATTTTTTAAGCCTTTTGGCACCAGCTTAGGCCTCCAGTACATTGTTTAACAGAGGTAATTGCCTTGCCTTGATATAGTGAAGAGTGTGTACAATTTGACTTGTTGCTAATCTTGAGAGATACCATTCAGTTTCTTTTGTCATAAAATATGATGTTAGCTATAGATTTTGCATAGATGTTTTTAATCATTTTGAGGAAGTTTCTATTTCTAGTTTGCTGGAATTTCTGTTTATCATTGAATTATGTCATTTACTTTATCTGCTTCTACTGAGATTATCAATTTTTATTCCTTTATTCTGTTAATATGTTGAAATACAATGATCATGTTTTCTTACTATATCACAAATTTGATTATTAATATTTTGATGGCTACATTTTATTATAACTCGTTTCTTTTGTAATGCTATATATTTTGCTCTTTTTAATGCTTTTTATTTTGGAATACTTTAAGACACAAGAAAATAATAGATAGAAAGGAGTTCCTGTGTGCACTTCACCCAGATTTCTTTCATGATAATATCCAGAGTGCAGTGCTAAAATAAAAAAAATGACTTTGGTACAATAACACTGATTTGACTATAGACCTTATTTGAATTCGACCATTTTCTATTGACTCTCTCTCTCTCTCTCTCTTTTTCTGTGTTTTGTGTGTGTGTGTGTGTGTTGGTCTATCAAATTTATCACATATATAGATTTGTTGTAACTATCACTACAACCAGGATACATAACCGTTTCATCACCACAAAGAAACTCTCTCGTGTTACCACCTAATAGTCGTACCTTCTCTGAACTCTAACCCTTGGAAACCACTAGTCTATTATCCATCATTATAATTTTGTTGCTTCAATAATGTTGTATAAATGAAATCATACAGTATGTGACTTTCTGAGATTTTTTTCACTCAGCATAATTTTCTTAAGACTCATATACATTGTTGTCTGCATCAATAGTTTGTTCTTTTCATAGCTGAGTAATATTCCATTGTATGGATGCATTAAATTTATTTATCCATTAACCCATTGAAAATAATTTGGGTTGTTTCCAATCTGACTGATGTTTAAATGTTAAACCAACATACAATTCTTGGATAAAATTCCCACTTGATCATGGTCTATTATCTTATTTATATATTGTTGTATTGAATTTGTTAATATTTTGTTGAGGATTTTAAAAATCTATGTTAATGAGGTATATTGGTACCTAATTTTACCAGGTAATATCTTTTTTTTTTTCCCCCCCGAGAGGGTCTCACTCTGTTGTCCAGGCTGGAGTGGAGTAGCACTGTCATCGCTCACTACAGCCTCAACCTTCCCAGGCTCAGGTGATACTCCCACCTCAGCCTCCTGAATAGCTGGGACCACAGGTGTGTGCCACCACACCTGGCTAATTTTTGTGTATTTTGTGGAGACAGGGTTTTGCTATGTTGCCCACGCTGGTCTCAAACTCCTGGGTTCAAGTGATCTGCCCACCTTGGCCTTCCAAAGTGTTGGGATTACAGACATGGAACACTGCACGTGACCTGCCTTGGTTTTGGTATCAGGATAAAACTGACCTTGTGAACTTAGTTATGATGTATTCCCTCCTCCTCTATTTTCTGAAAGAGTTAGTGTAAGACTGATCTTGTTTTTTCTGCAAGTGTTTGGTAGAATTCAGCAGTGAAGCCAACGAAGCTTGGAATTTTTTCGTGTGTATAGAAAGATTTTAATTATGAATTTAATTCATTTAGTAAATATCAGAATATTCAGACATTTTATTTCTCCTTGACTAAGTTTTGATAATTTTTGTCTTTCAATAAATTTGACCATTTCATCTAGGTTGTTGAATATATCATCATGAAGTTTCAAAAAATACTTTATTATTATTCTTTTAATGTTTGTAAAGTTTGCAGTGATGGTCTCTCTTTCATTCCTGGTATTGAAAATTCATGTTGTATCTCTTTGTTTCCTTATTGATCCTGCTAGAAATTTATCAATTTCATTGATTTCTTCAAAAAACCAATTTTGATTTGCTCTTTATAAAATTTCATATTGTACGGATAGCTACTCTAACTTTATTATTTTCTTCTTCCTACTAAATTTGTGTTAAATTTATCTTTTGTGGCTTTTAAAGGAGAAGTTTAGTGTATCGATTTTAGAGCTTTCTATTTTACTAACATATACAATTAAAGGCATAAGTTTCCCTCTCATCTTTTCTTTACCTGTTTCCTACAAATTTTGATATGCTATGTTTTTATTTTCATTCAGTTCAATAATTTTTCTAATTTTATTTTTAATATCTTTCAAAATAGGTGGATTATTTAGATGTGTGTTGTATAATTTCTGAATATTTGTGGATTTTCCAGATATGTTTTCAGTTATTAATATCTAAGTTAATTTTGCCGTGATCAGAGAATATACTATATTATTTAAATACTTTTAATTCTGTTGAGATCCATTTTAAGGCCAAAAAATGGCTTATCTTAGTGAATATTTCATGTGTACTTGAAACAAATATGTATTCTGCAGTTATTTGGTGGAGTGTTCTACAAATGTCAATTCTATCTGATCGGTTAATCTTTTTATTCAAGTATCCTATATCCTTACCGATTTTTGATTTGTTCTTACTTGGCTATTAAATGAAGAATGTTAAATCTCCAACAGAAATTATGAATTTATTTTATTTTCAGTTATTAAAGTTTTTAAAAGCATTTTAAAGCTATCATTGAATGTACGCTAATTTAGGATTGTTGTATCTCTTTGATGAATTGATTGATTTATCATTATGAAATGTCTCTTTTACCCACGGTGATAATTTTTGTTCTCATGTCTATTTTCTCTAGTGATGTAGTCACTCTGGTTTTCTACTCATCAGTGTCATATGTAACTAATATTACATAATATTATAATATAGTTACGTGACATATACTATTTTATATATAGTTGGGTGTTGTCTTTTTCTCCCTACTCTTGTAAAGGATGCTAAATGTTAATTGAAATGTTAAATTATTGGTTTGGATTTACATTTACCTTCCTATTTTATGCAATTAACATCAGGAAAGACTACCATATAGAGGTGTGGTTTTTTTTTTCTTTTAAATGAAGAAAAACTTTGCTTTTATTGGAGTAAATCTAAATGATCCTACTCCTTTGGAGTAAAAATATGCTTACCAATTCTCAATTGTATTTAGCTCTGGTTAGAATTTGAAAAAATTAAAATCTAAATAAGTGAAAGTTCACCTGACTATTCAGGTGAATAAAAAAAATTATCTTCTCACTCTGTTTTCTATTATTTTGCTTATTGTTATTTTCTTTTTTAAATTATTGTTTTCTTCTTTCTTTTGGATTATTTTTTTGCTGTTGGTTTATTAGCTATACTTCTTTTTTTGGTGTTTACAATAAGGTTTGCAATATATATCTTTAACTTATTACAGTGATATTGATATTAGTGGTTAAGTATGGTATTTTGCTTTTCTCTGCATTTATCCTTCCTGATTTTGGTACTCTGTTGCTTTTTTCTTGTTTTCTTTGAGGTAATTTAAACTTTTTTTACTCTCCTATTTTAGTTTTTGCATTGTCTTCTAAAATATGTCTTCAAAATAATTTAGTGATTTTTTTTAGATCTACAAATTGGTATCATTAACATATCAGTCTTTTTACAGTCAATATGGCACCATTTCACATTTCATAGTGACCCTTCATACTTCTTCTAATTTTCACTTCACACCTGAAACTTTGCGGTTTCCTTTCCTACTTCCCACCTCTCATTCAAACTTAACACTTTCTACTTCTTATTTTCTACTTCACAAATACAGTACTCGAACACAGTATAATCCTACTTAGCTACTCACCACCTTTTGCCACATTTTTACAACTACATATGTTATAAACTTTACAATATTATTATTTTTTCTTTAAATAGTCTGCTGTCTGGTAAGGAAATTATGATAACAACAGAAGCCATAAGTTTTCATAAATTTTACCTTAAGTTCTGGGATACAAGTACAGAATGTGTAGGTTTGCTACATAGGTATACATGTGCCGTGGTGTTTGCTGCACCTATCAACCCGTCATCTAGGTTTTAAGCCCTGCATGCACTAGCTATTTGTCCTAATGCTCTCCCTCCCCTGGTCCACCACCCCCTGACCAGACCCGGTATGTGTAGTTCCCCTCCCTGTGTCCATGTGTTCTCATTGTTCAACTCCCACTCATGAGTGAGAACTCGTGGTGTTTGGTATTCTGTTCCTGTGCTAGTTTGTTGAGGATGATGGCTTCCAGCTTCATTCATGTCTGTGAAAAAGACACGATCTCATTCCTTTTTGTGGGTGCACAGTATTCCATGGTGTATATGCACCACATTTTCTTTATCCAGTCTATCATTGATGGGCATTTTGGTTGGTCCCATGTCTTTGCTATTGTAAATCGTGCTGCAATAAACATATGTGTGCGTGTGTCTTTATAGTAGAATGATTTATATTCCTTTGGTATATCACATTTTTTACTGTATTTTTTCTATGTTTAGCTGTATTTAGATGCACATATGCTTATTGTTGTGTTATAATTGCCGACAGTATTCAGGTCACATGCTGTTCAGGTTTGTAGTTTAGGAGCAATAGGTTCTACCATATAGTCTAGGTGTGTAATAGGCTCTACCATCTAGGTTTGTTTAAGTACACCATATAATGTTCACACAATGATGAAACTGCCTAATGAAAACGTTTCTCAAAACATTTCCTTATCATTAAGTGCGTAACTGGATAAGCTTAATGTATATGCAAAACTGTATACACATTTGTTTTGAGGGCTAAGTAGTAACTTTCAGAATTATTTGCGTTTTCTTTGTCTCTCCAACTTTTAATAGTACTGGCTATTCCTGAATTTAAACATTATATTAGAAATAAACAATAGCAGCATAATGATTGTGAAGAGGAAGAAACTGAACTTGAGATATTTATATTCTGCCATTTGATGTGCAAGTCATTTTTTAAGCCTTGCAAAATGCAGTCTTTTTTAAAACTATCTCTTCACGTGTTTTAATACAGTTTTAATTTTAAAATAGTTTAGCTTGACTTAAACCTATGAAGACAGTACAAAGAGTTGCCACATACTCCACACCCAATATTATTAACATTTTCTATTCATATGATCTATTTGTTACAATTAATGAACCAATATTGGTACATTGTTATTAAGTAAAGCACATACTTTATTCAGATTTCCTCCATTTTTCCCTAATGTCTTTTTTTCTGTTCCATGATCCCATTCAGGATGCCACATAATATTTAGTGATCACGGCCAGGTGCAGTGGCTTACACCTGTAATCCCAGCACTTTGGGAGGCTGAGGTGGGCGGATCACCTGAGGTCGGGAGTTCGAGGCCAGCCAGACCAACATGGAGAAACCCCGTTCCTACTAAAAATACAAAATTAGCCAGGCATGGTGGTGCATGCCTGTAATCCCAGCTACTCAGGAAGCTGAGGCAGGATAATCTCTTGAATCTGGGAGGTGGAGGTTGTGGTGAGCCGAGATCGCACCATTGCACTCCAGCCTGGGCAACAAAGTGAAACTCCATCTCAAAAAAACAAAACAAAAAAAGTTTAGTTATCATGTCTCCTTAGGTTCTTAGCTGTTCCAGTTTCTCAGCCTTCTCTTGTTTTTGACAGTCCTGATTGTTTTAAGGGTTACTGATCAAGTATTTTGTAGAATGTTTTCCAATTGGGATATTTCTGATGCTTTTCTCATGATTAACTAGGCTTATGTGTTTTGAGTAGAAAAATTACAGAGGTAAAGTGCCATTTTCATCACATCATATCCAGCCTCACTCATCACTGCTGATACTGTCAACCTTACTTACCACTATTGATGTTGACTTTGATCACGTGGCTGAGGTTGTTTCTGCCAAGTTCATCTTTTTTTTTTTTTTTTTTTTTTGAGACGGAGTCTCGCTCTGTTGCCCAGGCTGGAGTGCAGTGGCCGGATCTCAGCTCACTGTAAGCTCCGCCTCCCAGGTTCACGCCATTCTCCCGCCTCAGCCTCCCGAGTAACTGGGACTACAGGTGCCCGCCACCTCGCCCGGCTAGTTTTTTGTATTTTTTGGTAGAGATGAGGTTTCACCATGTTAGCCAGGATGGTCTCGATCTCCTGACCTCGTGATCCACCTGTCTCGGCCTCCCAAAGTGCTGGGATTACAGGCTTGAGCCACCGCGCCTGGCCTTCTGCCAAGTTCATCTATGGTAAATTTACTCTTTTTCTCCTCTTCCATTCTGCACTTCCATTCTGCCATTTGATGTGCCTTTGAAAGGAAGATGCTACACACAGTCTCTATTTCAGGAGTGGGGAGTTATGCTCCATCTTGTTGAGGGTGGAGTATCTCCCTGAATTACTTGGAATTCTTATGCATGGGAGACTTGTCTATTCTTTTCAAATAATTTATTTATTTAATTGTTTATTTGTATTGGCATTGACTCATGAACATTTATTTTGTACTTGGAGTTATAATATTATGCTATTTTATTTGTATTATTGCTCAAATTATTCCAGCTTTGACCACCGGAAGCTGTTTTCCAGTGGACTCCTATATCCCTTTGACATCCATCATTTATTTTTCTTTTGAGAATGGCTTCACTTTCTTGTACTACCAGACACTCTGGGCTCATTTTGTACATTTTATGCCTGAGTTCTAGAATCAGCCATTTCTCCCAAAAGCATTGGTTTCTTTTATTAGAAAATGGTATTAGAAACCAAGATCTGGGCACTAGGTGTGTTCATTGCTGCAGGGATGTCACTGCTTCTAGGCTCTCTCAGCTTACAGAATGAGGAAATATGAATATGCATAACCTATATATATATACACACATATATAAATGTTTCTGTCTGCAATGATCTGTATCTAAATAAATCTAAACATGAGTTCACACTGACGTCTCCTACTCTACTGAATAATTCAAGCCTCCTCCCCTTGTTTATTAGTAACCTCCACTCCAACAGCAAGAAACCCGATTCCCACTGCCCCACTATCCATTCATTTAATTGCTCAATTCCGGTTTACGTAATAGCAATGTAAGAATTGTTAATCATGTGTTTTATCCCCTGTTTAAAAATGCACTAATGTAATTTAAAAATGTGTAATTCGTTTTCCCTTTCTTGTACTACAATATTTATTTTTAATGTATTTTTACTGGGATTCTATGATGTGAAATAAAAGAATAATTTCATTGTGACTTATGATTTATTTTCTAGTTATTATAGTTGTTTTATTTCTTTTCTTTTTTTCTTTTTTTTTTTTTTTTGAAGACGGAGTCTTGCTCTGTTGCCCAGGCTGGAGCGCAATGGCACAATCTCGGCTCATTGTGACTTCTGCCTCCCAGGATCAAGTGATTTTCCTGCCTAAGCCTCCCGAGTAGAGGGGATTACAGGCGCCCACGACCATGACCAACTAACTTTTGTATTTTTAGTAGAGACAGGGTTTCACCAGGTTGGCTATGCTGGTTTCAAACTCCTGACCTCAAATGATCTGCCTGCCTCGGTCTCCCAAAGTGCTGGGATTATAGATGTGAGCCACCGCGCCTGGCTCATTGTTTTATTTCATGAGTACTAATAAAAATAATTTTGTTATATTATGCAGCTGCTTAAAACATGATTTACTCCTAGTGTTAAACATGGTAGGTTTGCCACAGCCTAATCCATTAATCAGTGTTTTGTGTTATACCTGATGTGCTGATGACCATTGCCATTGTTTTTAAATTCGTTAATCTTCAGTCTTTCCTGATCTTAGGTGTTTTTCTTTTTCTGTATGTAGTACACTTGTGTTTCTTTGAGTGAGTGAAGTATAGAAGGAACATTGGCCCTTATTCCTTGGAACAATTCATTTAGTGTGAGTTATTCACTCTCAGCTGTTGCAGTTCCTCCTTTATTTGTTTGTTTTGGGTGTCTGTGTGATGGAGCACTACTGCTGTCTGCTTGTTCTTCAGATGGGTGTTTCTTGCGATGTACTGACATTTGTGTACCTGTCTGAGTTTGGTCCCAAGTTTACCTGTAACTTACAGATGTTCTCCACATATATATCCTGCTTTGTCACCCAGGTTAGAGTATAGTGGCATGATCATGGCTGACTGCAGCCACAGACTCATAGGCACAAGTAATCCTCCCACGTCAGTCTCCTGAGTAGCTGGGATTACAGGTGTGTGCCACCACACCTGACTAATTTTTACTTTTTATCTTTTGCAGAGATAGGGTCTCACTATGTTACCCAGGCTGGTCTTAAACTCCTGGGCTCAAGTGAGCTTCCCACCTCGGTTCCCCAAAGTTCTGGGATCCCTTGATGACATATATCTTTTTTTCCCAATACACTCTCAATCACATTTTCCTGTTTTCATATTTTTTTGGAGATGTCAGTGGGAGTTCAGGATGGAGGAGAGGAGGGAATTAAAACCGGGGACTCAATGTTACATCTTGAAATGGATTCCCAGGCTGAGGCTATAGGTCCAACTCTTGGTATGGATCCTGACACACAGCAGTAGCCCAGGAGATAAATGCACATTACGTTTCTGGTGAGATGGGGATACTGTTGGACACATTCTAGGCGTTTACTAGAAAAAGTACTCTGGCCAATAGACAAATGAAACAAATAAAGAATAGAAGTATGAGGAAGATGTGGCATCAGAAATGGTAGGAAGTGATAGAATCTGTATAACTTGGAGACTATGTCTAAGTGGCTACATTAGTACTCGTTTTATTTTCTATCAATTTTCTCAGTCTGTCCTAATATTCCTAGTAGTATCTTATAGATCTGACTCCTCCACCTTTCTTACCTTTCCCAACTTTTACCTATTCCATTTTTTGCCTATGAGCATTGGATAAATGTCCGGGATTTGTCATCTATTTAATTCAATTTTCTATAGAATCTAATCTTCTGTTTGTAGCCAACATAGTGATTTTTAATCCAGTCATCTTATCTTTTAATGCCCATCTCTCTTGCTTGGAGATGATTTTCTCCTCAGGAATGCTTAATGAGGATTGATAAATTTAATAGGCACTTGAAAATTAAGCCCACAGATTAGCAGTTTTCTAAAACTTTCTGCTCTTTCTTGTAGCAAATTTACTTAACAGAGAAGGATTTGCTTCCATTTTTCGGTGAGGTACCATTCTTTGAATGCGATATCTTTTCTAAGTCTTTAAATTTTTCTTTTTTGGTCCTCTTCTTGTAGAGGGAGTTCTTTGCTTTCTTAAGCAATAAGAATGATAATATGTTCTGTCAAAAATTGGTGTGTGTGTGGGAGTTCCTGCCCAAATTCTGTAGTCCCAGATGACAGAAAAACAGAAAATTTACATTTTGCTATGCATTTATATTAGGCTTTCAGTAGCTTGGGGGTGTGAGTGGATGTTGAGAGGTGATGAGTAGGCAATCACAGCTAGAAAAGTCTCCATTGTGTAGAAGGGTGTCTCTCTATTTATTTTGGCTGAGGCAATGTGAACTCCCATGATGGATTAGGTCAGGTTGAAGTGGGGGGCAGTGGCCTGCACTTTGTGTATCATGGCTCTTTGCCCCACTACCTGCCCTCACTCCTCTGAATTAAGGAGTGTGAGTGAAGTTTTGACAGGATCTTCTCCACTTCGAAGTCCACTCTGCTGTTTGATGAGAAAAAAAGTTGTGAAGCAACAAAATCAGACCTATTGTACACTCAATCTGGCAGCAATTTCTCCTAGTTTTATTCACTTCTCAGTGAAAGTGCTTGCATGGGTCATTTCAAATATTGAGGTCATCTAGGAGGGCTAGACTTCTTTATTCTGCTTTTTTCCCCCACCTTGCAAAGATGAACCAAAACCTATATTTTTGATTTTTAAAAGAAAGTCTTCTCTTGTACAACCTAAACTAGTTTGTAATAGTGTTTATGAAAAGTTAGAGCCTTGAGACAGTTGCAGATATGAACCTCTCAGGCACAAAACCCTTCTCAGACGTGGAATACCCAGATTTAGAGAGGTGGAGCTCATAGCCTTGATGACATTCTGATTTATACTTGGTTGATTTGAACACAACTGAAATTGCAAAACAATTTGTAGCACCATCTCTCTGAATGACAGGCTTTGTGCACGATGTAAGAATCAGCCATGATATTTACAGTCAGGAAACTTAGGCGAACTGATCAATGCTGTAGTCAATAGGCTTGCAGGAAGCTTGAGATCAATCACCACTCCAGCAGAACACCCTCGATCAGAACATTTACCATTCCTGAACTTCAGTTTCTTCATCTACAAAGAGAAAGGGGGGACCCTTAAAATCTCTGAATATTATACACACAGATGCACACACATATATACACACATACATTATATACCTATACATAGTCTTCTTATATATATTCTAAATCTGAAGCAAAATTTCTAAAGAGAGTAATAGTTCCACAATAATGGAAGCAGTAGAAACTGCATTCATTTGGTTGTATAAGTTCTGGAAAGTTTATTTAAAAAGTATTCACATCATCTTGCATAATTAGCCACCTACATATTCTTGGTACCCAGCCTAGTTCATAAGACATTGTAGAAAGTCAAAATACATTTGATGAATAAATGAATGAACATATATCACCTAATTTTTAATGTTATTTATAGTATCACCCTTAGAGCTGGACACCCAGGACCTTGCCCTGTACCTGGAGATTTAACAGGCTCACTCTTTCTCCTCTTGTCACAATCCTCATGGACTGAGGAGTCCCCAAGGCCAAAGGTTCATGTCCACCTACAGCAACCTCCCCACATCCCCACCCCACTAAGCTCCAGGTACCGGACATGGGAAATTATCTGTCAAGACAGCCTCAAACCTGCTTCCAGGGCTTACTAGAGTCTCTTTCTTGGATTTCTGTCACAAAGGTATGCTGTTCTATAGGTGTGCCCACCCCTAAGCACAAGAGGTAACCAAGGCGGCTCACAGGAGTGGAGGTAGAAAGAGTCCTCCTGGCCACAGGAGGCAAGATCTAGGAGTCTCCACTTTACTGTTGCCCCAAATTTGGTAAAAGGAACAGGCTGGGTTATTTCAATCATTAGCTCATTTTACCCTACTTCCCAACTACACTCACACATAATGTTTTAAATTTGAGTTAGAAAGACTCAGTGACCCTTACAACATACACACGAATGAACAGACTATTGCAAGGAAAAATATGTGGTCACTGCTGTAAGCCTTCTACTACACAGTTTCACTCTGGACCAATACATAAGGCAAAGTACAGATTCTGCAACCTAGGGTTGGGTTTGTTTGGGGATCCAATACGGATCTATTATAACAGTTTGTAGGTGTTGATAGAGTGATAGCATTTATTTCCTTTCGAACCCCCTCTCCAAATCTGAGTTAAAAAGAAGCTTTGTTTGCTTGGTTTTCCTGGTGTGGATTTAAAATATTTCCATTTTCCATGCCCATATTAACATTTGACCATCCGTGCGATATGTCAATTTCTATTTTGCCCTTCAAAGGTTAAAACAACACCCACCCTTAGAATTCCCCTCACAAAGCACAAGGAAATCCCTTCTAAGGCACAGCGAACCAGCTAGACTTCATAATTAGCTTCTGTAATAAAGTACTTAATCAGCATAGAAGCCTTTACTAATTACAGCAGGAAGTCAGGGCAGGCGGGTTACCCATAGCTGGGGTGAAGCACAGGCAGAGGTGTCTGTGAACAGGCATCCGCAAGGGTCCAGGTTCACACAAGAGCCCCAGGCCTTAATTAGCCCCAGCAATTAAAAATGAAAACAATCCTCCATTTTCTCATTAAAAGATGAAAGCCCCTCCCCAAGTGCCTTACTCTGAACGATAATTTTGCTTCTGCAAAGACCCCAGCCACTGTAGATTACCAAAGACGATGGTTAGTTCCTGGGCTGCAAGACCTCAGTCACCCTTTTGCTTGCTAGATTTCAGGCACCTCAGCATAATAGGAGATTGATTAGGGTTAATAGACTTATTTTTTACAGGTCAAGACACAAAACACTTTGGGTTGTGGGCGCTCTTGCACATAATATCCGAAGCTATAAATCAAACTGCTTAATGGAAGCCCAGAGCTTTCTGTCTCCGAACTATTGGTAACAACTGACTTTCATTTCTCCCCTGCTACTGTCTCTCTTTCCTCTGCTTCTTCTTGTAAATCCAGCCGCAAAATCAGCCTGATAGATGGGAGTAAGAGTTGCGATTTATTTACTCTACGATGTTTTCAGAAACCTAGAGGTGAGGTATGGTTCCTTGGAATTCCTGTGTTTGTTTTACCTCCATTTCTAAGGTAACCAGTGGTTAGCAGCAGCTGTAACAACTGTCAGCACCTGTCAATCTCACCTAGACTTGATGATCAAAAGTAATACAGCTGGATGAAGAGATTTAAAAAATTGAAAATTAAAGAAAACTGATCCTCAGGGGAGAGTTTGAGTATTTACTCTGTGGGACCCAGGGCAGACTGGTAGGTCACTGAGTACATAAGGAATGCAATTGCCATTGGCAAATTATCCAAAGAAGGAAAGCCACCTGCAGAGGGACACTGTTGGAGACTGCCTCTTAAAGTTACTGCGGAAAGAATCACTGAAAGGAAACTGTCTCAACAGGAGGAAATGTCAGAAAATGCTTCCCTAGAAAATGTGAGAAAACATTTAGAAAAGTATCTGGCTATGAAAGTTAAGAACATTTGGGGGAATGTTCTTTGCATCTAATTATCAGTGCTTTCTGCTTCTTTTCTCTTGGTGAGGGATATTCTTAGTCCAAGGATTTTTTTTTTTTTTTTTTTTTACCCCTCAAATAGAAAAGAAGCAAAGCTGATTTGGAGATATAAATTGGTTTGGTTTTTCACCAATTTGACAGGATCATTCCAAAGATGAAGCCTTGTTTGATTCTGAAATGTTACTGAGAGATTTACTCTACTGAGGAGCTGAGGACTCACCAAAAATACATTTGATGATATCTGTAAGTTTCTTTGATGATTTGCTCTTTTCTATCCCCATTTTTGCCTGAATGTTTTTTTTTTTCTTTTCTTTTTTCTACTCAAAGCCACAGGGCTCAACCACAAGGAATCAGTAAGTGGGCAGGTTTTCTCAAACTTCATAGAGCTGTTACTCTACCTGGCTTCTAAGGGGAGACCTGGGAGTTGAGAGAATGAGCATAAAATAGTTTAAGTGGAGGTCAGGAGTAGAAAGGGAGGAAAGATTAGGAGGAAACAGGAAAAGGAGAATAATGCACTCAGAATCTGATTTTTGTGTTATGGTACACTAATATGGATTTTCCTCCCTTGTTAAACAACATGGAAATGCTTAGTAGAATCTACACATATCGTTTAATAACAGAAGTAGATGGAAGTTCCTTGATGCCAATAATAATAGATATTTAGTCATAGTACCCCTCTCACCCTCAGCAGCCTCTAGCAGCCTTGCTGAAGGCTGGGGCCATCAGACCTGCGCATGCGGCTGTGAGCTGGGACTAAGGTTTTATTGCCCTAATGGAACTGGAGGAAAGGAGATGTATCTTTGGCATTGCTTGAAGTGAGTGGCTGTAATTGAGATCCCTTCTACATAGCCACGATCCTCAAAGAGCTTCCAAGTTTAGAATAATAATAATAATAATAATAATAATAATAATAATAATAAACTGTATCTTCTACTTTGCAGACATGGTAAGAAAGCACAGGGTCTGTCTCAGGCTCTAAGTGAATCTTTAAAAATCAGACAATGTCCTTTGAGAAATCTAAATGCCAAGTCTGCACTAAACATGGGTATAAATTCTGAGTTTATATGCATGGTGTGATAATCCCAAACTGAGAAATTAACATAAAGTGGTCCAGAACTCACTGTTCACCTGGGAGAAGCCAATAGGACACTATTCTTATAGAACACCACTCAGACTATTCAAGAAACCTTCAATAATGAGGGTTCATCAAGGAAGAACTCATAATAAGAAAATTACAATACAGGCAAAGAAGCCATGAAAGAGAATTATTAAGGCAGTAGATAGGCGAACTAAAACCCCGAGAATTAGAAACATAGCAAGAAAACCATGTGAAGAAGATTAAAAGGAAGACCTAAGATCATTTCATTGTTTGAAGAAGGCAGAGAGGTTGATAAAACTATGTTGAATAAGTTTGCTAAAAATATAAGGATAATGAACTGAGAAGTACAGAAAGAATGTACAACTTTTGAACAAATCAAAAGAAGAAAACAAAATTCCCACATAATTCAACAAAAAGCAAAAAAGAGGAAAATAAATAGAGAATGGTAATTAAAAAATTAGAAGGTAGTAAAGTGTTCAGATATGCCAGTAGTTCTAAGTGTAAATGTATTACACTGTTTTATTAAATGACAAAGATTCTCACACTGCAATAAAACAATCAAATAAAAAAACTCAATTATAAGTTTTTTTAAGAGATCCATCTAAAATATGATACAAAAATGTTTAAAGTAGTGGCATGAAAAAAGATACAGTGGGCAAAAAAGAAAAGAAGGCTGATATAGTGACTCGAATATCAGACAAAATCAACTGCATTAGAGATAAGGGGAGTCTTTTCTTACAGATAAACACAAGTCACTTGGAAGTTCTAACAATCTTGAATTAGATGGCCTAAAAATATGTAATGCAAAAATTGCCTGAATACAAAGTGAATCCAACATTATAGTGGAAGTTTGAACACATCTCTATGAGTTACTGAAAAATGGAGATAAACATTTTCTAAGGATGTAAATGTTTTACATAATGCATTTATAAAGCTTCATATGATGAACATATTTAGAATGTCCACTCAATATAAAATAATCCATTTCCAATAAAAAAGCATCTTCATATTTTAAGTAAAGAACACTTATAAACATTGTCCATATACTTGATTACAAAGTAAGTCTAAATAAACATCAAGAAAACGATATAACCCAATTTATGTCTTCTAACAAAGATGAAGTAAGATTATAAATTAATGACTAAAAGATAATTTTAAGAAATTCTATTCACTAGGAAGCTAAAAATACTTGTAAATAATTGATGGGTTAAAAAAGAATTCAAATTGATAGTTACAAAATATTAAGAACAATAGAAATTGCAGACAGTTCACACCACAACTTGTACAGTTAAACTGATGTTTATAGGGACATTTGTAACCCTAAATATGATAAATGCTTATATTAAAAACAAGAGACTAAAAATTAACCAATTAAGCATTTGTCCCAAGAAGTTGAAAAAGCAATAGTGGCTACTAGAGGCTAAGAAGAGGATGAAAAGAAGTTGGTAAATGGATACAAAAATACAGTTAGATATAAGGAGTAAGTTCTAGTATTTGATGGTACAGTAGGGAGATCATAATTCTTTATTATATATTTCAAAATAGCTAGAAGAGCAGAATTGGAAAGTTCACAACACAAAGAAAAGGTAAATATAAATGTTTGAGGTTGATATTTCAATTACCTGATTTGATCATTATACATTGTACACATGTATCAAAATGTCACATGTACCCCCAAAATAGGCACAACTGTTATATATCAATACGAATAGTATTCATAAACAAAAAACAAAAAGAAGTTGGAAAAACAATAAAAGCATAAACTCTCTAAAAGTAAATGAAAGGCAATAATAAAGATAAAAGCATAAATGAATCAACTAGAAAAACTTACAGAGTTTATTAAAACAATGTAAATGGTGTTGATAAATCTGAACCCATAGACAAATGAACATATTCTAATAAAAATAACTATAGTTATTTTCTCAAGAAAATAAGAGAAAGACTGAATGTCCCTATAATGTGCAAAGCCATTAAATTAGTAGCCAGGTTCTACTAAAAATAACAAACATCTAATTGAAATAAAGAGCCAAAAATAAGCAAGTCATCTTTTAAGAATAATAAAGAGAAGCTTGTCTTGAAAGAGAGAGACCAATAGAACAGAATTATATAATTGAACATTGAGAAATAGCTGATACAGGACAGAGAAGGCACTCCAGATTTGCGAGGAAGGGATGAACTGTTCACCAAAGGATGCTGGACTAATTGACTTTGTTAATGAAAACAGTAAAGGTAGATTCCCTCTGGCAATGTCTGGCCTGGAATAGGTGGGATTTGTGGCTGGGGTGTAGAACGTTTAGCTGTATCAATAATATTTTATGTCTTTAAAATAGTATCTAAAATTATATAAATAAATATGACAGAATGGTAACGTTTGTGAAATCCAAATCATAGTACATTGGGGTCTGTAATATTTTCTTTGTACTTAATTGTATGTGGAAATGTGTGTGCCTATACATTATACATTTATTTGTAGGATATATTATATAATAAATACGTATGTGTAATGCATTTTTTTCTTTTTTGAGATAGAGTTTTGCTCTTGTTGCCCAGGCTGGAGTGCAAGGGCGTAATCTCAGCTCACTGCAATCTCTGCCTCTTACTTTCAAGCGATTCTCCTGTCTCAGTCTCCCAAGTAGCTGGGATTACAGGCGCCCCCCACCACACCCATCTAAGTTTGTATCTTTAGTAGAGATGGGGTTTCACCATGTTGGTCAAGCTGGTCTTGAACTCCTGACCTCAGGTAATCCGCCCTCCTCAGCCTGCCAAAGTGCTGGGATTATGTGGCATGAGCCACCACGCCTGGCCGATGCATTCAGTTTTTAAGCCAGCAATTCCAAGTAAGAGACACAAAAAAAAGACCTTTTATGTTTTTTTTGCTGAGGAGTTTGGACTTCATCCTCAGGGCAGCAGGGAGCCACGAAGGGCTTTTAGATAGGAAGGTAAATGACTGCATCTTCTCGTAGGAAAGATCTCCATGGCTGCAGTGTGGCAAAGGGATAGATGCGGGCAAGGCTGGAGGTGCAGCCGTCACTGAAGTAGCTGTATTTCAGGGCAAAGATTATGGTGCCTGGAACAGGGGAAACAGCAGCGATGATGGAGAGAGGTGGGCTGACTGGAGAGGTGGTAAAAAGAATTTCCAGGCTTTGTGTTTTCTTGGGTGTGTGTGGAGAGGTGGGGAAGAGTCTGGGCTGCTCCCTGGGTCTGGGGCTCAGGACGCTCGTTACCATTCCCTGAGAGAGGCCAGAGGAGTAGGAAGAGTTGACTGAGTGAAAACTGGAATTGAAATTTGAATGTGCTTTGTTAGAAGTGTCCTGCTGTATCCAAGTGTAGGGTTATTAGGTAGGTATTCCTTTATTTTTATTTTTATTTTTTTGATCTCACTCTGTTGGCCAGGCTGGAATACAGTGGCATGATCTTGGCTCACTGCAACCTCCACCTCCCAAGTTCAAGCGATTCTCCTGCCTAAGCCTCCCAAGTAGCTGGGATTAACAGGTGCGTGCCACCATGCACAGCTAATTTTTGTATTTTTAGTAGAGACCAGGTTTCACTATGTTGGCCAGGCTGATCTCGAACTCCTGACCTCAGGTGATCCGCCTGCCTTGGCCTCCCAGAGTGCTGGGATTACAGGCATGAACCACTGCGCCTGGCCCCAAGTAGGTATTCTTGATGATGGACTCCTGTTTTAACTAACGCTTGTCTTAGAATTTTAGTAATCTAGCATGGCTTGAGTCTTCATCTGTAATCTAGAAATTTTGTATTTGTAATTCACCACTGTCAAGTAACAAAGTCTCTTTCACTAGCTTAGAACCTTCAAAAGACATAACAAATCAGAAATTAACTTTTGAATAAAATATAACCATAAGGTACTTCTTTAATTATTTAACAAATTTAATGTCTTATCCGATTTTCTTCTAATTTGTCTGTCATTGGTCTAACGATGTTACCTGTCTAAAATGCTGTATAAACGTAAAAATTATTATATCTTAACAAAATTATACACGAAAAGGTTAATTTGACCCAATGAATGATAAACACATGCCACTTTAACAGGTTTGAAGCAGGTTTCATCAGTTACTCTCATTGATTATAATGATTACTCAGGCCAACTAATACTTTAGTTTTTCTTTTTGAAGTTATTTCTCTGATATTGAGGAGACACTATATTTTTAGACCAAGAGGGACTGTAAAGAGGTGTAACTCATCATTGCCCAAGCTACTCTTAGTGGACATCTTCAAGATGTTGACAGATCTTCCATTAAAAAAATGTAAAGGGTAATGTGGCAAAGTAAGTTTGGGTAATGACAAACCATCCTCCCTCTTAAAAATCCATCTGTGAAGAAATATGTTGTATTTTGTTTGATGTGGCATAATGACATCTCCCATCTCACAACATTCTTTTCCATGGAATACCACAGTAACATTCTGTGGAAGGTCTAAATGGTACCCTGGCACACGAATACTCCCCAGGACGCAGAGGTAAGTTCATCTCACAGGTGAGGATAGGAAAGTGAGGCGTCTGTCTGTGTGCTTTCTCCAGGTTATGGTGCTGGCTCAAGCTAAACCAAAGCCAAGATCCAGGCCTCCTGGACCCCCAATTCAACAACCTTCTACTGCACACAGTAGCATTGTCCGTTTTGACAAATAGTGTGGGTGGTGGTGACTTCTTTTCTTTCTCACATGTTCACATTTCCATCATTGAGAGAAAGGGAGATTGACTCAGACTCAGCAGGGGCCAAAGCTCCCTGCTTGCCCCCTCCCACACCTACAGTCCAGGGCTGAGGCTTTTCTGAGCTCCCTGCCTGGAAGGTGGGGAACCTATGGGTGAGGAGCCCACATTGTGTGCCGGGGAGTTCAGGGGCTCCTGGAGGAGGCCCAGCGAGGTTACTCTCCTGAGAGCACAGGACTCGGAGCAGGGAGAACGGCTGAATAAGACCCACATCTAGGTTTCAGACAAAATGTAGAACTGCCTTGGAGGTTGTGCACTGCACAATTGTACACAGTGGTGTGACAACACCAGGAATTCCAGTTCCCTAGCCCGTGGGACTCCGGATAGTGAGAAACATCAGAGAAAACAACCAAGTTCAAAATTTTATGCTCCAGAGCCAGTTAATGCAATAAAAATAAGGGCTATAACTTCCTAAGCATTTAGTGAAAGACTGGCCCCATTTAATATTTCAACATCAAAATAACCTTTGAATAGATATTTTCACCCCTGTTTCACACTTAAGAAAACTGAGGTCCCGAATGATATGCTCTCAATATTTCTTTTTAACTTTCTCATATCTTATATATTCCATATTGTATTTTTCCACATATTATCTAGTCATAATAACTATCACTCATTGAGAAAGAGCATTATACACTTTGCATATATTAGTTCATTTACTCCCTAAAACTACTCTGTAAAGAAAGTACTGATAGTGTTTGCATTTTCAAGGTGAGCAAACTGAGGCCAGAGAGGCTGGTAGCTTACCTAAGATCAAATAGGCAGTAACAGAAGAGCCAAGAATGTAACTCAGACCCCGTCACTTACGCAGTGGACTCACATGGCATGGCAATTCAGGCATGAGTAAGCTCCCAGACTTCGCTTATTAACACAAAAATGGAAAATGACTTCATTCAACTAGGACAAGTCAAGGGTTGGCACGGTAGGCAGGGGCAAGGTAAGGAGAGGCGTTCACCCTGTCTGTGTCCTGTAAACTTGCTTTTTAGTCTGCTCACTTAAAAAGGAATTGCTGCCGGGTGCGGTGGCTCACGCCTGTAATCCCAGCACTTTGGGAGGCCGAGACGGGCGGATCACGAGGTCAGGAGATCGAGACCATCCTGGTTAACACGGTGAAACCCCATCTCTACTAAAAATACCAAAACAAAATTAGCCGGGCGTGGTGGCGGGCACCTGTAGTCACAGGTACTCTGGAGGCTGAGGCAGGAGAATGGCGTGAACCCGGGAGGTGGAGCTTGCAGTGAGCCGAGATCACACGACTGCATTCCAAAAAAAAAAAAAAAAAAAAGAAAGGAATTGTTGACTTTTCTGTTTGAATCGAAGTCAGCAACTACCTTCTCCTTTGTGTCTGCATTTGGAGGTTGTGGGCTTTCTCGGGATCCCCCAGAGAGCTACTTCATTGCAACACCAGAGGGAAGTATGGACTTTGTGAGAGGTTGAAATCTAAATGCAATTTCTTTTTTCTTTACTTTTCTCAATACTCTTCTAATATATATATTTTTAAAATTCCAATTCAGCTGCAGACGTTGCCAGCGGAAGCAAGTGTTGGCTGTGATGGTGTCTTTTCTTTACATGACACATTCATTAGAAACAAGGGACAAGTGGTTGCTGGAGGCAAGACCATCGTTTCTCTTAAAAAGTAGGACTCACTAGTACCATTTGTGGTGCAAGTAGGAAATGTGGATGCCTTTTCTTTATCTGACAAAGTGTTTTGCTTCATTTGCTCTTAAAAATCCCTCTCTTTTAGCTCCTATCCATATCTCCTCCTGGCCCAAACCATAAGGCAGCTTCAGAGAACTAACCCTAGAAGGTTCCCTTTCTAGTCTGTTGGGCCAGAATGGGCATCCCGGTTCAACAGCCACTTTATCCACGTAAAGGCAGCATCTAACGTCTAAAGGTGCTCATTGTCTGTGGCTATCTTATTTTAGTTCCTACATGTTCGAGGCGCATAGGGAAACGAAGTGTATCACAAGAATATCTGCCATTGTATTAACCATGCATGAAATCAGTCCCTGTTTCAACACCCTTCCCAGTTTAACTTTAGGAATGGATCTGTTGCCCTGCTTATTGGAAATTGACTTCTTGCATGGTTAATACATGCATGAAATGGTTAATACAGTTGTATACACTACAAATGTGTTTTGAAGCAAAGTTGCAAAATTTGCCAAATATCCAGGACTTGATCAAGTCAATGAACTCCCGGAATGAAGCAAAGCCACTGATACATGAGTATCTAAAATATTTAAACCAGTTAACAACTGAAGAAATGAAAACAAGCAAGGATAATATCATGGAAGGACTTCATTAGAAAATGATTTAAATATGAATCCATTTGAAAAGGTAGATCATTGAGAACATTGATGAAGCCCTTGAATACGTTTGCAAAGAAAAAATGAACAACTCTTTTAAAAATCACGTTAAGCATTGGGTGAGGAAGTCTTGGCATACTACCTTTCAGTTTTTTAAGGGGAAATTATACCCCCTAAACCTACAAATCAAAACTTGATATATTCTTTGTTCTAAGAAATAAATCATTATATAATTTTAAACTAAATTGTTAAATATAGAATAAAATTAATTACTTTATTTTTCTATTGACTACATGAGTTTAGGCTCTGTTAAGTGGATTCATGGCTTGTAGCCTGTTTGTGGGGTCCAAACCCCTCAGATAATGAGATATCAGGAAGGGGTGTGATGCCTAGAGAAGTCTGTGGATGTGTGGCAGGGTAGATATGGGAACAGAGGGGATACCATCTTCATATGTAGGCACTGACAAAGCAGTCAACCTACTTCCTGATATCTTTGCCATTCTGGTAGATTCATGGAAATTTAATTCCAGGTGCTTTCCCTGGAAGCTGCTGTGATGAGAAACTCAGGAATGTGTAAGTCAAATTGACTCATGTCATCACATATCCACAGAGCATGATACTGGCCCTATCCTGGCAGAGACCCTATTAGTATCCTTGAACTCACCAGAAGAATGCAGTCTTCAGAAGGTGATCTCAGTTATTTTGTGGAGAAGGACAATAGAGCTTTTGAAGAAGGAAGAATCCTATTTTTCTATAGATAGAATCCATATTTTAAATCTATTTCATTATCAACTTGGGAATCGAAGATATCACACAAAAGGTATATTGAAATGTTTTTCTTTTTTCCTTCTTTCCTACCTCATTCCTTCAACCATCCCTGTCTTCCTTTCTTCCCTCCCTCCCCGCCGTCTCTTTCTCTCCTTCCTTCTTTTCTTCCTTCTTTCAGATCAAATGGCATAATGACACAAGATTAAGCAAGTCTTCCAAAGGTTTATAAAGAAGTCCTTAAAGGTTGACTTGACATCAGTTTTCAAAGTATTTAGGGGACGGTTCATGGAGAGTATGTTCACACCAGCAAATAAGTGGACTTATTCTTATTTTCCAATGAGATAAGAGCACACAAAAAAAGAGCACCAGTGACTTCGAGTTGCTGAAAAAGAAATGTCTCAGTAATGACTCATGCTCCTTAATGAAGAGTAAACGAGGAACTAATAGTGCTGGCATTCATACAGTTCTTTTGAATTCACAAATTGCTTCCACATTCACTTCTGTTGTAAACCCATTCCAATCCCATGAGGCAGGACAGGCAGAAATGTTTAGCCATTTCACACACATGGCAGGGGCACACGGGACACAGGAGACTCAGGCTGCCTGTGTGGTGCTGTGTGCCCGACTCCTTGCAGGGTACTCCCAGGTATGACTCTCTGTCCTCCCAGAGGATCAGGGTTTCTCGATTTCACTAAAGGCTGCCCTTTGCCAATGCTGAAATCCTTGTTCTGAAGATCTTCTGGTCTTCACAAGAAGATCCTGGCTGGGTATTTCCTTGCAGCCCATGTGTACCAAGTAACCCTTTGCATGATGGGATTAGTGGTTTCCTGGGTTCCCCCAACTGAGGCAGGCAGGGTAATCTGAGTAGAAGTACATCTCCTGATTCAGCGAGAAGTCTAAAGGAGCTTCGAGTTCCCAAATATCCTTACTGAATGGGGTGCAGTCCAACTCTTTCCATCACTCCAGCAGGACCTCAACTCCCTGCCAGCCCTAAGGATTTGTAGTTCTACACATTTACACAGGGGCTGCAGGGAAGGACAGACATACAGAAATGGGATGTGCACTCCTCCTGTGCTTTAAATGCATAGAAACCGGGATTCTGATTCTGTAACTGAACCAAATGCAATCATTCTGAGGCAGAGGAGGGGGAATGCAAGCATTCTACAGCTCAGTTTTCTGTGTGTCTGAGCGTCTGAGCGAGAGAGAAAGGGAGGGCTCTTCTTTCATAGCACCTGTAGGTGAAGATAACTTGAGAGGTTTTTGAAAAAGTATGGAAGTGATCATCTCAACCAAGAGAATGCTGGAGGAACCACATCCTGGTTTTCTGTTAGGAGCAAGGAGAGACTAAAATAGTTCAAAATTAGCCATAGATTTTCCCTCCAGAGACTACAGTTTGACTTTATTTATTTTTATTTTGTTATTATTTATTCGTCTTTAAAGGTAAGGTCTTGCTATGTTGCCTAGGCTGGTCTCAAACTCCTGGCCTCACGTGATCCTATTGCCTTGGACTCTCAAAGTGCTGGGAGTATGGGTACAAGACACCACATCTGGCCTACAGTTTGACTTTAGATTCGTGTTAAGATCTTTCAGCTTAAGTAAATTCATATTTCCAGTGACATTCGCTATACTCCTTATGCTGGTCATTTATCTTAATATTTGATTTCAAATAATTTTTTGACACTTCCCTTGCTCTGCTCTGTATTGCAGCTATATTTAATGAGAGATGTTGAAGAGAGATTGGAGGGTGGCAGGCAGGTAGAATCCAGGGTATTTTTCCCTCTTTGCCGCTTCCCAGACAGTGCGTCTGTCTTTTCTTTCATGCTCCAGCTTTGTTCCAGTTTCTGCAGGACCTGAGCTTCAGTAATACCACCTTCTTTGTCCCTCCAGACACAGAGATTGTAGTGGCTTCCTGAACTTGTATTTCTGGTCTACCACTACCTCTATGACAAATCCCTTGATTGAATTCCTACTGTTCGAATATACAGAGTAGTTTCTTTTTCCCCAATGAAGCAGCTCGGAGTCCCTGAGTAAGAAGTGGCAGCCAAATGTGATAATGAATGAAGAATCATTTTACAGGCATTGAGACTAAGAAAAAAAAAAGTTTTATTTTCTAAAACTTACAGATGAAAGGTGACTGTCAGCTTTCTACAGATGTGAGTTCCTGCAGAATAAACGTACTTGGGGGTCATGGATGACCTAGAAAGGAAGGAGCTTCATAAACTCCTCTTGAGTATCTGAAATGAAATAGAAGTCATAACCTCAACACTATTCTTAGATTACTGGTGGAAAGATACATTCAGAAAAGAATATACCCTATGTCTACCCCAAGTATACTTATCTGGAAAAACTGTTTTTCTCTCATTAGTGTCAAGAAACAAAAACTGGTGCACTAACTGCTTTAGTGAGAAGGTTCGGAGATCACAGAAGTTTGTATAACAGCTCGGGGAGGCATATCTAGAGAAGGAGGTAGAGGAGATAAAAATCTTATCACTTCGCCAGGTAAAAAGAGACAAGAAGGGCAGTGGCCAACCAGGATTGTGTGCCTTGGGGGATCTAATATCAGGAAGTATACATATATACATACCTGAGTTCCTCAGGTACTCTTGTTGAAATGGGGGAAGGATCCACCTAAAAAGGCTGCAGACCTCCATAAGGGGGGAGATACAACTCCAAGAGAAAAAAAAAATGGAGAAAGAAAGGCCAGGGAAAAGGAAACGAGGCGAGTCCTCTTTTCTTGTTAATGTAGCTGTAGAAGATGGCGCCATTTCTGGTATGGCTCGGGAAACTCCCACTGGACAGATCCTCCTGAACATCTTCACTATAGCTTTTAGAAAAATTACAGAAAGCAGTTCACTGAAGTAACTGCCAAAATAGCTGATTCTAAAGGGGAGTTGGCACTTGGAGGAAGGAAATGGCACCCGGTGAGTTTCCAAGGCTTCTAGTCTGTGAGTATGCTAGATCAGTGTCATGCTCATGCAGATTGACTGAATTCCAAGAGAAAACCCATAATCTTTCTGGCCCCAAAAACCAGAGAACAGAATTTGGGATAACTACTGCCACTAGACAGGAAGAGGGATGGCACATGGAATTCAAGAAAAGAGAGAACAACAGAGAAGAAGTCCAAATTTTACACATAAACTCTGCCCATATCTCTGGCTAACCCCCTCAACTAGGTATGTACGGTTGACTCAATGCTGCTTACGTATAAAAGAACTGAACTGAGATTTGAGATGCTACCCAAGAGACCTAATCTGCAACTTGAGCAACCAAGTATATTGCCTATTGAAAGGGACAATTTACATACTTTGGAAGAATATAACAATCCAGAGTCACCACAACATAATATTCACAACATCCAGGATATAATTACAAATTACTCAATACATAAAGAAACAGGAAAATTTAATCTATTCTTAAGAGAAAACACAGCAATGAGTCCAACCTTAAGAGAACTCAGAAGTTGGGATTCACAGATGAGGATTTTAAAGCAGTTATAACTATGCTCAATGCTGATATACAAATAATCAATAAACAGAAAGGAAATCTCAGCAGACAAATAGAAACTATTAATAAAAACCACAAGTTAAATTCTAGAACCAGAAATACAATATCTGAAATTAAAAAAAAAAAAAATCACTGGATGGGCTTCATGAAAGTGAATGAGGAAAGCATCAGTGACTCTAAAGATACATTAATAAAAATTCCAGTCTGAAAAATAAAAGGAGAAAAAGATTAAAAAATAAAAACGGAGGCTCAGTGACCCACAGACAATGTCATAAGGTTTAACCTACATGTGACTGGAATCCCGGAAGAAGAGAAGAGGGAGATAATAGGGCAGGGGAAAAAAAAAATTAAAAAACTAGGCCCGGCGCAGTGGCTCACACCTGTAATCCCAGCACTTTGGGAGGCCGAGGCAGGTGGATCAACGAGGTCAGGAGATAGAGACTATCCTGTCTAACACGGAGAAACCCCGTCTCTACTAAAAAATACGAAAAATTAGCCGGGCGTGGGGGCGGGCGCCTGTAGTCCCAGCAACTCCGGGGGCTGAAGCAGGAGAATGGCGTGAACCCGGGAGGCGGAGCTTGCAGTGAGCTGAGATCCGGCCACTGCACTCCAGCCTGGGAGACAGAGCGAGACTCTGTCTCAAAGAAAAACAACAACAACAACAACAACAACAACAACAAAAACATAAAACAAAGACTAATGGCTGATAATTTCCTAAATTGGTTAAAACACATAAATTTACAGACTCATAAAATCAGCAAACATCAACCAAGATAAATATACTTACAGAAAAAGGCATAGAAACAGAGGTAAATGAATCTTCTACTCTCTTTTTTTTTTTTTTTTTTTTTTTTTTTTTGAGACAGTCTTACTCTGTCGCCCAGGGCTGGAGAGCAATGACATGATCTCCGCCCACTGGAACCTCCTCCTCCCGGTTCAAGCAATTCTCCTGCCTCAGCCTCTTGAGTAACTGGGATTACAGGTACCCGCCACCATGCCTGGCTAATTTTTGTATTTGTAATGGAGATAGGATTTCACCATGTTGGTCAGGCTGGTCTGGAACCCCTGACCTCGTGATCCACTCTCCCTGGCCTCCCAAAGTGCTGGAGTGCTGGGATTACAGGTGTGGGCCACTGTGCCCAACCCAATGCATACTTTTGAGGACGACAAAGAGAGGAAATAACTTTCTTTTTTTTTTTTTTTTTGAGACGGAGTCTCGCTCTGTCGCCCAGGCTGGAGTGCAGTGGCGCAATCTTGGCTCGCTGCAAGCTCCGCCTCCCGGGTTCACGCCATTCTCCTGTCTTGGCCTCCCGAGTAGTTGGGACTGCAGGCGCCCACCACCACGCCCGGCTAATTTTTTTGTATTTTCAGTAGAGACGGGGTTTCACCGTGTTAGCCAGGATGGTCTCCATCTCCTGACCTCGTGATCTGCCCGCCTCGGCCTCCCAAAGTGCTGGGATTACAGGCGTGAGCCACCGAGCCTGGCCGGAAAGAACTTTTTAAGGGAAAATTCATTTGGGTACTTTTTTTTTCTTTCTTTCCAGACGGAGTCTTGCTCTGTCACCCAGGCTGGAGTGCAGTGGCACCATCTCGGCTCACTGCAACCTCTGCCTCCCGAGTTCAAGCAATTCTCCTGCCTCAGCCCCCCAAGTGGCTGGGATTACAGGCGCCCGCCACCACGCCTGCCTAATATTTGTATTTTTAATAGAGACGGGGTTTCACCATGTTGGCCAGGCTGGTCTCAAACTCCTGACCTCATGATCTTCCCGCCTTGGCTTCCCAAAGAGCTGGGGTTACAGGCGTGAGCCATCGCGCCCGGCCGGGACTTTTTATAGAATTAAAGAACACTAATAGCTGGCCTAAATGCGTCCTTCATTCCAGGTTCAGATGGGATGAGCTATTGAACTGCCTACGGCCTTTGATTGTTGCATCCAGGACTCCTTTCTTGGGCCCTGTGCTTTAGGGAAACCTATGTTTTGTTTTGTTTTGTTTTGTTTTGTTTTGTTTTGTTTGAGACGGAGTTTTGCTCTTCTTGCCCAGGCTGGAGTGCAATGGCCCAATCTCCACTCACTGCAATCTCCGCCTCGTGGGTTCAAGCGATTCTCCTTCCTCAGTCTCCTGAGTAGCTGGGATCACAGGCATGCACCACCGCGCCCAGCTAATTTTGTATTTTTAGTATTTTTAGTGGGGACGGGATTTCTCCATGTTGGTCAGACTGGTCTCGAACTCCTAAGCTCAGGTGATTTGCCCGCCTCGGCCTCCCAAAATGCTGGAATTACAGACGCGAGCCACCACGCCTGGCCTGGGAGACCTATTTTAACTTTGGCATCCCAGTCTTCTCCTTGTGAAGTGAGGAGATTGGGGCCCAGGGGAGTCCCGCTCAGAGCTATGCTGCTCTTTCTAGACCCCACTTCAGGCACTGGGGTATTAGGTTCCCTAAGAAAATGGCCTCAACCCCATTTCCAAAGACTGCAAGGGCTTCTTTTCCAAGTCTGTTTAGCAGAGAGTGATCCAAGGGGCTGCTGTTAAGAGGGGTGCTGGGGAAAGGGTGTGAACAGGACTTGAGCATGTGGGTTGAGGTGCTTACACACTAACGAGGGGTGGGAACATCATTTGTATTCCTTCTCTGGGTCACGCAAATATTAGGGACAGATATACATGGAGCATATTTGCTATCATCTCAGGGGAGTGAAGGGAAGTTACAGAGAAGCTCGGTAACGTAGTAAGAGGCAGATGTGGAATTTGTATACATTGCTAGCCTCAAATCTTGGGATTTTAAAAAAATCCGTTCTAATCTTTCATTTAACAGTTATTCTTATTCTTCCTCCCACCCCTGCTTTGAAGTGGCTAACAGATGTGTAAGCACATGCATTGTGTAAGGCACAATGGTGGCTGCAGTCGTCATTGTGGTCATTGTGGTGTGCCATCCAGACCCCCTTTCATTAAAATACTTACTGCTTCAGCTGCTGGGCTTGTTGTCAGCACCCAGTATCCAGCTGTTAGCACTTCCAGATTGCCTCAGTTGCGGAAGGATCCCTCACACAAATACATGCCCCCATCCCTGGGATAGTTCACATCCAGTGACTGGTAGATGCAGGATACAGGCCTGGTGATCTCAGCCTTACTGGGATAACGCTAAATTTTCTCCAGAGCTCCCCATAGGGTAGGCTGAGGCTGTCATTTGGATTTGGCCTTCATTGTCATGAATTTGCTCACAGTTTCCTTCTGACCATTCCTGCTTTCTTCCCCTTCCTTCTACAGAACTTGATACGAATGATATTATTTAATAAATATTCTGCATGCTAACCTGTATCTGCTTTCTGGAAAATCCAACTACAATAGTGATCCTTACATAAGATGCAGATAAACTGATCTCTGTTCCCAGTACCTTAGTGGGGAAAGTGGGGCATGAATCTAAGTTACAACAGTATTAGATACATGTAGTAAGAAGTGGGGGATGTGGAATCACTGTAAGGCATGATTAGCATATTAGGGATGCCAATCCCTTCTTCCATGCCCTTACACCTCCTCTTTAGAGAGTCTGATCTTTCTACATCCCTGGAAGGAACAGTCAAAGGTGCCATGTAGTCATGTACCTTCTTTCGCAGTTGACTTGTCACAGGGTGGACATCAGACCCAGGGGAGAACAACCTATTAGCTTTTCCTCCAAGACATTCGAAATTGAGACATAGTGAGAACCTACTCAGTTTCCACCGGACTCTGGAATCGATGAAACAAACAAACCACCAGACATACACAAAATCCAGAGAGCAGATGTGAAGAGAGCAACGACAACGAGACAGATATGAATAGAGAGGCAGACAAGTGAGAACGGGGTGTTCCAGAGATGGACAGAGTAACTTCCATTCCTGATTTTCTGGTTTCTCTTCCTCCAATTTCATATGAGACCTGGCTGCATTTTATGCCTTAGGTTCTGTGAGTTAGGCGTGTATTCTTTTAATTCAACACATTGAGCTTTTTTGGCTGAAGAGGTCTGTTTCTTATAATAATATTGGAGTAAGACAATCATAATGGGGAGGGATTTGAATTGGGAATTGCTGGAAACGAGATTTCAATATGGGAAGATGAAAGGATCTTGGAATTCAAGGCAAGGAAAGCATCACACATAAAGGTGCTGAAACACGTACTTGTTGGACATATTTGGCACATGAGGAATGAGCCAGCTTGGTCAATATGGGTTGAACGGAAAGCAAAATAACAGGATAAACACTTGGAAGACTGATGGGAAAGCTTTGATTAATCGATGGAGCTGGCCTGGATTTAAAAAATCTGTTTATTCTTTTTAGAAATTCCCAAAGGCTACAGAAGACAGAGAATAAGGGTAGAAAGCAGTAAAAGTCAGCTGTTGGAAGAAGTGAGAAAATAAAAACAGGGCAATGGTGTGTTATATGCAGCAGGGTAATAAGAAGAGATGAATGAAAATGGGCAGCGAAATAAAAGGAATCAATGGGGTGCTAGCAGGGAATCTGGGCTTCCTGCTGAATGATAGGGGGGAATAGGCTGTTTCTTAGGCACAACATTACATTTGCCACATGTGGCTGCACAGGCTGGGCCCTGCCGACTCCAAGGAAGGACTCCCCTTTACAAAGACTTCAAGTGAATGGTGCCCCTGGGCTTGTGCAATAGGGGTGGCCTTGCTCCTAAGTCATAACTCTGTGTATCCACTCAACATCTTTCAATTGATGGCCATAAAAGTCCCAATTCAAACTGGTTTTTAAAACAGGGGGACTTTATTGTCTCATTTAACTGAAGAGTGAAGAGGCATACGGGCTTTGGGGGTGGATTCAGAAGTCCACACCATCAGTGCTCTCTGGCTCCAGACCTCTTTGATCCTTTCAGAGCAGCTCTTCTCTGTATGTCAACTCTATCCTCCGGTTAGGTCCTTTGATGGCCAAAATGGCTTTAGTAGTCTCAGATCCAATTTCTTTATAACTCTCCCTACACAAAAGAATAGAATCTTCTTCAATGATTTCTCCAAACCCTGATTAAATATCTCCTCACGTCTCATGGACCTAAATTAGGTCTTGTTCATCCAAGTAGTGTACAGATGAATATCTAGCAATTCCCTCTCCCTGTCTCTCTTTCTCAAATAAGAAAAAGAAAAAGAAAAGAGGTAAAAATGAAAAAAAAAAACAAAACCCTGATACGCAGCATTTGATTTTTATGGCACAAACTCTCTCACCATGGCTGATTTCAGACTACCAATGTGATGTCCCTGGACCCAGCGTGGGGTAGAGGGGGCCGCAGTGGACTCTGAAGCCCCTGGGAGCTGGTTCCAGCAATCTGCTAGATCTGTCTCTCAATCAGTTCCTGTGAATAGGTAGATAAGCCCTGCTGATTGGCTGAGGGAAATCAAGGGTGGCTGTCGAAGATGGTTGGGGTTAGTTCCATTCTTCCACATGTAAGGTAGGGATGGAGAAAGTGGAGAGCAGTTGGCCAATTGAGAAATGTCTGGTACTGTTGAAGTTAATGCAGGAAGATGAGGATGGAAGGTAAACTGTTGGAGAGAGGAAGGCAGATAACAGAACGAGATGTAGAAAAGGAGTCAAAGATAACAATTGGGTGGCTTACACAGAGCACGAAGCATGGGGGACAATGAAGAGCAAAGTTAAGGAGTAAGGACAGATTGACTAAAGTATTCATCTTTGCACTAAGGTATTCATCTAAGCTCTCTACAGTTTGGCCCCAGTTCATTTTCCAGGTCTATTTGGGAGGCAGTCTAGTGTCATGGGGACTAGTCTTACGATCTTGGGTGAGTTTGGGAAGCAATTCTGAACCTTTGCTCTCCTCAGAGCTTCATGGGGTGTTGTGAAGATTAACTCAGCCTTTGAGAAGGTGTAGGGCATAATGGCCACAAATGAAGTCTCTGGGGCCGGGCTGCCTCACTCAAACTCCAGTTCCACCAGTTATTGTCTGTGGGACCTTGGGCAAGTTGATTAAAGTCTGCACCCCAGTTTTTGCATCTGTAAAATGAAGACTACCATAGTATTTGTCTCTAAGGTTGTTATGAAGATTATATGAGTTAATAGAGGTAAAGTGGTTAGTATAAAAAGTACCTGGAAAATGACAAGTACTATTCGGAAGTGATAGCAATAGTTGTGTAAAGTATTTAGCAGAATGTTAGGCTAATAGGAGCTACTAGATAGTCATTAGCTACACTTATTATTATGACCACCTGTTATTGCCTTAGCCAGCATGTTTTGTTTTGTTTGTTTGTTTTTAGAAATGAAGTCTCACTCTGTCACCTAGGCTGGAGCACGGTGGTGCAATCACTGCTCACTGCAAACTTGCATTCCTGGACTCAGGGTGTCCTCTCCCCTCAGCCTCCTGAGTAGCCAGGACTACAGGTCTGCAACACCTTGCATGATACCGAGATTTTATGCTCCAGGCAATGTTCACATTTCCTGCTGTTTGCTAGAAAAATGATTGCAAGACAGAGTGGGAAATGCAGACCACATCCGTACATTTCTTCTTCCTCTAAACTCTCAAATACTATGCTTGCAGCTCTGTGGGCACTTACTATTTCAGCTGCACGGTTTTGTTTTCTGTGGGCTTTCCTCATTTGCTCACATTCTTGAAGTGAGATGGTGGCTTGGCCACTGTGGGCAGGGTTTAAATCATATTGACTTTCTTGTGTCACCAAGGAGCTCTTGGATCATTGAGAAAAAGAGTGCATATGCTGATTTCAATGCATCAAACTCATCTTAACATAATCTAAGATATCTTGTCCGTGGGTATTGGATCTTGGCTTTTTCTACTGTTATATAGGAGAAAAGAATGGGTTTATATATCAGGCAGGGTGCCAGCAGGGGGCGGAATTCACCCCATGTGTTTCAAATGCACCTATTAATGCATAAAAGCCTAATGCATTCATAGGTTAATTAATACAGGGATGAACTAAAGACTGGCAGGGCTAGGCCGCGCATGGTGGCTCACACCTGTAATCCCAGCACTTTGGGAGGCCGAGGCGGGTGGATCATGAGGTCGGGTGATCAAGACCATCCTGGCTAACACGGTGAAACCCCATCCCTACTAAAAATAAAAAAGAAATTAAAAAAAAAAAATTAGCCGGGCGTGGGGGCGGGCCCCTGTAGTCCCAGCTACTCAGGAGGCTGAGGCAGGAGAATGGCGTGAACCTGGGAGGCGGAGCTCGCAGTGAGCCAAGATCGTGCCACTGCACTCCAGCCTGGGCAACAGTGCAACACTGTCTCAAAAAAAAAAGAGTGGCAGGGTTAAGGAAACCAACCAAGGGTGGGTGACAAGGCACCCAGAGAACAGTAACAGTGGGAAGTGCTACTTCCCTAAGTGATGAAGCAGGACGTTGTGTTTTCAGAGCCCAGGGAAGGTGGAGTCCCAGGGGAGGAGCCACCAAGTTAGAGCTGTTGTTACCGTGATGCCCAGCTTCTCTGAGAAACATGGACCTAAGGTAGGGAGGGGAGAAGAGTAAAGGCTTGTCTTGCCTGCTCCTTTTTCTCACATTCAGATCTTCTGCGAGGGCCACTCATTGGCTGAACTCAACCAAGAACCTCCCATCAATGAAGCCTGGGGGGCTCAGTCCTCAGAGGTCAGCCTGCTGGGGCCGGGGACAGGACCGAGAATAGACAATGGATAACATGAATTTTAAAAATATATTTTCTATGTTACAGTATATCCAAAAGAGTATCATTTCAACACGTCAGTGATATAAAAATTATGATGTTGATGATTTGCATTCTTCTTTTTTTGTACTAAGCCTTCAAATCTAGCGTGTATTTTACTCTCCTAGTGTATTTGAATTCACACCAGCCACATTTCTGGAGCTTAATAGCCATATGTGTCCAGGGGCTATTACCTTGAAAAGTGTAGTTCTATAGTTCTAGTCTGTTATCAGTATCATTGGACTTAAACATGGAAATAAAAAAAAGGTCAATACAATAAAATGATATCTTAGTGAAGAATAGTTGTAAAAGAATATGCCATTAAAGTCTTCAGGAAATCTAAGCCCGCATTCTAGGATTCAGAGTGCTTATTAACAGAGCTGATGAATGATTAAAAAGTCTTTTTCTCCTTCTAAAAACACACTTTCTTTTCATCAAACAGAACAAAAGGAACCAACAACTCAGTATGCAGATTATTTATGAGTCCCTCAGCTTTAAGAACCAGACGTAATACAAGTCTGCTATGTGTAAAACCTAATCAGTGATAAACACATGTATCAAAATTATGTGCCTATAATAGGATCTGTTTTCAAACACTTACTGAATGTACACCACATGTAAAGAATGAGCTTTATCGCCATGACCAGAAAATGTCACTACTTTCTATTCAGAATTTTTCCTTAGAGTAATAAAGCTGGACAGTGTTCTTTGTGGAACTTCAGAAGACTATGATTTCTTTTTCCATGAGAAGATTAGATTTTGTCATTTCCTAATCTTGTACGATTTCCAGTTTGTGACAATGTGGTTCATGTCCTTGCAATTTGGGAATGGTCGCTTGTTTTGGTTTTCCCAGTGAGATGGTTTTGTATAAAAAGCTTTTAAACTGTATCTTTAGTTTTTCTTGGTTTAATTCTCAGCTAGGGAGATTTCTCCTGTTATGTCTGAGTCTCCCCATTTTCTCTTACTGATGAAGGAGAAAATGTGTACAAATATGCGTTTTTCTAAGGATACAGTATGATATTGCTGTATTGCTTTTACATAAATATAAACTTCTCTGACAGCTTTACCTTTTGGAAAGGGAAATGGAGCAAAATTGTATTCTGTCTACTGCTATTAGAAATTGGATTGAAATAGCTCAGTAAGCAATTTTTGCAACCTGTTGATTACGTGGTCTACTTCTAGCAGGCAAATCCAAGCATATATTAGAATATATTTGGGAACAATGAAAATTATGCAAGTTTATATCTCTCCTGCCCCTCAGCCTTTTCTCTCTTCTAGAACATTTTATCTTCACTGAACATTCATCTACTTCTGAAAGGATGAAGAAATGCTCGACTTCCATGCTTTTCTGCCTTCTCTTCAAGAGTGCCAAGTGGCCAAGAAGGACTCTTTTCCCAGACGTATGTGTGTGCCCGTTTGAAAATTCTAGGGCTTCCAAAACCATGCCTGTGACTTGATGTTAGCATTCCGAAGAGTCTTTATTCATGGTTTAAGCACTTCATGAAGAGTCCTCAGAGTAAACTCCTGGCTAAAGGTGGATGGCCTGAGTTGATCCAAAGGCCAAATAATTTCCAGACATTTCTTTTGGATGGAAACACATGTCTTTCCCTTGGCAATAATCTCCTTGGGAGATAAGCAGGCACACCCCAACTTATAAATAGACTTTTCAGAAATTTCATCTGAAGGTCAGTTCTTTAGAATGCGTAGTGATTTCTTCCTATAGAAGTCATGTTATAAATGGCAGTTAAGGATCAAAGCCAGTCCAAAAATTCTTACTTAACCCAGACCTCGGTTGAAATAGTGCAACGGCAAAGAGCGGAAAACATAAAAGTCACACTGTGTGCATCTTGTATCCTTGTAGAAGTGGCATCTCATGGTGATGATGGGCACAGCTTCTGGGGCAGACTGACTGTGCTTGAATCCAGGCTTGGACACGCACTTACTGTGTGACTTTGGGCAGGTCACTTGGCTTCTCAGTTTCTTCATTCATAAAAGGGGCATGGTATTAAGATCTATTTCACGGAGCTGTTGTGTGAGAATTTAAATACACACATGTGCACGTGCACACACACACACGTGCATTATTAGAACAGTTCCTGGAACTCAGGAAACACCATGTGGTTGTCTGCTGTCATTCTTGGTTCTAGTAACTGGCAAGATGCTGGATCTATTTCAACCACTGATTCATATTTCAGTGAACAAAGAGCAATACTGAAGGAGTATTAACAACAAAACAACGGAGAAAAAAAGTAGTAGATGGCATTTCCCCCACCCCACCCCACCCCACCCCACCCCACAGCATTACTGTTTAGGAAAAATAAGATGAATTAGAGGAAACAGGAAACAGATAGGTACTGACGTTGAGTTATGGGACACGTTCAGTGTTTCCAAAGGTTGACTCTTTTTAAAAAGTTAAGTTTTTTAAAATTATAAGCAATTTGGAGAACATAGAAAAGCACAAGAGAGAAAAAATCTCCACATTGGAACCCCCAGAAATAGCCACCAATAACTTTTCATTTTGTCATCTTTTGGTATTTTGTCCTATGCATCTAAACAACTTCTCAAAAATAATTTATAGTTTGATTTAAGCCATCCATATTATTTTCACACTTGATTTATTCTCTTAGCAGCAAACTGTAAAATTTTTCTTTGTATTCGTATAGTGTGTGATTTCTAAGGGCCTGGTGGCTTCCATCATGGACAGAATAAAATGGATACAGACAATCCTCAATGGATGAACATTTAGACTGTTTCTCTTTTTATACTATTCTAAATAATGTTGTTATAATTATGCATATGGATAAAAGTTTACTGTTACTCTTTATTCCTTTTAACCAAGAAGTTAAATTTCCAGAGACGTATGGATAAATGTTACTTGAAACCTAAGGCATTTGATACATTTTGCTGAGCTAGCTTTTAGAGTGTTGCAATTCATCTTCTTTTCCAGCAATGCAAATGCAACGTTTTAGAAAATTTTTTGAATTCTGACATTGAGAATGTATTTAATCTTGCCAATCTGTTAGATGAAAGGGGCAACTCATGATTTTAATTTTCCTTGTTAATCTGGTGTTGAACATTTTTCATATGTTTATTGTCCATGGGAATTTCTTTTGTCAATTACCTCTTCATGTTCTTTGACCATTTTTCTATTACTGTTCAGTTTTCATTTTTTCGCTTCCTTTAAGAAAAACCATTCTTTTCTTCTGTATTCATACAATACGAAAATGTATCTAGAAAGGAAAAAAAAAATTGCACTGCCTGCTCTGGGTGAGACTGTTATTGGAAAGTAAGGTGAAGCCCCCCCCAGGGACTGTTCATAGCAGCCTCTGCTGCACTGACAGGTGAAGCTGAGAGCGGGTGACTCAAAGCAAAGAGGGATCACATGCGGGGTCCAACGGCTGGAGCAGGAAGGAAACTCAGGAGCCAGCAGTATCTGATATATGGATAGATATTAATTATTATAGGTATGGGAAAATAATTGAAAAATTAAAATAAGAAGGGAATGAATTATTATGTCGAAAGATTTTGAAAATATCAGACAAGTTGGGTGAAACAATTCTGCTGCTTTCTGGATGTCAGTTAAGTGGTCTCACTGATGAAGACTGTTTTTAATATTTTACGAAATAATAAGAATAATGTAGCCCAAAGACAGTTCACATTGCTACCACTGGAAAACTAGAGTAAGAGCAAGCTACAAATAATAAATGTACAATTATTTTCAATTGATTAAATTATGGTTTGACTAGGAAGAAAGGACAAGTTCTCAGTTAATTTTTAAATTCTCAAAAAATTTAAATTTTATTTACCTAAGATAAAACACTGAAGGGTAGGAGTCCCTCTTTGAGAAAGAAACAGAATTACAAAATGCATAATTCGGCAAGAATGGCAGAATGTTGAAAAAGTAAGAACATTCAAAAGCGGGGAAGTTATATACAGATATTACACAAAAACACAAGTATACAATAGAAGTGGAATGGCAGAACTACGCAAAGATCTTAAAGGGGTGGTGGCATAGATATAACACAATATAAATTACAAGTCATGGCCGGGCGCAGTGTGTCACGCCTGTAATCCCAGCACTTTGGCAGGCCGAGATGGGCGGATCACAAGGTCAGGAGATTGAGACCATCCTGGCTAACACGGTGAAACCCCATCTCTACTAAAAATACAAACACAAAATTAGCCGGGCATGGTGGCATGCGCCTGTAATCCCAGCTGTAATACCCAGCTGAGGTGGGAGAAAGACGTGAACCTGGGAGATGGAGCTTGCAGTGAGCTGAGATCGACCCACTGCACTCTGGCTTGGGCGACAGAGTGAGACTCTGTCTTTAAAAAAAAAAAAAATTACAAGTCATTGGTAAAATTCAGCATAAAGCTTAGAAGAATTAGAAAAAAAGTCTTAGAGATTCACATGCCAAAAGGTATGGAAGTCATATACTTAGGAAACTATACTAATAAAAGGAGCATATATAATATTCAACACCAATGGAGACAAGAAGCTGGATTGTATATTAGAAATACCTGTGGGACATGGCTATTTGGGGGTCAGTGGGATGGTAGAAATGCACACAGTTAGAAAAACTTGGAGCGTGGATCAAGAGGGCAAAGGGCTTCAAGTCAGAGAAATCAATGTTACCTGCATCAGCAGCTGTATGATAGGCCCAGATGGGCCCTGATGGGGGTTAGCAGGAGGTGGAGAGTAGCAGGTAACGGGAGAAAGACACTCCGAGTAAGTAAGCAGGGGTCCATATGACCTAGTGGGAGATGACAGGAAAAACTGGACTCAAACAGGTTGTACCAAGGTGATCTGGCAGGAGGTGGTGAGGTAGGAGGTGGGACTAGACTCGAGGTGGGACTAGACTCGAGGTAGGGCTCAGACACCAGACCAAATTGAGGACTGGCTAAGACAGAAATGGAGTGGAAGCAGCTTTCCATAAGACACGCCCACCAGTGTGCCACATCAGTTTACCATTGCCATGTCCCCTGGAGTTATGGCCCCTTTCCATGGCAATCATCCTTTTGCATAAACCGCCCTTTGATGCACATGTAATGAAAAGTGGGTATAAATATGATTGGGAACTGCCCTGAGTTGCTCCTCCCAGCACATTACCTTGTGCAGTAGCCCTGCTCTGCAGGAGCCGTCACAGAGCTGTAACTGCTGGAGGTGTAACACTGCCCCTTCAATAAAGCTGTTTTCTTCCACCCTACCACTGGCTTGCCTTTGAACTCTTTCCTGGCCAAAACCAAGAACTCTCATGGGCTAAGCCCTGCTTTGAGGCTCTCCTGCTGGATAGGCAGGGGCCCAGGGCACCCAGGAGGGAAAGGCGATAATTGGAGAGCTATAGAGTTAGCACAGGAGTTCAGCGGCTGAAGTGGAATTTATCAAAGGTACGTCTTTGGGGGATGGGCAGGAGCCTCTGTCCCAGGAGGATGAGTATTGGTTAGAACCATGACTCAGGACAGTCTGTTAACTCACGGATCTGCCTTACCACTTCCTGGGCAGCAAGCTGGGGTCGTGACCGTAGGGCTGTAGGGCAAGCACAGGAGATAAACTACCAGAAGGTAGAGGCTTTGCATTTTGAATGAATGCACCTTTGGTAAAACAAAAACAACAACAAAAGCACCTCAATTCTGAGGACTGGGATATGGCCAGTGCTGAAGGTAGAGCAAGTTGTGGACAAACAGGCCCAAATGACGGAAACAGGAATGAATCAAACAGCAAGAAAAAGAAAATGGAAAAGAAATGAAAGGAAATCTGTGTTTATACAAGTGTTTGCTTTTGGAATAGAAAATAGAATCTGTAAGAGAAAATAATTTTAGAGTGTTGGGTAAAATTATGAATTTGATATGGTAAAAATCCTTTTTAAAGTGCTTTATTTGTCTGGAATTCAGCATGTAGTTCTTCATAAGCAAATCCAGTCCTTCAAATACCTGAGCTCTAAAAAGAATTCACCATTTGGATTTAAATATCTCTAAAATAGCTATTATTTTATCCCTCATTTACACAGAGTCTATTGAACTTTTGGCACAGATTCAGGGTCAGAGTTATTAACATCCCGCACCGCGCTTCAGAACTGCGTGCTCTGCCTGCTCCTTGCCTCTCCAGTTCTCTCTCTCAGTGTGGCATTATCAACCATCATTTCCACCATCAGGGTGCCCCTTCCTGTAGAGCTGTTTCTTTCCCCTTCTTCAATTTATTTCTTTGCTATTTAATGAAAAGTTGGATCTTGTCAGGATTAAAATCAGTTTAAAGAAGGAAGAAAAAATTCAGTGGCTCACATGAACAAACCCAGAGGAGGGGTAGTAACCTCAGTAACGAGGGAGTTAGACACCATGGGGAACCTGTTGGTTTCCCTTCTCTGCTTCCCTCTTCCTGTGGCTACATCGTCACAGTGCAACACAATTGCATGGTTGATAATATGGTCTCCAGCTTGGCAACATCTCCATGTCTGGAAAAGGGAAAAGGCTTCTATCATTTTCTTTTAGAGGTGGGTCTTACTATATTGCCCAGGCTGGCCTGAAACTCCTAGGCTCCAGGAGTCTTCCCACTTCAGCCTCCATAGTAGCTGGAACTGCAGGCACAAGCCAATGCACCCAGGTACCTCTTCCAATTTAACTAGAAAAAAACTTCCTAGAAAGTACACTGATTGGCCAGGCTTAAATCACACATTCATGCCTTGAACCATGGCAGGGGATGGTGGTGAGGTGCTGTTAATAACTCTGCTTGGGTCATTTGTTTACCGCTTGTGGCCAAGGGTCAGAACATCTTATAAGAAGGGAGGCTATGGTGGAAGAATGATCACCACTGAGAGAATCATTGTGAGCTAGGAGGCAGTCTCAACTTGTGTTCATTATTACAATCAAACTTGTGAAGAATTTGAGATGATGAAATAAACAAGACAGTAAATGAGGGCACCTGGGATGTGGTGGGAGACATGCAAGGATTTGTAGAAGTTGCAGTGTGGATCTGGGTTTGCTTATTCCTAAGTGGCAGTGGGTAAAGGGATGTTTCTGTAAGTACCAAATGGAAGTACTTTCCTGTAATGCAAAACTTGTGGGATCACTTTCTGAAAAGATTTTAGGACAGGGTTGATACATGCTTGTCTGGAATAGATGAAAAAAAAATGCAAGTCTGCAGGAAGCAGGGATAGATGCCCCAAAGTGCACTTAAATTGTTCTGGGCAAATGTCCCCTTAAGAACCCCTTATGACTCTTGTAGGGTTTTACAAGGACACGGCTAAGGTCCCAGTGAAGAGCCTAGCATCAGCCTGAGCCTGCTGAAAGAGATCCTGAGACCCTAGGGCCCCAAGTGACATTGGCCCCAGGCTATGTCCTGCTGTCCCTCCAGCCCACCCTTAAAACTCAGTGAGAATGTAGCACCTATAAACAGGTAATGAGAAGGAGTACAGACCCCCACGTACGGGCCTGTGGAACCCCCAACCATGGAAATAAAGGAATATCTTGAGTTCCTCCAAGGGAAATTCCAGACACCTAGCTAGCCCAGAGAAGAAAATGAGCAACTCGATTAATCAAGAAGGTAACAGTGGCTTAAAACAATAACCAAGGAAGTTAGCGTCAGGAGATGTTTGGTTCCCTACAGAAACTAAAGATAACAGATTTTTTTTTTCTTTTATTTTAGGTTCAAGAGGCACATGTGCAGGTTTGTTACATGGGTGAATTGTGTGCTGCAGGGGTTTGGTGTGCAGATAATTTTGTCACCTAATCAGCATAGCACCCAATGGGTAGGTTTTCATTCCTCACTATCCTCCACCCTCAGGTAGGCCCCAGGGTCTACTGTTCCCTTCTTCGTGTCCATGTGTACTCAGTTTGTAGCTCCCACTTAAAAGTGAGAAAATGCTCTGTTTGGTTTTCTGTTCCTATGTTAATCCACTTAGGATAATGGCCTCCAGCTCCATCTATGCGGCTGCAATAAGGACATGATTTGATTCTTTTTTATGGCTGTGTAGTAGTCCATGGTGTATATGTACCATATTTTCTGTATGCAGTCCACCATCGATGGACATAAAGGTAACATCTTTTCTTTTCTTTTCTTTTTTTTTTGAGATGGAGTCTCACTCTGTCACCCAGGCTGGAGTGCAGTGGTGAGATCTCAGCTCACTGCAACCTCAGCCACCCAGATTTAAGTAATTCTCCTGCCTCAGCCTCCCGAGTAGCTAGGATTACAGGTGTACACCACCACATCTGGCTATTTTTTGTTGTTGTTGTTGTATTTTTAGTAGAGATAGGGTTTCACCATGTTGGTCAGGCTGCTCTCGAACTCCTCAGCCTCAAATGAACTGCCCGCCTCAGCCTCCCAAAAAGTGCTGGGATTACAGGTGTGAGCCACAGTGCCCGACCAAGATTATATTTTAACATGTGTCCCTGAGTTGTTCTCTAGAAACCTAGACCCCCACCAAATGGATCCCCTGGTGCATACACCCCAGGTAAGAAGGAACTGAGGACTGAACTCCGGACTGCCATTCTTTGTTCTAAATTTCTTCTCAAGAGGCCTGGAGGAGGTCATGCTTATAGGTTCAGACCTAACATCTTTTCTGCTGATCTCAAGTCTTCAGACACAGTTTCACTTCCTTAATCAATTACGAACCAGAAAATCTTTGAATCTACCTGTGACCTATAAACCCCTGATTGAAGATGTCCTGCCTTTTTAGGTCAAACTAATGGATAGCCTCCACGTATTGGTTTATGACGCTGCCCGTAACCTCTGCTTCCTCACCTTAAAAACCCTTACCTGGGGCCAAGCGCGGTGGCTCACACCTGTAATCCCAGCACTGTGGGAGGCTGAGGTGGACAGATCACAAGATCAGGAGATCGAGACCATCCTGGCTAACACGGTGAAACCCCATCTCTACTAAAAATACAAAAAAATCAGCTTGGTGTGGTGGCACGCACCTGCAATCCTAGCTACTTGGGAGGCTGAGGCAGGAGAATTGCTTGAACCCGGGAGGCGGAGGTTGCAGTGAGCTGAGATCGTGCCACTGCACTGCAGCCTGGGTGACAGAGCGAGACTGTGTCTCAAAGAAAACCCTTGCATGTAAGCCACTGGGGAATTCTTTTCTCAAGAACGAGCTGCTGGATTCTCCTTGGTTGATTCCCTGCAATAAACGCCTCACTTTCTCTCGCTGCAAATCCCAATGTCAGTGTTTGGCTTTTCTGCACTGAGCAGGCAGACCCAAATTCAGTTCAGTAGTAGTATCCATAGATTTAATGCATAGAAAAAGGCACACCTGTCACGCTAGAGAAGTGGGGCCCCCAAACAAAAACCTGTTCCATGAAAACTCCACGTTCATACTGGGCAGCCATTGAACAGATAGTGGATTCTGTGATATAACTTACTGAACCCATGAGAACATCAAAAACATTAGGTGATAGGTTGGAGAGAGGGAATTTGCATACAGGCTCTCGTGAGTACTCTGAGGTTTATTTTGAGTTCAGCCTTTGCAATGAGCTCTGTCTGGATTCAGTTCCTAACTCCATCATTTACCAGTGGGTGACTCAGGGTTAGACACATCTTTTCTGAGCCATGGAGATAATAAAAATGACCTGTTTTGTCAAGATATAGTGAGGATTACATGCACTGAGAGCTTTAGCACAATGTCTAGTGTATCATAAGCACAGTTTCTGGTATATTTGGTAAATGTCAGGTCAATCTTCTTCTATAGCCAAAGTGATCTCAAAATTTAGATGTGAACATATCATTCTTCTACTCAAAACTGCCCCTATGGTCTCCCATTGCAGTTGATTTGTGACCCAAACTACTTATCATGGCTTATGAGTCTTTATATGTCTGGTTCTTACGTTACTTTGCAATCTAATTTTCTGTCAGTTTCCTTGTGTTTATTTTTCTTACCACATTGACTTCCTTTATATTCCTCAAATGTCCCAGCAACTTCTGCAGCCATGAAAATGTCCCAAAACTTCCCCACAGGGTCTGATCCTCTACCTTTCTCCATCACCTGCCATTTGCAGATGGTTGAATGGACCCCATTCCTATGGGTTTGCTGCTTGCTGGTGCTCTACTCCGGCCTCAACTATGCAATTACTGTTAGACCACATTTTTCTTTCTGAAGGTTGCCATGGGAGTTCCTTATAAACAAAGTACCTTGTTCATGTCCTGGTTTTGAGTCCCCCGAGTCTCCCAGGCACTGCTCTTGTCTAGTACCCCACGGATTTTTTATTCAGACTGAAAACTGAGCCACATGTAGGATTCGAAACTCTGGCTCCTGACTCTCAAAGGACTCACAAAGAACATTTCTCAGAGCCCCAGAATCCATCTCCTTCTGAATACTTGATAATTTTCATTCTTGAATGCACTCTACACTTACTGACCTAAAACCCTTTGCAGAGCCCCACAGTTGAAACATTTACATGGCATACATGATAGGCATCCTGACCAGTCATCCTGATCACGTGCAAAGACCTCGTTGGTCTCCATGAACCAATGGATTCATGGTTTTCCCTAAATGACAGAAAGACACTCTTTTCATCTGATTGCCTGGATGGGGCATGGCTCAGAAAATTGGTCTTGGTAATCCACAGATTGGACCTAGCTCCTCTAGAATTACCTATGTTTTATAGTATCTGTACTAACATGTCTGACACAAAAATAGGATTGTTGACATTGGGGCACTTTTAGGATCTTGTGATAACTCTAGAATTTCTAATTTCCCTTCCTTTCTATATCAGTGTGGGCCTATGTTTTCAGCTGCATTTCTGGAGGCACAAGGATTCCAGTGCAAGAAGTTTATCTGGCAGGTGATTCTAAGAAACATCAGTAAAAAGTGGGGATATAAGGCAGGCAAGGAAATGAAGCAAATACACACCATGCACAGCTAAGGCCTTCCTGCTGGCGTACTCTCAGCGGCAGTGTGGAAGATGCCTCCAAGGTATTAACTTCGGTCAGTTATTGCTTGAGGGTGGCTGGGGAGCTGTTAACTCCTTGGCACTTCCAGCTTTCTGGGAAGGTTCAGATAACTAGAGAAAGCGCTCAAAGAGACATAGGTGTTCGTGGTTGGAAGCTGTCAGACTGATGTGTGTAGAAATGGTAAGAGCTAAGAGAATACAAGGGGGAAGGGTACCAACAGCATAGCAGCATCTACTACAGCATACCAGGAAATCATTGCCATCTTCCTGGCCATCATGATCTATGTTCAGAACTAACAAGGAATGCGGTGTAAACAAATGACAGAAAATAGACCTTCTCTGCTCTAGGACCAGAGTTCACTCACCTTTGATGTCCTTTACTCCCTCTGGATGCTATCTCTGACTCCCTCTGACACAATTGTCTTTGGACATCGTGAGATTAAAACTATGACACCTGGGATTTGATTTCTTCTCTACCTGGTGATGCCATCCTTAACTTTGCTTCTGGTGTTCACACGGATTACTGCCTGGCAGAGTTAAATTATTACTGTTGTCTAGAATGATAACTATCTATTATGCACTCAGAGAATTGCAGTCTTTTAAAGAAAAAACAACTCCCTTGAATGGTTAATTCAACGGCTCTTCAAGTGACTATGAACCTCTATATTTCTCAGATTTTTTTCTAATTATAAATCTGCCTAAATAAATATATTTTTTCTCCAGGAGTTGGAGGTCTGATTTAGCAAGTATTTTCTAGAAATAATATTAGCTAGAAAAAGCAGATTTCACTGAGAGGGAGAGAAAGAGAGAAAGAGAGAGAGATCAAAAGGCCAGTGGAGGCCCGGTGCCGTGTCTCACGCCTGTAATCCCAGCACTTTGGGAGGCTGAGGCGGGCGGATCACCAGGTCAGGAGATCAAGACCATCCTGGCTAACACGGTGAAACCCCGTCTCTACTAAAAAATACAAAAAACTAGCCAGGCGTGGTGGCGGGCGCCTGTAGTCCCAGCTACTCCGGGGCTGAGACAGGAGAATGGCGTGAACCCAGGAGGCGGAGCTTGCAGTGAGCGGAGATCGCACCACTGCACTCCAGCCTGGGCGACAGAGCGAGACTCTGTCTCAAAAAAAAAAAAAGGCCAATGGAAAGGCCAAGAAAGCACATGATTTTAACTTTGGCAGTTTTACAACCAAAGGAAGAGAGTCAAAGAGAAAGAGGGAAACCTCTTCCTTTCTGAAAGTTCTGATTGAAATTTGAACTCTAAAATAGTCTTTGGCTTGAAAGATTGAACTGCACCATCTTTCCGTATAAATGGCATGGGAAGACACATTTTTATGTGTTGTTTTATGGGTTTTCTTCGCATCTTTAATGTCTAACCATTTTATAGTGCTTGGCTTTGCAGGGCCCTTGAGATAACCTCCCGAGCAATACTGGCTTTTTTATTTGCAACACAGGAATAGTTAAGAAAGTGCCTGCACACCAATGACAAATTATTGCAATCTTAACTAGAAATAAGGTAGTAAAGATTGCTCGGACTAAAAACTTAAAAGAAGGTTAGAATACAGAGAGGGAGAGAAATCTTCCAAATAGAATAATGAAGTTAATTGGTACAAATGAGTGTGTTTTACCATAGTTGAAGATTAATTGCATTTTGTTAACCGTAAAGTTCTTTTCTCCTCCCACCAATTTGGTGGTATTTTTTTTTTTTCTAAATTCCTTGATTCTAAGATTTTTGAGTGCATCTTTTAAAGTGTACATTTTGGGGCCGGGCGTGGTTGCTCATGCCTGTAATCTCAGCACTTTGGGAGGCCGAGGTGGACGGCTCACGAGGTCAGGAGATTGAGACCATCCTGGCTAACATGGTGAAACCCTGTCTCTACTAAAAATACAAAAAATTAGCCAGGCGTGGTGGTGGGCACCTGTAGTCCCAGCTACTCGGGAGGCTGAGGGAGGAGAATGGTGTGAACCCAGGAAGTGGAGCTTGCAGTGAGCCGAGATTGTGCCACTGCACTCCAGCTTGGATGACAGAGTGAGACTCCGTTTCAAAAAAAAAAAAAAAGTGTACATTTTGAGGAGTTACACCCCCATTGTATAAGATTTTATCTATAGAGCTATTTATTTATTTGGTATAAAATCTATTATCAGTGAGATGTAATTATTTGCAGATCATAAAACACTGTATTTTTTCAATCTGTTCTTGTGTGTTACTGTATACCCTGGTGTTAGGAGAATCTATTTATTTCCAATTTTTAATGATGAATTAAGTTAAAGGCATTTCGATATTTAAGAAGTTATCTTAAAGATTCCATTTTTCCTCTTTGTCAGTCTTACTCCAATAGTTATGAAAGGGAACTTGAGGTGATGGTGAAGAACAGGCTTTGGTTTCAGGTGGATTTTGATCTAAGTCCTGGCTGCAGCCATTACTAATTGTTAGACCTGAGATAATTATTTAACTTTGTTCTGACTTTGTTTTCTTACCTATAAAAGGAGAATACTTTGACAATGGTTAGTTTATAAGTATAATATTATGAGAATTCAATGATATAATTTTATAATTAAATAACATTATGGTAATATGATATAATTAATATAGCATGATGTAATTAATACAGCATGATATAGAATTTTGGAGCGTGAAAGCATTTAAACTGTTAGAAAACAATATAACTAATTAGCAAAAACATTTTACACTAATGGATTTGGTCAGATGTCAAACTAAATGATGTATTACTACAGCACAAGAGGTCAGCGAGGATAATTAGTAAAGAAGAAATAGCTCAGTCTCTGATTCTGGGCTTTGCATATGAATACTCATTTACATATTTCTTTAAGAAAAAGTGATTTCCACCAAGATGCATTGGCCTGTATAAGGGTCACTAGGCAGCATAGAGTTCTTGGAAAGAATATTCTCACCCAAATATTTTATATGTAAGATAGTGAAAGAAAATGTTTAAAATATGCCTATAAAAGTTGAAACTTAGTGTTTTAAAATTCTCATTTTTTTTTTTTTTTGTCACCAGAATCCTTTTCTTAGCTCAGCGAGGAGATGGAAAGGGAGAAGAAGAAACACTGAGAAAGTTTTACCATGCTTTGCTTCTTAGGTCATAAGTACATGACTTGTGGTTGGCTCAGACCTCACCTTTAAGTTTTGTTGGTTCATTAAGACTTATTTTCACATCACAGAAACATAGAACTTGGAACACAGAATTTATGTGAGAAAAGACCAAAGTAGATTTTTTTTTTTTTTTTTTTTTTGAGATGGAGTCTCACTGTGTCGCCCAGGGTGGAGTTCAGTTACACAATCTCAGCTCATTGCAACCTCCACCTCCTGGGCTCAAGTGATTCTCCTGCCTCAGCCTCCCGAGTAGCTGGGATTACAGGCACATGCCACTGCACCTGGCTAACTTTTGAATTTTAGTGGAGACTGTTTCCCCATGTTGGCCAAGCTGATCTTGAACTCCTGACCTCAAGTGATCCATCCGCTTAGGCCTCCCAAAGTGCTAAGATTACAGGCATGAGCCACCATGTCCAGCCCCAAAGTAGATATTACCTAATATATTGTTTTTCCCAAAGCAGTCCTCAGAAATATCCCAAGAGAATCCCCCTCTTTTTCACTCTCTGATCTCATACATTTCCTGTGGTCAAATAAATCCCCTCTTGAAACTTTATCATGCACATTGATATCTTAAAAGTCCTGAGGAGTCCTAAAATAAAGAAACCAGTATGATTCACTTTCTTTAACTCAATGAGTATTTCCCAAACTTCTGTGTCCATGGCATCCTTTTTTTTTTCCAGTGACAGCTGACATTCATGGAATCAGTGTTCCATGCAGTAGATTTCAGGCTACACAGGGCTAATTCATCATGCCTGCAGAACCATGTCCATTCTGGTTCAGTGTCCATTATCCCTGGTCTCGGCGGCCTAGGCACATATATGTGGCAACTTCAGGAACCTAGTGATGCAGCCTGCCATTTGTAAGTCACAACTTTTAGATTCAGACCCCTGTGAACTCACAGCTTCAGCATGTGTTTGAGATGAAAAGAAACATGATATCATGGCTGTATTAGGGTTCTCCAGAGGGGCAGAAGTAGTAGGATGAATGTATATATGAAGGGGAGTTTAATAGGAGAACTGACTCACATGATCACAAGCTGAAGTCCTATAATAGGCTGTCTGCAAGCTGAAAAACAAGGAAACCAGTTCGAGTCCCTAAACCTCAAAAGTAGGGAAACTGACAGTGCAGCCTTCAGTCTGTGGCTGAAGGCCTGAGAGCCCCTGGGAAATCATAGTGTAAGTTCAAGAGTCCAACAGCTGAAGAACTTGGAGTTTGAAGTTCAAGGGCAGGAAGTATCCAGCATGGGAGAAAGACGGAGGCCGAAAGACTCAGCAAGTCTGTTCTTCCATCTTCTCCTGCTTGCTTTATTCCAGCTGTACTGGCAGCTGATTAGAGGGTGCTCACCCAGACTGAGGGTGGTTCTGGCTCTCCCAGTCCACGGACTCAAATGTTAATCTCCTTTGGCAACACCCTCACAGACACACCCAGGAATAGTACTTTGTATCCTTCGGTCCAGTCAAGTTGATACTCAATATTAACCATCACAGTGACCTTCACCTGGGCTGGGGGGTCAGGGTGGCTAAGCTGAGCCTTTGTAAAGAGGTGACTGTGGAAGAGCCCAGTAGAGTTCGTGCCCTTGTCTCAGCTGCTACATTTTCTTCCACAGAGGCTAGGGAAATTAGCACCACTGGTATTTTCTGTCTCTAAAATGTGTTTCCATGTATACAAAGAAAAGAAACTCAATAATTAAAAAAGAATAAGATGTTTGTGTTTGTGAGAAAGGAAAAAAAATGGGCTACTCAGGTATTAATAAAAGTGAATCTTCTCCAAATACTCTACCTACTTCTCAAGGGACTGTTTCCTTGCAAATATTGAAAATGAGACATACAAGAAAAATCTACTTATTCCAAAGAAGAGTGCAAGAATGGGTAGAGAAAAGCCAATATATTTCCATAGTTTTCCTTTCCGTTTCATTTCTGGGATGGACTAAGACTTGGCAGTTTTTCTTCCCACATGTCTCCTGGGTTTTCTTCAGGAATGGAAACCATTTGTGATCATAGGAAGAAATGTTCTTGCTGACACATGGGCGTTCTTTGCTGTGTAGGCTCCAAGATTTTCAGTGACAGCCATGTAAACCCCAAGTTCCCAGTGAGCGTTTGCATGGCCCGGGGCAGCTGTGTATGCAAACACCTGATGGGGAATAGATAAGATTTTGCTGCCCTTTCTGGCCCAGGATGATGGACGTTTCCCTCTGTGTGGTCCCAAGGAACTGAAGGCTCCCAAGGAACTGTAAAGAAAGAGCTCCCTTAACCACATAAAACAGGGAAGAGTAAGGGATGGATGGAGAGAAACTTTCTCTAGAGTAGTGGTTCTCAAAGTGTGGCCCTGCATCAGCACCAGCAGCTTCGCAACGCCTAAGGTCCTGTCCAACTCTCGGAATCAGAAACTCCTGGGGTGGAGCCCGGCAGTCTGTGTTTTGACAAGCCCTGGCCCTCCAGGTGATTTGGATGCTGCCAACATTTGAGAACCACTGCCCAAAAGGAAAATAATCTGCTGAGAGGGGAAAGAGCAGCACTGGGCATTCTTCAGATGCAACTTTTGTATTTCCTCTGCGCTATAGTCTCATTTTGATCCCTTTGCCACTAAGTCCAGCTTAAGGATTATGGTAGTATCTATCCTTTTTTTTTTTAACGGAGCCTTGCTCTGTCGCTCAGGCTGGACTGCGGTGGCGCAAACTCGGCTCACTGCAACTTCCGCCTTCCGGGTTCAAGCGATTCTCCTGCCTCAGCCTCCTCGAGTAGCTGGGACTACGGGCGCCCGCCGCCACGCCCAGCTAATGTTTTGTATTTTTAGTAGAGATGGGGTTTCACCGTGTCAGCCAGGATGATCTTGATCTCCTGACCTCGTGATCCACCCGCCTTGGCCTCCCAAAGTGCTGGGATTACAGGCGTGAGCCACCGCGCCCGGTCAGTAGTAGCTATTCTTACCCATGCAAAGATGGCTAAGAAGCCCTTTCTGTACTTTCCCGAGTACAGGTGAGTTGGCTGACATTTCTAACACAGTGATGCTTAACTCTGGCTGCATATTGGGATCGCCTGGAAGAAACTTTTAAAAATCCAAATAGCCGAAGCCGCATCACAGATGGGTTAAAATCTGAGAGGAGGAGGAGTGAGACTCCGGTGTCAGTGTTTTTAAGCCTCCCCACTGGGATGGTTTCAATGCGTAGTCAAAGTTGGCTCTAAAAGGAAAGGGTCATTGAGGCTAAGGGAAAAGAAAGACTACCACGTGCATGTAGGCAAGCTTGCTAAGCACTGGATTTCAAGCCTGAAAATGTTAAGGGCTTACCTAAGTCCCACATCCTGTTTCCTGATTCTGGTGCTTCTCTGCAGGCACCTTTCTTCACCTCTTCCCGATCTATTCTTTCGCAGACCACAGCTCCTGCTAGCCATCTGATTTCCTGGCTTCCCACAGCAGTCTACGCAGGTGTCGGATTTTACTTTTTTTAAAAATTATTTATTTATTTGTTTGTTTATTTATTTATTTTGGCACCATAGTCTCGCTTTGAAGCACAGGCTGGAGTGCAGTGATGTGGTCTCGGCTCACTGCAAGCTCCGCCTCCCGGGTTCAAGCAATTCTTCTGCCTCAGCCTCCCGAGTAGCTGGGACTACAGGCACACACCACCATACCCGGCTAATTTTTTTGTATTTAGTAGAGATGGAGTTTCACCGTGTTGCCCAGGCTGGGCTCAAACTCCTGAGCTCAGGCAATCTGCCCGCCTCAGCCTCCCAAAATGCTAGGATTACAGGTGTGAGTCAACACACCCAGCCGACATCCGGTTTTATAATAAGGCATTATCTTCACCCTATCTTTGGCTCTTAGGTGCCAAGTACACAGAGGCAATTTTGATGGAGACTGCTCTTTGGGCCACTGGTCTCACGTTATCCTATCTCTATTCTCCCGCCTCACTTACCTTCCTGTACCCTGACAGGAGCTGTTCATGCTCTCTGGTGCAGTGATTATAGCATGGTGCCACAGTCCACTGTGTCTGCTTCTCCAGGTCCTTTGGGTCTTGAGACATCCACATTTTGTGCTAGTGAGAGTCCTCCAGAGATCCAAAACCAATAGAATACATATAAATAAATTCGTTATAAGGTATTGTTGGCTTTTGAGCTTATGGAGGCTAAGTGGTCTCACTACCTGCTCTCTGCAACCCGGAGTCCCATGGCCAGCAGTGTAGATGGAAGGCTTGAGAACTGATGGTGGAGATTCCAGTCTGAGCCTGAGGGCCTGAGAACCAGGAGTGCTAAGGGCAGAAGAAGAAGCAGTCAGGCAGGGAGAGAGGGTGAATCCTGTCTTCCTCTACCCGTTTGCTCTATAATGTCCACCCACATTAGGGAGGGCTCAGTCTACTGATTCAAATGCTAATAATCTCTCAGGAAAACACCCTCACAGACTCACCCAGAAATAATGTTTAGGCGGATATCCCAGCATCCCATGATCTGGTGGAGTTGACACATAAAATTAATGATCACAGTCTTTTTGGGTAAAAGATGAAGCATGGGGCAACCTGGGGCTTGTGGGTGGATTACCTAAACTAAAGTTTGGGAAGATTGGTAATTGACAGAGTGTTTGTTCTTTGATGTTGGTGGGATTGGAGGGTGTAGAGGGGGTGGGTAGTGTCACTGAACATCATGGTGTTTGCAAACAGCTTTAAATTAGAAATGTGTGGGTGTGTGCATGTGTGCTCACAGGTGTGCTGGGGCTGAAACCACATGGAATTGAGAAAACTATCTTTGATGATGCAGGTTACAGACATAGAAGGTGAAAAGAGATCCATTTACAACTTAGATAGTGAGGGACATACTAGTGACAGCTCTTCTGACTTCTTACCTCTGGGTTTTGTGGCTCACAATTTTTATCTATGACATTAATATGTGTTCATATGTGGTGGTCCAAATATCCCAAATGAGTTGAAGGGTGAACTAACAGAGGAGAGCAGTACATCAGGGATGACCGGAAGCGGAAAGTCATTAACAGCTCCACGTGCAAAGGGGCAAAGTGAGAGAGCTGCTGCTAATGGGAAGGACCCACATCATAGATACATGGCCGTGGGCAGAGGCACACAGCCATTGCAAACCACGGCCCAGCAGGGAATAAATGCTATGACCTCAAGTGTTTGCTGCACATTCAGTTGTCAAACTTGTCCCCCGCAGGACTTGGCAATTCTTTACCTTAGCCTCCTGGTAGATTTTTCAGAACAGCCAAAGTTTTGCCTAGCAACTGCCAGAATTTCCAATGATCAACTTAAAGGAGAAAGAAAACACTTAGTACAAATTCAATTAGCCCCCTTTTTCCCTTTCCCAAACCAAATGTGAAATGCTCACAAATCAATGTATTACATTTATATAGCAATTTACTCTCCGACCCTCAATTCCACCCCCATTTGGAGCTTAAAGTAGAAACCTGAAATTTTATTATCTCTGATTTATAAGTGGGAAAAGGCCTATTCAGTGAGGTGAGTCCACATTTATTGCTGGTCTGTAGGGTTGTTTAGTTCCTCCTGTGAGGGTGTTTAGAGGAATTGCGTGGAGCTTTGTTATTAAAACGAAAGCCAGGCTCTGTCTCTCCAGCTGTCTAATGACAAGGGAAAAGATGTCAGGGCATCCTCATTTTACAAATGACCTATGAACAATTCCTACTAGGGTAATTTTATTAGTTTTGAGACATTTAGCTGCCACTAATCCGATAAGGATATACTTCCAGGATTCTAGGGTTAGAGACAGCAGGTGAAGAAACAAGTAGACATTAATACTTTGTAAGCTGTTAACAGAAAAGATATCTTTTTGCTCTGAACACGGAAGCTGGGTGAAAGACAGGCAGAAAGGCTTCCTGGCACTACTGCATTTGTCCACAGAGAATTTTTGTCCCGCTTGGCTCAAAGATAGGTGAAGAATGCGGCTAAGATTTGAGTCTAGGGATGAGAGAGAGGCTCTAAATGTGGGTATAGGAAAAGGAACCCCAATCAAACATCTCCAGATACATCCTACTTGCTCTTTGACAAGACAGCTGCGTCCAGTAATGGATTTTGTTGGAAGTATCCTTGTTTTTTCTCCTACCAGCCGTCAGGAATTAGAATTAATCGTAAATAAAGAGTAATGCTGCTAAAACTTACAAGGTCAAGTTTTTTATTCCTTCAATAAATGAACACATTTAAAGTGAGCCATATCATCAGGCAATTAAGTATAGAGAAGAAATTATATTTGTATTATGAATTTAAAGATGGTGTTAGGTTATAAGATCATGGAGTTCATAGTAAGATAACAGAATTGAGGAACTGAGAATTGACCTTGATCTACTCTCTGGTTTAATAAATGAGGACACCTGATGCATTCAAACTATAAATGATTAGCCAAGAGTGCCACAGGAGTCAAAAAGCCAGGGCTCCATCCCAGATTTTTTGTTCGAGGGATAAATGATGAAGTCTGGATCTTCTGGTCAGTAATGGTGCCTTATGCCAACAGAGGAATCTCATGAAAATCAAATCAGAGATGAATCATTAGGCATGGCCAGAACCAGGGCCTGAAACAGTACTTTCAGGATTCTGCTGCTCTCTCTCTCTGTCACCTCTAGTGTTCTCTGTATTGGCTTTGCCCTCAAAGTGGCCTTCTACCCATGGTACCAGAGATAGGCCCAGTTAATTAAGGTTCCTTTCCAAGTGGCTCAGGGGCCCTTTTCCAATAATTCTGCAAAATGTTCAGGGGATTGCAGATTGCAGTTGGATAGCAGGTTGTACATGCAGTCTTGGAGCACAGGTGTAGAGTCAGCTCTCTCAAACCCTACAGACTGAGAATGGGAGAAAGACAGTGGATGGCTCAAAGACAGGCTTGGCAGATTGAACCACATGTACCTTCTTCATGGGTAGAACACCCATGACTTTGGACTTTTATATCCCCTTCCACATTCATACCCAAACCCTAGAGAAGGCAAGAGCAACAAAGCCACACGTTTTTAGAAATGTATTCTTTGTAGTTTGAAGAACTCTCCTAATTTTTATAACATTCTCAGACTTCATTCTTGGCACACACTCAAATTCATGTCAGTTTTCTGAAATAACTTTTCCAATCACATGACCACGATTTTAAGTCTTAGCAATTTCCTTTAGGAGAACATTTGTGTTGATTTAGCACCATTGCTGAGAATTCCTATGCCCGATGTCTGCACCCCTTGACTCCAGGTAGCAGCCCAGAAAAGGCTAAAAGGCTCTTTTTAAACACCTGTTAGGGAGCCGCGCACCTGCTTTCTGATGACCTCACTCTTGGCCATCCAGGCATCCAAGGACGACGGCTAACAGTTCATAAATCTAACCCACTCACCATTCCTCAGCTCACACGTTGGATCAGAAGGCTCCTTTTCACTTTTCCTTCCACCCAAAGTTTCTGGCAACAAAAAACTTTGATGTTTTCTGAGAGCCTTGGGAACTTGGATCGTATGCTATTAGCAGCTGTACTTTATAGTTGTAATGGCTGTGGAGGACTTATTTCTAAGTGTTGAGAAATGTATTGTCACCCAGATATTCAACGAGGGCTACAGAGAGATGTTGTGAATTAAAACATAAAGGGCAAACCACAGGAAAACGTAATATTTGGATATCTTACTTACGGGAAATATTTAGAGCCAAAGAAACTAAAATACAAAGTCCTTGGCTCTTCTAGATTATATTAAATTCCTCCATCCCTAAGGTCAAAAGCTTTTCATTGGAGAATGAGACATGAATAATACTATCAAGGGGTGAGCTGGTGGCAGGCTAGAGACAACCCTTTTTGGAGGTCCTCACGCAGCTGACCACAGGGTGTGGACGTACAGCTCTATGCCTGAAGGCACATTAAATTCCCTTTGTAAAAATTAAGACTCTTGGGCCTGACCCCAGCATTATTGAATCAAATCACCAGGGAAGGAGTTTTAAACATTCCCAGGTTTTAAGCAGAGGCTTAGATTGCCTCATTCAAAGGAAGAGCAAAGCTTTGCAACTAGCTCCAAACAACTGCAGGTTTACTATCTGGGGCTGGCACCTTTCCTATGGAACTGCCTTGAGACGCAGCCTGTTTCCATCCACTGCTGTCACTAGTTTCAGCTCCACGTAGCACATCCAATTGAAAACTCAAGTGCCCATGTTCTGGAGGGTCAGGATCAAGGACTCTTGTTTCTCCAAGGTGCAGCTTGCTCTCCTCTCTTCGCTACTGAACTTTGTAGGGGCTTGAGGCTAGCCTCCCTGCGCCTTACCACCCTACCCCTACCCCTGCCCTGGGAGGAGTGCTGTGGGCGTGGTCAAGGCCAGGACATTTCATTGGAGCTGATGACGTGATCCATCTTGTTCCTCTGACTTCCCTTCTTTAGTCTGGAGCCTATGTAATAGGCATTGAGAAACACCCTATAACCTCTAGGTTATATTATAGAGCATCCTCATAATAGAGCATCCTTATAACCTCTAAGGATTCTCCAGACCCAAGACTTTTGTCTTTGTGTCCTTTGTTCCCTATGCCAGGAATGTCCTTCCCCATGTTTACATGGCCTGCTGTTTCAGCTCCTTCAAGTCTTTGCTCAGACATTGCCTTTCAGGGAGGTCCATGCTTACTACCTTATTTAAAGAGGCTAACTGTATTTCTCAATCTCTCTTACCATGCTTATTTGTTTTTCCATAACATGGGTCACCATCTAGTGCAAAATATAATATACATACAATATATAATATACATATACGGGTTTGTTATGTTTATTGTTGATTTTCCACACCCAACAGAATGTAAGCTCTACAAAAGGATGGGTTTTAGGTAATTGTTGTATCGACTGATATAGTCACAGAGACTAGAACTGTTTTGTGGTATTCAGTAAATATTTGTTGAGGAAATGAATGAATGAATCAATGAATAAGTGAAAGTCTGAGCCAGCTACTTCTGGGGGAAGGCCTAGTCCTGTTTTCCTCTTTTTTTTCCCCCTTTGGATACTCCTCCTTCTCTAATATGTCCACATAAGCTGAGACTGGAAGCAGCTCGGCCCCCACTCTGCCCCGTCCCAGGAAGCACACACTGGGTGCCTATTCTGCCACTGGTGTGAGCTTCGTGGTGCTCCACTGCTCACTCTCACACTCTCACTCTCACACACTCTGCTTTTCAGGGCAGACATCCCTTTCTTCTTGGCCTCTTACACTGACCTCGCTTAGCTAAAAGCTCTCTCCGAGGGGCCAGCCCAGTTCATTGGATTCCATAAAGGGGTCTGGGTCAAAGTTCCAGCTAATATGTGTTACATTTTCATGTTCCTGCAGATCTACTGGGGAAGGGTAGTCCCTGCTCTCTGTCTTGCTAACCTTTAGATATCTCCCTTCAAATGCACCCGGACATTACTTATTATGCTCAGCAGCCCAGAGGTGACCCAATCCAGCCTTACTGTTTGGGGCAGGGCTCAGGCTATACAACCCGGCACACTTCTGTACCTGGGGACAAATTCTTGTTTCAGTGTGAAAGCTTCAAGCTTCCCCCTCATAGATGATCTGGAAGTCCCAGAAGGCCTGACTGAGCACTGCTTAACTTACTTTCCTCTTGCTATTCTCCCTTTCTCTGGGCCTCTATGTATCTTGTAGTCCCTGTCAATGGAAGGAGTGGAAATTTTTGCAATGCCATGTGATACAGGCTGGAAATTCCGCATAGCCTGTTTGGTTAATATTCTCACTAGATCTCAAAGGCCACTGTGAACTTCTGATTTCATGGTATTCCCAGCCAAAGGGTCATCATCTTCACTGTGGTCAACATCACCTAAAATTGCCTGGCCGTTTGTCTTTTGGGCACTGTGTTTTATTTCATACACATGTGGTCTTTTTAATTTTTATTCCTCGCAACTTTATGAAGTAGGTTCTGGGTTTTTAAAAATTTTATTTATTTATTTATTTATTTATTTATTTATTTATTTTTATTTTTATTTTGAGACGGAGTTCCACTCTCGTCACCCAGTCTGGAGTGCAATGGCGCGATCTCAGCTCACTGCAACCTCCGCCTCCCGGGTTCAAGTGAATCTCCTGCCTCAACCTCCTGAGTAGCTGGGATTACAGGTGCCTGCCACCACGCCCGGCTAATTTTTGTATTTTTAGTAGAATCGAGATTTCTCCATGTTGGCCAGGCTTGTCTCAAACCCTTGACCTCAGGTGATCCACCTGCCTCGGCCTCCCAAAGTGCTGGATTACAGGTGTGAGCCACTGCGCCCGGCATAGGTTCTGTTTTTATTCCCACTTTACAGATGATGAGAGTGAGGCTCAGATTGTGTAAGTCACTTGCCAGAGCTTGCAAGATTATAAATAGCAAAACCTGAACTCAGAGTTAGGTTTTGTTTGATGCCTCAGCACAGGCTCTTTCCCCACTATACAGTGGGCCAGAAAGGGATCAAACGTGTGTCCAAATGTAGGAGAATGCCCAAGACTGAGGATGATTAAGTGTTGTTGCACCGAACATCCTCTAGCTCTATGGTTTGTTTATCTTCTAGTCTAGCTGTCCAGGACTTCAACCTAACGTAGAGCTCACTGAGATTGCTGGTGTCTCAGAGATTTGGGGACAAAGCCCATTTGTGTCAGGTGGTAGTCAGGTCACCAATTAGAATACAGTTTACATGTGTCCCAGTGAAAGCAGCAGTTGGGCTGGGTCATTTAAATAGCTTTATTAACTTGAATTTTATCCCATGGAACCAATAGTAAGTGCCTACTATGTGCCCATCATTGTACCTCCCTAAGTTGCTGTGTCTGAAAATTAGGTCACTGTCACAGGATGATTACCAGTGCCTGGCTGTGGGTACATGGACAACTTCTGCACGCTTTCTTCCATCACAGCATGCTGGGAGGGCAGATGTTTTCCTAACTGGACCTTATGGAACACACACTATTTCCAGAACGTTTTGATAGATGTTACAAGGACACACATTTTCTCTGTCAAATAAGTTTCAGAGAACTTGAGTAAAAATTCAAACTTGGCTCATACCTATAATCACAGCATTTGGGGAGGCTGAGGCGAGTGGATCATGGGGTCAGGAGATCGAGACCATCCTGGCTAACACAATGAAACCCCGTCTCTACTAAAAATACAAAAAAAAAAAAAAAAAAAAAAAAAAACAACTTAGCCGGGTATGGTGGCAGGCGCCTGTAGTCCCAGCTACTCGGGAAGCTGAGACAGGAGAATGGCGTGAACCCGGGAGGTGGAGCTTGCAGTGAACTGAGATTGTGCCACAGCCCTCCAGCCTGGGCGACAGAGCGAGACTCCCTCTAAAAAAATAAATAAATAAATAATAATAATAATAATAATAAAATTCAAACTTGGAAGTTTTTTTCTGCTGAAAGACTTCTCAAAGTCCCTACCATGTGAATGTGAGTGATCTATTCAATGAAGAGTAAAGAATGTAACAGTTTCCCAAACACTTTTGACTGTGAATTGTCCCCAAACATTTCCTCCCGTGAATTATTACATTATACTTGTGCTCTGTGGAACTCATTTTTAGAAATACTGATTCAAATACAATGTACTTTCCATTAAAATAGCAAGCAAAACAAAATAATATATGGGTACTCAATTATTTTCCATGTAACTTTCCTTTGCCTAAATGTCTAGTTTAGTTGGTGGTGAACTAGAGATACAGAAGTGCATGGCTTACATGTCTTTGCTCTGATAATTTGTCTCTAACCAAGAGGTTTTCTTGCTATGAAATCATTTTGCCCTGCTTTCAGCTCTTACCTAAGGAGATTAGAATTGTAAAATCACTTACAATTATTCTATGACTTATCTACCAGGCTTCTAATCAAAGCATGTTTCTTAAATGGTTTATACATTGTTTTCCTTTTATGAAAAACTTAAACTGAATACAACTAGGTGTTTATGAATGGTTTCTATGAGGCCTTATAATTTCTTTACAAAGCTGATTAATAATTTCTTTACAAAGCTGGTTAAAGCTACTTCATTTTCTGGAATTCCAGAACCCATGTTAAACTATGAGAATGACAAGAACAAAAAGAGAAACACACTGAGACAACCACATCTAGGGCTGAGTATTTTATTTCGAACTCCATGACTGTTTAGTTAAAGAAGTCATTGACACGATACTGCTCATTTTAAAAATTTCAATGCAATTGAATTTTTAGTTCACTTCTCTCATCTCTTTTGGGTTTTTATCTTTGGAATTTCTGACCAAAGTGTATGCCTTTTGGTTAATAAGACTTTCCTTTAATGGATGATAAGGCCAAGTGATTAATAATCACCAGGCTCTGGTTGTTTTCATTAGGACGATAACATATGGACACGCTGCTCAGCTTCATCACAGAGCCCCGAAATGGAATCATAAAAGGGGAGATGAGAAATTCTGGTTTAGATTACAGCAAATAGCTTGAGGAATTGGCTCTGATGAGCTACAATTTACTGTTGTAAAATCTCACAGAGATGAGCCTTCTGCCATTTCCTCTCTTGTGTTTGAGATTAGTTGGAGAGGGTGGTGGAGGATCATCATCTGTCTGTTTTTAGCAGTCTTGATTCCAGTGACGTTAGTTATAAAGGAGATGGGAGTGTGGGTGGGCCTCACCAAATTCCCGACAAGCACTTAACCGTAGCCTCAAATCCGATACACATTTGTCTTTATGAAACCCCACTGGTTCAGCCAAAGCTGAAAGAGATATTGGTGGAGTCAGGAGGAGGGACTGAAAGGAACAGGGGAAGTGCGGTTGTACAAGGAATGGAGTGATCAGAGATAAGGAAGTTACCCATGCAGAGAAATGAAGCTTTGAGGTACCAGCTGCGTTGTGCCAAAGACAGAGGTGAGGGAGCAGGGAGATTCTGGTTAGTAAATGTAAATCCTGGCTTTTATACAAAATCAGCAACAATGGAGGGCAGGTTGATTCAGGTACAGGGAAGAAAGTTAGTGTTTTTTGAGCACCTATGATTGCCAGACCCTAGGCTAGGCTCTCAGACATGCCGCCTCATTGGCTTTACAACAAAAGACAGTAGAAATAATCATTAACCAAATAGATCTGATTTCAAAATCAGAAGGTAACAAAAGTAATATGTGCTCCATGGGGCTGCTGTGAGAAAGTAAAACAATCCATATTAAAAAAAAAAAAGTTAAACAACATAGGGGAATGCTGGATGCATAGTATATTAGTTCCTTTTGTACTGGTATAAAGGAATCCCTGAGGCTGGGTAATTTATAAAGAAAAGAGGTTTATTTGGCTCATGATTCTGCAGGCTGTACAAGAAGCATGGCACCAGCATCTTCTTCTGATGAGGGCTCCTGGGAGCTTTTGATCCTGGCGGAAAGGGAAGGGGAGCGGGTATGTCTTATGGTGAGAGAGGGAGCAAGGAGAGGGGAGGAGGTTTCAGGCTTTTTAAAACAACCAGCTCTCATGGAAACTAACAGAGAGAGAACTCATTCAGTACCGCTGGGACAGCACCAAGCCATTCATGAGGGATCAGCCTACATGAACCAACACCTCCCACAAGGCCCCGCTTCCAACACTGGAGATCAAATTTCAACATGCAATTTGGAGGGGAAAAATATTCAAACCATATCACATGGTCAACAATAAATGCCAGTCTCTTCCAACCCCCACCCACCCCCCAAATCACCTACCAAAACAAACAACACCTTTAAAAAGCCCTTTGAGAATGAGGTATTGTTGGCCCATTTCACAGACTGGGCATGTGAGTGTTTTCAGGGTTCTGTCTGTGTTCATCTCTCTCTCACTTTCTCCACTTCCGGTCTGTCTGTCCAAACTGACTTAACCGCCCCACTTTGCCAAAGCAGCATCTTCTCCTGACTTTCGCATTCTATTAAATATCATTTTTCCTGTTTTCAGATTCCAAACTGTACAATCATACCTGGGTTTCCTACACACTTTAGCCTCCACTCAACAGACATAATTAATGTCCTGTTAATTCAAGAATGGCAGTCAGTATTTCCTAGGTGTGTCCCCTCCTTTCCATTTCTATGGTCACCACACTCCTTCAGGTCCCCAGTGCTTTTTTGCTGTGCCAGTTGTAGGTTCAATCTTTAATGAGTGTGTGGCTCTCACAGTGTTCTAACGTATTGTCTTGCCTGAGGCTAATTTCCAACTTTTTCACCGACAAATATATTCTGCTTGATAATGTCCCACCACTACTCATTGCACATACGGTCTCTAACTGGATCCCTGGTGTCCCACCTCCTCTCACTACTCCTTACCCCCACATATTGAGGTATTTGACATCATTTTTTGGTTACAGCTTTATTGAGATATAACTCACCGTATGATTCACCTCTAAATGATTCACCTCTAAACTGTATGATTCACACCTAAAGTGTACAATTCAATATTTTTTGTGTATGTTCACAGACTTGTGCAGTCATCACTATAATCAATTATAGAACATTTTAAACACTTCGTTGAAAAAACCCTGTATTCTTTAAGTATCACCGAACTTCTGATTCCCTCCACTTTTAGGAAACCACTAACCTGATTTCTATCTCTACAGATTTGCCTATTTTGGACATTTTCTGTAAATGGAATTACATAATATATGGTCTTTTGGTTAGCTTCTTTCACTTCACGTAATATTTTCAAGGTATATCCATATTATCTCATATGTCAGTACCTCATTCTTTTTTGTAGCCTAATGATATTCCATAGTATGGTAGACCACATTTTATTTATTCATTCATTAGTTGATGGGATTTGGGTTGTTTCCACCTTTTAAATATTGTGAATAACACTGCTATAAACATTCATGTACAAATTTTTATTTGTATACATGTTTTCAGTTCTTTTGGGTATATCCCAAGGAATGGAATTGTTGGGTCATATGGTAACTCTGTTTAACCACTTGAGGAACTGCAAGTCTGTTTTCTAAGACATCTGCATCATTTTATGCTCCTATCAGTCATGTATGAGGGTTCCAATTTCCTCATCAATATTTGTTATCACCTTACTTTTTTATGACAGTCATCCCAGTGGGTGTAAAGTAGTATCTCATTGTAGTTGATTTTCATTTTCCTGAAGACAAGTGATGGTAAATATTTTTGCATGTGCTTGTTGGACATTTGTATATATTTTTGGAAAAAAAAGTTTATTCAGATACTTTACCTATTTTTAATTGGCTGAATTATTGTTTTATTATTGAGTTGTAATTATTCATATTTTAAATATGAATCTCATCATATAAATCATTTGAAAATAATTTCTTCTATTTTGTAGGATTTTGTTTTTACTTTCTTGACAGTGCCCTCTGAATCACAAAGTTTTAATTTGGATTGAGTTTAATATATCTATTTTTTTCTTTTGTTGCTTGTGCTTTTGGTGTCATATCTGAGAATCCATTGTCAAATCTAAGGTCACAAAGATTTACAAAGATCACAAAAACTTTGTTTTTTTCTAATAAATTTATAGTTTTGGCTCTTACTTTTAGGTCTTTGATCCATTTTGAGTTAATTTTTGTATATGGTGTGAGGTAAGAACATTTTTAAAGTCTCGGCTCATATGCCATTTCTCCATTAAGTCTTTTCTCAAATGCTAATTAAATATTGAAAGGGGTGATAATAACGATGATAACACCAGCCACCATCAATAAAATATCTTTTTTTTTAGATTACTACTAGTTTCTTTCCTGTATTTTATCTAATTCTCACAATTCTGTAAAGTAGTTTTTCAAAAAACAAAAACAAAAACAAAAACCCTAAAAGAATGTTTGCTAATGTACTCTCATTTTCCCTGTATTATAAATGCGGAAGTTTAAATAGCTTGTTCAGGTTAGTGGCATATCTAGGATTCAAACTAGGTCTTTCTCTACTTTCTCCTCCCCTTTGCAAGTATTCTGAATGATACTTGCCTTCTTCCTCTCTTGAGCCCCAGTGTGACTTTACATGTGCCCCTTGTACTTAGGACCTATCACATTCTTCCTTGAATTACAATGCTTTTATATTTGAGTTATCTTCTCTCCTGATCTAAAAGGTCCTTGAGAACAGAAATACATTCATTTTGCAAGTCGTATAGCCACAATCACAGAGCATAAAAGACAGTTAATAAATATCTATTGAGTTGAGCAGCAACTCAATTGAACAGTAAATTCAGCAGTTCACTAAAATCAGAGCCTGGAGTTTCACCATAATTACCATTAGGTGATCAATGGGAACGAAAATAAGGTATCTTCATCTTCAATAAGAATCTAAAAATGATATCACTATTCAAGCAATAAATAGCATAATAATGGATCAAAGCAGAAATACTGAAGGTGTAATTGCTCCAAGTAAGCATGATTTGACTTAAACCTGAAAGAATAAGTTATATATCTAAAGAAGTAAGATATGTATGCATCCCTCAGAAAGGTACTTATTTGGGTCGTTGAAACATAGATGATTATTCTGGTTATGTATTGTATATATATCAAAAAACTACCTCAAACCTGTGTGGTATAAAATATTTATTATTATTTCTCATGGTTCTATGCATTGATTGGGTTTGGCTGGTTTCTCATTTGATGACGCTTACATGGTTGCAGACAAATATCAGATCAAGCTGTCCTCAACTGAAGTTCCAACTGAGTTGAACGGCCAAGAAGGCCCACTCAAAGGCTGGCAGTCGATGCCAGATGAGAATTCAGCCGAGGTTGAGAACAGGCACACATACACATGGCATTTTCATGTGGTACAGCCTCCTTATGTCATGGTGGATGTTTTACAGGAGTGAGCAATCCAAGAGTCTCAAGTGGAAACTGCAAGGCTCCTGTCATGGAAGTCCCGCTTCTACTGCGTTCTGTGGGTTAAGCAAGTCACTAAGGCCAAGGAGAGGGCAATCAGCATCCACTTTTTTACTGAAGAAGCAGCAAGCATGTACGGGAATGGGCTGAATTGACAAAGGCTACTTTGGAGAGCACTACCAGAAAGACGGAGAGTAAAAGATGTCAAATTAGCAGAATGTATCCAAGAATGAGTGTTTTCTGGATTAGGGCATGGCTACCTATTCCACTGGCTGAGGACTATCCCCTCATTCTTTTGAGAATTTTTATTCACAACTTTTATAGATTCAAGCTTATCCAGCAGCAAAGGATGCGTCATAAAGACCCAGAGGCTGCCAAATGGTAATGCAAATATAAGTAAACATAGAATAAAGCAAACAGGCTTAATTGGATTTAATATGCAAGTCCAATTAATATGCAATTTCAGTTACTGTAATATCTTCAGGTGAACAAGACCTTTGAAGGGCCTACCACACAGTGAAACTCTGTCCTTCTGGCCCTCCAGCCTTGCTGGACCCTCATGCTCAATCAGTCCCACATTCCGAGCTGTTCGGACCGTTACCCTTGACTCTCACATGTTTTAATTTCTTCCCCTGGTTCTGTATCTCCACCCAGGCCCTGTGTTTGAACTGTAAACGTATTTTCCTTCCAAGAAATCCATCTGATTTTTATTATTTACCCTTTCAACATCTTGCACCATAGCAATTACTTTCCTGATGTCACTTCATTCTTAGAATATTGAGTATTGAAACCTTAAAAAATAAAAGTACCTATTTTTATCATGGGTTTCAGCACACTTGAAGAGCAACTGATGAGAAAAAGGTGTGTCTGGACATTACTCTACAGAGGATGTTTTACCTCTGAGCTGGGACATTGAGGGCATGATGACTCCTAACCAAAATCTTGTGAAGAGGACACCAAGACATGATCGGTGTAATGCGATGAAAATAAAGGCAAGAAAAAGAAGACAAGAGAAGCATAATCTGCTTTACTCTCAAGGCAGAAGAATGAAGGGCCTTATAATACATGGTATTTTAAGCCTGCATTGAAACTGTGGGGATTAGAAATCAAGAAATGTCAGAATAATAAAATTGATATTGTCTACACATTAAGAAATTGGCAGGTGATTTTAGATTTTAAAAGGCTATTAAATACAGTGTGTATCAAAATATAAGATATGGTCAAGGCGGTAACCACAGGAAGATGCATAGTTTTAAATGAATTAATTACATATATAAAAAATGCATGTAAATAAATATTCAACTCAAGATGGTAGAAAAATAACTTCAATAAGGAGACTGGAGGAAGGTGTGCAGAAATGTATACATTTCACAGAAAAAACTGCATAATTGATAATTCTAAGAACTGGCTTCTTTGCAAACAATAATGAGATAGACATAGTTCTAGAAAGATTAATCAAGGGAAAAAAGAATAAGGGCAAATTAAGACTGAGAGAAGGAATTTATATATGTAGAAGAGATTAAGGAAAGAAAAATTTAGTTTCCACATTTATTTTCCAGTCTATGTTAATAATTTTAAAAAGCTGGAAGATATGGGCAACTTACAAAGACTTCAGATCTTATTAAAGGAAAATAAGATAAATAATAAAGGGAAAAATAAGCAAAGTTTTCAAAGGACCCTTTTCCCTCCTGCCAAAAGGTCTGCACCTAGGTGGTTTCATGGATAAATTCTTTTCAGGATTCAATAAAATTCCTTTGCTATTTAAATTGCTACTGGGCAGAGAGAAAGAAGGAATGCAACCCAATCTGTTTTAAAAAGCTAGCATTGGCTGGGCATGGTGGCCCACACCTATAATCCCAGCACTTTGGGAGGCAGAGGTGGGCGGATCATGAGCTCAGCAGTTCGAGACCAGTCTGGCCAACATGGTGAAACTCCATTTCTACTAAAATATATATAAAAAAAAAGAATTAGCTGTGTGGATGTAGTGGTATGCGCCTGTAGTACCAGCTACTCGGGAGGCTGAGGCAGGAGGATCGAGTGAACCTGGGAGGTGGAGGCTGCAGTGAGCTGAGATCACGCCACTGCACTCTAGGAGGGGTGACAGAGAGAGACTCCATCTCAAAAAAAGAAAAAAGAAACTGGACAGAGAATGCTTGTCCAAAGAAAACTGTTTATCAGTTTCTCTTATTAATATAAATTTTAGAAGTTCTCTCATCTCAGCAAATAAAATATACCACATGGCCAACGAGGTTCCCCCTAGATTTATGAGAAATGTATTTTAGCATATTTATAATTTCTTTTATTTATAAATAAAATCATTTCCAAAAAAATGTCAATTTTATAGAATTCGATTCCATGCCTGACTTCAAATATAAGCAAAAGACTGAGTAATCTAGCAAAATAGGTGCCCTTCATTCACAGGGTTCACAGAATTATCTGAAATGAACAATCACCTACCACATTTAGTTTTGTAACAATAGGGTATTCCCCTTAAAGTCAGCAGTAGATCAGGGTACTGCCCCTGAAACAGCTACAGGATTGGTCTCCCTGCTTCTCATCTCACCTAACTTCTTCCCATTCTCTGCAGGTCAGAATCCTTTAATGTGCACATCTTGTCACATTCTTCATACCTGTAATTAATTCCTTTTGTTCTTATGCAAGAGAACCAGGTCTTTAATGTGGTATCAGTGTCCTGCAGCGTGTGGTTCTTCTTCAGTTCTTCTTCCTTACTTATATGGGTTGAGACCTGTAAGGTCTTTGGGGCAATGTAGGGTACAGACACTCAATGGTATTGAGGAGGAGGAGGAGGAGGAGGAGGGGGGAGAAGAAGAGGAGGAAGGTATTCTTCCTGGGGCTCCACCCACCAGACCTCCTGGACTTCCTTCAGTCCCTTAGTGGTGGCGTGTGTTCTTCTCCTCTCCCATGGCCCTCACCTGCACTCTTCCTGCCTGGAACCCTTCTCCTCTCTTTAACCAGGTGAAGTCCTTCAGAACTCAGCCTCTTACTGCTCCTTGACATTGATCTTCATTTTACTTATTGCAATTTTTAATTATGTATCTATGCGGTTGTTACTTCAGATTTCTAGAAAAAGAGGCCCTGACGCACATGCATGCAACCTGTGTCAGGGTCTCTCCTTAATCTAATGAGCGCTATTCAGGGGCACAGGGGACTGCAGCAGTTGGAAGCCTCCTTATTTTTTGTGGACGATGGGGAGGAGCCAGAATGGTGAGAAAAGGGGATTGAGCAGGCCACCCACCCTGACTGAGGTTATTTGAAATAGTTCCGGAAGTGCTAACTGAGAAAGGTGAAGGATAAAATACACACACACACCACACACTCACTGTGAAATGCTAAAATGGTCCAGTAGAAAAAAACCTTTTTTTTTTTTTTTTGAGACGGAGTCTCGCTCTGTCACCAGGCTGGAGTGCAGTGACGCCATCTCTGCTCATTGCAACCTCCGCCTCCCAGGTTCAAGTGATTCTCCTGCCTCAGCCTCCCAAACAGCTGGGACTACAGGCATGTGTCACCACACCCAGCTAATTTTTGTATTTTTTTAGTAGAGACAGGGTTCACCATGTTGACCAGGATGGTCTCGATCTCTTGACCTAGTGATCCGCCCGCCTCGGCCTCCCAAAGTGCTGGGATTACAGGTGTGGGCCACCGTACCCGGCCAATGAAACCTTTTAACTCTAATAGGACAATTTGTTAAGGAGTCCCTTATAAAACAAACGTAGAGAATTAGGATTTGAGATAGTTGCACACATGCTTCAGTCCTTTGCCTTTTATTTGTATCCATAAAGATTGTAGAAAAGAGCACTGAACAAATTCATCATAGTTTGGAAAGAGAAAAAAAAAAAAAAAAGCAGCGCCCCTTTTAGCTAAAACTGTGTGGAACCCCTGACAGATGGGAAAAGAACAGGAGTTCAGTTTGGATAAGAAAGCTACACCCCCAAATGTGGTTGTGTGCAAAAGGGGCAATCCGGAGGTGTCTTGGGGAAGGATGGAACAACCAAGGGGGTGACCCTTCAGCATCCTGAATCCCCTCGGGCCCCCACGGAACTTTGGAGTAGGCAGAGAGTACAGAAGAGTGCCTGTGTGTGCCTGGGACAGAGACCCAGCATCAACATGATGGTAACACCCAGAACAAACAGAGAGCTCATCCATGTGGAAGAACAGCTACTGGTACCCTCCATGGGGCAGCGGGCCCCACTGTTTCCTTTATGAGGAAGGCTGAAATCAGGCATTTGTACCATGGTCTCATGTAGGCACTTGGGGATCACACACGTAAGGAAAACCAACAACCTGAAGACAGTTGCCAGGTGCAACCAGCCTGAGAAAACAGAATTAATGGGAGATGAACAGGGCAATGGTTTTCCAAGAAATGTCAGAGGATATTCTGTTCATGGAAGGATGAAACAGAGATCTCAGAACTGAAAACCTCGTCAACATTTAAAAAACAAAAACCAAAAGCATCTTCCATTCAATGAATGGGCTGGAAAGCAGAATTTGTGAAAATGGGGAATAGATCCCAGGAATCCTCACAGACCACAAGGCCACAGGCATGAAATGTCTAGTAAAAAAGTAAAGAGAAGGAAGGACAGACAGCTCCAGGATGACCAATGTCAAGTTAATAGGCATTTCAGAAGGAAGGAATAGTGAAATTCACGGGAAGAAATTCTTAAGCAATAATAGGGTATAATTTCCCCAAATTAAGGAAAGAAATTTCTTCAAACGTAAAAAGTAGTGTAAGGTGAAAAAGAGGCCAAAACACACAACACACATGTGCAGAGAGAGAGAGAGAGAGAGAGAAAGAGAGAGAGAAACCCAGTGTGAACTTAGAATCAGATCACACGTCACTGGCAGCACTGGCTACAGAAAGACAACTGAGCAATACGTTTAATCATCTGAGGAAAGTAACCTGAAAATATGATTCTGTATTCAAAAACTATAATTTAAGTCTACAGGAAATATATAATTTTTCTGACATGCAAGAAATAACAATGTTGATCCCCCCTACCCACTCTTTTTGAAACAATTATGAAAGAACATATTCCAGCAAAATAAATACATATAAACAAAGAAATAAAACCAAAGAAAGAAATGGGATGCAAAAAGTAACTGAAGATGCAAGTGACAAAGTATGATAAGACACTAGTTGTATCAAGTTTAAATGCATGCTATACAATTCAACATGTCATTTCTGGACATAAGTGGATGTGGTAAAATACAAGGCCATGGAGGGAATGGTATGTATCAAACTCAGAATAGAGGTCACCTCTGGGGAATGAGGGGATAACACGATTGGGAAGAAGTCCAAAAGGGGATTCAATTATACAGGTAATGTTTTATTTCTTAAAAACGAAAAGATAAGGATCTTGAGCAAATATAACTAAGTGTTAACATCTGTGAAATCTGGGTATTGAAAACATGAATAATGATTATACTATTATTTATCATTTCCTTTACATTGGAAATTTTTAAGAATTATTTTAAAGAGTGGATTAGAAATGAAGAAGTGGAGAAAGCATTGAGTAGATAAGTACTTGAGATATTTGTTGTGGAAGGGGCAGAGACTTCGGACAGAAATTGGGATGGGTGATGGGATCGAGAGAGACTTGTCTACATACTGAAGGAAATAATCTGGTAAAGGGGGGGACTGAGATGGAGGAAGGGAGGGCCAATTGGAGGAGTGACAGGAGGGCATGCAACAGTGTACAGGACACACTACCCTGAAACATAGCACCAAATGTGGCATTTGAGAAAACAGCAGAGCCAGAAGGTCACCTTCACCCTTCTCCCCCGAAGCAGTTCACAGGACCCTCGTGTGAGAGGTGCCTTCCCTGTACCCAGAGGAAAGAAACATCTTTATTATCCCTGAAGATGCAGGGACACAGAACAATTTTAACAAACAGATCTTGCTACTTTCCTACCAGTCAACTACCATTAGACTCTACCCGCTTTGTCCAATCGTTCTTCTCCAAGACCATCCACTTCTTCATCACACTCAGCATAAAAAACACAGGTTTCCCTGTCTCATTGAGTCTTCATTCCTGTGTCACATAAAATTTATATTCAATACATTCGTACAATTTTTTGTTAATTTGTCTTTTGTGATAGGAGCATCAGCCATGAACCTAAGATGGGAAGGAGAAAGAATTTTATCCCTGACACAGAACACCTGAAGGAGCATTTGCCTTTCGAATCAACAGGATGTCACTTCTTCCTCTTGAATGTCAGGAAGGACAGGTGAAATTACAGATCCTTAGGTTTTTCAGAATTTGATGAGCAGACTATAAAACAGCCTTCCCAAGATGTATTTGATTTTATCATTGACATGAAAAGTAAAATCATCATCTGAGAGTGGGCGGGGTGGTATGGGGATGGCTTTCTTGTGGTTGTCAGGTTTATCGAGGTATTATTTACATCTGTTAAAATTCGCCCCTTTTCATGCCGAGTTTCATGAGGTTTGACACACACACACAATCTTTGCTACCATCAGTATATAGAACTGTTTCATGATCCCCTCACAAATCCCTTGTACCCCTTTATAGTCAACCCCTCTCCACTCCCCAGACCCAGGCAGTTTGGATAAGAAAGCCACACCCCAAAATGAGCTTATGTGCAAAAGGGGCGATCCCTAGGGGTCTTGGGGAAAAAAATGGAACAACCAAGGGGGTGACTTTCAGGATCCCACATCCCCTTGGGCCCCCAGGCAGTCACGGAGCTGATTTATATCCTTATTCTGCCTCTTTGAGAATGTTGTATGAAAGGGATCCTATACTATGGAGCATTTGAACTTCATCTGCATTTCACATGTATCAGTAGTTCATCAACGTGTATTGCTGAGTGCAATACCATTGTATAGATTTGGGTTATTTCCAGCTTCGGAAGATTCTGAATAAAGTCAGTCTTTATTGCAGATTTTGAGTGAACATTCATTTTCATCTTTCTTGGGAAAGGAAAGATTCTACTTGGGAAGAGGATCAGTGGGTCATGTGGTACATTTATGTTTACAGTTATAGAAAACGGCTGAACTGATTTCCAAAGAGACCATACCACGGTTATGAGGTTTTGAGGTGAAAGGAGAAGGCATGAAATTGGCATCTTGGACTGCAAGGTTCCTTATTCTCTGTTTATCCCCCATCCCTATCTCCATCCTTTGCCAGGCTCTATGCCTTGGAATCCTGCCCCCACTGATGGCATCATCTTAAGGTCTTTGTTGGCTGGCTCTTGGTGGGATTTGTCAACAGAGGCACCAGTGGGAGACTGGGGTGGGAGAGAAAAAATTCTAGGTGTTTTTTCCCTGGTTCCTCCATGTCAGTGGCTGTGTCCCTCCCAAACTGGTGCTCCTACCAGATGACGTTTTATCCATGGTTCCAGAACTCTCCATGATTCAATAATACTGGTTCCTTCTCCCCTTGCCTGTTCAGATTTAAGGATGGAACAACTGACCACTCCTGCTCATCTCTGAGTGCCCTAACATCCCTAGTGCTTCTCTTAATTTTGCCCACATCTCTTTGAGAGGTTTTTTCATTCAAGTTTTCTGAGACATCTACGTTGTACTCTATTTCTGCTAGGACCTTGACGAGTTGAGTGAGAAACCACACTCTTTATTTGGGGACTGAGTAGGATTTCTAGAATGTCTAGGGATTTCTAGGGTTGCTCCTTTGACATTGGTGCTCATGGATTTAAAGTGACTCTGGGCACTCTGAAGACATGATCTGATCTGGTGAATTTCAGCTGCATTGTTGCAGGAATGGAGAACAGATCAAGATCAGTCAAGGTGGAGACTGAAGAAGCGAGTAGGTGATAAGTGGAAGACCAAACTTGTTTGTATGCTTCGGGTCTCGGCTAAAAGGAACTATTTCTAGTCATTTTTTCTAAAGAGACTTTCCTGACTCATTCTATTTTCTCTGCTGACTGTTTCCTTCATTGCATGATCACAATTTGTCCATATCATGCTGCTTCACTTGTCTTTCCCCATAAAAAGCAACCTTCCCCTGCACAGGACTGTTCATTGTATTCACTGCCACATCCCCTGTGCTTAGTGCACTGACTGACATAAAGCATGGGTTGAATGAAGCTTAGAACTTTTTTACCCAATGCATTTTTTTTTAACCCTTTTATCCTATCAGGGTGAGTTCACCACTAAGAAAATAACCCTGCATTCTCCCTACTGACATTCATAGTTTTCATGTCAACACATTCCTTATACCTGGTATTTTCCATCTGAATCAGTTTTTTTTTTTTTTTTTCCTGAGGTTGTAAGTCTAGGGATATAGGCTGGATAATAATTAGAAAGTTCATCCTGAAGGTTCATACAAATTCAGATATGAATAAATAAATGCCCATCCATGCCCAGTGAGCAAGATCAGAATTTCTGATGCTGATTCTTTGACTTGAAGGCTGAACATGTGGAAATTGGTAGAAATGAGTTAAATCTAGAGAGTTAGATTATCCAGAGAATGGGAACTCAGAGCATTAAGAACTGAATCACTGACACGTACCTAAGGCTATGCCATGATAAATGTGAAATACTCATTTCAAAGACCCAAGTGGATGATCTTTTATACAAAGAAACAAGATGTAGCAGTAAGGTAATAAGATTTACTTGAAAACTGGAATTAATAGAGACTTTAATCTACAATAATATTTAAATGCTACTTATAATGATTTTCTGAGGGAAGGAGGTTATTGGAATTTTTTACACTTTACATTATCTTTTATATTTGAGCATTTTTACAAGTCACATGGGTTACTATTGCATGCAGAAAAAATATAAATATTTAATGTTAATAATTACTAGCTATACTAAATTACTTTATAGCCAGAAAAGAACATTAGTTTCTTAACCTCTGCAGCAGTGGTGGTTCTTAGAGAATGTGGGCTTTCGAATGAGATGAACTTTGCATAGAATCCCACCCTCCCCTTGTCTGTCTAGCTGAATGATATACATTAAGTTCCTTTCCTCAAGCTCAGGTTTCGTCATCTGTAAAATGGAGATGGCAACTGTGAACTTCCCTGGGTTCCCTTGGTTCCCTTGGTGGTTGTGAGGATATGTGGTGATTTACTCTAGGTAGTCACCTTAGTGCCGGGCACAGTGTTCATTCTCTGGAAGTATGGCTTCCAAGTAATGTGCTCTCATTTCCTCCTGAGCGATCCCGGAAGTGATCTCTTTCTGTTTCTATCAACTGTACCAATATTTTCTCAGGCTTAAACAATGAATTACCATCAGTGTATGTCTCCCTCAGTCCCCACGTACAGTCCGACATCAATTCTGTTGACTTCTTTTTTACATAGAATGACTACCATTCTCTTTTCCTCTCCATTTCCACTGCCACACTTTGAGTTTTGTCCTTACCCTGATGTCATGCTGGTGTGACCCAGGCAGACTCCCTGATCCCTCCTACCCTGCAAGTGACCTCTGTTTTCCTCACTCACAGCCTCTCTCAGCCCCTGCCCCTTAGCTACAGGTGATTTCCCCATGTTTCAGCACGCTGCCTGTGTTGTCTTATTTAAAGACACTGGCTGATATTCAGGCACATTCTACCCATAGAAACTGATGTAATCCTCAGTGTGAATCCAAGGTGCAGATTCTCCAAAGAAAGCCAAGAAGTCACATCTTCAGCCTGGGGTAGATCAGGTGCTCAACCACTGTTTGGTGAGTGAATGTTGGATGGCTTCTCAAGACCTACCATACCACAGTCTTACCCAATGCGTGCAGCTTTCCATAACAGAAGCCATCAATCATGCAGGAGATCTCCCTGACTGCTATCTATGCCAGGCCTGAGTAATAAAATATGCAATCATTCTGCTAGAATTGATCCATTCTTTAAGATCTTTCTCATAACCCAGCTCTTTGGAGAAACCTTTTTTTTGTACAATCTGCCTTTGTTCAAATTTTTTAGAACTTACTTTTAATCAGTCCATATATATATATATATTTTAAAGCACAATTGTGCTCTCTTTGATATTGTTTACTCTTATCGGGTCATCTGGCCACAACTCACTTGTGGCTTTTACTGAAGACAGCAACCAGGCTCAACTTCAGCACAGAATAGAATCTTGATGTTCACTGATAATTAATTAACATGTGAGATATTATTTTAAAAATCTTTTTGCAGGGTGGCCTTTGATACCAGAATATTGTGCATGAAACTGAAATCCTAATTTCAAAAATGCACAAAAGGCTCAGATGGCTGAAGGTGTGACTTCTTGACTGTTTGGAAAATCTGCACCTTGGATTCGCGCTCAGGATTACACCAATTTCTGCGGGTAGAATCTGCCTGAATATCAGCCAATATCTTTATATGAGACAACACAGAGTTATACTTTTCTATAAACTTGTTTATTGTTTTTCTGAGGATCAGCCAGATGGGGGTAATTTGCTAAGTTAAACAGATTCAAGCTGGATGAAATACCAGGTGTCTTCTGTTGATCTTCCCACCTTCCTGAAGCACCATTAGAGCAGCCCCTTGGATGCCTTTTCTGCCTTATTTTTCTTCCTGGTACTTATCACAATATGACAAATTATATATTTCATTTGTTTATTTCTTTGTCTTCCACCATAATGACAAGGACTTGTTTGTTTTGTTCACTGCTGCATCCCTAGTGCCTTGGACAGTGCCAGGCACAGAGCAGACATTCAAATCAGAACTAAGGAATGAATGAATGAATGAATGAATGAATGAATGGGTGCATGCCTCTGTCAAGAACCACAAAACCAAAACAGGCTTGGTGACAAATTACTGACTTATAATGGGGGAGCCCAGTTGATGTTTTCTGGGGCTCTCTAGGACACATGCAGAACTGGATGGGGCAACAGCTATGTCTGGTGCCCCCAGCACAACTCCTTGGCCCATCTCTGATTTCAACCAAGCTGCAGTGGACAGCATTTCACACAAGTTCGGTTTACCTATCTTAAGAGCACTGAGGAGGGCTTTTCTCTTTCTGCCCTAGACTGACCTGGCAGATGCAGCTAAGCTGGCATCCCTGGAGGCATCCCACCATCATGAGGGGCAGGAGGCATGGATAACACTCCAGTTGCTGCCCTGCTGGTGGTCCATTCTAGAAGCATTTTGCTTGCGTCAGAAGGTTCTGGTGGAATTGGTTTTTTCTCCTTCCCTGTGTTGTCACTCTTCCTGCTCTCTCATTGTTGCTTCCTGGGATCACCTCCCACATGAATTCCCTTGTCTCAGGCTTTGCTTTTGAGGAAACCCAATTTTAAACAAGTAGAGTGTTCATGTAAACATGATGGCGAGTTACCGAAGCAATTTCCTGTCCAATATGATTGTGTTGGCGTTTGATTAGGAGTCGAACTTAGATTCTTGTTCTGGCTGCACCAAAGCTGCTCTTCTCCTTCTCCTTCTTCTCCTTCTCCTTCTTCTGCTTCGTCGTCTTCTTCTTCTTCTTTAAATTAACTTCTCTGTGAGTCTTGCCTAAGACTGTTTTTTTTTTTTTTCTGTGAGTAGGAAAATCTAGAAGTTGGAGGTCCAAGGTATTTCTCTTCTCACATGGTTCCTAAACCTTGGATTTGCTCTTGTTCGCAGCTGCACAGTTCAAGCGGTGCACAGAATAATGAGAGGTAAAGAAAGATGTTTCCCTCAGAGGCCAGACCCACCTCCACCCCCAGCTGAGGGCACATGAGCTGATTCTGGCCTTGAGGTAGAAATTCCATCACCAAATCTTCCTGCCAGAGGTTCTTTCAGTTGTTTTATGGAGCCTGTTTTCCAAGTGTCTGATTTATGTTTCTTTTTGTTTGTTTATTTGTTTTTTCGAGACAGAGTCTCGCTTTGTCGCTCAGGCTAGAGTGCAGTGGCGCGATCTCGGTTCACTGCAACCTCTACCTCCCTGGTTCAAGCAATTCCCCTGACTCAGCCTCCAGAGTAGCTGGGATTACAGGCACCTGCCACCACGCCCAGCTAATTTCTTTTGTATTTTTAGTAGAGATGGGGTTTCACCATATTGGCAGACTGGTCACGAACTCCTCACCTCACACAATCTGCTGGCCTCGGCCTCCCAAAGTGCTGGGATTACAGGCGTGAGCCACTGTGCCCGGCCATGTTTCACTTTTTTAATGATTTGACTCTTTCAAACTACAGTTGACCTTTGAAAAAGGCAGGGGTTGGTTAGGGGAACCAGCCCCTCTCACAGTCAAAAATTTGCATATTCCTCTTGACTCCCCCAAAACTGAACTACTAATAGTCTACTGTTTACCCAAAGCCTTACTGATAAGGAAAACAACCCATATTATGCATGTTATATGTATTATATACTATATTTTTAAATAAAGTAAGCTGGCTGGGTGCAGTGGCTCACGCCTGTAATCCCAGCACTTTGGGAGGCCACGGCAGGCGGATCACTAGGTCAGGAGATCGAGACCATCCAGGCTAACATGGTGAAACCCCGTCTCTACTAAAAATACAGAAAAAAAAAAAAAAATAGCCGGGCATGATGGCAGGCACCTGCAGTCCCAGCTACTCGGGAGGCTGAGGCAGGAGAATGGCGTGAACCTGGGAGGCGGAGCTCGCAGTGAGCCGAGATCGCGCGGCTGCTCTCCAGTCTGGGTGACAGCCCGAGACTCCATCTTAAAATAATAATAATAATAATAATAATAATAATAAAGTAAGCTAGAAAAACGAAATGTAATTAAGAAAATTATAAGGAAGAGAAAATGTATTTACTATTCATTAAGCGGAAGTGGCTCATAATGAAGTTCTCATGTCTCAGAAGGTCCTGGTGGAACTGGTTTTTTCTCCTTCCTTTCTTCTGATTTCCTTCCTTCCTCTGATTTCAACCAAATTGCAGTGGACAGTGTTTCATGCAAGCTCAGTCTACCTACCCAACGTTGGGTAGGCTGAGGAGGATGAGGAGGGCTTGGTCTTGCTCTCTCGGGGGTGGTAGAGGCGAAAGAAAATCCACCTGTAAGTGGACCCATGCGGTTTAAGCCCTTGTTGTTTAAGGGTCACCTGTAATTGATAACGAAACCTACACACCAGGTGAAAACTGTTTGATGGCAAATGCAACAAAATGGAAATAAGCGTATTAATTTTTGCTCCTGTGTCTCCTCATTCCTCTGCATGAGACACTGCCTACCATCTATCTGCTTATATGTGAAAACGCCATAGATCTGTCTTTGGTAAAGTATGTAGTGTCTTGGAACTGAGTTAAAAAAGATCAGGCCGGGCGCGGTGGCTCAAGCCTGTAATCCCAGCACTTTGGGAGGCCGAGGCGGGCGGATCACGAGGTCAGGAGATCAAGACCATCCTGGCTAACACGGTGAAATCCTGTCTCTACTAAAAATACCAAAAAAAAAAAAAAAAAAAAAAAAATTAGCCAGGCGTGGTGGCGGGCGCCTGTAGTCCCAGCTACTCAGGAGGCTGAGGCAGGAGAATGGCGGGAACCCGGGAGGCGGAGCTTGCAGTGAGCCGAGATCGCGCCACTGCACTCCAGTCTGGGCGACAGAGTGAGACTCCGTCTCAAAAAAAAAAAAAAGAGAAGATGAAACCCACACAAGCCCACTTAGATATGACTGTGATAGGTGGCACATTCTTGTACCTGTGTACCCCATGCTACATGTGTTAAGCATTGTGTGCCAATCAGTTGTGTGATAACAGGTCCTGTAATGATATTATTATTTCACTGATTTTCTTGTCAGTTTTAGGTGCTTGTTATTTAACTTTCTTGCTTTTTTTAAAAAAAAGAAATAAGAAATATGAGCAAATTTTAAATATTCTTAACAAATCAAGCTCTGCTGCTCCCCATTCAGGCCCCTGGACCTGTTTTATTGAAGACTGTCTTGAGCTTGCTGACTCAACATGTCAAAAACAAGCAGGCAGACCTGTTATATACAATGACTTTTCCATGTAATTTTGGATTTTTCTGCACAACCAACCAAAATATGGAGACAAACTGGTTGCCACAACTTGATCTTAAGCTCTGATTTTAAATATTTCTATTTATAAAAATGGCTTCATTCTTTCATTAGTGATACAGATTTGAACTAAAAAAAAAATGATGAATGCTGCTTTTTTTCTATTTTCTATTTTGAGGATCTGTGTAAAATCCAAATTTAAAGAGCTTTTGCTGCTAAAGGAAATATTCTGAAAACCACTTATAGGCACTGCCACCAAGACCCCCTCAGAGCAGAGTGTCAAACTCTAACCAACCACTGCCTGTCACTTAAACTCACTCCCAATCATCTCGACTCTAGTCTTCATCTTTAAAATCTCTGGACTCTTACTTTTTTTCTATTAGTACTAGGTAGGGATGAAAATAAATCTGACATACTTAAATTGAAAGGCTATGATAAGGACATTATTAAGGGCACACGCTTTAGTGGATGGATACTTTCTGGAAACCAGGTTGTTGCCCATATTCAGCTTAACTGGTTAAATGGGGAGGCCATGTGAGCACTGTGCATGAGGAGGTGAGATATGTGCGTTGTTGCCTACCAATACTCCTTATCCTCTGCTTTTTACCCTAAAGCCTCTGTCTCATCCTGTATATTTTTACTGTGACGCCTGCGATCTATCCTGTCTATATACCCTGCAGCCCAGGCATTTTTTTTAATAACTAAAAATCAATTCCAGTACTTAGGATCATTCTCATCATTCTCATCCTGACCCCGTAACCTACATAACTCCTCCTCTGACAGTCCCCGGGATGTGAAAAGTATACGCATAGATGTGCAACTTTTGGTTTCAGTTAAGCTGTAGAAAAACATACGCTATATGCAAGAAATTTCTTTTCAAAATGAAAACAATGAAGTTTGATGTAAATATGCCTAATGATTTTTGGATTAATGTTGATTGTTTAGTACCCATTAGTAAATGAGTTTGTTTCTTTTCTGACCCCGGGGAAACCATAAGGAGGAATCTTATAGAGCTTCAGATGTCTGCGTCCCAGATTGGTCTGGACTATTTGATGTAGAAAGTGACACATTCACTGGAATGGAAGAAGATAATATACTGGAAAGGAGCCAGAATCATGATGTAGTGGGCACTTGTGCTTAACTGGATTTCCATATATAGCGATCTCCTACCCATGAATTTAACACCAACAGTTTATTTCAAAGCCAGTGATTTGGAACATGGAATTTAGAGTAATGTTATAAATGGTGGTTTGGCTCCTTTTGCCTGTGACATATCTCATGGTTGCCCTACATAAAGTAATCCAAAAGAAAGTTGAACATGGCAGTGATGATACACAGAGAATCATTACTCTGAGTGGTCTGAGTCTACTCTTTATTTCCTGGGTAAGAAAATTGGGTAGCATTAAAACAGTAAAATAAATGGCATAAAAATCAAAAAGTATATACGGACAACACTCCTGTGGTGTTTGGTTATACAAAGTACAATCTGAATAGGAGTTGAAAACCAAGTTTTACTAGTATGAATGGGACATGGACAGGCTCGGTCACCTCTCTCCCCTCGGTAATGACATTTGTGAAATGGAGACAACATCACCTACTAAACTTACATTTAAGAACAAACGTCATGCCTGTCTGTATGCAAATCAACGTGGCTAGAGAAGAGCTCAGAACAATGCCAACTCAGTTCGTTTTAAACAAAGGATTGTAAATATCAAACGGGTGAATGATCCTATGTGTCTTTAGTCAATTCAAGCTCCCTAAGAGCTATTTCACTTTTCCTCTTTCCTTTTTTTTTTCTCAAAGAAGAGAAGCAAGCAAGATGCCCACATACTCTACCTCCTAATCCGCCAGCCAACCTGCACCTCTACCCATACATCCCACTTTTTTTCTGATGTGGGAGGTGAACTGACTGTTTCCTGATCCCAGGTGTCCGCCTCCATTTGTGCACTGAATCTCAGGTCCTCTTGCCTACTTAGGAGGATTGCTTCTACAACTGCCTCCCTTCCCTCTCTTAGATGATCATTTTCCCATCTGCTGGCTCATTCCCTTCAGCATATGAGAACACCATATCTTCAATCTTACGAGAACCTCCATGAACTATGCAGACTTCTCAGCTACTGTCCTGTTTCTCTACAAACTCCTATAACCAAGTTTCTCTGGGAGAGTTTTGTGTAGTGCCTGTATCTACAGTCTCCTTGCATTCTCTCTGGAATCAACTCCAATCAGACCGCTCCACTGAAATTTCTCTTGTTAGGCTGTCATTAACCTCTGCATTGCCAAATCCCAGGTCGTTTGCTTGTTTTCATCTCACTAAATGTGTCCACAGGCTTCAGTGCAGTTAATCACTCTCTCTTCCCCTGAGATACTTCCAGGCACCACGTGCTCCTGGGTTCTCCTCTTTTCTGTTTCCTTTGATGATCCACTTTCTCATCCCTATCTAAAGGGAGGAATGATTCATGGCTCAGTCCTGGGACCTCTTCTCTGGGTCACATTCATTCCTCTTGACTTAATCTATTCTTGTGGTTTTATATCTAAAAGCTGATAACTCCAAAATTTGTCTCTCAATCCCGTCCTCTTTCCTCCACTTGAGACGGCTGTATCCAATTGTCTTTTGGACATCTCCGTTTGGATGTAACACAGACATGTCAACATGTCAAGATTTATCTAATTAAAACTTCACTCTTGATTTCTGCTTACTTTTCCTCAAATGAAAACATAAGCAAATGGACATACTTCCCATCTCATCTAGATTAAGTTCTACATTCCTCAGCATTGCTTACAAGGTCCTACATAAACTTGCTGCTGGCTTCTGTGACCTCATGTCCCACAAATCTCTATCTGGCTCACGCTAAGCACCTTGTCCCTTAGACTTTTTCTCGATCATCGTGGGTGCTGTCCCACCTCAGGGACATCATTGCTGTTTCCTTGGTCCATAACAGTCTTCTTTAAGATGCCTGCAGAGCTGGCTCACTCACTATCCTGACAGCATTTACTTTCTATGTTTGGTGGTGATGGTCACACAGGATTTGTTAGGCAATGCAATCAACAAATTAAAAGAAATGTATTTTGTGTCAAGTAATCATAGTCTTTATGCAGAAAAGTAAAAAAAAACAGGATAAAGGGCTAGAAAGTGCTGGAGATGTGGGGTGGTATTTTGGATGTGATGATCAGGGGAGGCCTGTCCAGTAAGGTGACAGTTGAATGACAGCCTTAAAGAAGTGAGAAAAAAAGTAATTTCTACTTGATGGATTCACAAGTGACAGATTCACTGAATAGATATGAGAGCACGATGTTTCTACACTTTCATTAGTCTTCCTCTCAATTTTAAATCTGGTACATTTACCAATTTCTCTAAAATTACTGAACCTTCAAGGAAATGATACACAATGCAAGTTAATGCCCCAAGTGTTTGGGACACTGAGATAGCCCTTCTCTTAAGTAGAAGGCTTAATTAAGTGTATTAATTAACAAACATTAACAGACAATATAATTTTTTGACTCATATTTTTATTCTTTCTTGTTTTATTATATTTTATATCACCTCTAAATTAATAAAATACCAGCGATAGAAGGCACGTCATATTTTGATTTAGTGGAAATACATTCGATGTTTCACCTGCAAATACAATATTGGCTTATTATTTCACATATTCCCAATTATATCACGTTTATTAATAGTTTTTTGTTGTAGTGCAAATAGATTTTTCATTCTATCCAATGCACTTCAGCCTTTGTAGAGATGGAATATACTCTTCTTTATCTAATAACAGGATGAGTCATATTACCACAAGCTCTAATATTTGTATGTCTTTGTTTGGCCTTCTATAACAAAATATCTGAGATTGGGTAACTTATAAAGAATAGAAATTTTATTACCGTTCTGAAGGCTGGGAAGTCCAAGATCAAGGCACCTGTATTTGATGTCTGGTGAGGCAGTTCTCTCTGCTTGCAAGATGGTGCCTTGTTGCTGGGTCCTCTCTGGCAGAAGGGTAGAAAGAGCCTAACTAGTTTCCCCTCAGCCCTTTTACAAGGGGAAATCCCATTCATGAAGGCTCCACCCTCGTGACCTCCTATGAGTTTCACCTCTTAAAGCTATCACATTGGTGATTAAGTTTCAACATACGAATTTTGGGGGACACACTCAGACCATAACACCTTATAATCCTGGAGTTGGTTTTGCCTGATTGTGGCGATGATGTATATTTCTATTAATCCACGTCTGGAGTCAATTTGTTAGTGTTTAATTTAGAATGTTTACATTTGTATTCACAAATAAGATGGAGGAACAACTTCTCTTTCTCTGCTTTGACAAATTGCTGAATTAGAGTCTTATTAGATCTGGAAGAGAACCAAGAATCTTCTTTCTTATAATATGTTCTGGGCACAATTTAAATAGCATATGAATTATCTGGAGCTTGAAGTTTTGAAATGGAAAGTACCCATAAATTCCTTTGGACTGGTGCTGTTCTGAAAGGAAGCACTTCAATACATTTTAAGATTCCTTTTATGGTTACAGCTATATTTAGAGTTTTAATTTAATTATGAGTACATTTTAAAAACATCGATTTTTTAAAATTTGCCTATTTTATCTACATTTAAAAATATATCAGAATAGATTTGTATGAATGATACACTATTTTATTAAATTTTCTCTGCATGTCTTTTCTAATTTCGTGTATTTTTGTTTCCTTCATTTTTATTTTTAATTTGTGCATTTGTATGTTCTTTTTTATTTCCTGATTACAGTAGAATGTATGCTTCCACTGCTTAGTTATTTTTGGAAACAATTCTGAAGTCAATTGATGAATTCTCCTGGTCTTCTCTACTTCAATTAAGGGACTTTATAATTGTTTGTATTGCTTGTGTCTGCTTCTTCCTTTGGGAGACACTGTTTTATGTAAGAATATGTATTAGATTAATTGGAACTACCCATGAAGTTGATTATTTCTCTCTCATAATATTTATCTATTATCTTCATCTGTTCTTTGGAGGGGTTTTATGAACTGATAGTCAAATGCACTAATTTGAGTTGTTTTGCTCTTTTCTATTCTCCAATTTTTTCCTTTATTCATCATGGTCTGATTTTGTTTTGTCAACACTGAATTTTGCTGAGATTAGAAATAAAAAGGAAAAGACTAAATTCAATGTGGTCCCCTGCATTGGATCTTGGAACAAAAAAAAAAATTTAGTGGATGAACTGGTGAAAAATTATATTTTCATTTTGGAAAATAGTTTGATAATTTCTTATAAACTACATATAGTTACTATACAGCCCAGGAATCCCACTCTTAGATATTTTCCTAAGTGTATTAAAAGGTTCCATCCACACAAAAACCTGTGTAAAAATAGTTATAGAACTGGCCGGGCGCGGTGGCTCACGCCTGTAATCCCAGCACTTTGGGAGGCCGAGGCGGGCGGATCACAAGGTCAGGAGATCGAGACCACGGTGAAACCCCGTCTCTACTAAAAAATACAAAAAATTAGCCAGGCGTGGTTGTGGGCGCCTGTAGTCCCAGCTACTCGGGAGGCTGAGGCAGGAGAATGGCGTGAACCCAGGAGGCGGAGCTTGCAGTGAGCCGAGATCGCGCACTGCACTCCAGCCTGGGCGACAGAGCGAGACTCCGTCTCAAAAAAAAAAAAAAAAAAATAGTTATAGCAGCTTGATCCTATAATCACCAAAAACTGGAAAAGGCCAATGGCTAAATTGTGATACATCCGTACAAAGGGATACTATCCAGCAATGAAAAGGACTGAGTGATTGATGCACACAACAATATGGATGAATCTTAAATGCATTTAGCTAAGAGAAAGAAGCCAGACCCAAAAGCCCACACAGTAATTGATTCCACTTATATACATTCTGGAAAAGACCAAACCATCAAATTGGAAAAGAGAATAATGGTAGCGGGCAACCTTGACTACAAACAGAGTGCACAAAAAATTTTAGGGCGATGAAACCATTTTTCTACGATACTAAGGTGGTGAATGCATAATTGTATGCATTTGTCTAAACCCATAGAACTATCCATCATAAAAGTGACTTCAATGTATGCGTATTCAGAAAATAAGCCTATGTGACAAGAGATCCAAGATGGAATGTAGACTAATAAGTGAATCTAACTGTATTACATGTTAGTTGGAATCACTGAGGGGCTGGAGGAAAACAAGAAACTGATCTAAGTAACTTTGGAAAACAATATTTTGACTGGGTGTTGTAAGGCTGAAGACAAAAGGAACTGTATATAAACTCTGTACTCTTGTTGGTAAAATTGTTTTTTGTGGAGATCCAGTTTAACAATTATGAAATTGCTTTACTTATATACGGAGGGTTGAACAAGGAAGTAAATGAATGGTGGATAGTGAGAACCAGGTTTCTCACTGCTGGAGAGAGACATTACAAATCAGCAAGGAGCAAAGGCTACAATGAGCCATATGACACTGGACTGGAGGGAAGATAACAATATGAACTCATGTTCAGCTTACACGCACAGAGAATAGCTACAGAAATTACTATTGATGTGTGTATACAGTGGTTAGTAGACATATACATACATCCTAGCTCTGTCTGCTGAGAGGTTCTAGAAACAATACTCCAGTAGCAACATCATATCCAATGTATAGATTTCGGTTTCTAAATACCGTTCTTTAATAAAAGGAATATGGGATCCTTGGGGAAGTAAATTTTTCTTGGGTTCGGGCAGAGAAAACAGAAAAGAAATTTTCTTACAGAAAAATTCCGAATAGTATATTTAGATAAAGCCCCTCTGGGAAGTGGAGCTTACTGCTGTTCCCCCTCCCTTAAGTATATGCTGGACAGAGACTCTCTTTGAAAGAACAGAGTGTGGAAAGAAAAAACAACTAACTTCATGGCAGAGAAACCTGGTAACCAATACTTTAACCAGGAGATCAAGGTTAATATCACCAGTGGGAAATCATGTTGATATCATACACTACCTGATGCAATGGGATGAAAACGTCCCTTATTCCACCTCTGTGGTATTTTCCACCAAAAGCCAATAACCTTAATCTAATCACAAGGAAACATGAGACAAGCCCAAATTGAGGCTCATTCAAAATACCAAGTACCCCTCAAAAACTCCAAGGTCTTGGAAGACAAGGAAAAAGACCGAGAAACTGACTGACTAAGGGAGATTCAGGGGATGTGAGGACTCAATTCAATGTGGTCCCCTGCATTGGATCTTGGAACAGAAAAGGGAATTTAGTGGACAAACTGGTCAAAGCCAAATAATGAATGGAGTTCAGTTAGTAACATACCAGCGTTGATTTCCTAAGTTCTGACAAATGTACCATAGTTACATAAAATGTTACCATAGGGGAAATTGGGTGAAGTGTATACGGGAACTCTCTGTATTATATTTGCAACCATTCTGTAAATCTAAACTTATTCCAAATGAAAAGTTTATTAAAAATATTTTTTCTCTGTTTCTTACAGTAATGTTTTATTGGGGAGGGGCATTTGCTCTAAAAGTTCAAGTAAACCTTACAATTTGTCTTCTCTTCTCATATCTGATGCTATTTCTCTGGCTGTTCCTTCGTAGAGAAGAAGGTCCCTGCTCACCATAGGTGGTACTTGCAGGTGACTTTCCCTATAATTTTTTATTCTGGGACAATCTGTCCCATGAGCAACCCAAAGCCAGTGAGGACAGAGTTCCCCACTGCCCAGTGGTCAGCCCAGCATCAATCCCACTGGGTTCTGGTAGTAGTGTAGGCTGTGGTGTCTCAGCACCCTTATGCTTTGTGTGGCCTAAAGCTTCAAGTAGCCAACATCAGCCCTAGATTTGAAGTCATTGGATGCTACCAATGGGAAATGGAGTCTCATCATCTCCCTCAATGGGCTAGTTCTTCATATTTCTTGAAGAGTGGTTGGTTTGGTTTTTCCCCTTGGTGATCTGTCACCTTTACTTTTTCCCATTGAAACACTATGAAATTCCAGCTACTGGGAGAATTATTCCTTACGTTCTAGTGGTGATACACAGTTTTCCTTACATCATCGGATGGGTCAACATCAGTGGGAATTGAGAGATTAGCGATCAAATATGCAGACGTGGACTGCCATTCCGAATCAAGCTGGTGATTTGGAATGCAGTGTCTTAGAATTTAGCAGCCCGAAGGCAACACATTTTTAGAGAATGTTTTTAGTCTTTCCTTGGTAACCTTTAAATACAAAGAACCCAAAACATTGAACTTATATTTTTGTATCAGTGTCACGAATAAAGTAATATTCTATTGTCTCCAGGATGGAGAATGAGAGATTTTGTATACTTGCTACTGTTTCAGACATATAACTTCCTATAAAATTCTATTGGAGGTGTAAGTTTTTGAAATTGTGAATTTTTACTGTATTTCTCTCAGGAAATCTGTCGCAAAAGGAACACTAGACTCTTGGGCCTTTGGATCACCTTCTAGCTTTTGAAATAGAACTGCATGCTTCCTGTTTGGTGATTTTTCTCCAGGCTCCGTAGGTCCTATTTGGTATTGGGAGATGGATAGACTCGGAGTGTGTTGGGTTGGCTACTCTCCCCTCTTACTTCCAGTCAATTTCTCTGTGGTTTATTTTCCTGGTAAGGTTTTCTCTTCTCTTTAATCTTTTAGTACATTTGCCCTCCAAATGTGGTGACCTGTGTGTTAATAAGCTCTGACCTTCTTCTAGACTTACCTGCTTTATATTTTCTAGAAATCCCTCAAGCTTTCTGGCAGTGGATACAATCCTTCCTTAGTTTCCAGTAGTGATGTGGATTTCCCTCTAAATTCTATGCTAGATTCTTTGGTCAATTCACTAGGAATTTGGGGTGGGAGGTGGAAGGAAGGTGTAGTTGAGTTCATGGGGCTCAGATTCCTCTTTTGAACTAGAGATCTCTGCTACGCTTTATTTATTTTATAATCAGGTACGTCTTTTCTTTCCAGACATCAAGTTCCTTGATGCTATACTTCTTTGGTTCAACAGAGCCTTGCATATAAGGCATTCAATAAATATTTGCTGAGTGAATGAACTGAATGATTGGATTTAGAGGATATTCAGTTTAATTTCGTCCCTGAGATGGTCCCCAGCATGGAAGACACTGCTTTCTAATCTTGGCTTTCTCCCAGTTACACACTGTCATAGTTAGCAACTGGTTGTTAAGTCAGACTGATCCATGTACTGTAATGTTTCTCCTCTACCTGGCTCTGGGCTGAGCTAGACTTCGTTCCTACAAGTTGCAGGCAGGGAATTATTGGTGGACAATGACTCCTACCCCAGAAGCAAACTCCATAAATGGCTCCCCGCACAGAACCCAGCAGGAAGGATGCAAGAAGGACAATAAGGTTGCTTGGCATGTCCTGCACTGTGGATAAAGAACAATTCCTGACAAAATGAGGAGGTTGAAGGAGTTTGGAGATTAAAAAAAAAAAAAAATCCTGACTGTCATTCTATTGCATGGAGCTATATTCGAATTTTATCTGGTGGATGTGATTCTCTTTGATCAGGCTGGCTGTTTGAAGGGATTTGGCGCAGAATAGATAATCCCAACTTTGAGCATAAATCAGGGGCTGTGTGCTGATGGATGCCTGGCACTTTCTTATGATAATGTATGATTGTGGAATGGCAGGGGAAATACCACAGCCTTATCTCAGTGCAGCAGCAGCCGAGGGAAAGAACCTTGAGCCCAAAGGGAATAGGGGGCAGGGGCATAAGAACCTAGTGTTTTTTTTTTTTTTTTTTTTTAAAGAAATTGTGAAACTGAGCTAAAAGTGTTCTGGGATGTGGCTGGAAATGCTGCATTTTAGAATCTGACAGTGGCAAAATACCAGGCAAAGGAAATATGACCAGCAACCCTTCCCCCTAAGTGTGCTCAGTTTACTGTTGCTAGAATTTCGGAGAACATCAGCTGCTTGCGTCCCCCTTCCGGAAACCCCTTAGCTGTGAATGGGAGAAGAAGCTGCTGCCAGCCTCCCGGGACATGTTCTGTAACATCCAACACATGTGATGGGAAATTCTCACTTCTAGAGAGGTGCACCCATTGTGGTCTGAGATAAAAGGGCTACTCTGAGAAGAACCCAAGGTTTGGGCAGGTCTGGGCAGAGCCATTCCATACCAGAGTGTATAAATGAAATCTACCTTCATCTCTTTTGGTACACAGGACTCCATGCTTATTACTACAAATAAGAAAGAAAATAGAACTGGGTGGTATTAAATATCTAGTATATTATCATTCATTTAGTTGTGTTTTAACCATGCAGATTCCAATATCTGGCCCAGTGTTTCCAGATGGCCTCTGCCTACTAAGCAGGATGCACCTGCCCCTAGAACACATGTCCACATGCATCTCTTTTCTCTTACTAGGGGCAGGGAGAAGATGGAGTAGGCGGAACAATAGTCTTCCAAATTACGAAATGTGATCAAGTGACCAACTTCTCTAAAAAATGCTGGTGTAAATAACTCTGCTGATATTAAACACATTAACAATTAGATAATGGTATTTAGTCTGCATTATTCAATTGGAGACTTTCTCACCCTCAAAAAATAGGCAGTGCCAGATGAAAAAATGAGATTTCGAAGGCACCATCTTATGGGTAGAAGGCAGTTGACCAGTTTCCAAGATAGACTTTGACATGGAAAGCTCTTTAAGGCCAGGTGAGGTGGCTCACACTTGTCATCCCAGCGCTTTGGGAGGCCGAGATGGGTGGATCATGTGAAGTCAGGAGTTCGAGATCAGCCTGGCCAACATGGTGAAACCCTGTCTCTACTAAAAATACAAAATTAGCCTGGCATGGTGGCTCACACCTGTAATTCCAGCTACTCAGGATGCTGAGGCAGGAGGAGAATAGCCTGAACCCGGGAGGCGGAGGTTGCAGTGAACCAAGATGGTGCCATTGTACTCCAGCCTGGGCAACAAGAGCAAAACTCCATCTCAAAAACAAAACAAAACTCTTAAGCTATTTAAGAACCGGCATTAATAATTTCCTTATCATTGACCACTGAGGGTTGTAGAGATGAATCATGTGGCCTTTCACACTTCAGAGAAAGGCTGTGACTGCCAACCCAGGGGAGACTCCACATTGCTTCCTGAGCACAAGGATCCTGAAAATGAACAAACAGCAGACACCAGCCTCCCTGGGACACATACTCATCCCTGGCTGGGTGATTTGCACACATGTTTAATTTCTTCTAGGAACAATGTAAACATAAGGAAGGAACTGTTCCCAAGTCTTCTCGCCTCTGCCTTCCCATCTAAACAGCAGTGCAGAATGCTTTAATAGCTAACGTTTATTGCCCACTTAACACATGTCAGACACTATTTTAGTTGCTTATGTGCATTACCTTATAAAACCAGGAAGAGAAAGAAGGAGCTAAATATAAAAATCCCAATATATATCTGCAAAGTGTAGATGCTAACAGAGAAATAATGTTAAGAGGAATAATCTCAACACTTTCCTTAGTAATTTCCCTATTGCATATGGCACTGAGATATCAACTCCAATTAAGTTGGAAAATTATATTTCTAAATCTCCAAAGGCTTTAAAAATCTTTCTTCCATCTAGATTTGGTCTAGGCCTATGATCAGTGTAAAAGATCACACATTTCTTTGATTTAATAAAACAGACAAAACTGAAAAAGTGAAAGAGCTCATAAGTAATTGCTAAGATCACTGAAAAAGGTAGGTTAAAAAATCCGAAAGAGAAGCTCATTTGCAGAGTCCTTCTGTGATGCAGATATAACATTCAGGGGTCCACCAGGCAAGCCATCTGGAGGTGGGCCTGCACAGAGCTTCCCTGCACAGAGCTTCCCTGCACATTTCTATATGGTAAACTCAAACTCTCAACCTTCACATCCTCCTTCCAAGGCTGGAGGGAGACTTGGTGTGCTCCCAGGAGAAACACTCTAAGACTGAGGAGCAAACTGAGAAGAACTAGAAATGAAAGCTGCTTTGTATCGACAGTCACATCAAGACAGCAGAGGCTGCTGCATATCAAGGCAACTGGGCTGTTTTAACAGCAACCTAATAGAGGGCTGAAGGAGAGGGAGACTGGGTTTGAGGAAGGAGGTTTACCAGAGCTGCAAGTCAACAGGGGAGGACAATGGTGACCTGCAACAGATGTGACCACAGGGCCCAGGAAAAACAAACTGGCAGTTACTGGCCTTGTTCCTCTCTCGGTGAGACTGGAGGGGATTCCAGAAACATGTAATTGAGTAATAATCAGGGTTGGAAGGAAGCAGCTGATGGAGCTCAGGACACACTATCCCAAAATATGGCAACAGGCATTTGAGAAAACAGCATAAGCAGGAAGATCTCTCTGACTTTCCTTTTCCACCCTTCTCTCCTGAAGCAGATCACAAGCTCCTCATGGGAGAAGCGCCCTCCCTGTACCCAGAGCAAAGGGGCTTCCTTCTCTCTGAAGACACGGGGGACACAGAGAAGAATCTATTAGAGTAGGTGCTTAGGCAGACGTGAGCAGGGTAGGAGAGGGCCCCTGCCCAGCAATGTCAAGTGACCATCAATTGATGGTCAGGTGGTTGTTAAACTGTCTTTCTAACATGACAATAGGTCACCACTGGCACCAGGGACGCACAGTCTCCCAGTGGATAGAAAACACCTGAAGCTGGTGATCAGCAGCTTCCAGATAAGATCTCAGGAGTTGGGTGAGCAGGCTCAAGCATGCTTACTAAGAGGCAAAATAGTGGAGTTTAACCAGTATATGATCTTCCTCTGGGGATGCTCAACTGGTAAGGGAAAAATGCCTCAAGTTAGCCTGTGTACAGCTTCAGTAAACACACTGCACATGCACACTGCACACTCTCAAGTGCTGGCAGGTCACTGCACATGCGGATCACCCTCCCGAAGGGAAGAATTAGGGGAGAAGAAACACAAATCCCCCAAATCATGTCAGTATTTAAAACCCCAAGTCAAGGGACGAATAAGGCACTTGGATCTCTCCAGTTGCCTGCTTGGCCCTCTTCAAGTGTACTTTGCTTCTGACTTTCCGATGTAGGTGTTTAGGGCTATGAACTTTCCTCTTGGCACCACCTTAGCTGTATCCCAGAGGTTCTGATAGGTTGTGTCATTATTGTCATTCAATTTGAAGAATTTTTTAATTTGCATCTTGATTTCATTTTTGACCCAATGCTCATTCGGGAACAATTTAATTTCCATGTATTTGCGTGGTTTTGAAGGTTCCTTTTGGAGTTGATTTCCAGTTTTATTCCACTGTGCTCTGAGAGAGTGTTTAATATAATTTCAATTTTCTTAAATTTATTGAGGCTCATTTTATGGCCTATCATGTGATCTATCTTGGAGAAAGTTCCATGTATTGTTGAATAGAATGTGTATTCTGCAGTTGTTGGATGAAATGTTCTGTATATATCCGTTTAGTCCATTTGTTCCAGAGCATAGTTTAAATCCATTGTTTCTTTGTTGACTTTCTGTCTAGAAGACCTGTCTAATGCTGTTAGTGGAGTATTGAAGTCCTCCACTATTATCGTGCTGCTGTCTATCTCATTTCTTAGGTCTATTAGTAATTGTTTTATAAATTTGGAAACTCCAGTGTTAGGGGCATCAAAAAGTCTGAAAGGGCACAAACAGACAATCTGAGGTCACACTTCAAGGAACTAGAGAAACAAGAACAAACCAAACCCAAACCCAGCAGAAGAAAGGAAATAACCAAGGTCAGAGCAGAACTAAATGAAATTAAAACAAAAGAAATACAAAAGAGAAATGAAATAGAAATCTGGTTCTTTGAAAAGATAAATAAAATTGGTAGACCATTAGCAAGATTAACCAAGAAAAGAAGAGAGAAAATACAAATAACCTCAATGAGAAATAAACAGGAGATATTACAACTGACACCACTGAAATACAAAAGATCATTCAAGGCTACTATGAACCCCTTTACACACATCAACTAGAAAACCTAGAAGAGATGGATAAATTCCTGGAAAAATACAACTCTCCTAGTTTAAATCAGGAAGAATTAGATACCCTGAACAGACCAATAACAAGCAGTGAGATTGAAATGGTAATTTAAAAATTACCAACTACAACAACAACAAAAAATCCAGGACCAGATGAATTTACAGCAGAATTCCACAAGACATTCAAAGAATTGGTAGTGATCCTTTTGACACCATTCCACAAGATAGAGAAAGAAAGAACCCTCCCTAATTCATTCTATGAAGCCAGCATCACCCTAATACCCAAACCAGGAAAGGACACAATCAAAAAAGGAAACTGCAGACTAATATCCTTGATGAACATAGATGCTAAAATCCTTAACAAAATACTAGCTAACCAAATCCAACAACATATTAAAAAGATACTCCACCATGATCAAGTGGGTTTCTTTCATACCAGGGAGGCAGTGACGGTTTAACATATGCAAGTCAATAGATGTGATACACCACATAAAGAGAATTAAAAACAAAAAACCACATGATCATCTCAATAGATGCAGAAAAGCATCTGACAAAATCGCGCATCCTCTTATGATTAAAACCCTCAGCAAAATCAGCAAAGGACACACCTTAACATAATAAAAGCCATCTATGACAAACCCACAGCCAACATAATACTGAATGGGGAAAAGTTGAAAGCTTTCCCTTTCAGGATGGGAACAAGACAAGGATGCCCACTCTCATCACTCCTCTTCAACATAGTACTGGAAGTCCTAGTGAGAGCCATCAGACAAGAGAGAGAAATAAAGGGCATCCACATTGGTAAAGAGGAAGTCAAACTGTCCCTGTTTGCTGATGATATGATCATTTACCTTGAAAACCATAAGGACTCCTCCAAAAAGCTCCTAGAACTGATAATTCAGCAGTTTGCTGATACAAGATCAATGTACACAAATCAGTAGCTCTTCTATACTCCAACGGCGACCAGGTGGAGAATCAAATCAAGAACTCAACCCCTTTTACAATAGCTGCAAAAAACATAAAATACTTAGGAATATACCTAACGAAGGAGTTAAAAGACCTCTACAAGGAAAACTACAAAACACTGTTTAAATAAATCTTAGACAGGCAGGATGTGGTGGCTCACACCTATAATCCCAGCACATTGGGAGGCTGAAGTGGACAGACCATGATGTCAGGAGTTTGAGACCAGCCTGGCCAACATGGTGAAATCCTGTCTCTACTATAAATACAAAAATTAGTCAGGCATGGTGGCGGGTGCCTGTAATCCCAGCTACTTGGGAGGCTGAGGCAGGAGAATTGCTTGAAACTGGAAGGCAGAGGTTGCAGTGAGCTGAGATCATGCCACTGCATTCCAGCCTGGGTGAAAGAGTGAACCTCTGTCTCAAAAAAAAAAAAAAAAAAAAAAAATCATAGATGACACAAACAAATGGAAACACATCCCATGTGCATGGATGGGTAGAATCAATATTGTGAAAATGACCATACTGCCAAAAGCAATCTACAGATTCAACACAATCTCCATCAAAATACCACCATCATTCTTCACAGAATTAGAAAAAACAATTATAAAATTCACATGGAACCAAAAAAGAGCCCACACAGCCAAAGCAAGACTAAGCAAAAAGAACAAATCTGGAGGGATCACACTACCTGATTTCAAACTATAATAGGGCCATAGTCACCAAAACAGTGTGGTACTGGCATAAAAATAGGCACATAGACCAATGGAACAGAATAGAGAACCCGGAAATAAACCCAAATACTCAGAGCTAACTGATCTTCGAAAAAACTAACAAAGACAGAGTGGGAAAGGGCACCTTTTCAACAAATGGTGCTGGAATAACTGGCTAGCCACATCTAGGAGAATGAAACTGGATCCTCATCTCTCACCTTATACAAAAATCAACTCAAGATGGATTAAGGACTTAAACCTAAGACCTGAAACTATAAAAATTCTGGAAGATAACATTGGAAAAACCCTTCCAGACATTGGCTTAGGCAAGGATTTCATGACCAAAAACCCAAAAGCGAATCCCATAAAAACACAGATAAATAGATGGGACCTAATTAAACTAAATTTTTGCATGGAGAAAGGAACAGTCAGCAAACAGACAACCCACAGATTGGGAGAAAAATCTTCACAATCTATACATCTGACAAAGGACTAATATGCAGAATCTACAAATAACTAAAACAAATCAGTAAGAAAAAAAAAATCCCATCAGAAAGTGGGCTAAGAACATGAATAGACAAGTCTCAAAAGAAGATATAAAAAATGACCAACAAACATATGAAAAAATGTTCAACATCACTAATGATCAGGGAAATGCAAATCAAAACCACAATGCAATACCACCTTACTCCTCCAAGAATGGCTATAAAATCAAACAACAGTAGATGTTGACATGGATGCGGTGAACAGGGAACGCTTCTACACTGCTGGTGGGAATGTAAACTAGTACAGCCACTATGGAAAATGGTGTGGAGATTCCTTAAAGAACTAAAAGTAGAACTACCATTTGATCCAGCAGTCCCACTACTGGGTATCTACCCAGAGGAAAATAAGTCATTATTTGAAAAAGATACTTGCACATGCATATTTATAGTAGCACAATCCACAATCACAAAATCATGCAACCAACCCAGATGCCCATCAATCAACAAGTGGATACAGAAACTGTGATATATATATATACAATGGAATACTACTGAACCATAAAAAGGAATGATTTAACAGCATTTGCAATGACCTGGATGAGATTAGAGACTGTGATTCTAAGTGAAGTAACTCAGGAATGAGAAACCAAGCATCATATGTTCTCACTGATATGGGAGAGCTAAGCTATGAGGACACAAATGCGTAAGAATGATACAATGGACTTTGGGGACTTGGTGGGATAGAGGGAGTGGGGCAAGGGATAAAAGACTACATATATGGTGCAGTGTATACTGCTCGGGTGATGGGTACACCAGGATCTCACAAATTACTACTAAAGAACTTACCCATGTAACCAAATACCACCTGTACCCCAATAACTTATGGAAAAATAAAATAATAATAATTTAAAAAGTGTACTTTGCTTCCTTTCACTCCTGCTCTAAAACTTTTTAGTAAACTTTCACTCGTGCTCTAAAACATGACTTGGTATCTTCCTCTGCCTTAAACCTACTTCTGCCGCATAGCCGAATTTTTCCTCTGAGGAGGCAGGATTCTTAAGGATTCACAGGTGGCAATAAATCTAAACAGGCCCTGCTAAGTCTCTCTAGTCTATTACCATTAGATCACACCCCCTTTGTCCAATCATTCTTCCTGCATGACTGTCCACTCTTTATCAAACCTAAGCACAAAAATACACAGGTTTCCTGATTCTTGGAATTTTCATTTCTGAAGACTCTCATGTCACAGGAAATTTTCATTAAATAAATATGTATGCTCTTCTCTTGTTAATCTATCTTTTGTTATTAAGCACTTCAGCCATGAGTCTAAGATGGAAAAGAAAGAATTTTCTTTCCCCTACACAGCTAGACAGGCATCTGACAGGTAAATGCTGGGGCCAGGTCAGGTGGTTAGAGCCTGAGGCTTCCTGCCAGTGCCTGGGACTAAGGCTGTCCCCTGAGTGAGGGTTAGCTTGAGGGTTAGCTCCTGGCTCACAGGGGATGCCCCCAGGTGGTGTGGGACTTTTCAGGATAAAACTCAGGTGGCATTCTGCGAAGATGGACGTCCACCTGGCCTGAAGGAAGAAAGGAGGGCACTTCTCTTTCTCAGTGGCCCCCAGCCAACCTCCAGGGAAGGGATAACATGTCAGTGCTTCCAAGTGAGGTGAGTGGGTTGACTTGATTTGTATTCTTCAGATTGAGATTGACCAGGAATTCTCCGTATTTCTGTAATTGTACCACTTAAGTGTTTCATTTGACTCTTTATGCAAATTAAAGTGAATAACAATCCTGAGGCAAGTATTTTAACTATTCCCAAGAGTTTAAGAAAACGGCACTTTGTGGACCAGGAATATCCTGTGAAACTAAATACCTGCTGGAGTTGACTGAGGTGGGTGGGGGAGGGAGTCACAGAGCAACTGGGGGGATTCTTCTTCACCATGTTCTGTTTCCAGCATGTTTAAAACAGTTGGAACAGCAGCAAATCCTCTGTAGTAGAACACTTTTTTTTTCTTTTTTCTTCTTTTTTTTTTTTTTTTGAGACAGAGTCTCACTCTATTGCTCAGGCTGGAGTGCAGTGGCACGATCACAGCTCACTGTAGCCTTGACCTCTTGGGCTTAAGCAATCCTCCCACCTCAGCCTCCTGAGTAGCTAGGACTACAGGTATGCACCACCATGCCCAACTAATTTTTGTTTGTTTGTTTCATAGAAATGTTGTCTTGCCATGTTGCCCAGGCTGATGTAGACACTTTGCTTTTACTTGTACTCTTCTCTCTAGCCGATTTGCTTTATCCTCCCCTTAGCGTCCAAATCCTGGTCATCCCTCAGTCCAAATGCCAGCTCTTCCATTTGAGGTTTCCCTTGTTTTCACAGCTGGAAGAAACCTTTCCTCTCTCATCTGCCTCCAGCTCTCATGCTGTTCCCATTATAATCCACCTAAAAATACTAGCTGGCTTCCTAACATTTTTATTTAAAATCATTATTTATGTACACATCCGAGCTCTCTTCTAGACTGCTAGGTCTTTACTATTTATTGAATAAGTATATAGGAGGTCAAAAAGTTTTGGAGGAAGTAGAAATCACAGAACGTAATTGAGAAAGATTCTTGATCACATAAATAAGTAATATGTTTAGAATGTAAATGAAAATTCTCAACATAGAACTCTCTGAAATTTAGTAATATAGCATTACTGTGTCAAGTAATGCTGATCAAATCAACTTGTCTCAATAAATAAAAATACTACTTCATAATTTAACAGATTTGACCTGGTGAATGATTCATACAAAGAGCACTTAATTAGGAGCCAGGAGAACTGGGTTGTAGACCCTGATCTGCAACTGATTGGTTGGGTGACTTCAGATGATACATTTAATCTATGAACTTCCTTTTATTCTATCTTGTAGAATAAAACGGTTGAATGAGATGATTTTTAAGATAATCTTTAGGTTCTTTAAAGATGTTGTGATTAAAGAATCAGTATGTGTTGATTGCACTACCCAACAAATCTTGTTCCACCACCACCACCACCACCACCAAACACTAGAAGGTCAACTCTGTTAGGATGGTGAGTAAGTCCAGCTCTGCAGATATTTGAGAGAAGACGGTTGCAGGCTGAGAAAACAGCAAGTGAATGTTCCCGAGGTGGGACAGCACCCACAGTGATCAAGGAACGGTCTTAGGGGGTGATGTGCCGAGAACAGAGTGAGTCAGGCAGAGATCTGTGGGACATGAGGTCACAGAGGTAGCCAGCAGAAAGCTCATGTAGGACTTTGTAACAATGGTGAGGGATTTAGAACTTAATCGAGATGACATGGGAAGTGTTTTTCAAGCAGACAATGATATTATCTAGTGAGGATCAACACTCTGCTTTCTGTTCAAAGACTAGGCTAGAAGGGGAGGGGGCATTTGGAAGACCATTGAAATAGTTCAGGTGTGACCCATCCATCCGGTAATGGTGGAGGTGGTGAGAGGTGACCATATCTGGGATATTCTCTTGCAAACTAAAGATAAAATTCTGAGTCCCCCACTGACTGAATGGATCCCCTCTTGGCCAAGGTGACCCCAGAAAAACCCTAAAAACTGAATTCCCAGCCATGAAGAGATGAGAAGTCACAAAACTCATTGTACCCTCTCCCTTTTGGAGTTTAGACACAAGTGACCAGCATTAATGTTAAAACAGAAATCAAAAGACTAATAGAGTGGACTCTGCGGCAAAAGATACCAAATTATAAACAGGGCCTAAGGTCATGCAAAGCAAAAGTTGAGTCACATTCCCTTAGAAGTAACTCTGACCCAACGTATTGGTTAACAGAAATCCTTATCTTAAAACTTTATTTTCTGCTGATTCCAAAATTTTAAACAAGGCTTTACTCCTTTAATGAATTACTAATTAAAGAATCTCTAAATCCAACTGTAACCTGTAAGTCCGAACTTCAACATGTCCTCCCTTTGGAGGCTAAACCAATGTTATCTTTCATGTTTTGAGTTATGTCCTTGCTGTAACTCCTGTCTCCCTAAAATGTATAACACCAAACTCTAATGAGACTGCCATGGGTGCATTTTCTCAGGACTTCTTGAGATTGTTCCCTGGGTCATGATCACACACATTGGCTCAGAATAAACGATTTTTAAGTTAACCTTTTTTTTTTTTTTTTTTTTTTTTGAGACAGAGTCTTGCTCTGTTGCCCAGGCTAGAGGAGCGCAGTGGCACTATCTCAGCTAACTGCGATCTCCACCTTGCGGGTTTAAGCAATCTCTTGCCTCAGCCTCCCGAGTAGCTGGGACTAGAGGCGCATGCCGCCACGCCTGGCTAATTTTTTTGTGTTTTAGTAGAGACGGGGTTTCACCATGTTGCCCAGGCTGGTCTCGAACTCCTGAGCTCAGGCAATCTGCCCGCCTTGGCCTCCCAAAGTGCTAGGATTACAGGCATGAGCCACTGTGCCTGGCCAACATTCTTAATATCGAGCTGACTCAGTTTGCTAAAGGGTTGGATGCTGTGTGTGTGTGTATGTGTGTGTGTGTGTGTAATACATATATATGTGTGTGTGTGTGTATACATATTTATTTATATACATTTGTCAAGGATGTCTCTAAGATTTGAGTCTGAGCAACTGAGAGAGCTAGTTGTTCACTAGGGTGTTTTGTGAGTCAACACTAAGACCCACAAACCAACTGTTTTGGTTGAACTGCAGAGCTTTTGTGAACAAACCATGGAAATATGGTCAGAAGCAGAGGCTTCTACAAAGACAGCTGGAAAATCTGAAAGAGTAAACAGGAACAGCCACTTCTCATTAACCTGGCACTGAAGTAAACATTCTCTCACAAATGCAGCTTTTTTTTTCCTAATGAGGTCCTAAACAGTTAGAAATATTTGGAACTGAATTTTCACTTATTTCCTGTCTAGCCAATGTCAATAGCTTCCAGCCAAAGACCATCAGGAACACACCTACAGACGAATAAGTTAGATCATTGCTTGTTACCATGCAGGGTCCTCATAATATCCCCCACAGGGTCCAGGCAGCTCCCAGGTGCCTGGGGCTTACTTACAAGTACGGGCTCCTTAGATGAGGTCTTTCCACTAATGGACAGTCCTAACCTTGAAATTGATTTTATGGGCTAATAATAACAATTATGACTGGACATTTGACACCATACTCCTGGTGCCTATAATCATCTTTACCAAATATTCCTCATGTACATTCCACAGCTCTATTGATTTTGTTAGATTCACATTCCCTTCGAGAAATGACAATTGGAGTATAGAGGAGGATGAGGTGCCCATTTGGTTATTAATTGGTAGAATCCTGAACAGTGAATTATCCTAAAGAACAATTGACCCAATTAGATGGCAAGATGATGAGTATACCAAATGACTAATGATTAGTTTATTACAACTGTCTTAATTGATTAGGATAAGTCAGCTGATCAACAATTTGCTTTGTTGCCTTCATATTTAACCATACTCTCACTTGAAACAAAACACAAAAGCACGTCACCTGGATGGTTACTTCATTCTCCCCATTGTATATGCACAACCTTTTTTTATTTTATCGTGATGGTTCATCCATGATGACAGATCCAGTACAGTACTTGGTGCTTCGCATATTTTGAAATGATGAGAGTCTTATCCTTGAGAAGAATTCCACCTTCAATTTGTGCCTCCAGGGACACAACAGTTTATTCACATAAGAAACAAAACCGTCACCCATCTCTGTTGGCTTCACCCTCTGATAAATGGCCTCACTGTTTGAGACTTTCCCCTTTCTGCCTGCCCCTACATAAGATTAATTACATTCCTCTGTATCACTCATTCTCTCCACCACTGTGTTCATTTCCTACTAACTTTATCCACTGATATACTTCACCCCCCCGGTGTTCCTAAGGAAGCCTGAAATTAACATAGCCTTTTTTTAATTACTTGGTTTTTCCAGGGTAAACCATCCCTTTGTGTATATCCAGGGAACTATGTACATCATTATCATCTGGCTCCCAAAGGTCTTCTCTCCTCATTAATCCTGTAAGTGATTTACTTATTCTTCAATTTAAATAGAGACATGCCCAATTTCCAGTCAGGACAAATAAAATGCGTGATTTCTGTCACCTCCACCCTACCCTTAGTTTAATGTGCTTAACTGAAAGTTGCTGGCAAACAACCTCCAAACACTTTTGTGAGAGCAAAGAAATTCAATCCTTAAGATGCAATGGCGGTAATTCCCTTTTGTAACTGCTGGCCCAAAGTGAGTTCCGGGGGCAGTTTTCATGGCAAAATATCCTGCCCACGGTTCTACAAAGAAACAGTATAATTTAGTGAAAAGAGCCCTGGAGCTGGAATCAGAAGACCTGAGTCCACGTTTAGTGTGTGACTTTAGCTGCATCTAATGTTTCTGCTAGTACAACTTTGGCAGCCGGGAACAGACAACCCTAATTCACCAGAATGTAAATAATAAGATTTATCATCTGATGTACTATAAGTAATGTGAAATGGGCAGGTTTAGGAGTGCCGGCCCCTAGACTCTAGATCTGTAGTTTCCTTGGCTTTGTTCTTTTTTGTGTATTGTGTTCATCTATAGGATGGCAACAAGATGGCTGCAGCAACTCCAGCCATCACATTTAGATTCAATAACATCCCGAGGCAGTACAGTGACTGTCTTCTTCTCTTTAAGAAAAACCCTTTTCCTAGCAGCTCTTCAGCACGACTAATTGGCCAGACCACATCACAAGTCTCCCATAAGCCAATTATTGATGAAAAGCATGAGGTTACCACGATTGGCTTAGACCAGTGGTTTGAACCCTTGGCTGCAAATTAGAATCCACTGGGAAATCGTTTAACTATCACAGTGCCCAGAGCATACCCCAGACCAATAAAATCAACCTCTGGGGGCAGAATCTGGTATCAATATTTTATAAAATTCCTCAGGCTGCTAATGTTGAGAACCACTAGCTAAGAGTAATTAGAATCTACTCACGAGTTTCTCTTAAAGATTATAAGGAAGAGAGCAGATTCTTGAACAGTATTGGGTTTCTGATGGGCAGAATGAATGAGGACAAAGATGATAGCTAGGGAACCATTATCTGCTTTCCTTCATTTCCCAGAGGCACACCTGTGAAATGGAAGCTAGTATCTGTCGTATTCATCTGCCAGGGTTGATGTGGCTCATTGTGAAATTTTAAGTCAGATATATATATTTATATTTATATACACATTAAGATATGCAAATATAGATATATGGATATATGAATGATTGTTCTTATTGCTCTTGTGCCCTAAGTGGACAAATGTCCAGGCTCTCTACCATGTAGCCAAGTCAGGTTGCAAAAGGTTACTTTGTTTACGAAGATCAAACACACGGAAAAAGGTAGGCAAATATAGGCATTTCTTTTTTTTTTTTTTTTTTTTGAGACGGAGTCTCGCTCTGTCACCCAAGCTGGAGTGCAGTGGCCGGATCTCAGCTCACTGCAAGCTCCACCTCCCGGGTTCATGCCATTCTCCTGCCTCAGCCTCCCGAGTCTGTTTCCAATTACTGACTATTCCGCAGCTTGTAAATAAACACCCAGACCAGTGATTCTCACACTTTTTTTTTTTTTAGGCAGGGTCTCGCTGTCACCCAGGCTGGAGTGCAGAGGCGTCATCATGGCTCACGGCAGCCTTGACCTCCTGGGCTCAGATGAGCCTTCCACCTTGGCCTCTCAGGTAACTGGGACTACAGATGCACACCACCACACCCAACTAATTTTTTTGTGTGTAATTTTTGTAGAGATGTGGTTTAACTGTGTTGCTCAGGCTGGTCTTGAACTCCTGAACTCAAGCAATCCACCAGCCTTAGCCTCCCAAAGTGCTGGGATTACAGGCATTAGCCACCGCAACTGAAGGTTCTCAAACTTAAGGCTGCGTAAGAATCACCTGGAAGGCTTGTTGAAAGTGACTGAAAAGCCCCACCCCCAGAATTTCTAATTGAGTAGCATTCAGTAGCAAATAGCATTTTGTAGCAAGTTCCCAGGTGACGTTGATACTGCTAGTTTGCGAACTTTGGAACTACAATTGGCATTTCTTATCTCCATTAAGGTCAAGGTACTCAAAGTGTGATCTGGGGACCAGGATCCTCAGCATTACTGAGAGACTGTTAGACATGCAAATTCTCTGCTCCCACCCCAAACCTACTGAACCAGAAACTCTAAAGCCTAACAGCCCTATCCCAGAGTTTCTGATTCAGTACCTGCAACAAACCATCTAGCTGATGGTGATTCTTGCTGATGTTTGAGAACCACTGATCCTTCCAGGCTACCCATTAAAATCATGGAATTAAAAAAATTATAAGACCTGGGCTTCACTCCTAGGCATGCCTTTAAAAAAATTGCCCAGGTGGTTACAATGTGCAGCTAGGGTATGAGAACCAATGGGCTACAGCAGTATCTCGCAAATGTTCATGTGCTAATTACTTGGGATCTCGTTAATATGCAGATGCTGATGCAGTAGTCTGGAATGAGGCTTGAGATTCTGCAATATTAAGAAGATCCCTGAATATGTGGCTGATGCTACTGACCTCCCAGCCATAGTTTGAGTAGCAAGATCTATGTAGATGATTAACAGACTCCCTCAACTCCCACCATGCTTTGGGAATGCTTTAGTGAATTGACATGCATCTTTTGAGAAGCTTGGATTTTTTCCAAGCATCACTGAGCAACAGAGTGGAATCTAATGGGAAGCTTTGGAGCCCCTTCTCATACATGGTAAGCTGATTGCCCACTGTGCCCCTGCTCTGTGGTTTTCTGGGTCTCCCTTTAGAATGAAGAGGATGGCTGAACCCATACAGCTGCAGCCCTATTGCTCCAATCAGAATCATCCCAAACTCCCACACAGATTCCTGCACTTGCTCTCTCTTCTCCTTGCCCATCCCAGGATGTGAGCCATGTTTCATTCTCACCAGAAAGTCTGACATCCCAGTGACCCTAGAGGGCATAATATCTTTGAGGTATTTAAGGCGAATCATACTCTTTTACCCTACCCTGATGTAACCAACTACATTTCTAATTATTTTCATGGGGGAACCATACAGTTGGCTCTCCATATCCTCGGAACCCATGGATACAGAGGACTTGAGTATCCTGGGATTTTGGTATCCTTGCAGGTAGGGATCCTGGAACTAATTCCTTGTGCAGACGACTGTGCTGACCTAATGTCAGTGAACAGGTGAACTTTGGGGGAACCAGGTGACCCTTGTATTCTGTTTATTTATGGGACAGGCACAGGACTGGGTTCTTTATTTTTTCAACACTAGTAGGACAGAGGATGAAGAATAAATAGGGGGATGTAGGCATGAAGAAATTTTTCATTACTATCATTTTTGATGATATCATTTTCAATTAAACTAGGCTGAAACCTTCAAGGGTCATTGTTCATGCCTCAGTTGTCAGTTGAGCCCACATTAATAGACAAGATGATTTCCAGCTAATCCAGATGATTAACAGAAGAAACAAATCATAAGTGATGGGTGGGTCTGCCTTCCTCTGAAGCCGCCTGATGCAGACCTACTCATCTCTAGAGACAGGTTCAGCTGTATGCTTCCTGGCAGTGACCCTCAATGTATGGTCCCCTGACCAGCAGTGTTGTCTTGGGAGCTGGTCTGGTGGCCACACTTGGAGTGACTTTGCTCTAGTAGGTATTCAGTGATTATGTATGTAGCACTGTTGAAATTTACACATTCTACTCAGATAAGAAAAAAAATCACTTTGCTGAATAAAAGTAGAGGGTAAGGGAAAGGAGATAAGACTTAAACTCACCACCTACCACTTAATGGCATTTTAGTTCCTTCTGGACTAAATAGTCCTTGCAGTATCCCACTTGCTTGCCCAGTCTTTCTATTTCTTCTCCTTCCTCCTACTCTTTCTCCAGGTGGCATCTAGGCATCCTTGGTAGCCCCAGTGACTTTGTGATAGCAGTGGGAAGAAGGCTTAGTTCTCATGTACATCCATGTCCTGGAGCTCTCCTTGGTTCCTCTGTCCCTGTGGTGGTGGTGTCCTCGGGCTTCCTTAGTCCCACCTTGGTTCTCCTGAGGCCAGTGGTCCTGGTAGCCCCCTGTCATCCTCTCTCCATGTCTTGGTTTAGGTCACTCACCCCAGCCTCAGGGCACCGTGCCCCACGCCTAGATGGCCCCGTGGTAGGTTTTCTGCTGGTTTCCTGCTTTTGCTGCTTTCTGCCCCCTTGGGACCTCTGGGACTTCTGATTTCCATGATGATGTCATTTGGCTGTATAAAGAGCTTCTGGATAACTAGTTCATGGGCTCTAAAGAGACACACAAGTACTACGTCAGGCCCTCTCTCTTCTTAATGTCCCACACTCAGCCTCCTTTTTGCTACGGCCATGGTCATGCTCTGTTGGGGTGGCAATGGACAGAGCACGGGGTTTCTTTTGGGGTCTGTGACTGTCCCTTGGTTCTTCCCTCTATGACCAAATGCTCATGCTGCTTATGGCAATATTTCTCCCACTTTTCCTGTCTCTTCCCTCAAGCTCCATCCCAGGAGGGAAGAAAAGCAACAGCGCTGGCATCACGTCTTTGCTGCCCTCCCCTCACAGGAAGTCTAAGACACATTCCTGAGCTGCCATTTACTCAGCTCCAATTCCTAGGTCATGTGGCAAAATGGCCAGAGGGAAATATAATGCAGATTGGGATGAGGAAAATTAAAAAGTTTTATTGGCCGGGCGCGGTGGCTCACGCCTGTAATCCCAGCACTTTGGGAGGCCGAGACGGGCGGATCACAAGGTCAGGAGATCGAGACCATCCTGGCTGACACGGTGAAACCCCGTCTCTACTAAAAGTACAAAAAACCAGCCGGGCGAGGTGGCGGGCGCCTGTAGTCCCAGCTACTCGGGAGGCTGAGGCAGGAGAATGGCGTAAACCCAGGAGGCGGAGCTTGTAGTGAGCCGAGTTGACGCCACTGCACTCCAGCCTGGGCGACAAAGACTCCGTCTCAAAAAAAGTTTTATTTTGCTTATACAAATTGTTTACTGGTAAAGAAAACAGAGTTTTAGTCTTTTCTGAGCTCCTCTGTTCCTTGGACTTTCCTTCCAAAGTAGAAACAGAAAACACAGTGCCTATTAAATGGAGAGGGCGGGGGGTTGGGGGTTATGTGATCACTACCACAGCAAGTGGAGTCGGACATAGTGATTATAATAGGCATTTGTGTTTGTGTTTATCTACACAGCAGCAAAAATCAACTGGCTGTGGCCGGGCACGGTGGCTCACGCCTGTAATCCCAGCACTTTGGGAGGTCGAGGTGGGTAGATCACGAGCCCAGGCGTTCGAGACTGGCCTGGCCAACATAGTGAAAGCCCAAATCTACTAAAAATAAAATGAAAAAATTAGCTGGGCATGGTGGCAGGCACCTGTAATCCCAGCTACTCGGGAGGCTGAGGCAGGAGAATCGCTTGAACCTGGGAGGCAGAGGTTGCAGTGGGCCGAGATGGCGCCACTGCACTCCAGCCTGGGTGACAGTGTGAGATTCTGTCTCGAAACAAACAAGCAAGCAAGCAAGCAAACAAACAAACAACTGGCTGTGCGGGTCCAAAAACATAGTTTCACATTGGGAATGATGCCTGCTTCATCTGTTAGTATATCCCCAGTGCTTGTATCTGGCACACATTACCAATAATTGTGTGGAATGAAGCAAACATGTAGAGAGAGAGAGAGAGCCCAACAGACATGGAAGTGGGTGAAATAACCCAACAGCTTTAACAGTGCAGATGGAAAGAAAATCCTCCAGCATGGAAGGAAAATACATCCCATCACCCCAACCATCTTCACTCAAGAGAGTCAATAGTCTAGTCCAGACAGAATTCGGACAACGGTTTAGACGTGGGTATTCTAATCATAATGGAGTTTTATGTTTCCTTGTTTTACAAATTCTGCTTTTATTTCCACTTCTTTAACAACATTTTCTTCCCAGTGACCAACAGATTGCAACTTCAAGATAATTATATTTCACTTAACATAAAATAACACCTTTAAATCAGTTCCTGTGATTAGGGATGTTCTATTAAAACACACACACACACACACACACACACTTGGCTGGGTGCAGTGGCTTACATCTATAATCTTAGCACTTTGGGAGGCCGAGATGGGTGGATCATGAGGTCAGGAGTTCAAGACCAGCCTGGTCAATATGGTGAAACCCTTTCTCTACTAAAAATGCAAAAATTAGCCAGGTGTGGTGGCATGCACCTGTAGTTCCAGCTACTTGGGAGGCTAAGCCAGGAGAATTGCTTGAACCTGGGAGGCAGAGGTTGCAGTGAGCCGAGATCACACTGCTGCACTCCAGCCTGGGCAACAGAGTGAGGTTCTGTCAAAACAAACAAACAAACAAAAAAGAAAAAAAAAAGAAAAAGAAAGAAAAAAAGAAAGAAGAAAGACTCAATAAAGTTCAGAAGGTTGAGGCAACATGCATCTGCCCCTTTCCAGTAAACCAAACTCATACATCCCACATCCTTATTTCACCAATTAAAATTTCAGAGTACTCATCCTCCCTTTTGTTCTTCTGATTTTGTATTATAGGGATTCTTTCCTATTCTACTAGCAGATACTGCTGCGATGCTCAGAATGACGGCCATCTGAATCCTATATTTTCCAACTAAGCTGGAATGAAGGGCATCCATGGACCACATGAAACACTCCTCACAGCTTCCATATGTCCCAGCGCAGCGAACACCAGGCATGGCCCCCAGCAGGCAGCCCCTGCCCAAGGCAGCATGTGGAAGTGGATTATGGTCTTCAGGGCTTCCAGCATTCACTTTTGTTCCCATCTGTCTCTCTTCTCACTTACGTGAACCCCTGACTTCACCAAACTCTTCCTTCTCATGTTTTACAAATTGGCAGTTGTCAACCATGAGTTCTCAAGTAATATTTTTACTATTGTGGAAAGGTAACTCAATTTCCCCCTCTCTCTCTTCCAAGCATGGTGGTTACAGGAGATCCAGGAATTAGAAGCAAGTGATTGTCTCATGGTGTTACTCATCGCTGGCCAACATCATATGTCAGTTATGCTCGGGCTGCAAGTAATCAAATATCAAAAAAAAAAAAAAAACCACAAAAAACAAAAACCATGTTACTTAAATAAAAATAGGGTGACAGAGTTGATCTGGGGCTCACTGGTATGGGACCTCAGGTTGCCTTCTCTGTGATCCTCTTGGTTATCTTCTATGGCCACAAGCTAATGTGGGTGGTAGCTGCAAGCTTGGAGTCCTCATACAGCAATGTTCAAAACAAGAAAGGAGGAGAGCGCTTCTTCTTGTGCAAGTCTCTCTCTCTTTTATCAAGGAAGAAAATCATTCCCAGAATCAAAATCTTTTTCTTCTAGCATATTTCCCTCCTTAGGTCCCAGAAGATACAAATGTACCATAAATCAGTGCCTTGGCCACAAGGGATCCCAGGAACATGAGCTTCAGATATTGTCTTCTTCTACACTGCTTGGTAGTCTCTGTACTAACCATATCGTTTATTTCCTATATTCTGATGCTTTGACATCTGGGGCCTTGCTGACCCTGGAGGGACTGCCCTTCCTAGGGTTAGCCAATTCTTGGAGACAACTCTCCCACTTTTCAAATGTAAAGCCACCGATTCAGAGCCAACATATTTCTAACCACCTCCTTTATGGGGCTGTAATACTCTGGGCCCCTCTCTATCTGCCCTAATCACACTAGGAAATAGCCCCTATGTCCTAGACTTCACTGAAATTACTCAAACTTGCTAATTCTAAGCCTGCTTGCCTTGTCTTGCCTGTTCCTTGCTGGAGAAATCACAATAAAGACTCTTGCCCAAAACTCACCCTTATTCTTGTGACTCAGTCAACCCTGGAACTTCCCTGTGTGGCCCCTCTTGCATGGTTTGCCCACTCCTCTTGGGAACTGTGAGTAACAAACTGTCTTTTCAATAGCAGTTTTCCCCTGATCAGTCAGCCTTACTGAACCTCAGATTTTTCGTTAACACATTATATTTTAGAACAGGCTTTCCTGATAACAAACCCTTCTGGAAAAGTTTTTCTCTTCCAGGGAAAAATAATAAAAGAAAATCTCTACTTTTCCAGATGAAAGAATGTTTTTCTAATTCTTTGTTGCCGCATGACAAATTACCCAAAGACTTAGTGGCTTAAAACCACAATGATTATTTTACTACCCCTCATGGTTTCTGTGGGTCAGGAATCTGTGCAGTATTCAGACGGGTAGTCTGGTTTTAGGTTGCTCACATGCCTGCTGCCAGGCGTGCCTGTAACGGCAGTAACATGGGGCTAAGGACACTCAGTTGGGCATTGTGCTATACACATGCATTATCTCCGTTAATCTTTTATAGCAACCCTTTGAGATGGGTACTATTTATTAACATGATTTTACAGAAGGGGCCATGGACTCACAGAGTTAAGTAATTCATCAAGGTTATGCAGTTGATAAATGGCATCACTGCTCAAGAGGGAAGCCCCCTCCCTCCCTCCTTTCCCATCACACTACTTCATTTTGATGTCTTTGTAGTAGGAGAGGTTTGAAACCGTCCCGTGCATTCATTTTTTTTCCTACATTGTATCACATCCATAACCGAATGCAGAGTCCTTGAGACCAGATGTGTTGCTTATCTTGTTCACTTCTTTATTCCCAAAGGCTGGAGTAGAATCTGGTACATTAAATGTGCTCAGTAAATAGTTGTTGAATGAAGCATACAGCTTGAGTTTGATTGCCTGTCTGACTAATGGGTCTGATAAGTAGATCCTGTCTGCAGTGACTCCAAGTCATAAGAAATGACCCCACCTGCCTGAAGGTGGTTATTCCTCAGATTTGACTCTTGGGCGAGTCCCTTTTCCCATTGCTGGCATTTCTTGTGCGCACATCCGGTGGCTTGTTCCACCCATGAAGCCTCACTTCCCTTCACATAAGGCTCCAAGTTCAATGGTGATTTCTGCATTACTGAGGATACATGACGCTGAATCCTGTGGGAGGACAGTTTACTGCCTTCTTAAAAATGTAACAATGTGGCTAACACGGTGAAACCCCGTCTCTATTAAGAAATACAAAAAACTAGCTGGGCGAGGTGGCGGGCGCCTGTAGTCCCAGCTACTTGGGAGGCTGAGGCTGGAGAATGGCGTGAACCCGGGAGGCGGAGCTTGCAGTGAGCTGAGATCCGGCCACTGCACTCCAGCCTGGGTGACAGAGCGAGACTCCGTCTCAAAAAAAAAAAAAAAAAAAAAAAAAGTAACAATGGCCGGGCGTAGTGGCTCACTCCTGTAATCCCAGCACTTTGGGAAGCCGAGGTGAACAGACAGATTATGAGGTCAGGAGTTCGAGACCAGCCTGGTCAATATGGTGAAACCCCATTTCTACTAAAAATACAAAAATTAGCTGGGCATGGTGGTGCGCACCTGTAGTCCCAGCTACTCAGGAGGCTGAGGAAGGAGAATCACTTGAACCCCGAAAGCAGAGGTTGCAGTGAGCAGAGATCACATCATTGCACTCCAGCCTGGGCGAAAGAGCAAGACTCCGTCGCAAACAAACACCAAAAACCAAAACCAAAACTAAACCAAAACAAAAAAACAGTGACAAATAGGAATTCAGAATCCATCTCTGCCTTTCTTCCTTTTTCTTTTCTCTTTCTCTCTCTCTTATTATCAGTTCCACTCCCAGCATGATACCAAGCTTTGGCAATGCTGGCATATATGGTACAGGTTCTCTATTTCTCTATGCTGTCTTACGTTCTGCATGGTCAAGTTTCTCCATAATAGCATTTATGAAAGGGAAGGGGTAGCACGGGCCACATTAGACCCCGGGGAGAGGACCCCAGACATCCTAGCTCTCCTTCTTAAAATACAGAGAAGTGTGCCGTTGGGGACCAACATCCTCTTATGACCAGAGTGAGAAGCCTGCAGGTGAGTGTATTGGCATGTGTGGCACTATAACCTTATAATAGCTGCTCTTTGTCCTCACAATAAACCTCTAACCCAACCTTCATTTCACATGTGATGGGGAAGTCTCTTTCCTTTCATTACTTTCACTATGGAATCAGGTGTCCTGGGCCACCATATGGCATAATTATACCTTGTGACATGATAACAGGGCTTCATATGTTGTATTGAGCTTCCTCAGGGACAAGATATTTTGTCAAGGGAGAAGGACTGTTATCCCCAAGCTTCCTGTGGGGTGGTCGTTCTAGAGGAACCCCTGTTTGCTGCTACTATACTTTTTTGGACCATTACAGATTCCATCTCAAAAAATAATTCTACCCTAACTTTGTGGAAGATCCAGATTTCCATAGCTTTCTGGGACATGCTGAATAAATTGTATAAGATCTTGCAGCCAATTACTTTTCACAGAAAGTCTTGGGTCGGAAAAAAATAGCATAAATCTGGCTGAAGCATTTCAAAATCTGTAAGCAGAATAAATTCCAGACCAGGGCCATGGAACAGTAATTCTCTTGAGACACAATGGTTCTCACCAGAAAAATATGTTCCCCTTCCTATGTAGAAAAATGGAATCACTGAAGGAAAGAGCCTAGAAGATCTTTGATGATCATCCAACACAACCCCTTCATTTTCTTTATGATTTGAAGAGGCAAAGCATTTGGTGTGAGGCTACAGCGTGAACTAGTTGCAAGGCAGAAACTGGAACGCACAGGTCCTGATGTCTGGCCTAGGGTATTCTCATTTTGCCAATCAGCCCTCTGATCTACCATGAAGAACTCTGAGATTACAGCACACTGGGAACAAGAAGGAGGAGGGGCCTTTTAGAAGAATGGCAAGTTCACTTTACACTTGAACGAACTCGCTCTGGATAGAAAGGCTCACACTTTAGAGGTATGTTGAGAATTCCCAGCCTGGCCCTCGTTCTCCTAACTGGGCATCTTCAATCTTTCTTGTCATCAATATGTTGGCATTCTTGCGATGGTGCAATGAGGACTGGGATAAAGAAGGCATTGAGAGATCAAGGAACTTCAGGAGCCTGGCCAACCACTTGAGTGAAAGAAATTGAATATAAAAGGAGTGGTTTGGGCTATGTTGAAGGGGAGGGCATGTATTCCATCTAAAGGTATTCCTGCTCAAAACTGTAAAACGCTGTGTTGGACGTGTACAACCCGTGGCAGGCTACATACGACCAGTCTGTGACCTCTACTGTGGCCACATAAGAAACTTATTACTGCTGATATTTCTCCCTAACAAAGAAAATGGTGCTTTCATTTGACTTTGTGACTTTGGGGAACTTGAACTTGCCCTTTTCAAGCTGGAGGATTTGACACCAGTTACCAGGTCTCCATGACCTTATAATGCCAGACACTTTCTTCCACATTCTTCCAGGCCGTAGACCATCCACTGCACCCTGAGGACTTGGCCTTAGGATCCAGGCTGGAGAACAGGAATACAAAATCAAGGAGGTGGTGGGCTCTTGGTGACTATGTAAATAGGACTGGTACTTCGTGTTTCATTTACCCGACATGTGAATTCTCCAACCTAGTCACTTAGTGAATGCCTTGGACTGCACCCTGGGAGTGTATTCACAGGAGGTTCTGTTCCAGGTTGTTTGTAGAAGCAAATTGCCCCTGGAGCCACCTGGTAGGGTGGTCCAGACCTGGAATTTTCTTGGAGCATGTGAAGTCTCTGTTGGGGCTGTCTTTCAAGATTACCCAAACTTCCAACTCTTGAGGTACCAAAGAATTCCCTGCATTCTTCCTTGATGCCAAGCAGAGAGAGCATAAGCAGAGAGAAGGTCCGCAACATCCAGCTGTCTCAGGTTCCCTAGGTCTCACTGGAGATTGGAAATCTGCCTTGGTTGCTGCCTGTCAATCCTCTCTCTGCAGGGCTGAGATCTTCTTCTTGGAGTAATATTAGTAAATAGACATCACATTGTTCTCTCCATTTTCCTGTTTTATTTCCAGGCAAACATTTTTCTTCCTTGCAGGTCACCTCTTCCCATGCAAATCAGCTTCTAAAACATATGGCTGAGAGCTGTCGGTGGCCCAGTCCCACAAACAGTACTGGCCTTTGAATTCCAGTTTAGACTCATCCAGGACACCCCCCACCCAGCACTGTCTGGTGAGCTGTTGTTTGGCCCAAGCCCTTGCAGAAGTGACCTCCAAATGGGATGCACTCCCTCCAGAGCTAATGCCTGACAATCCATTCGGGTGAGAGAAGAAACAAGTAGAATCTCTTTTTATCTTGTATGTAAATAATTTAGAAAGGGATTGCCACTATATAATATTGTGATTGACACGGTACATGTACATGATTTGTGAATAAAAATATATGCACTAGAGGTTCCAGCTTAAGATTTTTTTTTTTTTTTTTTTTAATCTTGGGACAGAGTCTCGCTCTGTCACCCACGCTGAAGTGCAGTGGCACAATCTTGGCTCACCGCAACCTCTGCCTCCCGGGTTGAAGTGATTCTCCTGCCTCAGCCACCCGAGTAGCTGGGATTACAGTCATGTGCCATCACGCCCGGCTAATTTTTGCATTTTTAGTAGAGACAGCGTTTCACCATGTTGGCCAGGCTGGTCTCAAACTCCTGGCCTCAAGTGGTCTGCCCGCTTCAGCCTCCCAAAGTGCTGGGATTACAGGCGTGAGCCAGGTGCCTGGCCAAGAAAACTTTTTATTTCATTTCATTGACTGCTGTCTTACAGAGTGGCTTAATGGTATTTTTAATAAAAATCAAGCTATGATTTAGAAAATAGGCTGCTTTCAAGTGATTAAACAAGACCCTGAAGTCCTAAAGAAAATCTTAGTGCAGATATGGGTGGCTCAGCATTCGCATCTCTGTTCAGGCCAGGTTCTTTCATCTTTGTGTAGCGTGTCAACCTTATTCAATAATAATAACAACAACAGCAACAATAACCCTTTCTAGAGTAATTATCAAGACCCAGGCACTGTTGAAAGCATTTATGGACATTATCTGATTGGATTTCTCTAATGACCCTATGAGGTGGAAATGAACTGTTTTTACTCACAACATTTCTGACCCCAAATGTGTGGCATCCTTTTCAACACCACTTCTCCAACTCTCCAACACCGGCCGGGTATCTTACAATTCATGTCAATTCCAACACTGTCTTCCTGCAGTTAGCATCAGATTTCACAAATTAAGGGTTCAATCCTTCCCACAAGACTGCCCCCGCTTCAGACACGAGTCACCAAGTCCCAGGTTGTCACCTGTACTTCTGACCAACTGGCTATAAGTTCAGAGGGTTTCTTTAGGCCCCTCCCCAGTTTCCACAATTTGCTAGAAGAGCTCACAGAGCTCAGGAATGTGTTTTACATACTACTACTGGTTTATTACTTTGGATACGACTCAGGAACTGTCAAATGGAAGAGATGCATTGGGAAAAGTGTGGAGAAACGACACAGGGCTTCCATGCCCACTCCGATCCTGCCACTCTTCCAGCACCTCCATATGTTCACCAACCTGGAAGCTCTCTGAACTCTGTTGTTTAGGGAGTTTAATGGAACTCTCACTAGGGAGACATGATTGATTAACGAGTTAGCTATTGTTGATTAATTCAATCTCTAGTCTCTCCTCCCTGGAGGCTGGGGAGTGGTGCTGAAGGTTTCAAGCTTCTAATAAAGTCTTGGTCTTTCTGGTGACCAGCCTCCATTCTGAAGCTAACTCGGGTTTTGGAGAGAATCACCTCATTAGAACAAAAGACACTCCTATCACCCAGGAAATTTCAAGGGTTTTAGGAGCTTTGTTCCAGGAACTGGGGACAAAGACCAAATATCTTCCTATGATAATACAGGTGAATCCCATTTTATAGATGAGGAAACTGAAAGTGAGAGAGGTTAGGTAACCTTGCCCAAAGTCTCTGAGCTGATACACAACAAATTCTACAAGGCAAGGTTGTAATTCCCATCTGTTAACTCAATAGCTCATCTGCCTAACCACTTCACCATAGTTCTTCTGCCAGAGTTACTGTCAAAGACTTCCTCTTGTTAGGTGACAGAGAACATCTATGTTTTTCTTTTAACTTTTGTGTTTTATTATAAAATCTATATATACTTAGCAGGAGCTAATTTAAAGTAAGAACTTCAACACGTTGATTTGTTAGCTTAATTCATAATAGAATGCATTCTTGGGACAATAACTGAGTCAAGTCATCCTCTGTACCTTTGTCCAGGTGTTTCATCACAGAAGGACAGAGAAGGTCAGGTAAAGGAAATATCTGGAGAGGTTAATTAAATCAGATAAGGTCAGGTAAGAACCAGAACGCCAGGCAGGTAAGAGATATCAAGGGCCATTTTCACAAGATGGCACTGAAGGTGAAGAGGGAAGTTCCTGCCCCTCCCAGAGCTGAAGCAAAAGCAAAGGTTTTCAAAGCCACGAAGGCAGGGATGAGAGGCATCCATAGCCACAAAAAAAGATCCACAAGTCACCCACCTTCTGGGACCCAAGACCCTGTGGTTCCAGAGGCAGCTTAAATATCTTCAGAAGAGCACCCCCAGGAGAAACAAGCTTGACCATCATGCCGTCCATCATCAGGCTCCCAACCGCTGAGTCCGCCATGAAGACAGAAGACAAGCGTTCACTGTGGATGCCAAAGCCAATGAGTGCCAGATCAAACAGGCTGTGAAGAAGCTCTGTGACATTGATGTGGCCAAGGTCAATACCCTAATCAGGCCTGGTGGGGGGAAGAAGGCATACATTCCACTGTTGATCATGCTTTGGATGTTGCCAACAAGATTGGGATCGTCTAAACTGAGTCCAACTGAGTCATTCTAAATAAATATTGTTCCACCATTAAAAAAAATCATGTACTGTAAAATAGGCTTAGGAAAGGAGAAAGACACGTTCTAGGTAAGGAAAAGTTCAGTGGTTCATAGAATTCAGGTATTGGAGCTCAGGAAATAAGGCTAAGAAACTAGGGGAAGACAGAGGAAGAAATTGGGCAGAGGTTCTGAATAATCCAAATAACAAACTCAGATCAAATTATGAACAACAAGAATACAGAATTTTAGGCAGAGACCCAGACTCTGTGTAACAACAGTGGAGATGGAATCCTGAGGCAATTGATTTCTAACGCATGGCTTCTCTCAAGCCTTCCTGCCCATGGTTATATTTTGCTTCAGAGTGTTCGAAGCCAGGGAATCTGAAACTCAAAGCCGGTCATTGCACATGTGGGGAGGAGGCACCGGGTGAAGAGCAGATACATGGGGAGATCCTAGCAGTAGGCATAGGAATGGAAGCCCACTTAATTAGCAAAAGCTTGATTTGTGCAGTGTGCAATTAGAGAAAAGGGACAGGTACTAAAATCAGAGACTGATGGAATTGCTGCCATCTGTCACAGGCTGGGGAATGTGGGAAAGAGTTTAGCTCACATTTTTGTCCGATCAAACAATTCTTTGTGGTTCTATTTTTCATACATGGAAGGTGAAGCATGGAAGTTCATGTCTACTTATTTCTTTTCTATGATCTTTTACTTTGCTAACTTCTCATCTAGTTGCTACACCCAGCCTAGTATCCAGCCCAATCAGGGCTTTTAGTGGTTATTCTAATTTATTGTATTATAGTGTATTACTGCTGACTACATAGAGAATTCCTTCTAAGGCTTGAGGAGAAGCCTGAACAGAGCCTGTTCTCTGATGAAAAGTGAAAAAAATTGCCTGCAGGTAATGAGTTCTAAGAATCAAATGTCTTAAGACTCTCAGGTGTGTGCTGCTTGAGAACAAAGTTCAGTCAGATTTGATTAAGTGAATTAATTAGCAAATTTATTTTCATTACTGAGACAGTAATTTAGTTCTAGCCTGCAGAGAATTCACGTATGTTTCAGGCTTGACAAGGGCTATGGCTATTGCAGTTTACCACAGTCTGAGATTCATAGTTAATTGGGATACATTACAGTTCTCTGGTGAGAAATAAATCCAAACAAGAAAAAAATGTATATATTAGCAGCCCATTGTTTTCAAGGAGTTAATAGCCCTCTGAATTGTGCATCCTCTGTAAAAATGATTGTGCATTCCACACGGCAATGATTACTTTGTGAGAAAATAAAGCCAAAGAGAAAGTAAAAGTTAAGTAATCAATTTGTCAAATGCTATATACAAAATAAAGCATTTTTAGATGATTTCCAATGTCCTCATTTGTTAAGTGAGAGATTGTTAAAATATTTACATTTCATCCAAACATAAAGCTATTTTTTTGTACACCCTACTAGAGAAATGTGTGTTAGATAAAACAAAAAGTGGAATATTACTGAAAAAAGTGGAAGGGGAGTTTCGTTTTCCATAGTGTCTTAGATTACCCTCTTTGCTGTCTCCTGGATAATTTTTCTTTCCTAGAGAAACTGGATAAAATATTGCTTCCAATTCCCTTCTAGGGAGGATGGAGACTTTCTGAGGAAGAATCTTGATGGCCCTGGGAATTGAACACTAGGAGAACAGCTATGTTAGTTAAACTGCTCTACATAAGAGTTAAGTCAAGAATTTAGACTTTTGAGGGCAATTCTTTTTATTTATATTTTAAATGGCTCTTACGTCTCTTCAGTGTCTTTTAATCAATACATTATCCTTCTATCTTCTTTTTTCCTTGCAGTTGCGTATTGAGGACACAAGGTCCTTCATCCTACAGAACTTCCTAAAATCTGTATTTTGCTGGTTGCACCCTTGTGGTGTTAGATATCTATTGAATTTCCTGAAATGTAGAATTTAGAATTAGAGGCTGGTCACAGCCTGGTTTGCTTTTTTCCCCATCAAGTCTGCCTCGTAGGTGGCAGCGTGCACTTCCATCTGGAGGTACACAATGTCCTCCTTTTGTTGATGTTAGTGGTCATTGATAATCATTACCTAGATCCTAGATCAAGGGTAGGCAAACCTAAAAGACAAATCTGGCCCACTGCTTGTTTTTGCAAATAAAGTTTTATTGGAACACAGCCACACCCATTGGTTTACATACTATCTTTAGCTGCTTTTGCACCATAATGGTAGAGTTGAGCCTCTGTGACATACACTGTATGTCCCACGATGCCTAAAATATTTGCTTTCTGGTTCTTGGCAGAAAATGTGTATTGACCCTGATCTAGATCCATTAAATTATTAGAGGACACAAAATGATGTCATTCAAAATTTGTCATTCTTCACTTATTAGTTACAATACTTTTATTTTTAAAAACTTCCATTGTCAACTGTTGATTACTACAGGTTCTATAAGAAAGACAGAATATGTTTGATCATTTCAACCTTCTTTTTAAACATTTTTTAGCTTGTTTTAAAACATAAAGCTGTTGGCCAGGTGCAGTGGCTCATGCCTGTAATCCCAGCACTTTAGAAGGTTGAGGTGGGTGCATCACTTGAGGTCAGGACTTCAAGACCAACCTGGCCAACATGGTGAAACCCGGTCTCTACCAAAAATACAAAAATTAGCCGGATGAGGTGGAACGTGCCTATAGTCCCAGCTACTCGGGAGGCTGAGGCTGGGGAATCCATTGAACTTGGAAGGTGGAGATTGCAGTGAGCCGAGATTGTGCCATTGCACTCCAGCCTAAGTGACAGAGTGAGACTTCATCTCAATAATAATAACAATAATAATAATAATAAGACTGTTACTTAGCATCCTCCAAAGAGGTCTAATAGTCTAGTTCTTGTTTGGTTTGATTTGTTTGAGAATTGTTATAAACTCATGAATTTAAACATATTTGATGAGCTTCAGATGCTCTCAGTTATTATTACTCTTTTTTGTTTGAGACGGAGTCTCACTCTGTCTCCCAGGTTGGAGTGCAGTGGCTCCATCTCAGCTCACTACAAGCTCTGCCTCCTGGGTTCATGCCATTCTCCCACCTCAGCCTCCCAAGTGGCTGGGACTACACGCACCCACCACCACGCCTGGCTACTTTTTTCTGTATTTTTAGTAGAGATGGGGTTTCACCATGTTAACCAGGATGGTCTCGATCTCCCGACCTCATGATCCACCTGCCTCAGCCTCCCAAAGTGCTGGGATTACAGGCGTGAGCCACCATGCCTGGCCGGTTATTGTTATTCTTATTAACATTCCAATTGTTCCCTCATTAGCCATTAGGTGCCTAAGCCATAGACGGAGTCCTTGTGACAGAAACCTAGCAGTTTTTGATAGTTTTCTTGATTTTTGAATTGACAACTAATTCCAGACTCATCTTGTATTTCTCCTGCCTCAGTCCTGAAATTAGGCATCTCTCTGAGAGTTCTATGTGGGAAATGGTATTTAGAGCCCTTAATTTGGGTGCTCACTATTAATGAGTTGGTCATTGTTTATAGGCCTTTTCCATGGATGGAGCTAGGAAACATGTATTCATTAAGTCATAAGATATCATGAGTTCAGAATCATACTTCCCATTTTAATTAAAAGCTGTAGAAATTTTACTTAATCTGATCAATCTTACATCTGTCTATCCTTTCAACTATACTCATTCTCTCAGTTCCCAAGGACAGTAACACATTAAGGAATACATGTATCTCTCACTGTATCAGCCTCAGCATAATGATACAAACTTCACCACCAACAGGCTGATTCTGAAAACGTTTCTTCCCCGGTTCTTTTAGTCCTTAGGCTGTCTCACACAAAAATTTTACACTCAAATTACTATCTTTTAAAGTCACTTAGACTAATTGCTTACCGAGTGGTTTCACCACCCACTGTATGTTAATACATAGGGAGGCTCATTTATCTAATTTTACTTTCAATATATAAAGATTATTTTTTACTTCATTTTATAATTTTATAAAATATTTATATAGTTCTAAAGTCACATCTACAAAACAAGGTATTTTCAACTAAGTCTTATCCCCTCCATCCTATTTTCTCCTTCTCTTTTAGGTAACCATTTTTTTTAAGTTATGGTTTGCCTTTTCATTTTTTTAATAAGCAAATATCTTTTATTTTTTAAAAAAGATAAACTACAGGATTATATATATATGTATATATAGGTAGATACACACACACACACACACACTTCTCTTTACGTCTTAATTTTTTTCACTGAATATTTCTTTGGTGGTTGTTGTTGAGATGAAGTTTCACTCTTGTTGTCCAGGCTGGAGTGCAATGGTGTAATCTTGGCTCACTGCAACCTCTGCCTCCCAGGTTCAAGCAATTATCCTGCCTCAGCATCCCAAGTAGCTGGGATTACAGGCACCCCACCACCACACCCAGCTAATTTTTTGTACTTTTAGTAGAGACAGGGTTTCTACTAAAAGAAACCATGTTGGTCAGGCTGGTCTTGAACACCTGACCTCAGGTGATCCATCCGCCTCCACCTCCCAAAATGCTGGGATTACAGGCATGAGCCACCCTGCCTGACCATTCACTAAATATTTCTTTGAGATTACATTATAGTAATGTCAATAGATAGTCTCTGAGGTTGAATTGGGAAGGAAGGAGCATGGGAGAGAGATGGCAGTGGAGGGAGAGGAGAGGACAGGAAGGTCAAACAGATGGAAGAGGAATAATGTCAATGTCAATGTAATACCTTCCCATAATAAACTTCAGAAAAAAAATTTTAAAAAATATTTTGCTCTTCACTTTTACTTCCCTCCGGCCACCAGTAAAGAAGCGGTGGCTGAGTTTTGGGTCTGGAGGTGTAGAGCTACACAGAGCGTTTGGGAGCAGAAGCTAGAAGCAAGGATACCACGAACATGTAAGTCCCTGGGAATCAGAACTGTGGAGAGTGATCAGCTTTTGTAGGCCACAGAATCTGTGGCATTCCAGGCCAATCACACCCTCTTTCTGCCACAGCTGATTACAAATTAGAGTTTCCTACAACTCCCTGCCCACGAGGCTCCGTAATGTCCTCTTTTAGGGATAAAGGGACTCATCTGATGGCTGAATCGCACCACTGAAGTCCCTGAATGTCCCGTATCTTTGTCTCCCTGTATCAAAACTCCAGAAAGTCTCACCTGATCTCCCAGCCTGTTTTATGGATGAAGGCAGAAAGCCTCTGTGGTTATGTTGGGTGAGACTTTGACACCAGCATGTAAATTGTGGAACTGACTAAGATCAATGAATGAATCACAGCATCAAAGCAGCACCAGGGCCCTCCAGGCTTAACCAAGCCTCAGTGAACCTCAGCCCCAACATGCCAGACAATGTTCCGAGACATAATTTTTCTTTGTACCTCAGCCAAGAATGTGGCAGAGTGGCAGTGACGGGGTACTCACACTGGTTTCCCACAAGTAGGTGCTCCAAGGCAGTGTCTCGGCCAAGTAACGAATCTTAAGTGTGCTCGTGTCGTTAAGCTGGCAACCCTATTTTTCCCTCCCCTGATGCAGCAGTGACACAGCCTTCAGAGGCAGTGAGTGGGGAAACCGTCTTAGCCTTTATACTCCATAGGCAGAGACAGGAATTCCTTTTCAGCTGGTGCGTGTTTTCTTCCTAACCATTAAATGTGTGCTTCCACAATCAATTCTCTGATTCTCTGACATCAACTAGGTGTCCTGGCATTCAATTCTATTCTGACGCTACCCAGAGTTAGTACAGACCCCACGGGTTAAGTGCTGAATCCCACAAGACTGCCCCCACTTCAGACGCCAGCCACAGATGACATCTCTAGGTGACCTGTACTGCTGCACTAGCTGACTACAAATCGGGGTTTTCTGCAACTCCTCTCACCAGGCTCCATAATTTGCTACAATAATCACAGAACTCAGGAATGGGCTTTACTTCCTATTACTGGTTTAGTATTAAGAATGAGCTCAGGAAATGGAAGAGGTGCACAGAGCAAGGTATGGCGGGGAGGTGGTGCAGAACTTCCATGCCCTTCCCGGGCTCACCATCCTCCCAGCACTTTGAGGTGTTACCAACCAAAAACCTCCAAACCTCCTCATTGTGAGTTTCGTATTAAGGTTTAATTACATAAGCACAATTGATGAAATCATTGGCCCTTGGTGGCTGACTTCAATCTCCTGCCCCCGTTCTCTCTCCCAAGGTGGGGCTGATATATAGGTATATATACACGTATATATACATATATATACACACACACACATATATACACATATATACACACGTATATACACATATATACACACACATATATACACACGTATATATACATATATACACACATATATACAAGTATATAGACATATATACACACATGTATATACACATATATACACACATATATACATATATACACACGTATATATACATATATATGCACGCACACTATATATACATATATACACACATATATACATATATACACATATATACATGTATATACACACATATATACATATATACACATACACATATATACACACATATATATACATATATACACACATACATATGTACATATGTATATATACATGTATATACACACATATATATACACATATATATACATACCCACTATATACACACATACATATGTACACATGTATATATACATGTATATACACACATATATATACACATATATATACATACCCACACACACACACACGCATATATATATTTGAGATGGAGACTTGCTCTGTCACCCCCAAGTTGGAGTACAGTGGTGTAATCTCAGCTTACTGCAACCTCTGCCTCCAGGGTTCAAGCGATTCTCCTTTCTCAGCCTCCCAAGTAGCTGGGATTACAGGCGCACGCTACCACACCCGGCTAATTTGTGTATTTTTAGTAGAGATGGGGTTTCACCATGTTGGCCAGGCAGGCCTCGAACTCCTGACCTCAGGTGATCCATCCACCTCGGCCTCCCAAAGTGCTGGGATTGCAGGCGTGAGCCACTGTGCGAAGCTGCTGGGGCTGATATTTTAACCCTCTAGCCACGTGGTTGTTTTTTTCTGGTGACCAGCCCCCATCTTGAAGCTATCAGGCCCTCCATCCTGCCAAGAGTTGCCTCATTAGCGTAAACATGGCTATGGTCAAAAAGGGCCCCTTTACAAATCACAAATTATACTCCTGTCACCCACAAAATTCCAGGGGTTTTGGACGCTCTGTGCCAGGAACCAGGGACAAAGACCAAACTGATTGATTCATTCATTCACTTATTTACTTATTGTACCACAGCTGGTAAGAAGTCATTAACATGTGTTGAGGGAAGACAGGATGAGGCAGAATGAGTTTGAAAGTTCCAGGATTTTTGGCTTAGAGTTCACCTCTTGGGAGGGTTTAAGAGCTAAGTAATTCAGCTTCACCCACGTATCCACGTACACATAGACATGGATTAGTTGTGAGGTGGAAGGTGGGGAGGTGGCAGAGCAGGTGCCAGAAGTGGGAGACCCAGGCTGTGATAGAGATCCCTGTAGCCACAAGGCAAGGAAGGACCCAGAGACGCCAGCTGAGCACCATTCCTTGGACTCCCGAGAACCCATCCACAGCAATCAGGGACCCTGACGTGAGATCCACGCATCATCGAGGAACAATCTGAAGGAAGTAGGATGCCCCTTTACTGAAAATCAGATTAGGAAAGTAAAAAAGGGGAAAGAGGCATTCTTACTACGGTAGGCTTCAGAACTACATTCTGAGCCTGGTGGTTTTGGCTTATGTCTGTGAACAGCCAATGGGTGGCTAGTTCTCCAAACAGTGGAAATTTGGCCTTGTCCTCCATGACTAAACACATTTCTTAACAGGCAGCCTTTCCCCTACTGCTAAGTGGTTTCGGGTACTAAAATATTAAAGAAATATTGTTGGCTTTCGTGGCCACTGGTGGAGCTTAAATTTTTCAACCTGCTTCATGAAAACACAAAGTGTTAAATATTAACTAAATTGGTCTATTTTTAGCTTTCTGTTCTGCTTAAGCTTTCTCTTCCTAAAGCACTTTGCCTGCCTACCAGCCCCTTGTAAGAAACTTTTTGCCTGGACAAGAGCCATGTCAGTGCGGATGGAGCAACCTGGATGTAAAATCAAGATATTTAGGCAGCTTGATGGATCCAAGTAAAAATATTGGTATTATAAGCAATTCTTGGGGCTTTCATGCGAACTATGACCCCTCAGGAGCAATGGAGTTCTTAAGCTGTAGTCTTTATATTTTGACAAAAAGAAAAGAATTTGAGATTATTTTGTTAGTGAAAATAGCCTTGGTATACATATTGTTTTCTCCCAAAGCAAATGTTCCAGAAAATGAATCGATCAGGGTTTCTAATTCTGCTGTTTTAAGCCATGCTTTGCCTTAATTGACTGTGTCACTTAGTGGTATTAGCTTAAAACCCTGATCTCTTTAGCTAAGCCAGGTAGAACACTGACTTCACAGGCAGTAAGTAGAAGGGGGCTGGCTGACCCTCATTTTTTTGGGCAGAGATGGAGATTCCCTTTTCACCCAGAAAATGGTCCAAACTACTGGATTGATGGGAAGTCAGGAAGATGCAAAAACAGCATATGGCTCTGACTTCTTTTTAAGGCCACTTAGACAAATGACAGTGAGTGATTTTGAGGAAAATTAGTATCAGAAAGAAAAAAGAAAGAAAGAAAAAATTGCAGTACCATATAAAACAGGCAGTCACTGGTTATCATTCTGAAATATGATTTCAAGAGAATTTTCCACTTTGATGCCAACAGAGCACTTTTCTTTTCCCTCCCTACCTCCCTCCCTCCCTCCCTCCCTCCTTCCTTCCTTCCTTCCTTCCTTGCTCTCTGTCCTTCTTTTTTTCTTTTTTCCTTTTTTTTTAAGACAAGGTTTCTCTCTGTCACCCAGGCTGGAGTGCAGTGGTGCTGTTATAACTCACCATAACCTTGAACTCTTGGGCTCAAGCAATTCTCCCGCCTCAGCCTCCAGAGTAGCTAAAACCACAGACCTGTGTCACTAAGCCATGCTAATTTTTTTGTTTCATTATTATTAATTTTTGTAGAGATGGGATCTTGCTATGTTGAGTGAACTCCTGGCCTCAAGCAATGCCCCTGCCTCAACCTTCCAAAACGCTGGGACTACAGGAATCAGCCACCGCACCCAACCCTTAACAAAGCATCTTTCTATGAAGTACCACATGGCTAAGATTATAAGAAAATTCCACTGGTCCCATCAGCCTTTCCCCCAACACAAAGTAGCCCTGTTCTTCGACCAGCTGCAAAGACTTCATTTCACTCAACTGTGGACTCAGACCTGCAAAGATACCATTGAAAACATTAAAAAAAAAAACAAAAAAAAAAACCTCAGAGTGCGAACTTTTCCTGACCTTATTTTTGGGGTGGAGCTCACAGTACAAGTGCACATTTAAAAGCCTGCAATGGAGGTGTTGGGATTACTTGCCATGTTGGAGCACATCAGTGTCAGCACTGACAGACGATCTAACAGGGGTTCTCAACCTTCACCGTGCATGTGAATCATCTGGGCGGAATCACGTGAGGGAGAATTAAAATATACAGATGTCCAGGCCCCACCCCAGAGATTCTGATTCTACTGGTCTAGGATGGGACCAGCATTTCTGAAAAATGTCGTTGGTGATTCTAATGTATAGTCAAAATTGAAAATCATTCCATCTTCTTTATTTTCAAGATGCGGTTACTGAATACCAGAAAAGTGAAATACTTTTGTAAAGCTGCAGCTGAAAATTTGTGGGGCTGGGATTCAATCCCGGGTACTTCTAACTTCAAATTCCTCTCCCCTTCTGCCAACGTATTTTATAGATCGTACGGCCTTGATGCGGCTGAGTTGGAATATAGATCTCAGGTCTCCTGGATTCCTGCCTAATGATTTTCTGGCTCCACCGCATCCATATCCACTTTTTTTCTAGCTCTTGACTTACTGGAGTGAGAGTCAACAGCAATTTTCCCCTTTCACTGAACTTCTGGATAGGTTGTCCGAGAGAATATGAAGTTAGCTTTCTTTCGTTTGAACATTAGGCAAAAGTAAAGTCAATGAAAATTTATAGCCAGGGCTCAGAAACTCATTTCTATAGGATTCTGTAACCAAGCTTCCAGAAGGATTTGAGAGTCTTAGACACTTGGTTTTCCCAGGAATGAGCCAGTCAAAAAGAGGTCACCAGTTGAACTAGATGATTCTGATTCAACAAATCCATCTCCTTTGTCCACCTTCTTTAGGAATTTTTCCTTATTTACAAAGGATTATGGAAGAAACGAGTTAATTTCTACGGCCTCTTTTTTCTTGCCTTCTTAGAGAAAACATCTTTTACTTCCAAATTGATTTGAAAATTTATGATAAGAATGAAGAGAAAAACAACTAGCTTACTGAGAGCTTATTGGCAAACACTTCGCATGTTATATTATAAAATTTCACAGCAATCACATGACATAGTATGTTTCTACTACATAGCTTTTCAACTGATGACACTAAGGCTCAGAGAAGTTAAATTATTTATCTAAGGTCACACAGCTAGCAAGTAGTGGAACTGGAATTCACAGCTTGACACCACAAACTCGGGCGCTGGGCTTTGTCAGTGTCTGTAATAGAAAGGGCTGATGTGATGCCTGTGGTTCTGGTCTTTATCTGTTAACCCCTTCAGCCTATGTACAGAAGGCATGGGCTATACCGAGGACTTTCTCCTTGGCAAGATTTGCCTCCTGTTATATGCAAAGGAAAAGATTTCCTCTTCACATCAATGGTCTTCAGAAAATAACCTACCACATCCAATCACTTGCCTCAAGGCTGGACAACTGTGATATGCAAAACACTCTGGAATTCTCATGGAGCAAATCAGCACTAGACTGAATTTGAGACCACGTTCTTCTCAACTCCTTCTGCTGCTCTAGCCTGCTTCCCTCACTTACTAGCATTTTCTTTTCCTTCTAAAGAGCATTCAGTATATTACGAGTATATGAATCTCTGTCTCAGACTCTACTCTTGGGAAACCTGAGCTGAGACAATTGGGACCAGGAGTAGTCCTAGGAAGCTGACTTTAAGGATGAAATTCTGAAGGTGGATCACTTCGGACCTTCTGCTAAAGGAGGTATCATCACTGGTGGTAGGTGCAGAGTGATATTCCCTGGCTGCTGTAGCAGCTCAGTTAAGAAGACTCTCACCTGTAGTGAACTGGGTGGGACACATGGCAAATACATATGGTACTGATTCCCCCAGTTCTTCTCTAAGGGGAATGTTGGTCATTTACTCAGGTAACAGCACAATGAGAAAAACGGAATACCCATACCATTTGAGGGTTGTAGATACAAAGTTCAAGTTGACACTGACACACAGGGACCCAAAGCTCCATCTAGGCCTCCAGTAGGGTAAAAGTATAGAGGAGTCATGTAATAAATGAAATCCCAACCTAGGTCTGTTTCACAGTGTCCACTGGATCCAGATACCACCCAGTGGTTGATTTCCTCAGTTCCTGAATACATAATGGAAATGGACACGTTAAGTTGTTGGCAAAATCCTTACATTGGTTCATTGACCGATACACTTAGAGCTATTTAATAAGAAAGGTTCAGTGCAAGCAACTGAAACTCCCTTCATGTCCAGTCAAGATAGCAAATGTAAAATAATCATTATATCTTTGGAGAAATGGTAGATAAAGATTTAAAGGATGCAGGGGCAATGGTCCTGCAAAAACTAGGTTCATCATGGAGAATAACAGTGTACCACTGCAAACTTAACCAATTAGTACAGCCAATTGCAGCTGCTGTTCTGGAAATGGTGTCTTTATTAGAGACTCTGGCAAGTGGCATGAAGCTATTGATCTGGCAAATGCATTCTTTTCAATACCCATCAAATAGGAAGACAGAAGCAATTTGCATTCATATGGGATGAACAGCAGTATACATTCATGGTCTTGCCCCAGAAATATGTTAATTATCTTTCTCTCCATCCCTATATTGTCTGAAAGGATCTGGGCCATCTGGACATTCTATAGATGAACACATTCACCCATATTGCTGACATCATGTAAGTTGGCCCTGATATGCAAGAAGTGGTAAAACACATGCACTCTAGAAGGAGAGAGAGAAATTCTAAAAATATTTAGAGTCCTGATACATCCGTTAAATATTTATGGACCCTGTATTCTGGCACAAAATGGGTCATCCTTTCTAATGTAAATGACAGGCTATTGCACGATGTACCTCCTACCACTGAGAAAGCAGCACAGGGCTTAGGTGGCCTCTTCGGGTTTTAGACACAGCATATTACATTCTTGAGAATACTACTCTGACCCATTTATTTGGTAATCCTGATGTTTTAAGGGGACCTAAAGCAAGAAAGGGCTCTGAAGCAGGTCCAGGCTTCACTATAAGCAACCCTGTCACTTGGGATGCTTTATGGAGTTTCTAGCAAGTCCCAAGAGAGAATTCATAGGGTTTCCTATGATTTCCTAGGTTCTTGAGCAAAAGAATACCATCTGCACGTTAGACATATATGCCATTAAAACCACATGCATATGTGTGCACACACATGCTCAAACTCAACTGCTACTGAGCCCTGACAGAGACACCACGTCTTACCATAAGACATCAAATGGCCATGGAGTCAGAATTGCACATAATGAACTGGACTCATCAAGTCATAAAATTGGGGTGGCCACTGCAAGATAGAAGTTGTATATTCTGCATTGAGCTGGACAAGGTTCAGAGAGTACAGGTGGCCTAGACATCAGACCCCATGTCAGTTCTCCTCTATCCTATCAATGCCTCTCGCACAGCTCACACCTTTCATCTCAAGAATCATTCTCTATGTTCAGAAGGCAGAGGAGAAAATCTCCTGTACTTAATATGTAAATGGACTCAGATCAGTAGGTTTGTATGAACTGGAGATGAACTTCTTCACTCTAGCCCCACTTAGAGATGGCCCTGAAAAAACAGAGATGAGAACACAATTTCTCAGTGGGCAGAGCTTCAGGTCATGCTCATTGGCATCTGCTTTGTGTGGAGAGATAATTGACCTGAGATTAGAATATATATGGACTTATAACCAATGCAAATGGCTTAACTGGTTGGTTGAGGAAGTGGGAAAAACAAGATTGGAAGAGAAGACAAGGAGATCTGAGGAAGAGTTACGAAGATGGACATGTGGAAATGGACATCGAGTGTGATAATCTTTGTACTGCATTTTATGCCCACCATAGAATATCTGCTGAAGAAGAGGCACCAACACCCAACTGGAAAGGTTGATGCAGCCAGTTAATGGTAGCCAACCTCGGTCCTTGACCACTCCATTGTTTAGTAGTGAGTAGGGTTGCCACTGTAGTGGAAATAGAGGCTATGCATCTGTCCAGCAACTTTGGCTTCCTCTTGCCAAGAGTGAGACTTGCCAGGTTGGACTTCAACTGTTTAATATCCAACCTGCCAGTAAAAGAGACCAAATTGAGCAACTATAGGGTGCCATCCCATCAGTAAGACCAACCAGCTACTACTGTTGGCCTTTCAGTTACACTGGATCCCTTCTTCTCTGGAAAGAGCAATTCATCTTAATCACAATTGGCATGTATTCTGGATACCAGTTTACCTTTTCTGCCTGAAGTCCCTCTGCCAGTACCATTATTCCAAAGGCTCACAGAGGGCTTCATCTTCCAGCGTGTAATCTTGCATAGTATGTCCTCAGTCCAAGAGACTGGCAAAGAGAGGCACAGCAGTGGGCACGTGGGCATGGCATTCGCTGGTCTTACCACATATTGTACCACGTGGAAGATATCAGCCGGGTAGAACGGTAGAATGTCCTTTGGAAAGTGCAGCTGAGGCATCGGCTTTGAGATGACACCCTCTAAGGATGGAGCTTTTAAAAATGTTTGGAGTGCATCTCCAATAGCTAGAACACACAGGTCCAGGAACCAAGCAGTAGACGTAGGAGAGCCTCCTATGACGTTCATTCCCAGAGGCCCTCTTAAGGAACTTGTGCTTCCTGCCCCTGAGTGTGAGTCTCAAGTTCTAGTTCTCAGAAGGCCTGTGCTTCCATCAAAGGACACAGTAAACATCACGCTGAACTTTAAATTGCATTGACCACATGGTCACTTTGAGTTTCTCGTGTCAAAAGACCAGCAATGAAAGAAAGTAGTTACCATGTGTCTTGTGAGGGGTTATAGCCTAATCATCATGAAGAGGTAGAATTGTGATTAAGCAAAGCAGGCAGGGAAGTGATCCACTGGGGTACCTCTGGGTACTCTCATGCCCAATTACAACTATTAGCAGGTATAGAGAAGGAAAACGATAAAATCAAGTAAAGTCTTGAGATCACATACAGCAGCAGGGGTGTGATTTATGCTTTTCCTATCAGTTTCCCCAGTATTTACAACCAAGCAGGATCATGAAGAAGCTGTATCCAGATGGGGGAGAACTTAGTGTCAGAAGCACCCATAGGGCTGACAGCTAAAGGAGTGGACTGTAGTAGTTGCTATTGGTACTTATGCCATATTCCCCTTACTGCCCAGCAAATCCACCCCTCAGCCCCTGCAAGTACTGCGGCTAATGGTTCACGCCTGAGACTGACCCCATCTTCCTTCTTTTGCTACTACTGTGTAGCTGTTTATGCTACCGTTGACCCTAATGTGTTGCAACTCTAATGGGAACCACTTTCCTCCACGGCTGACCCCTACTTCTAACTATTCCCTAGCGTTTGGGAAGAGACCCTGGTCTCCTTCACGGTTCAGTCACAATCACAGTACTAACTGAATTTCACTAATACTACTAATTAAATTTCAGTTCAATTTGGGGAAGATGTTCCTCCCCACTCACTGGATATGGTCTACCTTCCACGCTCAGAAAACTCATTCCCAGGCTTCAACAGCGTCCTGATAAAGTGTGGCATGGTCAGACCAAATTCAGTTCAGTTCCTGTGAGTCTATCCTCTAGCACAGTCATCCTTACTATCTCACTTGAGGCTTCTGCATGGCTGTCAAACAAAGTGGTCAGGGCCCTATCCTTTAACAAGGAGGAGCAGTCCACTTCTACAGGCCTAGACAAATCAAGACTCTCCAGGACACCCGCCCAGATGTCCTCTCCAAAGTTTCAGTGTCCCACCCTATGAAGACCTAGATGTTAGTGTAGGAGACTTGCTGGGGCTGATTCGTCAATATTTTCTCAAGTTCTGGTGCCCTTACAGATAGATCCTGAGCCTGGTTCTCAGAATGACCAGCCCTCCAAATATAAGAGAGAAGCATTTCTTTAAAGGATGCCAAACAGGTCCTCTGGTGTTCACATTTTACTTTACATTTTTGATGATCACCCTAAGCCTCTCGTTTTCTCTCTTCAAAGCCTCAGTGGTGTTCAGCCACCCAGTTCCTCAGTTCTTATAATTACCATTTCCCTCATGCTGCTCCACTCCCAGAGAAAGTGCACAAGCAGGGGCATATCCTTCTGCCTGTGTCCCAACCCAGAGGCTGAGAAATCTTGCTCTAGCAAGAGCAGCCTGTCCTCCCAGTCGTAATCCTGCTTTCTAATAGAAGTCTGGATATAAACATAAATATATCTCTCAAGAACAAGCTATATATTTAAGGCACAGAGCAATTTAAATCTAATTTAAAGAAAACAAGTCTTTAATTCTGTGTTGATCTTGTCCCTAAAAATGTTTTACCTAGTTCACATAGTTGAACTGAAACTTAACATTGCTCAGTCTGAAGTTATCTACATTTAAATTAGTTCACTGATTCTAGAGGGCATTGGTTACATGTTTGTTTCACATCTATACTATAAGAGGGATTGTCTTCCCTGAAGATAACTTCTATCTTCCATCTTAAAAATGAGGTGAGAACTTGCAATGGCCCCAAGGACAGTTTTCTAACTTTGAAAACATCAAAGATACGGCCTCTATCAAGTATCTCTTCCATTTAAAGATCAATGCATGCGTATAGACAAATTGTACACCCAAAGGAAATAAACACTACCCAAAGCTAATTACTCTTAACACATTGATATATTTCCCACCAATAAGGATTGGTCAGAAGACACACATCTGAATGGATATGTTTTTAAAAATCTCAAGGAGATAATTTATATTATTTATAATTTGTAATTGCAGTGTGAATTATTTTTGTGTGTAAGTTATTTAGAAGGATACTTCAAAGTTTTTATTTCGGTGGCATAATAATTTGCTCATTTTTAGTTTTATTTTATTCTGGTAAGAAAAAAGGATGAAAGGAAAGGCTGTACCTTTCATTTATTGTTTTTGCTTTTTTAATTTGAGATTATTTTTGTAACCTAAAGTGCTCAATTAAAAAAAAACGTATTCTACAGATGGTGAATGTTGAGGTTTATTGCTCATTTGTAAGAGGTATCTGTGTTACTTATTGAGTAGATTTTGTAGTTTCTATATATACACTTCATTATTGCTTGTTTGATTTATCATGAGTAGTGATATATCTTAATATCCCCAACTATTACTGCATGACCATTTTTCAGAGGTTTTGTTAAATCTGCCTTGCTATTTTATTCATCTCATACATGTTTGTACCACTCATCAAAAGAAGTGAACTTTTGCTCCCTTCAATATTTTTGTCTTGAAGTTGGTGTTTGATATTCATGCTTGTACTTCTCCTTCCTTTTGTTTGATTTTGATTGATGTATCTTTGTCTAATATTTTTCTCTTCACATTCTGAACACCTTTGTTTTAGATGTTCTCTGGTGGACAGGGATTGGCTAATTTTTTTTTTTTTAAAAAAGCAAACTCGAGAGTCTTTGCCTTTTAAGAGGCATTTAACATCAGCTTTGACTACCACAAAAGGCCTATTTCATGTTCTAACATATAGTTTTGTACTTTTTAAATATTGTTTTATGCTGTTTCATTTGTGACTCCTATTTGCTCTATAAACCATGTTTTCTTTGCTTTTACTTTCTTTGATGTTTATCTTTTAATGTTTCAAAAGTCTCTTTGGTTGCACCTTGACTAATTCTCAGAGTCAAGAAGGAAAGGATCTTTTGAGTACACAATCCTCCACGCTCTCCTCTCTCCACATTTCTCAGACTTTGTTAATATTAGCTGACGTTTTAATCTCAGATTTTTTTCATAGAATCATGAATTTTACATTATTTTAAAAGGAGCAGATGTTTTGATTTTAGATTCATTTTACAACTAGATTTACATTTATCCTGGAGAGAACAAGATAAATATGAAGGATGTTTATCTAGTTTTAGAGCTGAATCCTGTCAAATTTAATGCAAAGTCTCCATTTTTCAGTTTGTAATATTTTAGTATCGCTCAATTAGTTGGAGACAATCTTTAAATAATTGTTTCCTATGGATTTTTTTGGAGTTCTTGTTTAATACATATATCTTTTTTTTTTTTTTTATCACTTCCATTGATAAAAGATGTCTTGTATCTCAATAGTTTTTGCTCCAAACTGTAAGTGTTGCTCCACTACCTTATGGGATTGATACTGCAGATGAGAAGTTAGAAGACAGCCCCGAACTTGCTTTTCCTTTTCTACACAACCCTGTTTTTTTTTTTTTTTTTTTAGACAGAGTCTCACCCTGTCGCCCAGGCTGAAGTGTAGTGGCACGATCTCGGCTTACTGCAAGTTCTGCCTCCCAGGTTCATGCCATTCTCCTGCCTCAGCCTCCCAAGTAGCTGGGACTACAGGCACCCGCCACCACTCCAGGTTAATTTTTTGTATTTTTAGTAGAGACGGGGTTTCACCATGTGAGCCAGGATGGTCTCGATCTCCTAACCTCGTAATCTGCCTGCCTTGGCCTCCCAAAGTGCTGGGATTACAGGTGTGAGTCACCACGCCCGGCTTCTACATAACCCTTTCTTTTTGCTGAAGTACTTCTTAGGCATATTGATCCTTTTAATTTAAACAGTATTCCAAAATTAAATGAACATGTTCATACTATTTTGCCTAAGACAGCTTGGGAATTGCAATCCATACACAGAGGTCATTTTTTTTTTTTTTTAATCCTTGGCCCATGGAGGGTGGATTTGTATTTTTTCTTCGATAATTGCTTATGCTTTATTTCTCCCCTTGACCTTTACTCCTGGTCTTTCATCTCTGTTATTTCCTTTCTCAGTATTTCCTTTCAGACCTTTCCCTCTGTATCCTTAAGCATGGATTTAATTTATTTTGCAGCATCAACTATGTCTTCTCCCTCCTTTTTTTTTTTTTTTTTTTTAACTTTTCAAATGATAATTCGAGTAGGTTTTCATCCAGGGAAGCTCCATCCTACAAGTCTGACGTCTTTGTCCTCCACTGTTCCCCTGATCCTCCTGATCTTTCAGCCTTGTGGAGAAATAGAATTGGCTTTGGGGCCCCATGTGCTCTGCCCACCCCTGTGTCCTTGTCCTTCCTTTCCGTAGCCAGGCTCTTCCTCTTAGGATGAATTGTTCCATGGCCAGTTGTCACCACTGTATGCCCACTGTTCATGGAGATTTAACCTCCAAATAGATTTTAGAAAGACAGGAGGTGGAGTGAAGAGGGAGAGAAGGGAACGACTGTACGCTTGGTGTCTCAAGAGAACTCTCTTGGGTACTCTCCATTGGGGTCCTCAGAGTTCTGGTTTGCACCAGTCCTGGATTGCTTGTTTTTTTTTTTTTCAGATGAAGTCTTGCTCTGTTACGCGGGCTGGAGTGCAGTGGCATTATCTCAGCTCACTGCAACCTCCACCTCCTGGGTTCAAGCGATTTTCCTGCTTCAGCTTTCCAAGTACCTGGGACTACAGGTACGCACCACCATGTCTGGCTAATTTTTGTATTTTTAGTGGAGACGGGATTTCACCATGTTGGCCAGGCTGGTCTCAAACTCCTGACATCAGGCGATCTGCCCGCCTTGGCCTCCCAGAGTGCTGGGATTACAGGCGTGAGCCATTGCACCCAGGCCCGTCCTGGATTGCTGATGGCATATCTCCCTCTCCTTTCAGGGTCTCCTTCTCACCAGATGAAGGTTTTTCTCAATCCATCTTCACCTGCCTCGTCACTCAAGTTTTCCTCCCAGACTCAGGCATGCAGTTGCCTGCTAATCATAGGAAAGTCCACTTTTTAAAACCATCCACTCTGCCATCTCAGGTATCTCCCGAGAATCTTTGAGAAACTGAACTAGGAATGTGGACTGGACTAGGAATGTGGTTACTGTTCTTTACAGAAAACAAACAAACAAGCAATATCAAACTAGCTGTGAAGAAAACTATGAAGGATGTAGGAGGTATCCCACAGGAAGTAAAACTTAAAAACCAAGTTACTGGAAAGGCAAGGGTGATGCTTGTCCTCAGGAATAAATGGAACCAGGGACTTCAACATTGCTACAACTCTTCTTCATCATTCCCCGTCTTTATGTGACATTTCATTCTCTCTCTCTCTCTCTGTCTTCTCTCTCTCTCTCTCTCCTGTTTTTCTCTCTCTTCCTCTCTCCTTCCCAATTCTGGATCAATCAGTTGTAGCCAAGGAATAAGCTTATCTTAAAAAATGTAACCCTCTATAGAAACCATGTGTTTGGAGGAATAAAACTTGCTAAGAAATAAAAGTTTGCATTTTTACAATAATCATGGGGAGAAAATGGACAGAAAAAAAAAACCAATTGAACAACCAACAATCAAATAGCTGAACAAATAAATAAACGTGCCCACTGCATCATTCTCTGTTCTTGTTCATTAAAAATTTATTTAATGATACATACATACATGCTTTAAAAACCTAAACAGCATTACAGTAGTCATAATGAAAATCAGCAGTCCCAAGTATTATTCCTTCCCTGTACCCTGCCCCCTAAGACAACTGCTTTCAACTTTTAGCCAATTTTTCTAGTCTAAACTTCCATATTACCAAATATTATATTGGCACTGCTATATTTCTTAATATCATAATTGTAGACATTATTAATTTTTTTTTTTTTTTTTTTTTTTTGAGACGGAGTCTCACGCTGTTGCCCAGGCTGGAGTGCAGTGGCGCGATCTCGGCTCACTGCAAGCTCCGCCTCCCGGGTTCCCGCCATTCTCCTGCCTCAGCCTCCTGAGTAGCTGGGACTACAGGCGCCCGCCACCGCGCCCGGCTAATTTTTTGTATTTTTAGTAGAGACGGGGTTTCACTGTGGTCTCGATCTCCTGACCTTGTGATCCGCCCGCCTCGGCCTCCCAAAGTGCTGGGATTACAGGCTTGAGCCACCGCGCCCGGCCGACATTATTAATTTTTTAATTGAAGGTGAACATCTGGCCCGGCACGGTGGATCACGCCTGTAATCCCAGCACTTTGAGAGACCAAGGTGGGTGGATCATGAGGTCAGGAGATCGAGACCATCCTGGGGAACATGGTGAAACTCTGTCTCTACTAAAAATACAAAAAGTTAGCCAGGCATGGTGGCAGATGCCTGTAGTCCCAGCTACTCGGGAGGCTGAGGCAGGATAATGGCGCGAACCTGGGAGGGGGAGCTTGCAGTGAGTGGAGATCGCGTCACTGCACTCCAGCCTGGGTGACAGAGCGAGACTGCATCTCAAAAAAAAAAAAAAAAAAAAAAAAAAGAAATAAAGAAAGTGAACATCCAATTCTTTTACATACTCACATATGCTTATTGTCCTTTCTCTATTCTTAGTATAGCTAAATCATGCTTATTGGCAAATTCAATAGTTGGTCCTTATGTTATTATTATTGTGAAAATGAAGTATTATTCATTAGTAAGCCATGTGGTACACTGTAAAGAAATATATTTATCTTCTTATATAATGCTTTTCCCTTTGCAAATTTGTAATTGTCTTTTTTTAAACTTTTTTGGTTTTTATATCATTATTACTAATACTTCCCAAAATCTTTAATGCAATTGTTAAACTACCAATTTTTATTTTTCCTTGTGGTCAAGGATGGGTGCTAGAGAAAGCTCAGACATCATAGGAATGACATAATACTGGAAAGAAAGCCTTTCCTGATTTCTCAGAACTGGAAATAATTTCTCATTTGAGAATTTCCACTGACTGTATCTCTCACGGTCCTGAACCTTTCTGACTTACCATAGTTATTTGTCTATGCATCTTATCTTTTCTACTAGACTGTTTTTGCGCTTTGAGGGCAGGGTCTATGCCGAATTCATTGTCCCAAGTGCCCAAGCCAGTGTTCTTATGAAAGGCCACCCTATAAATACAGAGAGAATAAATAAACTCTGCAATTCACTCTAATATTTTTACAATTTTTTCTGTGTTCATGTTGAATAGGTACCATGGTGCTGATGGAGGGAGACTGAATTTCATGAACTTAATCCATGTGCTGTGTTGAAATACTTAACAGAGAGTTGTATAAAGGAAAGTTAGGGGCTTTAAGTAGCTTCTCCAGTAAGTGGAAGAACTAGGATTCGAAGCCAGGTATCGCTGTAAATCCTGTGCCCTCATCCACCACATTCCAGGCTCAGTTCAAAGCCAAAAAACAGGTGGCAATGCATTAGCATGTTACTCGGGTCTCTAAGATGTTTTCCATTTTTATCATGGAGGTGCTAACCTTTTTTTTTTTTTTTCCATGTAACTTCAAAGTCTGTAATTTCAAACATGAATATCCTTAAATTCTAAAAAGATTTCATTTTTGGTGGATGCGAACATGCCATCTGAAAAGCTACTGAAAACAGTGTTTGCCGTCTCTGAGCCTCTACTACTACAGTTTTTTTAAAGACATCTTCCAGGATTTGTAAAGACATGAAAAGAGTTCTCTTCAATGAGGTATGGCCTGCTTTGAGCTTGTTTTCCATTTGTAAATCCCTGAAGACAAACACCTGCATTCTAGGTCATTTCAGGAAGAGCAAGGATCCCAGAACTGAAAAAAAAAAAAAAAAAAAAAAAAAAAAAAATCTTTCAGCATTTGGTGATTTTCTGTCGAGTGTACCAGTAGAGGGCGCCTAACCATCAGCAATCGTCTCAGAAACGTCCCTCCATACGCGCTCGGGCACCAAATGTATTATCTTGTACTTTTTCAAGCTGCCGATGAACAGAATGGGCAAACCCATTTTCTCTTCATTTTGCAATTGCCTCGCATTGTGTAAATGAAAATGCCTGCCTGCCGGGCCTAGAGGTGGTGGTGGGGATTTGGGGGGCTGTGTAAGGGAGGAAAACACAGCTTCTCCTTCACATAGAAAATTGGAATAAATTATCAGCAAGACGTTATTAATTCTGGCACTGTGTTTACCTGGTTCATCCATCGCAATTTGGCGACTGGCATGCGGCTTTCTCAGCTATTTATAAGGCCTTGTATGTGATTATGCCAAACGTGTTTAATTTTTTTTAACACATCCCTATGAACTTATGCCAGATGTCAATGAATTATACAACCTCAGACTGTTAGCAGAGACTACGGTGATCATTAGTAGACACTGGTCAGTATGCAGATGAGTGGACTGATGCCAGAGGATGCAAAGGCCTTGGCCAGGATTTCCCAATTAGTTAAAAGTACAGTGGGTACCAAAACCCACTGCGGACCATGCTCTCAAAACCACTTATTTAATCCTTTGGATGGGAAACCCATTTAACACTTCTGATTAGGAAGTCCCCTGTAACCAGTACCTGCGGGAACCCAGATTATGATGTCAGAGCCACTGGGGCAATGAGATTAATTTATGAAGATTTTTCAGAGGGTTTAACTCAAATGCATACATGTGGATTGGCTTTAGTACTGGGATTTAGATTGGCTCTCGCTTACGTAGCCCGTTTTGCCTTCTTGCTTCTCATGCATGCCTTTGTTCTTCTGAGCTAATATTTTCCAATTTTCTCTACCGTAGGCCACCTCTAGGAGACAAGGTTTTAAAGGGAAAGTCATACGTGTTATCAGGATTCACAGAATCCTGCATGATCTAACCCCTAGCTACTGACTGATCTGCACCAAATTCTGGCTGTCCTTTCACTCCCCCGGAACACTACCTAGCCCATCGTTGGCACTGTAAGCTCATACCTGCTGTAAAACCTTTACACAGCTGTTCCCTTTGCCTGCAGTTTTCTTGCCTCAGATCTTCTCATGGCTGGGTCTTTCTCCAAATATCAGCTCTTCCTCCATGAAGCCATCCCTGACCAGTGGAACTAGGTGGTCACCCACTGATGCTTTACTCCATCAACTTGTGCTATTTCTTTCTTTCTTTCCTTTTTTTTTTTTTTTTTTTTTAAAGTGGAGTCTTGCTCTGTCGCCCAGGCTGGAGTGCAGTGGCACGATCTTGGCTTGCTGCAAGCTCCGCCCCCCAGGTTCACACCATTCTCCTGCCTCAGCCTCTCGAGTAGCTGGGACTACAGGCACCCGCCACCATGCCTGGCTAACTTTTTGTATTTTTAGTAGAGACAGAGTTTCACCATGTTCCCCAGGATGGTCTTGATCTTCTGACCTTGTGATCCTCCCGCCTCGGCCTCCTGAGGTGCTGGGATTACAGGCGTGAGCCACTACGCCTGGCCAACTTGTACTATTTCCTTATATCGCCCTTATAACTCACTGGCAATTTTTTCAGTTTTGTATTTACTTTTGTCTTTGAGCCCACTCCCATGACTAGAACGTGTATTTCATGAAAGCAGGGACCTCATCTTCTGTTTTCACTAGTTTTCTCTCCAACCCTTTGAACGGTCTTTGACTCATAACAGGCATTCAAGTCAGGCTACAGAGAAATGTTCATCTGAGCTGTGTGTAGGGAACCTTTCCTTAAGCCTGTTTTCATACAGCATCCACAAGCACCTTTCTCTTCAGAGGGAGTTCAGTGTCTTCATGGCCTTTGGAGGTTTCCATTCTTTGAGCGAGCTGCAGGCTGCAGTTGGTGCTAACTCTAAGGTTTGAATGGCAGCCTCCTCCTCAACATGTAGACAAATCTAGTCTGGCTGTGTAATAAGCACAAATCACCTGCCTTTGCTGACTCTCCCTTGGAACTCCAGAAGTCCCTCACTAAGGTTATTTCCTCCATAAAACTCTGTGGAGCAGAGTCACATGCAGGGCATAGACGAGTTGTGGGTGATGAGTTAGGATATTATCTGGAAATTGACTTTAAAGGGATGAGCAAAAGCAACTTAATCAAGTAGCCTCATAGGACTGTGAAACATCTTGGGATACCCAAGGTATGTGATGAGGTCTGGCCGCTCATTAAAGTTATTAGATCCTCTGGGAGGACAAGTTTAATAAATTTCCTTCGTCTCTCTTAAAATAAAACCTAATGTTGTTTCTTTTGGAAGAATGAGCGAGGCCTTTCTCTCTGCTCCATATCTCAGACTTGTGCTACAATTGGTGGGGTGAAATTAGATGTTAAGAGGAGTTTGGGAGGGTTAAGAAGGAAGGAATTCCACTGCACGTAACTGTACAGCCATCACGATTTCTGATCTCTCTCTCTCCAACCCACATCAAGGAGCAGAGGTACAACTGAAGACTCAGTAAGGTGAATATTATTTCTGGACTTGGGTGTCAATGGTGTCTAACAGTAATAATATTATTATTCCTAATAATTAAGACTAATAGACACCATTGATTGAATACTTGTTCTGTGCTAGGTGCCATTCTAGATGCTTCCTATAGCTAGTTTTATTTAATTCTCACAACAATCTTACGAGGTATTAGTTTTCCATTTTGCAGATAAGAACACCAAGCCTCAGGGAAATTTAGGGTGCAAATCTCAGGCGACTTAGATGGTAAAGTCATGATTCAAAAGTGGTCCTAGTGCCTCTACTACTTCACAGCCTTTCCCCATACTACAATGCTGTGAGCCACCAGAATGTCTCTTTGTATAAGCACTGACTCTTTAGGGATTTACGGAAGCCAAGGAATCTTAAGGGGTCACTAGTGATCTCACAATTACTTGAAAAAACTAAAACACATGAGTCACTTAGACTGAAGGGTACATGTTGGTGACACTGTTGGCAATAGAGACTTCATGGTGATAGAAGATATTGCATTTATTCTCAAGCTTGAACACTCATCAGTTCAAGTTTACTACTTTTGTTTATGTATTTAGCAAATATTAGGCATTTAAACTGTCAAGGCCAATGGGGAGCACTGGTTAAAGGGTAGTAGACAAGGTCAACATTGCTTTATTCTCTGAAATAACTTACAGCTTAAAATTCTCATTGAAGGAAAAGAAAAAAAAATCATAACTCCTATTGTCTAAATTTCCTTTAACTCGCCAGAAAATCGTTTCATCCTTAGCAAAAGTTACTAAGAAATGACTTCTGTTGTCACTTTGGTTCTGGCCCTTCTCTTCGTCAACTTGTTTCTGATATCACTCACAACATGTGTATTTATAATAAAAGGTTCCACTCTGGGGTGACCTCTGACAGAAAGGAACTTACCCAGCCCTGCTGACCACCCTTTACCAAAGACTAATGACCAGGCCCCCATTGATTCTATTTTTCATAGAGCCGGAAAAGGTCATTGCTATTCTTGAAGATCCCAAGTAATAGAATTGAAAACATAGGTCGAAATTAAAAAATGGAAATTTCATTAAAATGACGAACTGAATCTCCAGATTGAATAAATCACTTTCAGGAAAATAGTGACAAATGCTACCAACAGTAGATCTATTCAGGTTATGCTAATGAAAGTCAAGGCTAAAGAAAAACTAGAAACAATCTTTTGCCTTCTTTAAAGCAGAAGATTATCATGTAGGTCTCAGGTTTCCCCACAAAGACCATTTCAACACTGTAAGAAAATGGAGCAGTGTCCACAAGTCTAAGAGAAGGATGCGTGACCGGACACTATTATACCCAGCTAAGTTGTTCAGGAGTGTATGTGGCATGCAGTCATTCTCAAATGTAAAACAACTTAGGAAGTATTGTACCCATGACTCCTCCTTGAAAAAATTTAAAAAACAAATTTTACTTGATGAAATTTAGCAACCAATGATGAATGGAAAAGCTGAAAGTTACTCATGCCTCTGAGGAGTTTCCAGACTTAGGAAGCAAACAGTGTTTCTTGGATATAAGACCTTGCTGAGCTTTATGAAAACTGTGTGGCATGGTAGACAGAGCCCTGGATCCAATCTTGGTTTTATCACCAACTTACTGTGTTCAAGAATATTTCTCTTAATACCTGGGTCTTAGTTTTCTGCATCTGAAAAAGTGAGACTACCCTAGCTATGTACTCTCCATATACAATGAAAGACACAATCTTAGGCATTCCCAAATAATGGTGCTGTTGTGCTCCCATCCAATTCTGCATCTACCTACAACCCTGGATTCACATTCTTTTCTGATTCCTGTTTACACTCCATGTCAGTGATATTTGGGGCACTCCACAGTTGGTTATCCCTCTGGTAGGTTTACTGCTTAGTCAAGGCTTTTGTTAAAAGCCAAGGCTCATTCAATTGAGGCCTCATCTTGCTTGCTATGACATCATTAATCATGGACTTGGCTGGGCAGCCACTCTGGGACTTGGCTGAGCCCCAGCAGCTGTATTGTTAGCAGAAGGTTACCCTGCAAATTGTGATGCTGCTTTTCTTTCTGGTTTGCAGCAAAAGCTTCATTTGCCGGCAAGGTTTTAGGGAGGACATTCGAAGAGAGGACTTTTTAGCTCTGCGGTTCTTTGCTTTCACCTTTCCTCTGATGGGGACATGTGGGAGATCTGTGTCTCTCGAGTTTTCTTACCACACTGACAATAAAACAGCCATCATTGCCTTCTCTACAGCAACAGATACAGAGATAAAAATGGTGAGAGGAGGGATAGGAAGGCTGATGCCTGGCATAACTGCCTGTTCTATGGGTGCCCATGACATCCTGTGATTCTTTAGATTAGAGCACTTACCACACTGTCTGTCTACTTATTTGTATCTCTCAACAGGCACAATTCTGCATTTTATTTGTATTGCATCACTAACAACACATTCCTGCTACATAGGAGTGCCATTAATATTTGCTAAATAGCTGAACTAATGGAGGCCAAGACAAGGGAATCACAGGGGGAGAGTTGATGGCAAGCAATGTGGGTAACACAGGGTTTATTTACTTATTCGCACAAGTAATTCATTTGTTTGACCCAGCTCACTGAAAAAAGTGTCTACAATGGACGCACTCAACATCAGGTCCTAGCTATCCTTCTATCTTATACCCCCATACTTCTCTACCCTACCTTAACCCCAGCAGCCAATGTGATGAACACAGTCCACTGTCCATCATCTTTCTATGGACTGGAAACCATTTGTGTTTGACACTAGGTTCTTATTTAGCCACATGGACACTGTAGACCATCGCTTGTGTGACTGCACCAGTTATAGTAGAAATGATGGCCTGGCAGCATGCTTCTCTCTTGTATTGCTCATTTTGGAGCCAATGCCCAGATTTTAAACTTCTGCTCACTTATTTAATGAGCACATTCCTTTTGCCAGGCATTGTTTTGAGCACTAGAGATATAATGATGCCTCAGACTTAGTATCTGCCCTCAGGAGGCATTAAACCTAACTGTTGACTCATGCCCTGTAGTAGCACTTCTAATAACCTAATGCCTTTGGGTTGACTTGCTCATCTTCCTTTCTAGGGCTTTTTTCATTGGAATGATGGCATCAGATGAGGCAATATAGATACAAAAATGTACATGAGTTTATTATCTGGAGTTACCATAGCCAAGGTCAACAGGAATATAATAGGTCAGTAAAACCTATCATACATCTAAATAAACAGGACCAATTTTTCCTTCTGTACAGAAAGTTCACATTCTCCTCATAGTCTCATTTTTAGTATGTGGTACAATCTCTTATAATCCCCACATAATGTCTCCCCAAGGTGGAATAAGCTGGACTGTAGTTTCTTTCATGACTCTTTATTTCATTTACATAGGGCTCTTCCCATCATGATTAGAAGGGGCCGTGTTGAAGATAATGCACATAAGGTGGGCTCTTGGTAGAACACTCAGGGACAAATATTTGCACTTTGTCTCCATTCTTGAGTCATTGCATTTGCACCAAAGTTTTAAGAATAGATACATTTTGCAGCTTTCTCCTCTGGTTTTTCCAAGAGGTCTTATTAATAACCTGTACCATCCTCCTTCAATTTACCAATAATACATTTTATTCCCACATCCCAAACCTGGGTATTTTTCCCTCCTGCAATATAATGGATTCCTCCTCTTTCCAATACTACCTATTCAGTATTTATCACCTCTAATTCCATGAGTTAAATTAAAATGAACTTCATCTTTAATACAGGGACTTGCTCCAAATTTCACGTTTCTTCCAATGATGTCCCTATTCTATAGTTTCCTATGACAAAAAACTTGGAGTTATCTTGTTTCTTTCTTTTTCCCTATCTTTTTCAGTTAGTCACCTCTGTTGAATATTTTCTTGAACATTCATTGGGTCTAACCTCTTTCTCCAACACCACTGTAATCTCTTCAGTCCATAAACACGCATGCAAATGCACACACCTGACCACTACCACCACCACTGCCTTACATACAGACCATGGCCATAGATTTTTAGCTGATCTTGCTGCTGGCACACTCTTGAAATGCCAAAGCATCCTGTACTCTACCCCCAAATTCAACTTCCTGAAATCTTGCTTTCTGTAACTCAAAGTCAATATTTAATGTCTCCCATGGTGTTAGCCCATCTCTTCCTCCCCATGCTACTGCCTCCATCACAAGCCACCTCCTCTCAGGTGCTACTTCTGTCCATGTCTGCCAATGCTAATTTATCCTTTCATTAAACTCCTGTTGACATTGTGCCTTTATTTCACTCTGACTAGCTTTGAAATCATTTTCATGTGTTAATCTTGTCCATCTTCTCCTCTGGTATCCTAAAATTCAGGAGGTCTGCAAAACATAATTTAACATTCACCTCTTTAATATTTCATGTATTTTAGTCTTGTTGCCCCAAGCCAGATCTAGGCAAATTCACGTGCCTTTTAAAAAATTCAGTAGAGTGAGTCTATAAGTGAATTTATTCCTTAATCTTTTGAGTCACTCTTTAACTCTGGTTTTGGACAAGTCCCCTCTCCACCTTTGAATTGCCTAAGGATTGCATCCTCGCCAGTGAGCCCAGCCTGTCCCACTCCCCGTCCTCTATAATGCGATTCTGATTCCACCTCAGCTGGGACAGCTCTACTCGTATCCTCCCATCTTCCTTCCTGACCTCTTCATGACTGAGCCGCGTAAGAGCAATACATACGAACAACAACTAATATTTATTTAGCTCTAACGATGTACTCAGACTGTGTTAAGCACTTTCTCTCATTTGATCCTCACAAAAAACCCCTCTGAGGTAGGTAAATGTTTTCTGGAAAGAAACCACAGAGGGCCTGTGCCACTTCCATGGAAACAAAGGCTGTTTTCAAACACTGTTAAGAAACTGTTTCTATCTTAGGCTTTCAATGACCTGGATTGTCCATGTGTGGAAGAGGGGGAAAAAAGTGAGAGAGAGAAAGAAAGAAAGAAAAAAATTGCTAAAGGAAGCTCTTCTTTTAATGCATTGGTTAATTAATCAATTAATTTTGGGTTATGCACAGGCACTTTCTTCTCTGTAATTAGAAGGGAAAAAAAAGCGGGACTTTGTGCTTCTGGGGAACGCTCTGATCCTGAAAGGTGCAGGCTTTTGCTGCTGGAGTTTCCCTTTTCTCCCCAAGACCCATCCGTAGGTATTTCAGTGTTGAATAAACAGGCCTGCACGTTGTGTGCCCGGCTCAGGACACCCCGCTGAGAGTATGTCCTTAATACCAACAATGCCACACATTTATTCTAAGCTGACCCCACTGACCCTCAAAAGTTTGTTCCCTCAACTGGGTCTCCTTGGTCCTTTCATTCGCCTGAATTCCCTACACAAAGCCCTTGTCACATTCACAGTTCTCTTGCAACCAAACTGGGATGGGAAGAGAGGGGGAGTGGAAAAGAAGTTGAAAATAGCCAAACCTTGATCCTCCACCTAAAAGAAAGTGGGGACATTTGCATGTTAAACCATCCGCACACATTTCAGCTTCCTCTCACCCACACCCACCCCCATTTTAACACATTCTTTTCTAAAATCCTGAGAACTGGGGCCCACATCCCCATCTGAAGGAACTAGAGGTCCGTGTAGATAAGAAACCCCACTGTGAAGAAAGCTCCTTTCTCTCCTTTCCATTTGTAATTATCAAGAGTTTTAAAAAACATTTATATTCCAAATGGAAGGCTCTGGATTTTAGAAGGAGGAGAGAAAAGATACTTTTGGCTTTAAGGATACATTTTATTCCGGGTTTCTGCCCATGCCTCCTTCCCACCCCTGGGCTGTTTGTTTATCTTTGATCGGCGGAGGCAGTATTTCAAGGAAGAATGACATCACTGGCTGTGAAAAAATATTTTGTTTTATGCTTTTCCTCATCTTTTAATTATCAAATTCTTCTCTGCCACTCACCCACCAGGAATGGGAATTGCCTATGAATTTAGGATGGATTGGCTTACTTCAAAGAAGAGTCTTTCCTAGCCGCCTCTTCTCATTTTTCTTTCTGTTATTAGTTTTATCTCTTCAAACCCAATGTAATGAGAACGCTCCCTTGAGTACAAGTAAAGCAGATAAAGAACTCTAAGGGTACATTTGTGTTTTTCCACATGTCTCCACGAGGGGAAAAAAATAGTCCAATACACACTTTATTTCATTAGCATTCACACTTGAGCCAGGGAAGACTCACGTTAACTTCCCATCATGCATCGGCTCCCACAGCCCTTTGACCCTAGGAATCGCCTCTGAAGATGGGGAACAATGGGGAGAACCCTTGTGATATTTGACATCCTGATGAACGGAGATTATTTCGTTGTTGTTGTTTAATCTAGGGGAAATTCAAGTAACATAAATTTAGCCATTCTAAAAAGAACGAGTCAGTGACAATTAGTACTTTTACAGTATTGTGCAACCATCACCTCTATCTAATCCTAAAATATTTTCATCGCTCCCAAATAAAGTCTCATACCCATTAAGGAGTTTATCTCCACTGCTTCCTCACTCTAAGATCTTGGCAATCACCAATCTGATTTCTAGAATGTATTTATCTATTCTGGATGTTTCTTATAAATAAAATTATAAAACCTGTGACCTTCTATATCTGGCTTCTGTCACACAACATAGTGTTTTTGAGGTTCATCCATGTTGTGGAATGTACCAGCATTTCATTTATTTATATGGCCAAATAATATTCCATTTTATATACCATAGTTTATGTATTCATTCTTCTCTTGATGGGCATTTAGATTGTTTTCAACTTTTGGCTGTTGTTTTCCACTACTGTGAACAGTGACACCATGAACATTACTGTATAAGTATTTATTTGGGTTTATTTATTTATTTATTTATTTTGAGATGGAGTCTTGGTCTGTCACCCAGACTGGAGTGCAGTGGCGTGATCTCGGCTCACTGCAACCTCCGCCTCCCAGGTGCAAAGGACTCTCATGAGTCAGCCTCCTGAGTAGCTGGGATCACAGGTATGCACCATCATGCTCAGCTAAATTTTGTGGGGTTTTTTGTATTTTTAGTAGAGATGGGCTTTTGCCATATTGCCCAGGCTGGTCTCAAACTCCTGGCTTCAAGAGATCTGCCTACCTTGGCCTCCCAAAGTGCTAGGACTATAGGTGTGAGCCACCACGCCTGGTCTCTGTCTTCAGTTCTTTTGGTAATATATCCAGGAGTGGAATTGCTGGGTCATACATTAATTCTATGTTTAGCTTTTTGAGGAATTGCCAAGTTATTTCCCACAGTTGCTGAACCATTTTACCTTCCCACTGCAATGTATGAGGGTTCTTATTTTTCTGTATCTTTGCCAACATTTGTCATTTTCCTATTTTTTGTTTTGTTTTGTTATAGCCATCCTCACGGGTATGGCACCTAAAGGTACTGTACATCCTAGTGGCATCTCAGTATAGTTCCGATATTCATCTTTTCAACTACTAGTAGTATTGAGCATCTTTTCATGTGATTTCTGGCCATTTGTACACTTTCTCTGGAGAATGCTTATTTAAGTCATTGGCCCATTTTTAAATTAAGCTGTTTGTTTTTACATTGTTGAGCTACAAAAATTCCTTATGCATTCTGGATACGAGACCTTTATCAAGCAAACATTTTTTAATTTGATAAAGTCAAATTTGCCTATATTTTCTTTCATTGCTTATGCTTTTGGTGTCATATATAAGAATCCATGGCTAAACCTAATGCTACGAAGATTTATCCTTATGTTTTATCCCAAGGGTTTGATGGTTTTAGTCTTTGTATTTAGGTCATTGTTCCATTCTGAGTGAAGTTTTATATGTGTTATGAAACAACCGAAGAGTGGAGTCTAACTTTATTCTTTTGCATGTGGATGTCCAATTGTCCCAGCACCATTTGCTGAAGAGACTATTCTTCTCTCACTCAGTGGTCTTAGCATTCTTGTAAAAAATCAATTGGCCATAGTTGTATGAGTCTACTTCTGGAATCTGAATTCTAGTCCATTGGTTTATATGTCTATTCTTAAGCGAGCAGCACACTGTTTTTTGTAATTTATTTTCAATTTACAAATAATAGTTGTGCATGTTTATGGGGTACATGTGATATTTTGATCTATGCATACATTTCAGCAATTTCAAATAGACAATATGTCATTATTAACTGTGGTCACAGTGCAGAGCAATAGAACACTAAAATTTACTCCTCCAGTCTAACTAAAACTTTGCACCCTTTGTTCAGCATCTCTTTTTCCCTTAGTCACCCACCTCCGGTCACTGTATTCCCAGCCTCTGGTAACCACCTTTTTACTCTGTTTCTATGAGATTGACTGTTTTAGATTGTACATATAAGGGGATTATACAATGTTTGTCTTTCTATGCCTGGCTTATTTCACTTAGCATAATGTCTTCCAGTTTCATCCAGTTTTCGTGAGTGATAGAATTTCCTTCTTTGCAAAGGCTGTATACTATTTCATTGTTTGATTGCTATAGTTTGTATTAAGTTTTGAGATTAAGAAGTATGAGTCCTCCAAATTCGTTTTCCTTTGTCAAGATTATTTGGACTATTTGAGGTGCTTTGCAATTGCCTATAAATTTGAAGATTAGCTTTTCCGTTTCTGAAAAAAAAGACCACTGGAATTTTGATAAAGATTCTGGTAAATTGGCTTGTGTGCAGTGGCTCATGCCTATAATCCCAGCACTTTGTGAGGCCAAGGCAGGTGAATAACCTGAGCCCAGTTTGTACCACTACCTTCCAACCTGGGCAACAGAGCAAGACCATGTCTCAAAAAAAGGTTGGGGGTGGTGGCTCACACCTGTAATCCCAGCACTTTGGGAGGCCGAGGCTGGTGGATCACCTGAGGTCAGGATCAGGAATTAGAGACCAGCCTGACCAACATTGTGAAACCCCATCTCTACTAAAAATGCAAAAATTAGCCAGATGTGGTGGTGTGTGCCTGTAATCCCAGGTACTCAGGAGGCCGAGGCAGGAGAATTGCTTGAACCCAGGAGGCAGAGGTTGCAGTGAGCCAAGATTGCACCATTGCACCCCAGCCTGGGTGACAGAGCAAGACTACATCTCAAAAAAAAAAAAAAAAAAAAAAAAAAAAGAAGAAGAAGATTCTGGTAAATCTGTAGATTACTTTGGGTAATATTGTCATTTTAAGAGTATTTACTTTTCTAATCCATGAATACATGACATTTTTCCATTAGTTAGACCTTCTTTATTTTCTATTAGCAGAATTTTGTAGTATTCATCGTATAAGTCTTTTACCCATTTTGTTCATTTATTCAAGGGAATTTTATTATTTTGGGTGCTATTGTAGTTAGATTTTAAAGAATTCTTCTTTTCCATTATTCATTGCTGGTGTATAGAAACACAATTGATTTTGTGTGTTGATCCTGTAACCTGAAGCTTTTTACTGAATTTGCTTGTTAGTTCTTGTAGTTCATGTGTGTGTGTGTGTGTGAATTCCTTTGCATTTTCTTTATATAAATCATGTCATTTGAGAATAGAGATAGTTTCACTTCTCACTTTCTAATTTGAATAACTCATTATTTTTATTGCTTAATTATTCTGGCTAGAATTTCTAGTACACATTGAATGACAGTAGTGAAAGTGGGAATCTTTTCTTGTTCTTGATCTTAAGGGGAAATTTCAGTCTTTCATCAGGTTTTGATAAATACTCTATCATATTACACAAGTTCCCTTCTATCTGTAGTTTTCTGATTTTTTTTAATTATAGAGGGCTTTGGTTTTAATTAAATGCTCTTGCTACATCAGTTGAGACAATAATTAATTTTTTTGTTCTATTAAGGTGGTGTATTGTATTGACTAATTTCCTTTTTGAACTACTCTTGTTTTCTTGGTGTAAATTCTTTCTTGGTCATGGCATAGAATCCTCTTAATATTTTGTTGAATGCATTTTTCTTTTAAAATACATCGGAAACGAAAAGAGGAGTTACAAGCTAATAATTCAATAGTATTAGTTTTTACATTTACCTATGTAGTTATCTTTACCAGAGTTCTTTACTTCTCTGGATGAGTTCAAGTTACTAGAGTCTTTTCAGTTCAACCTGAAGAACTTCCTTCAGCATTTTTTAATAAGGTAGGTCTGCTAGTGACTAACTTCCTCAGCTTTCATTTATCTGTGAATGTCTTAATTTCTCCATCATTTTTAAAGGGACAGTTTTGCCAGTATAGAATTCTTGGTTAATTTTTCTCTTTCAGTACATTCAATATTTTATCCACTGCCATCTTGCCTCCATGGCTTCTACTGTAAAATTGTGTATTGATTGTACCGAGGATCCTTTATATGTGACAATTCACTTCTCTTTTGTTGATTTCAACGTTGTCTTTCTGTGTTTGACTTTGACCATTTAACTATAATGTGTTCTGGTATAGATTTCTTTGAGTTGATTTTACCTAGAGTTCATTGAGCTTTTTGAATGTGTTGATTTATGTATGTCACCAAATTTGAGAAGGTTTCCTGCCATTATTTCTGCCATTTTTTTCTTCACCTTTGTATCTTTCTTCTCTCTCTGGGACTTTCATAGTGCATATCTTGATAGTGTTCCATTGGCCCCTTACATTCTGTTCATTTTTTAAATTAGTTTTTCTTTCTGCTCCTCCACAAGAATAAATCCAGTTGTCTTTTTTCCCTAGTTTTTGCATTCTTTCTCCTGCTTTCTCAAATCTGCTATAAAACCCCTCTAGTGAATTTTTCATTTTAGTTACTGTGCTTTTCAGTTACAGATTCATTCTTATACTTTGTATATCTTTGTAATCCTTATCTTATTTACCTTTATTTCTTTATCTTTCTTCTTTATCTATTTACTGATACTCTGTATTTTTTAATACATCACTTTCCTGGTTTTCTTTATTTCTTTGTCCATGCTTTCCTGTAGTACGTTGAATATATTTAAGACAATTTGATCAATGAGTCTTTGTCTAATAAGTTCAATGTCTGGGCTTCTTCAGGGAAAACACCTACCACTTTTGTTTTTCATCTGAATGGACCATATTTTCTTGCTTCTTTGTGTGCCTTATGATTTGTTTTTGTTGAAAAATGGAAATGTTTAATATTATAATGTAGTGACCCTGTGATTCAGATTCTTCATTTTTCCCATGGTTTTCTGATGTTGATTGTTAAGGGCTATGGCCATATGTTTGGTCATTTTTTCAAACCTTTGTTTCTGAAGACTGCAATTCTTGTCACATGTGTTCACTGAGGTCGCTGTTAAATTATCCCAGCAACCAACCAATGAGTTGATAGAAATTTGATTAACTATCTAGAGCCAAAAAGAAAAGTAAAAAGTTTATTACTCTCTCGATCTTTACATTTTGACTCTTAGCTGAGGCACTCCTTCACTGTTAAGTCAAGCTCCCTACAACTCTACCTTACCCTTTACCTCCTGTTTGCAGGAAGCTCATAATTTGTCAGAAGTGCAAGTCAAGATCTTCTCAGATCTTATCTGAGCATGCGTCCAGTCCTGGGCATATGATGCACCCTATCTTCCTCAGTACACTTAAAGGCTTTTCTAAACCTGTATTCTCTCAAGAAACTCCGTCATTAGCCTTCTCCTTCCTGTGCTCTTGCATTTGCCTGCTGCTTGCTCCTTTTGTCATCCATTGACCCAGTTGGGCGTTGGTAGTGTATATTATAAATCTTTCTGCAGAGATCATTGCTGATGCCTCCCAAAAGCCAGATCCAGCCTGAGGAAGTGTGTCAAAACAGGACTGCCAAACAGGTAAAAGTGCATAACCACTGAAATTTAAAGAGTAGGTCAATATTACCTTCTTGACACCAGCAAGTCACACCAGGAATGTGAGTTGTGATCATCATGGCTGCTGCCACAGTACTAGGGAACTAAGAATGGTACGCAGGCAAGCAACAATGCCATAGTACTCTTCATTAAAATTCAATTACTTTTTTATTTTTTATATTTTGCCAAGGACTCTCCTGGTTGTTGTGATTCTTGCATTAGAATCCAGAATTCTAAAAAAAGTTGATTCTGCCAGTTTTTGCCAACTATGTCCATTTCAGTGGAGAGACCATTGTTTGAGCACCTTACTTTGCCATCTTCCCTGATGTACCTCCCTAATTTGCTTTTATATTTTTTATTTATTTTGTGGGCTCCCAGAGGAAATGGCAAACCTATTGAACTTCTTTTCCACAATGTGTGTGTGTGTGGTGGGGGAGGGCATATAAAAAGAGAGGTATAGTAGAAGAGAGGGGTTGTGGAAGAGGAGCAAAAATGTGAAACTCAATTTAGGACTTCCTTCTAAGAGAAGCTGTAGTTAATCTCTTTCCTCTTGCATACCTTCAAAGCCCAGTATAGTGAAAAAAATGTATATTTTGTTAAGGAGGTATAAATTACACAAATGCAAAAAGGGCAGCTTGCTCTCAGACATGCTGCCAGAACAAAGGACACTCTTGTGAAAATGACAAGTCAGTGCTCTTCAAATGATGTTTGATCTCTTCATGAGCTCCTGCTCAAAACAAATTAACTTCAACTGCATACAACAGTGTGGATGAATCTCACAAAGCTAATGTTGACAGAAATAAGATGAACAGAAAAGCATACACACTTATAATTTAATTTATAAACATTTCAAAAGCAGACCAAACTATTCTAGGGTGCAAGACATCAGGTAGTGGTTACTATTCTGAGGGTCAATGGTTAGAAGATGCTCCTGGGGTGGCGTCTATAGCGCTGGTAATGGGACGGAGAGCTGGCACTGCATGTTCAATGGTGCTCCAGTGGGAAATATGGCATAACATATTTATAGACAGAACATGACCATAAGAAAAGTCGGTCAGCCATGCAAACACAGAAAAAAGAAATACACAGAATCCAAGCAAATAAAAAGAAAGAGTACTTTGCTTAAGTTCATACTTAGTTGGGATTATTTTGATTGCATCAATCAGAAAATCTTGACTCAAATGGATGAAATAATATTGAAAATATACCTTTAAATAAGTACCTTGGCTCCAAGATTAATCTAATAATTTAACAATTAACCACAGATTCAGATTCTCAGTTTTTTTCATTTTGTCTTCTGTACTGAAATCCCCCTTGTGTTCTTAATATAGCTGTTCACAGTTCCAAGTATCACATGTGAACTGAACATGACATGACAGATAAAGGAAACATGAAATCCATATTATTTCCCTGTATCTTTTTATCTATGAAAAAGAAAAGTCTAGATCTTCAAGAGTATTTGCTTCAAGGGGGAACTGGATCATATTTCTCTCCTAAACCATTGAATGGCCTTGAATTCCATGTTTTGCACTATGTTTGTCTACATCTGATTTCTTTTCAGTTTACATTTTCCTGGTACCATGGCACCTTTATTTTCAACTAGAATCATGTTTCCTTTTTTAAAAAAATCAGATTATCTTATTAAAGAATTTAAAATGTTCAGAAAAGGCAAATATATATAGAGAGAAAATGGATTCGTTGTTGCCTGGGGTTAGGATGGGAATGGGTAGTGAGTAACTGGAAATGGGCATGACACATCTTGTGTGAATGATGCAAATGTCCTAAAATTACACAACTCTGTAAATGTTTTAAAAACCTTTGAATTGTATTTTTATGTTAAGTAAATTATACATCAATAAAGCTGTATTTTAAAAAGTATTTAATTCATTCTCATTTGTTACAACAAATTTTTAGGTCCTCATTCATCTTGTTTTGAATTTGGTTTTATTTACTTATTTATTCATTTATTTATTTATTTTTTCTTAAAGTAGCCTCTCCTGGTTTTGTTATATGGACCACATTTACTTTATCATTTTTCTTTAGTGGTCTTAAAATTTTACTTTATGATTTTATTTTATTGTTGTTCATAACAAAATCAATTTCCTCCTACATACCAATATAAAGACAGAGATGGTAACTACTTACTTCACCTTATAAAAGATGAGATGTAGAATACCTTACTCATTACCTCTCACTCATTATCCTATCACTTCCTGGTTTCAATGAATAATTCTGGAATGTTCTGATCAAGAAAATTTTCAAATAATAAAATCCATATCACAGAAATCCCAGATATATTCAGTTTTATAATTATATTACACCTCCTTTCAAAGATTTAATTATTTCACCTATTTTATTGCTCACCATCACTTCTTTTATACCCTGTTTCATCTGCTAATTTCTTAGTTCCAATGTATTTCTCAATAATTTTGACATTTGATTAAGCAAATACCTATTAAGAATTTAATATGAGCCAAGTGTTGAGGCAAGCTCTGGGGATATAGTAATGGAGAGGATTAATATCCATACATACAATGGTTATTGTATATTAAATGAATGGGCATCATATTTGAAGTTTAGCTTTCTTACATATAGAATGAAAATTTCAGGAATGGTAAGAGCTATGTGTTGTATGTTCTATTCATTATTATTATTACTTTTTAAATTTAAGAGGTCATTAGACTGAGTAGCTCTAGTGCTTTAAGTAAGCAAACTGAAGCTCAATGTAAACAGTAAAATGAAACAAGAGACTTGGCCAATCAGAAAACAGCAACTAGCCTCTAACTAGCGTCTTTTCACTCTAACCAATCAAATAGGTTTTCTTTCTCTTACTTCCACATCAGCCTGTAAAAGCTCACTGCCTACGCTATTGCAGCAGAGCTCTTGGAACCTCTTCCGGTTCTGAGTGATGCCCATTCATTAATCTTTCTTTGCTCAAAGAAAGTCTGTTAAATTTATTTTGTTTAAAGCTTTTTCTTTAACTTGTGTTATACATCCGAGACTATATTTCCGTTGTTCTCCTGCAAATTATAGTTTGACTGATTATAAAGTTCTCAGTCATATTTTCTTCTTCTCAAAATATGGGACATTATTCCACTTAGTATTGTAAAAGACAGCTTTCATGCCAAACCAATGTTTTCCTCTTTTAGGCAATCTGATTTTATTTGAATTTTATTGCTGTTGTCTCTCCTCAATACACGCCCCCCCACCCCTGTCCCCCATACACAAAATCATCATTTGTTTTATGTTCGGAATTAGAAAAAAATTTGAATGGGAATGTGGCTGAATTAGGGTCTGTTACTTCTACCTGGGAATTAGTGAATCTTCTGAACTTAAAAGAATTTTCTTTAATTCATTCTCTGATTACTTCTTCTGGTATTTTCTCCATTTTGATAAATATATGCTATAAAATATACAAATAATCTCAGATCAGTTTTACTGTTATAGCTAAGCCATGCTGCAGTTATACAAACTTCAACATTTAGTGGCTTAAGTTTTACTTCTTGCCACAGTGAGGTCTGGTGTATTCAGATCTTTCAGGGTGATTCCCTTCATAGCAAAGATCAAGAGATCTAAGACTGCTGCTATTTGTAGTTCTACTATCTTAACACGTGACTTCTATGGTGGCTGTAGGGAATGAAGTGAGAATCCAGAGAACTTCCCCTGCTTCTTCAGTCCTGAAGCACATGACTTCAGCTGGCTGGCCAGAGCTAGTCCTGGGTTCCAACCTGGGGAGCACATGGAATATTGAGTGAGCACATCATGAGGTCATCCCTACATCCAGATGACTTGTTTTACTTTCAGAGGTGTTACAACCTTTTGATAAATTAGAGGTTCTGTCAAGGGAATTTGATCAGATGTCTTAGATTTGTCCCCATTTCAGTTGCTTCCTATGTCCCAAATGTTCAGACTTGGGGAGGGAAGTCTATGCTTGTCCAATGTTGGAAGCTGAGATGGGTTCTATCATGGATCTTATAGGCCCCATGTGAGTTTTTCAGGTCTGAATGAGGACAGAAGTGAAGCCTCTAGTTTGATTTCTGTTTTATTCAACCAGGTCAGAGCTTCAGCAGCTTTCCAGGGGTGAACACGTAGCCCAAATACAAAAGATGCCAGTGTCCAAGCTAACTGCAATAGGGAGATTCGATTATCTCCAGAAAATTCACAGAAGAAATGCTCACGATCAACAAACACATTAAAATTAGCTTCTACCCCACTTTCACTTGGGTGGCTACTTCTCTCTAACTGACCATTTTGTCCAGGAGAGCTGGCAGAACTAAATGGCAGGAGGAAATCCACCCAGTAGGATGTATGAATCCCCATGTCAGGTCCATTTCTTAGGTCACTGGTCATCACTCACTGCCTGCCTCCCCCACAGCCATCACTACCAGTCACTGCTCTTAGGAAATGTTAAGAGCTTGTCCAGTGTTTTTTTTTTCCACCTTACTTCCCAGGAGAGCTTTTTCTTCATATGTGGTGAATTGCCAGCTGGCCACATCTTTCCTTGGCTTGGTCTTATTCGCAACATATAGAGCAGAAATACTTCTGAAATTCTACATATGGATAGAACTCTTCCATAGTTTCTAATTCTGATAGAAAACTTATCTGATAATTATATTTCTTGGCTTACATATTATTTTTAATATTTATTTTTCTGATTAGAAAAAGTCAGAAAAAAGAGTAAAATGATTGTTGCAAATAATCCAAACGTTTCCAAAATGTGTAACCTAGAAAATGGATGTCGAATTGAGAGGGTAGGAGATAAATAAAGAATTAGATGTTTTATTGTGTGACCTTACATCGCTTACATTTTATAAAATATTTATACTTGTGAAACTGAAAATAAATATATACATATACAAAATTTAATGAAAGTCTTTATTTCCAGTGTAACTGTTATGGTTCTTTATATACATACTTACATGTCAACTGGTTCATTTGTTAAGTTGTATACATATATTTACATATTTATTAACATATATTTGTTATACTTACTGATATGATTTGGATCTGTGTCCCTGCCCAAATCGCATGTTGAATTATAATATCCAGCATTGGAGGTGTAATATCCCTCCACCTGGTGGGAGGTGATTGGATGATGGGGGCCAGTTCTTATGGTTTAACACCATTCCCCTTGGTGTTGTCATCACAATAGTGAGTTCTCATGTGGGTGACACCTCCCCCTTCACACTTTTTGTTTGTTTGTTTGTTTTTACTTTAAGTTCTGGGATGCATGTGCTGACCGTGCAGGTTTGTTACATAGATATACATGTGCTATGGTGGTTTGCTGCACCTATCAACCCGTCATCTAGGTTTTAAGCCCTGCATGCATTAGGTATTTGTCCTAATGCCCTCCCTCCCATTTCCCTCCATTCCCTGACAGACCCCAGTGTGTGTGTTGTTCTCTTCCCTGTGTCCATGTGCTCTCATTGTTTAACTCCCACTTATGAGTGAGAACACGAGGTGTTTGGTTTTCTGTTCCTGTGTTAGTTTGCTGAAGATAATGGTTTCCAGCTTCATCCATGTCCCTGCAAAATTAAACTAAAGAGCTTCTGCTCAGCGAAAGAAACTATCATCAGAGTGAACAGGCAACCTATAAAATGGGAGAACATTTTTGCAATCTATCCATTTGACAAAGGCCTAATATCCAGAATCTACAAGGAACTTAAACAAATGTATAAGAAAAAAACAAACAACCCCATTAAAAAGTGAGCAAAGGATATGAACAGACACTTCTCTTCACACTCTTGCTCCTGCTCTGGCCACATAAGATGTGTCTGCTTCCCCTTCATCTTCTATCATGACTGGAAGTTTCCTGAAGCCTCCCCAGAAGCCACTGTGTTTTCTGTACATCCTATAGAACTGTGGACCATTTAAATTTTTTTAATTACCCAGTCTCAGGTATTTTGTTGCAGCAATGTGAGAACAGACTAATACACTTATAAATGTTAAATTTATTTTACAGAAATGAGATATAAATTATATAACTAGTTTGATCCATTTAACATATCTTTTCTGTTCTTCCATGTCACTACTTGTAGGCTTTTCTCAGTACTTTTCATGGCAGTATATTGTACTCTTTCATTGTTTCAACAAAGACCTGGATTGAGGAGGAATTAAATATATGTTCTGAAGTGTTATTTTTTTTTGGAAATCTGTCTTATGACTCTGTTTCACAGTAAACCTCCCATTCTCTTTAAATAAAGAAGTTGATAGATTATAGATTTCCAAGGGAGTGGTTTATATCACTTGTGACTGCTCTGTTCTCAAGAGATGTACTAAATGCTTTCGCTTTCAGTAATCAGTCCTCACATACATCTCTGAAACTCTTTTTTTTTTTTGAGACAGAGTCTTGCTCTGTTATCCAGGCTGGAGTGCTGGAGTGCAGTGGCACGATCTCGGCTCACTGCAATCTCTGCCTCCTGGGTTCAAGCAATTCTCCTGCCTCAGTCTCCTGAGTAGCTGGGATTTCAGGTGCATGCCACCATGCCCAACTAATTTTTGTCTTTTTAGTAGAGACGGGGTTTCACCACGTTGGTCAGGTTGGTCTCGAACTCCTGACCTCGTGGTCTGCCTCCCTTAGGCTCCCAAAGTGCTGGGATTACAAGCGTGAGCCACCGTGCCCAGCCACATCTCTCAAGCTTTCTTCCAAGATTCACTATCATAGGATATTCTGTTTTTATATGATGTACATAAATATAGTCTTCCATGTGGTCCTTTTCCATAACTGGCAACAGAAGCCAAAGAAATAAAACCTACAACAGCAACCCTAAAGGTAGAAGGGTAGTGTTGAAGATATCAGGACAACAGAATTATGCCAGCCTCACCAGGAAGTTTCTGCCCATGTATTCTCATCCATCCATCTTTAGAGCCATAAGATTCAGATAATTGTCTGATGAGCTGAAACATATAGTGCCTGCCATGCTGGAATATGCTTCTTTTTGGATCAACCTATGTTGCTGTTTCACTTGTTTTATGATAGATTTCACCTTGGTATTCAGATTTCGTTTAAACCTTAAAACAGTGAAGACAGTAAAAATAAACACTTCTCTTTAATACCAAAGGTGAAATTCAGTTCTCAGCCAATTAAAGAACCCACACACAATAGACATGCTGTTTGCTGAGGAAATGCTTTTGGAGAATCGCCTCTTACTTGCCTTTAGCTCTGTGTTTAATAGCAATCAAAGTTTGTCTTCTCAAAAATGTGCCACAGATAAAAAGCATTTGTGTTCGCAAAATAAAGCCACGGACAGAATCCATGGATGTGTAACCAGAATGTAACCTAGTTCTTGTGACAGTGACTTCAGGGAACTTTCGTCTAAGGCCATCTTCCCCTGAGCTTGTCTTTGCGTTAAAGGGTCACCTGATGCCCAGTAGAGACCCACCTGAGTCTTATTTCTTCAGCTGATTTACTTGTATAACCTTTTCATTCTCATCCTTAACACATATCAAGATGTGTCTGTGCCTCGTGATTGATCTTCAGGTAATAAATAGCTAACCTCATCACCTAACCCATGTTGCCCACAAAGTCTCCTCGGTTTTTGTTGTGAAACTCAAGACATAAAAGGGATAATTTTGTAAACAGTGAAATGATGGCCTGGATTTTCATACTCTTGGAAACCTGTTCATTCATCCATTTTACACTTCAGTCACCAGTTAGAATGCATAGAGTATTGTATTATTCTTATGGTGCTTCAACTCAGGTTATAATTCACATCCAGGTGGAGAAATTAGAGACTCGGCTTGGAGACATTGTCTTTCTTTGCTCAGTTCAATACCTATGATTTTTTCTCAATCAGAATTTGTTTCATACCTTCAACTCTGTACAATCTGGTCTTTTTCTGTCAGCTTATAGTCCTGAGGAGAGGGAGGGATGAGAAACTTTATGATTGGATGGTGATACACTGAATTTAATTTAAAAATGGGTTCTCTGAGGCCATCTGAGACTTTATCCTTTTAAGTCTTCTTACCTTGGATCTCTTGAGGCTTGCAAGACTCTTGGCCCCATTGACCTCTATCACACACAACAGATGGATTCTAGTCTTGAACTTGTGTCTCCTCTGTCCTCTTCCCTCCTGACTCAAATTTTATAAACCTGTCTTCTTTGGGATCTTCTTTTCCCACCTTCCTGGTGCTTCTCTTTTCTCGTCCTTCTCCTCAGCCTCCTTACATTCACTTTGCCCTGGACAGAATCCACAATATTTATTTATTTATTTATTTATTTATTTAAATTTGTTTATTATTATTATACTTTAAGTTGTAGGGTACATGTGCATAACGTGCAGGTTTGTTACATATGTATACTTGTGCCATGTTGGTGTGCTGCACCCATCAACTCGTCATTTACATCAGGTATAACTCCCAATGCAATCCCTCTCCCCTCCCCCCTCCCCATGATAGGCCCTGGTGTGTGATGTTCCCCTTCCTGAGTCCAAGTGATCTCATTGTTCAGTTCCCACCTATGAGTGAGAACATGCGGTGTTTGGTTTTCTCTTCTTGTGATAGTTTGCTAAGAATGATGGTTTCCAGCTGCATCCATGTCCCTACAAAGGACACAAACTCATCCTTTTTTATGGCTGCATAGTATTCCATGGTGTATATGTGCCACATTTTCTTAATCCAATCTGTCACTGATGGACATTTGGGTTGATTCCAAGTCTTTGCTATTGTGAATAGTGCTGCAATAAACATACGTGTGCATGTGTCTTTATAGCAGCATAATTTATAATCCTTTGGGTATATCCCCAGTAATGGGATGGCTGGGTCATATGGTACATCTAGTTCTAGATCCTTGAGGAATCGCCATACTGTTTTCCATAATGGTTGAACTAGTTTACAATCCCACCAACAGTGTAAAAGTGTTCCTATTTCTCCACATCCTCTCCAGCACCTGTTGTTTCCTGACTTTTTAATGATCGCCATTCTAACTGGTGTGAGATGGTATCTCATTGTGGTTTTGATTTGCATTTCTCTGATGGCCAGTGATGATGAGCATTTTTTCATGTGTCTGTTGGCTGTATGAATGTCTTCTTTTGAGAAATGTCTGTTCATATCCTTTGCCCACTTTTTGATGGGGTTGTTTGTTTTTTTCTTGTAAATTTGTTTGAGTTCTTTGTAGGTTCTGGATATTAGCCCTTTGTCAGATGAGTAGATTGCAAAGATTTTCTCCCATTCTGTAGGTTGCCTGTTCACTCTGATGGTAGTTTCTTTTGCTGTGCAGAAGCTCTTTAGTTTAATTAGATCCCATTTGTCAATTTTGGCTTTTGCTGCTGTTGCTTTTGGTGTTTTAGACATGAAGTCTTTGCCCATGCCTATGTCCTGAATGGTACTACCTAGGTTTTCCTCTAGGATTTTTATGGTATTAGGTCTAACATTTAAGTCTCTAATCCATCTTGAATTAATTTTCGTATAAGGAGTAAGGAAAGGATCCAGTTTCAGCTTTCTACTTATGGCTAGCCAATTTTCCCAGCACCATTTATTAAATAGGGAATCCTTTCCCCATTTCTTGTTTCTCTCAGGTTTGTCAAAGATCAGATGGTTGTAGATGTGTGATATTATTTCTGAGGACTCTGTTCTGTTCCATTGGTCTATATCTCTGTTTTGGTACCAGTACCATGCTGTTTTGGTTACTGTAGCCTTGTAGTATAGTTTGAAGTCAGGTAGCGTGATGCCTCCAGCTTTGTTCTTTTGACTTAGGATTGTCTTGGAGATGCGGGCTCTTTTTTGGTTCCATATGAACTTTAAAGCAGTTTTTTCCAATTCTGTGAAGAAACTCATTGGTAGCTTGATGGGGATGGCATTGAATCTATAAACTACCTTGGGCAGTATGGCCATTTTCACGATATTGATTCTTCCTATCCATGAGCATGGTATGTTCTTCCATTTGTTTGTGTCCTCTTTGATTTCACTGAGCAGTGGTTTGTAGTTCTCCTTGAAGAGGTCCTTTACATCCCTTGTAAGTATCCACAATATTTATTATCATTTAGTGTCATTTTGTCCACCTATAGAATGACCCAATATAAATTTACATTTGAAATAACATAGCTTTTCTCTATTACCCACAATAATACCCAAGCTATGCATATCTTGATGATGACTGATATGTAAATGGTAGAAGACAAGTACCAAGGATTTTCTTCTGTTTCTAGCTCACATGTGCATTTCAAGAGGGGCTTTATGAAAGTGTATCTTGTGGGAAACCAAAGCATAGCAGGAGAGTGGAAAAAAACAGAGTGGAAGAAAAGCAGTCAAGTTCCCCTTCCCTTACACTGTGTAAGTGATGCCCTCCATCTCTTGTATATAGAGTAGTTTTGATTCAGCATTCAGGAAATGACAGTGTCTATTTTTGCTTAGACAAAGTAGGCCCTTGGGCTTTGGCCTGAAGCTAGTAGAAAGCCGTAATAAATAAAAACCAATGCCCCCATTTAAAATTAATCAAACAGTATCACTGTCTGCTGTGTCCGAAGAGCTGTGCTAGGGACTAAAAGCATACAAAAAGCTGTGTCATATCGGCTATCTCCTTTTAGGATATGCAAACTGAATTGAGGAGGTATTTATGGAGAAAAATTTTAGACATCCAACCCCATGATTATGATGATCTAATAATTAGAATTTGCAGGACTAAAAAGGTAAGGTCTACTTTATGAAATAATGGAAGCACCTTAAGGAAAATGTAAACAGTTGAATCTTTTAAAAGAAAAAATAAGAACAAATAGATGACTTAGATACACACTGACGAAGAGTCAATGAAGAAGAAAGACAGGCCCTGTCCTTCAGAAAACAGTTAATGAGGGCAGCTGCAGTCAGACTCCATAGATTAGATCAAACATGCACATAAAGCCTCAACTTGGTGATGCCTAAGAAAGTCTGGCATCAAATGACTTCACAGTTCTGAGATACGCATTTGCTCCTCCAGTTGCTGATAAGTGGAGTGGGTGTGGCAAGGCTCATTCCTGACTAGACTATAAACAATCCAAATTATGGGACATCTGGATTTGAATGAGCTCATAGCATTGACAGTGAAAGCAGAGAAAAGGATTTCTAGTTACAACAGTGGTGGGCATTATCAAAACTCAGTCTCCTATTAAGTAGACTATATCCGAAGAGGATGTGTACCTAGTCCTGGGAGGCGCTAGGTGTTTCAGTCTCACATCAGGCCAGAGACAGGAGAGTCCTGAAGTGGACAGGACATCTGTATCTTACATAGAAAACCTCAGATACGGCCGGGCGCGGTGGCTCAAGCCTGTAATCCCAGCACTTTGGGAGGCCGAGGCGGGTGGATCACGAGGTCAGGAGATCTTGACTATCCCGGCTAACACGGTGAAACCCCGTCTCTACTAAAAATACACACAAAAAAAAAAAACTAGCCGGGCGTGGTGGCGGGCGCCTGTAGTCTCAGCTACTCGGGAGGCTGAGGCGGGAGAATGGCATGAACCGGGGAGGAGGAGCTTGCAGTGAGCCGAGATCACGCCACTGCACTCCAGCCTGGGAGACACAGCGAGACTCCGTCTCAAAAAAAAAAAAAAAAAAAAAAAAAAAAGAAAACCTCAGATACTACAAACAGACCAATCTCTGTTATTTACCTGTAAAGAAAGAGAAAGGATGGAAATAAACATAGTGTAACAAATTCTGGAAGAATGTAGGGATAGATGTTGAACCTTTGCTCCTCATGTAGTCAGAAGACAAATGGGCATTTAAAAAAAAAATTTAGAGTGGCCTATTTTATGACAGAGAGAAAGTACTTAAAACTGATGACAGGATGGTTTTTCACATGAGAAAGTGAGGTTAGGGAGGGAAAAAGTTTAATAACAATGAGGGGTTCACATATATGTTTGTAAGACAACAAAGACAGAAGAATGAGGGTGTAGGAAAGGAAACCTACAAACGTTCCAATCTACTGGGAGCATGAGAAAAAGAGAAGGAGAGACGAAGTGGAAGACAGAATCAAGGGCAGGGGAGTTGGGGTGTAGGAAGAGGCAGCTAGACAGACAGAGACAAGAGGACTTTGCCAAAGACTTGCTGAGACTTTTGGGACACCGTAAAATGCCTGGTGCTCAAGGATGCTTACCCTAAATTGTGCGTTGAGATATGCAAATTCTGAGAGCAGGTGCAGAGATGATCCTGATCAGAATCAGGATCCTGATTCTTATCAAGAATCTATAGCATCAAGATAATTTGACAAAGTAGAAAAGAAATAGTCTTCATGTTATTTTAAGTGGAAAGAAAAGTCATCTTGCTCTAACATTCTCCACTATGTGGTCAGTTCATCAATTTCCCTTCACATCTGAGAGGCTCACAATAAATTATTTCTTATAACAGCTGAAGGTTATACACATTATAAAATTTTAAAATATTAATTAGTTACTAGACCTGTATTAAAAGAACTTTTTTTTTCTCTTTGAAGGCTTCCAGACTATGTAGCCTAATGAAATCTTTTGTGATTCTTCTCCCCAAAGCCAATGGTACACTTAAAAAAAAAAAGAGAGAAAATTAAAAGATTCCCTCATTTTCTTTTGTTACTTTTTAGAACTAAATTTCTTTTGTGATTTGGTCATGCAAGCTTTGTAACTTCTACAATAAGGCTTTGCTCTCCAGAAACAAAAACAATAAAAATAACTTTTAAAATGTTACATGCAAGACATTGAAAATGAGATTTTTTAAAAGGAGAAAGGATCTGGGATACGGGGAACACAATTCCTCCCAGGGCCATTTGCATCATAAAATGTGATTCATCAGCCATTACATCTGCATGGTTCTCCAACTGACGGACAATGATTGCAATAACCAGGGGACGTTGCTATTCACGGTGCATAATGAGCAAGTCTCTGAGACACGCTGCCAGTCATGGGTCAGGCAGAGGGTTGGGGTTTCAGAAAACTCAGAGATCCAAACAACACCACCAACAACACAGCACCTTGCAAAAAATAAACCCAAACGAAACAAACAAAAGACACCCTCTCCTTTATTCCCAGTTTTCTCTGATTTTGGAGAAAGTTGTTATAGCTGTCTGGTATTTTGCATATAGAGTAAATCTCATGTAAGAGTTTGGACACTTCTTTCTATACTTCTTGAAGAGTTTAGAGGCACGAGCTCAAAGTCTAACTAGCTTGAAACAATAAAACCCTCAAAAGATTAAATACAGCGACTAGTCCATTTCCAACACTGTAGTCTGTCTGAATCAACTACTTTCCGCACCATTTAGAAGATATATGGTCTCTGGAAGTTTAACGGAACTTAATTGAAGGTGTTAGAATGTGTGCTCATACATTTCTTCTAAGGTTTGCTCAGTTTAGATTATGCAAACACACCCAGTCTTTGCAGAGGCTGTAGGGTTATTTTCAGAGACTTCCATTAGTGTCACTCTTTTAACCTTATTACAAAAAGTAAAGTTTACAGCATAGAGTTGAAGGTTAAGAAGTGGTACCCTAATACCTTACAGATAGACTTACTTTCAAGGAGTTCATACTTCTGCTCCTGGTGAACTGCCATGAGCAAATAAAACTGCATTTTTCAAAAACATTATTTATTTTTTTTCTTTTGGTAGAAAATTGTCCATTTTTTGTTGTTGCTAAGGCAAAAGTCTGATGTGAATAAAGTGAACCATGTCTCCAAACTACTCCAAAACTAAAGAAAGATTTACTCAGTGCTTAAAAGGGATTCTGTAAACTTTTCAAGGTTTTGCAAACTATCTTCAGGTTATCGATCTGCAAACACATGCAGGTGTGCAGGCACGTGTACACATAGTAAGTATGTGTCTGGTTGAATTATATGGTCAATTAAGTTAAATAACAAGGCATTTCAAACAATAAGTTGACTGATCTTGTATTTTGACTAGTTAAAATTCTTAAATGTGTTATTTTGTGAAAACTTAGACATATTTATGCTGCATTGTTAGAAGTTGTAGTGGTTCCATAGTTGGTGAATTTTTTCCCCCAATGTTTTCTTTTAAGTTCGATGGAGTTGTCTTTCTCTGGTTCCCTCTTTATGCAGCTGATTCTTGAAAAAGAACATTATTTCTTCTTCTGAACAAGAAGTATCCATTATGTTTAAAGCTTATTATTTAAGGCATTTACCCATGGAGCCCCAAAGGACTATTTCTAAGTAGAGACAACTGCTCCAAATGTCCCTAGATTTGTTTTTGTCATTATGCAAAGGAAAGCATAAAAGAGAAGAGTGAGTCCTCAGCGCTTTGGGACATTTATTGATCTCAAAAAGCCTTGCTGGAGGATGAGCTTCAAACAACAAGTCTTCCTCTGAAGGCACAACTTTGTTATGACCAGATGCTTTTGAACATGTGAATTAATCCCGCATCACTGCATGGATGATTGATGTTTTTACTCTGAAAGCTCTGGGGCCCCTGTGAAATTTCTGAGGTCCAGTGATATTGAGACAATGATAACCTTGGCACCATTGATTTTGCCATGAGTTGGGCTCATGTTGCAATATGTGCCTTGTCAAAGATATGTACTCAAACAATACACTGTTCTATTCTAGAAAACTCAGCAAGCTTCTCCCTTTAAGCAACAAAAGCTCAACAAGCTAACAGAGCAAAGTTTCCATTGGAGATCTTTACTCTTTCATGTATGCCACATGTGTCTTCAGACTACAAATCAGAGTCCTGAGCTTCATGGCTGGCAGTATACTTTATCAGTATTCATCTTTGTGGGAGGCCACATAATTAGGAAAAAAATGAATCAAGAGTCTCTGGGTGAAAACAAATTCATATCAAGTTTGTTTAAGCAAATAGGGAAATGTATTGGGTCAGTAAAAAGGAAGCATAGAGGTTCATTTGGCTTCAGGCAAGGCTGGAACCAGGGCTTCCGCTAGGTTGGTAGAATATCTTCTCTGCTCTGCTTCAATTGGTTTGCTTTCTCAGACAATCTCACCCAATGTAGCCACAGAATGACTACAGGTAGCTTTAGCTAACATGCTACCAGTTTGGCAACTCTCATGGAAAGAAAATGCACTTTCCCAGTATTTCCTGCATAGAGTTCTATGCTGGATTGTCTCAGTTTAAGCCTGTGTCACCCTAAAGGGAGAAAGGGAAGTAAAGGAGCATGTATGGGTTGTAGCCCGCTTGAATCTCATGGGCAGAATGTTTCCTCAAATGGATGCCACACAAGAGAAACAAAATTCCTTAACCAAGTATCTCACAGCAGGGGTGTTGCACCATATTCACAGTTTATTCTTGATTGGTTTTTAATAAAATAGTTATAAAATTTGAGTGTATATTAATCCATTAATTTATAAATAATAAAATTTTTCTAGACTATTAGCTGATAGAGTATAACACAATTCAAAACTTATGACAGGGTGCCGTGTCTCACGCCTGTAATCCCAGCACTTTGGGAGGCCGAGGCGGGCGGATCGCAAGGTCAGGAGATTGAGACCATCCTGGCTAACACAGTGAAACCCCCCTCTATTAAAAATACAAAAAATTAGCCGGGCTTGGTGGCGGGCGCCTGTAGTCCCAGCTACTTGGGAGGCTGAGGCAGGAGACTGGCATGAACCTGGGAGGCGGAGCTTGCAGTGAGCCGAGATCACGACACTGCACTCCAGCCTGGGCGACAGAGGGAGATTCTGTCTCAAAAACAAAAAAAAAACCCAAGAAAAAAAAACTTATCACATTTTTAAATGTGTATTTGTCACATTTTTAAATGTGTATAAATTTGTTTGTAATTTCAAACTACATGGAAAGAAACACAAATATGTCTCAAATTTATCCTGGATAAAAGGAAATTAAATTAGAAATAATGAGCCACTCAGAAAAAAATAGCAATGAACACTACTTTAAAAAACATTTCAAAAAACAACCAAAGATTTAGTCAGAGGCAATTTCATTGCCTTGTAATTTTATTAAAATAAAAAGAAAAAAAGTAAAAGTGTTCATTACCAAAACTAGGTCAATGAAGTAAAGAAGAAAAGCGAAACGAAAAAAAATTAATGAATTAGAAGACAGAGTGATAGAATTGATCAATTCAGAACTTATTCTTTGATGTATCATGAAAAAGCAACAAAGTTTGACATATCTAATCAAGTATATATAATAAATGATAAGAATGTGATATGAAATATTTAACAAAAAGGATGTACAATATAAAATTTTGAAAAATTAATATATACTAATAAAAATTCTATTTGAAATAGATATTTTGCAGATTAATGACCAAAACTGACTCAAAAAGTGAAAAACTATACTAGATTAGTGGCAATAACAGTTTATTTAATTTCTTCTAAAGGACTATCTGCAAATGAGATCTCCGGCTCACAAAAGTTTATGTGCAAATGTTTACATCATAACTAATTCACATGCTATATACATTGTTTCACTTGATATCAAAAGCTATTAAGATTATCATCCTACTTAAGATGATTCCAGAAACCTGAAAAAGATGCAATAGAAAAGTATATATATATATATTGAAAATTGCAAAAATCCTCAAAAGTATAATTAAATTTCTCAGAGTATTTCAAAAGCGTAGCACATCAAGTCCAAGATACGCTTTTTCTAGTAATGCAAAGATTGTTCAATATCTGGAAAACTTTGAATATAATTAATCATTCAAATAGGTTAAAAAGTTGAGGATTTCATAAAAATTTTAAAGGCTTTTTTTAGTAAAATAAGCCTTTTATAAATAAGCATTGGGATACATCGTTAATATAATAAAGATGTTTTCTCCAAGACCTGCTCCTATTCCAGTACTCTTAACAAGTCCAAACCAAACTCTTAATTTTCTCTTATAATAAGCTAAGTTGCCCATATCCTTTGGATCAGCAATTCTACTCTTAAGAACTTATCGTTTGATATATTCATATATACTCATGATCAAATATATGTTTGGAATAGCAAGAAATTGTACATAAATGTATGTCTTTCAATGGGATATATGCTGGTTAAGCACATGCTACCTAGAAAAAAATTTACAGCCACTTAAAGTAGTGTCTACGAGCTGATCTGAAAGATCTCCAAGACAACATATAAAATGCCCCCCTCTCTTTCCTCTCTCTTTCTCTCTCTGCTTCCCTCTCTCTCTCTCTCACACACACACACACACACACACACACACACACACACCAGTTCAAATAGTAAGGGTTCAGAGAACACATATAATGAGATTCTATATTACTCAAATCTATTTCATTTCTGAGTTTCAGATAGTGAGAAGAAAATCAGAGGGCTTATAAAACACAACTTAGATCTATTTGGATTCCAAATTCTGACCATGACAGTCTTGTTTGTGTACACATAAGTGTATGTGTTTATATAGATATAATTAATTCTTAGGAGAATATACTATCAGCTAGATTCTGATTGCAAGGAAAAAAAATTCAATCCAAGTTTGCAACCAGGGAATTCCTTGTCTCTTATAAGTTGAAAAGTATAAAATTAGACTTCACATATAACTGGGCAGGTTTCAAAACCATATTATCTGCCTCTGATTTCCTCCATATCTTGGCTCTGTGTTTTGTTTGTTGGTTTTATTCTTGGGCTCTACATGGTGTGATTTCTAACAGTATAATCACACCTTGGTATAATCACATCTTGGTATAGTCACATCTTGGAATAGTCAGTCACATCTTGGTATAGTCAATCACATCTTGATATATACCAAATTTAAAGTGTTTTTTTTTCTTGCTCAGTAGTTAAGATAAAACTCCTAAAATTGAGTTTTGTTGGCTCTTGTTGGCCTGACTTGTTTCCTATGCCCTTTCGTGACACAATTTCTGTGACTAGGGAACCATATCAACTTTGGGTTAAAATCAGATCACAAAAATTATACGAATTGAGTTAAAGAGGGATGCTTTATGCGAAGCTAAATTATTAAAGATGCTGCATGGAAAGCATAATTGTTTACTGCAGTGCAAAACAACAGCAGCAGCAATAACAAAAAATAGGAAGACTGGTTGTCTTCGCTAAGAGAGATAAAGCTATAAATGGAAGGAAGGGTTTCTTTTATCTTGCGCTTCATTTAAGGTTTTCCTCAATGTGCATACATTATTTTCTCAGTAGTGAAAAACAACTTGAAAATATTTATGGAGAGTGAAATAATGGCAAAATAAAATCCCTACATCATACCATATACTAAGCATCCATTCTAGATAGATTAATAATTTATACTACCCAAAGCAATCTGCAGATTCAACACAATTCCTATCAAATTACCAATGTCAATCTTCACATAATTATAAAAAACAATCCTAAAATTTATATGAAACTAACAAAAAAGCCCAAATAGCCAAAGCAATCTTAAGCAAAAAGAATAAACTGAAAGTGTCACATTACCTAACTTCAAATTATACTACAAGGCTATAATAACATAAACAGCGTAATACTAATATAAAAAACAGACATATAAATCAATAAAACGGAATGAATAACCCAAAAAATAGTCATATACGTACAACCAACTGACCTTTGACAACATCAACAAAAATACACACCTGGGAAAAAGCCCTTCAGTAAATGGTGCTGAGACAAATGAATGGCCATGTGCAGAAGAATGAATCTGAACTCCTATCTCTCACCACATAGAAAAATTAACTCAAGATGGGTTAAAGAAGTAAGACCTGAAAAGATAAAAATCCTGGAAGAAAATCTAGAAAAAACTCTTCTGGACATTCATCTAGGCAAAGAATTTATGACTAAGTGCTCAAAAGGAAATTCAACAAAACCAAAAATAGACAAATGGGACTTAATTAAACTAAAAATCTTCCACACAGAAAAAGAAATAATTGACAGAGTAAACCGACAATCTACAGAAAGAGAGAAAATATTTGCAAACAGTGCATCTGACAATAGGCTAATATCCAGAATCTATAAGGAACTGAAACAACTCAATGAGAAAAAAAAAATCCCATTAAAAAATGGATGAAGGACACGAACAGACAAAACAGTATTTTTTTTCAAAAGAAGGCATACAAATGCCCAAGAAACATATAGAAAAAAAGGAAGTTCAACATCACTAGTCATCAGATAAATGCAAATTAAAACCACAATGAGATGCCATCTTATACCAGTCAGCCTCATTAATATTAAAGAGTCAAAAAATAACAGATGTTGGTGAGGATGCTTATACACTGTTGGTGATAATGTAAATTAGCTCAACCTTTGTGGAGACCTCTATGGAAAATTGTACGGAACTTTCTCAAACAACTAAAAATAGAACTACCCTCTAGTAATCCCACTGCTGGTATTTACACAAAGTAAAATAAATCATTTTATCACGAAGACTTCTGTGCTCATATGTATATCACATCACTCTTTACAATAGCAAAGATATGGAGTTAATGTAAGTGTCCTACAATGGATGATTGGATTTTTAAAAATGTAGTATATCTATCATGGAATACTACTTGGCCATAAAGAAGGAAATCGTGTCTTTTGCAGCAACATGGATAGAACTGGAGATCATTATCCTAAGTGAAATAACTCAGAGACAGAAAGGCAAATATAGCATGTTCTCACTTACAAGTTGGAGCCAAACAATGGGTGGCTTCAACTTGTACGTGACGTATAGAGTGGAATAACAGACATTGGAGGAGGGTGGGAGGGGAGTGAAAGATGTAATAATATCTATTAGGTACAATGTTCAATGTTTGGGTGATGGATGCATGAAAATTCCAGACTTTACCAGTATGCAATGGATCCATAACAAAACTACATGCGTACTCCTACATCAGTAAGAATACAAATTTAAAAAGTAAAATATATATTAAATAGTTTAAATGTGAAATTACTGATTTAAAGTGTGCTGAAGAATATATTAGTAAATAGTTATTAATTCTTGTATTCAGGGAGATCTTCACAGTGAACCACAAGTGGCAAAGTTCATAAGAAAAATAATGATATTTCTCACCCATTTTTACAGTAAAATAAAACATAAATACCAAAGAACAGATGACTATAAAGCTTGCAAGGTGAATATCCTTTTAACCACCATCCACGTGTAGAAATTTAACTTTGCCGCCCATACGAGAAGCCCCTCTGTATGACCCATCTTAACCTCAAGCCCCTTCTTTTTCCCTACAAAGTAACTCCTATCCTAATTTTTATATCATTAGTTCCTTCCTTGTGTTACTTTACAGTTTTATCACCCACTTGCTCAACTCAAGACACAAGAGTTTAGTATTGCCCATTAAAAAAAAGGATATGTCTTCTAAATCTCTTTTATTACATAGGTTTTCTTTTCATTCCCTTCTTCCCTTACGATTTATTGTTGACGAACCCAAGCTGTTGGACCTGTGCAATTTCCCACACTCTGGATTTTTCTGATTTTGCACTCCTGTGGGGCAGTTCACCATGCCCTCTACCCTCTAGAGTTCCTGCATGTTGTTGTCCGTTAGAGACAGGATCTGCCTGATCCCTATGGCAAGACTGTAAGTGGAGCTGGGCTCTTTCATCAGGAGGGACATGATATCTGTCTCTTTTTCATGATGTTGAGCAACTCTTGATACTTACTATTAGATTCATTAATTGAATGGGATTGCAAAATAGTAATATTCTATTTGTCATTTATTAGCTGGAAAACTTTTATAAATAGGTACTACCCCTCATCTACTACTGGACACCTTGAGTGAAAGTTCATACAGAAAAGACAAAATAAATACTAGGTTCTTTTTCTTGATTTACCAGTTTTAAATAATTAATATGTTCCCTACTCATCTCCACAGGTGACTTATTAGGTTTTTAAAAATACATTATTATGAGTTCAAGAATTTAAATTTTTGATGGGTTTCAAGTCATTGCAATTTTTATCAAAGTTCAAATTGTTCACTTTTGAACTGTGAAAATGTCTTCGAATTAGCTTCTGCCTCCTTTTCTACACGAATCTTGTAGTTTGGGATAGTACCCACACATTTGGTGCAAAAGATATTCCAGGGCAATCCTGTACATTGCCTGCCACAGATTTGGATCAGCTGTTTCTCAAAAGATAAAAACCAACAAAATGAAACAAAAAAACCCTTGATTTCTTTTAATAGAAAATAATATTTCAAGAACTCTATGTGGACTCTAGGTGTGTTCTCTATTACTTGATTGGTCATTGTTTCTAGATCTCATCAGTAAATAAAACTAGAAAATACATATATAGCACATGCAAAATAAAATATCCCATAAATTCATACAAATATTTACAATCCAAATTTATAAATACAGGCATTTTAAACAAGATTTTTGTTTGTATTTTGTGGCTACCTTCTTTCTTCAACACTGAGGATAATGGTTCTTAAGAACACAGGGGATCATAGAATTGGAATATCCATAATGATTAATTTACCTTATTATACTACATAGATGAAAGCCTCAGTGTAACAATATATCATAGCCATCCATTATAGTTTTTGAGAATAGCTTAAAAAGTTGGTTTTGTCCATAATCTCAATCTTCTTTCCCAGTTTTTGAAAAGATTTGAATAAAATTGGAAACAATTTATAAATATTTGATACATTTTAAAAATTAATGCTATTCTTAAAGTAATTTATAAATCTATTACATACTATACATTGTATAATGAAATCCCTTTAACTCTTAGTTCTACTAGTAACTACATGTTTATGCCCCAGTCCCTATTCGCATATGACTTGAGTCAGTTTGGTTGTCTAAAGCTGGTTTCCTGGCTGGGTACAGTGGCTCACGCCTGTAATCCCAGCACTTTGTGAGCCTGAGGTGGGTGAACCACTTGAGGTCAGAAGTTCAAGACCAACCTGGCCAACATGGTGAAACCCCCTCTCTATTAAAAATACAAAATGTAGCTGGGCGTGATGGTGTGTGCCCGTAATGCCAGCTACTCTGGAGGCAGAGGCAGGAGGATCAGTTGAACCTGGGAGGCAGAGGTTGCAGTGAGCCGAGATCGTGCCACTGCACTCTAGTCTGGACAACAGAGTGAGACTCTGTCTCAAATAAATAAATAAATAAATAAATAAATAAAAAAGCTAGTTTCTTGATTACTCCTCAAGAAGAAATCATGGGAACAAAATTCCTTGAGTTCTTGCAATTTGACAGCAGATCATCTATGCCCTTTATACTTAAAAGTCATATTTGCTCGATATAAAATCTTTAGCTCACAGTTTTTTCTTTGAGTTCCTCACGTATGTTATTCCATTTTACTCTGGCATAAATTATTGCTGTTAACAGTCAGATCATCTGTTCTTTGCCTTACTCTTGTTTTGTACTCCTACAGAGCATATGGTAATTCTATATTTAGCACTTTGAAGAAAAGTGACTGTTTTTTAAGATGTGGTAATTTTAAAGAATATGTCTTTTTGTGGTCATTCTGGGTCAATACTCTTTTTTTTTTTAACTTTTAAGTTCCGAGGTACATGTCCAGGTCTGTTATATAGGTAAACTCGTGTCATGGAAGTGTGTTGTACAGGTTATTTTTTCACTCAGGTATTAATCCTAGTGCTTATTAGTTGTTTTTGCTGATCCTCTTCATCCTACCACCCTCCGCCCTCCAATAGGCCCCCGTGTCTGTTTTTCCCCTCTGCGTATCTCATGTGTTCTCATCATTTAGCTCCCACTTATAAGTGAGAACATGAGGTATTTGGTTTAATGTTCCTGCGTTAGTTTGCTAAGAATAATGGCTTCCAATGGATCAACTTTTAAACATGTAGGATGTTTTTGCAATACGTATCTTCAGATTTTTTTAACTTCATAAAAAAGTGTTTTTGATTTATGGTTTTTATTGTTTGTTTTGCATTTTGCTTCGATTTTTTCTTTGGGAACTCTCATTATCTGTTTATTGAACACTCTCTATCTTTACCATTGTCCCTTTCTCTTAAATTCATTTTTATCTTTTCCATTATTATTTTTACTGTTTCCTTCCTTCTACCTTCTTGGTGTGTATTTTACTCTTCTTTTTCTAGTTTCTTAGAGTGAAAGCTTAAATTCTTGATTTGAGGCCATTTTTTTTTTATTCTAATATAAGCATTACTTGCAAATAAGCACTGTTTTACCTGCATCCTACAAATTTTGATGTGTTAGATTTTATATTTTCTCAGTTGAAAACATTTTCTATTGTTCTCCTGAAATGTCTTCTTTGAGTCATAGATTATGTCCAAATGGGTTGTTTAATTTTCAAGAATTTAGAGATTTTTCCTTTATCTTTCTGCTGTTAATTTCTGATTTTATTCCATTACATTTAGAGACCATACTATGTACAATTTTAATTGTTTTAAATTTGTTGAGGTTTATTTAATAACCCAGATGTGATCTATCTGGCTGAATGTTCTGTGTGCCCTGAAAATAATGTGTATTCTGTTGTTATGGATTAGAAAGTTCTATATGTGTACATTAGATCACATTTTATGACAGTGTTGTTTATTTCTTCTATTTTCTTGCTAATTTTCTCTCTACTAGTTCTACATATTAGTGAGAGAGGAGTGTTGACGCTTCCAACAATAATTGTGGATTTGTTTATTTCTTTTTTCAGTTCTTTCAATTTTTGCTTCATGTATTTTTAAAGTTCTGTTGTTACATGCATAAACATTTAACTTTGCTATGTTTTCTTGGTGAATTAATCTCTTTTATTAACATGCAATTTCCCTCTTTAACCCTGATAATAATTTTTGCTCTAATGTATACTTTGTCTAATACTAACATGGCCACTCCAGCCTTCTTTTGATTTATATTTGCAAAGCCTATATTCATCCATGCTTTTAATTTTTTTAATTTTCAATGTTCCTGTAATGTTATATTAAAGTGAGCTTCTTGTACACTCATAATGTAGCTGTGTCATTTTCAAATTCATTCTGACAATCTCTGTCTTTAATTATTGTCTCTAGGTCATATACATGTAATGTAATGATTGACATATTTGGATACAGGTGTACCCTTTCACTGTCTGTTATTTTTACTTCTTGTTTTTCCCCCTTTTTTCTTTCTTCTGTGATATTTGAGCATTTAAAAACCTTTCCTTCTAATTTATCAATAGAATATCTCTCTATATATACATAAAATATATATATATAGCTGTTTTACCAATTGCTCTAGGGATTAAAACATGCATAATAATAATACAGTTTTCAGTCTATTTGAGTTAATGTTTTATGTAGAAATTTCACCACTCCATAGATCCCTTTACTTTCCCTGTTTTATGTTTTAGTTGCCTTATTCCAATGCTGTGATTTTTGCTATTAGCTGTAAAGCATATTTTAAACAACCTAAGAGGTGAAGTCCAGTCTATTACATTTGCTCAGATATTTACTATTTCTGATATTTGTTCTATTTTTCAATTAAAAAAATTCTTTTCACCTTCTATTTCTCTTAGGGCACTCTCTGTTTTGTTCATTTTTTCCCGCATTTCTATGAGTTTGTATTTTGATTCTAATTTTTAAAATTTATTATTTTTTTCTGAGTTTTGGCACCTCATTTCTGAATATAGCAAATTCTAATTTATGTTGTTCTTTTATGATATTGTATGACATACTTAAAGTCTTTCATCTTGTTTTGAAATGAAACGTTGCGGTTTTGATATGTTCAAAGGCACGCTTAAGGGATGCTTTAATTATCTGCAGGGATATTATTTGGCTTCTCATTATCTTCCATCTAATAGTAAAATTTTGTGGGAAGCTTTCTGTTTCTAGACACAATTTAGTCTTGGACTAGTCCTCCTACCATTTAACTATAAAATTGTTACTATATATATGAGGAAACTGCTTTCAGGCAGTGAAAAACAGGCAGTATAAGACTGCAATCATTCAGAAACGGGAAACTCATTAGAAACCCTATAATTGCTTTGTTCTTTTCCTTGAGACAATTTTCCAAGGAAAGAGGGAGCTGGATTCTGAGTAGAACCCAGTAATTTTTTAACCCGGTAGTTAGCTGATAAGAAACAATTAAAAATTCGGAGCAGCTGAAGTGTCTAGGATCTGTGAGGGCAACAGAGCTGAGGGAGTTGTATAGAGAGGCAGCCCCTCAAGTCTGTTTAGAGGAGTCTCCTGTGAGTCTGTAGCTGCACATAAGAGAGCGACTTCATTCAACAGAGATCAGTTGATTTGGGGCTGAGATATAACAGATACTAGAGGTCAAGCAATGCTAGGGGAAGAGTACTGCCAAGGGATGTGAGAGCTACGGTCCTACAGAGTAGAGAGATTTTCATAATTCATCAACATCTCAGCATCCCACTGAAACACCAGAAAAACTATACCTTCAGAGTAAAAACCAAGCTTTAGAATAAAACTTGGTCTAGGGCCACCCTAGCTAAGCATGCAATCAAGCCCAAACAGAATCTGATGTCAGGTCCTGCCAAGTTAGAGGTTCCTTGAAAGCCTACAAGCATAAAGTAATCAGCCAGTAATGTATCTGCTTAGCAAGACAAGAATGGATACTCTCTACAGATCATTAACAGAACCCAGAATCTCTATTACATATTTTTAGAGTACTTGTATTATCCATTTGGCAAGTATTTTATTTGAAAATAATGATTCACATGAAAACAAAAACAAGAAAATACATAGTAAAAATGACAAATTTGTTTAAAGAATTAAATACAAATACGACCTCAGATAATGAAAATATAGGGAATCCAAGCAAAAAAAAAATTTATTAAAAATGGAAATTCTAGAACTGAAAAGGACAAAAAAAATTAAATTACTGGATAGACTTAGCAGCACATTAGAGATGGTAAAATAAATACTAAGCCTGAAGACAGACCAACAGAAATTATCCAATCTGATAAAGAGAGAACAAATAAAATGGGTGAGTCTCAACAAGGGAAACAGTATATAATGGTTTGATATAAATGTAATTGGAGATCCTGAAGAAGAGAGTTGTATTTGGATGGAAAATGAAACTGAAAACTATTGAATAAAATACTTGAAGAATAAATAGCTAACAATGTCAAAATTTGATGAAAAGCACTAATCAACAGATTGAAAAAATTCAGCAAAATCCTACTGCAATAAGTATAAAAAGAATGGTATGTAGTCTCATCCTAGTCAGACTGCTGGAAACCAAATTAAGAAAAAATGTTGAAAGTAGTAGGGTAATAAAGGAGTTTATAGAACACTTTATGCACAACAATCCTGCAATAAGAATAATTGTTGACTTCTTAATATAAGCAATGAAACTGGGAGATAATGACATAACATATTTACTACACTGAAAGAAAATAATTATCAACCTAGAATTTTATATCCAGAAAATATACAAGCAAAATGAAGATATTTTTAGGTAAGTGAAAACAGAACATATTGTAAGCAAACTTGCTCTCTAAGAGATGCTAAATTATGTCTTTCAAGCTAAAGGAAAATGATATCAAATTGAAACCTGGATCTATCCAGAATGGAAAACACTGGTAAATATTCATAGTTAGAAAAATATAAAATATCATTTTTTCATAATTTTCTTAAATAACCGACTGATTAAATTAAAAGTAAATACACTGTGAGATAAGGATTACAATGTACCTAAAAATAAAAGATAACAATTGCATAAAAATGGGGGGATGAGTAAATGGAATTGCACTGTTGTAAATATTTTACATTTGTAAAGTAACAATGTAAAGCAAAAAGTAGAGAGTATCTCGTCTGAACTGCAAATAAAAAAGAATAAAGCAGGAGGTGTGAAGAATCAGGAATAAAGTATGAAAGCATGCAATATTCATTCTAAATAGACTGTAAGATAACAATGCCTAACTAAAAGACAACAAAGAGGAGTGCCTAGGAGTCAATAAAGGAACTGTAATTTAACACTAAAACTCATTCAATTAATTCAACAGAAAATGGGAAAAGAGAAAACCAACAAAAACAAGAAACCACAACAGAAGATACAAATGGAAAATACATAGCAAGATGATAGATTTAAACCTAACCATATCGTTACTACATTAAGTATAAATGTACTAAATGCCGATAGTTAAAAGGCAGATATTGACTAAGTGGATAAAAAGGAAATACCAACCTAGAATCTGTCTACAAACTAGAAACTGCAAATTTTAGTTATAAAGGTAGAGATAAACTGAAAAGAAAAGGCATGTAAAAGATATACTTTGAAATAATTAAGCCCAATAATTCTAAATATATCACATATAATTAGAAAGATGAAATATATATGATATATTTAGAATTATGCTAAATATATATTTATAATTATACTAAGTATATATATTTAGCATAATTCCAAATATGTACATACACACTTAGAATAATCCTAAATATAAATCTATATATTAGGAATAATCCTAAATATGAACATATATATTTAGAATAATCCTAAATATGTATATATATGTGTGTGTGCGTGTGTGTGTGTGTATATACATATATGCAACTAATGACAGAGAACCAAAATTCATGAAGCAAAAAGTGACATGACTAAAAGGAATAAATCAAATCTATAATCATAGTTTTACACCACTTTCTCAGTAATTTATTAAGAACAAATAGCAAAATGAGAATTCAGTAGACTAAATTGGTACTTACAGTATCTTACATACCAAAATTACAGTGAAAAACACTATTTTCAGCAAACCTGGAATATTCATCAAGATATGCCACATCCTGGACTATAAAATAAGTCTCAATAAATGTGAAGAAATTGAAATATTTCAGATTATATTATCTGATCCTGATAGATTTAAATTAGAAATCAATAATAAAATATTTCAAAATCCACAATATTGAGCATAAAACTCTTCTAAATAATTCATAGACTAAAAAGGAAATTATAATATTAGAAAAATGAAATTAAACACATTTTTAACCAAATGATAATGAGAATACAACATATCAAAATTTGTGAAATGGCACTTAGCAATGCTAAGAGAAAAATATATAGCTTTAAATTCCTACATTAGGAAAAAAGTGATCTTTTTTCCAAGATGGTGAATTAGAGGCATTTAGCATGCCTCAGCCAGTTGGAAATAGCAAGAAGGTGCATAAAGATCAGTTCTGTGAGCTTTAATTCCAGAAGGAAATTGGGAATCCACAGGAATCATGAAGGTCACTCCAGAATCCAGGGAGGAGAATGCGGGTGAACAGTCTTGTGATGGCATCTGCTTAATAAAAGGGAGTGTAGCCCCAGTATGTGAGAGGGGCAGAGAGCCTCCCTCATGCCACTTCCCCAGCTTCTCACTGGGCATCCAAGCAACCTGGACTGAGGGAGAGCACTTTGTTTCTCCTATGGCCCGAAGCAAACTTGGGGAGATGCTTGGAAATGTTGTGATGGAAAGACATTGGGAAAAGTTGCAGACATTCTCCCAGGCCTGAAACAGACAGCAGAATGCCATTGTTAATCTGGGTACATACAAAGTCACCCATTCTGTTTGGTGATCTGGTAATATGGCCATGCAGACAATTTGGTCTCAGACCAGAGACTGGAGTGCCTGCTCTGAAGCTAGGTAGGGGCCTTCTCAGCCAGAACTATGGAAACATCTCAGCAGTAGGCACTGGATTGTGCCTCCCTCATCACAGGGGCAGGAAGAAAGCTGCTGTAGTTACAGTTTCTCCTGGGCAATGAGACTTGCAGAGTTAGGTTGGCAACCTGGAACTGGTCTGTGTATATCATACTGGGTGCCCCTGTCTGCTTCTCCAAGATTGTGATGCAGTAAGGCCCTCTCAACTTGATGCCAAGGCGGATTTCCAAGCATTCAGAGCAGCTGCTCATCTGAATTAGCAGCCTGAATTGCCCCATCCCTCCTGTGCATAGATTTTGGTGCAGAAGGGCCCTCTCCAGTCCATGCTCAGGCAGATCTCCAAGCATTTGGAGGACCCACTCCCCTGGATTAAAAGTTTAGGCTACACTCCATCCCCATGCAGAGAACTTGGGACGGGGAGTTTTCCCAACTCCACACCTAGGCACACCTTTTGGTGTTTGGTGGCCACCCACTAGATCCTCCCTTTTTGCCTGCCATCAGCAGACCTGTAGGGCAACCTACCGGGTCCAGCCCTGTCTATATTGGTCCCCACCAGCCAGGGGCTGACCAGTGAGTTCATACCACTGTGCACTCCTTGAATCAGCTCTTTGCCTGAAGCAACAGAAAGCTTCTCCCAGTAAACAAAGATCAAGTATATACCCAGCAGTGTTGACTGCAATCAGCTCTTACCTATAAGTGCCATCTACTGGCTTTTATGTTGAACTGCACAGCCCAATATAAAACCTGCTGACCTGAGTCCATAAGGCTATAGAAGCAAAGCCAAAATACCTACCCAGCATTCTCTACAATCACATTCTCTAGGGAAAGGGAAGAGAAAAAATGAAAGAAAATAGCAATAATATTATAGTGAAAGAAAGAAAAAGAAAAAAAAATCTACCCACATGAAAATAATTACAAAAATTAGAAGTGCCAACTTCTTCTGATGAGAAAGAACCAGCATACCAATTCTGGCACCATGAAAAATCTGAAAGTGGTGATACCACTAAAGGATCACACCAGCTCTCCAGCAATAATTCCTAACTAAAATGGAAACTCAGAAATAACAAATAAAGAATTCAAAGCATGAATTGCAAGGAAGCTCAACAAGAAGCAAGTCAAGGTTAAAAATTGACACAAAGGAACTTCTGAAGCAACCCAAGAAGTGAAGAAAGAAACAAACATCTTCAATCAAAATCAGTTGGAGCTTCTGGAATTTAAGGAATTTTAAAATACAATTGAAAACTGTATTAATAGACTGGATCAATTAGAAGAAAGAATTTCAGAGCTTCAAGACTGGTCTTTTGAATTAACCCAGTTAGATAAAAATAAAGAAAAACAAATTTTAAAAATTAACAAAGTCATTGCGAAATATAGAACTATGGAAAGTGACCAAACCTATGAATTTTTGGCATTCCTGAGAGAGAAGGAGAAAAAGTATACAATCTGGAAATCACACTTAAGTAAATATTTCAAGAAAGTTTTCCTAATCTTGCTAGAGAGGTAGATATCCAGATACAAGAAATCTAGAGAATACCTGTGAAATACTACACGAAATGAACACCACCAAGGCCTATATTCACCAGAGTGTCTAGAGTCAATGCTAAAGAAAAAAATAATACTGGTGGCTAGAGAAAGAGATCAGATCATGTACTAAGAGAATTCCATCAGGCTAACAGCAGATTTCTCAGCAGAAACCTTACAAGCCAGAAAAGATTAAGGGCCTATTTTCATCATTTTTAAAGACAAGAAATTCTAACCAAGAATTTCATATCCTGCCAAACTAAGTTTCATCAGTGAAGGAGAAAGAATATCTTTTTCAGACAAGCAAGAGCTAAGGCAATTCATTACCAGATCAGCTTTACAAGAAATCTTTAAGGGAGTTCTAAACATGGAAAAGAAAAAGCAATACCTGCTGATATGGTTTGGCTGTGACCCCACCCAAATCTCATCTTGAATTGTAGTTCTCATTATCTCCACATGTTCTGGGAGGGACCTGGTGGGACGTAATTGAATCATAGGGTCAATTACCTTTATGCTGCTGTTCTTGTGAGTTCTCACGACATCCTATGGTTTTATAAGGGGCTTTCCCTGCTTTGATTGGCACTTCTTGTCTCTCTTGCCACCATGTGAAGAAGGATGTGTTGCTTCCCCTTCCACCATGATTGTAAGTTTCCTGAGGCCTCCCCAGGCTTGTGTAACTGTGAGTCAATTAAACCTCTTTCTTTTATAAATTACCCAGCTTCAGATATTTCTTCATAGCAGCATGAGAACAGATAATACAGTAAGTTTGTACTGGTAGAGTGGGGTGCTGCTATAAGGATACCTAGAAATGTGGAAGCAACTTTGGAATTTGGTAACAGGCAGAGGTTGGAACAGTTTGGAGTGCTCACAGGAAGACAGGAAAATGTGGGAAAGTTTGGAACTTCCTAGAGAGCTGGAGGGCTCAGAAGACAGGAAGATGTGGGAAAGTTTGGAACTTCCTAGAGACTTTTTGAATGGCTTTTACCAAAATGTTGATAGTAATGTGGGCAATGAAGTACAGACCTAGGTGGTCTCAGATGGAGATGAGGAACTTGTTAGCAACTGAAATAAAGGTGATTCTTGTCATGCTTTAGCAAAGAGACTGGTGCCATTTTGTCTCTGCCCTAGAGATCTGTGGAACTTAAACTTGAGAGAGATGATTTAGGGTATCTGGTGGAAGAAATTTCTAAGCAGCAAAGCATTCAAGAGGAAGCAGAGCATAAAAGTTTGGAAAATTTGCAGCCTGACAATGCAATCCAAAAGAAACACCCATTTTCTGGGGAGAAATTCAATCTGGATGTAGAAATTTGCTTAAGTAATGAGGAGCTGAATGTCAATCACCAAGACAATGGGGAAAATGTCTCCAGGGCATGTCAGAGACCTTCATGGCAGCCCTTCCATCACACGCCCAGAGGCCTAGGAGGAAAAATGGTTTCCTGGGCTAAGCCCAGGACCCCCCGCTTTGTGCAGTCTTGGGACATGGTGCTCTGCATCTAACCCTTGGCCACTTCCAAGTGATGTTGAACCCAGAGCTGCACAGAAATCAAGAATTGAGGTTTGGGAACCTCTGCCTAGATTTCAGAGGATGTACGGAAATGCCAGGATCTCCAGGCAGAAGTTTGCTGCAGAGGCAGAGCCCTTATGGAGAACATCTGCTAGGGCAGTGTGGAAGGGAAATGTGGTATTGGAGCCCCCACACAGAGTCCCCACTGGGGCACTGCCTACTGGAGCTTCGAGAAGAAGGTCACCATCCTCCAGACCAGAGAATGGTAGATCCACCAACAGCTTGTGCTGTGTACCTGGAAAAGCAGCAGGCACTCAATGTTAGCTCATGAAAGCAGCCGGGAGTGGGGCTATAAGCTGCAAAGCCACAGAGGTGGAGCTACCCAAAGCCATGGGGTCCCTCCTGTTGCATCAGCGTGACCTGGATGTGAGACACAAAGACAAAGGAGATTCATTTTGGAACTTTAAGGCTCACAGGCAAAGGGACTTGCCTCATGTCAGATGTGACCTTGGACTTGGACTTTTGGGTTAATGCCAGAATGAGTTAAGACTTTGGGGAACTGTTGGAAAGGCATGATTGTGTTTTGAAATGTGAGGACATGAGATTTTGGAGGGGCTGGGGTGAAATGATATGGTTTGGCTGTGTTCCCACCCAGATCTCATCTTGAATTGTAGTTCCCATAATCCCCACATGTGATGGGAGGGACCCAGTGGGAAGTAATTGAATCATGGGGGCAGTTACCTCCATGCTGGTGTTCTCATGATAGTGAGTGAGATCTCACAAGATCTGATGGTTTTATAAGGGGCCTTTCCCCCTTTGCTTGGCATTTCTTTCTCTTACCACCATGAGAAGAAGGATGTGTTGCTTCCCCTTTCATTCCAATTATAAGTTTCCTAAGGCCTCCCCAGCCCTGTGGAATTGTGAGTCAATTAAACTTCTTTCCCTTATAAATTACCCAGTCTCAGGCGTTTCTTCATAGCAGCATGAGAACATACTAATACACCTGCTACAGAAACACACTTAAGTACATAGCCCACAGACCCTATAAAGCAACCACAGAATAGATCCTATTGTGAAATAGGATCAAAACCTCACAGATCAATTTTAACCTGGAATATAAATGATCTGAATGCCCCTGCTTATGAGGCACAGAGTGGTAAGTTGAATTAAAAAACAAGATTCATCCATTTTCTGTCTTCCAAGAGACTCATCTCGCACATAATGATTCCCATTAGCTCATAGAAAGGGTTGGAGAAAGATCTCTCACACAAATGGAAAACAAAAAAAAGCAGAGGTCACTATTCATATATCAAATAAAATACATTTTAAACCAACAACAGTAAAAAAATGACAAAGAAGGGCATTACATAATGATAAAGGGTTCAATTCAACAAGAACACTTAACCCTTCTAAATAATACACTTAACACTGGAACACCCAGGTTCATAAAACAAGTACTTTTAGACCTAGAAAAAGACTTAGACAGCCACACAATAATAGAGGGGGACTTCAACGCCCCACTGACAGCATCAGACAGATCACTGAAGCAGAAAACTAACAAAAAAATTCCAGACTTAAGTTCAATGCTTGACCAAGTGGACCTAATAGACATCTACCAAATATTCCACCCATCAACTGCAGAGTATACATTCTTCTCACCTGCACATGGAACATACTTCAAGATTGATCACATGCTCATCCACAAAGCAAGTCTCAATAAACACAAATAATTGAAATCATACCAACCATACTTTCAGACCACAGTAGAATAAAAATAGAAATAAATGCCAAGAAGATGTCACAAAACCACACAATGACATGGAAATTAAACAACTTGCTCCTGAGTGACTTTTGGGTAAACAACAAAATTAAGGCAGAAACCAAAAATTCTTTGAAATAAATGAAAACAGAGGCACAACATATCAAAATATCTGGGATACAGGAAAAACAGTGTTAAGAGCAAAGTTTGTAGTGCTAAATGTCTACCTCAGAAAGTTAGAAAAATCTCAAATTAATGATGTAACATCACTTTTAGAAGAACTAGAAAAATAAGACAATACTAACCCCAAAGCTAGCAGAAGAAAATAAATAACTAAAAATAACTAAAATTAGAGCAGAACTGAATGAAATTGAGATCCAAAAATCCACACAAAGAATGGAGGAAACAAAAAAAAATTCGTTATTTGAAAGGGTAAACAAGATCAACACACTGCTAGCTAATTAGCCAAAGTCAGAGGGAGAGAGAGAGAGAAGATTCAAATAAGCACTATCTGAAACAGCAAAGGTGACATTACAACTGATCCTACAGAAATGCAAATGATTCCCAGAGACTATTATAAACACCTCTATGCCACACAAACTATAAAATCTAGAGGAATTTGACAAATTCCTGGAAACACGCAATCTCCCAAGTTTGAATCAGGAAGGAATTGTAACTCTTAACTGGCCAATATCAAGTTCTGAAATTCAATCAGTAATAATACAAAAAAAATCTCCCAATGGGGAAAAAAAAAAAAAAAAAAAAGACCTGGACCAGATGGATTCACAGGTGAATTCTACCAGACACACAAAGATGAGCTGGCACCAATTCTACTGTAATTTTTCCAAAAACTTAAGGAGGAGGAGGAGGGACTCCTCCCTAACTCATTTTAGAAGGTCAGCATTACCCTAATACCAAAACCTGGCAAAGATACAATGAAAAAAGAAAACAATGGCCAATATTCCCTCATGAAGTAGACATAAGAATCCTCCACAAAATACTAGCAAACCAAATTCAATAAAACATCAAAAAGTTAATTCATCATGATCAAGTAAACTTCATTCCTGGGATACAAGATTGATTCAACATATGCATATCAATATGTGTGATTTGCTATGTAAATAGAATTAATAACAAAAAACATGTGATTATCTCAATAGATAAAGAAAAGTTTTTGATAAAATCCAGCATCTCTTAATAAAAAAAACTCAAGAAACCAGGCATTGAAATTACCTAAATAATAAGAGCCATCTATGACAAACCCACAGACAAAACCATACTGAATAGGCAAAAGCTGGAAGCATTCCCCTTGAGAACTGGAACAAGACAAGAATGACACTCTCACCATTCCTTCTAAACATAGTACTGGAAGTGCTATCCAGAGCCATCAGGCAAGAGAAAGAAATAAAAGACATACAAATAGGAAAGGAAGAAGTCAAACTATCTCTCTTCACAGACAATATGATTCTATACCTAAAAGGAGCCTGAAGACTCCACCAAAGGGCTCCTGACACTGATAATCGATTTCAGTAAAGCTTCAGGATACAAAATTAATGTACAAAAATCAGTAGCATTTCTATATACCAATAACATTCAAAGCTGGGAGCCAAATCAAGAATGCAATCCCATTTATGACAGCCACAAAAAATAAAACACCTAGAAATATCCAACCAAGGAGGTAAAAGATCTCTGCAAGGAGAACTACGAAACACTGAAGAAAAAATCATAGATGACACAAAAAATGGGAAAACATTTCATGCTTCTGAATTGGAAAAACTAATATTGGTAAAATGGCCATACCGCCCAAAGCAATCTACAGATTTAATGCTATTCCAATGTGATTTTTCACAGAACTAAAAAATACTATCCTAAAATTCATATGGAGCCAAAAAGAGCCTGAATAGCCAAAGAACGCTAAGCCAAAGAAATGGTGCTGCGACAGCTGACTAGCCATATACAGAAGAATTAAACTAGATCCTACTTTCACCATATATAAAATTAACTCAAGATGAATTAAAGATTTAAATGTAAGACCTCAAACTATCAGAATCCTAGAAGAAAGCTTAGGAAACATCATTCTGGATATCAGCCTTGGGAAAGAATTTATGACTAAATCCTCAAAAGGAATTGCAATGAAAACAAAAATTGATGAGTTGGAGCACAGGAAAAAAAAACCTACCAATAGAATAAACAGACAACCATAGAATGGGAGAAAATATTCACAAATTATGTATCTGACCACATAATTCTAATATCCAGAATCTATAAGTAACTTAAACAATGGAGCAAGCAAAAACCAAATAATCTAGGATGAAAAAAAGAAAAAGAAAGAAAACAGCCAGGTACGGTGGCTCACACCTGTAATCCCAGCAGTTTGGGAGGCCGAGGCAGGCAGATCACCTGAGGTCAGGAGTTCAAGGCCAGCCTGGCCAACATGGTGAAATCCTGTCTCTACTGAAAATACAAAACTTACCTGGGCATGGTGGTGGGCACCTGTAATCCTGGCTACTTGGGAGGTTGAGGCAGGAGGATCACTTGAACCCAGGAGGCAGACGTTGCAATGAGCTGAGATTGTATCACTGCACTCCAGCCTGGGTGACAAGAGTGAAATTCTATCTCAAAAAAATAAAAAATAAAATAAAAATAAAAAAATAAAGAAAACAACAAAGGGGCAAACGTCGATTTATTACAAATATTGATAAAATGAATAAATCTTTAGCAATAATATTCAACAAAAAATGTTGGAGTAATAGAAATACAGACAATTGGAACTAGAATCCAGAAGTAGACTTTCACTTATAGAATTAAATAACTTGACACATTTCAATGTAATTTGTTTTAGTCTTTGACTAGATAATATATAAATATGTATATTTATATATAAATATATACTATATAAATATAATTCACATACCATAAAATCCACCCACTTAAAGTATACAATTCAGTGATGTGCTATATCACATCATTAACTTTTAAAAATTATAGTAATATATAACAAGATTTGCCGTTTTAACCATTCTTAAGTGTACAATTTAGTGGCATTAATTATATTCACAATCTTGTGTAGTCATCATCGCTATCTACATAAAAACTTTTTAATCACTACACACACAGTAAGTCTGTCACCATCAAGCAATAACTCCTCACTCCCCTTCATCCCCAACTCCTTCACAGCCTCTAATCTACTATTCTAGATAGTTCATGTAAGTAGAACCACACAGTAATTTTCCTTTTGTGTTTTGTTTATTTCACTTGTCAAAGTTTATGCATGTTGTAGCATGTTTCAGAACTTTATTTCTTTTTATAAAATATAATAATCTTCCATTATATGTAGAGATCACATTTTGTTTATCCACTCGTGTGTTGATCGTCTGGGTTGTTTCTACCTTTTGGCTATTACGAATAATACTGCAATTAACATGGGCATACATGCATCCATTCAAGTCCCTCTTTTCAACAATACTGGGTGTATACCTAGGAGTTGATTTGCTAGATGATACGACATTATGTGTTTAGCCTTTTGAGGAACTGCAGAATTGTTTTCCACAGTGGCTGGACCATTTTATATTCCCAGCAGCATTGTATGAGGGTTTCAGTTTCTCCACATTCTCACCCACACGTATTATCAACTGACTTTTCAATTATAGCCATTCTTATGAGTGTGAAGGGCTATCTCATTGTGGTTTTGATATGCACTTCTCTGATGACCTATGATGTTGAACACTTTTTCTTGTCATTTTTTGGTCATTTGAGAATCTTCTTTGAAGAAATTTTTATTCTCATGTGTTGCTTATTTTTTATTTGGGTTATTTACCTCTTTATTATTGAGTTGTAAGTGTCCTTATATATTTTAGACATAATTCCCTTAACATATGAATGACTTGAACATGTACTTTTCCGTTCTGTAGATTGTCTTATCACTTTCTTGATATGACTTTTGATACACAAATTTAACTTTGATGAGGTTAAATTTGATGAAATTTAACTTTGATGAGGTTAAATTTCTCCATATTTCTTTTGTCATCTGTGCTTTTGATGTCATATCCAAGAATCCATCACCAAACCCAAGATCATGACGATTTACTTCTATGCTGTCTTCCAATAATTTTAGGATTTTTGCTTTTTAAGTTTAGGTCATTCATCCATTTTGAGTTAATTTTTATATATGATGTTGAGGTAGGTATCTAATTTTATTTTATTTTATTTTTTTGCACATAGAAATCCAAATGTCCTAACACAGAGTTTTGAAGATACTATTCTTTTCCCATTTGTCGGTCTTGGCACCCTTGTTGAAAAATTGGTTGTCCATTGATATGTGTGTTTATTTCTGGACTCTTAATCTATTCTATTTTTCTCCTTGTCTGTCTTTAAACCAGTTCCACACTGTTTGATGAATGTAAAGCTTTTTAATAAGCTTTGATGTTGAAAAGTATAAGTACTTTATTTTTGTTCCTTTTCAAGACTGTTTGGCTATAGACCACCCCTTGTAATTCTTTATGTACATGAGGATTGTCTTTTCCATCTCTGCAAAAAAAATTGTTGCTAGAGATTGCATTAAGGGCTGGGTGAGGTGGCTCATGCCTGTAATCCCAGCACTTTGGGACGCCGAGGCAGGTGAATTACAAGGTCAGGAGTTCGAGACCAGCCTGGCCAAGATGGTGAAACCCCATCTCTGCTAAAAATACAAAAATTAGCTGGTTGCAACAGCAGACACCTATAATCCCAGCTACTTGGGAGGCTGAGGCAGGAGAATTGCTTGAACCCGGGAGGTGGAGGTTGCAGTGAGCTGAGATTGAGTCACTGCACTCCAGCCTGGGCTACAGAACAAGACTCCATCTCAAAAAAAAAAGAAAAAAAAAAAGAGATTGCATTAATCTATAGGTTGCTTTGAGTAATATTGACATCTTAACTATGTTAAGTCTTTCTATCTGTCAACATTGGGGTATCTTTCTATTTATTTTGGTCTTATTTAATTTTTTTTTGCAAATTTTTTTATTTGTCAATGTACAAATCTTTTACCATTTTGGTTAAATTTATTTCCAGGTATGTTATTCTCAATGTTATTGATTTGTGGCTTTTAAAAATGGTATTAGAACAACTGGATATCCATTTTAAAAAGGATAAGCCATGCCTTCCACCTCACATCTTACACAATTACTTGAAGTGAATCACAGACCTAAATGTAAAAGCAAAACCTGTATCATTCCCAGAAACACAGATACGAGGAACTCTTGCAAACCTGGGACCAGAAAGGATTTTCTAGGATACAAAAAATATTGACCATAAGTGAGAAAACTTTTGTTGTTTAAATGACATACCCAAGAGAATTAAAAAGCAAGCCATACTCTTAGAGAAAATATTCACAACTCATATATCTGCAAAGGGCTTTGACCCCGGATTTATAGAGAATTCTTACAACTCAGTAATAATAATAAGAAAACCTAAAAATGATCAAAATGATAAGTAACGTCAATGGGAATGGAGAAGTAAGGACCTCTGAAAACCATCTCACTCATAAGAGCAATAAGAAAACTGGCAAAAAATGCTCAGAATCAATTTTTTCAAAACTCTGGAAATTAACCAAACGCTTGCAGCAATCCAGAGAGTTACACACACACACACACACACACACACACACACACACACACACAGTCTTGGTAAAAACAATGAGCTTTGTGTTATTATATTTTAATAATATAATATGTAGTCCCATTCCCTCCTCTCCTCTTGAGATCCCCTGTAGTTCACATAGGACAAAATCAACAGTCCACAATCACAGCCCCAGGAAGGAGCAGAATGCAGTAGGAACTCCTTCCGTGTCCCAGTTTCTGAGAATTATTATTTGACCTGTCTGGTGGTTTCCTGGAAGACCTCACCCACCAGGTTTATCTTTCTTGCACTAACCTCAAGGTCACTTAATGTGAACATACTTAGGGTGTTTGCCAAAATCAATCAGAGTTAATTGTTAAACATCACAGCTGCCTGAAGAAATGGATATTATTTGAACAAACAATGGATTGACAGAAAACTTAAAAGGAAAAGCTGGGGTATGAGACCCCTGGGGGGCTTTGAAAAGCTCCAGCATATTCTGGGACTCTGGAAGGCCATGTGCACATGCAGGGCTGTGTGTAAACCCAGGGCTGTACACATGCTTAGAAAGGCCCAAGAAGGTCTTAAACCCTCACCTCTGGCTGACCTTGAGGCTCTGCATTAGCAAAAAGTGAAGACTAAGGCAGGGCTGTCAAAATTGTGTGACTGAGTGTTAAAGGCATGCCTCAACACACAGTTTCTCAAAAAGACTGGGAGACTTACTTGTTACTGGCATTAAAAAAAAAAGTCAGTCCGACCATTAACTGACTACTAAGCTAACCAAACACAAATTTGAATGGCCACACACAACAAAGAATACAGACTTGAAAGAGGTAGTTCAGAGAGGTCACTAAACCAATAAACAACAGCAACAATAAACAGCATGAACAGTAAACTCTGTAGAAGAGATGGAATCTGATTTCCAGAGTTTTCACATGTTATTATTAAAAATGTTCATTTTTTAACAAAAAATTATGAGATTACAAAGAAACAAGAGGAGATCAATCTCTCCACTTTAGAAAAATTAACTTAAAGCATAAATTCTACTTCTCTAAAAGTAGACAGTAGCATTGTCTCTAAATAGGATGCGTCATTCTTTGTTTTCTAAACTGGAATTACCTAGTTCACAGAGCTACAAACAGTAATCTTGTAGTTGCACCAAGTTACTGAAGCAAGAAAGAACACAGAAATACAGTGCAATGAAAAATGTTTGTTGTAGAATGCTAGACATAAACAAAATTACCTCATTTATTTTAAGGGTCATTATTCTATTTCTTTTTTCTCTTTAGTCAGACCATTATTCTATTTCTTTTTTCTCTTTAACCCAGAAGTGATGTTCCAGTAATGATAATCACAGGGTATAGATGTGGTCTTTATCTTATGGATATTTTTATCTGGATTGCTAAATGCTCACCTTTTTCTGAGGAAGGTATAGTAAAACATCCTCTCATGCTCTCCTTTTTATTGTCCAGAAGGTCCAAGGAAGGGACTAAGGATTCCCTGAGGGACCAAGGAGAGACCCTCTGAGCTAATCATTCATAAAGGTTGTTGTTAAGAAGCTCAGCTGGTTTTGGGCCAGGTGCGGTGGCTCATGCCTGTAATCCCAACACTTTGGGAGACCGAGGCAGACGGATCACCTGAGGTTGGGAGTTTGAGTCCAACCTCACCAACATGGAGAAACCTTGTCTCTACCAAAAATACACAAATTAGCTGGGTGTGGTGGCACGTGCCTATAATCTCAGCTACTTGGGAGAATCACTTGAACCTGGGAGGTGGAGGTTGCGGTGAGCTGAGATCAAGCCATTGCACTCCAGCCTGGGCAAAAGGGCAAAACTCTGTCTCCAAAAAAAAAAAAAAAAAAGAAGAAGAAGAAGAAGCAGCAGCAGCTCCGTTGGTTTTGACACTGAACGATGAGGATTGTGGATTTGAGCCTCATTCTGTTCACAGACAATCCCATTTGCAGATGATAGCATAAGCCTGTCCAAATTTATTACTGCAAATGACCCAGCCAGTGTATGGAGGACTCAGGACTAATTCCTCTCTCGGAAAACCAGCAGCACATCCTAAAAATGTGCTACTCATCTCGCTCTTTGTTTAAGGCACAGCAGATCACAAACTTGAAGATTATAGAGAGAAAGAAAGCCATAGGTCCGACAGCCGAGCAACTTGAATCCGAAATATCATATCTGCCTGCCTACTTCTCTGAACTGACAAAACTACAAAGAGTATACATTCTGCCATTAAATTCCCCAGACCTTTAAAAAATTCAGCCAACTATTTAACTACCCTGTTGTAAAATCTGATGTTAAACCACCACCAAAAAGTTTGAATTACACAAGTTTCCATAAAAGCATTTTTCTCACCGCACATTCATTTTATTATCCTTTTTATTGGAGGACCGAAATAGTCAAGTCTCAGGTCCTCCCTGCCATCTGGCCAGAACAGCTAGTGACCTAGGTCAAGGTTTATGCTGACAGTTGAGCATGCAGGTTTCTTAAACAGCACTTTTCCCAAAATTTACCTTAGGGCAATGTGACTGTTAAAGCTAAAGATTCATATTTGATTTAGGGGTAATTAATGAGACTATATTATGGCACCAAAATGCACTCAATGGGAACGATGAGTAGGTAAAGCATGCAAGGCTGTGAAGGTAGACATGGGGCAGAACGTGGGTGGGGAAAGGGTTGGTGCACAGACATAGATCCTGGAGAGAATTTGTTTGTAGCTCTATGAATGGAGATGAATTTGCTTCCACCCCCATCCCCAACTGAGGGTAGAAGTGAATGTACAGATCAGAGTGCCAATTATCTGCCAACACCAGGCACACACTGTCACATGCATTTTCTCATTTGTGGCATATGAACCCAGAGTCATAGTTGATGGATTTCTCCTATCTGGTGGTTTTGGCTGGCATATGAATACTCACTGTAGAGCAGGTGAAGAGGAACAGACTTTAAAAAAAAATCTATTCTTCCCATCAAATCTTATGACAACTATCTACCATAAAATGAGTAGACAAGTGTCCAAAAAGTGTTGACAAAATTAACAAAAGAAGTGCTACTTGTAGTAATTTAAGTTTTGTAGATTAGATACGATTTTTCAAGAATCAGCTATAAGGATTTTGGCTTCCAATTTACTGCTATTCCAGCTGCATCTGAACTTTCCTTTAAATATTTTCCTTTCCCTTTTCTTTTCATTAGGGTTCTGCCAACAAGTAGTTTTGTTGAAGTGAAGGACAGTTATATGTATATTTTTTATGAATAAATATACATCTATAAAGAAGCAAAATCAAGAATAGGACTAAATATTTATGAGAATTCAAGTCAAAATGAAAAATTTGTATCTTTTACTGCCTTATAAAACTCTTTAAATGATATAAATTTTTGACAAATAATAATTTGAGTCAATAAGACATCACAATAACTGTTCAATGAGTAAAAGATTCACAAGCAAAATATCGAGAAGATATTTTATTACTAAATTCAAGAAAATATTTATCATGTTAGGTATTTATCTTTGTATAGGCTAGAGCAATAAAAACAAAATAAAGCCCCAAATGGCTAAATTATTAACTGAAAATAATCAAATCTGTCTTATTTCCACAATACCAGACACTAAAATTTAGAAAAATGAAAATCATTGAGTCTGTTTCTTATGTTGTGAAATGACCTACGTTTCTGCTTTGTTTCAACAAATCTTTAAGTGCCAATAGTGAACCATAAATTTTTCTAAGTATCTGGGATACAGAACAAGGTACGATCTCTTCCTTTGCAAAGCTTAGAATCTGGTTGCAGAGATTATGCTAAGCAAAGAAGCCCACAAATAAGAACTTACAATGCCCATGAGTAATCTGAAAGAGTAGTAGAAGGTATTAGTGATGGCACAGAAGGGAGGAGTGGGCCATAACAGGCAGGTCAGAAAAGACAGCATCAAAATATGCCACTTACACAGGGAGCCCAAGGAAGAAGAACTCAAGTCAACTAAGGAAAGGGTTTGAAGGAGGAAGATAGAGAGGTTCAGGTAGAGGGACTGTCATGTATACATCTTGAGTTTAGACAGAACATGTCATGTTTGTGCAACTAAAAAAAAGACACTGTGGCTAGATTACAGAAATAGCATATAAGAAAGTGTGGATTGAGATAAGACAAGAAAGGTGATTTCAGCCAGGGAAGGTTTTATGGATTACATTAAGATTTCTTGCCTTCATCTAAAGCCTCGGAGAAGCTTAAATATGTTTAGAGAGGTTTAATGGGAATAAAATCCAAGAAATAAAGTTAATTTTAAATTTCACCAAATTCAAAGCAGCCTACGACTTAACTTTAAACTATTTATTAAATCTACTCTAAGTTTTATGAATTCCAGTTGGTAAGATAGCAAAGGGAAAATTACTTAAAAATACATTGCATAAGCTATGAGTCATTCTTCCCTAAATGGACACATCATTACAGCTTCTATTTCATAGATTTTTTTTTTATTTAAAATGATCTCAATCTTTTTTAGTATATTTGGTCCTGGATTTCAGTAATGGTTGACAAACCTGCATAGAGGTTTGTAAGTTTTGGGGAACGGTTAGACCTGTGACCCAGATTGTCAAGAATTTGGACAGAAATCTATACAAATTCATTGTACTTAACTACAAAGAAAGAAAGAAGGGAGGAAAAGAAGAAAACAAAGCCAACATGCAAGAAAGAAAGAAGGCTGGGGGAGGGAGGAAAGGAGAGAGAGAAGGAGGGAAGGAAACACAGAGACAAAGAGTGAGGATTAAAAAGAAGATGGAGAAAGAAGAACAGAGAGCAAAAAAGCAAGGCAATATAGCAAATCCAAGTGTATGTCGAGAAGGGATATTGGCATGTGCTATTGACTTCAATCAAATGGAAATGTTGGCTAAATTTTGAAGATAATTGCATCACCGAATAAGACAGTGATTTCAAACAAGCTTGGGACCCCAACTACGATCAAGAGGTGGTATTCTGATGTCCTGTTTAGAAGTAGTCATAGTGGGACAAGAAAAGGGAGAACTTCTCAGAAGAAGAGAATTGTTCCAAGGGTTCTAAGAGCTCCAAACCAGTAGACAGCTCAGGGAGAAATCCAGAAATGTTCTATAACCTCAGGGGAGAGGTCTCCGCAATGATTTCCCAGGGAGATTTCAGAATTGCCATTGAATGGTGATTGCTCTTTTTTTTTTTTTTCTTCTCATTCTTCCTATTTCACTATTTTATATTGAATATGTGTGGAGATAGAGAATTTGTCTTTTAATTTCAAAGGGCTCTAGACCAAGAAGAATCACCTTCAGTCCTAATAGAGAGATTGTGAATATCACTTAGAGATTCCAGACACCATGGTGGATGCAGTGAATTTTGTTTCCTGTGAAGAGAAGGTGTGTTCTGTTGTGAAAGAATATTTTGTGGGAGGAAGAGCAGATAATAGTAGGTATCAGTGTGGTCCACTAAATATCCCTGTTTTTTTCCACTTGCTACGAGGCAGTATGCCTTTCCCTGCCCTCTCAAGGTTGAGATTGGCTATGTCTGACTTGATTTAGCCAATAAAATAGCAGATGTGATACTATTTCTCCTGTATATATAGCTAGCAGTGGAACTGCTGGGTCATATGGAGACTTTACATTTAGACTTTTAAAGAACTACTAGACTCTTTTCCAAAGCAGGTGCAAGATGTTACATCACCATCAGCAACGCATGCAAGAGTTTCTTTAAATTTCTTCACATTCTCACCAACACTTGTTAATATCATTTTTATTAGTCATGCTAGTGCATTTCCCTGATTACTAATGAGGTTGAGCATCTTTTCATGTGCTTATTGACCATTCGTATATCTTTTACTATATACGGTTGACCCTTGAGCAACCCAGGTTTGAATTATGTGGGTCCACTTACGTGTGGATTTCCTTTCATCTCTGCCCTCCTTGAGACTGCACCACCAACTCCTCCTCTTCTCCCTCTGCCTTAGCCTACTCTACATGAAGACAAGGATGAAGACCTTTATGATGATCCACTTCCCCTTAATACATAGTAACTATATTTTCTATTACTCATGATTTTTAAATAATATTTTCTTTTCTCTAGCTTACCTTATTATAAGAATGCAGTATATAATACAACATACAAAATATATGTTAATCAACTATTCATATTATTAGTAAGTCTTCAGGTCAACAGTGGGCTATTAGAAGTTAAGTTTCTGGAGATTCAGAGTTGAATGTGGATTTTCAACTGTGCTGAGGGTTGGTATCCCTAACCCTTTTGTTGTTCAAAGGTCAACCATATATGATTTGCAATTTTCTGTCATTCTGCTGATTGTCTTTTTGCTTTCTTCATGATGTCTTTTGAAGCATGAAAGTTCTTAATTTTGATGATGTCTAGTTTGTTTATTTATTTATTCACTTTTTAGATGGAGTCTCACTCTGTTGCCCAGGCTGGAGTGCAGTGGTGTGATCTTGGTTCACTGCAACCTCCGCCTCCTGGGTTCAAGTGATTCTCCTGCCTCAGCCTCCCAAGTAGCTGGGATTACAGGTGCCCACCACCACTCCTGGCTAATTTTTTTGGATTTTCAGTAGAGACAGAGTTTCTCTATGTTGGCCAGGCTGTTCTCAAACTCCTGACCTCAGGTGATCTGCCCACCTCAGCCTCCCAAAGTGTTGGGATTACAGGTGTGAGCCACCACGCCTGGCCCGGTTTATTTATTTTTTCTTTTGTTGCTTGTGCTTTGAGTTTCTTAATTTTTTTAAATCACCTAATTCAATGACATGAAGATTCACATCTGTTTCTTCTCCATGTTTTATAGTTTCATCTCTTACATATAGGTCTTTGATTCATTTTGGGTTTATTATTGTATGTGGTGTGAGGTATGGGTCCAACTTCATACTTTTACATATTCAGTTATCCCAGCAGTGTTGGATAAAGAGGCTCTTCTTTCCCCCATTAACCTGAATCACTTTCTTAATTTCAATTTCAGTTTATTCATTGCTACTGTATAGAAATACAATTACGTTTTAATATATTGATCTTGTATTTTGCAACCTTGCTGAGCTCACATATTAGTTCTAATCGATTTTTAAATGGATTCTTTAGTGTTTTTTATATGGAAAATAATTTCATCTGCAAATAGAAATACTTTTACTTCCTCCCTTCCAGTGTCTAGATGGCTTCTATTTCATTTTCTTGCCTAATATGCTCTGATTAGCCTATCCAATACAATATTAAATAAAAGTTGTGAGAATGGGCATTCTTCTCATTTTCTGATCTTTAAGTGTGAGGTTAGCTGTGAATCTTTTATAGATTCTCTTTATCAGGTTGAAGAACTTTCCTTCTATTCCCAGTTTGTTGAGTATTTTTATCATGAAGGAGCATTGTGTCAAATGTTTTTGTTGTGTTGACTGAAATGTGTTGCAAAATTTTTAATTCAATATTTGTTTCATCATTGAGTTTCCTTTGAACCCAGTTTGAGAGATTTGTTTAAATGACATGATGACCTCAATACAGAGTTATGCAGGCTGCTGGTAGGGTTAAGATTTGAGGGTGTATAAAGAGTGCAACTAAATTTGTATGTGGCATAGTATGAAAAATTTTCACAAACCAGCTGAAATATTACATTGAGTAGTGTTTTAAAAGAATAATACATCATGAGTAGGAATGCTAGGAGAGCTCAACATATAAAGATCTATTAGTATTATCTTTTAAAGCAAAAGAGGAATGCCTAAAGACTTATGATCATCTCTTGATGATAAGAAGACATTTGGCAAAATTTCCATTTACAATAATTAAAAACATTGCACTATTTAATGCATTTCTGGCCCCTGCTCACTGGTAGCAGTAGCACCTCAGGGTTGACATAGAAAATGCAAAATAAGTATTTTACTTAGCACTTGAGGCATTTCTATTAAAAATTGGGTGCTCATTATTTTTCCTATTATACCCATTATTCAATATTGTGAAAATCTCAACAAATGCAACTATACATGAAAACGAAAACTTGTAAATATTGGACAAATCAACAAAGTATTATTTTCAGATGCTCTCATTGTCCACCCAGGTAATCTAAGGGCCAAGTGGGAAAGTGCCAAAGTAAGATTGCCTGTGAAAAAACAAAATGCCAATATCTATCCAATATATCAGCCATATATAAAGAGAGGAAACAAGGGGAAAATGCATTTATAATGGGTAGCATAATTATAATATGATGTCCAGGGAAAGATGGAGCCATGAGAAGTGGCACCTGTTTGACATGGTCAAAGGTGAGTTAAATAGCACGAAACCTGAATCGCACTAAAACTAGAGAGATGTGTCATACACATGCCTCAAACTTTGAGGAATTTTCTATAAAACACAGTGCAGATAACAACAAACTTAATGAATTCACTAAAACTGAGTAATAATTCTTTTTTGTGAGAAAGAAGCGTAGTACCTAGGGAAATAAGTAGAGAAAATCCTGGCAGAAGGCCACCAACACCTTCTAATTTGGAGGCACTAGTGTTCTGGCAGCAAGAGCAGGAGTAGGAATAACCCTGTCTGGAGACCCTCTTCCTGCTATGGATCAATACATGCAGAGACAGCTGCACCACAGACCTGAGAGCAAAGGTTATGGGGCCGCCATGTTAATGCTGGGACAGTCTCCAAGTGGCCAACCACTTCCCTGCACATCTGGCGCTTTCTCCAAAACAGGGGCTTTGACTCTCAGTTGAGGAAACTCATGAGGGAAAAGACATTCATTTGACAACATTAAAACCACAACCACCATAACGACAATTCAAAAACAATTCAAAAAATATAGGAATATATTTGCAACACAATTAGATGTAGAGCTAATATTATTAGTATGCAAAGACACCTGCAAATGAATTAAAAGATTACTCAGTAAAAATGGGCCAGGATGGATGAGCAGTAAACTCACACCCACCCAAACACAGAAAGACCAGTATGCCAGTATGTGCTAAGATGCTCCCCTTCATTAGAAATAAAAATATTTAAACATAAACATTAAGAATTCTTTCATTTGACACATATTTTCAGTATTATAATACTTCAAAGAGTACATATGGCCAATGGGGTGAAAATTGGAACAACTTATCTAGAGGAAAGTGCGGCAAATATTTCAAAAGTCTTGAAAATGTTCTTATCCTAACCCGGTAATTCCACTGCAGGAAATTTAACTGTAAGGACATAAACATAGATTTAGTTATAGGAATGTTCACTGCAGTGCAGTGTGGTTTGGACAGTGGAAATTTGGAAACCACTTACATTCCTGACAAAATGAATTGCTTTAAAACATTAGAGAGCTCTCATATAAATAGCAAGGAACTGTGAAAACAGCACGTGAATATTGATATTCAAAGAAGAGCTCCATGACCATTTAAAAAGCCATCTGAAAAGACGGTTTTACACACTTGCACACATATAAGAAGCCAGAGTGTCAACTTAGTTTTTCTCTTGATGGTGCATTATTATTTTTTTGTTCATTTTTAACAGCAAAAGGAATCAAAGTTCATAAATAGATAAAAAGGAACTAAATGACATTTAGGAAAAGGTGGGCCCAGTGAGAAGGGAATCAGTTATTTCTTTGGTACCAATCATGAGGACACTTTTTTTGTATGTCCCAATCAAAGAAAAAGTGTCAGACTCCAGATCTTGCCTAGTGAGGAATTTGTTTGGTTTGGACTTCATTCAATGTGCTTATTCTCTTTCTAAGAGTGGCCTTTCAAGCTTGAATCCCAAATAGGTAAAGCTGATTGGATAATGCCCCACTTGCTCAAATATTTACTGACCTGAATCTGCTGCTTTTGAATGTGGTACCCATTGTTTGAACTGCAAACAAATCAACCTTTAACAACGCATCCAACCAAACAAAACAGGAAGGTGCAGCAGCTCTGGATGTGGAGAAGTTTCTTGAGTGATGGGCTGTGCACCGTCTGCCTCTTTGACATAGCTAAGGACATCTGTAAAGGACAGAGGAGAAGAAGGAGAGTTTAAAGGCTCTTGGGTAGGTAGCCCAGGGTAAAATGTGGAATCTACACTCCTTGCAGATTTCAGCGTGGATGTTAGCCCTGACTTACCTCATTCTGTGCAATGGGATTACAAGAGCACCATAGGTGGAGGCGCTGGCAAGGTTGTTCACAGATCTGATCAGGCAAAAAGAACATTGTAAATGGCACAAATTCCTGAAACCAATAAAAGTTGCCTGGGCTTTATAACACAAAGCATTTTGCTTGTGTTATCTTAAATTCTCACAATAATATGGTGAGGAAGAAAAGAGCAGGAATTTTTCCTGTTCTTCTGATGTAGAAACTTAGAATTTTAAATGTTTTGTTCAAGGTCATATACGGCTTCTAGCATCAGAACAAAGTTTTCTAAAATCCCAGAATAGGGCTGTTTCCACCTCTTGTTTTGAACTCACACATTAACGAAAGAAATTTGTGTGAAGAAGCTTTGAAAGTCAGAGTAAGAAAGTGGCAGGGGAAGGGGTACAGAGAGGGAAGAATGAGTTGCATTCTATTTGGGGAGGGATGAATGAGCATGTCAGCATGATGTGGCTTGCTTGACTCTGCTCCCTTATTTTTATTTGTTTGTTTGTTTGAGACAGGGTCTCGCTCTGTTGCCCAAGCTGGAGTGCAGTGGTGTGATCATGGCTAACTGTAGCCTCAACTTTCCAGGCTCAAGTGATCCTCCTACCTCAGCCTCCCCAGTAACTAGGACTACAGGCAGATGCCATAATACCTAGCTAATTTTTATTTATTTTTGTCTCACTGTGTTGCCCAAGTTGTCTCAAACTCCTGGGTTCAAGTGATCCACCTGCCTCAGCCTCCCAAAGTGCTGGGATTACAGGTGTAAGCCACCATGCCCAGCTCTGCTCCCTCATTTTTTCAACTGATATGTATTGATCACCTATTACGTGCCAAATATTGGGATGGAGCTTTCAAGTGTGCGCATACAAGCATGTCTGGAAGATGGAACGGCTTTCAAAGATCATCTCCAAACATTCCATTTCAATAATATACAATGATATCTCTTTCATATTACTACTGACTAAATCATTCTTCCTTATCCAGAGGTATATTTTAAATGCTAAGAATCTTATTTCTGAGTATAAACTGAAAACCACTGATGACTAGAAAACTCTTATTGAAAGAGATTTTTACCTGTACATAAATTATAAAGAATCTCAAATGTAGAGTGCAGGTACAATAATGGATCTAGTATGCTTTACTGGTGAATGAGTTCTTGTCAATTGTTATATGACAGTGTTTTTTGTAAAGCTAAATACAGTTTCCATAAACAGAGATTCCTAGCAATCTGTCATAGATGTTTCTATCAGTGAAATGATCCTCACACTGGATGCTTGCACATAGTTTACAGTAGTAATTGTCATAGTTATATCTTCACATTTTGACGGATGGCACTATTTTCCATAGTACTTATTACATCAATGCATAAAAGGTAATTTTCACTAAGATAGATATGAAGAATGAAGATAGATAATTGCAGGCAGTGAAAACCTAAATATAAAATACTTGTTGAGTTGCAAAAACAATAAATGCTGATTATAGAAAAAGTTAGATAATATTGGATTGAAAGAACAAGACTAAAATCACCTGTATCGCTGTTACCCCAGAATCACACTGTTAGAATTTTAATATATATAATTCTAGATTCTATTTATGCATGCATAAATCAATACGTGAAAAGGCATTGTACTCTATTTAGTGCTTTAAATTTCACCACTAGATTAGCATGTAGGAAAAAATATATTCTCAATATTAGGAGGCCTCACATTTTCTACTGTATAGATGTACTATAATTTATCCATTCTCTTATACTTATTAGCATAATTTTCTAGCACTAGAATTTTTGCGTCAAAATTTACAAACATTGTAAATACTTTTAAAATACGTGTTGCCAGTTGTCCTGCAGAAAAAATTATATTTTATATTCTCACTAGCAGTACCTGTAAGAGTTTTTGTTTACTCAAACCTTAGCCTGCAGTGGACTTCTCAAATATTTGCCAATCTCATTAGCCAAAGTAATAGCCTTCATATTCAGATTTTCCTTTCACTGATGACTAGCAAACAGCCTACTTATATACTTTATATAATTATTACTGTGTCCTCTTTTTATATTGGTGTGAGCTCTTCCTATAAGCGATTATCAGCCCCTTGCCATGTGTAGCCAATGCTTTTCCAAATCTGACATTTATGTTTCAGCCAGTTGACCTTTTGATGTCAGCTTTTCCTCTCCTCATGACTCTCAATTCTTGTTTCAGAGAGGCCACGGCTCCCTGTGCTTTGAAATCTAAGATATATTATCTTTCTTGGCATACCATTGCTTTAAAACCTCAAATGCCATTCCATCTTCTGTCTGTGGTATGATTTTCTCTTTTCTTCATCTTTGTCCAAACTGTTATGTGAACTCTGTTGACCAGTCAGGATAAGTGGCTTGCATTTGGCCCTGCGATCCTTTTTACCTTCACGTGCCCAATGACGGAATCTCCTTTTCAAAGTCACAAGCACGAAGGCAGGTAGTTGTGCATGGCTTCAAGTCCAGTCCCCAGTTTCTGACAGGATTTAGTGTATCTCTGCACCTTCAGGAGGACACATCTTCCTCTTTTCTCATTATCTGGTCCTCTTGTTCTCCGATCTGACATAAGGCCAATTATCAGCAGGCGTCTCCACCACAGCCCTTTCTATCTCTTCCCCCACCACTTGACTTGAAGCTCCTTTCTTCTCTGTAGGCACTGAGAGTTGTCTATTTTGCTGCTTCTGCTTTATTCCCAAATGTTTTGTGGGATCCTCAATCTCTGTCTGGTTGTAGAAGTGCATCAGGACTAGAAGGTGCGAGTAGCAGGTTGGGGGAGAAGAGGGAAAAGAGGCAGAAACTACCATATTTTGATAGTCCCAGGGAGCAACACCAGAAAACAGAGGAGGCCAGTTGCCCCGTGTTTTGGTCAATATTCACTCATCACCTGTCCCCTGACTCAAGGTACCGTCTACCATTTTCCATGACCTCTTGTTTTCATGACTCAAAGTTCAACCATGAGCTGAAGTCTGAGTAGAACTTTTCTTAATCCACTTCTTTCTGTCTTATAATTAATACCTGTTCTTCAAAGCTTCAGGCATCCTTAGTGGAGAATTCAATGATCTTCAGTTATTTTTGAAACAAAAGCAGAGAATAGCTGAAGTGCCATAACTGTTAACATGTATCTTCTATCCACAAATGGTCACCTGGGCCTTTTCTCCCACTTCTTGCATAATGGTTTACTTTTATAGAAGATTCTCACTGCAGAAATAAAGATTGTATCATGACCCTTAGCTTATGCGAAACACAGATAAGGCAGAATTTTAAAAGTGATTTGTGTGCCACACCTTTTGAAAGGATTCTTATACAGGAGCGATTATACAGCATATAGCTAGGAATAATTGCTTTAACCCTGGGGTAGTGGGTTATTGTAAGAAATAATTAACCCACTACCTTCAAAATTTACCTTCAAAATTTACCCACAAAATTTATTGTTTGGGAAGGTAAAGGGCAGATTTCAACTTTCTAATTAGAGAAGAAATGAAACAAACATCTGAGCAGCCACCACTTGTGTATTAGTTATTTGTTGCTGTATAATAAATGATCCCAAAACTTAGTGGCTTAAAACAGTGAGAAACATTTATAGTAATGTGCAATTATTAGTTCAGGAGCAGCTTGGCTGGGTAGTTCTGGTTTGGGATCTCTTTCGTTATTGCAGTTTGATGTCAGCTAGGGCTACTGTCATCCAAAGGCTTAACTGTGGCTGGAGGATTCCTTTCCAAGGCAGTTCACTTACAAAGCTGACACTCTGGTAAAGGATTTTGGTGGGAGGCTACAGGGTCCTCCCCATTTGAATGTTTTCATAAGGCTGCTTGAGAGTCTTCATGACACGGCCTGTATCCAAGACAACAAGGAAGAAACTGCAATGCCCTTCATCCTCTACTCTTATCACCTCTTTCATACACCGTTGGCCTCACAAGACTAGCCCTGTTTCAGTGTAGAAGAACACCTCCCAAGAACGTGAACACCAGGAGGTGATGATTATTGAGGGCCATCTTGGAGGATGGCTAGCAAAATATGTCAGATCCTCTTTTATTTCTTTTTATTCCTATCCACTCTGTGTAACACGTGGAAAAACTAAAGCACAGAAACTGGTGAGTGATAGATCTAGGAATTAAACCCAGAATTCTCCGGCACCTAAATCCATGCTGTACCCACTGCAGTGGGCTTCAGAGCAGGTAACTGCGTCTCTGTCACCTGGGATTCTGGAGGAGGAGCCTGAGGCAGTAGTAGTCCCAATGTACCATGACTTTCCAGGGTTAGTAAGTGCCTGAGCAGGGGTTCACAACTAAGGACAGTTGAGTTTAATTTGTAGCTTGAGACCACATGGAATGTATGAAGGGAGGACATGGAACTATCTGAGCAGATTGGCTCTGGAATGAACTGCAGGTTGAATGGGCAGAAGAGGGTGACCAGGAGTAGAGCAGAAGAGCATGTGCATTAGAACAAAGGCTAGAGTGATCTGCATTGGCTAACAATCACTTTAAGGGAATGTAGGGCCTGTGGTTATGGCGGTATAGGAGAGTGTGGGGCAATCATGAGGAAGATAGTTTCAAATTGTGTGTAAGGCAAAAATGAGGCTAGGGTAGAGGTGTCATCTGAATCCAAGTGTGTCAAATTACTTGGTAACAATGAAAGGAGCAGCTCCAGTTCTGTTTAGAGTGTGAGAGTACACAACAATTATGCCCCAAAGGGCCCCTCTGACACAAAGCTAGTTGGTTGAAACAACCTTGAAACATGCCCATGATCTCTCTTCCAGGTAGTTCTCTTCTGAAATTGGGCATGTTTTGGAAGGAACTTAGCTCCTCTCTCTTCTGATGTTTCTCATTTGGAGAGCTAAGTGAATTTTAACTACGACTTGTCTGATGATTATCTGCTCGGGAAAAATGGCTCAAGCCCCTGAAAAGTTTCCCATGGAACATGCCTAGTGAGAAATGCTTAGCTTGTGGGGAAGTTGATCTTTTAGAGGTAATGATGCAGTTCAGGCTCTATTACCTGCTTTAAGCTTCAGAGAAAATATTCTTTAAATGGAAACAGATTGAGAGGGCAAATGGCAAACCTGTGGCTCTTGAGTTCTTCTTCCCCATTAACCAAGGCTAAAAGGCAGGTCTGGAAATCCCTTTTCAAGAGCTGCCAATGACATAACTTCATTTTAACGTACTACAAGTCCTTACGGGCACATGCTTGATTTCATTTTTTCATCTGAACTTCTGATGTAAAGGAACCCAGTGCAACTTTTAACTTGGCCAACGTCTGAAAACCAGCCTGCTGGATTCTGAAGTACATCATCAGTGGAATGAATTCTTTTCATCTTTGTTCTCTAAATCTACTTTTTATTTGCCTGCATAAAGGCAAGAGAGTCCCTTTAATGTTGTGTGGATAAAAGCCACAAGAAAGAGATAAAGCATGGAACATGCACGGGGCCCTCGGGGTAGACAGAGCAAGGAGTTTTGGATGGCTCTTTTCAACGAAGAAAGGCACATTGCTAGTTTAGACAATTACAGACAAGACAACTGTGGTTTAATTTGCATTAATTGAGAACTGTCCCATTGTGTACAAGGAGATTTTGGCAATGACAGATTAAGACTGATGTACATCTATAACCCACAGTCAAACAGAGATTATTACATTGATGGGAAAACTAATAGCTTAAATGTTGCTTTAAAGTTATTCACTTTGGGCCCTAAAAAGTCACCAGAATTTCCAAGCATGGCTTAAAGCAGAGTCTTTGCTGTCTTCCTGTTTTCTCCAAATTGCTTATCAAAGGCCAAGAATTCAGTGCCCTTAGCATACTATCATGTCTGCATATGTTCCTGTTCAGCCACTGACCTGGTGTTGATTTTAAGGGCCCAATTGTGGATATTCCTACTGTGTCCACCCTCTTGTCTGACTATATTTCATTAGTCCTACTTACTACTTTTAAGACTAGCAGAAGGAATGATTCACTCCTCTACTTGTTAAATTTAGGAATGTGTTCTTTTCACATTTACAGCAGCAATGGCCACAGAAGAGAATTTTATTAAGGTGGACAAAGCCCTCCCTTAACTTCCTTTAAATTCCAATGTTGAGTTAAGTGGAGTGAGATCATCCTCCTCAGGGAGAAATTAATGAGCCCTTAATTCATCTTGAGTTAATTTTTGTAAAAGGTGTAAGGAAGGGGTCAGTTTCAGTTTTCTGCATATGGCTAGCCAGTTTCCCCAACACCATTTATTAAAGAGAGAATCCTTTCCCCATTGCTTGTTTTTGTCAGGTTTGTCAAAGATCAAACAGTTGTAGATATGTGGCATTATTTTTGAGGCCTCTGTTCTGTTCCATTGATCTATATATCTGTTTTGGTACCAGTACCATGCTGTTTTGGTTACTGTAGCCTTGTAGTATAGTTTGAAGTCAGGTAGCCTGATGCCTCCAGCTTTGTTCTTTTTGCTTAGGATTGTCTTGGCTATTTGTGCTCTGTTTCTGGTTCCAAATGAAATTTAAAGTAATTTTTTCTAATTCTGTGAAGAAAGTCAATGGTAGCTTGATGCGGATAACATTGGATCTATAGATTACTTTGGGCAGTGTGACCATTTTCATGATATTGATTCTTCCCATCCATGAGCATGGAATGTTTTTCCATTTGTTTGTGTCTTCTTTTATTTCTTTGAGCAGTGGTTTGTAGTTCTCCTTGAAGAGGTCCTTCACATCCCTTGTAAGTTGTATTCCTAGGTATTTTATTCTCTTTGTAGCAGTTGTGAATGGGAGTTCATTCATGATTTGGCTCTCTGTTTGTCTATTATTGGTGTATATGAATGCTTGTGATTTTTGCCTATTGATTTTGTATCCCGAGACCTTGCTGAAGTCGCTTATCAGCCTAAGGAGATTTTGGGCTGAGACACTGAGGTTTTCTAAATATACAGTCATGTCATCTACAAACAGGGACAATTTGACTTCCTCTCTTCCTATTTGAATACCCTTTATTTCTTTGTCTTGCCTGATTGCCCTGGCCAGAACTTCCAATACTGTGTTGAATAGGAGTGGTGAGAGAGGGCATCCTTGTTTTGTGCCAGTTTTCAAAGGGAATGCTTCCAGCTTTTGCCCATTCAGTATGATATTGGCTGTGGGTTTGTCATAAATAGCTTTTATTCTTGAGATACATTTCATCAATACCGAGTTTATTGAGAGGTTTTAGCATGAAGGGGTGTTGAATTTTATCAAAGGCCTTTTCTGCATCTATTGAGAAAATCATGTGGTTTTTGTCATTGGTTAAGTTTATGTGATGGATTATGTTTATTGATTTGCATATGTTGAACCAGCCTTGCATCCCAGGGATGAAGCCAACTTGATCATGATGGATAAGTTTTTTGATGTGCTGCTGGATTTGATAAGACCTAAAACCATAAAAACCCTAGAAGAAACCCTAGGCAATACCATTCAGGACAGGCATGGACAAATACTTCATGATGAAAACACCAAAAGCAATGGCAACAAAAGCCAAAATTGACAAATGGGATCTAATTAAACTAAAGAGCTTCTGCATAGCAAAACAAACTATTAACAGAGTGAACAGGCAACCTACAGAATGGGAAACATTTTTGCAATCTATCCATCTGATAAAGGTCTAATATCCGGAATCAACAAGGAAGTTGACCACATTTACAAGAAAAAAACAAACAACTCCATCAAAAAGTGGGTGAAGGATATGAACAGATACTTTTCAAAAGAAGACATTTATGCGGCCAACAAACATATGAAAAAAAGCTCATCATCACGGGTCATTAGAGGAATGCAAATCAAAACCACAATGAGATACCATCTCATGCCAGTTAGAATGATGATCATTAAAAAGTCAGGAAACAACAGATGCTGGAAAGGATGTGGAGAAACAGGAACGCTTTTACACTGTTGGTGGGAGTGTAAATTAGTTCAACCATTATGGAAGACAGTGTGGCAATTCCTCAAGGATCTAGAACCAGAAATACCATTTGGCCCAGCAATCCCATTACTGGGTATATACCTAAAGGATTATAAATCATTCTACTATAAAGACACATGCACAACTATGTTTATTCCAGCACTATTCACAATAGCAAAGACTTGGAACCAACCCAAATGCCCATCAATGATAGACTGGATAAAGAAAATGTGGCACATATACACCATGGAATACTATGCAGCCATAAAAAAGGAAGAGTTCATGTCCTTTGCAGGGACATGGATGAAGCTGTAAACCATCATTCTCAGCAAACTAACACAGGAACGGAAAACCAAACCCCACATGTTCTCATTCATAAGCCGGAAATGAACAATAAGACCACATGGACACAGGGAGGGGAACATCACTCACCAGGGCCAGTCAGGGGGTGGGGGACTAGGAGAGGGATAGCATTAGGAGAAATACTTAATGTAGATGACGTTGACGGGTGCAGCAAACTACCACGGCACGTGTATACCTATGTAACAAACCTGCATGTTCTGCACCTGTATCCCAGAACTTAAAGTATAATGATGATGATGATGATAATAATAATAATACAAGAAATTAGCAAGCCCTCACATTTCCTTCAGTTGTCTTACTTTTTCACGAAGCTTTCCATATCAACCCATTCCATAGATGGGCAAATAGAGATTTGTGAGACCTGCAATGTTAGGCAACCCCGAGGGGAACTTTCTGGTAATAAAATCCAGGTGAATTTTCTAACACCTTATGAATGAGCGGCAAGCCTAAAGCTAAATGGAAAACCAAGCCCCAATAATTTCCACCTTTCATTCAAATTAAGGACACACTATTTTGACATTTGTGTAGCCCCAGAGAGATCTCCTGCTCGTGAGCTGAGCTTTAAAGTATTATTGGATATGCTTCATTGAGTCTTAAGTTTTGAGCAGCATTTATCCGAAAAGCAGAACTTCGACGTATTTCTCTGAAAATCACCCTGGTTTAAAATAGCCGAGCTGCTCTGTGAAAGTACCTTTGCCTTTTCTACTCTCAAGCTTTCTTCATATGCTCAAGTAAAAAAGCCACGCTGAAGCTAAAGGACTCAGACCACAAATAAAAGTCAAGGGGGAGGCCCAGAAAGCGGGGGCCGACACATTCCCACATTTCCAGATTTGGGGTTCTGTGTTCAGAGCATGAACTCTCTCAAACGTTCTGCTGCCATCAGTCTGCCTTTTTAAGCAGCAAGATTTGTTGCTGGATGATTCTAAATGACCATCGCATACTAACAAAGCCATCCTATTTAGACGTGGGCAGATGAGATAGAAAATGGGTGGTTCAGGCAGATTTCATGAGGTCTAATAAATCTTCAGTAAATTAAAGCTCATCCCCCGCTCCTCCCTTCGTGGGCTCTTTGTCTTGCTAATACACATTAGGCCTTGCCTGGCTTCACACTTTCAGGCATTTCAGAGGTGAGGCCTGTACAAAGCTGCAGATGTGGAGACAGAGGCGACCTTTGCCCCAAATGTTACCCATTCACATTAGCGTGGCCCACAGAAGAATTTTACTATGGTTCTCCCGTCTCAAAAGAGCTCCCAACGAGCAACTTGGGAGCTTAAAGCAACAAGAAGAGAGATGGTGAAGAAGCAGAGAAGTCCACTGTGTATCTCTGTTTCCAACTGTGTGGTCTTGGTTCATTCTTTTAAAATAGCCAGAGAGAGAGAGAAAGAGACATGGCCTTTATAATTACAAAAACAATACATTTCGAGTATTTATAAATGATCGTACTGACTGGTGTAGAGGGGAAAGTTAATCACCCTCTCTCCCCTACATTTTGGTAACTAATGTTAAGTTTCTTATGTATGCTTCATGAAAATGTCTAACCACTTGTAAGCACACAATCCCCTTTCACAATCCCCTTTGTAAAAGGAACACATACAAATGGGATCATACTGTCCTGCAGGTTGCTTGATGCCAGAAAAGTAGCAAACTGGGAAAATATACATGACAGAAGAATAATTTCCTTCACGCATAAAATACTGGTGCAACTCAATAAACTAATGAGTAGTTACCCCATGGAAAAATGAGCAATATATTAAAAGAACAACAGCCAACAACAACAACAAAAGAAGTGGCCAAAGAAAAGTTTCCCATTCAGTTGAACAAATATAATAATAAACAACAAGCTACCATATTTCTCCTATCAGCGTGACACAAATTCGTAAGCTTTCTAATATCCAGTGTTATCAAGGATGCTAGAAAATGTGTTCTTATAATTATAATTGGAGTAGATATTTTTGGACAACAATTTGACTACGTATCAAATGAAATATCCATATATCCTTTGACTTAGCAATTTTCTATTGGGTTTATCTTATTGACAGAACGTTGTACCGTCCTACAAACGTATGTAGCAGAATGTATACTACAAACAACACTAATAGGAAAAAAAGAGAGGAAATCTGTATTTGCATAAATAGGAGATAGTTTAAATAAAATACAGACTCTCTATGAAATGGAACACTAAAAGTAGAGGCTGTCACAGAAACCCTCCTTTAAAGGGATAAGAACTAGGAGGGGCCTTAACTGATTGTTCGGATTTGGCCAGATAGATGAGAGGAGAGGAGAGGAGGGTATTCAAGAGTGGTTTGTAGTGAAGACCACTCCTATCCCAACAATCCTCCAGACTCGACCCCATCTAGCCCCATGGCTGCACAATCTGGAGGGTAGATCAGAGGCACCAGCAATTTGTAGAAGGATAAGCAAGGATTTAAAGTGAATCTACCCAGAATCAGAATGCACAGCAATTAGGAGCTATGGTGACAATGGGGGGGACCTATTTTTCCTATTCACAATAGCTAATTGGCCACCTGCTGGTCAGGCAAGGCACTCTGGGAGAAAGAGTGATGCATATGCCAGGAGCAGAGTCCTGTTCTCATAGAAATTAGTGTGTTTTCTTTCTCATTCTATGTAGTAAATATTTTGGTCTGGGAAAATGAGCCCATACCACACAGTGCTTCTTTCTGCACCTATCTCTTTACCTATAAATTTAGCCTCTCATTTCACCTGTGGCTTCTGAATTGCCTTGATCTCAACACCCAATAACAAACTAACCCACAGTGATAGCCAAATCCACCTTTAGGAACTCTGAAGGGGATTAACCTCACACAGGTCACATCCCTGAGAAAGGTGTGGGCATATCCCCACCCCCTTTCTTCCTGTACTGTCTTGGGCTGGTTCTGTCTTAGACTTCCATGGCTTCATTTTCTTCCAAATATTTCCACTGTGCCTTCCTCACTTCCTCAACTTTGTCCCATAATAAATAAACTTGATTTTTCACAGAATATTTCTCCAACCTTTCCTACCTGGCCACAGCTCAGAAATGCAGGAGCCATTGTTTCACCAAATCTTGCAAATTCCAAGCATTTCCTTGTGCTTTTGTTCTGCATTACACTCAACCAAGAAAATCCCAAACCTGGGAGACTCTAGCAAAAGCCTCCCAAGGGCAACCCTGCACAGCTAAGTCCTGCTAGGAAAAAGACTCACAACAGAGAAGATGGATAAGCAAAGATTTGAAGTGAATCTACCCAGAATCAGAAGGCATCTCCTGGTGTGTTCTGCTTTCTGTAGTGACTGTTTTCATATCTTTGCCATTCCTTTTACCTTTGACTTCTGCCCATACCAAACAAAGACCAATTTCCATCACCACAACTACAACCCCCCTGCCTCTGTACCCATCTTCTTCTCTCTCCAGTTATAGTGGAGGACATTCCTCTCCTGCATTCTAAGACCAACTCCATCCCTTTTGCCTCCTCACTGACCTCATTTCTTCACCCACATGCATTTGCAATATTCTTCTCTGTCTCTTTCTCTTACTCTCTTCTCCCAGATCACTGCCTTCAAAAATCAACCATGTTCCATGTTCTCCCATCTGAATGAACTCTCACTGCATCCTGCATCTTGAGTTGTTCTAAACAGTTGTAGATACATACCATCTTCTCTTCTTCTCCATTCAATCTCCCACCTTCCACTCTACTGAAATTGCCTCAGGAAAGATCAGCATTTCACTCCATGTGGCTAAATAAGAGATAGTTTAATCTTAATTTGTGCTTTCAGTTGACTCCTTCCTCCTTCTAGAACTTTCTCTTCTCTTGGTTTCCATGACACCACTCTCTCCTTTCTCCTATTTCTCTGGCATTTACCTCTCAGCTAATTTTTCTGACTCACCCTCTTCTACTAACTCCTTAGAAATTGGGGCTTGCCCTCCTTCTTGCTCTGTACTTTCCTTAGGCAAGTTTATCAGTCTTTTACATTTAAATAACATCTCTATTAAAAATGCTGTTACTACTATTTACAAAACTAATAAAATTTATCAAATTATTTGCACATCTTAGCTTATCAGTAATTTATCACAAAAACCCTATATAAATAATATGAGTATTACATAAAAAACAGGAACTGGCTCAGAAGAGTAAGATTTGCCTAAGGTTGCACAATAAGTTGTAGACCCTGTTGTAGCTAGTCAAGGCCCAGGCTACTTGACTCCAAAACCTGATTCTTCATCATTGTACTCCTAACAATCCTATTCTTATGATTTCAAGTCCCTATCTCCAGTCCAGGCACTTTTTTTTGAACTTCAGAATCAGACAGTCAAGTGCCAGTGTACCACCTGCTTCAGCTCAACATGCTCAGAACTGAACCCTGAATGCCATCCTCTCCCAGATCTCTTCCTAATTTGCTTTTGCCTTGAATTCCTCATCTCAATAGATAACACCCTGATATGGTTTGAATATTTGTCTCCTCCAAATCTCATGTTGAAATGTAACCTCTAATGTTGAAGGTGAGGCCTGCTGGGAGGTGTTTGGATCATGGGAGTGGATCCTTCATGAATGGCTTAGCCAATCCCCATGGCAATGAGTGAGTTCACAGGAGATCTGGTTGTTTAAAGCTGTGTAGCACCCCCTGTCCCCGCTGCCCCCACTTGCTTCTGCTCTCATCAAGTGATACACTGGCTCCCGCTTCACCTCCCACCATGATTGTAAGATTCCTGAAGCCCTCACCAGAAGTAAGTGCCAGCATTCTACTTCAAGTACAACTTGCAGAACTATGAGCCAATTAAACCTCTTTTCTTTATAAATTACCCAGCCTCAGGTATTTCTTTAAAGTAATATAAGAACTGACTAATACACACCCTGTTCTTCCAGTTGTTCCAGTTTGGATTCATTAATGACATCTTCTATCATCATTTATCCAACTAACAAGGCCTGGAAATACACACACGCACACACACACATGCACACACAGACTTCTCTCCAGCTTCTTAAATAGTGCAAATTGATTGTCATGTCCCTCTTAAACTCCCCCCGAAGCTCCACAATGATTTGATGATAATGTCAAAAATTATTTCCGTGATGTACGGCACTCCCCATGATTTGTCTTCTTCTTACCTCTGTAGCCTTATCTCCCAAACTCTGTCCAGTAATAATTTCCAGCCACCCTGGCCTTCTTTGTTCTTCACATGTGCTCTTTCCCTGGGTAATTTTCCTGCTAGGTCCCTTGTTCTCCTATTATCCCACTTCACATCCGTCTTCTTAACCTTTAAGGACCAGATTGAACTTTTTTTCTCATTTAATCTCATAGGACCTTAGATATTTCCTTCATAGCACTTGTTACAATTATAACATTGTATGTGTTAAACACAATCATGTTCACATGATTAGACATGATTAAACACAATCACGTTTAATGTTTACTTCCCAATAGACCAAATGTTCTATAAAAACAAAGAATGGCACTCTGGATCAAACTAATGCATCCTGAACCTTGCATAGTGCTTGAAATATAGTTGAAATTCAATAAATATTTGTTGAATGAATAAATAAAGCAAAGGTATCATGGCATACCAAGCAGAAGTATCAAAGACTAGAGCAAGGTCTAGGTAAATGGTTCTCAAATTGGGGTCTCCAGACCAGCTTCTGATGTTGCTGCTGGTTCTAGTGCTTGTAGGCAATAGTTTCATCTGTGAAATGGGAATAATTTCTCTCAAAGAAGGTTATTAGAAAAATTAAATTCTAGTATATGAGAAAGCACAGTGCCCTATAAACAGTTAGTATGTAACAAATGCTAATATCTTTCCTTGGTCTCTATTGGTCCCCCCTAACAAGTGTTATGCTATTTAAAAGACAGCCTAATTAAAACGATTATTTGGGAAACTATTATCTGTGCTGAGACTTTTAGAAGCACAAGGTAGAATCAAAAACCTCCCTGGACCAAAATGGAATATAGAAAGTCTTTCAGGACCACTGCAACCAAATTTCTCTGTTTGGAACAAACAAACAAACTTTCTTTGTTCTTTCTTTTCGACTGGATTTTAGCTTAATAGTAACCTAGGACATCTAAGTAACACTTAAACCTTAGTAAGTAGATAATGGTTCCCAGGAACTGACAGTATTTCTGGAAAAGGAAAAGATCAAAAACTAAAAGGATTTTCTACACTAAAGCTCCGATCCATGAGCTCTTCTTATGTTGCATCCTGTTGGATGCAAGAGATAGGCTAACATCTGCTTCTAAAAGATAAACTTAAGATAGTGCGATTGAGTGTGTATGATATTCCCCCCCCTCTGTTAGTCTTGGTCTTGTCAGACTCCAGTTTCCAAATTTATGGGGTGTAGGATACTGATATCTAATGGGTTTAGGAAATGTTAGCTAGAAACATGACCTTCTTGGTACAGGTCTTGCCATCAGTTAACTACTAATTTAAGATTCAGTGAAGGAAAATAAATTCAGATCTCAGTGACAAAAATTGCCCTTAACGTTTTTCATCTTTGTTGTTAATGCTAATGGCTAATGAGGGGTACAGAATCCTTAACCCAACTCCGTCGTTTTTATGGCACAGGGCAAATGGAACACACTGGAGTTTTAAAGCCTAACAGCTTTAAGGCTGTGTTTTTCTTTTCAAATCTCACTGCCTTAGTTCAGTTTGTTACCACCTCTCTGCTGATAATCTCTCTTCTCATCAGGTCTTTTGGTGCCCACTCTCTTCTTTTCCCAAGGAAAGAAGATTATTGCCCTACTCATCCCAATTAATATCACCCACTGAGATTACACATAAAGGATGCAGCCAGTATCTGGCGTGTCCACTTCTATAGTGAGTTATTGAAAGTGAGATATTAAAAATAGACATCTTAGATTTTCATGCCAATCCCGGAGGGTGAAATGACTTCCAAGGTTACAAAAACTGCTTGTGGCAGAGAGGAGAGTAGACAAAATGTCAAATTCTTTCCATCACTACTGTTAGTCTGGACTTTTTTCCATCCTAAAGATCAAGATCACTAATTATTCTTGCAATGGTAACAAAAGTACATAGATTCTAACATTAAAGAGTATCATATAGAAGCAGTAAGAGGCATTCACAATTTTCTTTGTTCGACTAATTTTTGAGCATGTATCATGGGTTAGACCCTTTTCTAAATGCTTCTGATTCATTATAGGCAGAAGAAAATCCCTTCCTGCACGCAGCCTGCAGACTAATGAGGGCATTTGTGTGTGTGTGTGTGTGTGTGTGTGTGTGTGTGTGTGTGTGTGTGTGTATGTAGAGAAGCCAACCAATTAGAAAATAAAAGTAATATGTAACTTGTCAGATGATAAAAACTATGGGGTTAGGGGTGAATTAGAACAAGGTCATGGGCATTGGGAGTGCCAAGGGGATTACAGTGTTAATTAGGGTTGTCCAGATAGGCTACAGTGACATTTTAGAAAACACTTAAAGGTGAAGGAGTTACCTGAGTGGGTATTTAAGGGAAAAGTTTTCCAGGCAGAAGAAATAGCCAAGGCAAATGTTCACATGTAAGTCCCCTTAATAGGCAACTTAGCTTTATTAAGATTCCCCTGCCCTTCCTGCCACCATTGTCCTTACAGTGATGTTGGGGACCACACGTTAAAAGAAAGACACATGAAGCATTAACCCCTCCTTCTAATAGGACCCTCACCCTTATTGGCAGTTATTTGTGGCTTCATAGAATATGACTAGCAGTCATATCATCTTCCACATGCTAGGGATATAGAGATCTCATAGAGATTGCATAAAGACCTCATTCAATCTCACAACCACCCAAGGAGTAAGTTAGGTGCTGTCTCCACATTACAGAAGGTGGAACCAAGAGTCCTGGAAGAGATATCCCCAACCCAAAGGAACATTACTCTACTTGCAAATGCTATAAAATGTTTCTTCGTACCAAGCTTCTTTCTATAAATTATCTATATTGAAAGTATATACATTTTCTATAATAATATTATTATATATTAATGTGCTAAAGACTATGGAAAGGTAAAAACTAAAATTCCTCTTTTCAAATCCTTGGAAACCAAAGCCATTCTTTTTGGTAGCAGGGACATTAAATCTCAGTCATGTTTTGGGGGTCCTTCCCCCTCCCCACACTGCATTGGAATCTTTACAGTCTTCTACTGTCCAGAAGACTTGGAGAAGGGTCCTCTGGTCTTCAGTCCCTATTGGTCACCTTTGATGTGATCATTGTCCGGATTTCTATGTTTTCTTGAAAGCAAGAGAAATTGATCTCCACTTTAGGCTCAAGGGCAATGTCCAAGTCTGATAGCCTCTCTGTTCCTTGCCTGGCCTGCCTGGGGACCCTGTATCCAGTTCCATCTGATGAAAAGTCCCCTTCTTCAGGGAGGAGCCTTACGTCCTTACTGCTCACGGAAACTGCAAAACCTAATTCCCCTAAGCTTTCAGTCTTTGAGGGCTCTACAAGCATCTGCATTTCTAGGATTAGTCACTTCTACCCTTCTAACTCCAAGCACTGGACTCCATTTCCACATACCTGGACCCCCACATTTCTGTCCTTCATGAGCCTGACACTCTAATGGCTTTTGTACTCTTTCAAGAAAGAGAATATAAAAAAAGCACAGACCTTAAGATAAACTAAATTCTCTGCACATGGGAGAAGAAGAAAAAAGGAGATGAATATAATTTCGTTCTTTTTCCTTAATAATTCATACATTTTAAATGATACAAACAAGTTCATTTCATCTTCATATAAAATCTTGTACCTTGTTTGGTCTCACTCAAATTACCTGAGATCTTTTATATCAGTTTATGCATAACAATCCTCGTACTTTTTGAGAGCTGCATTGTATTCTAATAACAGCTTCCGTATTGACAGACAAGCTTGTTCCCCATGTTGTGATTGATTACTAACAATGCTGCAGTGAGCAATCCCACACGGATAATTGAGTGCACTTTTATGAATATAGCCATATCGCTACATCCTAGCAGTGGAATGGCTGAGTCATGGCTTGGGGCATGTGTACTTAAACATAGTCAGATATTTCAGAATAGGCAACATGTCAAAACCCCATCTCTACAAAAAATTAGCTAGGTGTGATGGTGCCTGTTTGTAGTCCCAGCCACTCAGGAGACTGAGGCAGGAGGATCACTTGAGCCCAGGAAGCGGGGGTTGTAGTGAGCCGAGATGGCAGCACTGCACTCCAGCCTGGGTGACAACTCTGGGTGACAGAGTACAACAAAATGAAAGAAAGAAAGAAAGAAAGAAAGAAAGAAAGAAAGAAAGAAAGAAAGAAAGAAAGAAAGAAAGAAAGAAAGAAAGAAAGAAAGAAAGAAAGAAAGAAAGAAAGAAAGAAAGAAAGAAAGAAAGAAAGAAAGAAAGAAAGAAAGAAAGAAAGAAAGAAAGAAAGAAAGAAAGAAAGAAAGAAAGAAAGAAAGAAAGAAAGAAAAGAAAAGAAAGAAAGAAAAGAAAGAAGGAAGAAAGAAAGAGAGAAAGAAAAAGAAAGAAAAAGAAAGAAAAAGAAAGAAAAAAGAAAGAAAAATGAAAAAGAAAGAAAGAAGAGTTAGATATCATTAACTGTTCTCCAAAAGGATTGTTCTGATTTAAGTTCCCAACAAATCAAAACTGTAGCTATTTTTTGCACACTCCTTCAAAGTCTAACACTTATTTAGTGCATCCTATGTGAAACGCTCTTTTCTAAGTGCTTTTTGTATATTGTCTCACTCTATCTTCTTCACAACTTTATGAGTGAAGTATATTTTTTCCATTTTATAGAAGAGGAGTCAAGCGCAGAGAGGCTAAGTAATTTACCTGAGATCACGCAGCTAGTAAGTGGTGAAGCCAAGCTTGGAACCCAAGGGTAGTCTGATTTAAGATGCTATATATTTTTTTACCACCTATAAATCTTAACATTTACCAATTCTGACAGGTTAAAAACTGGCATTGCATGGTTATCATAATATAAGCTACTTTAATTATGAATGAGAATTAATGTATTTGTTTGCTATTGATATTTATTTCTGTGAACTGTTCATGTATTCCCTTTTTTGTTTTTCTATTGAGTTATATGATGTTTCATTGATTCGTATGAGTTCTGCATGTCACAAAAATTAGCCTTTCATCACATGCTGTAAGTTTTTCTTACCCTTATACTGTTTGCCTCAACTTTGCATGTGGCTTTTAAAAAGAATTTTGCTATGTATTATATGAGTTTTAAATTATGTGGTTAAACTGATCAGTTTTGTAGGGACTTCTAGAGGGGGAAGGTAGGAGGGGGGAGGCAGTACGGGTTGAAAAGCTATGGGGTACTATGCTTACTACCTGGATTATGGGATCGTTTGTAATCCAAATCCCAGCGACAGATAATTTACTCATGTAACAAACCTGCACATATACCTCCTGAACCCAAAGTAAAAGCTGAAAGAAAAAATAATAATAAAGTTGTCAGTTTGGGTTTCCAATATTTTTATAATGCTTTAAAAGGCCCTCCCACAATAGAATGATAAAAAGTAGTTTGCCTGGGTTGTTGTCTAGAATATAACATTTTCTTTAATGTGTACATTTTCAATAAATTTGGTATAATAAGCAAAGTGATGCTCTATTTTTTCCTACACTATCAATTCCCTTGAACCAGTGTTATCTAGAAATTTCAGAAGTGTCACTTTTATCATATTCCAAATTCATATTTATATCATATTCTAAAATTAAGTGGTTTTTAGTATATTCACAAAATTGTACAATTATCACCACTATCTAGTTCCAGAACCCTTACATATTTTGAGGCTAATTCTAAACCTGCGTTCAGTGAAAGATACCTGTGTCTATTGGTGCCTGTAACACCAGAATCTTTTAACTACTAAAGCTGTAGAATATACATAAATCAATAAATGTACTCGTATGCTTTTTCCTTTCTGGAAGGCAGGGAAGCATCGATAATTCTGCAGAGCAGTAATCATTTATGGGATACAAGAAACCCCAGTCTTTTTACTTTAATGAAAACTGAGATTGCGATGGTGCTTAACTCACCACATTGAATTTATGCCTGTTATCCCTTACTGATTCCAGTTTGAATTCAAGATCTGTAATACTTTGTATCACTTGTGCTTATTTACACAGGAAAAGTGCCCCCCTCTTTATGTAATTGGTATAAGTACTTGGACTTGTGTCTTCCTGTTTCCTTATGAGTATTTCACAAGCTGATCACATGTTTTTTTTTCTCTATGCATTAAAGCAAGACCCTCTCTGCATATCTTCCCTTCATTTGTTAACATGATGTTTGTCTAGCTACGCCCATTCATGGAAACATTTACTGACAGTCCAGTGTAGGGTTTGCTAGGTAATATATGGCAGGAGATAAAATGACAGAGTCTTTGCTCTTAATTTGGGCCAGGAAGCACTTAATAATGAGGACTTTCTTTTTTCTTTCTTTTTTTTTTTTTTTTAACAAAGAAAGGGTAAAGCAAATTCTGAGTCTTCCACCTTTCACCACTTCAAGCTCTTATTTCTGGCTTAAGGGCATTTTATTCTGAATGTAAACTATTTCTCAATTAACTGAGGATAAAGTAGCAGTGGTCGCTTCCCTTCCACCCCCCTTCTCTATCATGCGTCTATCGCAAGCAAAACCTGAAGTGAATGCCAGGATTATGACATCTGCATAATTTACATAGTTGGCCTCCATGTGTCTGCATCTGTCTGCATGTCAGGATGGCCTCTCTCCATGCGCAGGTTGGAACTCCCGATTTCAGATGTCACGTTCCTAGAGAACAAGCAAAGCTCTGTTCCACTGTGCTTGCCAGTCCCCATGACAATCCTGCCCAGGTGGGAGCTGGCTCCCTGATGATAAAGTAGTAATGAACACCTAATTATGGATAATTGCATAATGAAGGGCTCTCTCGCTTCTGCCAGTTCACTTTTGCAGCTGGTACCTGAACAATTTCTGCTTGTGGCAACAGGTTACTTTCTTCTGGAATCATCTGAGGGAAAAAGGCAGCATGCCAGCACACCAGCATGGATTAAATTATCCCCAACAAGTCAGTACCTGATTCCTGTTTCTCAAGGGCAGGATGGGGAACTTGACTAGTCATTCTCCTCATTATCCAGGGAGATTAGTTTGCACACCCGGGCTACGGACTAATAATAATGTCTTCCATTTAGAGAAGGCTTTAAATATTCAGGCTATGCAATCACACCCTTCTGAATTTCTGTAACAAGCTGCCCATGTGCCAGTCTGTAACTGCAACTCCAGTGTGCAGTAAGCTATAGCACAACGTTCTTCAAATTTGTCTGCTTGTAAGACTCACCTTGTACACGTATTAAGAATATGCATTTCCCAATGCTCATCTGGACGTACTGAATAAAAATCTGCCAGGGTAGTTAAATAGACTTAGGGTCTATTCCCAGATCTGCCACTAATCATGACCTGGGTAAGTCACAACTTTTGTAGGCCTTAGTTTTCTCAACTGTCATATGAGATGGAAAACTCCAAGATCTATGAATGTGATTCGATAATACATTGTCCTCCAGATAGGAAGTGTTACTTGACCACTCTCCTAAACCAACCACTGATTCATATGTTAAGTGCAGCAGATTGCATTTTTCTAAAAAGACTGCCAAAAACTATTGCCCATTCTATTTTCTTCCTCCCTCCCTCCATTCCTACGTTCTTCCCTTTCCTTCCTTCCTTCCTTCCTTCCTTTCTTCCTTCCTTCCTTCTCTCTTTCTTTTTTTCTTTCTTTTCTTCTCTTTCTTTCTTCTCTCTCCATTTCTCTCTTCCCTCTTCATTTCTAGTGTGATCTTGATTCATTCCATTGAATAATGGTATCTATATTTTCTCCCCTAGAATTTGGGCGCTCTTGGGACTACAGTGGAGTAGACACTATTTGACTTCCAAAGGTGGGTAATAAAATGTGATACAGCTTCCCCTTGGTTCTCTTAGGATGCTGACACTTGGAACCCAGCTATCATGCTGTGAGGAAGCCCAAGCAGCCTGAGGACGTGAAGAGGCACCATCTTGCAGTCTTGGCTGAGCACCAATTTGCCAGCTTTGAGAGTGGGTCATCTTCACAGTGGACCATCCGGCCCCCAGTCAAGCTACTCCAGCTTATGCTGCATGTAGACTGGACTAGCTGTCTTCACATAGTCCTTCCGAAATTGCAGTTTTGTGAGCAAAATAAATAATTGTTGTCTTAGCCTAAAGATTTGCAATGGTTTGCTACTCAGCAATACAAAACTGATGGACCACATGACTGTGAGTGTAGAATATATATTAGAGCAATGAAAATAAAATGGGTGAATGGTATTGGGCCAAATTATGGATAACCCTTATGAGGGGATAAGATGTGTTCTACTTGGCAATATTAATCGTAAGAGGTATACCAGAGGGAGGAGGTTAGAAATGACATTAAGAGACCAGAATGATGGTTAAGAGGTCACCGCATTAACTCCAGCGTGAGTTGATAAAGTCTAGCATTAGGTCTATCATAGTAGAAAAAAGCAGATGAGGCAGTTGAGACATTAAAAATTATCAACAGGACACATTTTCTGAATTAAAATGAGCTATGAGGTTGGGATTAACACTGCTGAGTCTTTGAGCTTGGTTTGCTTTGTTTTTTTTTGTTGTTGTTGTTGTTGTTTTTGTTTTGTTCTTTGAAATGGAGTCTCATTCTGTTGCTAGGCTAGAGTGCAGTGGCACGATCTCGGCTCACTGTAACCTCCATCTCCTGGGTTCAAGCGATTCTCATGCCTCAGCCTCCCGAGTAGTTGGGACTACAGGTGCATGCCACCATGCCCAGCTAGCTTTTTTGTATTTTTAGTAGAGATGAGGTTTCACCATGTTGTCCCAGATGGTCTTGAACTCCTGACCTCGTGATCTGCCTGCCTCAGCCTCCCAAAGTGCTGGGATCACAGGCGTGAACCATTGTGTCTGGCCAAGTTTATCTTATTGAAAATCCTGGTACTCTTGACAATAATGGGAAAACTTGGAAACTGGCATAAAGGAAAATCCTTCCATTACTAGCAAGTTGAGTCAAGTTAAAGTCAACTTGAATTTACTGAGAGTTTCCATAATGACAGACATCTGACCCATAGCAAACATAAGGCATCTGTAGACATGCAAAGGAGAAAATGTTGGGTGAGGTTGGAGCATTGTCAGGAGCATACAGGAATGTCAGTCACCCACAAGGCCTTGTCAGGTGGAGTTTTTGGGTGAATTTACTCTGGTCCAGGGCTTGGTGCTTCGCCTGACAGGTTTGGAAACATGTCCTTTCAGCGTACTGGGACTGAGGGGAAAACACATTAATCAAACTCAAAAGACTAAGCTATAAAACCAGTGTTCTAATTTAACCATTTATAACAAGAGATGTCACCTGCCTGGAATATGCCTTTCAGCATGACCAGCACATTCCTTCCTTATGCCAATTCATAATCAGGAATCTTGTTGGGCATGAAATCAAAAGGAGAAGCAGCTGAAGTTACTGTCTAATGAGCAAGCCTAGAATGCCTGATGCAGATGGGTCTGTGATAAGATGAGCTTTCAATGGGCATGAACTAGACAACTAACCCATCTCCCTTTCTCTCTCCCCTGGACTGTGCCCAAGACATTTAGGGACACTACTTTCTCTAAACTTCATTGGAGGAACCACCACATATCCCTTTTAGAGTGACACATTTTACTTTAGACAAAAGGCTACGGTAAAATGCCTGGGATCATTTTGCTTTTTCTTCCCTAGGGTGCCTCTGGCTGAATCCATTTTATAGCAATTTCAAAATACTAATGAGACGAATCTGATTTTCAAATTCTTGTTGGGATAACACCTTGTGGTAGTTCTGACTATATCCAACCAAATAGAGCCTTTTTAAATTTTTTTATTTTTTTATTGTTTTGTTGAGACGGAGTCTAGCTTTGTCACCCAGACTGGAGTGCAGTGGCCGGATCTCAGCTCACTGCAAGCTCCGCCTCCCGGGTTCACGCCATTCTCCTGCCTCAGCCTCCCGAGTAGCTGGGACTACAGGCGCCCGCCACCTCGCCCGGCTAGTTTTTTGTATGTTTTAGTAGAGATGGGGTTTCACCGTGTTAGCCAGGATGGTCTCGATCTCCTGACCTTGTGATCCGCCCGTCTCGGCCTCCCAAAGTGCTGGGATTACAGGCTTGAGCCACCGCGCCCGGCCAAATAGAGCCATTTTAAAGCTGTTGGAATTGGAAAACAAAACAAATTTCTGCGAGAAAGAGATTTCTAAGCCGAAGAAACAAAGGGGATGGTTGGAGACTTGGAGGGGCTCTTCCAAGAAAAACTGCACAGAGAGGAGTAAAAGAGTTAAAACTTCAGGAGCATAAGTGTGGGAAACAATGTGTAGGCTAACAAGTACCAGGGCAATGGGGACAAAGTAGTGACAACTGTCCAAGGGGTGAGAAAATGTCTGTGATGGAAAAGGTAAGAAAGGCGTAGGTTATGGGTGCAGCCACAAGGAAGTCTTACAACAGAGCTTCTTTGTAGATTTCAGCTTGTTTCCTCTTCAAGAGTTTGTTTATTTCTAGACAGTGTCCCTGAACTTTGACGATGCCAGGTGAACACCTGGTCTCAACAACCAGGTCTGTGTGATTTTCCATGTGGCTCCTTATAAAAAAATCTTTTAATGGAATCAACCTAAGTGTCAACAACAGAAAACGGGATAAAGAAATTGTAGTATATATTTTGGAATGGAATATTATTCAGCCATAAAAAAAGAAAATTCTGTCATTCTTGGCAACCTGAATGGAACTGGAAGACATTATGTTAAGTGAAATAAACCAGGCATAGGAAGCTAAATACCGCACGTTCTCACTCATATGCAGAAGCTAAATAAGTTGATATCATAGAAGTAAAATGTACAACAGAGGATACTGAAGGCTGGGAATGGGAGGAGATGAAGGGGGTGGATAGAGAGAGATTTGTTAAAGAACACAAAATTACAGTCAGATAGGAGGCGTAAGTTCTAGCGTTCCGTAAGACTGTAAAATGACTATAGTTAACAATCATACATAGTTTCTAATCGCTAGAAGAGGGATATCAATGGTTCCGAACACAAAGAAATGATAAAGGCTTAAGATGACAGATATGCGGCCAGGCGCGATGGCTCACGCCTGTAATCCCAGCACTTTGGGAGGCCGAGACGAGCAGATCACGAGGTCAGGAGATCGAGACCATCCTCTCTAACACAGTGAAATCCCGTCTCTACTAAAAATACAAAAAAATTAGCTGGGCGTGGTGGTGGGTGCCTGTAGTCCCAGCTACTCAGGAGGCTGACGAAGGAGAATGGCGTGAACCCAGAAGGCAGAGCTTGCAGTGAACTCAGATTGTGCCATTGCACTCCAGCTTGGGCAACAGAGTGAGACTCCGTCTCAAAAAAAAAAAAAAAAAAAGATGACGGATATGCTCATTACCCTAACCAGATCAGTATACATTACATATGTGGAAACATTGCTAGGTACCCCATGAATATGTGCAATTATATCAATTTTAATAATAAAAGGAAAAACGTCTTTTAAAGCAACAGGTTAGTATGTCAACTGTAATTACAGGTACATTTAAAGCCTACCTTGGGAGGTAAGTTTAAGCACTTGACTATAATTGCAGTGTTTTGCATTTATCACTGCTGAATCTAATCTTGAGGTTTAGGTATAAGAGTTGATCTAAATGTTGCTTCTTTCTGACTTCCCCTGAATCTGTATTTTGAAGTCTGCACAAAAATTCAGAACAAACTTTCTTATAAAAATCCTCTCAGCAGTTTTCTTTTACATCTAGAAGTTTATCTTAGCCTCAGTCATATATTACTTGTATACCATAATCAGGATGTTACAACTGTATAAAACATAAACTTTGCATTCTTTGTATATTAGTGTCTTTCAGCATGACCAGCACATTCCTGTATCACATACAGTATCACTGTAGGATCCTATGTTTCTTCCTTAACCAGACATTTTCCTGACAATTTATTATCCTGAGAAGACTGAAACAGCCTCCTTTCTCCTCTTCTCCAGGTCTTCTTTACCCAGTAATTACATGATGTGACAAAAGGGTAGCAATCCTCTTAAGAACTTATTTAATGACTTACTTCTGATGAAAAACTAGGTTTATACCAGAATAAGTAGGGGAAGCTGACTCTTGGAGCACATTAAAAAATTCCATTTAAATAAGAATTTAACATATATTATTTTTAAACAAAATGACTAAGCACCGGGACATCTATAATTTGAAGAAAGATTCCAGATTTAGCACAAAGTATGTAACAACCTTTATGAATTCATGTCAGTTAGTGGTAAGAAAAATCAAACTGAAGGGAGTTTTGAGAGAAAATATTGGTTTAAAAAAATTGTGTCCTACAATAGTCCCTCTAAATTGCCTTTAGGTAACAGTCTCTCGGCCTTTCAACTGAATTCTTTCCTTCCTTAGTCTGTTCAGGCTGCTATAACAAAAATACCATAGACTGGGTGGCTTATAAACAACAGAAATGTATTTCTCACAGCTCTGGGAGCTGAAGTCTGAGGGTAGGGTGCTGGCTTGGTGGAATTCTGGGGAGGACCCTCTTTTGGGTTGAAGACTATGGACTTCCTTCTCTGTCCTTATGCAGTAGCAGGTATCTCTCTAGGGCCTTTGCTTTTTTCTAAACTAGTTTACTAGTTAATTATTTTAAATTGACTAATAACTGTTTTGAAATATGCTTACATTGTGGAATGGCTAAATCAAGCTAATTAACAAATGCATTACCTCACATACTTAAATTTTTTTTTTTTTGTGGTAAGAACTCTTAGAATCTACTGTCTTAGCAATTTTCAAGAATGCAATGTATTGCTATTAATTATAGTCACCATATTGTACCACAGAGCTCTTGAACCTATTTTTTTATCTTTTGATCAACATTTACCTCACATCAGGCCTCTTTCACTGATCCCATTCACCAGGCTCCATCCTCATGACCTAATCAACTCCCAGAGGTCCCACCTTTAAAAGTGTTAAAAGCCTTTAACACTGTTGCTGTTAGCATCACTTGATCATCAATACTTTGCTAAGGGAAACTAACCTGTAAAATGAAAAAAAGATTCAATAAGACTCAAAAAATATATCTAATGTTCTTTTCTTTTAAAAAAAATAAGATTAATTTAAATAAATAAATCAATGATTTTCCCATAGGGCATAGGACTCTTAGTTGGAACATTCCTTCAGCTTACCACATAAGCAATTATATTTTAGCCCTTGTGTTAGTTCATTCTCAGGCTGCTATGAAGAAATATGCAAGACTGGGTAATTTATAAAGGAAAGAGGTTTAATTGACTCACAGTTTCACAGGACTGGGTAAGCCTCAGGAAACTTACAATCATGGTGGAATGGGAAGCAAACACATCCTTCTTCACATGATGGCAGGAAGGAGAAGTGCCGAGCAAAGGGGGAAATGCCCCTTATAAAACCATCAGATGTCATGAGAACTCACTATCATGAGAACAGTGTGAGGGTAACAGCCCCCATGATTCAATTACCTCCCACCAGGTTCCTCCCATGACCTGTGGGGATTATGGGAACTATAATTCAAGATAAGATTTGGGTGGGGACACAGCCAAACCATATTAATTCCTAAAAAAGATATCAGTGAAATTAGAAAATATCTGAGTTCCACAGCAAAATGTGACGGCAAAAGAAAAGGGTTTTTTAAAAGCCTGGAAAAAAGGAAAGAAAAAGACTTTGAGATATGGACAACAAATCCCTCAAGTTGGCGAATTTCTAGGACCTTCACAAATATTTCATGGACTCATTATCTTTCTTTTTTTTTTTTTTTTTTTTTTTTTTGAGACGGAGTCTCGCTGTGTCTCCCAGGCTGGAGTGCAGTGGCGTGATCTCGGCTCACTGCAAGCTCCGCCTCCCGGGTTCACGCCATTCTCCCACCTCAGCCTCCCAAGTAGCTGAGACTACAGGCGCCCGCCACCACGCCCGGCTAGTTTTTTGTATTTTTAGTAGAGACGGGGTTTCACCATGTTAGCCAGGATAGTCTCGATCTCCTGACCTCGTGATCCACCCGCCTCGGCCTCCCAAAGTGCTGGGATTACAGGCTTGAGCCACCGCGCCCGGCCTCATTATCTTTCATAAGTTAGGCATTCCCTGTGTCTGCATGACCTATAGTTCTACAAGTTGGCAAGAGACCCACACCCAGCCCTCAAATAGGGGTTGTTTACCAAAGGACCAGGGAAACATTTTGTATTTCCAGACTTCCAGAAAGCTCTTTTTGGGCTTCTTCCCTCTCAGTTCCCCAGCCCCTGAAGCTTATGACTCCCCCTGCTGCAGGGATAGGATTGTCCTGGCTCTTTTCTTTCGGGATGTTTTTTCTGTTCCAGCAGACAATGTCTTTGAGAGGAAGCAGCAGAACCTCTGACAACTTGGGCTTTGTGGAGCTCAGCAGTGAGAGATGCCCCTTCCCCATCCTGTCTGGTCTGCAGTCTTTCTCCATCCCCTTCCCAAACCTATCTTCTATCTAGGCCTTCTCCATGTGCCCTGGGTCCTGACTCATCCTCCAGAGGTCTTGGGGAGGGATCCACATCATGCTGTAAAAATGCCTGTGCAAGAGGTGTTTTTGCAGACAACGGTGACCAGTGCTCAACAGGTCTGGCATCAGCACAACCCTATGGTTTGCCACTTTTCCAGGGCAGAGCAGGTCTAAGATCAGACTCTGAGATCCAGAGAAAGGAGGCTTACTGCCGTGGAGAAGTGCCTCTCATCTGTACTCTGCCATGTTGTGGGCCTCAGGTGAGTAACTGCTTATAAAACTGTCCCTGGCCACCGGGGAAGGCAGTGGTGGTCAAAGAGGAGAAGATGTCATTGACAGGTTCCATCAGCAGCTGTTTTATGACAGCCTGCCTGTGTGCCAGGTATGATTTATTGCATTTGAAACAAGATCTAAAGCCACCAAATGTTATAATCATTTCATTCATCAATGATTACATCCAGGTATAACATAGTGCATCACCCATTGTTCTTGAGGGGAAGAAGTGATGGCTGGATATTCTTGTAGACTCCAAAACAAAAGATGTCTGCCCCTGCAGAGAGCTTAAGTGCCATCTGCCACAGGAGACCAGGCCCTGGGTATTAAAATCCACTGCACTGCCTTCAGGAAACCTACCCATCTATGTAGAGTGAGCACGGGGTGTTCAGTCTCAGAAATGAGACAGCACAGAGCTGGGGAAAGTGCTTCTTGTTCTACTGAGCAGACGTCGCTCGCAGGACAGTCCAACAGCTGGAAATGTGAGTTGCTGCCTCACTGTACAGTTCCTCAAGCTCCAGGCTCCACGGGAAGGACAGAGAAGCATGGAAATATTAACGGTTGGGTGCTTATGCTGGGCCACAGAATATGCAATTCTCCCGGTTGTCCAAAGAACCAAGAACTATTATTCCACTCTAAAATGAGGAAACTGAAACTAAGTGAGGTGAGTTGACTTATGTAACAAATGGTTCAGCATTGAGACCCCTAGGGGAGAATGTCAAAGGCACCTAAGTACCCAAGGATTCTAAATACCTACTAGTTCACAGTCCTCTAAATTGGTAACCCTCAACTTGGAATGGGTTTTTGGTATGAAAGGTTGATGCTGGATTTTCCAGGATAACTTCTAACCTGTAATGGAGGATTTCACTTCCAAAGGATTCATCTCCTAAGTGGACCATAATCTAAATAGGGATTGGCTACACTTTAGAATCACTTGGAGTATTTGTTTAAAATATATATGTCCAGGTTGTATCACGGAAGATTCTGATTTAACTGGTTTGTGGTGGGGTATTTTTTAAAGTCCCTCAAGGGATTCAGACATCCAGCCAGGATCTGGGCACTCCTTAAAGTGGATGGAACCACTCCCCCGAGTCCAAGGGGACATGCTGTGACTTTGTACTCTCCTTCCCATCCCTTGTGGACTACACCTGTCTTTTTGACCAAAAATTGGATCTAAGAGGTGAGGGCGTGGTCATGAAAAAGGCTTTGGAAAGTTTGCAAAACAAGTAGAGAGCTTCCATTTGTCCTTGGATGGGACAAGTCAAGTGGCTCTGAGAGACAAGGGAGAGTCTTGAAGTTGGAAAGACAACTGGTTTAGAACAGGCAGGAAACAGAGGGGAAGGGAGCCCTGGATTCAGTGGAGAGTTGACTCAGTGGGTATCTCCACTCCTTTTGCAACGTCTCGGGTAACCTCTTGACTGACGGGGTCCAATTGTAAAGTGATGCCAGCCCATTCTCTTAATACATCTAGGAGTAGGGCAACAAATTATTCATTGGAACACATTTTTAAGAGGGAAAAATCATATGGGTGGTCTCTTTGGAGCATGTAATAAGCATCTGTTGTACCAGGAGACAGGTCTATGGAGACCTGGTAGCCTGTTGAGGACTGCCCTTTCCACAACGTTCCATTACACTGAAGTGATTGCTGCAGCAGGGACAGACACATTTGCTTAAGAGCTATATTTGCTTCCAATTGCTGTTATAACAAGTTACCACTGACTTCGTAGCTTAAAGCAACACACATTTATTTTCTTACAGTTCTGAAATTCAGAAGTGTAAAACAGGTTAGTAGGTCTGCATTACTTCTGAAGGCACTGGGCAGAATGCGTTTCCTTGCCTTTCCCAGCTTCCAGAGGCTGCCTGCATTCCTTGGCTCACAGCAGCATCACACAACCATTGCTTCTGTTATCGCATCACCTTCTCTGACGCTGACCTTCCTGCCTCCCTCTTATAAGGCCCCTTGCAATTACATCGGACTCACCAGATAATCCAGAATAGTCCTCCCACCTCAAAATCCTTAACTTTGTCACATTTGACATACCCCTTTTACCATGTAAAGAGACATATTCATAGGATTGGGGTATTAGGACATGTACATAAATAAATAAATAAATAAATAAATAAATAATTTTTTAAAAAGAAAAGAACACCCTGAGAACAATCCTGTAAGGCAGATGCACCTGAGTGTTTGTTCAGGTTTCCAAGCTAAGGAATTGGGAGTGGTCAACCTGGAAATTCCTTTCTTTCTTTCTGTCTTTTTTTTTTTTTTGAGATGGAGTCTCACTCTGTTGCCCAGGCTGGAGCGCAATGGCACGATCTCAGCTCACTGCAACCTCTGCCTCCTGGGTTCAAGCAATTCTCCTACCTCAGGCTCCTGAGTAGATGGGATTACAGGTGTGTGCCACCATGCCTGGCTAATTTTTTTTGTATTTTTAGTAGAGACAGGGTTTCACTATGTTGGCCAGGCTGGTCTCGAACTCCTGACCTTGTGATCTGCCCACCTTGGCTTCCCAAAGTGCTGGGATTACAGGCGTGAGCCACCGCACCCAGCCAATTCCTTTCTTATCTATAAGGAACTTTTGATTCCCTAGCCCATCCTGTGGAACACAGATGGGCTGGTACAGGGGATCAAGGCCTTTTGGGGTTAAATGAAACTTGCCGGGTGGGGGTTGTTAAGGGGAGGGTGCTAAGTGAAAATGCTATATAAGTTGCATGCTTTTTGCAAGCGGCGGTGGTTCTCCTATCTAGCTTGCCACCACTGGACCCCTCTATTTGTAAATTTCCCACTCATGAAACCCCATGTCTCATTTGTTAGCTTCAAGTTTCTGGCCTCCTGAACCTGATACTTTGCCTCTTGAGGTTAATAGGGGTTTGGCACAACAGGATCTACCAGAGGATGGCCCTGTTTGCCTCAGTGGCTCTTTGGAGGCAGCCACCAAATCTCTGGTGGTGGGGACTGGTCAGTAGGGGAAGCAGGGAAGAAGAAAGAACTCACAAAGCTGAGACATGAGACTTTCTGCTAATATGTACAGACGGTATGTGTGCAACTATGTGCAGAAATAAAAGATTGACCACATTTGTGTCGGGTGGTGACCGGTAGGGGGATGTTAGACCACAAACCAGTGCTTTGAAAATCTGTCTGATGAAGGCAAGACCAGGGTGAGAGGGCTGAGGCTTCACAGCTGGGCCTCTGTAGGTTTAATATGCACTGGAGTCTCCTAAGGCATCTTGTCAAAATGTAGACTCTGGTTGAGCGGGTCTGGAGCGCGGCCTGAGAGTCTGCATTTCTAATTAGCTCCCAGGGGATGCTGATGCTGCCGACTCTGAACTGCATTTTGAGGAGGAAGGGCTCTGAGCAGGGCCAGCTTTATGGGCCTGTGACCTGTGCAGTTCTACAGGGCCCCACCCTTAAAAGGGCCCTGTGCTTGCTTTAGTGCTCTGTGGTTGCCATTTTGAAATGCTTAATAATTTCTTTAACAAGGAAGCCCACATTTTCATTTTGCATTAGGCTCTGCAAATGGTATCCAGCCCTGGTTCAGAGTCAAGGTAGCGTTCAAATCTCTGCCTTTCAAGGATGCCGTGTGCTGGGGAAATGTTCTTCACTGCCATGCATCTCATTTCCTTTGGTTTAAATAACGCTAATGGTGCTTGCTGGGAGGCTAGGTGGGATGTGTAAGATCCGGGCTCTGAGGCTGCATGTGATGACAAGCAGCTGCTGATATGACCCGGGCAGATGCTGCTCCCATTAGCAGCCATTCTTGAGCACATTGGTGCCAATACTACACTATTCGTATTACTATTTTGCACATTTAATTCTTAGTAATCATTTCCTGTTTAATCTCATGTAATTGGTATTAAAGCCTTTGTGGTTACTCTTGTTTTAAGATGATCAGGCGTCATTGGATGCTTAAAGCAAACAGGAGTAACTGTTCAAAGGGAAACTATGTAACCCTGAGGCCAGCCACTTCCTCATAACTGTGTCAGCCACAATTCCTTCTTGATGTTAGTTTCAAATCCTTACCAGGCTGGCTGGCTGCACCATTAGATGTTGTAAATTTCCCCTGAAATCCGCTGCCTGGAGACTGAGCCTTTCTGGCCAGGTAACAGAAAAAGGTTTAGGTAAGAGTTTAGTTTAGGTTTAGGTTTAGATCAGAAACTAGAAGCTCCGAGGCAAAAAATCAAGGCATGTGTGAAAAATTAGTTTGATCCTATGTGAAACGAGAATGAGTAAGAATAAAGCATAGGAAGTGTATATCTTTAAGTGCCGAGAAGTTTTGTCAACAATATCCAGACGCCACTCTTTGGTTAAGTCCATGCCTTGCTTTAATTTCACCGGCCTCTTTCTTGGTTCTGGCTTTCCTGGAGCAATGTCTTAGGTACTTGCCCTTCCTTAGTGCTTCCTTCCCAAAAGTGTACAATGTAGCCATAATGATGCTGTCATCTGTGCTGCTTTAAAAGAAAAAGGAGGCCGGGTGCTGTGGCTCACGTCTGTAATCCCAGCACTGTGGGAGGCTGAGGCGGGCAGATCCCGAGGTCAGGAGTTCGAGACTAGCCTGGTCAACATGGTGAAACCCATCTCTACTAAAGTACAAAAATTAGCTAGGTATGGTGGTGGGTGCCTGTAATCCCAGCTACTGGGGAGGCTGAGGCAGGAGAATGGTTTGAACCCGGGAGATGGAGGTTGCAGTGAGGCAAGATGGCACCATTGCACTCCAGCCTAGGTGACAGGGCGAGACTCTGTCTCAAAAATAAATAAAATAAAATAAAAATAAAAAATAAAGCAAATCTGGAGGGTCAACATAGTCACCTGACATTTTAGCACAGTTGTTCTCAATCCTGGCCACATATTACAATCATCTAGGGCACTTTTAAAAGATATCAATGCCTGGGCTACATCCCCAAAGATTGTTTCATTCAATTTGTTGGGGGATGGTCCAGGTATTGGCACTTTTTAGAATCCCCTTAGGTGAGTCTAAAGTGCAGCCATGTTTTAAATTGACAAGATTGTTTCAACCCGAGCCAGTAAGCAAGTATCAGAGCCTGGAGGCCAAGAGCACAAATGCTGAACTCACACTGACTGGGTTCAAATCCCTAGGCTGTGTTTCCTGGCTGTGTGACCTTGGCAATTTCCTTAGCTTCTCTGTGCCAGTTTCTTCACCTTATGAAACAGAAAAGAAGAGTTCCTCCTTCACAGGGCTATCGTGAAAATTAACTGAGGTTTTTTTATCTGTAAAGCACTTCAAACAATATCTGGCACATGATAAGCACCTTGCAAGCTTTTGATAATTAAATGTACTTTACACACAGTAAAACATAATATGTGATTTATAAGGAAGGTGTGCTATTAATGTAAGGTACTTTGCTAATTACTTAGATTAAATGATTTAAAACATTTGTTAGGTTTAACTTCTTTTTTTTAATTCTAATTTTGATGACTTTCTTCAGGCTAATTTTCCTCCTCCTTCTGGCTCTGGAATTTAGCCTGTGTTGCTAAAGCAGAAAAAAAAAAAAAAAAAAAAAAGGATGTCAGCTTTTCTTTGAGCCTCCTAGCACAGACTTTATTGCTCAGAAGTCTGTCCAATTAGAGCTAATTAGCAAATGTATATTTTTCTTCTGCACAATGGTGTATAGAGAGTCTTCTCATCATTAACAAGGCTTAGGTTCTAAAGCCTGTGATCCTTGCAGAGAATTCATACGGGTGGAAGTAGCAGGATGATGTTGGACTTGAAATCCAATTCCTGCATCTAGATTGAGCTCTGGGGAAAGTTGATTTAAAAAAAAAAAATTCATGTTAGTTACTAAAGTGCAGCAATTCCCAAAGTGTGGTCCTGGGACCAGCAGCCTCAGCATCCCCTGGAAAGTTGTTAGAAATTGATATTTGGGGCCCCACCCCAGACCTACAGAATCAGAAACTCTTGCAGCTGAGGCACCGCAGTCTGTGTTTGATTCTGATGCTGCCAAAATTTGTAAAACACTCTCTAGAAGCTTTTCTTCAATTCCAAAATTATGCAGTTCTGTTTTTCCAGTAGATTAAAATGAGAAACTCCTTACAGCAATTCCCACCAAATTCATATCTTAAACCTTTAAAAATATATTTTTAAACCCCACAACTGTGGTATAAACCAGAACAACCATAATTTTAATTAAAAGTATTAGTTAGGACCAGCCGCGGTGGTTCATGCCTCTAATCCCGGCACTTTGGGAGGCTAAGGAGGGTGGATCACGGAGTCAGGAGTTCGAGATCAGCCTGGCCAACATAGTGAAACCCTATCTCTACTAAAAATACAAAAATTTAGTCAGGCGTGGTGGCGGGCGCCTGTAATCCCAGCTACGCGGGAGGCTGAGGCAGGAGAATTGCTTGAACCCGGGAGGCGGAGGTTGCAGTCAGCCAAGATCGCGCCACTGCACTCCAGCCTGGCAGCAAGACTCCGTCTCAAACAACAACAAAAAAGCATTAGCTAATGATTCATTTGGTTGACATGTTTTAGAAACATCTAGTTAATTTATTGTCAATGCCTCTCTAGATTCTGTCCAAGGGCCTTAACTGGATATTTATAACATCGCAACATTTCTTTCCTATTATGAACTTCTGTGTTTTATTTACTTCCTCCACTTTTAGCTATTTTTACCATTTTTGACGGATTATGCTTTATCAACATAATGTTTTTATGGATTTGTTTCAATTGTGGTCAGATTAAGACTTTTGGAATAGTCGGTCATAACTTTTTACCAATGTGATTGACACTTAGAAACAGCTGATAACTAAACAATAGTGTGAGATGTATTTGATTGGTATGAGATGTGCACTGACATATCTTTAAATTTTTTTGCCTGAAAAATATCTATTTTCCTAGCAAATTAAAATAAGTAATCATAAAAATGACAAACAATGAACAGTGTGTTTCATGGTGCAAAAGCAAAAACATTATAAATTAAACTAAAAAAAATAAAGACAAATCTCAGGGCAAATGTCCAAAAGTAATAACTATTAAACCGTGTTCTTAGATTTACAGTTTTAGTACTCACTGCAATGTTTTGGTATGACGTGTTAGTTTCCTCTTACAGAAAATTAAAGAAAATATTTATCCTACTAATATCTTAATAAATTCTAAGATTTAAATAAAAGTGACCATTCTTTTAAAAAACATATTAGTTAATATATTTTATACAAATATCCAAATTGATGTAAGTTAAAATTTTTGAGTTTTGTGGCTTGTATCAATGGATCTCTTTACAATTTCTCAATATATACTAGAAACACGGGTCTAGACATTTAAATATGAAGGATACCTTCCACATATCAAGAAACTGACCTCTTTAGAGGTTCAGGGAAGAATTACATGCATAAAACTTCAGTTTCATTGTTTCTAAAGGATTCTGTGAATTTTGACAAAACCATACAGCCCTTCAGTTGGTATTGCTCTGTGATGAATGATCCTACTCCCTATTTGTATAATGTTTTATAGTTTTCCAAACTCTTTCATGTGGATCCACTGAGCGATCCTGGAAGATAAGCCGGACAGATATTACAGCGGCTTTTTCCCATTGAGAAAACTGAGATGAAAACACTGACTCCCTTTTTCAGAGCTGGACTGCAGTTGGGAGCTTGGGACTCAGAGAGGGCTTTCTGCTTCCCACAATTCTTATTACACCAAGACATTGCATCTAAATCAGAAGCAGCTCCTCAATGCCTCATGAAACGTAATTTCACAGGACGGGTGGCCGTGACTCCATTGCAAAAGTGTATGCGTTCATTGAGAGCCAGGAGTAGGAAATAGAAATGCTTTGCAGATTGTTGTAAGCTTCAGATACTAAATAGGCGCTTCTGCATCACCCATCATAGCCACGCATGAACATTAAACAAATGGTCTTTGACTGACAAAGATTACTAAAGAAAATGGAACCTCGTGAACTTGGTTCAATAGTTTTTCAATTATTAAGATACAGTTTTTCAATTATTCAGAATCTTTTCTGGTTTTTCTTGGAACTCATGGGAAAGGATGAAATGACTGTGGACAAACGGAGATACTGGGGATCAATCAAGGTGATGATTCAGGTGGGGACTGGGGGTCCTGAGTCAAGTAAGTTCTCTTTTATGTACCCAGAATCTGTAGAAACCTGGTAGAATGAATTAAGAACGTACAGGGTTAGAATAGAAGTTCATAATCAGCGTGTGCAGGCATCTGCATTAGGCATGTCCCCAAATGTTCAACTGCTACATTTTAGAGATAGACAGTGAACCATCACGATGAAGAACCCAAGATTGGAGTCAGGCTGCTTGGGTGCAAAATCTGTCTCTAACACCTACTTGCTGTGTGGCTTACCCAAGTTATTCTCTCTGGGTCTCTCAATCTTCATATTTAACATGGAAACAAGAACCAGGCTATGCTGAAGCCAGCCTTCACCTGCCTGTGACAGCCAGCGGTACATAGCTGTTCCCAACTCTGTGTTCAGTGATGTGATGTAATGTTGGCAGCTTGAAACTGGCCATGGTGGGAGTATTTACACCATTAAAATTGACAAAAGCTACAAAGCAGGGCTTTTTTCTCTTTACATATTTCTATATAAATATATATGAAGAGCTGGTTGTTAAACATTTAGCAGCACTGAGAATATCCCGCCACAATTGTTGACAGCATTAATTGAAATATCACAGATTGGCATAGTGGCTGGGACATGATGGGAGTCCAATCAAAGGGAGGTGTTAATTTTAATAATAGAATAAACAGTCACAATAATAAGACTTAGGGTCAGGCCCTAGCTCCATTTTTTGACTTTGGGAAAGTTGACTTTCCCTCTTTTTACTTACTTGGACTCCACCTTTTTCCAGAGGGAAGTGAGATAACAATTCCCTGCCCTTCCCTTTCTCCAGAATCCCTTTTTATCCCCCTGGATGTCCTGACATTTTTCCCTATGATACTTTTAGCAACAGCATCCAAGAAAGCACCGTCGAAATTTCAAAAAGAAATTACATACTTGGCCTATTTGGACCTAGCACCGTAGTTTCTGGTTTTGTCTTTTGAACCAGTGAGTTCGCATTAAGGCAAAGCTCATCAGACACCTTGGAACTTCTCAAAGGACATTTCCTGGAGTTTGTTCTCATTTCGATTTAAATGACTTCTGTTTCAAAAAATGGCTAAGATAAACTCAAAGTAAAAGAGATGAGAAGCTCTTTCCCTCCAAGTAGATAAAGGAAGTTCATAGACTGCCCAGAAAATCCTCAGGAGCCACATTATGAACTACAGAGCCCTGAAATGCACCCCCTCCCACATATCTAGAAGTTAAAGAGGACATCCTGACATGTCAGAGCTGCAAGAGACTTTAAGAGTGATCTTCTACAATCCTCTCTTTTAACAGAAGAGGAAAGGGATGTCTGAGACTTTATGAAACCTGCCCAAGGGCACACAGCTCGCTGGAGGCTCCAGCAGAAGGAAGCCTTGGGTCCCTTTCCAGTCACAATGGCGTGCAGGTTGCCAACCCATTTTTCAAACTCAAGAGTATCGACATCAAAGCAAATTCTGTGTGACCTCAGGGGTTATCTTTTGTAAACATCTACTAATTGGTTTGGCCAACCTGAGACCTTTATGGTCTTTCCATCTAATTTCCCTTGTTCACTGCATTTCTTCCTCTATAAAAATATCCATCTTTCCTCCCTGTCACATAGATGCACTCTCGTGGCACCTCCTTTCAGCTCCTCCCTCCACTGAGCATATAAAGCTGTCAGGTCCACCAGTGACGAGAACCAGGCGGACTGCTCTTCCTTTGTTTCTCCCAAGTAGGGGAATCAGAATCAATCGTGTGGGTGTCCTGCAGGCTGGCTCTCTCTGGAAGCTGATAAACCAGAGAGGACTGGGTGCTGCATCTGCTAGTCTTAATGTAGTCAGGGTACCTACCATGAAGGAGGTCCCCAGACTCACGCCTTCCACCTGTTCTTATACCTAAATCTGTGCTCTAGAAGGCAACTGGTAACAAGTTCTCTTTCCCTCTAAATTAAGGTAACCTTCTAGCAATTTTTGTAATAAGTTGAGGCAGTGGTTTTCCATTCTGGAATGATTTTATGTCCATATAAAACTACTCACCTTTCAAAAAGTCAGTGTTGGGCTAAAATGGTCTCACCATTAGTATGAGTTGATTTGTTTTTCTTTGGACGAGTAAGAGCTAATTTTTTAAATTTTAAAGCAATACGTGCAGGAATGATGTTTTATGAGAAGACTGAACGATTGTGTGTGACTTTTTTTTCTGTAATAGAGAAGGGATAAAAATAACCAACTACACCTCTTTGTCCCTTCTGAATATTCTAACACGATTACAAATATACTCAAAACCAGTGATCCTCCAACTTGAGCATGTATCAGACTCACATGGCGGGTTTATTAACACTCAGATTTGCTAGGTTCCAACCCCCAGAATTTCTGATTAGCAGATCTGAGTTGGAGCCTAAGAATCTAAATTTCTAACAAGTTCCCAGGTGATGCTGAGGCTGAGCCTGCCGGTCTAGGGACCGCATTTGGAGAAACACTGTTCTAAAATGTAGGGGCCAATTTTCCTCTTGGTGCAGATGGGCTTTCCCAGGTATTGAATCGCTTCACTTGGCCTTTTTGAGCAATAAGCTTACAAGATTGAGCTCATTAGTCCATGTGCAGGACACAGTGCAGCTGCACTTAATTTCAGAGCAGGCCGTGTGCTTCTGAATTTAGACAAGGGCTGTGGCTGTGAGTTTTAGAGAGCAATTCACAGCCCAGCTTTGGCCTGAGGACAGGCAGCATGATCCGCTGGGGTCACATTCATGGGTCAGAGAAGAGCTTTCATCTGTGAGGAGTCCATGGCAAGAGCAACTATATTTATTGCACATCATTTAGTTTCTACTTAAAGAAGTGTCCCTCAAGGAGGAGAAAGCTGGCTCTGAACTTGCCAGGAAATCTGTGCTACTCAAAAATACAGCATGGAAGAATATAAATCAGTGCTACTTAAATTATAGGTAACATAGTGGAAAATTTGTGGTTTTCAGAATAAAAAATCTGGAGTTTATATATGAGTTCCAACACTTATCAGCCATGTAGCTCAAAGGAGTTACATTATCCCTTTAAGTTTCATTGTGTAAAAAGGTGAAACCCATACTCAATCAAGAGTTGATGGGAGGGTTAACCATTAAGTAGATATGAAGTTCACACTGAAAGGGTAGATATGATACCAACTTCTAGAGACCTGCCATGCCAGCTATGATCATCGGCAGGAAAGAAAGTGGTAGTAGGTGTGCAGTGTCACATAAATCTCAGCCTTTCTGCTCTGATTTAGGCCTTTTTGGTTCTGGTAAGCCGTGGAGGCCTGCCAATACGACATGCACCTTGCACAAGTGGATTGTGAGAAAGACCACACATCACGAACCCTGAAACATCATTATAGTCCAACTACAAGCACACCCACTCTTGAAAAAGATAAATCAACACACACATACACAGACGCATCCCAGAACACAACCAAAAATGCTAGCATTATTCCTTTCTACAACTTCCTCCATGGTTCCTCCAATAACTCAGTATTTGCTAATCATCTATTTCCTTTTCCTGACAAATGAGCCAGACCCGCAACTTCATCGGCACAGCTTTTCATCATCTCTCAGTCAACTCGGTCCTTGTAAAGTTAATTCTTACACTGGTAAATGGTAAGCATTAAACAGTAATTTTAATTTTTATTATGAGAATATAATAAAGCACACTATGACAACTGTCTTGCTCCTCTTCTCTAGGGGACTTCTCTAAAAAAGTTCTATAGAGTACAAGGATTTTACCTTCTCAAACATGTGGGAAGAATGGGGACCTAGCGATAACACCACTCTTAAATATTAGCTGAAAATGTTGTGGTATTAAGCATGCTGAGAGAATAAGTGTCAGAGCCCCCAGAACTAGAGGACAGAGCACAGACTTATTCCTTGCTGAAAATGTTAAGATTGAGGAGTACAAGGTGAATACAGAATGTGTTAGTCCATTTTTGTGTTGCTCTGAAGAAATACCTGCAGCTGGGTAATTTATAAGGAAAAGAGGTTTATTTGGCACATGGTTCTGCAGGCTGTACAAGCATGGTGCCAGCATCTGCTTGGCTTCGGTGAGGCCTCAGGAAGCTTTAACTCATGGCAGAAAGGTGCGTCACATGACAAGAGAGGGTGCAAAAGAGACAGCAGGGGTGCCAGATTCTTCAAACAACCAGCCCTCGGGTGAACTAAAGGAGTGAAAACTCATTTATTACCATGAGAACACCAAGCAATTCATGAAGGGTCTGCCCCATGACCCAAACCCCTCCTACCAGGCTCCACCTCCAATATTGGGTATTACATTTCAACAGGCAATTTGGAGGGGATGAATATCCAAACCATATCATAGGGCCTCCTTGAATCCTGTCTGCTACTGTGAAGCGGAACAGTCTCTTCATAACAATAGAAAGCTTCCCCATAGCTATTAAGTTTGATCAATTAAAGGCAATAAAGGACAAGTCTTCTGAGACATAGAGCTTCATAGAAAGCCAGGGAGAGAGCCTACTAACATGAAGCATGCATCTCCTTGGAACAAAATGAAATCTGCATTAGTTATTTGTTGCTGCATAATTAATTATCCATGAAATTAGTAGATTAAGACAATAAACACTTATTATGTCACATCGTTTCTGAGGATCAGGAATCTAAAACAGCTTTGCTGGAGGGGTTTGGTTCATAATCTGTCATAAAGTACGGTCAAACCATTGACAGGACCTCCTGTAGGCAGGAGGCCTTAGTTCTTTGCATGTGGTTGGCACAGGCCTCAATTCCTTGCCGTGTGGTCCTCTCCATATAGCTGCTTGGTTTTCTTCATGTGATCTGAATTCCCCAAGAGCAAGTAATCCAAGACAACAAAACAGAAGATGCAAAACTTTTGCCTTAGAAGTCATACTGTCTTTTCTGCAATTTTCTATTGGTTCTATATGTCAATCCTATTTAGCTATACAGTGCAAGAGGACACTACACAGACACATCAGTGCTAGGTGGTGGGAATGCCAGGAGGTGAGGATGAGTGAGGCCCATTTTGTAGGCTGGCAGCCACAGTTAGGAGGATTATTTATGAGAAAAGAGAGCAAAAATTAAGCAACCTGTTAAAACAGTTTATTCTCTGGCTCTAATGCTTTCACAAATAATGGCCACGAAGAAGTAGATCTGTACATATATAAGTAAACACTAAAATTAGCCAGCCAACAGATATGCTGTGATACTGTGTATGTATAATTGGTATCCCAAAAGGTACAGAGAAAGTGGCAAAATAAATATTTGAAGAGATAACAGATAAGAATTTCTAAAATAAATGAAAGCAAATTATAGGTCTGAAAACTATAAAAAACACTCTGGCACAAAGAAAAACATTGCCTGATACATAATAGTCAAACTTTTAAGAAAGCTGATGATGGAAAGAAAATGATGTAGGCAGAGGAAGTGGAGCAGAACACAAAGGAATGAAGATGAAAATTATAGCTGACTTCTCATCAAAGTATGGAAACAAGATGACAAGATAGAAATATCTTTACCAAAAGAAAATGAAACAGCAACATCAACTCAGAATGCTATACCCAGCAGAAACACCATTCAAAAATGAAGATGAAATAAAGAACTTTTTCCAAACAAAAGCTAAGATAATTTGTTGTACAACAAGAAATGGTAAGGAAAGTTCTTCAGGCAAAAGGAAGTATGATAGATGAAAATTTGCATCTACATAAAGAAATGAAAGTTGGAAATGTAAAAATGAAGGTCACTATAACAAACATTTTTATTTTTAATCACTTTAATGATAACTATGTAAAACAAAAATAATAAAATGTAGTTTTCGATTACAATTTAACAACAATTGAAATGAACAATAACAAAGATAAGCAATGCTTCATGTATTTGGAGCCTTGAAAGTACCCTTTTAAATAATTCAAGAGTCAAAGAAGAAATCTTTAAAAAAGTAAAATTTGAGAATGTGTTTAGCTCTGAATGACAATGATGACACTATGTATTTAAGCTTGAGAAATACAGCTAAAATGGTACTTTACAGGGAAACTAACAGCTTTCAACGTATAGAAGATACTATTAAAAGTTGATGAGCAAAGCATATAACTCAAGCCTAAAAATTAAAATAAAAAACAAAAACCAGACTGAATCCAAAAAGCAGGGGAAATAAAACAGTAAAAATAGCATAAATTAATGTCATAGACGATAGACAAAACACAAGGAAGAGTGTCAATAAAAACAAAAAGCAAGGTAAAAAAATACATTTCCAGAATAATTGTTCTGAAAAGGTGAATGCATTACTGTAGCTTTGAAATATCCATTGAAGTCAGGAAGTATGATGCCTCCAGATTTGTTCCTCTTCTTCAAATTTGCTGTAGTCTGTGGAGGTCTTTCATGATTCCATATGAATTTTAGAGTTTAAAAAAAAAATGCCTGTAAATATCTTTGGGATTACGATCAGGATTATGTTGCATCTATTGCAATGAATCTGTAGATGGCTTTTGATAGCGGACATTTAACAATGTTAATTCTTCCAATCCATAAATACACCACAGGATGCCTCTCTATTTATTTCTATCTGATTTGATTTCTTCAGTATTTTATAGTTTTTGGTGAACAAGTATTTCACTTCCTTAGCTAGGTTTATTCCTAAGTATTTTATTATTTTTGGTGCTATTTGCAAATGGTAGTTTTCTTAATTTTCTTTCAGGATAGTTCATTATTGGTATATAGAAATGCAGCTAATCTTTGTAGGTTGATATTGCACCCTGCAAATTTTCTGAATTTTTTCTAACCATGATTTTGTGGCCTTTTTGGGGGGTTTTACATATAATATGTCACTTACAATGAGATGTAATTTTACTTAATTTGTTGAGAGTTTTTATTTCAAAAGAATATTGAATTTTGTCAAATGCTTCTGCATCTATTGAGACAATTGTGATTTTTGTCCTTCCATTAATGTGATATAGCAGCATTGATTGATTTGTGTGTATTGAACAATACTTGCATCCCAAGGATAAATCTCAGTATGTTACTAGCATAAAAATAGACATATAGACCAATAAAACAGAATAGGGATCTCAGAAATGAATCCATGCATATATAGTCAAATGATCTTCAACAAGGATGTCAAGAATGTACAACATGGAAATGATAGCCTCTTCAACAACTAGTGTTGAGAAAACTGGATATCCACTCCCCTCACCCCTCAAAATGATATTGGACCCTTATCTTTTACTATGCCCCCAAATCAACTCAAAATGTATTAAACATTTGAATTTAAAATCTGAAACCTTAAGACTCCTAGAAGACTAGCCAATTTTCCCAGCACCATTTATTAAATAGGGAATCCTTTCCCCATTTCTTTTTTCTCTCAGGTTTGTCAAAGATCAGATGGCTGTAGATGTGTGGTATTATTTCTGAGGACTCTGTTCTGTTCCATTGGTCTATATCTCTGTTTTGGTACCAGTACCATGCTGTTTTGGTTACTGTAGCCTTGTAGTATAGTTTGAAGTCAGGTAGCGTGATGCCTCCAGCTTTGTTCTTTTGACTTAGGATTGTCTTGGAGATGCGGGCTCTTTTTTGGTTCCATATGAACTTTAAAGCAGTTTTTTCCAATTCTGTGAAGAAACTCATTGGTAGCTTGATGGGGATGGCACTGAATCTATAAATTACCTTGGGCAGTATGGCCATTTTCACGATATTGATTCTTCCTATCCATGAGCATGGTATGTTCTTCCATTTGTTTGTGTCCTCTTTTATTTCACTGAGCGGTGGTTTGTAGTTCTCCTTGAAGAGGTCCTTTACATCCCTTGTAAGTTGGATTCCTAGGTATTTTATTCTCTTTGAAGCAATTGTGAATGGAAGTTCATTCCTGATTTGGCTCTCTGTTTGTCTGTTACTGGTGTATAAGAATGCTTGTGATTTTTGCACATTAATTTTGTATCCTGAGATTTTGCTGAAGTTGCTTATCAGCTTAAGGAGATTTTGGGCTGAGACAATGGGGTTTTCTAAATATACAATCATGTCATCTGCAAATAGGGACAATTTGACTTCTTCTTTTCCTAACTGAATACCCTTGATTTCTTTCTCTTGCCTAATTGCCCTAGCCAGAACTTCCAACACTATGTTGAATAGGAGTGGTGAGAGAGGGCATCCCTGTCTTGTGCCAGTTTTCAAAGGGAATTTTTCCAGTTTTTGCCCATTCAGTATGATACTGCTGTGGGTTTGTCATAAATAGCTCTTATTATTTTGAGGTACATTCCATCAATACCGAATTTATTGAGCGTTTTTAGCATGAAGGGCTGTTGAATTTTGTCAAAAGCCTTTTCTGCATCTATTGAGATAATCATGTGGTTCTTGTCTTTGGTTCTGTTTATATATTTAGCTGAAACTGGATCCTTTCCTTACTCCTTATACGAAAATTAATTCAAGATGGATTAGAGACTTAAATGTTAGACCTAATACCGTAAAAATCCTAGAGGAAAACCTAGGTAGTACCATTCAGGACATAGGCATGGGCAAAGACTTCATGTCTAAAACACCAAAAGCAACGGCAGCAAAAGCCAAAATTGACAAATGGGATCTAATTAAACTAAAGAGCTTCTGCACAGCAAAAGAAACTACCATCAGAGTGAACAGGCAACCTACAGAATGGGAGAAAATTTTTGCAATCTACTCATCTGACAAAGGGCTAATATCCAGAACCTACAAAGAACTCAAACAAATTTACAAGAAAAAAACAAACAACCCCATCAAAAAGTGGGCAAAGGATATGAACAGACATTTCTCAAAAGAAGACATTCATACAGCCAACAGACACATGAAAAAATGCTCATCATCACTGGCCATCAGAGAAATGCAAATCAAAACCACAATGAGATACCATCTCACACCAGTTAGAATGGCGATCATTAAAAAGTCAGGAAACAACAGGTGCTGGAGAGGATGTGGAGAAATAGGAACACTTTTACACTGTTGGTGGGATTGTAAACTAGTTCAACCATTATGGAAAACAGTATGGCGATTCCTCAAGGATCTAGAACTAGATGTACCATATGACCCAGCCATCCCATTACTGGGGATATACCCAAAGGATTATAAATTATGCTGCTATAAAGACACATGCACACGTATGTTTATTGCAGCACTATTCACAATAGCAAAGACTTGGAATCAACCCAAATGTCCATCAGTGACAGATTGGATTAAGAAAATGTGGCACATATACACCATGGAATACTATGCAGCCATAAAAAAGGATGAGTTTGTGTCCTTTGTAGGGACATGGATGCAGCTGGAAACCACCATTCTTAGCAAACTATCACAAGAACAGAAAACCAAACACCGCATGTTCTCACTCATAGGTGGGAACTGAACAATGAGATCACTTGGACTCAGGAAGGGGAACATCACACACCGGGGCCTATCATGGGGAGGGGGGAGGGGGGAGGGATTGCATTGGGAGTTATACCTGATGTAAATGACGAATTGATGGGTGCAGCACACCAACATGGCACAAGTATACATATGTAACAAACCTGCACGTTATGCACATGTACCCTACAACTTAAAGTATAATAATAATAAATAAATTAAAAAAAAAAAAGAAAATGTTTTATGATTAACACAATAAAGCTACTGATTGTCAAGATCAAAAAAAAAAAAAAAAAAAAAAAAAAGACTCCTAGAAGAAAACATAGGGGAAATGCTTCTTGGCGTTGGTCTCAGCAATAATTTCTTAGATATAACACCAAAAGCACAGGTCATCCTCTCACATGGCTAGTAAATTGTAACCAGTTTGGAGACCAATTTGGCAGCATACATAAATTTAAAATGGGCATCCTTGCTGACCCAGCAATTCTACATCTCATAATTTAGCCTGCGCATATTAGGATGTTCTTTGCCACATTGCTTTTCTTAGCAAAATATAGGAGACCACCTGTGGGTCCACTATTAAGGCACTCAGCAAATAAATTGTTATTTGCCTCTATATGGCCATGCAAAGAAAAGAGGTTAATATTTATGAACTGGTATGTTTTAAGTTCTTCAAATATTTAAGCAAAATAACCAAGGTGTAGTACAGCATAACAACGATATTCCTGTTTGTATAAACATGCATGATAATATGGGTATTATTACTAAAAGCAATAACATATATTCACATAGTAAGCTGATAATAATGCACATAGGTTTGACTGTCAATAGATGGTAACATATATCTATTCTACTGTTTGAAAAAATATTTCTGGAAGGCTATGTCGGTTGCAGCAGTAGTTATTTCTGGGGAACGGGACTAAGGAAAACTACAAACAAGATAGCCTTGCTTCCTGTTCTATATACATTGTGCTCTGGAAGTTTTTTCTGAATGCAATGTTAATTTTTAATTAAAAGCAGTTAATCAAAGAACCCATATGGAATAATGAGTCATTGAGATTTTTGAAAATTGAGAATGAATCATAAACCTCCCAACGGCAGATATTATCTGTTATTAAAATGTTCTTTACATGTCCTCCTCTGTCTAGGAAGTAAAACTGCTCCTGTTATCTACACATAGAAATTAGTTTATGCAACATGACCTCAACTATCAAAACAATGCACACATGCACATGCATATACACTCATACCTGGCAAAAAAAAAAAAGACTGCATAAGCATATCAAAAATGTTAGGTGCTTATCTATCTATTTTTTTTTTTTTTTAATTTTTTTATTGAGATGGAGTCTCACTCTGTCACCAGGCTGGAGTGCAGTGGTGCAATCTTTGCGCACTGCAACCTCCGCCTCCCAGGTTCAAGCGATTCTCCTGCCTCAGCCTCCTAAGTAGCTGGGATTACAGGCGTGTGCCACCACGCCTGGCTAATTTTTGTATTTTTAGTAGAGATGGGGTTTCACCACGTTGGTCAGGCTGGTCTCGGACTCCTGACCTCGTGATCCACCCAACTGGGCCTCCCAAAGAGCTGGGATTACAGGCGTGAACCACCGTGCCTGGCCTTCTTTCTCTCTTTTCTAGATACAAGAGTATTATTTTTTCTTTGTATTTGTTTTTATGTTTTGACAAACAGCTTTTATTTTATAAACAGAAAGTAGTTTTCAAATTACCAGATATAACTTATATATTCATATATATGTATATATATGCATATACATAATGAACTAAGTTATATGTGAAAAGTATGTACAGAAGCTATATTAAAGTAAAATGAAATGCATCAAAAGTATTAACAGTACATAGCTCATCCTAATGAAGATTTTTGTTTTCATTTTCCTGTTTTCTAAGTTTTCTGTGGGGAGAATTATTAAATGAAAAAAACAGTTTTAATGCTAGGCATAAAATTTAGACAATATCAGATATAGTTAATGTTTTAAATAAGAAACTTCCTCTTCTGTTAAATGTCTATTTTTTAGATTGTTTCTATTTTTATTAATTTGTAGAATTAAAAAATATATTTCCTGGACACTATATCTTTGTCAGCTGCGTGGGTTGAACCACTGGGTTTACTATTATGCAAATTTTAATATTATAATACTATTTTGGGTCCCCTGAATTTGTAATATCCCTATTTCCATTATATGACATTTTTCCCTCTAAAGCATGCTTAGAAGCCTAAATGAAGCTGGCAAATGTGATAGGAAGTGGGAGTGGTAATAATAATAGCAGCTATCATATCCATGGTGTTGTTACATGCCCTTAAAAGGTAGAAACTCATGTAACAGTTCTGTGAGATAGGCAATCAGTAAACAATGTAAATTAGTCCAATCTATAAACAACATAAATTTGTTCACATTATATTTTTTGCCTATTATCTTATGAAAATATTTTAATTTAAATGGAATCAAAATAAAAATGTTTCCTTTCATGGTGTGCATTATTTTTTAATTTATTATTATTAGTATTATTTTATTTATTTTTTTTCTTGCTCTGTCCCCCAGGCTGGAGTGCAGTGGCGCGATCTCGGCTCACTGCAAGCTCCGCCTCCCGGGTTCATGGCATTGTCCTGCGTCAGCCTCCCGAGTAGCTGGGACTACAGGCGCCTGCCACCACATCTGCCTACTTTTTTTGTATTTTTAGTAGAGGCGAGGTTTCACCATGTTGGCCAGGATGGTCTCGATCTCCTGACCTCGTGATCTGCTGGCTCGGCCTTCCAAAGTGCTGGGATTACAGGCGTGAGCCACCGTGCCTAGCTGGTGTCATTATTTTTCACGGTTAAGAAATCCTGCCCTATCTGAAATCATGATGATATTCTCTTGCATTTCTTTCTAAAAGTCATATAGTTCAGATTTTCATATTTTGCTCATCTGTTCAACAGTAATTTAATTTTTTGGATGGTATGGAGTAGAGAACTAATTTCATTTTCTTGTTTAGCAATAGCCTTTTTTGGGTGTGCTGCTTATTGTATAGTTTATTATTTCCTCAGCAATTTGCTGTACCACCTCTATCTTTTATCACATTTCATGTGAGGGTTTGTCTGTTTTGGAGATCTCTATTCTAACCCACTGTTTTATCTATTTCTAGGTTATTACCATACTTTATTAATATGGTTTTATGATAAATCTCAATAAATGAAAAGGCAAGTCCTCTCCCCCACATTTTCTCAGTGCTTTACTGGTTGTGTTTATTCTTTCATATGAATCTTAGCTTCTTAATTTCAGTGAAAGACTGTATTTGAAATTTGATTTGAATTGCATGGAATTGATGGCTTAATTTGGAGGATTAGTCACCACGTACAATCACATACTTCAAAATCTATACCCGTTTTGATCTATTCATTTAACAATGTTTACAGAGAGCTTATACCAGGCATGGTTCTAGGCATTAGCTGTACAGAAGTAAAAGCATAAAATGTACCTGCGTCCTGCCTTTGTGAAACATAGATAAATGACTAACTGAGGGTGAAAATGAGTAAGTTATATATTGGTAAGTGCTATGGAGAAATATAGCCGGGAAGAGGGATAGGAAGTGGTAGAAGCAGGGGAAGATATGAGTTTAAAGAGGGCTGTTTATTTGACAAGGTTCAATCAAGCAAACAAAAGCCATTCAACCTGTTTCAATAAAGAAGATTTAGCTACCAAATCCTGATACGAGTGCTGAGGAGGCATACACGAGACCATGAAGCAATCCAAAAATTAGCACCAGTTGGAAGCTACTACCCCCATTAAGGAAAAGCATACAATGTACCCAGAAACCCTCTTCTGTCAGTTCAGTGGCACAAAGAGGCCCAGATCATCTCAGCTGCTAATCTGAAGGGGGCCTTTCTGTGTCACCCATGGAAGCAGTCCTCCATTATGAAATCAGAACTTTAGACTGGAAGAGTCCACAGGAATCAAAAGTAGCTATGAGTGGGTTACTAGGTGTAATCATGACTTCAATCTTTTGGTTCCCAGGCTCATTATTTTTGCTGATGGAAAAATGGTACCATATATTGATTGCTGTTTCAAATTGTATGCCACAAAACTGTGGAGACGGTAAAAAGATCAGTGGTTGCCAGGGGGTGTGGGGAGCGAGGGATTAAGAGGCAGAGCAGAGAGGACATTTAGAGCAGTGAAAATACTTGATGATACTATTATGGTGAGTATATGTTATCACACATTTGTTTAAACCCATAGAATGTACAACACCAAGAGTGAACCACATGTAAATTAAGGACTTTGGGTGATAACAATGGGTAAATGTAGGATTATTCATTATAATAAATGCATCCTCTGGTGGGGGATGTTGGTAATGGGAAAATAAGGGGTATATGTGAAATCTGTATCTTGTCTTAAATTTTCCAGTGAAACTAAAACTACTCTAAAAAATAAAGTCTTTTTAAAATAATAAATGTATGATACATCTTGCAGGGCAGTGCTCCAGTCTCTCAGGAGACTGGAGACTGTTGTTGTTTCATAGCTGGCACCATAATAGAGAGTCTCAATTAGGATCTCACCAGGGGACAAATTGTTCAATCATTTGACCACGGCAAGTTAGTTATAAAGAATTATTAACTGTGATGGGGAGTTGGAGGAATGAGGGATTGTCTAGAAGGAGGTGATGAGAACTCTAATTAGGAATAGAACATATAAGGAATATCCTCTATCCCTATAAAGAATATCCTCTACCCCTAGGGATGAGATAGAGCAACCAACGACAAGACCCTCGTCTCCCCTAGAGCTTAGCCTCAGATGACATTGGGGAGGGAAAGACCGTGGCTCCCTGAATGGCAGAGAAGCGTTTGTAGTGCCGCGCCGGCAGAACTTGCTGGAAACCTCCTCTGCAGAATATCCTCCTTCTAAGGAGATATCCTCCTTCTAAGATAGCAGGGGGAGATTTTCAAGGGGGAGGTGGAGGGAAGTTGCCGGCCCCGGGACTGCTGCGGTGCATGGCAGGGAACCTGGTGCCGGGGCTGCCGCTCACACTGTCCAAGCCGAGCACTGAGAGCTGCGTGCACTGCTTGGGCCTGCTAAGAGAAGACGCTAGAACCGACAAGGAAGTGCCTTCCTCCTGCAGTGTCTCCCCAGTACACTCCACTGACAAACCAGCTACCAAAGGAAAAAGAAAAGCAGATATCTTTCAAAATAGCTAAAAAAGAATAATTCGAATGTTCCTAGCATAAAGAAAAGATGAATATTTAAAGTGATGGATCTCCCAGTTACTCTGATTTGATCTTTACACATCACATGAATGTATCAAATTATCACATGTACCCCCAAATATGCACATCTATTATGTATCAACAAAAATAAATCAATAAAAAAGAAAGCAAGGAATGGGAATGAAGAATAAATTTGGAGCGGAGAGGCAACACCTTTGTAATTGGCACATAGAGTATCCCGCAAGCGGTTCTAAACAGATGCGGCCAACTGCTTCCGGGTGATGGTGAGCATAAGAAGAACTCTTTTCTGCACTTCTCTCTCAGTGGAATGTGTTCCTTGGGCAGAAGCATTTGAGGATTAGAGTGGAAGGACAGAACACCACGATGGGTGAGACACTTCATCCCAGGCAAGCACAGATGACATATTTAAATAACTGTGACTCTACCACATGCTACAGGACACTCATAATTCCCCACCATTCTTCAAGGAAACGACCGCGCTCAAAGACATGAGCAACCCAAATCCGGCACTGCATCCTGAAAATCTGTTTTATTGGGGCCAATTCTGGTACCAATGACTGTAGTAGTATCCAACTGTGCTAGTATCCAACCAGGAAGATGGGAACCACTCTGAATATTTAAAACAAAGGAAATCTAAGATAGGAAAGTTGTTGCATAAGTGTTGGAAGAGCTAAATAAAATAGAAAACAGTAAAGCCACCCAAACAGTAGTAAGAACAGGAAGCCACTATCATCCTGAGGCTGAAGGGACAGAGCAATGAAGTAGTAGGACTGGTGTCCAAGAACTTTCCATGGGGCAAAGGAAGGGCTGGTCATCCCTGTCTGAATAACATTCTTGTTTACCCATAGAGGCATCCCCCTCTGGCCTGTTCAGAGGAAGCTGAAACCTCACCGCTGTCATGGTCACTGCTGGAGGTGACACCAAAGTCAGAGGGGGATGGGAGAAACACCTGCTTATCCCTTCCTCCTTCCTCCAAATTTCCCTCTTCCTGTTTCCCAGCTGACAATCTCTCTGCAATACAGAACAAAGAGGAAATGTGAGTGAAACAGCCTGAGGACGGACACATTGAGTATCTGTAACTTTTTAAAAAATATTCGTGTGGGTCTATAAATTAGCCAAGTTTGTGGACCATTGGTACATCCCAGTATTAGGTTATGTTCCCAGATTATTTACCTATTTGTATTCATATCTCCAGAAATTAGCACAATGTGTGGCATGCAGTGGATGCTCATAAATGGTAAATAACTTATTGAATGACTAAATTAATGAGATGCTGTAAATTAATAAAAGCTACAGAAATGAAAGAAGGATCTGCATGGGGGCTTGAAGAAAAGAAGGGTCAGGGGAAGGTACTCCAAATGAGAGGAAAAGCAAAGAGGCAGGAACATACAAGATACAAAGGAAGTAATACATAGATTAAATTGGCCAAAGAGGCTGGTTCATTCTGGCTTCCCTGCGAAGAACATATCATAGAAGGCAGGTGTAGAAGAGTGGTCATTGGTCACGCTGTTTGACATTGCCATCCAGAGAAGAGATGGCAGTGGTTGGCCAGGATGGCAGCCATGGCGGTCAAGAAGGGCACATGTATCAGATGTATTTTAGAGACCTTGCTTATTCATGCCTTGCACTGGAAATACAAAAATGAAAAACATGAACCTCGCACTCTCAAACCTCACAATCCTAGTGGACAAATAATGGGAAGACAGGAAATTCAGGCAACAAAAGCCGGAGCGCAACTCAAGCTCAGGTTCCATTTCAGTTCAAGATTTCCCATCAACCTGTCCTCGCATGGGTCCCATGACTGGCAGAGTTCATCTGAATCCCTTTCCATGGGGCAAAGGAAGGGTTAGTCATCCCTGTCTGGATAACTTTCTGGTTTACCCATAGAGGTAACAGCAGCCTTCCGTTTTTCATTAAAATGTTTTTTTAAGGCTTACCTTCTTAATGCAAGAGACACTAGGCCTTTATCGTATTTACTGATATAAAGTATCATATTATGTACATACAATAATCTGTTATAGATGTTATATATGATTAATTTCCAGTTTAGTGTTTTCTATACTAGAAAACTAATTGATTTCCCTTCTTCTAGATGACATATATATATATATATTTGTATATATATTTGCTGTTGTTGTTTTGTTTTGTTTTGTTTTTGAGATGGAGTCTCGCACTGTCACCCAGGCTGGAGTGTACTAGTGGTGCGATCTCTGCTCACTGCAACCTCTGCCTCCCAGGTTCAAGTGATTCTCCTACTGATTTTTTTTTTTTAACACAAAAACACAGCCATTGTTTGTATGGATTAGAAAACCCCCATTATCACTTTTCTTTGGTATTCATAGCCACTGAATTAAGAAAGAAAGAAATTAAGAAAGAAATTAATTAATTAAGAAAGAAAGACTGAGAGAACCCCTCACACACGCTTGGTCTCTGTGTGATGCTCTATTATAAGCATCCTTAGGCTTTATTTGATTCCAGAATCTCAGGTCTGTGACAGGAACCCATGTCTTTAGGCGCAGCCTGCCATGCTCCAGGCCTCCCACTAACTGGAACTTTCTCAGCCTAAGCATTTCTTTATGAAATTCCTCCTGAAAACTTGAAGTTATACCCTTGATACCACCCACAGATGTCTTTCTCCTTTGGCTGTTTATTCTGTTAGCAGTTATTGCCTCATCAACCCCCCTCTTTCACTGGGTGTTCCAGAAAGAAATGTGGTTTGTATTAACATCTTCAATCATCCTTCATAAATCAATACTCAGAGTCACTTAATTATCTTTATTACTTTTCTTTCAATTCTTTGCTATTTACTATACTTGTCACATGCTTTTCCAAACAAACATTTTAGGACTGTCAGAGGTGTCAAATGAAATAGCCACTGGCATTTAATAGGGTTCTCCAAAGAAAACCTTTACCGATGAAGCTGATTGTGTTGGGGTATGAACTGGTACAAATTTATCATCAGATTCAGGAACTGAGAATGAGGGCACAAAATGGACTCAGGCTGAACACTCCAAGCCGTTTCCCTAAATGGTTGAAGGAATATAGGGGGCACAAAAGCCAGAAGATAATTGAAGTAAAAATACTAGCACACTTCCCCTTATCTTGACCAAAAGGATCAAGAAAAGCAAAGTTGGGGTGGAGTGAAGGATGGGGCTTCAGGGCAAGGTGGTAACCGTATGCCACAGGAAATTTTTCCAAATACAATAAAAGTTGAACTAAAGTTAAGGAAGATAAAAGCAGATGAGCAGAAATCTTAAATTATGATAAAGTTAAATGTACCATTCTATTCCTTTATGGATAGTATACCTTTTGTATCCTGTCCCAGAGATTTTTTTTTTCTACTTCAAGGTCACTAAGGTATTCTCCTGTTTTCTTCTAGAAGTTTTATATTTCTGACTTTTGTGCTTGTGTTGAGGTGACCATGATCCACTTCAAATTAATTTTTGTGTGTGGAATGATTAAGCTTTTTGTCCTCATACCTTTATCTAGTTGCTCCAGCATAATTTATTTTTAAAAAGCGTTCCATTTGCCATTGGATTGACCTAGCCCCTTACTCAAAAAGCAATTGACCATATGTGTGATTCTGTTTCTGGGCTCAATCTGTTCTGTTGCTTTAGTTGTCTGTCTTTATGCTCTTACCGTACTGTCTTGACTACTTACCTTCAAAGGCAAGACAGTATGGTATGAGCATAAAGATAGACAACTTTATGTAGACAATTTCAAGTCTTGAAATCAGGTAGTGTACATCCTCCAGTTTTTTAGGACATTCTAGATCCCTTGAATTTCCATGTAAAGCTTAGAGTCATGGGATTTTGGTAGAGATTCCCCCAATTTGGGGAGAAAAAATATCTTAACTCTATTATCTTCCAGTCTGTGAAGATAATATTTGTTACATTGATTTAGTGTATCTTTACTTTTCTTCTCAGTAATGCTTTGTAATTTTACCTATAGTTGTCTTAGACCTCTATTGTAAGATTTATTCCCTTGTATTTGCTGGTTTTAATGATACGTAAGTGGCATTTTAAGATTGTTTAATTTTGTTGTTAAAATAAAGATACACAATTTATTTTCCATACATTGGCTTTATAGACTTTGGCCTTACTAAATTTACTTATTAGTTATAGTAGATTTATTTGTAGGTTCCACAGAGTTTTCAACATATATAATAATGTTATTCTGGTAAAAAAGACACTTGATGTTTTCCTTTCTAACCTTTCTGAACTTTCTTTTTAATTACCCCTGCCTTTTTGCAATGGCTAGAATGTCCATTATACTGGTGAACAGTAATGATAATGAACATTATTACCTTTTTTCTGTCTGAGGAAAAAAGGGCTTAATATTTCACAATTAAGTATTATGTTAACTATAGGTTTTTCATTGATGTTATTTATCAAATTGAGTAAATTTTATTTTATTCCCACTTTTCTCAAATTATTATTTTTTAATTGTTAATGAGTGTTGCATCCTGTCAAATGCAATTTCTGTGTCTAAAGAGATGATGTTTTACTTCTTTATTCTGTTAATGTGGTAAATTATACAGATCAGTTTTTAAACTTTGAAACCACTATGCATTCCTGAAATTAATCCCTAATTGTATATGACGTGTTACTGTTTTGATATGTTGCTAAATTATATTGGCTAATATTTTGTTACGGTATGTTTAATCTATATGTATGAAGGATTTAATCTCTAATTGCCTTTTCTGGCAACATCTTTGCCAGGTTTTTATATCGGGCTAATGCTGCCCTAGTAAAGTGAATTTTGAAGTTACTTTCCTCCTCCATTTTCCAAAACAGTTTGCATATTGTTGGTGTTATCCTTTCCTTAAGAATTTGATAAGATTCACCAGTGAATATATCTAAACCTGCAGTTTCTTTGGTAGGAAGATTTTTTTTCCTATTGTCACAAATTCAGTTTTTTAATAGATATTAAGTTATTTAAGTTTTCTGCTTCTTTGCATGTCAGTTCCATATGTTTTACCAGAGAATTTGCCAATTTTGTCAAAGCTGTTCAGTTTATTGACATAGTGTATCATAATTTTCTTTTTAGTGTATGTAGGGTCTGTAGTAGTATCTCCTCATTCCTTCTTGATCTTGGTAATTTGTACTTTTTTATTATTTATTAATGTATCTGAAGATTTACTCTTTTCATTTTTTTTCAAAAAACTAACTTCTAACTTTATTTTCTATGCTGCTTATTTTCTGCTTTATTGTTCATTATTATTTTAAAAATCATTTCCTTCCTTTTACTTTAGGTTTAATTTTCTCTTTGTATAGATTATTGAAATGGAAACTTAAGAGTATTTCATACCTTCTTTTCTAATACAAGTATTTAAAACTATCAAATTTCCTTCCAACTACTAACTTAGCTGCATTTCACAAACTTGATGTGTTTTGATTATCACTCAGTGTAAAATATTTTCAAATAGTTCATGCAATGTTTTCTTAGACTCTTCGGCTATTTAAAAGTGTGTTGCTTAATTTGCAAATATTTTGGACTTGGGGGTATTTTTGTTATTGATTTGTAATTTATTTTATTTTATTTTTTGAGACAGGGCCTCACTTTGTCACTGAGGCTTCAGTCCAGTGACATGTTCTGAGCTCGCATCTACTTCCACCTCCCAGGCTCAAGCATTCCTCCCACCTCAGCTGCCTGAGTAGCTGGGACTACAGGTGCATGCCACCATGCCAGGCTAATGTTTTTGAAATTTTTGTAGAGGTGGGTTTCACCATGTTGCCCAGGCTTGTCTCAAACTCCTGGGCTCAAGTGATCCAACTGCCTCAGTCTCCTAACTTTTTGGGATTACAGACGTGAGCCACTGTGCCTTGCCCTGATTTCTAATTTAATACCATAGTGATCAGATAATATACTCCATATGAGATGTGTTTCATAGTCCAGCACATGAAACAAATTTCACCTCTGGGCACAGATATGTTCTGTGTGTAGGGGTCCTCAGAGCTCTAATTCATTATTCTGGCCTATACATTCCTGCCGAAAGTATTTACACTCTTCAGTCAGATTCTCCCTACCCTCTTCCATGGTGCATTCCTTCCATCTATGGTCTGACAGGCATAAGAGCAGCCATAGGCTTCTTTTTCTATGAAGAGATTTTCTGAAGTTTAGTTCACCTAATTTTCTCAGCTATTTTATTGGCTCAAGGAAGAAACCCTCTATGACTAGTAGTTTATCTGGCTTGTCTAGGTTATTAGATGAGACACAATCTCTTATAACCTTATACATCCTTCCATTCAGGCTCTTTCTTTCTTTTTTCTTTGCTTAGAAATTTCAAATTTTTAAAATTTTGATAATATATACATAACAGAAAATTTAGCATTTTGACCACTTTAAGTGTACAGTTTAGTGGCATTAAGTATACTTATATTGTGCAACCATCACCACCATCTTTCTCTGGAACTTTTTTATCTTTCCAAGTTGAAACTCTATACCTATTAACAACTATTAACAACATTGTCCTGATGTCCCCTTGGCAACCACCATTCTACTTTCAGTCTCTATGAATTTGACTATTCTAGGTACTTCCGTAAGTGGGATCACATAGTAGCTATACTTTTGTAACTGGTTTATTTCACTCAGCATGATGTCCTGAAGGTTTATCCGTGTTCAGCATGTACCATCATTTCCTTCCTTTTTAAGGCTGAGTAACATTCCATTGTATGATGAACCACATTTTGTTTAGCTGTTTATCCATTGATGGACATTTGGGTTGCTTCCACCTTTTTTGCATTGTGAATAATGCTTTTGTGAGCATGAGCGTGCAAATATCTGTTGAAATTTTTGCTTTTAATTATTGGGAGTATATACCCAGGAGTAAAATTGCTCGATGGTATGATAATTCTATTTTTAATTTTTGAGAAACTACCATATTGTTTTCCATTGAGGCTGTGCATTGGGATCTTTTTAAAAACAATATAGTTGGATTAACAGGTTAATTAATTTTAGTTGGAAAGCCTTAAATATGGCTTAGGAAGAGTAGGCATTTGGATCAACAGAGTTTCCAATTTACTTGTAGCTTTTCTGTAGCCCAGAAGCCTCAAAAGCAACAGACAAATATATGACTGCATTTTCCAAATAACACATTGCTAATAAGGTTTCTATTATTCTTCAAGCAATAAGCCTGTGTCATTTGAAAGCTGATGATGAATCTGGTGCCACTGGGACATTCTCTCAAAGGTAAAGGCTACTTCTCCAAGCTGTTGAGATGGTACCTTATAACATGGTTACATAAAATGTAGAAGAAAAAGTGTTCAATGACTAAGTTACTTAGCTTCTGTGACCCCCATTCCCATCTCCAGGCTCCTGAAATTCTGACTAATTATATAAACTTGAACCAGCCTTCATTTTGTGTCCTCCATGGAGGACATTCAAAGAGAGCCCAGGTAAATAAGAAGGAAACCCAAAGTAAAACTAGCCACACTTTTTATGATAAATAGGAAGACTGGATAGATAAGTATCCATTCTAAAATAAGTAAACCAAAACAAAAAAAGAAAAAAGGAAACACAACATAGGGTTTGTACAAAATTTTCTAACACAACAAAAAAAGAAAATAAACACAAGCAGCAAAAAAAAGACTAAGAGTATACTTCTAGAAAAGACATATTTCTGCAACTATAAGAAAGGTTAGAAGAGTAAATGCTTTACTTGTCAATATAATTAAAAATAATGGGCAAGCACTCTACAAAGGTGAAGAGAAAACTGATAGTGCTAAGAAAACAATGGTAGGAGACAAAGCCCCTATGAAATGGAAAGAAATAGTAGAGAACATAAATTAAGATGGCATAACAAATGGAATTATGTAGCGGATGTTAGCCAGAAGGCAGAGGAAAATTTTAAAACGCATAAAGGCAGCTAGATAGCAGGAATTTTTCCGAAAAATTGTTGATAGGCCCTAACATGCAACAGGCAAATTATTGAAAAATGACTAAAATCAAGACATATCTTGGTGAATTTATTTAAGAATTAATTGTCCAATCATTTGGATTAGGGTTTCTCAACCTCAGCACTGTTGACATTTTGGAGCAGGGAATTCCCCGCTGTGGGAGGGGCCTGTTCTGCCATTGGAGCAGGGAATTCCCTGCTGTGGGAGGAGCCTGTTCTGTGCATTGGAGCAGAGAATTCCCTGCTGTGGGAGGGGCCTGTTCTGTGCATTGGAGCAGGGAATTCCCTGCTGTGGGAGGGGCCTGTTCTGTGCATTGGAGCAGGGAATTCCCTGCTGTGGGAGGGGCCTGTTCTGTGCATTGGAGCAGAGAATTCCTTGTTGTGGGAAGGGCCTGTTCTGTGCACTGTAGGATGCTTAGCAGCATCCCTGAACTCTACCCACTAGATACCAGTAGCATCCCCAAGTTGTGACAGCCAAAAATGTCCCCTGCAGGGCAACATCACCCCTGGCTGAAAATCACTGAAGTAAGATAAACATGTCACCAAAAAGACAAAAAGTAGGCTATTTCCAATATTTACAACTTTATGCACCAAAGGCCTGGGAGGCAAGGTCAACAGTTTTGAAGGACATATGATGTGCCCCCAAGAATTCTCTACTCAGTCAAGGTGCTGTTCATCAACTTTTGCAGAGTTCTTAAAAATCACTATGAAAATATGAGTTGCCCCTGTAATAAAATGGGCAAGGACACAAACAGAAAATTTACAAAAAAAAAAAAAACAAAAAGCGTGAAAAGATTCAGCTTCATCAAATGAAAGTAAATTTTAAAAATTCTTTTTCAAAGATCAAATTAATAAACTGAATAAAATAGAAGACACTACAGTGTGGGCTAGGAGTGCTCAAACATTTCTTTTCCTGTTCCGATGAGTGATTGGGAAATATTTATCGAAAATGTTCATCGCATTGTTGCTTAGAATAGGGAAAAACTGGATTGAACCTAAATGCATTACAATACAGAATTGATCAATACAGCTATACGGCAGTCATAAAAAGTTGTTTTGAATAAGGATTCTTGTTGGCATGAATAAAATTCTAATTGGGTTTTATTTCTTTCTTTCTTTCTTTAATTTTATTTTATTTATTTATTTTTTGAGATGGAGTCTTGCTCTGTCGCCCAGGCTGGAGTGCAGTGGCGTGATCTCCGTTCACTGCAAGCTCCGCCTCCCGGGTTTACCCCATTCTCCTGCCTCTGCCTCCCGAGTAGCTGGGACTACAGGCACCCACCACCTCGTCTGGCTAGTTTTTTGTATTTTTTAGTAGAGACGGGGTTTCACCGTGTTAGCCAGAATGGTCTCATCTCCTGACCTCATGATCCGCCCGTCTCGGCCTCCCAAAGTGTTGGGATTACAGGCTTGAGCCACCGCGCCCGGCCTGTGTTTTAAAAAGAAATATATAAACGCACACACACACACACACACACACAGATAAAGTAACTGACTTAAGGCACTTATGCCAAAAGGCCACAGTGATTATTACTGGGTAATGAGATTCATTTCTTTTTTTCTTTTTTCTTTTGATTTATCTGTATTTACCATTTTCCATACTCTGTGTTTATCATATTTATTGTTACTTCTAAAATTTAATTTAAAAAGCCATTTTGAAATAAAAGTTTTAAGAGGTTTTTATGGAACATTTACTCTGAATTTGGATAAATCCACTCAGGTGATTTTAACGCAGTAACAGAGTCAGCAAATCCATTCTGACTGGGTCCTTCTCTGCCGGCTTCCTGGTTCTCATTTGGGCTGACGTTGGACATGCAATATTTCAGATTCCACAGAGTCACCCATGTCATGTTATCATAACAGTCATAATTAGAGCAGTATCCGAAGACACCAAAACATGCCAGGGACATCAGCTAACAATTACTCCTGCTCCCTTTTAAGGATGGAATGCCGTGATCCCCACAGGCCCGGGAGTCCACTCTTGGATTCCAAGTCTCACTTGAAAACTTCTCTGTTACATGAGGAAATCTAAAGTGCTAGAATATGATTTACAAAAATTAAATTGGCAAGGAATGTGGCAATAAAGTTGTCTAATGTGTTCCAGGGTGTTGGTGGGGAGATGATTTAAAGTCGCCAAGGGCAAGAGTGGTTTAAAATCGGCTGCTGAGCAGTGAGCGCTTTCGGAGCTGTCTGAGTTTTGGGTTGGGTGTGCAGCATTTTAGTTCAAAGGCTGTAGTCCATTTCGGGGTTTGACAGGACGAAGTAAGAGGCCAGCTGAATTCTTGCCAGAGGATATAACAAAGAATTCAGAATCCAATACCCAGCCGGCTCACACTCACACACAAAACAATGGTTCTTTTTTCCCTTGTTTGAAATGCAAACCAGTCATTTTTCTGTTCCTACAATTGTAACTAATGAAATCATCTTTGCGGAGCTCTTACAATGGCTTCCCTTTCTATCTCTGGGGCACCCTTTCCTTATTCTTGCTTCCTCCTTCCTCCAGAACTGAGGCCTCTAAGAAGAGTTATAACGGCTATAGAGTAAACACCATGTCTAGGACATAGTGTTCTTGGTTACTTCATTAGCCTGGATCCTAGAATGAGATGATAAGGACAGGTAGCAGAGCCAGGGCGTGTAGCATGAGTCAAAATAAAATCTTCATATTTTAAGCCACAGGTATCTGAAACTGTTTGTTATTGCAGCATGATTTAGCCAAAGCTGACGGATACACAGGCAACGTACCTATAACTGGCATTAATACACATGGATACAAATGTGCTCCCAGCATAGTGTCTGGGGTGTGTGAAGTGGGCACCCAATAAATATTTGCAAAAATAAATGCAGGCCAGGCACAGTGGCTTATGCCTGTAATCCCAACATTTGGGAGGCTGAGGCAGGAAGACTGCTTGAAACCAGCCTGGGCTTACATAGCGAGACCCCGTCTCTTCAAAAAATAAAAACATTAGCCAGGTATGGTGGTGTGTGCCTGTAGTCCCAGCTACTTGGGAAGCTGAGGCAGGAGGATCTCTTGAGCTCAGGAGTTAGAGCCTGCAGTGAGCTAAGATGGCACCACTGCACTCCAGCATGGGTGACAGAGCAAGCAAGGCACCCTGGGTGACACAAACTCTAAAAACTGAGTGATGCAAAAGAAAAGAAAAAAAGAAATGCAAGGAAAAGATCTGGTTTCCAATGCCAGCTTTGTCATTTTCTGATTGCAAGACCAACACGTGATTTCTTCCGTAAGTAAGCATACAGTTAGCTGCTGTCTGCTACAAGTATTGTGATGCCCCAAAAAGCATTTGGTAAAGCACAGAATAAGCCATAAAGTGTTGCACAAGTGAACTTGCCTATTTGAGGGGATTTTACTCATTTATTTTTGGTTGAGGCATAAGTTGAAAAGTTTTCTCTTGCCTCTAAGTAAAGGAGAAAATGGAGAAATGGAACAAAGTATATAGAAGTCCAGAGGGCTAGTGTCTAAACCAGGGTAAGTCATCAAGTAGCTGTGTGGACTTAGCCAAGTAATATCCCTTCTCTGGACCTCAGCTTCTTTATCTACAAAATAGTAGATTACCCTAGTTACCCTAGATTGCATATGAATTCCTTTTCAAATCTACTCTTCTAGAATGGACTTCATGGTTATAGACCTCATGGGGTTGGGCTCCCCAAAGCTGTAATGGTGAACAGATCTGTAGCCTCTCCATGTCTTTGGTCAGGGCTGTGTCTGCCAACATTTCTAAATGAAAAGTGTACAATGATTGACTACTTAGATGCTCCTCAGCATGGAGCAGTTTGGCATGGAGGCCTAGTGATATAGTTTGGACTTGTTTCCCTGGACAAATCTCATGTCAAATTGAAATAGCCAATGTTGGAGGAGGGACCAGGTAGGAGGTGATCGGAACATAGGGGCAGACTTTCCCCTTGCTGTTCTCATGAAAGTGAGTGAGTTCTCAAGAGATCTCATTGTTTAAAAGTGTGTAGCACTTCCCAGTTCTCTCCCTTCTGCTCCAGCCATGTAGGATGTGCTTGCTTCCCCTTCACTTTCCACCATGATTGTAAGTTTCCTGAGGTTCCCTGCAGCCGCACTTCCTGTACAGCCTGAGGAAACATGAGCCGATTAAACTTCTTTTCTTTATAAATTACCCAGTCTCAGGTAGTTCTTTATAGCAATGTAATAACAGACTAATATACCTAGCAATGTAGTGATTGACTAAATGTCTTCATTTTTCACCCAGAACTTTTGTCTTGTTTCTGACACAGCCCCTCTCTCCAGACCTGGAAGAAATTGACCTATGAGGATGTGAAGACCCAAAGTCCAGGCCAAGAGAAAAATGTGAGCTTGGAGCTCTTTGTCATACAGAGACTTGGTGTGGATAAGAGAGGCAATGGGTTTCCTGCTTTCCCTCAAATTGTCCTGCTTTCATCTCTCAGTCCAAATATATTCATGACTCTAGATGCTTTGGGACCCTAGAAACTATAGAGACAAATGACATCTACAAGCAGTTTTACCTTGGCCCAGTCACCGGGTAAGTCAAAGACTGCCTTCAGTCTCTCTCTCGGTTACCCCTTCCTCTGCTCTCTCTACATAGCTAGCAGGGACATGCCTCAAGTTTCATTTTGTGACCTTTAGCTCTTCTTATTTATCATCTTCAGAAAATATGTTTATTTTCAGAACTTCAGGAATCACCTTAATCATAAGTATAGAGGGAGAATAAAAATGAACTTAAGTTGCCCTAACACCCCAAAGCAATGTCTTCTTCTAAGTGGGGGAAACCCACTGCAACAATTGAAATGTGATATAGGTTCCAAATATCCACAAAACAGTTATGTATATTGTAAAGCATAATACGTGTATATTGGTTTGGTGAAAGAAAATTTTGCCAAATTATGTCAAGATAGGAAATAAGGAAAAGCCATTCATGCATCTTAACAAACATTCTTTGAGGACTGTGCCAGTGCTCCATATTAGTCATCTAGCATCATAATGCAGAATAGCAACTCATCCCCAAAACAGTGATTTAAAGCAATAAATATTTATTTAGCACATAATTCTAAGGGTCAGCAATTTGAGCTGGGCTCAGCAGGGCAGTTCTTCCAGTCGTGGCTGGCCTCACTCATGCACTACAGTCAGTTCTTGTGTTGGATGAGGACTGGCTAGTCTGTGATGGTCTCAAATTAGAGAGCTTATCCTTGCTCATCATGGTCTCTCATCTGGTAGTCGATTATCAAGGCTATTTCTCAAAGTCCTAGGCAGTGTTCCAAGACAGCATGTGGGAATGTGGATGGTGTCATTAAGGCTTGGGCTTGGAAATGGCACAATATCACTTCCATCATTTTCTGTTGGTCAAAGCAACTCCAAGATTAGCTCAGACTCAAGGAATAATAAAACAGATTCAACTTTGTGATGGGTAGAGCTATAAAATCAAATTGCCAACATTATGAATATATAGAGAGGTGGAGAATTAGGACCATTCTTACAAGCAATCCATCACACCCCTTCACATCTATTCTCTAGCCTTCTCCACTCTAATTTCTACCCAAAAGACTGACCTGTATGGGCTGCATCAATGAAGTCCCGTATGCATTGCCTTCTGAATGGACACAGCCAGTGGGAAACTGGAGAGAGGGAAGATTGGAGCAAGAAAGAAGATATTGCATTTGTTCCCTGGTTTCCTCAGGCTGGCTTTTTCATGCACAGAAGATCAGCGCTCCTCTTAAATTGGTCACAAGAGGTCGATGCCAGGTATTAATGGGGCCTGTGACAGTGTGGAAATGTGGGGCTGGGATGTGTTCTTCTAGTTGGCATGGTTATGGAAGATCTTTCCAAGGAGGAGGGTTTTAAACAGGTCTGAATGCTATGAGGAATGAGCTACGCAGGAAAATAAAGATGTGAGTGTAAAGCACTCCAGGCAGAGGGAACAGCCAGTGAACTGTGCTATAGACAAGACTCTTCACCCATCACAGCTCCCGATTCGCAGCTGCTGGCAGGACATGTGATGAGTCCTTCTGTCCTCCCACTCAGCATCTTCCCAAGTAAAACGGTCATCTTTTTATTCTCCTGTAATTCTCACTGTCCTATTTCATCATTCTTAGGATTTTCTGCATTGGAAACTTTGCAGTCAATTTTGGCATCATTCCAATTCAATATTTGTTTATTTTTACATGTGACGCATTGACTTAGAAACTGAAGTTCCTTGTAATACAAAGATTCTATGAGCCACCTTTACTTATCTGAAATAGATAGCAATATACGCAACAATGTAGTTGTCATAAGAATTGAGACAATACAAATGACTCTGTTTAGTATGATTTCTGGTCCATAGACAATGTGCAATAAATGTTCATTTCTTTGCATGGATACACAAGAAATTTTACAACACATTTTGTTACTTCATTTTTTCTTGTTTTTGTATCAAAGTGTCTGGGCTCAGAAAATGACACCTAAAATGAGGCCTCAGAAGCCGAAGTTTTTCTCTGACTTTCTCCTACCCACCTGTCTCTGGCTCTTCATTCTTCCCGGAGGTTAGCAGTAGAAACTAGAATCCCTCTTCTCCAAGGCAGGTCACAGACCAGAAAGCTTTTCCCCAAAATGCAGCCATAAAACCTAAAATTATTATTCTAACTTTCCATCTGCTTTTCTATGTAAAAACTAGTCATAAAGAACTTATCTGTCCCATCATGTTTGACTGCAGGCCAGAAGACCCCCATTCCAGAGAGGAATGTCTCACATCCAGAAGGCAGGCATACTCAGAAAGGCCAAGAAGAATCTAGACAGGCAGACCTTGTGGGGTTTCCCCATTCAATCCATTAGCATTAGATCATACCTTTTGGTCCAATCCTATTTCTTTTCTTTCCTTTTCTTTTTCCCTTTCCCTTTCCCTTTCCCTTTCCTTTCCTTTCCTTTCTTTTCTTTTCTTTTCAGATGGAGTCTCACTCTGTCGCCCAGGCTGGAGTGCAATGCTGCAATCTCAGCTCACTGCTACCTCCACCTCCCGGGTTCAAGCAATTATCTTGCCTCAGCCTCCCAAGTAGCTGAACTACAGGTACACACCACCATGCCCGGCTAATTTTTATATTTTTAGTAGCCATAGGGTTTCGTCACATTGGTCAGGCTGATCTCAACTCCTGACCTCAGGTGATCCTCCTGCCTTGGCCTCCCAAAGTGCTGGGATTACAGGCCTGAGCCTCTGTGCCCAGCTGATTTCTATATGTCTGTTCATATTTTGTTGAACCTAAAAATAAAAATGGACAGTTCCCCCTGTCACATAAAACTGTGATCAAACAAATTCGTGTGTTTTTTCTCCTATTAATCTGCCTTTTATCAGTAATTTTCAGCAAACATTCAGAGGGCGATAGGGAAGTTTTCCCTGTGTCCCCATAAGATTAATATGCACACAGGGTAGTTGTAGCAGATGCTGTCCGTGCCCCACCCAATATCCATGCATCCGCACCATTTCCATGTGATCCCCAACACTGCTGACTGGCACATCCCCATCTCTGCACCTGAGCGCATTCTTTCTAGAACCACAGCAGGCTGTCCTAGAACGGCGGGCCACAGTTGCTTGGAAATTAACAGCACTCTGGGAGTCGCCCTCAGCTAACAGCTGAGAGGGATCAGTATAGAAACAGCCCCCAGCTCCCTTGCTTCTCAGTGCGGATGTGTATAAGATGTTTTCTGGTTTCTCCTTGGAATGAACTCTCCTTGCCTGCTGTGGTGTGCTGGTTTAATAACCGAGTCTTTCTGGTTCTCATCCTGCATTATATCATTTCCTCTCCTCCCTGGCGGCTGTGCCCTGCACCACTCAATAGACAACGTGCCTCCAAATCCTGGTTCAAGGTTTACTTCTAGGGGGACCCAAACTAAGATAATAACTGTTATGCAGCACAGAATCTCGTTGGCAGAAGCCAAGGACCTCATTCCTCCTATGTCCTACTCTGCAAAGACGAATTTCATTTACTCCTTCGGTTATTAATGTCTTCAAAACTTCAAATTGAATGCTTGTATCTCTGTTTCTCAATTAAAGTATTTTGACAATATCCACAGACTCCCTCATGCGAGATGAATATTTAGTCACTTGTAATACCACTCTCATTCTTCAATATTTGACATGTGCATTTTAATATTTGGTTCTCATATTGGCTACATTCAATTTTAAAATAATATATTCAAACATTTCTCTAGTTCTCAAGAAATCAACTTTAGACAGTGTACATGAACCCCCATTCAGTTAAGTGAGGAGAGTTCCCCCACCTTCCTTACCCACACTCCCATTACCCACTTTCTGTCAACTCTACTTTCACTCTCACCATGTCAAGGTTGTTAACATTTACCTTTGCGCCTTCAACCTCAATGAAGCTTTCCGTGCTTTGTCCAAAAGCACGTGGAGACTGCAAGAGAGAAGGTAAATGTTAACAATCTTGACACAGTAAAAGTGGAGTTGGCAGAAGCTAGGTAAATATATAAAATCACATGGGATTGTGTTTCCATTTCAATAAGCCCAGAGTCATAATTCCTGGCCCACTAAAAACAGAATATTCCTAAAGTCCAATGAGCTCTTTTATCTTAGATTCCATCAACTGCTTAAAAATCATACCACATTTAAGTTTGTTTCACTGTTGTTGGATCATGGCCTTTTGGTCGGTTTGGTTTTTGTGTGTGTGCATTCTCTGTTTTGTTCTCAGGAGTATCTAGTTGCCTACTTTTTTCTTGATTTGTTTGCCTTTATCATGTCCTCATTAGTTTTCACAATAGCTCAGTCATATGCCCTATTCCCAAATTCCTTTTCTTCTTGGAGACTCTCCTCCTGCCAAAGGGATGGAGCCTGAGTTCCAGCAAACCTCTGGAGGGAGCTGCTGATGTGCTGGAGATCCAGGCGGCACAGGAACGTAGTGAACGCACCAGGAGTGTGCCCTCAGCAAAGTCCAGACCATGAGACATTCAGGTTAAATGGCTTCTTCAGGAGACAAATTATAAGAAACGGAAAGTGACCAGTGGTTTACGTGTGTGTGTGTGTGTGTTTGTAATGGGAAAAACCAAATTTTTCCATAAGTAAATGTGATGAGATGTGTTCTATAACCTGAAGATTGTGATCTGCCCGTCTTGGGGCAGACCTTTTATAGGGAGGCAGGGGGCCAGGAGTGAAAGGTGCTCATGCAGTGGCTTGGGGGTGGTTGGGGGTGGTGAGCTGGCAAATCTCTCTTTTGACTTGGTTGATATTTTACAGGGATGTTAACCTTTTAGTAACTCACTAGGCTATTTGTGTATATATTTTTGTGGCTTTCTCTGTGTGTGTGTGTGTGTGTGTGTGTGTGCGTGTGTGTTTATTCAATACATGTTTTGGGAAAAAAGAAAGAATTCCAAAACAGAGGCTGATGTGGAAATAATATTCCTAACAAAGTGTAAAGAGGGGTTAAGTAGCGTTAAAGTCATTTTTTGTGGTAATAAATACATACAAATGTGAATATAAATTATAATATAAATATAAACACATACAAATGTGAATATAAATTATCTTATTAATGACTCAGTGAGTCTATCAGCAAATACCTACCATCTTAGAATATCTTTTCTGTTCTATGGTGGTGTGGAATAAGCAGAGGCACAGGATGTATTTTCTTTGCTAGAGAGTTTACAGGTAACAGAAAAGCATCTCGAGAGAGAGAGAGAGAGAGAGAGAGAGAGAGAGTGTGTGTGTGTGTGTGTGTGTGTGTGTTAGAGACAAGTTCTCACTCTGTCACCCAGGCTGGAGTGCAGTGGCGTGATCACAGCTCAAGGCAGCCCCAACCTCCTGGGCTCAAGCCATCCTCCTGCCTCAGCCTCCTGAGTAGCTGGGATTACAGACATAAGCCACCATGCCTAGCTTGATTTTTATATGGGATTAAAGGTAGAAAAAGAAAAGACTGTGAGGGTTTGGAAGATTTTGCTTTATTCTGCTAGTTTGGTGAGGTGGGGAATGCTGTATAAAATTTTTAGTGATCTGTGCCTTGGACAAGAAGATTAAGAAACAGTAATACAGGGCCGGGCGCGGTGGCTCAAGCCTGTAATCCCAGCACTTTGGGAGGCCGAGACGGGCGGATCATGAGGTCAGGAGATCGAGACCATCCTGGCTGACACGGTGAAACCCCGTCTCTACTAAAAAATACAAAAAACTAGCCGGGCGAGGTGGCGGGCGCCTGTAGTCCCAGATACTCGGGAGGCTGAGGCAGGAGAATGGCGTGAACCCGGGAGGTGGAGCTTGCAGTGAGCCGAGATCTGGCCACTGCACTCCAGCCTGGGCGGCAGAGCGAGACTCCGTCTCAAAAAAAAAAAAAAAAAAAGAAACAGTAATACAGTAACATTCTAAACCCCTGGATCTGCCACCAAGCCAAGAGGTATGTTCGCTTGAATAATTTAACCTCTTTATGTGTTAACGTTCTTGTCTGTAAAATGGAAAATAGTCTCTATCCCTAACCCTCATGAGAGAGGAGGGAGCCCTTTCCAAGCCTTTTCAGATGTTTCTTGAAACCACGATGCAAGTCTATGTGCCAGCTTGAGCAGGGCTGTGGTTGTTTGCGGGGATAGAGATGATTGGAGGCATGTAGGCAACAAGCAAAGAGAGGCCTGGGGAGCAGCCTCTAAAACACAGTGGGCCCATTCTCCCCTCTCTTTGCCCACAAGCATAAAAGAAGAGCTGGAGGAAGCCTGGTTACGTGGAATACTTCTGCCCCCTCTGCCCACTTCATTTATTTTGCTTTGCACCCTCCTTCCATGTTCTCACACACACAAAAACAAAAACATGTGTATGTGCTCAGGTAAGTGCACTTTGGCCAGAGAAGACCAGCCTGGAGTCCAAAGCCATCCCATGGGCTGAAGGGATACGTGTCTCACCCACACGGAGCCCTCACCATGGGCTGCAGGTGCGATGTTCTAGTCTAACTTACAACAGAAATGGTATGTAGTCAACTCAGAGCAAATGTGTGAAAAACAGGAACTCGATTTCTTTTTTTTTATTATTATTATACTTTAAGTTCTAGGGTACATGTGCACAACGTGCAGGTTTGTTACATATGTATACATGTGCCATGTTGGTGTGCTGCACTCATTAACTCGTCATTTACATTAGGTATATCTCCTAATGCTATCCCTCCCCCTCCCGACAATAGGACCCTGTGTGTGATATTCCCCTTCCTGTGTCCAAGTGATCTCATTGTTCAGTTCCCACCTGTGAGTGAGAACATGCGGTTTTTGGTTTTCTGTTCTTGCGATAGTTTGCTGAGAATGATGGTTTCCAGCTGCATCCATGTCCCTACAAAGGACATGAACTCATCCTTTTTTATGGCTGCATAGTATTCCATGGTGTATATGTGCCACATTTTCTTAATCCAATCTGTCACTGATGGACATTTGGGTTGATTCCAAGTCTTTGCTATTGTGAATAGTGCCACAATAAACATATGTGTGCATGTGTCTTTACAGCAGCATGACTTATAATCCTTTGGGTATACCCCCAGTAATGGGATGGCTGGGTCAAATAGTATTTCTAGTTCTAGATCCTTGAGGAATCGCCACACTGTTTTCCACAATGGTTGAACTAGTTTACAGTCCCATCAACAGTATAAAACTGAGGAACTCAATTTCTTAAATGAAATTCTCTACCTCCCAGTGAACGATGTAATTAATCAGGTTTTCTAGACCTGAGATATGCTGGGGCCATCTTGTCCCAGCTCTCAAGAGCCATGTGTGTGCACCTCGCCCAAGTGGACAGCACACTGAGGCCTAACACAGTGGAAGTATTTCCACCACAGAGAGAGGCAAGTGTTCCATACGGGTTTCTTTCTCTTTTCCTTCTCCTTTAAAATCTTATTAAACATTCACCAGCACCCCAGAAACCAATAGAGAAATCAATGCCATCGCAGAACTACCGTTTCACTGATTTTCTTTGTGCAGTTAAAAATTAATTAATGACCCCGTCTCTACTAAAAAATACAAAAAAAAAACTAGCCGGGCGAGATGGCGGGCGCCTGTAGTCCCAGCTACTCGGGAGGCTGAGGCAGGAGAATGGCCTAAACCCGGGAGGCGGAGCTTGCAGTGAGCTGAGATCGCGCCACTGCACTCCAGCCTGGGCGATAGAGGGAGACTCCGTTTCAAAAAAAAAAAAATTAGTTAATGACAACTTCTACTTCAAAATGTTCTTATTTGTTTGATAAATAATTATTTAACACTTACTGTGTGCCAAGTGCAGCCAAGTAATGAGGATACAGTGGTGAACAGAAGACTCCCAGTCCCTGGCCCCAGATGAATAGATTGGAAAGATAAAACCAAGCAAGCGGCCGGGCGCGGTGGCTCAAGCCTGTAATCCCAGCACTTTGGGAGGCCGAGGCGGGCGGATCACAAGGTCAGGAGATTGGGACCACGGTGAAACCCCGTCTCTACTAAAAATACAAAAAATTAGCTGGGCGCGGTTGCGGGCGCCTGTAGTCCCAGCTACTCGCGAGGCTGAGGCAGGAGAATGGCGGGAACCCGGGAGGCGGAGCTTGCAGTGAGCTGAGATCCGGCCACTGCACTCCAGCCAGAGAGCAAGACTCCGTCTCAAAAAAAAAACCCAAAAAAACAAAAACAAAAACAAAACAAAAACCAAGCAAGCAAGTAAGTAAAATATTACGAACAGACACGTGCTCTAAAGGAAAAGTACAGGGTGTGTTCGGAGAGCTCACAAGAGAGGAATTTGATTTAGATAAAAGGGCACAGGTAAAGGATTTTTGAAGAAGTGATATTTACTCCAAGACACAAAGAATGAGTGAAAATTAGTAATTAGCCTGAGGTTTGTATGTCAGTGTGTCTCAGGAGAGAGGGAAGAGCAAATAAATACAAAGTCCCTGAGGCAGGAAAGTGCTTGGTATTGTTAAAAGAAGAACCTTAGGCAAATTAAATTTTACAGAGTTTAACCAGGGAAAGAATCATTCACGAATCACGCAGCCCACACAGGGGCATAGGCTGAGAGAGTCCAGCGCAGCCACATGGTAGATTTCTGGGCAGAAAAGAGAAAGTGATACACAGAAAACAGAAGTGAAGTAGAGAAAGTGAGGGATTGGCTGCAGCTCCACATCTGCCTTAGTTAAACATGATTTGAGCAGCTGGCCGCCTGTGATTGGCCCAAACTCAGTGATTGGCACAAGCATAAAAGTAGGTTACAGGCCCTGACGCAGTGCCTCACGCCTATAATCCCATCATTTTGGGAGGCTGAGGCAGAAGGATCACTTGAGCCCAGGAGCTCAAGACCAGCTTGGGCAACATAAGACACCTCATCTCTACAAAAACGAACAAAAAAAATTAACTGGGCATGATGGCAGCACCTGTAGTTCCAGCTACTCAGGAGGCTGAGGTGGGAGGATCACCTGAGCCCAGGGCATGGAGGTTGCAGTGAGTCGTGATGGTACCACGGCATTCCAGCCTGGGTGAAATAATGAAGCCCCGTCTCTAAAAATAATTGCAGTTTAAAAGTAGTTTATGGTCTGTGTACACATCCAGTTAGGTTACAGTTTGCTATTTATGGGGAAATCTTTAGGCTGAACGTAAAATATGTAAGGAGGCAGCTTTAGGCTAAACTTAACAACATCATGAACTGATTATGGCAAGCCTTGGATGCTATGATGAAGACTTTGGATTTTACCTAAACATGGAAGGAAACCACCCATGTAAGAAATGAGTCATGTGATGCAAGAAAACTGAGGAAGGGAATTCAAAACTTTGAGGGTAGGACTAACAAGGATGATTTTGTGACTCATCAATGAGATTGTGTGCATTAAGTTCTTAGCATAGTGTCTGGGGCATAGAAAGTGATAAATATGGGGCATTATTATTATTATTAATCGTAATTATCTGGGAAATGATTTAAACTGAGGGTCCAGCGACTCTCTTGTAAATTTGTAAATTATGGGTAATACCCATCTTAAAGTGTACATACAAATGGGAATCGTTTAATAAACTCTGAAGCACAAGTAATTTTTGGTAGTGGGTGGACGTGGCTGGCAGAGCGGCCTCATCTCTCCTTCATCTTCAGGATATTTTCACTGGTGTGGAAATTGCTCTAGGCTCTCAGAAAACAAACCAGTGTTTGCATGTGGCTTAGCTTTGGAAGTGCAACTGGTTTTCTTAGCTTTGACACAAGTACTTTTCTTCCTTAACACTCACCAGATCTCTCACATAGGAGTAAAGGAGTTGCAGAGCAAGCTTCCAGCCCGGGTGCAGGAGCCTTGGCACGCTTCTCATCAACGGTTGCCAAGATATCCAAACCTGAAACTAGCAGCTCGGCAGGCTTAACGATCCACTGACGGAAGCTTTTAGAAATGTGTGGTTTCTATTTGTGCCAATGGAGTATTTTTCCTCTGGTCCCCATTTTCTGCAGGTGGTCCACTTAATTATTTAATTTCACTTCCAGCCACTACCTTCTGCTTTGATTTGGGGAAGTTACTTGTCTTCCCCATACATTTGAAATTCCAGAATCCTTTACACTTCCTGTGCTTTTTCCTCCTGCTCTCATCCCCTCCACCCCCAAACTCCAGTGGAAAAAAAAATCACACACACACACACACACACACGCATACACACAAAGATTTTTGAAAATCCTATAGAATAAAAAATGTCCATGAATTTGAACCAAATCTGGCATCATTTATACCTGCACAGCTATTTGACTCTGTGGTCGGAAATGGTTTGCTTCAACACCTGAGATGGTTTTTTTTCTTTTTAATGATCTTATTTTAATGGTTCGATTTTGACAAATCCGGAATTCCTGCTGAAAGGGCTACATGAGACACCTCATTCCTCTAACTGGTGACAGGACTTTATGAAGTCTGGGCTGGTACAAAAGCTAAGGCAATTGTAAGAAATGAATAGGCATTTTCAGTTTGGACCAGCCCTGACGGGGTGAGGGCCAGGCCAGACACATCATTCCTGCGAGTAGGGGAGGAAGACTTCCTGGAGGAGGTGATGCTTCAAAGGAGCAGGTAGATGATGAGAAGGCAGACACCTGGGAGGACATTCAAGATGCAAGAGAAACACCAAGGTAAGACTGCAACGAGAAGACCAAGGAGGCTTTCAGTATGTTATCCTGGGAGGGGCTGAAAAAATACTCAAGGTGAAGGAACATGGATCGTGTGGCAGGGGTTATGGCTTAGTGAAGGACCTGGAACAGAGGCGAGATTCACCCAGCAGGTAATGGTGTGCATGTGCATGAGCGTATATGTGGGTGTGTGCAGGTGTGCGCAAATACATTTAGGCAATTTAAGTTGTTCTCTCCACACCCCTTTTTCTGAGACATAGCAGGTGTTAGGCAACCACAATGATTTAATTATTCACCTTGGAGACCTGAAGGGCACAGTGACAGAGCTTTCTGGAGCTTGTTGAGAAGGAAAAAAGGAATTAACAACTAAGGCGATAGGAACCCTCTGACCTATGGGAGATGGCTTATTCACTGGGAGACCTCAGTTTCTCTGAGGAGCAGGGTGCTGTACTGACCGAGTCACACAGGCTGTGTGACTGGAAAAAAAAACTAACACATCTCCGTGCCTCATGTCCCTCATCTGTGAAGTGGACATTGTTGGGGTGCTGTCCATCAGAATCAGGGGTGGCGGGAGAGCATTCCCTGCTCCTGATTCAGGATTAGGGGTCTGAGCTCTTGGTCACTCTAGAAATAAAATAAGGGAGGCAATGTCTCTTGCCTGCCTGTACTCATCTGTTATTTGAGGTCACAGACAATCACCTCTCTCCCTCTGACTCAGCATACCCCCAACCCCGTTTTCTGCTGGTTGCCTGTAGACTGTAATATGATTTGAGGGGTTTGTCTGCTGAGTTTCTGATGCCTGAATATGGGAGACAGGCGTTCAGTAAAGCCTAGGACCCCAGTGGGTGTGGGTGGGGCCTCAGAACACAGCACAGGCTCACAGAAGAACACACATGTTCCCACAGACTAAGGGCGACGTTTGCTTCTAGTGCTGATCCCCAGGGGTTGGTCCGGGGAGATACAGTTTAGAACCGTGATGGGGGGTGGTGTTTTGTTCTGTTCTATCTTTAGCTCATGGCAAACAATGCAAACCTTTGAGGCAGCTTTAAGGCATTAAGTGGCTTAATTTTTGGTATGATCCCCAGGCTTCCCAAGAATAATAAAACTCCAAATTCAAGTTCAAGTTCAGCCAGGTAAGTGGTTCATTACTTTCTTTCAATTACCCTCATATGTGAAAGGGCTGCCCAAACTACCAAAAGATCTGACACTAAGATTCACAAATAACTGACCGCACAACGGTGTTTGGAGGATTAAATTCAATGTGATAGGACACGTACAGCCCTAAGCAGAGACGCTAATGAGAGCCGAGTTCTTTCTCCTGTGCCATCTCTGGGTTGAGTCAGCCCTTTCCTCGCTGAGCTCTAACAGCCTTTGCCTGCCTCTCTCACACAGCGTATTTCCTTCTGCTTTATTCTTAGGTCAGCCTTCCAGCTGGTCTATGTGCCCCTGGAGAGTTGGGGTCAGGTCTTATTCATTTTTTATAACCTTCATAACCAAATTTAACCAAAACATCAAGAAGAGAAAAAAAAAACCCTTCATTAGAGCTGTTTCTGTTTGACTGGGCTTCCTAGTAACTCTAAAGTCTTTAACACATTCTTGCTTCTCTGGTGTTTGAAGCCTTGCCTCATTTCTAACCTTCTTTTACATCCTTCGAAGTAATAAATAGCGTAGGCATATTTTGTAATTTAAATTTAACTTAGCTTGGCTTTGAAAATGCTGTGAACCTTTGGTGACATGGTCCCAGAGAGAGGAGCTGTAGTATGTCATAAGGACGTCGGACAGGGAGAAAGTGCTCCTCATCTGTCCATAAGGAGGAGGCATTAGCTTCTGTTTTCTGGTTGGGGCTGGTGCTTCAACCTTGAGTTTTCTCTAGAATACAGCTTCTCAAAGTGTAGTCCCCAGACGAGCAGCATCAACATCTCTGTGAAACTGCTAGAGAGGCAAATTATTCATTCTCAATCCAGAGCTCCTGAATCAAAACTTAGTGGGGTCTGGGTGGGGCCGGTGCAGCAACCTGCGTTTTAACAAGCAGCCCAGAAGATCCTGAAGCACTCCAGCGATTGAGAACCGCTGATCCTTTAAAACCATCAGGGCTAGTACTAGGTTGGCATGACCGTGGATTCCTCTTCTGGGAGAAAGCAAAATGGATGCTGCAGGCTTCGCATGTGGTGTGTTCAACAGCAGAACTCTGACAGAGCAAAGGCCAACAAGGTATCTTACTTGTCATCGCTATGCTAAATGGAGATTTATTTTTTAGATTTTTTTCCATAAATCTTTTTTTTTTAAATCAGTAAGCATTTATTTAGTACATAATCTATATTGGACACTCTGCTAAATGCTTTTGGAGACAAATTTATGACATAGTTGTTCTATATACTCTTACACTAAATATTTGATATTTAGATTTTTTCCTGACAAACGTGCTCCACCTGAACTCTTCTAACATCCTATAGCTTCTTTTATTGTCCTGCTATTCTTGCCTGTCTGCTCCCATTTTTTCCATAAATCTTTATGCCCACAAATCTCAGTGAAATGTTAGTAGAACTAGAACAGAGAAATAACACCATAAACCTCAGACAGGCATGTATGCAGTATTGAAAGGAGATGAATCCCATCCTGCTTGAGAGAGGAAGACTGTTTTCTTACCATTTTGTCCAAGACTCTGGTAAGCAGAACACTATGAGGCAAAAAATCAGGCTTCACTGCAAAGCCCACTTTCTTTCCAGTAGTACATAAAGTGCTAAGTGAACTTTAAGGGGTAGAGAGCAAAGGTGATCAGAGAAATAAAGGGGGATGTAGCTATGAGCATTCAAAGTCCACATGGGAAAGGTCTCTGGAGACAATACTCTTTGTTCCTGGTTCTGAACTCTTTTTATCCAAATCCAGGCACCCAGTTTCTCAGGAGGTCCATCCACCTGCATTTAGAGGCTCCGGTTAGGGGGAGCAGTGGCTCTAAGTACAAAGTGTGCATGGCTTCTATGGCATAGGTTGAGGAGCTGGTTTGGCTGGGAACTGTGCTGGTCCTGCAGATTCAACTCTGAGGAAGACACAGTTCCTGCCCTTGGGGAGCTGACAGTCCAGCGGAAACATGGATGAGTAATCAGTCAGTGACCAACAGCGTGGGCATCTTACAATAGTCTCACATGGGGCGCTTAGGCACTTGATCCAGTCTTGGAGGGGTCAGTGAATGCTTTCCAACGGAAGTCCTGAAAGCTGAAGGATAAGCAAACGTCAGTGAGTATGTGATTGGGAGGATGGAATGGAAAGGGCGTGGTGATAACAAAGACTGAATCAGGCAAAGCTAAAGGCATCTGCACGTTGAGGATGTCTCAGTAGGTATAGAGCAGAGGCCAGAAGGCAGCAGGGGAGACAGAAGTGATATGGGAGGCCATTATTATGGAATTTTAGGCCGACTGACTTTGGAGACTTTAGATGGCACTTTAGCAGGGCAGAAGTTTGATTTGAATATAGGCAAGGCTGAGGGACAGCAAGGAGATTTTTGGCTGAAGCCGCCAACAAAGATAAAATTCCTAGAGGTAATATTTGCAAGAAATTGGCTAAAATTATGTCAAGAAAGTTTTACGGCTCTGCCAAAAGACATAAAAGTAGACTTGGACAAATGGAAAGACATTTTATGTTCTTAGTTGGGATGACTCCAAATTATAAATATGTTGATTCCTTCCAAATAAATATGTATTTAAAATGATTCCAATAGAAATATCAAGACTTTTTCCATATACATACAAACCTCCCCCGACCTCCCACCAAGAGATAGAGAGAACGTTTGTATTTTTAAAAAATGTAAATAAGCACTTTGGGAGGTTGAGGTGGGCGGATCACCTGAGGTCAGGAGTTCAAGACCAGCCTGGCCAATATGGTGAAACCCCATCTCTACAAAACTACAAAAATTAGCCAGGCATGATGGTGAGTGCCTGTAACTCCAGCTACTCGGGAGGCTGAGGCAGGAGAATTTCTTGAACCTGGGAGGTGGAGGTTGCAGTGAGCTGAGATCATGCCATTGCACTCCAGCCTGGGCGACAGAGAGAGACTCCATCTCAAAATAAAACAGAAGAAAAGAAAAAAATGTAAATAAGCAAGAATAGCCAGGGAAACCTTGAATTAAAAACAGCAATGAAGAGGATGGAAAGTCCTATAAAATTTAAAAACATACTATCATGTGGAATGATTTTTATAGCATATTATTAGAAACAACCCAAATTCTCATAACTCACAGACTGGCTGAATAAACTACAGTATGTTTACTGCACACATTACTAGGCAGTCATAAGAAAGAATGAGGATGGTCTACGTGTACCAATAAGGTCTATGTGTTCTGATAAGTAGACCTTCCCCATCCAAGAGAAAGAATGGGGAAAACCCTGCAATGTGCAGGGAAAAAACCTGCAAGGTGCAGGCTGGTACATTTAGCATGCTACTGTTTTTTGTATTATAAGAAAAATGGGAAAATAATGATAACTGCAAAGAAATGTTCAAGTTCACTTAATACTTTTGATAGCATTATAACTTTAAGCAGGCTTATGTATAGTGTAGGATAAAGGAAATAAGTATATATCTCAATATTTGTAGGAACCAAGATTTTTCATGTAAGGAAACAGAGATAGTAATATGAAATCAAAGTTAAGGGGAAAAAACTGTGTTGTTTAATTGGAATTTGAAATATTAATGTGCACTAATATTTTAAAAAATCTGTATATATTATATATCAGTTCCCACAGAGAACCTAGGAACAATGACACCCAAGTAATAATCAACACCCCTAACACCTAGATTTTGCTTTCTAAATACCATTCCCCATAAGCAAAAAGATAAGGCTCCTCTGCGAAATTGCTAATCCAGGTCTAGAGCAGAAAAAGTACAAAGTGAGTCTAGGATATCTTGTTGCCCCAGAAAATAAGGAAGTTCTCAGAGATAATGGGGGAATATCAAAAGGTGCAGAAGGCAGCTTGAGGGGCTCTCGATGGTCAAATTCAGTTTCAGATAAGCATCAAAAACACATTGGCTGTAGGTAATTGAAACACCCAAAATCAAGGAGTCTTCACGGATGCACAAAAAGAGAGAGACAGAAAAAAAAAAAGAAAACTCGCTTGCCACCACTAACAGCGATTATTATACCAAATCCTTTTTCCAAGAATTGATAACTAAGAGGGAAAACTAAGGATTTACCCTGTTTTTTAGGATGAAGTATAGTTTGTTAATGATGGAAAGCTATTTTTATAGAAAAATGCAAGCTAATAACTATGGAAAGTAAATAGAATTTAAAAGTCACCATTTGGAAACCTCCAGTGAGGTAACTGCTTCAGGCAAGGATAAACAATAGATGACAAAATCATTAGGTGACTGGCTGAGGGGGAACGGGATGTTCAGATGGTGCCAAAATTCACTCCCACAGGTTATAGGTAAATACCAAAGGGGGAAAACAGCATTTGAATCAGGTGATCAAACTTAGTATCACTAATGGTAGGACGTGTTGCCTTGCATGCCTTTTGATGTGATGCATTTATGAAATGCAGAGCATCACCCATGCAGAATGCTTGCAAGGATGCTTTAACTTGTGCCTAATGAACCCTTTAGATGGAACTTTTGGTTTGCAGAAAATAGAGGACAAAGTTAAATGGCACCATAATGAAACAACATAAGAAACCCAGAATTTGGGACATTCTGTAATATGACTGGCTTGCTATCATCACAAAAGTCAAAGTAAGAAAATACTTACTTTGGCAGGGCATGGTGGCTCATGCCTATAATCCCAGCACTTTGGGAGGCCAAGGTGAGTGGATCACCTGAGGTCAGCAGTTCGAGACCAGCCTGACCAAAATGGTGAAACCCCATCTCTACCAAAAATACAAAAATTAGTCAAGCGTGTAAGCATGCGCCTGCAGTCCCAGCTACTCAGGAGGCTGAGACAGGAGAATCACTTGAACTCAGGAGGTGGAGGTTGCAATGAGTCGAGATCATGCCACTGCACTCCAGCCTGGGCAACAGAGTGAGTGAGACTCCATCTCAAAAAAAAAAAAAAAAAAGAAAAAGAAAAAGAAAGAAAAGAAAATACTTACTTTGAGGGGACTCTTCTAGATTAAAAGAGACCAAAGAGATATAACAACCAAATGCGTAAACCCTGACTAGGCTCTGGATCACTGAAATAAAGGTATTTGGGGAAATTTGCCTTTCCCCAAAGGGAACACCAGTTCGATATTGGAGAATTCGTGTTAATTTTCTTGAACAGGATAATCATATTGAAGGATGTAGGATAATGTCTATTTTCAGGAGATTCCAGCTGAAGCATTTAATTGTGAAAGGGCAAGTTGTTTACAATTTACTTTAAAATTGTTCAACTGAAAATAAGAGGACAGATAAAGCAAATATGGCATAATTTTACAAATGCTCATTGTCTCATTCCATTAACATTTTTGTGTGTTTGAAAATTTTAAGGATAGAAATCTGGAAATTAAGGAAAAAATGACAGACTGATAGTCCCAAGTTTTCGGATTGAGCAGGTGTTTAGTAATTTACCAAGAAAAAGAAAACATGATAAAATCAATGATAGAAGGCAAGGTTGGTAGGCTCAAGCAAGCAGGTCTTAACTGAGGAAGAAGGACTACCTTTAATTCCCTTCTTGCTTTTCTCTTCCATGTGGTAGGCTATTCAGGCCAAAATGAGAGTGTGGGGCTAGGGAAAAGGCCAGAGGGGTACTAAGAAGTCTTAGTGAACTTTGGCCTTGAACCTAGACCTGTGATTCAGCTCCAACCAGCAGAACTAAGACATCAAACCTGAGTTCACTAAATAGACTTAAGGGCAGATTTATAAGGGCACAATTGTAATGGTTGGATGTGCTAGGGAAGGAAGTGTCATGAATGATTCCAAGTTTATCTAAATTTTTCAGCTGGGTAGATTGTGTTACCATCACCGAGATACCCTGATCCTACAGGGGCTGAAAAAACATCAAGCTTAACCAACAAACATGTGAAAATCACTGAGGCCTACAATTGAGTATTACAGTTACTTGAACTAGTCAACAAGATTCCAGTCCATAATCAGAAATTAAAAGTTTAAATTGCAGCTGTCACAGGATCCCTGGGGTGTCACATCACCAGCCGGAAACATCTGTGGCCGGCGGCACCTTCTGCCTGAGTATTGCTCGTGTCTGTGGAGTTTGTTCTACCTACTCAGCCCAGCAGCGTGTGCTTGGCTCACACCTGGATCCCAAACCTGCCAAGGTCAAGCCAGGCAAAGAGCAGCAAGGGGTTGTGAGTGAGTGAGCACAGGATCCAGCCATTGTGCACAGCCAGGCACTCTGGCCACTGCAGCAGGGTGGACAGCTCCAGGCCATGGTATAGGTGCTGGCTCCATGCAAGGCTGCAGCTGGACCAAATTTACCACACATGGCTTCTGCTACAGGCACCTGCATCTGGACTTGGGGAATGTGGTGGTGCCTGGAAGCTTGCAGATGCCAGGAACCATAGAGCCCCAAAAAGGGTGTCACAGCCCTGGCTTGGGGAGCCCCTAGATCTGGGCTCCTCAAAAGTCCGTAGCTCTTCTGTCCTTCTCATCACCCACAATGTGGTGAGCAAGGGTTGTGTTACAGCTATTTCAGTCCCATCATTTGGTGGGTCCCAAGTTCTTGTCCTGCATCTAGGAAGAATGAGGTATGTGGACAACTGGAGGGTGAGAACGGCAGAGAAGTGCTTCACTGAGTGACAGAACAGCTTTCAGGAGACCCGCAGTGGGTAGCTCCTTTCCTCAGGCAGGTCATCCCAACAAGTCGAAGAGACCTAAAGTGGGTAGCTCCTTCCTGCAACTGGTAGCTCCTTCCTGCAGCTGGTAGTCTTGATGTCTGTTTGAGTCTGGCTGGGTCTGGCGTTTTTATGGGCTCAGAAGGGAGGAAGTGCCTGCTGATTGGTCCATGAGTGGCTATGGGGAGGCCCAGATAAAGCAACGTAAGTTCTCACTCTGGGCCATGAACTCCACCCAGAACTGACAACCTGGCTCCCAGGCTTCAGACCATCCCTGGCTTGAAGGTGAGGCTTCACCAGGCACCTGCCCCTTTCTGCCCAGGAGCCTATCTGCCTCCTGCCACTATCAACATGTTGTCCATGGGGTCCAGGTTACTTATATTGAGGGTTGCCTGCAAGCCAGTGCTGAGCCACCCTCAGCTCCCTCTCGACCTTGCTCCCAGGCTTGTTGGCGCCCAAAGTCCAGAGGGGGCCGAGGCAGCAGGGGACTGCTGTGTTAGCGCCACCCTGAGTGTGCTCACATGCAGCCAGGCTCGGCCACAACTTTACTCCAATATCAGAGCAGGTGCTGGGAGCAGGGAGAAGCCAAGGAGTGCGAGCAGGCCCTTCTCAGACTGCAGAGTTGGTAGGGGGGGCTTCCTGGGTCCCCAAGAGCACAGGGATGCCCAATTCTGGAGCCATGGCTGAGTGGCTGCAGCCGTGCCCAGGAGCCTGGGACTCCTGTGTTAGCTCGGTAAGGGGTGGGGCTCCCACCTGTTCCCAGTTCCTGCTGGCCTCACAGAGCACACAACTGCAGCCACACCTCCCTTGCTGCAGCTGGCATCTTCGCAGTGGCCCCTCCAGATGGGCCACAGCTGCCATCACAATCTCATTAGTCATTAGGGAAATACAAACTGAAACCATAATGAAATTGGGTATTGTGGTTACACACCTATGGTACCAGCTACTCAGGAGGCTGAGACAGGAGGATCATTTGAGCCAGGAGTTTGAGGCTGCAGTGAGCTAAGATTGCTATACTCCAGCTGGAGGACATAGCAAGATATTATCTCTGAAAAATGAAAACCATAATGAGACATCACTACATACCTACTAGAATTTCTTGGTGTTGAGGGCACAGAAAACAATTCCCCAAAATATGGCTCTTTGGCATGTTGAGCGCTTTGAAAACTAAAAGGCCCCAGGTATGAGCCTGAGAACTAAGGTCTCCCTCTGACCTTCTCCTGCTCCATCTCTCTGATTCTCTGTCTTTCCCAAAGCATAGGATGAAGTTGTTCTCTGAAGGTTCATTATCTACCTAGTAACTGGACCCCCCAAAGAGAAACACGATTGGCTTCAATACTTTCCCTGAAATTTCACTAAACAGAAATTAAAACTCATATCATAGAGGAAAAGACTAAATGTTAAACACCACAATTAAAACCCAGGCAAACTTCATCCCAAACAACTGTTTGTTCTCCAGTCCCATTCAATTCCCAAAGGTATTTATTTACCTACCATTGACTGAGCATTTGATCCATTCATTTCCCCTAAAAATCATTTACTCTTACATCCCCAGCTCCCCTTTCCTATGAAGAAGGGTATGTAAGTTTCTGCTCCCCACTGGGCTATTGATTGGTCATTCTCCCGCTATTCCTCCATGCTGTGCATATTAAACAATGTTTCTGCCTTTTTCTCTTGTTGATCTGCCTTGGTCAGTTCATTTTCCATGAACCTTCAGAGGGGGAAAGGGGAAGCGTTCCTTCTTTGCCCCTACGAGGGCAATTATACACACACACAAGCACACATAATTATATTTCTAAATATATAAAATAATATATAATTAATTATATATTAATTACATGTAATATACAAATATGTATTTATATAAACATAAATATATTATATATAAATTTTCATATAAATACATAAGCAAATATATATTTATAATTTATATTTATATAAAATATGTAACATATAGTCACATACAATATATGTTATACATATGTACTATATATCATATTACACATATACATATATGATACATACATATATACATACATATATACTGTATGCATTTTTCAAAACACAGAATATTATACGTATATGATATATCATGTATCTTACATATATAATATACACATTATATTATATATTTAAAAAGACAATATTAGGTTGTAGAGCAACTGGAACTCTGTGTTGCTGATAGGGACACAGCAATGGCACAGACAAAAAATCCACTTGGTCTGGGAAGCGATTAGCCGTCACCTATAAAGTTAATCATGCACTAAGCAGAGAATGAACAATCCCATTCCTGGGCGTTTCTCTGAGAGAATAAAAACATACCTAGAAACTGTCAGCAAATGTTTGTAGTGACTTTTGTTCAAAATTTCTCCAAACTGGAAACAAACCAAAATGTCGGTGAATGGCTAAACAAAATACGACGCATTCATGCAATAGAATACTACTGAGCCATGAAAATGAATGAAATACAAGTCAATCCACACAACAGCGTGAAAAAATCTCAAAGCCATTATGCAAAGTGAAAGAAGCCAAACTCAAAAGGCAACATACTGTATCACTCCGTTTTTATGACATTCTAGAAAAGGCAAAACTATGGGGTCAGCTCGTGGGGGATTTAATTGACTATAAAGCAGAATGAGAGAATTAATCGTAGGCAGGGAGGAGTGATGGAGCTGTTCTATACCGTGATTGTGATGGTGGTTATGAACCGTATGCATTTTGCAAAACACATAGAATTGTCCGTTATAAAAGAGTGAATTTACTGTATGTAATTATAGTAATCTTTTGTTTTTTTAAGTGAAAATGCAAATAACCATGAGCTCCAACACTGGGCTAGAGTCCAATGACATTAAAATGAGGTCAATTAGCCAACAACCTCCAGGGGTTAGTGTCATGACAATTCCTGATTTTGGAGAGCAAATGTTAGGAACTGTGGAGTGCTGGGGGCTTATGGAGGGCAGGGGAAAGAGCCTGCAGATGAGATAGGCAGGAGACCAGCTGGTGAGGCTTCCTCATGTGGCTCAGGCCAGCGCTGCTCTAGTTCATCTGGGCACACTTCAATTAAACTATTCATTTGCTAATGCTTCTTAGGGTGCTGTTTGTCAGCAGCTCTGTTGCCAAGCCCTGAGCCCCAGGCTCTGCAATATCTTGGGGGACATAAAAAATTATTTTCCTTGATTTGCCACTAAAATATTCCATAGCAAGGATGATCCATCACAGTTATATTGAACACTTTAGCCAGTTCTTGCTTAAGTGGAAAGCCTCAAGCAACCTCGTCCTAAAATTCCTCACTGTGGTGCAATCTGGTGGGAGATCTTGGGACGTAGTGTCTGAATTCTGAGGTTCCATCCAGGCCACATCACTGACCTATGTCCTCTAGTGTCTCGTTGGCAAGTCTCAGTTTTCCCACCTGTCCAGTGGAAATAGTAGTTGTTCTCAGCAAGAAAGCACATTCTGTACGGGTAAGCAATTTGTAAACTGAAAAAATGTTATTTATGCAGAGAAGCGGGGGCCCAGGCGTCAATCCCTCAGACGCGACACTGGGCCCCCTCGACCCTCCTCTGGATTGTTCAGAGCCTTTGTTCTGTCATTTTTACATCTGTGATATGATACTGCTGCCTCCTCTGAAGGATCGGTGGTTCCCACTAATGCAGCCCCTAACAATGGCTTCGATGAAAGAGGTAAGCGAAGAGGCCAGAGGGTCTCCGGAAAGAAAGGAAGCTTGTAGCTTTTCAAGTTCAATGAGGCTTAGGAGGTTGGAAGGCTCTCCAAATAAAGGCCTGTTTAAAAGAACGCCAAGGATTCAAAGCCCGTTCTTTTCCCAGACCTCTGACCACTTTCAGCCATCCTGGGGACGTGTGTGTTTACCCATGTCTCCCGCTCCCTTCTCCAGTCATTATTCCACTCCCAAGCCTGGATTTCTGAATCTGTGATGACACAAATGGAATTACCTGGAAGGTCTGACCGGGGTCAGCCCTTGGAACCCAGGGCAGCAGGTGCAGCCCGCGCCACTATTCCCAGCCCCAGGGACTTGATATATGCAAATACGGGGGCCATCAGGCCAGGGACAATAGAGCCTCTTAATCCCCCCAGGCAATGGGAGGGGGAGCACTGTCGTCCACACCCCTCCCCCCTTGCCAAAGCTGAACTCCAAATGGAGCATCCACAGAATGGAGATCTCCTGCACAAGCCAGGGATTCTTTTTCCTCAAAGAGCAGAGGTCTGGAGTGAGCTCTGTGAGGGGAGCACAGATGCCTGGAAGGACCAGCTACAGGAGCCTTTGCTCCTGTGTGTTTCCGCTGCATAGCCCAACCAGACCTCCATAACCCCCGTCAGCCCCCAAGGGCTTTCTCCTGCTCTCTCCAACTAGCAGCAAGGCCTCCAAGCTCATGCCTTATTATTTATTCCACCGAAGCAGAGGAGGTGACAACAGCAAAATCCCAGTTCTTATCCTACTTGGCTGTGAACTCTTAAGTCAATCCCCTCTTAAGTGGCTGAGACAGTGTTCCTGATCCCTCAGAGAATCCAAAATAGACAGAAGGTGACTTCTATCTGTCCAAAAGGTTTAAATCTCTACTTCCACCACCCTGGGAGGCAGGGTTTCTGTCCCAATATTAGGTCATGGGAACCCCTCTCTTTTACCCTCACTTTTTACCAAATGAAGTAGTTACTACCAGGTTGGGCACTGCGGGTATAAAAATGGAAAATGCATGGTCACTGACAGCCACCCCAAAACGATTTTGCCTCTTCAGGGCTCCTTTCCCATCCAACTTAGCCAGTAAACCTTCAAAGTGCACGCATTTCACTCTCATGAAAGAAAAGTGAAATGCAGGCTGCATACAAATTAGGAAAGTTTGCAAAGTACAGTCTCACACTGTTCAGGTTTTACCCGTATTTCCAGTTGTTGTTTCTTTGTCTTCCGTCTTCCAGACACTTTACGAAGCCAGCTCTTTCACTAAACTCCACGTTCATTGTTGCGGGCTGAGGCGAATACTGTATTTCCAATACCCTTTGCTTTGAGGCTCTTACCAGTATTTTCCCTGGATTGCGTTCTCCTTTTCTGGGCACACAGCTCTCTTTGAAACTGGAGGAAGTGGCGTTAGATAAATGCTGAGGTCTCTTCTGGGTCTGAGATTCCGTGAGTCTGGAATTGTTCAATGGTCATGTTTAATCCCCCAGCGTGTATTTCTGATACTGTCTGCAACTCTTGCTGTATCCCGGGAACGGAAGCGGAACCCTTCCCACGTGGCAGAACTTGAGATATGCCTTTTGAGCTCCAAGACTGAAAATATTTTTCCTATGCCTTCCCTTGTATTTTTTTTTCCCTCTCCTTCTGGAAGACTTGTTGCTTAGACACCACTGGTCTGATCTTGGCCAGAGGAAGCTGTAGGCTTGCCTGGGTTCGGGTGTTGGGACTGGGACATTGTGATCCTCTTCTGCGCAACCTGGCTGTGTCTAGGTTTGAGCCACAGTCCAGCAGCCTCTTGGGGAGTGCTGTGGAATTGCATGGAAGTTCTCCTCCCTCCACAGAAATCTGCAGAGATGCCAGGGTCTATAGCCCATTTGTCCTCCTGCTATTGGGAGAATCAGGCTCATTATTTTCCAATGTTTTCAGATTCAAATTATCATGTAAATTAGAGATAGGAAGTCACCATTAGGTCATTTTTCCTATCCTCTCAGGGGCTGAAGTGGGATCAATGTATGTTCTCCAGTTCTTTGTTTTCCCTTGTGTTAAATAATGTAAGGAATGGGGCTTCTATTCTTGAGAGAGTATTACATATTCTAATAGATTTTCACAGTTAAGAAGGCCTTTCATCTTTAGCCCAAAGTTTCCTTTCTTTACATTTCATGACTTCATTCTTTGGAGCTCTTTTTACTGCGGCCTCTCCCTTTTGGGGTTTAGACCCTAAATATACATTTCTTAGACTTGGTTCTCTGAGCAAGCCTCTTGAGCCCAGACTTTCTCAAATGGGAAATAAATCCAACCCAACCAGATCTTTCCCTCCTGGTGTGAATGGAAAGTATTAGAGAAACAGAGTAAGGAGCACTGCAGACCCAGATCCCTGAGGCCTTGTGGGTCAGAGATTCCCCTGAAATTTTTCTCTAGATGTTTTATGATTCAAACAATATAAATTGTTCTGTTTCATTCGAAAGAGCCTGGAACACCAATTAGAAAGACCTCTTTTTCTTTGCGGTGCATCACAGCCCCCTTCTTCTGCCCCTGTTTCCATCTGGGCATAAAGGTGGTAGTGAGGAAGGGAGAATCAAAGGCTTGTTGAGGTTGTAGTTCCCAAAGTTGTAGGTAAACGATTTCAAATACCTACGTCTTTCCTTCTAAACTTTCCCTTTCTTTCTCCCTCTCTTCTTCCCTTCCTCTCTTCCTTCCTTCCTTCTTTCTTTCATTCCTTTCTTTTATATTTTAGAGACAGGGTCTTGCTCTGTTGCCCAGGCTGGAGTGCAGTGGCATGATCATATAGGTCACTGCAGCTTGGCATTCCTAGAGTCAAGTGCTCCTTCGCCTCGGCCTCCCAAAGTGCTGGGGTTACAGGCATGAGCCATCGTGCTGGGCTCCTTATTCATTCATTTCCTTCCAAATGCTATTGAATATCTTGCCACAGCAAGCCCCTTTTTCTCTTCCAGAGATACAGAAGAAAATAAGAAAAACAAGGTACTTCGATGAAACTTGTACTCAACTGGGGTGAGACAATAATTGAGTAGGCATAAAAATAAATAATTTCAGAGAGTGTCACACGCTATGCAGAACATCAACTGGGTGATGTCATGCACAGTGACAGGCAGCAGCCGGTGGGAGGAGGGCATTGAGAGAAGGAGCTTCCTTAGAACTGGTAGCCACAGAAAACCTCTTTGAAGTGACCCTTGAGCTGAGTGCTGAACAAGAAGTATCCCCCTATGTGAACCCCTGGGAGCAGAGGGCAAAGGAAGTCTCAAAGCTCTTGAGAGAAATTGAAGTAGAGAAGTAGTAGATGAAAAATTAGTGGAAGGCCAAATGTGGCTGGAGCATACCGAGCCAGAGGTCAGACCGATAGGCAGGGACCAATTGCATCAGCAGAGACCACTGTAGCCCACAACAGTGAATATGAACTTCACTGAAAAAGCTAATTCTTAGCTTTTTTCCTCTGGATATGTCCTTTAACCCCTTTGGCAGTTAATCTGTTATTTATGGCCAGGTAACAGATTGCCCCAAGACTTAGTGCCATAAAACAACAATAATAAGGTATGATCTCACAGTTTCTGTAGGTAAGGAATTCAGGAGTGTCGAAGCTGGGCAGTCTGGCTCAGAGTCTCTCATGAAATCTCAAATTTCAGTCATCTGAAGGTTTGACATGGGCGGGGGAAGATCTGCTTCCAAGGGGACTCGCTCCCAAGCAGACAGGTGGGTTGCTGCAGCTTGTGGCTGTGGTTGGAGACCTCAATTCCTCTCCACTCTGTAAGTGGCCTCATGGCATGGCAGCTGGTTTCCTCCAGGACAGGTGATTCAGGGGAGCAACACAAAGCTGCAACATCTTTTGTGATCAAACCTCAGACATGACACACCATTATTTCTGTAGTATCCTGTTGGCTACACAGATCCACCTTATTTCATGTGGAAAGGCTCTATGAAGGGCATGGATCCAGGGGGTAAGGACTGAGGGCCATTCGAAGGCTGCCAGCCACAGGTCTGTTTGCTTCTCTGTGCTTAAAGATATTCAGTCTGGATAATTTCTGAGGTCTTTTCTGATCCCAATATTTTACGGGGATAATTTCCATGGATATTCATGTTCTAACAGGGATTCTGGTTTTTGTCATTACTGTTGTGCATTAAGGGTATGAGAAGATGGGAAGAGGAGTAGAACTCATCCCTGGCACCCCTCAAGACAAACCACAAAAAATGCTACTAGGCTTCCACTGAAGCTGAAAATCCTGACTATTGGGGTGAGGGGGCTGGGGCGAGCTCTAGGATTTTATGACTCCCCTAATTATGATGAACTTTGCAAGACTGAGCTTGCTGAATATTCTGACATACCAACGTTGCCTTCTCTATTGGTCCTGGGACTTCTCCAAGCCACATGCATACCAATGTTATCATCAGGGAAGTGTTCTGAGGGGGCATCCTGACAATATGGCATTGTCCTGTGGGACTTATAATCAGGTTCCAACAATGACCTTTTATCCCATTTGGTTTTCGCTCGGTTGGTGGATGCGCCTGAACACGGGCTCATAGGGAATGTTTGGGTACACTTGCTTCCACACTGCTTTTCTGTCATGTCTTCAAGATTACCGTGCATTGCTTTCCACCCATGATTGGCACCGTCCTGTCTGTGTCCTTCAGATGGAATGTTGTTTTAGGGAAGTCCGGGGACTGGGGTAGGGGGCAGGTTGGCGACGGAAGTCCTCCTGAGCAGCTGTGATTTGTAGCAAAGAATGTTTCATAGTGGAATTCTCCCCAGCACAACTCCTTCTGCAACTCAGCATGGGATGGAATAATGTTGTAAAAACCCAGAGAAAAAAGAAAAGGATATTGTACACCAGCCAGGGTTAAGGGGAAAAGATCTTTCAAAGTTACAAAAACATTCTTAAGGAAACACATCATTGAATCACGTATGATTATTCAGAAAACCTGATTTCAAAACCTGATGTCTTACTCTCTCTGTGACTTAGGCAGGGACGCAGAATCTTCATGTTTCCTCATCTATCAAATGGAGATTAATCTTTATTTGCCTAACAGCGTTGCTGCGAAGATCAGGTGAGAAGTTTATAGTTATTTAAAAGGACATTTGAACACATTAGTAGCCGCGGAGTGGGAAGACATATCGTTGGGAATAGAGCTTTGCAATTCACTAGCTCTGGATTCAAATTCAAGTTCTGCAGTTTAGCTGTGACTTAGTTTTGTGCTTCTCAAACTTGTGCACACGAATCACCTGGAAGCTGTTAAATTTTTGCATGTTCTGATTCAGAAGATCTGGAGTGAGGCCTGAGGTTCTGCATTTCTAGGCAATTCCTATGCTGCTGGTCCATACTATGAGGAGCAAGGAGTGAAACTCCCTAACACAGTGATTCTCAACTTGCATTGCCAATTTAGAACTGTCTGGGAGCCCTACAAAGTCCCAACGCCCAGGTTGCGTCTCAGATCAATGAAATCAAAAGGATAAAAGGCAACATCGGTATTAGTGCTGAGACTTAATTTTTTACTCTGTAAAATTTAAAAAGAAAATCATAGTTTTCCTTTATAGGCCTGTGCTGGCATTCCAGGTTTATAATACTCTTGCTATAGTCTGTGTCAATTAAAAAAAAAAAAAAACTCTCAACAATTTAAAGATACTATAGTTCTTCTGTGTTTACAAAGCACTGTACATGTATTGTCTCACTAAATTCTCCAAAAAGTATTGTGAAATACTTGTATTTTCTAGACTTTAAGGGCTAAGTAGCCTAGATAAGGGTCCAGAGCTAGGAGATAGTATCACTGGGGCTTGAGCTCAAGCCTTCTCCTGCATTTCAATGAACAACTTTGTGACTACTGCATATGGCTCTATTCATGTAAACTGTTACCGTAAAACCTCTTTCTCAGGGTATAAATCTGCCTGAATATATTATCACCATGTATGTCTGTTCTTACACTGCTGTAAAGAACTACCTGAGACTGGGTAATCTGTAAAGAAAAGAAGTTTAATTGACTCGCAGTTCCACAGGCCGTATAGGAAGCATGGTTGGGGAAGCCTCGGGAAACTTACAATCATGGTGGAAGACAAAGGGGAAGCAAGCACATTTTCACATGGCCGGCAGAAGAGAGAAAGTGAAGTGAGAGATGCTACACACTTTCAAACAACCAGATCATGTGAGAATTCACTCACTATCATGAGAAAGGTAAGGGGGATATCCACTCCCATCTTCCATTCACCTTCCACCAGGTCCCTCCTCCAACACTGGGGATTACAATTCAACATTTTGGTGGGGACACAGAGCCAAACCATATCACACCACAAAGGTTCAGCTATTGTTACTGAATTTCATTCACTTGGCATCATACTGTACCCAGTGTGTGGAGGTGTGGGTCACAGATGGAGTTTACTTCCTTCCTTCTCTAAAGAGAAGAGGGCACTTTGGATTTACAACTTGAAAATCTGTGTGTGCCTCCCCAGCCTCAGACACTTGATCTCACTTTATTTTAGAAGAAAAAGGTGCTAATATAGGGTTCCATGTAGGGTGAAGCAAAGAGAAATGACCCTTTTGGTGGAGAGGATTCCCTTCTGCTCCTCAGTTTTAAAAGGTTAAATAGCAATTCGGGACCAGCAGAGCATCCCCTGTATTCATCTGACTTGCTCCTTCTGTTTCTTTACCTTCCCCTTGAGGAGGGAAAGAAGTTAAAGACAAGAGAAGCGAGAAGTCACTTCAAAAAAAATCTTAGATGGATGATGGTCATCCATCTTTACGGGAGCTCTGAAAATATGTTTGTTTTTTGTTGTTGTTGTATTTTTGAATTTGTAAAAGGGGATGTGGTCCTTGCTTGCTCCAGGGCTGAGATTAGTCATGAAACTAATGACTTCTGTGCCCATGCAGTAAAAATCACGAAAACAGCCTACTAGGATGGAATAATTTCAATTGGGATTTTAAAAAGTGCCTGAACATTACACATACAGATCTCATCAGATCCGACTGAAGGCTGGCATGGCACACCGTAAAGATGCTCTCAAAGGATTTAGGGATTGCCCGCCGGAATGTTCCCCTTTCCTGTTTCCAGCCCAATGATTGAGTGAAATGACTTCGGAGGGAAAAAAATCTTCCATTTGGCAACTGCACCAAGTAATGGATAGAAAGTAGTGTTTTGGATGTAATGGATGCTTTTTTTTTTTTTTTTAAAGAATCAATAGAGACTAAGGGAGTTCTCATTTATTTTTTAAAAAGAATTAAATGGAAATACCTCTGTTATTTTAAAAGTCATTGGAACACACAACAGAAGGGAATTTATCTTTTAGTTGCTGACAATGTGTGTTGCTTCACCTGTCATAGGCTTAAGATAATGAATCCAGAGCTGAAGAGGCTCCTAATTTCTTCTCGGAGATCATCCTTATTATGAAACTAACATTTCCTCTTTCTAAGGGTGCAGAAATATTTAGCACACTTTGGGTAGTCTCTTGTTCTGGCTTGTTCACCAAAATACCCATATGATCAGCTGGTGGATATTTTGATTAGGCCAGGAATAGATGCTCCATCCTTATAGGTGGATAAAACCATCCCTACTCCCCCAGTAGCAAGACCTTTTGAGATGCGAGAGAGCAAGCTCTTGACTCCCTTGCCATGTGGTTCAAAGTTATTGCAATCTTGGATGGGCTGAAGTTGCGCAATTGAGGCCAGTTGCCAGAAGATGGGCATATTGGTTCCCAAGAGAAGATTATCATAAGAGTCAGGGTACTTTTGGCTGATGGCCTCTGGCTTACTAGTGGGGACAGAAATCATCACAAGACAGCTGGTCCTGAGCTCATGGTAAAATGCCTTCTGCCTTCTGCTCTCAGTTGCCTGGAACAAATATACCTTTGGGAAGGTGTGTACATATTTTTTGCACTTGACTGCATTTTTGTACATATGTTATAAAAGAGCTGTAGGGTTGAGAGCTTTGCGGGGGTCACCCACAGTGAGCGTAGCCCCTTTTAAAGGTCTGAGAGTGGCAGCTAAGCACCATCTGAAGACAAGACCCTTCAGAGGACCTGGCTGATAACAGGTTTCTTATTGGTGAGGAAATTATGAGCAGTGCGAATTCTTTTGTATAGGCAAATTTCCTCATGGATTATGGGCTTATCTTGGGAGGGAGAGAAAAATGCACTTCTTTCAATTTGTGGGATGAGGCCTGGGAGTCATAATTTGAACACACAAGAAATATGATCTTAAGCTGCACCCTAAGCCAGTGAAGTGGGGCATATCAATTATCCTTGACTATGGAGTAGCCAGATTTCCCAAAGGCATGTTTAATCAAGAGAGAGCAGCACACTTTCCCACTAACCCTCCAACATCTTTTTCTTTGCAAAGTTTTCCAGTGGCAGCAGCTTTCCAATATTTACCGACACACAAACCTTGAAGGTCATTGTAAGCCTGTGGATTTTTCTCCACACAAAACATCCACTGGAGGATTTCGAACAGAGGAAGGATATATTCTGACTTACATTTTAATACAGTGTCATTGCCACTGTTATGCAGAGAGAGGATTGTGGGGGCTGGGGAGTCGGGGGAGAAAGCTGGAAGCAAGGAGACCGATTAGAGGTTATTACACAATCCAAGTAAGAGATGGTGGCAGTCTGGGCTGAGTCGTTGCAATGGATACGGTGAGAGGATCTGATTCTGAATATGTGTGTGGCGCAAATGTCTATGTCCTACCTCTTCCTCAGACCTTATCTTAAGTAATGCAACAGACAATTCCAGATTCCTGTGTCTGCTTGTTCATGTCTGAGAGCTTTTTCTCAGGAACTCAGAAGGACACTTTGTCTACAGTGCCTCTCCAGAAACACCACCCAGGATTCACTGGGGCATCTGGTTTATTGACCTGGGACCCCACCTGACATTGCTTCTTACCAAGGGACCTACCTAACAGTAAAGGGGAGTGAGGCAGGCACATGGCTGTGGAATCACGGCACCACATCATACGGCCTGATGGAAAAATAAGACGGTCTCCTGAAAGGCACATCCAGAATCCCAGCTTAGGGATGACATCCTGTGGTGTACACAGCCCTGTTTCTCAAGAGATGGAATATACTTCAGTGAGTCTTAAGCTGTGGACCCTGGTCCTAGAGCATCAACAACACCTGGGGGCTTGTTAGAAACACAGAATCCTTGGACCTGGCCTCAGACCTCTGTATTAGATTCTCCGAGGTGGAGAGAACATTCAGAAATCTGAATGTTAACAAGCTTTCTAGGCGTTGCACACTGATGTGCGGGAAGCACTGCATTATATGGTGTCAGATCAGATACACAATAGATGGAATACATATGGCCAGGAATCGAAAGTGGAAATGAGGCCAGGCGCGGTGGCTCGCGCCTGTAATCCCAGCACTTTGGGAGGCCAAGGAGGGCAGATCACCTGAGGTTAGAGTTCAAGATCAGCCTGGCCAACATGGTGAAACCCCATCTTTATTAAAAATACAAAAAATTAGCAGGACGTGGTGGCACATGCCTGTAATCCCAACTACTCAGGGGACTGAAGCAGGAGAATAGCTTGAACCTGGGAGGCAGAGGTTGCAGTGAGCCAAGCTCGCACCACTGCTCTCCAGCCTGGGTAACAAGCATGAAACTCTGTCTCAAAAAAAAAAAAAAAAAAAAAGCGGGGAGGAGGGGAATGAGAATGGTCCATCTCCCATTCCTTCCAGTCCCACTTTGGAAATTTGTGCTTCCAGTTCCTGCAACTTTAGGCTCTGCTGGATCAGACTCTCCGATTCCCAGGAGAAACATGGCTCCACCAGGGGCACATGGAAGGGTCCCACTAAATTTTCTTTTTCTTTTTATTTTTTGTGACGGAGTCTTGCTTTGTCGCCCAGGCTGGAGTGCAGTGGTGTGATCTCGGCTCACTGCAAGCTCCGCCTCCTGGGTTCACGCCATTCTCCTGCCTCAGCCTCCCAAGTAGCTGGGACTGCAGGTGCCCGTCACCATGCCCAGCTATTTTTTTTTTTGTATTTTTAGTAGAAACGGGGTTTCACTGTGTTAGCCAGGATGCTCTCGATCTCCTGACCTCGTGATCCGCCCACCTCAGCCTCCCAAAGTGCTGGGATTACAGACGTGAGCCACTGCGCCTGACCGGGTCCCACTAAATTTATAGCTGATACTCATAGGCTTTTTATGCCAGTAGATCAACAAGTAAAGAAAGGAGTGACTATTGACCCTAATTATTTTGAGGAAATAGGGTTTCTGCTACACAATGGGGATGGGAAGGATCATGTCTGAAACACTGAGGAATTAGAGCAAACATAGCTTGGCAAGGGAAAGGGCATGATAACCTGGGATTCAGGCTCTGTTGGGGAAAGGGTCTGTACCACCCCATTCCCACCAGGGAACTGCTTAGATCTAAGCCAGTAGGATACTGGTTGAGAGGAAGATGAATCTAGAATGGGTGGTAGAAGAGGGAGGTAATCCTTGTCATTAAAACCTTGTCTTGCTTGTTTGTAGAAACAAACAAACAAAAAAATTGGGACCAGCCACCACGCTGGGGGAATGGTGGCAGAATGGAGTGATCTGAACATGAGGCATGAGAAGAACTGAGTGGCTACAGTGATTGGGCTATAATAGACTCTGTCACTGGCCCAGCCATAATCCCTGGCCCCTACTGCTTCAGTATGTTCTGCAGGACTTCTACTGACCTGAATCGCTGACTCGGTGCCTGAGGTCTTTTTCTGGAATTGTGGAAGGTGCTCTGCTACGTGGGAAACAAGCTGGAAGTTCTGTGAATCACACTTCCCAGAAGCTACTCCCAACCAGTGATTGACGGGAGTTGAAGTAAAAATATCATGGCTTTCTTACCCCTTAAGTGGAATATTTTATACTATTTTTCAGAATTTCCCCATGGAGTTAAGCTGTAATTGCCCACCACGGCAGCTGGGTTAATAAGGTATCTGTATCTGCCAGAATTAAACAAGAAGGCAGTATCACATAGTAATTTGAGCAGGAAAAGTTTAATATAAGGAATGATTATGTAATTATAGAGTTGTTCTATAATTATGTAATATTATATTCTAATCTCCTCTTATATTCTATAGGAAGGGATTTACAGTAACAAGGGATTAGATAGTAAGTAAGATGTAAAGAGGACTCTGAAGAATATAGGACTAGTGGATATAAGGAACAGCCACTACCCCTGGGGCTGAGGTGGAGCACCCCAAGAAGTAAAGAACCTGGAATAAGAACACCTCACCTCACTCACAGCTCACTGGATAGTGGAGAAGTCCCTGAATTGTAATGCTGTAGAACTTTCTGGAAATTTGCCCTCCATATTGTCAAGGAAACCTGTCCAAGAGAGGTTTCATCTCTCAGAACTTACCTCAAAACTTTCTTGGGGATTGCCCCGGGAAATTGTCACAGGAGACTCCTTGAGGGGGGCATTTCACTCCTAGGCTGTTCAAGGGAGTTCTGGGGGAAGCTGGGCCCTGCTGGTCACAACAGGTTGCAAGAGCCGGGCCCTGGAGAAGCTGTTGGCACTGCAGGAGACTGGGTGCTGCTGGAGTTGCTGGATGAGCTTAAGGAATGTGGGGAGAGGACAGCATTAGAATTAAGAAATGAAACCTCTTTCTATTCTACTGTCCCTCCAGCACCCTCTACTGTAAATACTTAACATTGTGCCAACTGGCACAGGAGTAATATTTACAGGGCCTATCTGTAACATAGCAAAGCAGGTGATGAAGGGTGAACTTGGAGTGGCTCACATGTTGCTCCATGTTGACTTCTTCCCTTTCCTTTTCCATTCCCCTATTCCCCTTATTGGTTTTCATTAAATTCTAAATAAAATATAGTTGTCCTCGGTATCCAAGGGGGATTGGTTCCAGGCTTCTCAAAGAATACCAAAATCTGTGGATGCTCAAGTCTATGTTATAAAATGGTGTAGTATTTGCATATAACCTACACACATCTTCCCATATACTTTAAATCATTTCCATATTACAGTACCTAATATAAATGCTGTATAAATAGTTGTTATACTGAATTACTTTTTATTTTTGTATTGTATTTGTATTTATTATTATTATTATTATTATTATTATTCATTATTTTTTTCAAATGTTTTTCACTGCCTGTTTGGTTGAATCATAGATGTAGAACTTATGGATACTGAGGGCTATTTGCACTTGAATTTTGACTCAGTGTTTGCTTTTGGGAAAACCCAGACTACATTTTGAAAGTAAAGCCAATACAATTTCCTAGTGCATTGTATTTGGGATATGAGCAAAACAGAGGAGTCAAGGGTGCCTCCGATGTTTTTGGCCTCAACCATGGGGAAAATTTCATCTTTATAATATTAAGTTTTTCAGTTTTAATACTGAATATGATACATCCTTCCATTTTCTCTGTAGAGTTCTTTGCATCTTTCATTGAATTTATTCCTAAGCATTTAGTAGTTTTGATGCTATTGTAAATAATATATTTTTTTCTTTTTCTTTTTTTTTTAAATAGGGTCTCATTTTGTCACTCAAGCAGGAGTGCAGTGGCACGATCTTGGCTCACTGCAGCCTCAATCTCCTGGGTTCAAGCGATCCTCCTGCCTCAGTCCCCCAAGTAGCTGGGACTATAGGCATGCACCGCCAGGCCTGGCTAATTTTTTTGTATTTTTTGTAGAGGTGGGGTTTTGCCATGTTGCCTAGGCTAGTATTGAACTCCTGAGCTCAAGTGATCCAATGGCTTTGGCTTCCCAAAGTGCTGGGATTATAGGTGTGAGCCACCACATCCAGTTTGTAAATGGTATATTTTTAAATGTTAGTTTCTAAAATTTTTGTTAGCATAAAGAAATACAATTGACTTTTTAATATCTGTCTTGCTAGTTTAATAATTTAGCTCTAGATTTTATTTAGACTTTATAGCTGTGCAATCGTACTATCTGTGGAAAATGACAATTTTTCTCTTCCTTTACAATCTTTAGCTTTTCTTTCTTTTCCTTGGCTTTTTGCAAGATAATGGGATGTCCAGTGTGGTGTTATATACAAGTGGTAATTGTGAGTGTCCCTGTTCTGCTTTTTGTTTGTTGCTCTCAAGCTCAAAGAAAAACACCTTTGTTATTTCATCATTGAGTATGATAATACTTAAACTTACCTTACTGTAAGTTTATTGTACATAATCTTTATTATATTAAAGATGTTCCTATTTTGCTAAGAATTCCAATTTTGCTAAGATAGTTTTTATCTCAGAGGTAATGATGAATTTTACCATATACTTTTTCTGTCTCTGTTGAAAGGATAATTAGATTTCTCTTCTTTGTTAATTCTCTCCTCAGGGTCACGCTAAATACCAGACTTCCATACATACCCCAGGAAGTGATGAATCCTCTATACTAGGATCTTTGCAAAATTATCTGGGGCTTCTATCATTTGCCTCCCTTTTCTATCCCCCCACCCCCTAGACTCTTTAAATGCCATATTCTTTTGGGAGGACAATTGGCATATTGGAGGACATAGTCTTTTTTTTTTTTTGATATGGAGTCTCGCTCTGTCACCCAGGCTGGAGTGCAGTGGCATGATCTCAGCTCACTGCAAGCTCCGCCTCCTGCATTCACGCCATTCTCCTGCCTCAGACTCCTGAGTAGCTGGGACTATGGGCTCCCCCCATCATGCCCAGCTAATTTTTGTATTTTTAGTAGAGATGGGGTTTCCCCATCTTGGCCAGGCTGGTTTTGAACTCCTGACCTCTTGATTTGCCCGCCTCAGCCTTCCAAAGTGCTGGGATTACAGGAGTGAGCCACCGCGCCCGGCCCAGAATTCCCCCTTTTAAGTTAAAAATATACTGAAGTTTTAAAAAAATCCAGTTATCAAATGGTATATACTATGTCATATAATTTTTTTTTTTTAATCATATGCTTAGGCCAGGCGTGGTGGCTCAGACGTGGTGGAGGCAGGAGAATGACTTGAACCCAGAAGGCAGAGCTTGCAGGGAGCTGAGATCATGCCACTGCACTCCAGCCCGGTGACAAAGTGAGACTCTGTCTAAAAAAACAAAAAAACAAAAAAACATATGCTTATACTTAGGGTTTATTTTTACCTGATACATACTCAGAGTGTAAAGAGTGAACAATCCTAGGTTAATGCCCATGCTATAGTATTTTGAGCATCACTCACTTATACAGTTAAAAAAAAAAAAAAAAGACAGGAAAGACAAACAGTAGTTCTATCTAAGATAAAGGATAACCTTTCTCTTTTTATTTCTCTATATTTTCTAGAATTTCTGTTAAAAACATGTCTTTAGTCCTTTGTTTCTAGGACTTTACTTTAGTACTAGGGATGAAGTGTGCTTAAAATATAAGACTTTTGAGTTAGATCCATTATTCTAAAGCCTACTTGATCATCAGAATCAGCAGAGGAGTTTTTGTGCAATGACTGATCAGGTCCCAGACCAGATGTGACGAATCTGAATCTCTGGATGGGATTCCCAGTTAGCGGAGTTGCCCCAAGCAGCCAATGGTGATGAGGTTGGGGAATCTCTGGGCTGAATGGTTGCTAATATTCAGTCTCTATATTTCATGATGTCTGTACTGGAATGGGATATTTTTAAAAGGCAAAAACAAGAATGTCTCTTAATTTTGTCTAAGAGATGGCGTCTCGCTCTGTCACTAGGCTGGAGTGCAGTGGGGCAGTTATAGCTCACTGCAGCCTCCATCTTCTGGGCTCAAGTGATCCTCTGGTCTTAGCCTCTGTGGTGACTGGGACTACAGGCATGAGCCACTGCACCTACCTAGCTAATTAAAAAAAAAATTATTCAGAGATGAGGTCTTGATATTTTGTCCAAGCTGGTCTTGAACACTTGACCTCAAGTGATTCTTCTGCCTTGGCCTGCTGAGTAGCTGGGCTTATGGACATTTCTCACTATGCCCAGCAGAAGTTTTTAACTTGTAAATATTCATTGATCTTAATTGTAAAATGAGCTATAACCTTAAATATTGACCAAAGGTCAAAGTAGATTATTATTATTACAGATTTGGTGTGAGATTTCTTTAAATAGTCAGACTTTCAGATTTATAGGTTAATTCATCCATATTTCTCAGGAGTACATCTGAAACCTGAATACTAAAACCAGACACACCTGGAAGCATGCAGTAGGTTTGGGTGAGGCACTAGTCGTATCCATCCCTAACATGGAGAAGAGCCATCTAGGCTCTGGGATGAGCTGAAATGAAGAGTCAAACTGCACCTTTAATAAATGGTCCAGACAAAGTATTTGTGTTCACTGCACTAAATTGATAAAACGACTTTAGATTTTAGCTTAAAAAGATGGAACATACATACTGTTATTTTGTGTCAATGACTGTTAATTAGAACAATTTAATAGAATAGTTCCAAAAAATAGCAAACAAAATACCCTCCAAAAAGAAAACAGACACTCAAGACTATTTGTTGTCAGAGGCAGCCTCAGGTAACCCTATTTTGGCTGAACAGGTACAGAGTGTGAGGGTGAAGCATGGCAGATTCTGGCTGCAGCCTAGTGTCACCTGGCTATTCCCACGTACAGACCTTCCCCAGATCCAGTACATCAGAACTTCCAGACCTGGAGCCTAGACATTGCATGTTTTTAAAATTCCCCAGGTTATTCTAAAAAGCAGTCAGGATTGAGAACATCTGAACCTCAACACACTTTTTCCTACCCTCACAGATGATTGCTGTCTCATACTTTGCTACCTACTTCCAGCCATTTCTAACATTCCTCGTCTATCTCTTGGTAGTAGAATGAGGCCTGGGTCTATGGGGATGGAGTGGGTACCAGGGACAGTTTCATGGGCCTGTGATGTGTGTTTCTCACACAGGGCCCCGTGCTCAAGAGGACTTCATGCTTGGTTTTATGTTTCACTGCCGTCCTGTCATCTTGAAATTCTTCATTTTACCTTTGAACTTCCACTTTGTAAGTGAAGTCCAAAGGGACAGTGGAGCATGCTCATGAGGCAGAGATACACGCAACCGGCCACCCCATTTATATAGTGTTCACCATGCTCCATGAGCACAGAATTCTGGTAGGCCTGCCATGCATGGGACTCAGCAAGACTCAGAGTAAGTACAGGCTATGTGTGTTCTATTTACAAATGAGTAGTCAGGGGTATGGAAATTCCCAAGAGGCCAAGCTTTCCATTCCAGCCAGAACTTGCTGCAAATGGAGAAAATGGACAGCAACAGGTTCAGAAACACAAAACTAAAGGATTCTATTATAACCTTTCGTACTGATATTCTTTGCCTGTATTAGCCAACCATTTATGTTGAAAATGATGACATACAAAGAAAGAAAAAGGTCATTTTTCCTTTCAGTCCTTTCAACTTTTTCATCAGAAAGCCAAAGGTAAAAGTGAAACAAAAACAGCTGAGCTACTTTTGTGCAGGATTTCCCGTTCTGATAAGAACAAAATACATATGCATGTGCAGGCTAAGAGATATGCTGGGTGTAATTTTGTTGATTTCACGTAGGAGTTAAACACCATTATAGTTGCATTTTTAGTTTTTTTAAAATTGACACATAATTGCACATATTCATGAGGTACATGGTGATGTGTCAACGCATGCAATGGATAGTGATTGGATCAGGGTAATTAGCATATCCATCATCGCAAACCTTTACCATTTCTTTGTGTTGAGAACATTCAATATCTTCCTTCTAGGTATTTAAAACTATGTAATATGTTATTATCCGTGATAGCCATCCTATAGTGCTATTGAACACTGGAACTTATTCCTCCCATCCAGCTGTAATTTTGTATCCTTTAAGATATCTTTTGCTATCCTCCTTACCACATCCTTCCCAGTCTTTAGTATCTTCTGTTCTACTTTTTACTTCTATGAGATCAACTTTTTTTTAGCTTCCACATATGAGTGAGGACATTCAATGCTTAACTTTCTGTTTCTGGCTTATTTTGCTTAACATAATGTCCTCCTATTCCACCCATGTTGCTTCGAATGAAAGGTTTTCATTCTTTTTTATGGCTGAATAGTATTCCATTGTGCATATATAACATTATTTATTCATCTGTTGTTGGATACCTGGATTGATTCTACATCTTGGCTACTGTGAATAGTGCTGCAATATACATGAGGGTGCAGATATTTCTTTGATATACTATTTTCCTTTCCTTTGGATAAATTCCTAGTGGTGGGATCGCTGGATCTCATGGTAGTTCTACTTGTGATTTTTTTGAGGAGTCTCCATACTGTTCTTTATAGTGGATGTACTAGTTTATTTTCTTACTAACAGTGTATAGGAGTTCCCTTTCCTCTGCATCCTCATCAGCATTGGTTGTTTTTTGTCTTTTTGCTAATAGCCCTCCTAACTGGGGCGAGATGACATCTCATAGTGGTTTTGATTTGCATTTCTCTGACGATTACTGATGTTGAACATTTCCTCATATATTTGTTGGCCATTTGTATGTCTCCTTTTGATAAATGTCTGTTCAGATCATTTGCCCATTTTAAAAATTGGATTGTTCTTTTTTTTACTGTTTTTGCTTGAGTTCCTTGTATATTCTGGATATTAATCCCCTGTAGGGTAGTTTACAAATATTTTCTCTCATTCTGTAGGTTGTTTTTTCACTCTGTTGATTGTTTCCTTTACTGTGCAGAAGTTTTTTAGTTTGTATTGAAAACTGGCATTGCACAATATAAAGATGAATGTTAAATTTATGACAACAATTTAAAGTTTTAATTTTTCTTGGCAGAGTGACATTCAATAGCAAAAAAATAAAAAATAAAAAAAAAATCATGACAAGTTGAAAGAGACCATGGGATAAAAGAAAAAGCACTTTTTCTACGCTTTTTGAACAAAGAGTTCCACACTTTTATGTTGTACTGGGTCCTGATAATTATGTAACTGGCTTTGGTGGGGGCCATTGGAAGTCAACTATGAACAAAAGTGCCCCCTTCCCTGGCCCCCACTTACTTACCCTCTCACAAGCTCCAAGAAGCCTGGCCTGAGGGACCACAGGCCCACAGCCTCCCAAGAGCCGAGAGTCACTTTTGGTAGCGACATGATCCAACGGCAGAAAATGCCGGGGCTCCAGCTCTACCACCGCCAGAATCCTGACTGACTGTTTCCAGACGGCCCAGCCTGCAGTCAGAGAATGATAATGAGCAGTTCCCTTCTGAGGATGAGCTAAGTACGGGCAGGAAGGGTAATCATTAACAGCTCTCTTGTGGATACACTAAGGCCAGCAAAAATGTCTGCAGACAAGTAATTTGACTGGGCGTGTTTTGACAGTAAACTCAAACCAGACAGAAGGTGGGGAGGGATGGGAAGGGAGAAGCCATGAACTCTACTGGAGAAAATAACTGGGTTCCTTCATTCTCCTTACCCCAAGAGGAGAGCTGCAGAGAGCAATCACCCGCATGGAGATAGTGTGGGCTAATGGTTAAAACCCTGGACAGTGTCAGGCTCTGGGAACTGTAGCTCAGCTCTGCTGCTGACTGGCTGAGTGACTCTGGGCAGTTCTAGCAGCCTTGTTGAGTCTCTGTTCTTACCCTCATCACGTTCTCATAAGCCTGAATCTATCCATATGCTTAGGATGCAGTGATTGGAAGAAGAACTCAGGCTTCAGCCACCACTTTCATGCCTTATCTTAGAGTGGAAGGTTACCAGGTTAGCAGTCCTAAGTTTGGGCATAAATGGGTGAACGTGCCAGTAAGATCCATCAGTCTGAGGGGATGAGCCCTCCCCCAGGCACGGGCAGAAATAGGTCAGGCCTGAAAAGCAGACCCGTCAGGCACCTGCTGTAATTCCTGAAAACCTTAAGCTCGTTTCATTTTGAGCTCTAGCTGTCTGGACTAATTATCCACTTTTAGAAATCCACAGATTAGCAAGTGTGGTAAGATATGTTGCTCAGGCCTAATATGGTCAGTCACCAGGGAACTGAAGAATGTAAGCTAATATTTTCCATCATAGTTACTGACAGGTGGTATTCGTGTCAGACAGCTCTGAACCTTCACTCTTAAGAGCAGGGTTGCCTCTCCCCACTTTGCAGAGGCCTTGGTTTCCTGTGGAATCCAGAGCATCCCTTTAGCTTGTGTTATTTATTGATTTCTTGCTGGAGATATTATTTTCAAATTACAGATTTAAACCTCATAGACCAGAATCTATCCATCCACTAGTGTTAACCAAGCAGCTACTCTGCATCAGAAACTTACTCTTTTCAGGACAATGGCTTACAGAGAAGAAGTCTGAAATGGCCTCTGTCATAAAACAGTGTTTCTCAATTTTTTTTTATTATCCTCACTTAAGGAGAAAAGTTAAATTTTATTTAAATTCTCCCCCCAAAACAGAAATTAAGTACTAAGGAATAAAATTTAGGCAGGTAGGGTTGAGTTTCAGAGGACCACAAACCAGTGTACTAAGATTTTTTTTTTTTTAATACTTCTTGAGAACCAGTTCTCACCATCTTGGGAAGAATATCCATCATCTCCAGTGAGAAAGCATCTCACACAGGACCCATTGGCCTGATCTGGTTGGGAGAGATAGGAGAAGGGGCAGAATAGCAGGATGATAAAAGCCCCAAAGTTTGGAATCAGATTTCCAGGGCTTTATTTGGCATAAATGCTTCCTGCCCTCAATGTCTCCACTTGTAAAATAGTCTGATAATGGTTCATTCCTCACAGGGTTACATAAGGATTAAGTAAGATAATACTCACATAGTACTTAGTAAAATACTTGGCATGAAGTAAGCACTACAAATCATACTTTGAATAACTGATAGTTTGGGGCCAAAATCTATATTAGTTATCTATTGCCACATAACGAGTTGCCTAAACTTAGCAGTTCAAAACAGCAAACATGATCTCACACAGTTTCTAAGGATAAGAAATCCTGGACCAACTCAGCTTTGTGGTACAATACAGCATCTCTCTCCTGAGATTGCAGTCAAATGTAATTGCCTTGGAGACCATTGTCTTAGCACTGCTACTCTATATTTTAAGTGACAATAGAAACAGCACATCCAAATGCAGCATAACCTCCATAAAGACATTGAAGAGGACCTTAATTGTTGTATAGGTTGGTGCAAAAGTAATTGTGGTTTTGTCATTACTTTAATGGCAAAAACTGCAATTACTTTTGCACCAACCTAATACGTTCTATTACATGGTATGTTATATCTTGTTGTTTGAGAACCTGCTGGAGAAAAGTACAAGAAATGGCTGTGCTTTTCTAATTTGTCACTTTAGGATGCTCTGAATTATGTCATAATCAGATTTTGCTTTTTACATTGGCATCTAGAAAGGAATTGTACAGGAACTTATCATATATTTGTGTATTAGTTTCATGTCTGGCTTTACCTGATGTCCCTTTCCTTTTATCCTCTCTTTTTCACTCTGTCCTTCTTCAAAGTTCTTGTTTTATTTTATACATTCTCATAAACTTTCTTAAAATCTTTTCAGAACAAGAGAACTAATAAGTATAAGCAAAATAAGCTACAGTACAATTATGTATATATGTATATTAAAATGTGGTTAATCTAAGAATACATTTTAAGAAATAGTCAACTATGAAATAGAAATAAACAACATCATTTAAAATGGCATAAAAATGTGAGCAAGTTGGGGCAAATTTAACAACATATGTGCAATATCTGTACATCAGAAACTATAAAGCATTGCTGAGAGAAAATTAAAAAGACAGGATCAGGCCGGGCGCGGTGGCTCACGCCTGTAATCTCAGCACTTTGGGAGGTCGAGGCAGGCGGATCACGAGGTCAGGAGATCGAGACCATCCTGGCTAACACGGTGAAACCCCGTTTCTACTAAAAATACAAAAAATTAGCCGGGCGTGGTAGTGGACACCTGTAGTCCCAGCTACTCGGGAAGCTGAGACGGGAGAACAGAGAACAGTGTGAGCCTGGGAGGTGGAGCTTGCAGTGAGCCGAGATCGTGCCACTGCACTCTAGCCTGGGCAACACAGTGAGATTCCTTATCAAAAAAAAAGGGATAAGAAGCCTCAATATTATTAAGATAACAACTATGCCAAAATTGATAGAAAGATTCCACACAATCCCAACCAAAATTATGAGAATTTTTTTTTAGAAATTGATTTGCTGATTCTTTTATATTAAAATGCAGAGAACAGAGAATAGCTAAAGAATTTTGAAAAATAAAAAAACTGGAGGACATGTACTTCTTGATTTCAATATTTACTCTAAAGCTACAGTAGCTAATGCAGTGTGGTATTTGGTGCAAAAGTAGAAATATCAATGAACAAAATATAATGGAAAGCCTAGAAATGAATACAAATATAAGTATCCAATTGATTTTGAGTAAAATTACCAAGATAATTCACTGGGGAAGAGTACTTTCAATAAATGGTGCTGGAACAATTGGGTAGCCATATGTCAATAGACAGAAAGATCAATCAGTCTCAACTGTTACTTTACATCAGAGTTAAAATTAACTCAAAATGGATCTAGAACTGAAAAAAAGAGCTAAAACTCAAATTTGAGGGAAAAAAAGAGTAAAAATATTTGTGACCTTAGGTTAGGCAAAGCTTTCTTAAAGTACAAAAAGCACAAATCATGTAAGAAAATACACTGATATGTTGGACTTCATCATGGTTTAAAACTTGTGCTCTTCTAAAAACACTGTTAAGAAAATAAAGCAAAAAAAAAAAAAAAAAAAAAAGAAAAGAAAATAAAGCAAACCACAGGCTTTTTTTTTTTTTTTTTTTTTTTTTGGTGACACACACATTGCTGGCAGGAATTTAAAATGGTTCAGCCACTTTGGAAAATAGTCAGTTTCTTATAAAGTTAAGCATACACTCATCATTTGACATACATTTGACTCAGTAATTCCTCTTCTAGGTATCTGCCCAAGAGATATGAAAACGTATATACACACAAACACATGGATGTTTAAGGCAACTTTATTGTTAATAGCCCAAATCTAGAAACGACCAAATGTCGTCCAACTGGTGAATGGATGAGCAAATGGTGAGAATGAAGACAGAGTGCAGGGCAAGCCTAAGGTGTGCTCCACATCCTTTCTAGAGGTTCTTGGAGGGATTAAGCCCCAGCTGTCCTCAGTAGGAGCCCACTCTTCCGCTCGCCTTGCACTGGCCTCCTCTGCTTCCTTGTCTCACCCCTCTCTCTCCTCCCAGCACATCCTGGATCACTCCCAATAAGCTCCTTGCATTTAGACCCTTGTCTCAGAATCTGGGACGATTCAGACCAAGACAGTTCCACTTGGGTGGAGGTTTTGGTTTGGTTTCAAAGCATTCTTTGACCCCTAACTATCCCTAAGGGAAATATGTGATTAGGATTACCCAGTAACTTTTCCAATGGTGTGTGGCTTTGACCACAATAAAGACTGAAGTGCCAAGGTGACAAGTGGGAGCAGTGTTTTGCAGACTTTGCTCTGAACAGAAATCTGTCACTGTAACTAGGACTTTGGAACCCTTCCCTGTTACCCCTGTACATGTAACATTAGACATGTTAATGCTAAAACTGGGAAGAAATCAAGCTATTCATTTCACCCTCTCCTTGAGAAAAATGGTCTTGTCTTTTGCTGGGTATAATTATAGGCAGCTTTCTGCTTAAGTATCTCAAATTTGTTAAGCATCTACTATGTAGCTGACACTCTACTAGGCACTGCGACCAAGAGGTGAACGAGGAGGAGATGAACTAGCAGGTGAGACAAATAGACAAAATCAAAACATGCAGCATGAAGAGAGGCATGGAGTATCACCCTAAGTATGAAAGGGATGTCTCGGGACTCCTAAGAGATGCTTAAACTGAGCTTCGAAGGGCTAATAGGCACTCATCAAGTGGAGAAAAGAAAGGAAGGGCATTTAGGGCTGAGGAAATAACGTGTACAAAGGCACAGAGTGCCTCAGAGCATGGTGCATTCAGCAAGTTCTGCAGGATGGTTAGAGGGCAGAGCTTTTATGATCCACAGATGGGGACATGAATGGCGGTACAGATGGGGCGGGCTACTGCTACCCAGACTTTGCCTCAGAAGCAATCCTGTGCATATGGGTGGCATGGTATTCACCAAGGTAAACATGTGAATTTCCCCAAACCGGAAATCCAGCTCAACTCTCAGCCTTGGCTGAAGCGGTGTGAAGAGGTTATTTCCCTTACCAAGAGCCAGGAACAGTATGAGGAGCCAGGGGTCACATTCTTAGGACTGAAGACGCTTGGAAACACATACATCCCTGCTACCACTTCTCTGTACAGACTTTCTCAGTGGATTTCCCTAAGGAAAGGCAGGTGGAGACTTCACTTCACACTCTGGATCCACTTGTACCGTGCAAGTCTTTGCCGTATGGCCTCACCTGTACCGCTCAAGAAACTGTGGCTCCCTTACTTTCCTCCACAGAGAAGGAGACTGTCTTCAAAGGTCTTTAGAGATTTCCAAACAGTGACAGGGTCTTGGTTGCCTGTTTCCTGAGCTGTCAAGCAACACCCTTTGGTCTTCACGGGGAGGACCGTAAAAAAGACTCACTCGTTGCTGTCCATCTCCCATCTCCTTCTGACAACGTCAATGGTTTTTGCCAGATGGCCCTTATACGTTTTACGAGCTCACAGGCAGTTTTGCGTGCCAAAGTGCTTGGATTTAGTACTTATGGAGTTAAGGAGATTATCTCCTAAATGCCAACAATAGGCGAACACCAGAACTACACAATCAGATTCCTGGACATTAGTGTGGCTTCTTCACGGGGCTCCAGCAAGGTTGCCAGTCCTCAAACCTGACATTGTCTCCAAATCAAAAGATGTTCGCACACACTTCGCTTGTGCACTAAGCAACAATATGCCAGAAGCCAGAGCTTCATTAGCCACAAACCTTGCCACTACCTCTGTTTGGACTTTGAAAATTATAAAGGAGCTTCCGGGCTGTTTCTCTTGGCACTCAGAGGTAGAAGTGAGGTTTCGAGACACTGGAAGTGAGCACCTTGTTTCCCAGCTTCTCTGCTCAAAAAGGTAGATGCCAATGGAAAAGATGCTTTTTTTTTTTCTTTCCTCCCTCTTTCCTTCCTTGTCTTCCTTCCAGGAGCTGATCGTGACATTCAGGAGTATGAAGGCAGGCAAGACTTGATCCTGGGCTCAAGAAACTCGCAGGTTCTTCATGGAGAAAGTGTAGACAAAAGCACCAAAGGGGCCTACTGCCCTGCTGCTCAAAGTGTGGAGGCCAAGAGCATCACCTGAATGCTGCTAGAAATGCAGAAACTCTGCCCCAACTCACACCTCCTGAATCAGAGCTCAGTGTGCTAACCAGGTCTTCAGGTGACGCATGTGGACCCTAAAGCTGAAGCTTGGTTTTGTACCCTTAAAGCTGCAAGATATGCTCCCTAAAGCACACGGGCTGGAAGTGCAATGAGTAGTTCTGGAATAAAGGAGCTCAAAGCAGGTTCTATGGAAATAGTACCCAGTTTTGACAAGAGCTCGACATAAACCAAGTGAGCAGAGAAGAGACTGAAGAAATAGTCTGTACAGAGAGTGAGTGGGACGGTAAAATCAAGTGAAAAGAGAGCTCGGGAGCTAAGGGAAAGAAACAATCCAGGTTCTAGTCCCAGAACTTGTCTTTATTATTCCCTAACCATTTGACATTGGACAAGAATCTCCATTTTCAACAGTAAAATGGGGATCATGCTACCTGCCCTGCTGACCTCATAAGGTCCCCAGAGTTTCTGATTCCGCAGATCTGGGTTGAAGCTCAAAAACTTACATTTCTAATATTTTCCCATTGTTGTCCATGCTGCTGATCTGGGAACTACACTTTGAGAACCAGAGGTCTAGGATGCACAAGAGAAAAAGAAACATTTAGGCTGGGCCGGTGGCTCACACCTGTAATTCCAGCACTTTGGGAGGCCGAGGCGGGTGGATCACCTGAGGTCGAGAGTTCGAGACCAGCCTGACCAACATGGAGAAACCCCATCTCTACTAAAAATACCAAATTAGCCGGGTGTGGTAGCACATGCCTGTAATCCCAGCTACTCGGGAGGCTGAGGCAAGAGAAGCACTTTAACCAGGGAGGCGGAGGTTGCCGTGAGCCGAGATCGCGCCATTGCACTCCAGCCTGGGCAACAAGAGTGAAACTCCATTTCAAAAAAAAAAAAAACCCCAAAAAACCTAAAAAAACAAAAAAAGAGAAACATGTATTGAAGCCAGGAACATTTATGACAGCCTGGTTTTCTTTATTTCCTGAGATGGAGTCTTGCTCTGTTGCCCAGGTTTGAGTGCAGTAGCGAAATCTCGGCTCTTTGCAACTTCTAACTTCTGGGTTCAAGCGATTCTCCTGTCTCAGCTTCCCCAGTAGCTGGGACCACAGGTGCCTGCTACCATGCCCGGTTAATTTTTGTATTTTTGTTTGATTTTTTCTGTCTGTTTGTTTTTCTTGAGACGGAGTCTTGCACTGTCACCCGGGCTGGAGTGCAACGTTGTGGGCTGGAATGCAATGTTGTGATCTCCGCTCACTGCAACCTCTGCCTCTCAGGTTCAAGCAATTCTCCTGCCTCAGCCTCCTGAGTAGCTGGGATTACAGGTGCCAGCCACCACACCCGACTAATTTTTTGTATTTTTAGTAGAGACGGGGTTTCACCATATTGACCACGCTGGTCTCAAACTCCTGACCCCTCGTGATCCACCTGCCTTGGCCTCCCAAAGTGCTGGGATTACAGGCATGAGCCACCACACCCAGAAAATTTTGTATTTTTAGTAGAGACAGGGTTTCATCATGTTGGCCAGACTGGTCTCAAACTCCTGACCTCAGGTGATCCACCCACCTCAGCCTCCCAAAGTACTAGAATTACAGGTGTGAGCTATCGTGCCTGGCCTGATTTTCTATTTCTAAATGCTTCTTCCAGTAGTCCTGCACCCTGAGACCACTGGAAGGTGACCACTTTAGTGCTCCAAGGCAGATGTGTGGCTTCTTAATCAAGGAAGCTATGTCTGGGAGGGGACAAGGAGCCCTCCTGGGCAATGAAGCAAGTTGGAAGCAACTGGTGACCACTCTTTAAATGACAACTTCATCCCTAGGGTCCAGTTAAATCTCAGCTAGTCCAGGGACTAACACCCCAAAGACCTACACAGCCCAAGTGAATCTAGGGTTTGAAGTCAAATCTTCAACACCCACCTATAGGAAAAACAACTCAGAAAATACTTTCCAGATATTTTTTTTTTTGAGATGACATCACATCAATCAGAAATGTAGAACAATAGATGAATTCCAGCCTTTCTTTTGTAAACATTTATTGAGCACCAACTCTATGCCAGACACAAGTTTGGAATGCTTCACCATGATGTAATCTTGAAATAACTTCCTGACAAAGAGTAAATCACCATACCATGGCATCTCAATTCTCTTCACAAGTTCCTCTTTGCTTTCTTCTCATTTGTATTATTCATTCTTTCTTTCATTCATTCAGCATCTGAGGCTGTGTTCTAAATTTGGGGCATGCACACAGATGATTAAGACCCTGTCATTGTCTATGAGAAGGTCTATAGAACAGCAGGGGAGATGAGGCACGCAATGAATAATTATAGTGCAACCTAGGAAATAAGTGGTTTAGGAGGGTTACAGATAAAATGTCAGGGGAGTTTTGAGGCAGGAGAGATTACTACCAGCTGTGGGTTTCATCAGTTCATGGGGAAGAGTCTGGGATCAAATCTGGCAGAGGGAATTGAGTTCTCACTCCCCTTCTCTGAATCAACAATAGCACAACTAAGTTTTCTGAACAAGGCCAGCAGGAGAGCCAAGGGGAGATGCTATGGGATCTCTGAGGTGTCAACTTTTCTGGCTGGAAACCTCTGTGGCCACAGTGCCTTTGCCCAAGTTTTTGTCCTACGTTCAGGAAGAATGAGGTAGGCAGACAACTGAAGGATGAACAAGAATTTTTTTTAGTGGTAGAACAGTTCAGAGGGGTGGGTAGCTCCTCTCTGTAGGCAGGTCGTCAAGTCAAGTGTTCAGCTCTTAGCAGAGAGGAGGCCCAGGAGAGGGTGGCTCCTCTCCACACGCAAGTCATTCCAGTGTCTCTGCAGGTCTCTAAAGCTCCCAGCATAGGGTAGCTGCTCTCTGCAGCTGGTTGTCCCATGGTCTCCAGCTATCAGCAGAGAGGGTACTCCCGAAGACGCCCTCCCTGGCCAGAAGGTGGGGCCTTACCGGGACCCGGCTCCTTCCAGCCAGGAATCAATCTGCCCCCTGCTGTCATTCATGGCCCCGGGGCTCAGCCCCAATTCCCCAGGGAGATCAGAGCAGGCTCTGAGAGGAGAGAGAGGCCAGGCAGTGGGAGCAGATACTGCAGAGCTTGCAGGGACGCAGGGTCAGGGAGAGGGTAAGGTGTGGGGGACGGGTCCTTCCTGAGGACCCAAGGGTGCAGGCTGCAGAGATGCCTGGTCCTGCGCCGCAGCTGCACCAGGGAGCTCTTTCCTCGCTAATCTGGAAGGGGCAGGGCTCCTGCTTATCCCTGGTTCCTTCCTGCTTCCTGGAGCAGGAGGCCCAGAGCACCTGGGAAGGCAGATCCTGCCTGTTCCTGGCTCCCCCAAGAGCACAGGGAAGCTCTGATCCACAGCTGTAGTTTGGGCGGCTTACTCCCTAGAGCAGGAGGCCCTGGGTTTGCAGCTGCAGTTTGGGCGGCTGCAATGGCACAGGAAGCTCCCATCCCAACTCAGAAGGGCAGGGCTCCCACTGGCTCCACGGAGCGTGCAGCCCCAGACATACTTCCCTGCTACAGCCGGCATGATGGCAGCAGCCACTGCCATCAGAGCTACAGATGGGGGCCGCTGTTGTAATATTCCCAAAGAGTCTGATTTCAAATCCTCTCTAGGTTAATGTAATGGGACATATTTTCTGGATCTCTTGCAAAGAAATGAAGATCACATGCCTGGTTCCTTGTACCTATTCAGAACCTACTAGGAAATGACTAATACCATGTTTTGTATGGGATAACAGCAGTCTTTCTATCTGGAGTGCATTGAGCCAGGCCATCTGGGGTCTTCTTTTCCATTGACCATCAGGTATGTGATGGTCAAGATCTGAGACCTGGGAAAAGGTTCTGGGCTTCTGCTGAGGAAAAAGACATGGTCTCTAGTGTCACAGACCTGGTTCATGTTTCAGTGTTTCACTCATTAACTTATTCAAAAGCCATTTGTTGAATACCTGCTAGGTACTGTCCAGAGCCCAGGTGTGGGAACACAGCAGTGAACTAGAAAGTGAAGGTCATTATGGCTTTTTATCTCTATCAGTGTTTCTTTGATCTTACGCTTCCTAGAGCCCTAGTTCTCAAAGTGCCATTCCCAGACCAGCAGCATTAACAGAAATGGGGAAATATTAGAAATTTTCTAACATTTGGCCCTGGCCCAGACCTGCCGAATCAGAAACTCTGGAGATGGGCTCAGACTTTACATACATTCACATTTTTTTTTTTTTGAGGCGGAGTCTCGCTCTGCGTACAGTGACACGATCTCAGCTCAGTGCAACACTTGCCTCCCGGGTTCAAGCAATTCTCCTGTCTCAGCTTCCCAAGTAGCTAGGACTACAGGCACCCGCCACCATGACCAACTAATTTTTGTATTTTTGTAGCGGCAGGGGGGTCACCAGATTGGTCAGGCTGGTCTCGAACTCCTGACCTCAGGTGATCCACCCACCTCAGCCTTCCAAAGTGTTTGGATTACAGGCATGAACCACCACGCCCGGCCTATTCACATTTTTTATTGCTCATCAGCTTGTATTTCATAGTGGGCAGGTAGAAAATAAACAAGAAAACAAATAAATAACTATAAAATGTTAAATGATGGTGACTACTCTGGAGACGAGAGAGTAGAATAATGTTACAGAGAATGATCTGGAAGGTAAAGAGGCAGGTGTGGGCTCCTGAGCTAGATAGAGAAGGCCCCCCAAGGAAGGGACATTGCAAATGAACCCTGAATGAAGACAAGAAGCCAGGTGAAGGCCAGAAATTCCTTACTGTGACCTCAAGAAATTTGACTGTTTTGAGTCTCAGTCTTCTTACCCTTGAAACGAAGACAGTGTTACTGACTTCACATGGTTGTTATAAAAATCAAAAGGCACAGAAACTACAAAGCATTTGGTTTTATGCCCTCTGAGTCCTCACGTCCCTTTCTCTCTTTCCTTCCCCCTGAAACCAAACTTGGAGACTAGGTCATGACTCAGTCCTACCTCCTTGGAGGTGCCTCCTTAGTACCTGCCCCAGGACCTGTGATGCTCTGAGTCCTCCTTCGGCTTCAGACAGACTTTACATTCCCCAGAGGTCAGGAATGCAGTTGCCATCTGGCATTCAAGCAGATATCAGAAACTATTCCGACTATATAGGTTCACATCGCAATCCCTAGAAAAGACAGAATCCAGAATATGCCAAATTGGTCTTCATCTCTCTTTGATGACAGATAAGCTTGCTGGGAGATCCCTGCTAATGCCCTTTGTACATACACTTTTTAAGTTAAAAACAGATTTTTCATTCAGGGTTACAAAATGCACTGCTTGTGAGATAAATGGCCTGTGTTTAACTGCACAGATCCTTCACAGACAGCTCCTATTTTTCTGTCGACTGTCTTTCCCAGGAACCTTGACTCACTTGTGTTATAGCAGGAGAGGTTAATTAGTACCAACAGATGGGGGCATTTTTCTAAGGTTGATAAAATGTTCCCAGGTAGGATGTCTTGCTGTCATTAGGGCCCTCAATAGAGACCAAACTTAGGTTCCAGGGTCTTCTCTCAACTCAGGAATGAATCCATACATGACTGAAGAGGTGAGGGTGAGGGTGGAGGTAAGGAGAAGGACCACCCAGGGCCAAGGACGTTTCTGTTCTTGGCGGAGCTGTGGTTGCAGAAAAGAAGGAGGCAGACACTCTGGGAACTTACATATGAGGTAGGATTTCTGACCCTGGAGCACCGGTTGAGCTAACTCCACAGGTAAATGGAAGACACAAGTGTGAGCTTGGAAAACAAGAGAGGGCTGCTGTGAGAAACCAGTGTTCAGGGGCAGTATAGGATTGAGTTTCAGAACTTCATCCCACTGCTTGGGCTGAAATCTCAAGTACCTGCTGCCTACCAGATGTGTGGCCTTCCTTAGGCACATTATTGAAAACTCCAGACTCCCATGAGGTGCAAAGGCCTTGCCTGAATGCTCTGCTAAGAGGCTTGATCACACACTAGCCTGGCTCCTGCCTACACTGAGTCATGTCTGTAAGGGTGACCACAACCGTCATGTTGAGTCTTCGCTCAAGAAAACTCAGTGCTGCTAAACCACCAATGTCCCAACCATTTTCAGTAATTTTCTATCTTTACTCACTTCCTGTAATTTTTCCATTTCTCTGTAGGCCCCTGCTCCCTATATTGGTTCTCTCTTTTTTTCTCTCTCTCTCTCTGTAGTCCTTTTTTCCCCCTTTTAAAAACCTCAGTCATGACCGGGCGCGGTGGCTCATGCCTGTAATCCCAACACTTTGGGAGGCCGAGGCGGGAGGATCATGAGGTCAAGAGATTGAGACCATCCTGGCCAACATGACAAAACCCTGCCTATACTAAAAATACATAAATTAGCTGGGCATGGTGGCACGAGCCCGTAGTCCCAACTACTTGGGAGGCTGGGGCAAGAAAATCGATTGAACCCAGGAGGCGGAGGTTGCAGTGAGCCGAGATGGTGCCACTGCACTCCAGTCTGGCGACAGAGCGAGACTCTGTCAAAAAAACAAAACAAAACAAAAAAACCCCTCAGTCATCTTTTTCTTTGGTGGAGTTGAGCTCAATTCATATTAGAGTCTCTGTCCCCTACTGCAATCATCTGAATAAAATATGTCTTTCTGTCTTTCATATGTGGCCGGGCTATTTTCCTTTGATGATATTAACCATTGCAGAATGACTTTCCTCCTCTGAAACATGGATCTCATTATAGCATGTACGTCATGAAGAGAAATAAGCTCTGTAATGCAATGTCCACAAAATATGTAGCCCATGTTCTAAGTACTACTCAATACATGTTAGCTGAGATGATTGTGTTAGCTGTTATTACAGCAAAGGCAGTCATCTTGCCTGGAAAGATGATGGCATTACTTGAGTGTGGTTCGATCCCTTGTCAGACCTGGCTCAGAAAAGCCTCATGAATGCCGGTCTGCAATTGACAAGGTGTCTGGGAGGTGGAAGAGAGGAGCGTTTTGAGGTTCTTCATCTCACACGGCCTCCTCTGTGCCGAGCTAGCTGGCCTTCTCTGCTATTCCTCATAGAAAGCAGCTCTTCTGCCAGAATGCTGAGATAACACAGAGAAATGACAGCTGCAGGAGGAGGAAGTGATTACTTCCTATGTCCCTGTCCAGAGGTCGAATGTCCTTACCACTCCTCAGAAGAGGCAGGAGCTTATTGACCTAACAATTTAAATCATTTGCAATTAAGGATGAAAGCTTTCTTCCCTTAACTGCTCAGCTGGTGAAGTATGAGGTGAAAACTCGGCTGGCTGAGGGGACAACGACTCTACTTCCCAATAACGAATGACCCTAGGACCAACAGACTTCGGTGTCTTCAAACCCAGGGGGACTAAGCCTCAGCAGGTTCAATAAATGGGTCTTCACAGTCCTGTTCAGGGCTGGCAGAGAGATAAAAGGGTGTAGGGTTCCATTTCATCATTCAAAAGATCCATAGGAGACTGATGGTCCCTCCCTCTAGAAAGCAGAAGGTGGGTGGAAACATGACGGTCACGTGGGTCATTTGTGAGGGAGAGGTGACTTTTACTCAGGAAGCCGGAAACTCAGAAAAGACATCCTGTGACGGGCCTGGAGTCCCCACCCCTTCCCAGGCTGACATGCGTGGGAAGAACAATGTAGGCAGGAAAACGTGCTTTCTAAATGGGCTCTCTAAATTCCTGCCTTTCCCTGATGGACTGGTTTTCAAAGTGCGGTCCCGGTACCAGCAGCATCAACATCATCTGAGAACTTGTTAGAAATGCCAAGTCCAGGACCCCATCCTGGAGCTATTGAATCAGAAATTCTAGGGGTGAGACCCAGGTAAGATGTTTAAAGGGTTTCCAGGTGATGCATTTGCACACCCAAGTTTGACAATCCCTGCTGTAAGAGATTAGGGTCCATTCTCAGCATTTGAATTCTTCTTTATTTTTCCTATGATGGTTAAAATTTCTAAAAGTAATCAATCAGTCTCAAGTTCCTATCAATTAAACAAGAGGAATAGATTCCTGTTAAAGTAGGACTCCTAAGGATGTTGGGGAAAGATGAAAGCCAGGTGTGCACCTCACTGACTCCCAGTTCCTCTTCATGGTCACTGCTGCGTGGTCAGTACAGCCTTAGTGTTCAGCCTCAGGAGGGTCCAGAGAAGAAAGAAGCCAGTGTCCAGCACCCCAGGGCTGAGCTGATATAATATCGCCACTCTTTCATCTCAGGTCCTGGCCACTCCAAGCTGTTTTATTTTATTTTATTATATTTTTATTTTTTTTAAGTTTATTGTATGATTTTTACAGACCTGGAAGGCTGAGTCTGAAATGATCTCTGACCACTCCCCTCATTGCTCCCTTTAAGAGGACGACACAGCTCCCTTCTGAATGCTGAGAACCAACGGAGGGTTCTTGAAGGCAGCTGGTGCCCGGTCTTCAGGTGAGAGAGGAAAGAATGAAACTGGCTGTTACTATACAAACCTAATTAGCATCCAAAGAAGGCAAGGAAGAGGACAGACATTGAGTTGCAGTGCCCATCTCTCTCGTTGAGGTATTTCACCAATATCCTTTTGGGCTTCAAAACCTTTTATTACATTAGGCTAAGTGAAATAAGACACAAGAGGATAGATTCTATGAGATTCCACTTCTCTGTGAGACCTAGAATACTCAAATTTATAGAGACAGAATATAGAACAGTGACTACTGGCAACCGGAGGAAGGAGGGAATGAGGAGTTAGTACTTAATGGAGACAGTTTCAATTGGGGATGAGAAGCAGCTCCGGAGACGGATGGCAATGGTTGCACAAGGGTGTGAATGTACTTAATGTTACTGAATTGTACACTTAAAATGGTTAAAATGACATCTTTTATTTGTACATTTTATCCCAATTGAAAATAAGTAAATTAAAAACCCTTCATTGCCCTTGGACATGGCCTGACGTTAAGTCCCAGACCTTTTCCTAGCTCCACAGGCCCTGCGTGCTCTGCAGGCCTCTCGAGCCACATCTCAAGAACCACATGCTCCTCTAGAACAGTCACTGCAGCCTTCTTTCAACTCCTTGAGAGCGCCATGACGCTCCTGCCCAAGGACCTTAACCCTTTCCTGTTTAACTGGCTGTCACTCTTCTTTGAGATTGTACCATAGGCGTTTGTGCCTTGGGGACACCTTCCCTTATTATCTCTCTCAACCACAAGCCTGGGATCAACCCTCCATCTTGTTTAATACTGTTCCCCTGGGGCTGAGCACAGGGTCTGCTCCCAAATAGAAACTTGGTAAAATATGTACTGAATGAGTAAATCAGGAAATTGAGAAATAGGGCCATATCCCTCTCATTCCTGGATAAGAACCCACTGGTCTGGGAAGTGTGATTCAAGGCCAGAAATTCTCAAAGTTTCTGGCATTGGGACTTTACACTCTGAAAAATTATTGAGGACCTCAAAAAGCCATTGTTCATGGCATTATGTCTACTGATATTTATCACATTAGAACTAAAAACTGAAAAATTTTTTAAATGCAAGAATATACAGTGACACACTGCATTAACGCCAGAGGAATAACATCATCACACTTTATTAGCCTCTAGAAAGTTCCGCTGTAGACTCACGAGAGATGAGAGTGAAGTAGGAAAATGACTTCTCAGTAGTATTATAAAAACAGCTTTAACCTCAAGACTCTAAAAGGGTTTCAGGAAGCCCCAGAGGTCCCCAGACCACACTTTGAAAATAGCTGTTCCACGCATTTGAAACGGCAAGTGCCTTGCTTGTGGTGGTGTGCTTACGGGGACTAAGTGCTTGAGTTGGGCTTTCTAGAGGCATGCAGGCCTGAGACAATGGGGTGTGTGCTACAGGAGTCTACCCTTTTCCTCAATTTCACTTCCCACCGTTTCACCTTCCAAGCTTTCAGTTACCCATGGTCAACCGTGGTCTGAAAATATTAAATGAAAAATTCCAGAAATAAACAATTGACAAGTTTTCTTTTTTTTTTTCTTCTTCTTTTTTTGAGACGGAGTCTCACTCTGTCACCCTGGCTGGAGTACAGTGGCAGATCTCCGCTCACTCCAACCTCCAACTCCTGAATTCAAGTGATTCTCCTGCCTCAGCCTCCCGAGTAGCTGGGATTACAGGCGCTCACCACCACACCCAGCTAATTTTTGTATTTTTAGTAGAGACAGAGTTTCACCAAGTTGGCTGGGCTGGTCTTGAACTCCTGACCTCAGATGATCCACCCACCTCAGCCTCCCAAAGTGCTGGGATTGCAGGCGTGATCCACTGCGCCCGGCCAACTGACAAGTTTTCAGTTGCACTCCATGCTGAGTAGTGTGATAAAATCTCTCATCATCCCTCTCCATCCAGCCCAGGATGTGAATTATTCTTTTGTCCAAGGCATGCATGCTGTAGATGCTCCCTGCATGTAAGTCAAATAGTAGCTGTCTTGGTGACCACACTTTAAAAATCAAAGTATAGGCCGGGCGCCCTAGCTCAAGCCTGTGATTCCAGCACTTGGGAGGCCAAGACGGGCGGATCACGAGGTCAGGAGATCAAGACCATCCTGGCTAACATGGTGAAACCCCGTCTCTACTAAAAAATACAAAAAACTAGCCGGGCGAGGTAGCGGGCGCCTGTAGTCCCAGCTAATGTAGTCCCAGCTACTCGGGAAGCTGAGGCAGGAGAATGGCGTAAACCTGGGAGGCGGAGCTTGCAGTGAGCTGAGATTGCACCACTGCACTCCAGCCTGGGCGACAGAGCGAGACTCCGTCTCAAAAAAAAAGAAAAAAAAAATCAAGTAATAGAAGGTTCAGTGCTATTTGAGGCTTCAGGAATTCACCAGGGGTCTTAGAATGCGTCCTCCATGGATAAGGGGGGGACTACTATACTAGCAATACAGAAACTGGTATGACTGTTGCTGAACTGTATTGTGTCAAGGGTGAGAGTATAGAAGATCAACACATCCAACTGGTGCTTATTGAGTACTTTCCATGTTCCAAGTATAGTTCTAGGCACTGGAAACATAAAGATACATACCACACAGTTCCTCTTTTTGTTTCTGCAAAGGTAGCTTCTGAAATAAGCAGAAGGGCTTCTAGAAACATGACAAGGGTGCTTCCTCAAACAACCCCTCTTTACTCTCATGGAATAATTTCACATAAAGGGATTATCTACAAATACACTTCATGAGATCTGAAGAGTGGAATACGGTCATGCAGCGGTTAACAACAGAGATAGGCTCTGAGACATGCATCGCTGGGCAATTTCATTGTTGCACGCACATCATACAGTGACTCACACAAACCTCGATGGTATAGCTTACTACACACCTAGCTTCTGTGGTCTAGCCTGTTTCTCCTAGGCTACAAACCTGTGCAGCATGTGACTGTACTGAATACTAAAGACAAGTGAAACACAACGGTAAGTATTTCTGCAGTATCTAGATATATCTAAACACAGAAAAGGTAAAGTGTTGTCCTACACCATTACGATACCTGCAACGTTAGTAGGCCTAGGAAGTTTTCAGGTCCATTATAATCTTATGGGAGCACCATCGTGTATATGGTCCACCATTGATTAAAACATCATTATGTAGTATCTGATGGTACAGTTTTGCATCAGAAGTCAGCCTTGCAGAGTCACCGGCTATGTGGGACCAGGACTTTTTCAGCCTGGCTGGTTGAAGATGTTGAAGGAGACAGAATCACAGTAAAGCTGATGATTTTTGCCAGATATATACATGAACATTCTAACCCAAGTACAGACATCTGTTCCCAAAGGAGTATGGTTAGCAGATATAAGGTGTATGGTTCCCAAAGGACTATGGCAGATTTTGATGCAGCCTCTCCTTCCTTCTCGCTAAAATACCCAGGAAGATGAAGAAATTTAAACATTCTAAATAATGTTAACAAAATGAGACAACTTAATGCCAGAATCGAATGGGAACGGACACAGGTAGAGCTGTTTTGGGTTAAAAACCTATCCTAACTTCCACCAACAATAAGGAGAGAAGGTGCTTCACAACTGTCCTACCACCCCTTCCATCATCTTTTCTTGACTCAGAGCCCACCTGGAGATTCTGTAACCACTCAAAAATAGACTTCCCTCTCTGTCCTATAGTTCTTCTCTCTATTCCTGCCATATGAGTTCAAATTAGTTGAATCTCTAGGATGTCAGTTGAGTAAAATGTTTCTGAAAGCCTATCCTTTGATCCAACAATACTGCTTCCAGGTCTTTATCACTAAAATACAATCAAAGTTGTGTAAAAGTATCTAGTTTCAACATAGTTCTAAAAACATCCCGGCCAGGCGCTGTGGCTCATGCCTGTAATCCCAGCACTTTGGGAGGCCAAGGTGAGAGGAACACAAGGTCAGGAGTTTGAGACCAGTCTGGCCAACATAGTGAAACCCCATCTCTACTAAAACTACAAAAAATTAGCCGGGTGTCGTGGTGTGCACCTGTAATCCCAGATACTTGGGAGGCTGAGGCAGGAGAATTGTGTGAACTGGGGAGGCAGAGGTTGTAGTGAGCCGAGATTGCCCCACTGCACTCCAGCCCGGGTGACAGAATGAGACTTCATCTAAAAAAAAAAAAAAAAAAGTTACTTTGGCTTGATTTTTACAGAGAAACAATATTTCCAATCTAGAGAATATTTTTGTACACCTACACAATGAAATAACATTTAACCATTAAAGATGGTACAGTAGATATATATATACTAACAAGAAAATATTTGAAAAAAGCAAATTACATGATATATGTCTAGTATAAGTTCAGTTTCTGCCATGACCCTCCCACCACCACCACCACCAAAGGTTAATCATCAAGGTACTAGTCGTCAAATAAGTAATCATAGAAGTTATTTCTGAACAATAGGATTATTTTTACCTTTACTTTTTATATATGTGTTTCTTTTCAAACAATAAAATGCTCACAATGAACATTATTGTAATTTTAAAATTATATTGCAAGTGGCAGGGATACCCAGTGTCATCATATCAGCAGACAAAAGCACCTTTCTAACTTGGCTGGGAAACAGGCAAATCCTAGCAACAGAAAAGCCCAAGGTAGGAGGGAAGACTCCGAGAGCGCCCAGCCTACTGCCGGCAGAGCTTTGTTCCACCGGGAGCACGACATAGCCCATCAAGGCTCCAGACTGATGCTGACTGATCTGGAAATCAAATCTCCTCTCAACTGCATCCTCTGGGGATAGTTCAGACATCCCCATTTAAACAGATTACATAAAAGGGCTGCTGGAGGCCTGACACGGGCTGACACATGAATCTTCAGCACCCAAGAAACAGGCAAGAAAAGGTACATTTTCAGATCAGGGGGAGGGTGTCCATTTGAAAGAAGGGAAACTGGAGAGAAAAGAAAGCAGACATTCCCAGGAAGAAGGTATTCCAGGCTCTCTCAGGGGGTTGCGGAGACCCTGCTAACAGGCCCCCCATGGTCTGAGCTCCCCACTGAAAGAGGACACAGGACCGTAGCCACCTGTTATTTCCAAGCTCTGTGCAGGGCTTTCTTGTAACTATCAAAGATTCAAGGAATGCAGCAATGTTCCCGTTATTATAAAGCTATCATCTGAATACTTGTGTCCTCCCACATTCATATATTGAAATCCTAACTCCCAAGGTGATAGTATTAGAAGGTGGGGACTTTGGGGGTGATTAAGTCATAAGAATGTAGCCCTAGTGAATAGAATTAGTGCTCTTATAAGAGGCATCCCACAAAGCTCCCTTCTGCCATGTGAAGACAAAGCAAAAAGACTGAGACCCAGGAATTTGGTCGCCACCATGCACTAAATCTGCTGGCACCTTGATCTAGGACTTCCAGCCTCCAGGATTATGAGGAAAAAAATACGTTGTTTGCAAGCCATCCGGGCGTTGATATTCTGTTATTGCAGCCTGCATAGACTAAGAGATATACAGAGATAATTCTACACTTACATCCTACTCTAGTGTTTTCGAGGCTCATTTACATGGAGCCTTTTTCACCTGATTCTTGCAAAATTTACAGGAGAGAAGGGGCACAGGTTTCATCTTCTCTGCTTTTCAAATGGAAGACAGGAGGTGAGGCTGGAGGCAGGTGAGGAGTGGGAGAAAAAGCAGAGAACAAATGCCAACGTGCTGGGCATGTCCTCCGGGTTAGTTCTTTCCAGATTTCCCTCCTCTAAATCACAGACCCCGCAAGGCCGCTGCTCTAAAACTGGTCACAGAGGTGTGATGGAGTCTGGGAGATTTTCCTTAAGGTTCCCATACTTAGACCGTTGAATCCTGAGCTGGCCTTTCACACAGGATCACGTTGCCCCTACTGACTTACACTCAGTTACTTCATCCAGGCGCTCACTGAAACTGATCTCCATACTATCTTGTAAGATAAAGTTTGCATGTGAACGGTTTCTGCTCGTTTCCAGCATACTGTGCTCTCTAACATTTCCAATAACAGGTAAGTTTGTTACAAATGAGGTTTATCATTTTTTTTTCTGTTTGATTGTGTGAGGCAAAACCAGACAATTTCTGTAAGAGGTGATACTTTAAATGCCCCCCTCAAGAGGATGTGACCACTTGAAAATGACAAAGTGGGATTTCTGAACAACATGAGTGGTCAGACTGTGTTGCAAAGAAGGCCCTGGCTGGAAGAAAATTGGACATGAGCTGACAAATACTGTCTTGCCCAGAATCACAGGGGCTGGGGGGCAAAGTCAGCTGAGGGATTAGGATAGGGAAGGATGTGGGAGATGTCACATCATAAAAGCAACCAGACCCCTTAGACAAGGTGTGGCCCTACCCAGCTAATGCTGTTTGGTGTTTGCAACTGAAAGGGAAGAACTGTGTACATTTATATTGACAGGGACACATATTTAATGCACGTATAGAAACACAGGGGAAATGTGTCAGAAAGAAATAATATCAGAATACTATTATTGATGACTTGTATTTTCCTCTTCTTGATTATCTGTATTTTATCATAATAATTTATTCTCTTTGTTTTGTTTACCAAAATAGAGGGCCAGGCGCTGTGGCTCACGCCTGTAATCCCAGCACTTTCGGAGGCCGAGGCGGGCAGATCACGAAGTCAGGAGATCAAGACCATCCTGGCTAACATGGTGAAACCCCGCCTCTACTAAACATACAAAAAAATTAGTGGGGCACGGTGGTGGGCACCTGTAGTCCCAGCTACTTGGGAGGCTGAGGCAGGAGAATGGCGTGAACCCGGGAGGCAGAGCTTGCAGTGAGCTGAGATCGCGCCACTGCACTCCAGCCTGGGCAAGAGCGAGACTCCATCTAAAAAAAAAAAAAAAAAAAAAAAAAAAAAAAAAAAAAAAAGGAAAATAGAGGAAATTGCAAGGCAAGGCAGGCTGGCTTTCATAAACAGTGTGAAGCTTCCCCTGCTGTAGTCACAGAGGACAGAGGTGAGCTTCAGAAGAAATTCACTGTTTCTGATATTTCTGACCAAAGACATAGCCACAGAAAAGATTCCTATTTAGCCTCTCCTGTTCGTTTAAGGGAGCTAAGGCAGAAACGCAATTGTTGATTCCATGCTCCCGTCACGATGCAGGATCAACATCAGTACGTCCGTGAGTGACCCAGGTTTTCAGGAGGAGAGAAGCCCTCACTCCCTAGAGTACAGCCTAAGAAGCCCATGGTGCCAAGGCCCCTCTAGATTCTATTTCCAGGAAACTGCAGAGAGAAACTACTGAGAAAATGCAGAAATGGATTTGTGTTCTATGCAATGGCAATTAAACAGCTTTTTGTAACTTGCATTTCATCTTAGTCCTTTCGGACCGCTATAACAAAAATGTTATACACTGGCTTGGACAACAAACTTTTGTTTCTCACAGTTTAGGAAGCTGGAGGGTTCAAGATCAAACACTGGTATATTCAGTGTCTGGTGAGAGCCCCACTGCTGGTTCATAGACAGCTGTCTTCTTGCCGTGTCCTCATTTGGTAGCATGGGTGAGGGAGCTCTCCACGATCTCCTTTACTAGTATATGGCACTGATCTCACTCATGTGGGCTCCACGCTTACGACCTAATCAGTCACCTCCCAAAGGTCCCCCTTTCTAATACTATTACTTTGGAGGTTAGGATTTCAACATGTGAATTTTAGGGGGATGCAAACATTCAATCCTTCACACACTTTTTACCATTTTATTTGATGAGCTTAGCCAGAATGTGCACTACTTGGATACGACTTTAGATACATGGATGTATCTAAAGATACCCTTTTCCTGGGGGCATACATCTCAAGACCCGCAGAAAATGCCTCAAACTGGAACCCTACATAGACTGTGATCAGATGAACCAGTTACTTGAACACAGCACTGCGATACCATGACAGTCAATCTGATAACCAAGGCGGCCACTGAGGACTACGGGGCGGGCAGCATAGGCAGCGTGGATCTGTTGGACAAAGGGATAGTTCACATCCCAGGCTGGGACTGGATGGAGTGGGGCGGTGCAAGGTTTTATCTCATGACTCAGAATGGTGCAAAATTTAACATTGATGAATTGTTTATTTCTGGAATTTTAAAAAATAGTTTCAGCCTGCGGTTGAATGCAAGTCACTTAAACCACAGAATATGAAAGCTCTGATAAGGAGGGACTACTATATTTTTAAGTTCATAGTTATTTGACTCACAGTCCATCGAGCAATGTGTTCTTTTGTGTCAATAACATCAAGGTTTCAACATGATTTTCTCTGCGGTGCTCCTGGGACAGAATGACCACATTCCTGAGTCATGGCTGTTGGATCTGTTTCTCCAGTGACGGAACTGGGTCCATGCTGACTCATGGGACACCCACACCAGGCTCTCCCAGGGTCCAGGGCCATGCACCACAAGTACAGCTGGCCTGGAGGGCTGACGGTCATGGGTGGCCCTGGGGAATCGGCGGCTCTCCTGCAGCAGAACCAGCAAACTCCGTCTCATTAATACAAAGCCCTGAGTTAACCCTCTAGCCAAAGGTGTTTCTCATAAAGTCACTTTGCGTCTGATTCATCTCTTGGCTGGGTTGGAAGGTAAACTTCTCGGCATAGAGTCCCCAGAGGCCTTTTGTAATCACAGAAGAGAAATGTGACAGCCTGAACTGGGTCGAGAGGTCATGGTGAAAGAAAGGCTGGTGTCGTCAGCTCAGCACTGACAGACGCCCTCCCCTAGAGGACGGCACAGGCACAACTAGTTTTGCCTCCCTGGATTAGCTGTACTTACATTTTTTTCACCCTCTTCTCATAGTTGCACAAAAGAGAGTCCCTAGAAATGTCACCTCAAGCCCCTTTGCTACCTCTTGTATGCACTGAAAATGCTGTTTATTGGGGTACAGTCTATGATAATGCTCAGTTATTGCAGAAAAGCTAATTCAGTAAAAGGATGGATAATGAATTATGATGCATAATGGGGTCCTAGGGGAATGGAGACAGGGGAGAACAGCCAGCTACCGAGAATTTCCTAATACATTAGATGTGACAGACTTCAGTTCTTATTACGGGGATGCTGAGAGACACCCCACTATCACTCATACTTCTGTCCCAGTGTGCAATGAGCCAATTTAATAAGTGTTGGCCAAATCAGCACGTCCTTTGACTCACACCTGATGTTTGGTGCTCCCACGGCTCTTGTTCCCCTCTCTGCTGTCGTACTTATTAGGCTAAATTACAGCTATTTTTAAACGTAATTAGCCCCTGCTCGTGGACGGAAGTTAGCAACTGTAGCTTCTTTACTTTTACAAGCCCTGCAGCACAGAATACCATAACCAGCACATAGTAGGTGTTCAGAAACAAAAGCCCAAAAGTACTGACTGATTGGCTAAATTATATATGCAGGATTATATTCCCAACACAGCTGCTGTCAGCAGCTCCTCCACGAACCTCCCACAGCACAATGCTATTGCAATTTGATTTTTTATGCGCTCATACGTATGACAGCCATTCGTAAACTGTAAAGCTCCAGCGTACATGAGATGGCATTGCTCGCCCCCTTGCAGGGACACAAGACCCCGATGCAAGAGAGCTGCGACTTAAACTTTCATCCTAAAAGTAAACCACATATGGATTCGCTTCTTAGGTCCCTTGCTCTCTGAGTGTATAAAATTCCCCTTTGAGTCTCTTTTCCAGTTTTCTCTCCAAGTTACCAAGAGCTATCTGGGGAGCCACCTAGAAGGGCTTCCCCCTCTAAAGGAGCGGAGACCATTAGGCAGGCAATAATGAGCAATGAGAAACAGCTGCGCCTCAAGGTGTGTGATTCTTGATGTAATCTCCGTAACGAATATTTGTTTCAGTGGGAGACTTTCTGGCAATCTAAGTCCTCTTCCCATGTTTGGAGAAATCCCCACCATGAGAATCATGGTGACACATAAGCCCACAAAGCCCCAGACAGCCCAGAGCCTTACATTCCACGATGATGCTCTCCCAGTACTTGGGATACCTGCGGCCCCCCCAGGGTACTTTGACCAGGCGCTAGAGATGAGAGCACACAGGGAACCCAGAGGAGACTCTCCAGCAGAAGCAGTGGTAGCAGCTCCAGCCAATATTAGGTCTAGAAACAGCCATGTCAGCAGGAGCACACGGTGGCAGTGGCCGGTAGTGGCGTGCTCACCTGAGTCTCCTGGTGGCCTGCTGGGACTCTAGTTCTGGCCTCCCTCTGCACCCCACTGTTCTCCTATCCTGTTCCTGCATAGTTTTCCTCCCTTCCCCTAATTGCCAAGACTACTATAGAGATAACCTAAAATGTTTAAACAGGGGTTTAGAAAAGCCTCAGGGGTAGCATAAGAAATAAACCAGAGATGGATGCAGGCAACTGAGGGGCCAGGCTTACTGGAGACACAGGCTCTCAGGATCCCATGGTCCCTGTGCTATACCCAAGCAGAGCATCCAATAGACAGGAAGGCCCTGGCTTTTAATCATCCACTGTTGTCCTCTTTCTATTTCTGGCTTGCATATTATCCTCCATTTCAAGGGAGAAGTCCCATATATGAAGATCTCTCTTTCCATCAGAGTAGTTAAATCTTTGTGGCCACCTCTGAGTATGTCTTTTGGAAAAACAATTCTTGAGTCAAAAGATATTTGTATTTAGAAAGCTTTTGATGTATGTTGCCAAATTCCCCTCCAAAAGAGTACCAATTTACCAATTTACTCTTCTACTGGCAGTATATTAAAAGGCTGTCTCCCTCAATCCTAGCTAACACCAGGGATTATTGTTCTTTTGAATTTTGCCAGTTTGATGGCTTTAACACGGTATGTCATTGCTGTTTTAATTTGCACTTGTAAAAGTTACTTATGAAGTTCGCATTTTTTTCACGTTAATTGTCAATGAGTATTGTTTTTTGAATTGCCTATTTGGATTTTTGCTTTGTTTTATTTGCAGGTGTTGGCTTATGTTTCTCCTATTGTTACATTAAAAACGTTTAGCATATTGATAATTTCTTTCATTCCTACTATTTTTTGTCATAACATGCTTTATAACTTTTCATTTACTTTATATTTTAATATTATTTTTTACTTTGTGGGCAGCCTAATATGTCTCAAATCATCAAAGTAAATAAAAATTAAAACAGTTTCTTTTGCGTGTCATTGTCTTTTCAATATGAAGATGAAGAAATAAGAACTTCTTTCACTCTTTCCTCAGTGATTGGTTTTCATAATATAATCTGAAGATTTAAAGCTTAGATTGTTTTTATTACATTCCTACTTTTATATTTTAAATCTTTTATTTAATAAATAACTTTTTAGAAGCAGGGTCTTGCTATGTTGCCCAGGCTGGCCTTGAACTCCTGACCTCAAGTGATCTTCTTGCTTCGGCCTCCACAAGTGCTAGGATTATAGGTGTGAGCCCCACGCCTGGCCATGTTGAATAGTTTTTGACATCTGCATGAAGTCTTCTAAACAAACATATGTGTAAAATACTTAGCACAGTGTAGGAAGATAGTAAGCACTAAATCAGTGTTGGCTTTGATATTATTAACAAATATTTTTAAATTAATTTCATGTTTAACTGTTTTAATTGTCACCACCAGCTTTATTTTTTGTTTTCACAGAATTTTCTGGTCTTACATTCTTAGTTTTGTTCTACATTTCACATAGAATGAATTTTTTCAACTAATTTTTTTCAAGAAATATACCCTGGGAATATATTTCCTAAGCTTTCAGATATCTGGAAATCTTTTTGCTGCCTGCACATAGAAAATGTGGCAGTGTTTACTACTGTGTAGTCACAATAGTTTTCCCTCAACAGTGTTTTGGATTTTCGTATTTTGGGCTGTTTGACATTACACAGGAGAAATCTAAAACCCACTAACTTTGTATTACTTTGGATTTGATTTGCCCAGTTTTTATTGGATATTTACATAATTTGTCTTTATAAGGGAAATTTTTGCTCTGGTTCTTCTAGGTGTTGGATTTATTTCATATTTTTCTCTAACGTAATGTGGTAACGTCTTAATTTGCAGAAAATGTGTAGAAAAAATGTGTGTGTGTGTGTGTGTGATGTTTAATTAGTAATTCTATCGTTGCTGTTTTATTGTTCAGAAATACATTTGGTTCTTCAGTTTTGGCTTCTGTTTCCTGTCTTCAACACTTTTCTCCACTGTCTGCATAACATTTGCCTTTCCTTAATATCACTGTGGCTCTCTACATCACCCCACTTGGATTTTGATTCTACAGTGGAACCTTTGGTTTTCCTTGCCGTTTTTCAACCATTTGCCTTTAAATTTCATTCTGTTGTCTTTTCATCTGAGGCAATTGTCTCCTTCCTAACTTCTCATTCCTGTTCGATAGAGCCCAGACTATCTTGTAGTCTATTAAGGACATGATGTGTTTACAAAAAATAACTTTTGTCTGGATCCCAGAGGACAGCATTTGTGGTCGTCTGCTCCTCTGATACTCAGCGGGGATAAGAACCAGCCAGACAGGTAGATTGTCCTGAGCCCCACATGGGTTCCATCTCCTTTCCAGGGCATTGTACTCATCGTCCTCCAGCCCAAATCTCATCCCTAGAAGGCATGCATATAGGGACAGTGGCCCCGTCTTTCTTCTCAACTGCATCAACTGCATTGTTCTATGGTATACTATATCCATGGAGTATATGAAAAAGTACAGCCTCCAGCATTCACTATTAACAGGAGCATGACTCTTCCCTCCTTCCTCCTTTGCACACACCCCTATTCCTTGCTCAAAAAGAGGACACCTCTGAAGATGCAATTTGACATTGTCAACCACCTCTTCATAACAGCGGATTACTTAAAGAGGGTTACGGTGTCTTCGTGGCATGTAAAAATATGGAATAAGAAAGAGAACTGGGACAGGACCACTACCCTAAACTAGCATACAAATAGACAAACGGTTGCTCAGTTTCTTTCTAGATGTGGAAGTAGAAGAAACAAGAAGGAAAGAACACAAGCTTTGAGGTTAAACGGTCTGAGTTCAAATCCTGGACAGACAGCTGGGCTAAGATCACCCAGGGCCTGAGTGACCCTGGGCAGTTATCCAACTTTCTCACAACTCAGTTTCCAAATTAGAAAAATGAGGGAGATAATAACAGAACCCCTCAGAGTATTGTTACAAAGAAAGTTACTACAAATAAAGCACTCAGAACAATGAGTCAATAAATAAGCCTTCAATTAACACTAACTATTGTGAACAGGCATTAGGGATCTTATTGGGGTATACAAATATTCTAAAACTGGTTTATGCAGATGATTGCACAATAAATCACTGAATTGCACATTTGAAAAGGGGGACTTTCATGATATAAAAATATATCTCAATATACTTGTTTCCTAAATCAATAAAGATTAGTTGTCATTACAAGTCAACAGGTTGATTTTTATGTATTAATTTTTAAAGTTTTTATATTTTTCCTGAGAATCTTGAGTCTCTTAAATATCTATTATTTAATTCTATAGTAACATGATTCAGGATCTGAGAATTGTGTTGCAAAATATTCCGAGCCCCCAAATTATTCTGCTCCTCATACTTTTCTTCAAATTTATAGACATTTAGTTTTGCTCTTAACCACCCAATGTTCAGGAGTCAAGAGATCTGAATTCACATCCTGGCCCTGACATTCATTAGCTACGGAATTTAAATGGATATCGTCTCCTCTCCAGCTCCAAATTAGTCCTTATCTACCTAAAAGGTAGATATAGCTAAATAATCTCTACATTTCCTTCCAAAAACAGAATGTTCCTTTCTCATTCTCTCTAAGTTCTCAGGTTGAGTAGAAGCTTTATATAAACAGGAGTTTTGTTTATAGGATATTATGCCAATGTTTATAGTTATATCTCAGTCCAGCCCTATTCCTATCTTCCTTCTATCCCATGTGGTCCCCCAAGGAGAAGTGCATTTACAGTGAAAAAGGGAGAGAAGAAAAAATAGCTACTGAGCTCATGATTTACCCACTATATTTCAGGCAAAAGCTTAGTGAACCAGGCTCTGCATGTGGATATGTGGAATTCTCCTCTGCCTGTGCTATCTAGGCCAATATAGCCACAAACCACAGCCCACTCACTTCCTCAAAATAGACACTGAGAACAGAAAACTATGCGGTGTCTAAAGATTCAAAACTGGTTCCACCATTTTCCATGCAAAGAATCTTGGACAAGTCTCTTAGCTTCTCTAAACTTCAATTTCCTGGTGTTTAAATGAAGTTAATAACCCATATCTTTCAGTGTTGCTTATAAAAAGAAAAAAAAAAAGGACATTCCATGTGAGAGAATCTAGCACCTCCTGAGGACTTAACAAGCATTGAGCAGTTGAACCAACAAGGCACTGATATGTAACAGAAGAGACCAGAAGGATCATGGTTTTCCCAGTGTCTCCTGTGGTGAATTTACTAGAGCTGGACAGAGACCGGAAGTGGGAAGTCTAATGAGGCTAATTGAACAGGACCCCTTTCTCTTTTGCTTTTCTGGTTTTCTGTTGGCTCTAATAGAGAGAAACAAGTTAATGAAAAACAAACATTTCCTAGTAAGCTCTCCTCAAACAGCTGAGGGTTGTTGCAAGGTTGAGAAAGAAAACAACTTCAACTGAATTCAAAAGGTCAGGAATTAGGATAACCAAAACAATCTCATCACAAGAGCCAGTCCCCAGGAAGCCATGAGTGGCAGTAGCCCATGACATCTAACCAGTGTGAAAAACAGGGAGAGTACTGGGAGCAAAGCGAAACAAATCCTCAAACCTTGGGCTTCATTTCATCATGTCTTCCTCCAGGAAGGCCAACAGATGACTTCAAAGTAATTCATGGGCACGAGTCCACTGAATTCAGCACGAGGTAATCTCCCCACAAAACACTAGGCAAATACAAAGAGAAAAAATAGTCAATTTAGGGTGGAGAAACTTGGAAGACACCACCATGATTAGGTGCGATGAATGGACCTTATATTCCTCTTGATATGAGACACCATGAAAAGCCAGAATCTGTTCTGCGTATCGCTGCCAAGAATCCATGACCACAGTCTCATCAGCAGGAAACACAGGACAAACCTAGCTTGAGGGTCATCCTAGAGAATGAAAATTTTGTTCTCCTTAAGAAAGTCAGAGACATGACAGCTAGGGAGAGAACAAGCAGCTATTCCAGACTGAAGGCGATAATGAGGTACAACAAATAAGTGCAATGTGGGTTCCCAAATAGGATCAGAAAGGATAAAGAGACATGGTTGGGACAGTTGTCAACATTCAGAGTCTATGAGTCATCCACCACTAGAAGAGTGGCTGGAGGGTGATGTTTTTATATCCATTATTGCTTCTACATATATTAGCGGGCATCCTGCTATAAGAATGAACATTCATTCTCCTCCATTCCTTTGTCTATGGATATCAGTATGCAATCATGGCCTTCTATTTTATTCAACGGGCAGTCATCCAACATTTTGGTGCTCAGTTTGGTCTGCTTTGGACAGGGGGATCCCACAAGCAGGCTCCTGCCCCTTTTGATATGTGTCCCTAATTCCTCAAACTCCTCTTCACTTCCTGGCATGATATTTCAGACTCATCTTGTATTTTCCTGTGATACCCCTGGATCATGTTATTTCTCCAGGCCATGCATGGTGGCTCTTGCCTGTAATCCCAGCACTTTGGGAGGCCGAGGCAGGTGGATCATGAGGTCAGGAGATCAAGACCATCCTGGCTAACATGGTGAAACCCCGTCTCTACTAAAAATACAAAAAATTAGCTGGGCGTGGTGGTGTGCACCTGTAGTCCCAGCTACTCGGAAGGCTGAAGCAGGAGAATGGCGTGAACCCGTGAGGCAGAGCTTGCAGTGAGCCGAGATTGCGCCACTGCACTCCAGCCCAGGTGACAGAGCGAGATCCTGTCTCAAAAAAAAAAAAAGTTATTTCTCCAAGGAGCCCTGGATCCTTTTAGTAAAGTGTTTAGAATCAATATGGGTACTAGGTGTGCTCGTCGCTTTTGGGAGAGAAGGTGGAGGGTGGCTGCCTCAAGTGATTAGGGGAAGGGAATATGCATATCTACATACAAATATATGTATGTTTGTATGTATATAATATATATATATACACACTCGCCTACTCATAATTTGTAACTATTTTGTTATTAGTCATACCCCAAAAGTCTTAGTACCATTTTAAGCTTTAATAATGAGTTAAAATGTATAAAAACAACAAACTTAAAACACAAGAAAGTTTTATTATTTGATCATACATTTATATATGAATATACTTAATACATTATATATTTATATTATATATTTGGCCTTGTGAACTTAATTAATACATTTTAATAGTACTTTAAGTGCCTCTAATTTACAATGGCAAAGATTTAAGTGATACAAAAAATTTAAAATTAATTTTGTGCACTAAATAATTACGTAAGACATATAAACAATTCAAATATCAAATGCTGTTTTTTTGTAAGTAGACAACCATTGCTCCTCTTGTCTTTTCAGCTAGACTGTAAATGCCTTTGAGACAAGAAACAGTATTTTTTGTTTCGAATTCACTGTTGCCCGTAGAACAGTCAATATTTTAACTCAAAACGTATGAATAAAATAGTATATTTATGTATTTCTCCAGGCCACGAGGACAGAGGTAGAATCAGGAAGCAAAGACATAGCTTACCTGGCTCAATGCCTCCCAATGTTCAAGAATCTCTCTCTTACTTGAACAAGCAGAAAGCATTTATCAAGTTGCTCCTAGATGCTAATTAGGAGACTTTAGTAATACTTGTGCTTCTGATGAAATGGCCTTGAAATCTAGAAGTAGAACCGAGATTGGGTAGAGATCTTTCCAATCCAGGCACACGTTGATCCATTAAAGGTATTTCTTAATATTCAGACAGAGAAATGAAAAACAGATAGGAAAGAAAAAATATTTTAAAATGTAAAGGTGGGCCAGGCGTGGTGGTTCACGCCTGCAATCCCAGCACTTTGGGAGGCCGAGGCGGGCGGATCACGAGGTCAGGAGATAAAGACCATCCCGGCTAACATGGTGAAACCCCGTCTCTACTAGAAATAAAAAAAATTAGCCAGGCGTGGTGGCGGGTGCCTGTAGTCCCAGCTACTTGGGAGGCTGAGGCAGAAGAATGGTGTGAACCTGGGAGGTGGAGCTTGCAGTGAGCTGAGATCGTGCCACTGCACTCCAGCCTGGGTGACAGAGCAAGACTCCATCTAAAAAAATTAAAAAGCAAAAGTGATTTTTATTTGCCTTATGCTACAGAATACGTGTTCAGCAAGCCAGGAATATGTGTTCACCCAAGACCAGTTCCATCGATGTAAATCAATTTTCAGTCATTTCTATCCAATGTATAGGTAAAGCAATAAAAAAAAATCAAACATTGTTCTGTATGTCATGTCAAGGAAACCTAATAAAAGTTAAGTTTTTCAACAGATTGTTTGCATAGCAGGAAGACATACCCCTGTACACACAAGCATAAAGGATTTTCTCACTAAGCTCCACAATGATCCCCTGCCATTTTGAGATTTGTTCACGAATTAGAGAAAAAAAAAGTCTCATATTCTATAGGTGAGTTTTCCCAGCAACCAGATTACAGGCTAATCAGACAAATTTGGGGTACATCGTGCCTAATTTACCCCATCTCCAGCTCCTCCTCTTTCTTTTCCTTCTCATTTCTAGGATCTGTGATAGGAAATTTAGGGAATTTCCTCACCACAGTATAGTTTAGGTTGTGAAGATGACTGTAGCTGATCCAGTCACTGATAAATGCAACTGCAAGCATTCTACGGCCATATTTCCCAAAGTGTTTTTCACTTGACTCTCAGCTCTATAACAGCAGGGACTACGTCTTATTTATCTTAGAACGGAAGTCAATAGGAGCAGCTACTGTTTATGGAGCAACCACAGAGAGCTAAATGTTTTGTCTTATGTTCATTCTAATCCTCACTGCCATCCTTCAAGACTGCACGAGAATTATTCCCGTATTCTAGATGAGGAACTGAGGCTTGGTGAGGTTATTACATAGCCCAGATCCACCACTTGGTCAGCAGTGAAACTGGGAAGTCAACTGATAAGTTTAGCTCGTTTGCAACCTGGGTTCTTTCCACTAGACCATCCCTGCTCTCCCTCCCCTCCCCAGCACCTAGGAGAGTGTCTACACATAATAAGATTCAATTTGCAATTGCTGAAATAAATTGAACTAAGCTGAGTATAATATCCAGCAGCCCCTTGATTATAACCAAACGGGGTAGGGGTGGAGGTGGGGAGTAAAGTTTGAAATGGTAGGAAAAGCTCCAAGCAGGATTATCGTCTATTCTCAGAGACCTTGAACAAGTGACTCCAGCTCTTTCTCCTTGGTTTCCAAAATGATAAGATGAGGTAGTTATTCTTGATCCCTAGTGTCCCTTCTACCTTTACTCTTCTTTACTTTTACCTGTCAAAAATCCTTCCTTCTGCATTCAGAGACGAGAAGCTCTGAAGCTCCTAGTCTCACTAACCATCCGCCAACTGTTGGCCTACCTCCACTCCCTTATTAGGACACAGGTTTTTATAAAAAGAACTTTAAGCAATTGGCTGCTTTTGGAAAAGGAGGTGCTTAACAAATAAAGGTGTGATATACCAGTGATTCCCACTGAGAAAGTGCAACTCAATGCGTCCCTCAATGTGCCCAAGGATTTTTTTTAAAAGGTCCATATTTACATATCTTCTTTTTCTCTTTTGCATTAAAACAAATAAAGAATGAAAGATTTTTTTTCCAAATGGCGAAGCATTAGCACACACTATAAGTAAAAGCCCAATTCCCCCTGAAATAAAAAGGCCTTTAGACATATGATAAAAGCTATTCATTCCGCAGCCATTCTCCCATGAAAGACGGGATGCCATTTTTAAGATCAAACATCCTATTTTGTGCAAATATGCTTGATAATAAAGTTTGAGAGGAAATACCAAACAAGTATTTATTTAAAATGCATATATTTCTAATTTATGTATTCAGGCCAAAGTCCAAATGTGAACTAATATTAGGATTAGGTAAAGAAAAAAGGGGGAAAAAAAAAAGGCTAATGCTGAACCTCTGCGGAAATGAACACATTTTCCACACTGGAGTCTGAAAATTAGCACCTTCAAGAACCAGCAATCATTAGCACGTCAAGAATTAGGGTGATACCTCTTTCAGCCCAGTTAATGAAACAATTCTTTTTATTTGTTTTTTTGCAGAATGCAGCATTAGCCTGGCTTACAGAGGCAGATTTTCATGGGGGTCAATGAAAGTTCACCTGTCAAAAATAGAAGTAGTGACCTATAAAGAATTTTTTCCAATGTAGTCTTTTCAGGGTCTAGGAGTATTCATAAGAAATACAACCAGGCAGGGCAGACATTGATGGCTGGGGAACAGAAAGCTGTCAAATACTTGTCCTCCACTGGAGCTCAATGGGGTCTCCGCTCACGTGGGGCCCTGTCTGCCCCTCTACAGAACGCAGCCAGCCTAAGCTGCAATGAGTTGATGCCCTTTCCCTGGGCACACTCAAATGGAAGCTCAAACTTTTTCAAAATAAGAAAATAGAAACTCCCAAACTGTGTTCCCAATAACTGAATCAATGAATGGAGGCTGCATAATTTGAGAAAGAAGGGTTTCTCACTTTCCTGTCACCTCTATAAGGGCAGGGACTATGGCTTATTTATCTTGGAATTGAGGATAATAGTGGTGACTGCCACTGTTTATGGAGCAGTCACAAAGAGCCAAACATTTTTCTTGAGTCTATTAAAATTCTCACGGCCATCCTTCAAGACAGAATGATAATCATTCCCATGTTCGAGATGAGGAACTGAGGCTTGGCGGGGTTATTACATGGCCCAGATCCTATAGTTGGTCAGCAGTGGTCAGAAACACAAAATCCACTTGGAAAATATTTAGCTCTTCTGGGTTAAAGACTGTGGTAACAACCTCTCCTGGAAGCTAAGGAAACTGCTGATTCTCCCTCTGCAAGCGAATCTGGGAAGGAACAGGTATGCCCCAATGGAGAAAGGAACGGCACAATCATTTGTATTGTGAAAGGGTACTTCTACTTATAAGAAGTTTCACTGCATTCCTTTTTCATTTAACCTTCTTACAGTTTTACAAGTTCATTAGAAAAAAAAGTAGTAAACACAAATAAGAAAATAGTAAAGTCCCTGTAATCCAGCATCCAGAAATAAACAATGTGACCATTTACCTCCCAGCTATCACTTACCTCCCAGGTATTTTTCCCTCTGCATATACAATTGCACATATATTTTCAGACAAGAATGGAATCACGTTAAACATGTTATTTTATAACTTATATTTTCACTTAATAGACATTACGAACATCTGTTTATGCGAAGAAAATATTTCTCCAGCATCATTTTTAATGGCTACGTGGAATTCACCCGTTCCATGTTTAGCCTACGCTGAGGGTCATTTAAATTGCTTTCAATTTTTTACTCATAAAGAATGCTGCGGTGTAAATTATTTCAGCTAAATATTTATTCTCTCCTCTATTTATTTCCTTTGGATCAAGTTCCAAATCTGGAATTCTGCTGAAGAGTGTGCACATTTGGATCATTTACTTTTTGCAGCGCTGTCATCCAGAAATCTGCCATTGAAATGTACAGTTTTTAATTACCATGCAGATAGGTCGCAGTTTTGTAAGCTTGTGGGTTACTCTTTCTCATCTTTTTCCTTTTTCCAGCATGCCTTCGCCTATTTGTAGGCAGCCTGCCAGGTGGTCCAGGCAGGTAGCCAGTGATAAAATTCAAGTGTTGTTATATCTAATTTGAAAAGCCTTTAGGAGCAATTTCCTATTGTTTCAGAAGAACTTCTTGATCTTGTTTTCACTTGTCATTTTCTTCTTTAAAATCTGGTTTTGCTTCAATGATGTGTTCATTGTTGCGATGCCAAGCCAACTCCTTTTGTCCCTATGACAACCTGGTGAGGGAGTCACTATTTTTTGCAGCCATGGAATTCACTGGAATCATGCTTGTGAATGACTGTTGAGTGACTACTTTTGAAGTATCCATGAGGAGACCATGAGGACACAGGGCTCAAGCTTTGTGGACAGAGGAGCTGAGAGAGGCAGATTTCTAAGTTTACCCTCAGACTCTTGTTCTGAGCCTGTGACTTCCGAGGGCGTATTCTGCACTCACGGGCAGTACAATTCCCATTTTCGTATAGTTGATCTCCCTTTAAGAAGGGTTGGATGTATTTCTGTGGCTTAAAATCAAAGACCCTGGAGATGGATTTAACTTAGAAAACTGAAGGAGTTTTCTAAGATAAGATGTGACCCTGCCCACGGGAGGAAGCAAAGGACCATCTTATTGAAAAAACTGAAGCGCCGGGAAGACCCTCAAAAGCTTATATTCCAAAATGTCACCTAAGAATTAAAGTAAATGTCAAGTCATCGTAAGATAAAACTCATACCATTGGTGCTTACGTTTTCCAAATCCAAAAGATTGAGTCATTTAACAAGGATGTGCTCTCTCCACCTTTCAAAAGTTTGACAAACCAACAATATCGACAAAAGATAACAAAAAAATTGAATTTTTGCAAAGCCTGAAAAGATCCTGGCTTTTGCTCAGATTTTGTTTTTAAGGTTCTAAAGTACCATTTTCATGTTGCTCTTCTGATCCATTTGGCATTGTGGTCTAGGGTAGAAGGCAGAATCATATCCTCACCTTCCCTTCATTTGGTTTCATGTATTTTTTTCTAAAATAAATAAATAAATAAATAGTGCTTTTTATCACTTTGGTACTAATTTGAATAGGTACACATTCCAGGCTCATTATTATGCATGGCTTTTGTCGACATTTCACAGGGTGTCAGGAGCAAGGTAGGTTGCAGAATGACTTTGTTTGACCTGGATGCTGTCTGACAGTACACCATAGAGAGGACACTACAGTTCTGATGGGGAGAAGCAGCTTCCTGGTGACAACCCATATTAAGTGTTATGACCCTCACCCTAACCCTCATGCTATCATGCGGTAGCTTTAACACATGCCTGCATTATACTCTGGGAAACAACATAAGTCAAAACATGGTAATCATTTTAGGAAACTATACTGTTTTTATGTTAGAGATTTACTTCCAGTGGATACAAAAACATATGGAACAAAATATTCTCATGAACTAAATACTCTTTTTTTTTTTTTTTTTTTTTTTTTTTTGAGATGGAGTCTCACTCTGTCGCCCAGGCTGGAGTGCAGTGGCGCAATCTTAGCTCACTGCAAGCTCCGCCTCCCGGGTTCACACCGTTCTCCTGCCTCAGCCTCCCGAGTAGCTGGGACTACAGGCACCCACCACCACGCCTGGCTAAGTTTTTGTAGTTTTAGTAGAGACGGAGTTTCACCGTGTTAGCCAGGATGGTCTCAATCTCCTGACCTCATGATCCTCCCATCTCGGCCTCCCAAAGTGCTGGGATTACAGGCGTGAGTCACCATGTCCGGCCTAAATATTCTTAAAGCTTTCAGTGTACCAGGCATGTCTTGAATCTTGTGTAGCATATTATTTAAAGAAAATTTGCTGTGATGTTTTTCTGTGAAGAGCACAGACTGAAAAGACAGCCTTCCGATATCAGTATAGTCACAGCCTATGTCACTGGTCTTTATCTCCCTCTGGGCTCCGAGGAGGGCCCAGTAACACTCAGGACTTAAACGACCACCCAGATTGGTGATGAGAAATTCCATGATCACAAGCACTAATTCTGAAAATATAAAGATGTTTAAGGTTCTTTATTCTTTCTGTGTTTGGAAATTCAACATTTTTTTCACCTTTGTTTTTGGTTTGGAGGTACATGCTCAGGTTTGTTATATAGGTAAAGTAGTGTCACAGGCATTTGTCATACAGATTATTTCCTCATCCAGGTACTACGTCTAGTACCCAATAGTTATTTTTTCTGATCCTCTCCCTCCTCCCACCCTCCACCCTCAAGTAGTCCCCAGCATCTATTGTTCCTCTCTTTGTGTCCATGTGTTCCCATCATTTAGTTCCCACTTATAAGTGAGAAGATGTGATACTTGGTTTTCGGGTCCTTTGTTAGCTTGATTAGGATGATGGGCTCCAGTTTCACCCATGTTTCTGCAAAGGACATGATCTCGTTTTTTTATGCCTGCATAGTATTCCATGGAGTAGATGTACCACATTTTCTTTATCCATTCTATCATCGATGGGCCTTTAAGTTGATTCCATGTCTTTGCAATTGTGAATAGTGCTGAAATGAACATACACACACATGAATGAGTCTTTATGACAGAATGATTTCTATTCCTTTGGGTGTATACCCAGTAATGAGATTGCTGGGTCAAGTGGTAGTTCTGCTTTTAGCTCCTTGAGGAGTCAACACACTGCTTTCCACAATGGCTGAACTAATTTATACTTCAACCAACAGTGTATAAATGTTCACTTTTCTCCACAACCTCGCCAGCATCTGTTATTTTTTTTAACTTTTTATTAATAGCCATTCTGAGAAGTGTAAGATGGTATCTCATTGTGGTTTTGATTTGTGTTTCTTTTCCTTTTTTTTTTTCTTTAAATTTGAGACAGAGTCTTGCTCTGTCACCTGGGCTGGAGGGCAGTGGTGCAATCTCAGCTTACTGCAACATCTGCCTCCCAGGTTCAAGTGATTCTTGTGCCTCAGCTTCCTGAGTAGCTGGTACTCTCTATAGGCCATCATGGCTGGCTAATTTTTGTATTTTTAGTAAAGACGGAGTTTCATCCTGTTGACCAGACTGGTCTCAAACTCCTGACCTCAATTAATCCACCCACCTCGGCCTCCCAAAGTGCTGGAATTACAGGCATGAGTCACCATGCCCAGCTGAGCATTTTTTATATGCCTCTTGGCCATATCTATGTGTTATGTTCTTTTGAAAAGTGTCCGTTCACATCATTTGCCCACTTCTTAATGGGGTTGTTTTTTTGTTTCTGGTAAGTTTGTTTAGGTTCTGTATAGATACCGGATATTAGGCCTTTATTAGATGCATAGTTCACAAATACTTTCTCCCATTCTTTACTCTGTTGATAGTTTCAGAGCTCTGTAGTTTAATTAGATCCCATTTGTCAATTTTTGCTTTTGTTGTAATTGTTTTTGGCATCCTCATCATGAAATCTTTGCCAGTTCCTATGTCCAGAATGGTATTTCCTAGGTGGTTTTCCAGGGTTTTTATAGTTTTGGGTTTTATGGTCTTGAGGCTTTAGGTTTACACTTTATGGATTTAAGTCTTTAATCCATCTTGAGTTGATTTTTGTATATAGTGTAAGAAAGAGGTCCATCTTCAGTCTTCTGCATATGGCTAAGCAGTTATCCCAGTGCCATTTATTGAATAGGAAGTCCTTTCCTAATTGCTTGTTTTGTCAGCTTTGTTAAAGATCAGATAGTTGTAGGTGTGCAGCCTTATTTCTGGGCTCTCCATTCTGTTCCATTAGTCTATGTGTCTGTTTTTGTACCAGCACCATGCATTTTGGTTACTGCAGCCCTGTAGTACAGTTTGAAGTCAACTAACATGATGCCTCTAGCTTTGTTCTTTTTGCTTCGGATTTCCTTGGCTATTTGGGTTCAACATTTTGACTCCACATGAATTAAATTTTTTTTTTCTAGTTCTGTGAAGAATATCATTGGTAGTTTGATAGGAGGAACAGCATTGAATCTATAAATTGCTTTGGGCAATGTGGCCATTTTAATGATATTTATTCTTCCTATCCAACAGCATGGGATGTTTTTCCATTTGTTTATGTCATCTCTGATTTCTTTGAGCAGTGTTTTGTAATTCTCATTGTGGAGATCTTTCACCTCCCTAATTAGGAATACCTAGGAATACGCCTAGGTATTTTATTATTTTTGTGACAATTGTGAATAGGGTTGCGTTCCTGATCTGGCTCTCAGCTTGGCTGTTGGTGCTGTATAGGAATGCTAGTACATTTTGTATCCCAAAACTTTGCTTAAGTTGTTTATCAGCTGAAGGAGCTTCTGGGTCAAGACTATAGGGTTTTCTAGATATTGAATCATGTTGTCTGCCAAAAGGGATAGTTTGACTTTCTCTCTTCCTATTTGGATATACTTTATTTCTTTCTCTTGCCTAATTGCTCTGGCCAGGATTTCCAATACTATGTTGAACAGGAGTGGTGAGAGAGTAAATCCTTGTCTTGTGCTGGTTTTCAAGAGGAATGCTTCCAGCTTTTGCCTATTCAGTATTATGTTGGCTGTGGGTTTGTCATAGATGGCTCTTATTATTTTGAAGTATGTTCCTTCAATACCTTTATTGTTTATTGAGTGTTTTTAACATGAAGCGATGTTGAATTTTATTGAAAGCCTTTTCTGCATCTAGTGAGATAATCATGTTGCACATATTTTTTTTTAATTAAGACATGCAGAATATACAACATGATTCAAGGATTATTTTATTATTTTTATATCATGAATGAATTTTATTTCAGGGAAAGTTTTCTGAAAGTGCACAATTAGTAATAACTGTGTAGTGTGCAATTGTAATGTTGCATCTTTGAAGACATTTCATGTGCAAAAAGTGAGCTTAGTAATGGGATGGTAGGAGGGTGTGTTTCAAAGAATTAGGGCGGAGGAACACAGACAGGAACTAAAAAGACAGACGTGTTAGTATGTGTATAGGTCTGGAAAGTGGAGGAGAGAAAATGTCATGTCATATTATAGATGGCATCAGTCCTGTAATGGGCTGACCTGTTTCTCCCCAAAATTTGCATGTTGACGTCCTAACCCCTAGTAACTTCAGAATGTGACTGCCTGTGGAGATGGGGACTTTTAAGAAGTAACTAAGTTAATATGAGGTTATTAAGGTGGGTTCTGATCGAATATGATGGGTGTCCTTATAAAAGGAGATTAAAATACACACACACATACACACAAGCACATATATGCACTCATGCACACATGCAGAGGAAATACCACATGAAGACACTAGAGGAAGACTGTCATCTACAAGCCAAGGAGAGAGGCCTCAGAAGAAAGAAACCAACACTTCTGACACCTTGATCATGAACTTCTAGCCTCCGGAACCATGAGGAAACAAATTTCTGTTGTTTGCGCCACCCCGTCTATGGTACTTTGTTGTGGCAGCCCCAGCAAATTCACACATTTGCCAATTTTCCCTTCTGAGGTCTACCAAGCAGTTATTCAAGGTATTGAGTCATGATGCAGTCACTTGTAATCCTTACCTCCAACATCTTACCTGTTGCCACCAAGTCTTGCTCCTGTGGAATGGCACTTCCCTCCCTGCTCCCTCCACCCACCTCACCAGCACATGTGACTGCCTGCCCACAGTCAATCAGTGCTGAGACTCTGCTGATGCCACTGCCCCTTGGTTCAGTTGCTCCCCATCCCTGTCTAGACAGTTTCACCAGCCTAAGCTTTTCATGGATGGCCTCTCCCCTCTCCAGTCCATCTTTATGTTACAACACGATGTCTACACAGACTCTCTGAGACAGGAAACAAAACAAGGAGAAGAAAGCTTTCTTTCCTGAGGTTGTAAATCAACTCTTCAAGCTCTGCAGGCTGCCAGGAGCAACTTGGAGGAAATATTGTTTACTTTAGTCTTATTGTTTGTGCAGGTTCACCTGTGTGTTTGGGAGGATTAGTGCCATCTTACTTTCTCAGCTGATTTCCTGGGATTGGCTGCTGATCGCCACCTGCATTTAGACTCAGATTTCTCCAATAAAGTTGCTATGCTTTCTTCTTTCTACCCCTGTGCACTGCCTGATGCTTTTATTAAAAGATATACATTTTGATGGAGGAAATATACATACATGACTAAAAGTAAAATTTTACCAAAAAGCTTAAAATAAAAAATAACTGTACTCTGTCTCAGTCTCTCCTTGTCTTTTAGTCTTCATCCCCAAAGTCAATCACTTTAAACTCTCTTAGTTGATCCTGGTAGTAAATTCTACATTTCTAAATAGCATGTTCATATTACCCTTTATTGATTCGTCAATTTAAACATTACTCTCTGTCATGATAGCTGAGAATGTCACTCTCCTACATTTCTCACCTCTTCTCCCACCTTCCCAGTGTAGCCATTTGTAGTTAGATCTCTTGACTACTCTGTTGACTATTTATGTGCCTTCTAACATTAAGCAAGGCAATATACTATGATTACATAGCATTATGTGTAGTAAATATTAAAGAAGTGTACTCCTTTAAATCATATAGTGAGGGAAGGAGAAAGGACATAAAATAGAGAAATGGCAAAATGTATGACACGGCTTCATCCTCCCGAGCAAAATGCCAGGTAGAGGGAGGAGATATGTAGGAAGGGAAATAAAACCAAAAACAGAAGCGTCTTTACCCAGTTTCCCATTGGGTCTCTCAGAAGAGACTACATGTATTAATTAGTCAGGCTTAGGTTAAGAAAACAGAAGACACTTTATGTATTTTTGAGTATTGGAAGTCTTTAGATAAGGACTTAGAGTGTTAACCATTGGAATACCTGGGAGTGTGGAGAGAAGAGAACACACCTCTGCTAAGGACTGGCTGTTGACTTCCCCCCACCAACTTTATATATTGAAGCCCTAACCCCCAGTGTGATGGTATTTGGAGGGGGGACCTTTGGGAGGTGTTTAGGTTTAGATGAGGTCGTGAGGGTGGGACCCCCACAATGGGGTAGTGCCCTTACGAAAAATGAAAGAGACACCAGAGGGCACCCTTTGCCATGTGAAGACACAGGGAGAAGGTGGTCATCTGCAAGCTAGGAAGAGGCTGCTCACCAGAAATACCAGGAACTAAATCTGCTAGCACCTTAATCTTAGACTTCCCAGACTCTAGAACTGAGAGAAATAAATACCTATTGTTTAAACCACCCACATAGCAGCTTAAGCTGGCTAAGACCATCTCCAGTGACTTTAGCCTGAAACATCAATGTAGCGGTTTTCAAGAGCATACCAGGAGGACACTGTGTATCTCACATTTGCCCACATATCTGGTTGCAACTGTCTCAGGAAAGTAACGGCTGTCCTTCTCATCCACCTTCCAAATCTCCATGAGTGTCTCTCATTAACAGGCTCTGTCCTGGACCACTATGGGAAAGAGGGTTTCAGAAAATATAATTCTTAGCTTATCCATCTGCAAAATAAACCTCAGACGGGGTTGAAAATGATGCCAAATAGACAACAGATGATCCAGCATGTGAAATGCTTTCTTAGATCTTGCTTATTGCTGAGGGATGTATGGCAGAATACCTGGAATGGAAGCTGTCCTTGATCAAACATGGAAGAAGAGACCACAGTTTTACCAGCTGCAAACATCAGAAGCCACAGGCATACAAGGGACACCATTGCCACAGAGGCCACAAGGACCAGATGGCACCACAACTGACAAGATGGATCTGAAACTCACCTCTGCACAGCTGAAGCCACCAACCTTGCAGTGAGGATGCAATAATTTTCATGTGCTGTCAGGATATATTTTCTTCATATACTCAGAATGCCATCTCTGGGAGAAAAAGTGGGAGGGGACACAGGGCCCTGAAAAAACAGCACAGTTACCTTAAAGCCTAAAAACAGAAGAAGACAAAATAGGATACCGGCTGCTCTGAGAAGATACTATTCAAACTTTGAAGAGATACTCAGTGGAGTACAGGCTATTGGGAAGACCATGTAAGTTATTTAGAAAAAAATTAAAGTCACTTTTATTCAGCACAAGTTGTTTGTATGTGTAAGTCACAACCCTAGAATACAAGGAATCAACAAAATCTCACCACAAACAACTGCAGAAAATATGGGACTAGAAAGGGAGCTCCTCAGGCAACTTCCATGTTTTTCACTTGCATCTAATGCCATTCTTTTCCCTTTGCAGACTAGATCCACTGCTCAGTCATCTATGTGTATGCAGCTGGGAACATGGCCTCATAAACAGCAGCCTCAACCCCTAATCTACAAAACCTTCCAGCCCCAAGCCCCTACAGTAGCCACCTCAGTCTCTGTCTCTATCAGGGAGAACATCAGTCCATGCATTTGTGGCCAAAATAACTGTAGATTATGGGGGTAGGAGAGGGGAAATGACTATTTCCAAAAGACATTTAGTGTAAGAAATAAACAATTTTCAGACAGAATTCTCGACATTTTTATGGTATTTTCCTTCTCTTGACACTGGAAACCACAGCCTCTGAGCTAGCACTTTCTCTATTTGCATTCAATTAAATACCCATCCCATCAACAAATGAATTATTTAAAAGCATACATATCAAAATGGAGTTATTCGAAAAGGTCACAAATATAAGCTGGCAGTATTCCGATTACGGAGAAGCGAAAAGCCCTAGGTAATATTTGCTGAAGGTATTGAAGGGAAACAAAGACTTTGAAATAAATTAATTAGTAAAGACCCTGTATTTTTAGTAAATCAGTAAGCAGAGATAAAAGCTAGGGCCCACTAGCAAGAAGTCACGTTCCAGCACAATCCAGACAAGAAGGGAAAAGACAAGGAGGATGAAACCAAACCAGACCAACACAAGCCATCAGCTTAGTCAGCTAGTTATGGGTTCCACTAATTCCTTTGTAAGGAGAATAGAACTTGATTTTTGAGCCCAGAGTATATTCTTCAGAGTTCATCGTATATTAAAATGCAGTAAAACTATGGGTAATTCTTTTCATCATTTATTTCCACTAGTAAATATCAAATTCTTTGAGCATCTTGTACTATGTCCCCATGTATTATGATACATTATGTCTTGGGACTAGGTAGACTACTATCTCTGAATGTGCCTTCCAAAATTCAGGTGTTTCCAATATGACAGCATTAAGTGGTGGGACTTTTAAGGGGTGATTAGATTAAGGGGTCCTCCTTCATGGAGGGGGTTAGATGCTCTCATAAAAAGGCTTCACAGAGGGAGTTTCTCTCTCTTGCCTTTCCACCATGTGAGAACACAGCAAGAAGGCCCTCACAAGACACCAGCACCTTGATCTTGGAATTCCCAGTCTACAAAACTGTGAGAAATAAATTTATATTCTCTATAAACTGGCCTGTCTAAGGTATTCTGTTACAGCAACACAAAACTGAGTAAGCCAGTACCTTTACAAGAATCTCTTAATAAACCTTATTTCTGTCCTACAGTTACAGTAAATTTTTATATGACGGGATTTTCACTAGATTGCCAGCTCTTTTAGGATGGAAATTAAGTCCTATCCACATTCATATTCTAAACATATAATCTTGTGCATGTCACATGCTAAACACTAGAATAGCTGTACTTTACAGTTTTAGAAATAGTTTGAACTACATTAGTTGATTTTATCATTATGGGAATCCTCTCAGATAGGTAAAGATAATGGATGTGCTGGAGAAAAACAGGGATGAAAATTTTGAGTGTGAGTGTTTTGATCAATTGAAAACAGAAAACCAGAATCCATCGGTTGCATTTTAGGCTCACTTCCAAGTTCCTCTTAGCTTGAGAGCTTCTTGCTTTAAGGTCTCAATGGGTCTTCCTTGTGGATTTAGATGGTGAAGGTTGGAGTCTGGACAAAATGATGTGCTGAAATAACAACACCACAATAAATTAACAGAATGTACACTTCCTTGCCATTTGGTGGACTCAATCATTTATTAATTCATCCTATACTTCAGCAAAAATTCATTATATGAGGCACAGGGCCAGCCTTGAGGACATGCTGTTCTTATTCGTGGCCCTGGGTTGAATGGAATTCAGAATTGATATGAAGCAATGGCAGAAAAAAATGTAAATGGAGTTATAATCAGAGATATTATGTTTGAGCAGTTAGATACTGGCAAGAATTGCCTTGTTTAGTGATAAATTTTTTCCAAGTAAAACATATTTCATATGGGATCATTTTAGTTTACTGTTATCTCTCTAGAGGAGAAGAAATATATTACTTGCTACCCTTTATTCCAGCTGTGAAATTCCTAGTTATACTAATAAATCTATATGGAGAATGTTCTACATGATAATTCAGCCAGTCTTCCATATGTTTATCTTCCATCACTTGCCTACTGATGTTACAATAAATGGATCAAGGGAAAAATGATCTTAAAGAGTCATATAAGGAGTAGACTCCTTCAAAAATTTAAATCTATTTTTTCTCCTTCCTTTTGTAGATATCATCTCAAAGGACAAATGTGTTTCCAAAGCAGATTCCTAAAAGATAGTTGAAGTAAAGCTACCAGTTAGTTTGGAAGGTAATGGAGCTAGGCAAGTGCCTCAGATGAAGGAAATTTAGGAGTATCTTGATGTATGAGTTTCACAGAAGAAAAAAAGACTGTCTCCTCAAGCTTAAATAAATTGTGGATCTTTTCTGTCCGCATCTGTAACCCACTTAAGACAAAGATTTTCTGAATTCTAGAAGGGAAAGGGATGTGTTGAGTCTGGTTTTGATGACATTTCTGTGTATATAATTTTCTTTATTGTTTGTGACTTGCATCACAGTCACTTTCCAACACCAAAGAGGGAGAGGCGCTCTTTGAGAAATGCTTTTCACCCCACTCTTCAGACTCAGCCAGTTGAGTAACATCTATTTATCATTCCTGTCTTAATTCCTGTCGTCTGTCAGCACTACCATTGCCAGCCACACCTCACCCCATCCCGGGGGTGCCAGTTGTTTCTCTCTTGTATCCCATGTACCCCGTGTATGCATTCATTCAGCACTTTGGATTTTTGTTTGCCCTTACCTGATTAGATTTTGAATCTCCTACTTCTAGACCAGTGTCATTCAACAGGGATAGTCCCATCTTCTGAGGTGCCATTTTTTCACCAGCCATTTGCTGGTGGAGAGGAGGTATTTTTTGGTGGTCGTAGTGATTCAAAGGTGCTGCTGGCATAGAGTGGGTGAGAACCAGGGAGCCTGGACATACTGCAATGCAAGGGACAGGCCAACAAAAAAAGACTAGCTCCTCATCTCCTTTGGCTCAGAATGCTCAGCTGGATATTTATCCGTTTAAAAACCCAACTGATACTCTTCTGAGCCTAGACTCCAACTTCACTTTATACATCAAGTACTTTTTTAACACATTTATATGTATTGAATTTTCTAGGAATGCAACCACTATATAAATGAAGATGAAACTGAGCTTTGTTTTGTTTAAAACATAGTTAGTTATTCACAATTTCAGCAGCAATACTTCCTGTGGTGATTGGGTTAAGGAAAAAATAAAACAAAATAAGATGAGCCTACAACTGTAGCTGTCACATTTGAGGTGATTCTACATATGGGATAAGTATTTGACTATTTTAGTAAAGTTATGAAATACATATTGAAATACAGATCATTTACTTATGCATCTTTTTTTCATTTATGTTACAAAACGTTTTATTGATTTTATGGTATGTGAGCAGGTGGGTTACATCAGCTTGTAAATAAAATAAAATTCAGGATAGTTATAGGGGTGATTACAAAAAGTTATCAAAAAGGTGTTAAGTCTGATAAGATTGAGAAATACTATACCAGACCGTCATTTACTTGAAGATCTTTCTTATTCTTCAAGGTTAACCATCATATTTACATCTTTATTACTAATTCATAACAAAATACCTTCTGTATAAAAGGCACTATTATCTTTAACTGTTTATTCAATACATGTAACCTACATTTCCTGTTTCTTGCTAATTTAAACCCTCAAATATTAGTACAAGGCCACAGTTCTCTGCAAAATTATTTTCTCTGAGCTATTTCAAGGAGTTAGAAAAAGTCTAACAATAAATATGGTCAAATATGTAAGACACCAGGCTTTGTATGACAAACAGAGTTACCTTTACCTGGGAACTTGGTGTATGAGAAAAGTCACTTTATAACTGAGTAAATAATAAATTATTCAACAAATGGCATTGAGAAAATTGGTTATTCATTTTGAAAAAAGCAGATCCCTGCCTCACACAACACACAAAACATTCTCTTCAGTTGGAATAAAGATAAATCTGAAAAGCAAAGCTTTAAAACTTTTAGAATAATGTATAGTAGTATGTTTCTATGAACTTGGAATGGGAAATAATTTCTTAAACATGACTCAAAAAGCACAACTGATAAGTTGTGCTTATAAAGAAAAGATTGACAAATTTGTTCACATTAAATTTTAAAGTTTCTGAACTGCAAGCCACCATAAAACTTTGCATATCTTAATGCAACAGACTTGAAAAAGATTAGCAGTGGATATAACTCATGAAGTATCTGGAACATACTTTTAAACTCCTGTAAGTCAATCAGAAAAGAGCAAAAAAATGCAAAAGTTGGCAAAAACTATAAACAAATCAATGAATAGGAGACTCAATGACCAATAGAGTGGTAAAAAGTTACTCAACTTCACTAGCAATCAGGAAAATGAAAATGGAACTGGTGTAGTGTTTTACGCCCTTTAGCATGGAAAAAGATGATCCAGCTGAATTTTAGAGAAGATCCAGGCCTCAAATTCAGATGATGAGAATGTAAGTTGATACTACCAACTATGGAGAAAATTTTGCCATACCTAATGAAGTTAAATACGAAGAAAGCATATGACTCATCAAGTTCATCTTAGATAATTACTATCAGTAGAGTGTATTTCAAACTGTCTCTAAGTAACTCACAGTAGAAAATACCTCTTAAAAAACAACTCAGTACATATACATGTACATATGCACTTGTAAATAAAACAAAACAATTTCATGAAACATCCATTATTCTTAACTCTATGTAATACGATTGTATTTTTTGTATTATTCAATCATCTTTCTTAAAATATGTTGGTGGTGACGACATTTATTTCACAATTTTCCAAACAGGCACAATCAACACTCTCCAAGAGAAACACTAAAACACACATGGAGACATGTTCAAGGGTGTTTATTATGACACTGTAATAGTAACACCCCAAAGCTTATATTCATCGATTTGTAGACTTTCTGAGGTTGTAGGATATAAGAATCATTGAATTACTTCAGTTACTTCTCCGCTTTCATTCTGCAGCTGCAGTGACTGAAGTTGAGAGAAACAAAATGGCTTATCCAAAGAGTTGTCACTAGAACCCTGTTCTCCTTAATCCAACCATCTCACAGACTGTCCTGCAAATTGTATTATATTGTACTGTATTGTATTGTATTGTATTGTATTGTATTGTATTGTATTGTATTTCTTTGAAAATTAGTAAACCATCAAACCACTGATGGTTGTTTCAAAGCCAAATGTATTCACTTGGGGTTCTCTTAAAATGATTTGGTCATGGAGCTTTGAAGTTCTTTGAATGCCTTGGAAGAATGCTGGTTTAATGTGATGATACTGCTCCTTTTAAAGCCAATCTCCTGTCTTGGGTGGTAATCTTCAGCCCATCTTCATGTGGGCTTGAGATCATCTGTTTCTCTTTTACCATCCATTAGATGTTTCTTTCCTACTCACAGCAATTTCAGTATCTACCTGAGGCCAAGCTATAGTTGTCACTATAAATTTCTCTTCCAAGAGCTCAATTTAATCATTTGCTAATAAAATGTCTCAGCTGGCAAACTATAATGGTAGTAGAACTACACCATGATACCAGGTCATGAGCAGCAGTAAATCCGAGTTATTAGTTGAAGAGTTCAGTTGAAGGCACACAAAAAACAGAGGATCAGCTCAAAAATGGGGTTGGAAAAATAGGTTCAATGAGTATTATTACAACAGTTCAAGGTGAACAATTATACAATAAAGTAGGTTTTATGAATTCCTAATCACCAGAAGCGCATTTCCCAAACCAGTATCCCACAACTACGATTTCGTAGAATATTGCTGGAGGTATAATGAAAAATGTGTTCTGTGTTCAAATAAGATTGTGAACTCAGATTAAACATAGTCAAAGAGATTGCCTAGTTGCTGATACTCTTAGAAACACAACCATTTTAATATTTATTGTGGATCCCCCCAAAAAATGCCCAAATATTTCCCTGTCTTGCATAGTCATAGAACGTGTTGTGATTTTTTTCCTAGAGCATCCATTAACATCTCCTCAAATAATTAATTCGCAAAACTTTTCTTTGAAAAACAATTACACTACGAAAAAAAGTACATAGGAAAGAAGTAACATAGAAAAAAACATAAAAAAGCTGAAAGCACAAAATAAAATAACTGAAGAAAATTATGGCATTTATAGCACTACATAACAGTGACTTAAACACTTATATTGAAATAAAAGATTTTTATATGAGATGAAAAAAATTCAGCAAATCTTACTTTCAAAATTATAGGGTTAAAACAGAAAATTACCATCACACATGCAGAGACACACATAGACTCAAAATAAAGGGATGGAGGAAGATCTACCAAGCAAATGGAAAACAAAAAAAGCAGGGGTTGCAATCCTAGTCTCTGATAAAACAGACTTTAAACCATCAAAGATCAAAAGAGACAAAGAAGGCCATTACATAATGATAAAGGGATCAATTCATCAGGAAGAGCTAACTATCCTAAATATATATGCACCCAATACAGGCGCACCCAGATTCATAAAGCAAGTCCTTAGAGACTTACAAAAAGACTTAGACTCCCATACAATAATAACAGGAGACTTTAACACCCCATTGTCAACATTAGACAGATCAACGAGACAGAAAGTTAACAAGAATATCCAGGAATTGAACTCAACTCTGCACCAAGCGGACTTAATAGACATCTACAGAACTCTCCACCCCAAATCAACAGAATACACATTCTTCTCAGCACTACATTGCACTTATTCCAAAATTGACCACATAGTTGGAAGTAAAGCACTCCTCAGCAAATGTACAAGAACAGAAATTATAACAAACCGTCTCTCAGACCACAGTGCAATCAAACTAGAACTCAGGACTAAGAAATTCAATCAAAACCACTCAACTACATGGAAACTGAACAACCTGCTCCTGAATGACTACTGGGTACATAACGAAATGAAGGCAGAAATAAAGATGTTCTTTGAAACCAATGAGAACAAAGATACAACATATCAGAATCTCTGGGACACATTTAAAGTAGTGTGTAGAGGGAAATTTATAGCACTAAATGCCCGCAAGAGAAAGCAGGAAAGATATAAAATTGACACCCTAACATCACAATTAAAAGAACTAGAGAAGCAAGAGAAAACATATTCAAAAGCTAGCAGAAGGCAAGAAATAACTAAGATCAGAGCAGAACTGAAGGAGATAGAGACACAAAAAACCCTCCAAAAAAAATCAATGAATCCAGGAGCTGGTTTTTTGAAAAGATCAACAAAATTGATAGACCACTGGCAAGACTAATAAAGAAGAAAAGAGGGAAGAATCAAATAGATGCAATAAAAAATGATAAAGGGGATATCACCACCGACCCCACAGAAATACAAATTACCATCAGAGAATACCATAAACACCTCTACGCAAATAAACTAGAAAACCTAGAAGAAATGGATAATTTCCTGGACACTTGCACTCTCCCAAGACTAAACCAGGAAGAAGTTGAATCCCTGAATAGAACAATAGTAGGCTCTGAAATTGAGGCAATAATTAATAGCCTACCAACCAAAAAAAGTCCAGGACCAGATGGATTCAGAGCCGAATTCTACCAGAGGTACAAGGAGGAGCTGGTACCATTCCTTCTGAAACTATTCCAGTCAACAGAAAAAGAGGGAATCCTTCCTAACTCATTTTATGAGGTCAACATCATCCTGATACCAAAGCCTGGCAGAGACACAACAAAGAAAGAGAACTTTAGACCAATATCCCTGATGAACATCGATGCAAAAATCCTCAATAAAACACTGGCAAACCGAATCCAGCAGCACATCAAAAAGCTTATCCACCATGATTAAGTGGGCTTCATCCCTGGGATGCAAGACTGGTTCAACATATGCAAATCAATAAACGTAATCCAGCATATAAACAGAACTAAAGACAAGAACCAAAGACAAAAACCACATGATTATCTTAATAGATGCAGAAAAGGCCTTTGACAAAATTCAACAGCTCTTCATGCTAAAATCTCTCAATAAATTCGGTATTGATGGAATGTATCTCAAAATAATAAGAGCTATTTATGACAAACCCACAGCCAATATCATACTGAATGGGCAAAAACTGGAAGCATTCCCTTTGAAAACTGGCACAAGACAGGGATGCCCTCTCTCACCACTCTTATTCAACATAGTGTTGGAAGTTCTGGCCAGGGCAATCAGGCAAGAGAAAGAAATAAAGGGTATTCAGTTAGGAAAAGAAGAAGTCAAATTATCCCTGTTTGTAAATGACATGATTGTATATTTAGAAAACCCCATTGTCTCAGCCCAAAATCTCCTTAAGTTGATAAGCAACTTCAGCAAAGTCTCAGGATACAAAATCAATGTGCAAAAATCACAAGCATTCTTATACACCAGTAACGGACAAACGGAGAGCCAAATCATGAATGAACTCCCATTCACAATAGCTTCAAAGAGAATAAAATACCTAGGAATCCAACTTACAAGGGATGTAAAGGACCTCTTCAAGGAGAACTACAAATCACTGCTCAGTGAAATCAAAGAGGACACAAACAAATGGAAGAACATACCATGCTCATGGATAGGAAGAATCAATATTGTGAAAATGGCCATACTGCACAAGGTAATTTATAGATTCAATGCCATCCCCATTAAGCTACCAATGACTTTCTTCACAGAATTGGAAAAAACTGCTTTAAAGTTCATATGGAACCAAATAAGGCCCCACATTGCCAAGACAATCCTAAGCCAAAAGAACAAAGCTGGAGGCATCATGCTACCTGACTTCAAACTATACTACAAGGCTACAGTAACCAAACAGCATGGTACTGGTACCAAAACAGAGATATAGACCAATGGAACAGAACAGAGTCCTCAGAAATAATACCACACATCTACAGCCATCTGATCTTTGACAAACCTGACAAAACAAGAAATGGAAAAAGGATTTCCTATTTAATAAATGGTGCTGGGAAAATTGGCTAGCCATAAGTAGAAAGCTGAAACTGGATCATTTCCTTACTCCTTATACAAAAATTAATTCAAGATGGATTAGACTTCAATATTAGACCTAAAACCATAAAAACCCTAGAAGAAAACCTAGGTAATACCATTCAGGACATAAGCATGGGCAAGCACTTCATGTCTAAAACACCAAAAGCAATGGCAACAAAAGCCAAAATTGACAAATGGGATCTAATTAAACTAAAGAGCTTCTGCACAGCAAAATATACTATCATCAGAGTGAACAGGCAACCTACAGAATGGGAGAAAACGTTTGCAATCTACTCATCTGAGGAAAGGGCTAATATCCAGAACCTACAAAGAACTCAAATTTACAAGAAAAAAGCAAACAACCCCATCAAAAAGTGGGCAAAGGATATGAACAGACACTTCTCAAAAAAAGACATTCATATAGCCAACAGACACATGAAAAAATGCTCATCATCACTCACCATCAGAGAAATGCAAATCAAAACCACAATGAGATACCATCTCACACCAGTTAGAATGGCGATCATTAAAAAATCAGGAAACAACAGGTGCTGGAGAGGATGTGGAGAAAAAGGAACACTTTTACACTGTTGGTGGGACTGTAAACTAGTTCAACCATTGTGGAAAACAGTGTGGTGATTCCTCAAGGATCTAGAACTAGAAATACCATTTGACCCAGCTATTCCATTACTGGGCATATACCCACAGGATTATAAATCACACTGCTATAAAGACACATGCACACATATGTTTATTGCGGCACTATTCACAATAGCAAAGACTTGGAATCAACCCAAATGTCCATCAGTGACAGACTGGATTAAGAAAATGTGGCACATATACACCATGGAATACTACGCAGCCATAAAAAAGGATGAGTTTGTGTCCTTTGTAGGGACATGGATGCAGCTGGAAACCATCATTCTCAGCAAACTACCGCAAGAACAGAAAACCAAACACCGCATATTCTCACTCATAGGTGGGAATTGAACAGTGACATCACTTGGACATGGGAAGGGGAATATCACACACCGGGGCCCATTGTGGGGAGGGGAGAGGGGGGAGGGGTAGCATTAGGAGATATACCTAATGTAAATGATGAGTTAATGGGTACAGCACACCAACATGGCACATGTATACATATGTAACAAACCTGCACATTGTGCACATGTACCCTAGAACTTAAAGTATAATAATAAAAAAGTTAAAAAACAAAACAAAACAAAACAAAAAACAGAAAATTAGAAGAACAGGAAGTGAGAAAGATTGCATATGTAAACTTTATAAGATAGAGAAGAAGAGGAAGAAAAGAAGGAAGAAAAAGACAGTATGGAAAAGAGGGAGGAAGAAAGAAGGAGAAAAAATAGAAAAGAAAACTGGATTGGCCAAATAACTAACATTGAGAGTAACAAAATTTATGGCAAAGTTGAGTTTAAAAGTCAGGAAGAAATAAATAATCCACAATAAAGGTATCACAGTTATGAGCTTATATAGGTTAAGTGACCCAGAACTGAAATATACAAATAAAAATAATTATTAGATATACCAAGATATATGGACAAGACAGCTATGTTACTAGACTAAATCATTAGACTAGATCATTAGGCTAAAAATATGTAATAATATACATAATTTGAATAATATAAGTTACCAAGGTTATTTTACCAGTAATGTTTCTATAACAGATTTTATGCTCAAAAGGACACAATTCTTTCCCCCAATTCACCAAACACTCATGAAAATAATTAAATAATTCTTCAAAAAAAATTATATTATTTAACATTATAATATTATAATATTAGGTTACAGAGAAAATCTCAAAAAAATTCTAAAATGTAGACATTAACAGGCAAAAATCTATGAATACAGCATACTATCAAGCAGCGAAAGAATATATCTGGGCTGGGCGCAGTGGCTCATGCCTGTAATCCCAACACTTTGGGAGGCTGAGGTGGGTGCATCACTTGAGGTCAGGAGTTCGAGACCAGCCTGGCCAACATGGTGAAACCCTCATCTCTACTAAAAATACAAAATTAGCCGTGTATGGCGGCACATGCCTATAATCCCAGCTACTTGGAAGGTTGAGGCAGGAGAATTGCTTGAACCTGGGAGGCAGAGGTTGCAGTGAACCAAGATTACGCCACTGCGCTCCAACCTGGGAAATGAGCGAAACTCCATCTCAAAAAAAAAAAAAGAAGAAGAATATGTCTGAACTACATAAATAACAGAAATTAACTAAAAGATATTGAAAACTGGAGTCCACCACTACCAGTGAAAGAATTTAGGAAATCTTGCAGATAATCAGCAACTAAAAAACATCAGGCCCAGATGTCTTTTTGGGAGCGTACTGTTAGCCTCCAAAAAGAAAAGAAAAAAAAAGAGTATTCCCAAACCTTCTAAACTGCCCTGGCTCACGAGAATAGATGGACAAAGGACATGCTAATGGAAGAAAAATAATAGACTTTATATGAATATGCATATTACTGGAAAGTTATAAATAAAATATGAGCAAATAAAAACCAGTACTCTATTAAAAGAATAATGATACAATTACGATACATTATGGCCAAGTAAATTCACTACAGGTGTGCTATGATGGATCGATGTTAGAAAATCCATTTGTATTTCTCATGGTGTCATTAAGTCAAAGGAGAAACACTTAAAATCTTAAGTGTTAAAAACGGCTTTTCATTATCCTAAGCGAATTAACACAGGAACAGAAAACCAAATCCTGCATGTTCTGAAATTAGTAGGAGCAAAACACTGGGTACTCATGGACATAAAGATGGCAACAACAGACACTGAGGACTACTCCAGACGGAAGGACGGGAGGGAAGGAAGAGTTGAAAAACTATTAGGTACTGTGTTCACTATCTGAGTGACGAGATCAGTCATACCCCAAACCTCAGCATCCCACAATATACCTACGTAACAAACCTGCACATGTACCCCCTGAATCTAAAAGAAAAGATGAACTTATTTTTAAAATTTTAAGTAAAAAGTCAAATAAGTTACTTCAAGAAGAATTATAATATTATTTAACATGCAGAGATTAGGTTTTGCTCAATCAATAGTATTTATGAGCAGTGATTTACATGCACACACACAAAAGAAGATCAAATTATGAAGTAACAGAACACTTTTTTCTAACAAGATGCATTGACATAATTAAGGTGAAAAATTATAAGAATGTTCCTTCCTCAATATCTATCTCTATATTTTCAAATATAAAATAAAATTAATAAATAATTTAAAAACATGGCTTTGGTACAATTAAGTATCCAACTTTATTTTTTAAATTATTTATTTTTTTAAAAGCCTTGGTAAATTAACTATAATATAAAAGATACTTATTATAAAATAATGCAAATACCATCCTTAATGGTAATATATAGCTAGCTAATGTATTTCCACTAAAGCTAGAAAGAAGAGAATAACAGCTATCACTACTGCTGTTTATCATTGTTCTGAGAGTTCATTTCAAAATACTAAAATATAAAAAATAGAAAAGTGGAACAAATATTTTAAGAGAGAAAGCTAAGCTAACTTTAATGTGTAGATTATGCTATCTACTTCAATATTTCAAGAGAATCTGATGAAAGAAATAATTATTTGGGACAGTTGCTTTTAAGGTAAATGTACATCAGTTTCCATCCAAAACATTAGAAACTTAGTTAAAGATTCAATAGCCCATCGGTCCATAAAGCCCACATTATAATTCCTGAATAACGTTTTTCAGTAGAAAGAACCAGGGCTCCTTGGAAAAATGGCTGATTCTAGGTGTAAGGAAGGAAATGTACAAGGTTGGATATTGCAAATGCAGAAAGTAAGAAAACTAACAAAGTTTAATTGCAGTCATGTGTGGAGGCTAAAGCAACTCCATCTTGGATGTGAATCTGCCATATTGGCTTCCGATTTACCCCAGATCCAGGAAACACTCTAAGATTTTCAGTTTATCTAGTGTTCCTTGGGTGACCACTGTATTTATTGCAAATCCTGCCCTTAGGTCAAACTACCTTGATGTTATCCTACTTCAACTGTCCCACACATCCTTTCCGAATCACCCATTTCCTACAGTATATAAGCCTTGGCTCTGGAAAGTCATGGTGTGAAGTGATCCACCATCTTGTCTTGCTGCACCCCAACACGAAGACGTGGCTCCTGTTCATTAAGTCCCTATTAACGTTCTTTCTGAGAAACTGAATTTGTCAGTCTCTTTCTTTAGCCTTTCAGCTTCCTCGGACTTTGGAGGCAGATTGGTGTGGGCCTGCACTTAGCTGAACATCATGTCAAAAGGATTCAGGAACCATCTTGAAGAGGCTCCCTCTGGACAGAGATGGGACAGTTTGTTCATCAAAAAAAATAACAACATTAATGGATTTGGAGTATGTCAAATATATTTAAACTCTTGAGCTCATAGTGATACTGAAGAAATTGGTCACCTTGTGGATATTCCATGAATATACCCAATTATTTTGAACGTTTTCAAGTAAAAGAAAACAATCCAGGATTTTTCTTGCCTTTTCTACATGATTTGTAGCACTGGGTAATTAAGTAAGTGATAAGGAAACAGTGATCTTTTAAGAAATATTCCAGCTAATGGATGAAGAAAGAATAATACAATTCAAGTATCACTGGTTTGTAACCACTCGTGAATAAATGTATCTAAGTGATGATCATCAAGGCTCGTATTTTTGTCAAAAGAGAGACAACCAGATTTTATGTGTCTCCCGATGGAAGTAAATGACATTACTTATGAAGTGTTCTTGCTAAACATATGTGTGTGTGTGTGTGTGTGTGTGTGTGTGTACACAGATATACATATAACACATATATTTGGATTCAGGTTAAATTCATCCCTTTGGATCTAACTTCTCATTTTCAGAAAAACACAAGGCTTGTGTTAAGTGACATGATGTGAAATTCCATGTAGATGAGATCATCAAATCCAGACTAGGGGAAATTTTATGAGACAAATAACCTTGTGCTTTCAATAAAAGTTTTCACAAAGAAAGAAGGATTTAGAAAAAGAATTGTTGAATTTGAGAACACATATCAACCAAATGGAATGTTTTAATCTTATCTGGACTGAGACTCAAGTGAATTTAACTAACAATTTATATAAGACAATTGAAGAAATAGGAGCACTATAAGATATTTGATATATGATGGATTTATTACACATTTTTAGCTTGATGGTGATATTTTGATTATCTTTTAAAAGTCATTATCTTTTAGAGATAAGTATTGAAACATTGATACATAAAATAATGATTGATGTCTTCAAATTATGCAGGGGCTATGGAAAATTGAATAAGGGTACAGAAAAAACAACATTGACCAGGTGTTGATAAATTTTGCAGCTAGATGTTAGATACACTGAGTTCCGTATCATCCCTCAGGTTCTTTCCTGGAGACGTAATGTTGTAATGTAATTTTATTTATTCACTTTCCACCCACAGACTGTGATTTTATTACACTAAGTTTTATTTATTCATTTATTTTATTTTTTGAGATGGAGTCTGACTCTGTCGCCCAAGCTGGAGTGCAGTGGTGCAATCTCAGCTCACTGCAACCTCTGCCTCCTGGGTTCAAGCGATTCTCCTGCCTCAACCTTGAGAGTAGTTAAGATTACAAGTATGCACCAACATGCCTGGCTAATTTTTGTATTTTTAGTAGAGACAGGGTTTCACCATGTTAGCCAGGCTGGTCTTGAACTCCTGACCTAAAGTGATCCGCCCGCCTCGGCCTCCCAAAGTAATCTTTTATTTATTTTTGTAGGCAAGTATCTCTTTTAAGAATTTCAAACATAAGCTTTCATGTCACAGAGACTAAAAGAACAAACTCTCATCAACTCTACCTACTAGTGTTGACAATAGTGTTTATAATCATACCTTGGACTTCCAAGCAAATGGGTTTAACAATAGTCTTTTGAAGCATATCTTTTTCATAAATAGAGTCCTCTGTATTCCCAGAACCTAGTACATTGTCTACATAAATCAAAAGGTATTAATTAATAAATAACATCAAAAAATATTTTTGTAGTGAATTGAAATAAAATGAATTCGTGTCATACCAGCTCCTTGGTTTGATGATTGCTAATGGGAAAAACAAAGCATATATTTTGCCTTTGCAATAGAAATATGTTAGGATAACTGAATAACCCTGATGAATGTGTGTAAACTCTATAGAAGGATGTGTGCTTATTAAATGTAGAAGAACCGATAGCATTAAAGGACACACTTCTGCAAAGTCTAATGAAATTACAGATTCAGAAAGAATTTTGGATAGTGTGCAACACAACACAGTCACAAGGGGGAAAATGTACACGTGGATCACACTTGCATTACTCATATCCCCAAGTCCAGTGGTTGGTGGGACGAATGGTGGGACAACCAGATAATATGTGTCTTCTGATGTAAATAAACATGAAGACCACATCACTTCTGTGAATTATCATATTACATGTCAAAGTATTTGACTCGACTACATGAAGCTTTCGATCTAACTCTAGTTTACTGGATATACATGAACTATAGAAACAACTCAAGTGATACAATGAGAAAGTGACAAATGACAGAAGGAAGAACACTCTGGAGGACCATCGGCCTGATCTCCTAAACTTAACCAGTGCTATTTCAAAGAGACGTAAGGAATACAACAATGCGTAGTCCTGGGTTGCATACAATATGGGGTCGGGGGAGAACAACGACAACAAAAACCTCAAAACACAGCTAAAAAGACTTCTGGGGACAATTAGGAGAATTTGAATATTGCCTAGCCATTAGATGAGATTAAAAAATTATTGAAAAGATGAATAATATTAACAACAAAGTTACATAGCAGCATGTTCAATATAGATTCATTTTACTGCAAAATTATAAAAGATCTCACAAGGTATAAATTAGTGTTAAAGAGGTATCCTGTGAGTAGTGAGATATATTTTTGTATTCTTATTTTTGTTCTGTGTACTTTATAATTTTCTAAAATATGCATATCTGCTTTTATAGTCATGAAAGGTGATTTTAAAAATACGATATACATAAAGTACTCTATTATGAGTATTCCAATGTATATATGGAGACTACCAAAAATTAAAAAGTACATAGACTAATGAATATGTTGAGTTCTTATAATTTGCTTAAGATCAGTCTATGAGTAGAATGGATTTTCAGTCCCAATTTTAATGTGTTCATTTTTTCTTAAGTCTACACTTTATTATCTTGGTACAAAAAGCAACAGCCATAAAAGAAAATTGATAATTAAATGAAACTACATAACTTTTGCAGTTTAAAAGCAATTGAGTGGCAAATGTTGAACAAGGGGCAAAATTTTACCACACAAACAACAGCTTAATAGCTTTAATAGATAAAAAGAGTCATTTTAAATCAACGAGAAAAATATATCTACCACCAAAAAAAGCAAATGATACTAACTGACATGTCTAAAAATGATGAAGTCATAGGCAAGAAAGCTTTGAGCTGAGGACACCAAGGACAGCTCCTAGACAAAGACGGGCAAAATTCAGTCTGTTAATTCAAACTAAATATGGCCTGAAAAGGACTCCGTTCTTCCATATTTGAGTCCTTGTGGATGAAATGCAACCTAACTTTATAGGTAGACAAGATTGAAAACCTAACTTTGGAGTATGCGCCTGTAACAACAGCTTAGTCTTGGCCAATCCCAGCGGCTGTACTTCAACCACTCATAGACTGCTGAGTGTTCAAAGTGTGTTCAACTAAGGTAAACACAGACCTGTAACCAATTCAGCTGTTCTCTGTTCTGTACCTCATTTTACTTTTTTTTTTTTTTTTTTTTTTTTTGAGACGGATTATTGCTCTGTTGCCCAGGCTGGAGTGCAGTGGCATGGTCTCGGCTCACTGCAACCTCTGCCTCCTGGGTTCAAGTGATTCTCCTGCCTCAGCCTCTGGAGGAGCTGGGATTACAGGCGCCCGCCAACAAGCACCTGGCTAATTTTTGTATTTTTAGTAGAGACGGAGTTTCGCCATGTTGCCCAGGGTGGATTCAAATTCCTGATCTCAGGTACTCCACCTGCCTTTGCCTCCCAAAGTGCTAGGATTACAGGCGTCAGCCACCTCACGTGGTCACGTCACTTTACTTTTTTTGTCTATAAATTTGTTCTGACCACGAGGCACCCCGGGAGTCTCTACGAATCTGTTGTGATTCTGGGGACTGCCCGATTTTGTGAATTGTTCATTGCTCAATTAAACTCCTTTACGTTTAATTTTGCTGAAGCTTTTCTTTTAACCAGTCTGAGCCTCTAAAATGAGGTTGCAAGCCGAGTGTGGTGGCGCATGCCTGGCCCTTAGTCCCAGCTACTTGGAAGGCTGAAACAGAAGGCCTGAGCCCAGGAGTTTATGACCAGCCTGGACAATATAGTGAAATGCAGTCTTGAAAAAAAAATAATTTGAAAATTAAAATAGAATGAAGTTGCAAGCTCAAATGTCTCCAGATTGGGAATGCACATGTGTGAATCGGGATCCACAGTGAGTACAAAGCAATGCGAGTTGGTGAAGTCTGGGTGAACTAAAGCATGTATGTATTACCTAACGACAGCCAAATCATTGTTATTTTTTAAAGCTGTGCTACTCTGATTTGGCCCGTGGGCCACCAGTTTGTGGTTTTGTATAGTTATTAAAAAGTAAAATGGTCTAAAGGAGCTCTGGAAAATACACTTCAGACAAAGAATCACATATTTTTTGGATGAAGACTGTAAGAGAAACTAAAGATATTAATGGTCTCACAGAGCAGAATTTTTTTAAAGTGCAAATGATCCAAGGGGCGTACTAGAAATTCACCCTGAAGATTTCAAATGAGTAAAAGGAGGAGACCTTTAGGGATTTTCAAGTAAACAGAGGCAAAACTGTAGAGACAGCTATCAGCTAGAAGGAAGAGAGTTAAAAGGGCATGACTGAGGGAAATAGAAGTTGAGAGAGCATGTTGTTTGCTGTAGACATTGACTATGAAAAGAACCAGAGCTGGTCGTGGTGGCTCACAGTTGTAATTCTAGCATTCTGGGAGGCTGAGGCGGGTGGATCACCTGAGGTCAGGAGTTCAAGACCAGCCTAGTCAACATGGTGAAACCTCGTCTCTACTAAAAATGCAGAAATTAGCCAGGCGTGGTGGAGCACCCCTGTAATCCCAGCCACTCGGGAGTCTGAGGCAGGAGAATTACTTGAACCTGGGAGGCAGAGGCTGCAGTGAGCTGAGATCATGCCGCTGCACTCCAACCTGAGCAACAGAGCAAGACCCTGTCTCAAAAAAAAAAAAAAAAAAAAAAAAAGAGAAAGGAACCAGAGCAATAGGATGATGGCTACAAGTTGGAGCAAAACTATAAGGTAGTTTTTCTCAAAGTAATAGTTATCATTTGTGGGGCCTGTAGGCCTGGCTCTAGCTACGTCTCCACACACATTCTCTTACAAAAACAGCCCTATACTGGGTTGCTAAGTGTCCCCCAAAATTTATGTTCACCCAGAACCTGGGAATATGACCTTATAAGGAAATAGAGTCTATGTAGCTGTACTTAGTTAAGATGAAGTCATACTGGCTTAGCCTAGTCTCTAAACTCAATGACTGGTATTCTTATAAGAAGGGCATATGAAGATGCAGACAGCTATACTCCTAGGGAGAGTGCCATGTGACCATGGAGGCAAAAATTGGAGTGATGCAGCCACAAGCCAAGGAATGCCACGAATGATATTCTGGAACCATCAGAATCTAAAAGGAAACAATGGAAGATTCTTCCCTGGAGTCTTCAGAGGGAACATAATTTTGCTGACACCTTGATTGCAGATTTCTAACCTCCAGAACCATGAGTGAATACATTTCTGTTGTTCCAAGTACCAGCACCCACTGTGGTAATTTTTTACGGCAGCCATAGGACACTAATACAAACCCCATTGTTGTCAGGGGAGAAGAGAGACACTGAACATGTTGGGATGGATTTAAATAAAAAGTCAATGTGATCCCAATAAGAATACCAACAACCTTTTTTTTGAAGCTAGACAAGTTGATTTAAGGTTTCTTAGTAAAAATATTCATGCAACAATAGCCATGAAAATAATGAATAACAAGTGAGGGAGATGGAATTAACCCTAACAGACAACCAAATGCCACGACTCCTCTAATTAAAAGAATGCAGTACTGGTACATGGAATAGGTTAAAAGTCCAGTAATAAACCCAAATTCATGTGGAAATTTTCTACCTGATTGGTCCTTTGTTGTTGTTGTTGTTGTTGTTGTTGTTATTTTTGTGTTGTTTACCTTTTTTCTGTGAATACACTTAGAAATAGGGCTTGGTGGTACAGCTAAAAGAATGGTTGATTTTCGAATGAATTCGGAGAGCTACAGAGTGCAGGAAAAGGTGGCACTCTTCTTCCATCAAAACAGCAGGGCCACTGATAAGGAACAAATCACTTAGAACAACAGATAAAAGTTATGGGAGGATGGAGCTAGCCACAGGTGGAGGTGTGGTTACCTCTGGAAATGAATATCCTGATAAATCAGAAGTAAAGAGGCTTGCAGCTGAAATGTGAGGGGCCTGAGGTCCCAGAGTCCATCAGCCAAGGTGTAGACTGGTCTGGAAGCCCAAATGAAGACTCAAGGCAGCACCATGTTTTTTCTTCCATGGCTTCCACATATGCAATGTGATGAGCAAATGGAGAATGGACACTAACTGGACTTTGCCCCTGGATTTCCTTGAGACTTCCTGGTGGACCTGAGGTGCCCAGGCCAGAGGCGGGGGATGGGGGCCTGATCTCAGGAAGGCCTGAGTGCCTGGAGTAGTACTAGGGAGAATACCTCTTGTCCTCCGTGCCATCCCATGCCGTGCTCTGTCAGGTATAATCACCTTGTCACTCATCCTGTCCAACTTATTTCTCCAATAGGAGTTACCACAGACAGTCTGAACTGAGACCATTTGCTCCAAACCAGTGCTGGGGAATGACTGGCTTTCAACCCAGCAATATCAGACACCTCTGCCTCTTTAAGGCTCAGATGCCACCTTCCTTGTGTAACTTCCAAAATTGTGGGAAGGATGTGTCTCTCATTCTCACTTTTTCTTTTAATGAATCAAAGACATTTATTAAGCTTTCTGCAAAGTGAGAGTGAGCAGAGGCTAATGTGGGTATTCAGACTTCAAAAGAACCTTTCAAATGTAGGGAGTAACTGACACCTCTGTGGACAAGTTAGTGAGAACTAGTTAGGAAAAATACTAATGATTTTCTGATCTAAAACCCTGTGATCTACCCTGTCAGAGCCTGAAACTTTTTCAGTTCACGTGCTTTGTTTTTCTTTTCCTCATTTCCAAGTCAGCGTTCTCAAGTGGTCATTCGAGTTACAGGATGGTGTTAAATAGCATACTTCAATGTGTGCAAACCTAAAATAATGCCAAATGTAACATTTTTTTCAGTTGTTTGAGAACGTGTGCTTGATCTTGAAATCATTTATAAACGATTTCATCCATTTGGATTTATTTGACTTTTTAGCACGATGAAATTAATTGCTGTTCATAAAAGTGTCATTTATTTATATATTCAACTATTGCCTAATTCATTAAATGAGAATAATTTTTGGTCTTTCTCTTCCTTCTGAAGTAATCCTACCTTCCTCAAAGAGACAACTGAGCAGCATAATGACCCCCCTTTGTTCTCCAACTGGAAGTGTCCTATCATTGACTCCTTTATTTACTTTCCTTTATTTACTAGGTCAATAAAGCTTTCATAGCTCTTTTCCTTGTTCAAACAAAAACAAATTCCCCTCTCTCACACCCTCATTTCACTTAGGAATTTGCTTTAGCCATAATTAGATTAAAGCTCCTGAAGTTCTATTCAGCTAACAATGTATGTTAGAAGGATTCTTAGCAAATAGTTTTCCAAAGCCTGTAATTTGCGTAGCAATGCAATCAGCTCATCTCTGGGATTTGCAGCAATGACTGGTGTTTAGTTCAGCATCATGCCTAAAAAGCATTCTAATGGGTTCAAAGTGACCATAAGTGCTATTTGCAAAGGCCTGAAAATTCTGGGTAATGGTACTCTGTGCAGGAAATCATTCTCTTAAGCTAATCCCACACACTCTGTTCATTTTGTCTGCCCAGGTTTTGCATGACTCTGCCTGGAATGTTATAACATTTTGTCAGGCTGCAAGCCAGTGACGTTGGTAGAACTTTTGGTTCATACTGGGAGATGCTTGACACAATCACCTCAACTAAGGCCAAGCAGAAAGTAGAATCAACTTTTTGAATAATTCGAAGTAAATAAACCATACCATCATCTTTGCCTTCCACTTACCTTTGACTGTGAAGAGAACACTGTCTAAACCTACAACCAATTGAATCTTGAGTTTGGAGTTACCTTTCAAATAAGTCACTGGATCATTTTAATTTTGTTAAACTGCATAATCAGTTCTTCTTTCAGCCAATATGACTGAGCTCATAGATTGGGTAAGGGTGCTGTAAGATTTACACAGGGACCTTTTTCCATACAAAACTGTCACAGATGAGGCCAAAACATCTGGGTGAGTCAGAAAAGTCAGTGAAAAAGAAAATCACTTGGCATTTGAGTTTCTTCCAATCACGGAGTAGGAGCATCTTGGTCTGTGCCAGTGCTGATCACGGGTCTTAATGTGAGTGTCCCATATGCCAGGGTTAACTTCTACAAGTTGACAAAACCAGTTAATTCAAGTGAGGTCCATTGAATGGCCATGTGCAAATAACACTTAATTGAAAAAACAAACAAGGAGAGTCTGCGTGTTTGGGGAGGGGCGGGCAAGAATAGCAGAGCAGAAGTCAGCCAAAACGAGTTGGTTTGAGAATTGAACTCTAAGCCCTAAATTCTCTTAAATGTAGGAAGCAAACGCGTAATCCTCATTTACCTGCACTTTCACATTACTTAATTCCTCAATTATTTTAGAGCTTCTTTAAGGCAAAAATTAAAGCTTACAGCTATGCCTAGCCGTAAAAAGCACTTAGTTAATGAACTGACTAGGAGGTATGCAGTTTTCTAATTGTTAACTAATTTAAGAGGATAAAGAAATCCTGTCGTAAGCTTTGAGACTAGTATTAACCCTTTGCCTCCTTCTGTCAATTCCCAGATTTGGGCCCAAGTCTTCACTCACACTGGGCTGTGGGGCATGTCTACAGGAGCTGCTGTGGCTGGCGACTGGCATATCTGCTTCCAGGAACTCATCCCCTTCTTAGGCTATAACCTAGGAGAGCCCAACAACCAGAAGATGAGGTCACTGGGGCAGGGAGAATAATGGAAGCAACACCATGGACTGTCCAGGATAATTAAATCTAAGCAATCTGTCATATCACCCCTCTACTTCCTCTGTTTATCACGCATAACCCACTCATTCTTTCCTTCCATAGGATTTTCTATTAGGTGGTCTTGAACTTGGAATGGCCCTGTAAAAGTCACTAGGGCAGTTGGAAATATTGGATTATCTCTTTTCTCCAGACATTTGGGAGGGTTATTGCACATGCTTAGGTGTGGCCATGGTTCTTGGTTTGACCAGGGAGGTATGAACGGATGTGATGTGGGCTACCTCCATGCAGAAACGTGAGGAGCCAGTGTACGCTTTACCAAGTGCCCTCTTCTTCAGCCTCCAGGGCCACCACCAAAGTTCCCTGTGGCAGTTGCTCCATCAACTGGGGCCCAGCCTAGGTGATGACATGGAGCAGAGTTCCTAGCCCACTGGTAATGGGCATGTAGCCTGAAAGGACTCATCTTTTTTATTCTTCCTTTCATATAAATCTCTGAAATTTGAGATTATTTGTTTCTATGGCACAAACATCTACCCTAATTGTCACATGATTCAGCCCTACCATTAGGCAAATCAATTTCTATTTTTTCCCCATTTCTTTTTTTTTTTTTTAATTTTAAGTTTCAGGGTACATGTGTAGGATATGCAGGTTTGTTACATAGGTAAACGTGAGGCAAATCAATTTCTAACAGGCTTGATTTACTCAAAGTGAGTCACTTTTAGTCCTAGTTTTAGGGGACTCACACTTTTTTATATGAATAAGAGGATTCCAGAGAATGATGATTTTAATAAAAGGCTAGATTAATTCATAGCGTCCCGGAAAGTTGATTTTTGCGGTTCGCTGGTGCTAAGGACCCACACATACACCTTGATTTTGGGTGTTTATTTCTTGTAATAAAACTTATTGTTTATGGTGGGGGTACATGCATTTTTCAATGCAATCTTGCAGTCTAGTTTGCCTCTGGTGATATTTGCACAAAGCCAGTGCTGCTTTCGTCTTCATTCATGCACACTTAAGCTCTCCTGCTATGAACTATCACATCCATATGTCCATATGAGCAAGACTTACATACTGGTTCTGACTGAAACTTGAGGTGAGGAGCAGAGGGAGAATTTTCTCATTATTCAGGCAGCAGGGTCAACTGAGCACCGGATATTTATAGATTATAATGTTTTATATAAGTTCGTTACTAGGGAGTATATCAAAAACAAGGGCCGTGGATTGCATTTTGCAATGCATACCTTTTCCTGTGCTGTCCTGGCTCATGCTCCAAGAAATGCAGTTGCTTTTGTCTGTGCTTTCAGTTACAAATTTGAATAGGGATCCTAGATATTTTAAGCTGCTGTAAATGCATGGAGAACAAAATGCAATCTGTGACATGATTATGACATTGTGAAGTTACTTCCATAAATTAACTAGAGCTGAGAAGAGAAATATGTTTTTAAAAATGAGATTGTGAATGGCCCATTTTTTAATTTTAAAATCGTCTTATTATTGTTGAAATGTTTTAATAATAGAAAGCAGAAGTTTCATAAAACATGAAAACAGCACAGGGTTTGAGTGAATTGGCATGTTCCTACTGTAAAATGATTCAAGTGGCTTGACCTTGGGTATTCAGTCCATCTCTGTCCTTCCAAACCTCCCTGCTCCCCAAACTCTCTTGAGACACTGGGATTATGGGAGGTTGTTTAACTGAAACTCATTCATCAAAGATCTGAGAGTGAGTGGGGTGGATCTGCTAATCAGTTTAGTCTTCCAAGTTAGTTGGAAACAGCTGATGTTTGCCACACTAGACTCTGGTTCCACATACACCCCTTCCAACGACTCTGCAACATCTCCATCAGAATGTGCATTTAGAGTAATGAATTTGTGTCATTAATATGTTGGGCATGTTCCATGGCTATAATGTATTCCACAAGAGAAAAGTCATCGCTGCAGACAGACATGTTTTATAGCTGCTGCTGATTTACAGGCTGGTAAAGCCACTCTTCAATTGCCCTTGAGGATAAGAAAGAGCAAGAAAAGCAGGGAGTGAAATCACCCAGATAGTGTCTTGGTCTCCTCTGATGTGAGGGATGAGAATGCAAGGACAGTGGGCACCTAAATAAACATCTTTTCCTTTTTGAGTGTCTCTAGCTCGGCTACTCCATTCTAGAATCTTGGTTTTCTTAGTATCTGTCAGGTATAGGGTTTTATTTTGCCAGCAGAGCAAGCTGGGACCATCTGACACCTGGAGTCTAGCAGACTAGGAGTGGACACACCACAAGGAGTTAGAATTAGAGGAACGTGTTCACTCATGAGCATGGAACAGAAGTCATTAACCCTTTGCCCTCCATTCAAGATCCTCACTTAATGAACGGCCAGGGCTGGCTAGAACAGAGATTGGGCTGGCAGAGAGTGGGTAAATTAAGAGGACAGAACTATGGAAACCATGGGACCTAAGTTTTCAATGAAAGGGAGAATCAATATGTGTGGATCACCTACTATATGATCAACCAATATTATTAGTCACCGACTATGAAACAGGCATGTTCCTTAATCTTTATAATGACCCTATACAATTGGTAATACCTTTATTTTATGGAAGAAAAAATGGAATATGGTGGTTGGATGACTTATGTGAGATCAAAACAAACTCTTCTTTACCCACAATTGTATTTCCCAATTCCATTGACATCCTCCACCTCCTTGCTTTCTCAGGCCCTTTCAGGAACCAGAACTTCTCGTTCTTTTGCTTATGGGTTCTATTCATAAACATGCCTAGATTTTCTTGCCCCTAGTAGTCAGACATGATGATAAAAATTCCATCAGGACAGTGTCAAATTACAATTTATATTCTCCTTTCTCCCACTCCTAGTCCCACAGCCCAGGAATCACCAAATTAAACTATTTCTTTTGAACTTTAAATAATTTCTTAGACCTGTGTTTCCTAACTGGTCATCTTTAGAAAATGTCTGCAGATTTCCTATCATGAAAAATTAAATTTCAATACCCTTGCCATAATTGCAATAATCTTCTGCTTTTAAATTCTCAGTTCACCTCTTCTTGGTTATCACCTGGGCTTTACAATAACAAATCAATATTTCTTGATCTACCAATTTTAGGTAGCCCTTCTTAACTTGCTGTACGTGATATGAATTCTTTAGCCCTGTTCCATTTTCTCTCTAACTCATCTCCTGAACTTACTCCCACCCTGCATTCACTGTGTCATTGATTTTACATTGCCACAAACGAAGGCTTCTGTATTTCATTCTGAACCGAAAAGTCCTTAGTGGTTTGTCTATAAATGGATTTTTAAAATTGAGTACCCGTAATTCACATGTAACGTATTATTATTGTGAAAATATCATTTACTGCAGAACCCAGTAGTGAGTTTAATTCATGGAGATGGAAACTCTGTGGCATTAAATATGTGTCACCTAGAATAGGTTTCAAAAATTGCAGGTTGAGAGGGAAATAAGAAACTGACCTATGTTTTGTATTTTTATTTATTTATTTATTTTTTTGAGATGGAGTCTTGCTCTGTCACCCAGGCTGGAGTGCAGTGGTGCAATGTCCGCTTACTGCAAGCTCCACCTCCCTGGTTCAGGCCATTCTCCTGCCTCAGCCTCCCAAGTAGATGGGACTACAGGTGACCACCACCACACCTGGCTAAGTTTTTTTTTTTTTTTTTGTATTTTTAGTAGAGACGGGGTTTCACCATGTTAGCCAGGATGGTCTTGATCTCCTGACCTCACGATCTGCCCGCTTGGGCCTCCCAAAGTGCTGGGATTACAGGCGTGAGCCACCGTACCTGGCCTGTTTTGCATATTCTTATAGTTAATATTATAATTTTTATCTTTTAATTGAAATTATCCAGCTTTCCTATTTTAATTTTATAGGAAATTGTTCTTGACAGTACTCTTAGAGCCCTTGAGCTGTCAGTCAGGTTTGGATAACTTGCTTTCTAAAACCACTGCAAAGGGGTTATTCTAGAAATTTTTTTTATTGTACTCCTGGGTTTGGTCTGCTCTTGTATCTAACTCACTCACCCGTTTTTCCTCATTCTCTCTCTCTCTTTGTCTGTCTCTCTCTCTCTCTCACACACACACACACACACACACTCACACACGCACACACACACACCCCACACAGATTCCTTTATCATTTTGTTGATGTACATCTTGATGTGTAAGTGATAAACTTTTGAGCCCTTTCTGTCTGGGAATATCTGCATTTTTTCCTTTTTCTTAGTAGAGTGATTTCCTTGTATATTTTTTTGTACAGAGACTTCCTCTACTATAATTTAAGCAAACAACCTTCCCTTTTTTCCAAAACTTTGAAAAGTCTTTAGTCCACTGCTGTGCTCCATTCCCTAAACCTGCCCCCATTATAAATGCTTTCATAAATCCACCCCATGCTCTTCAGTAAATTACTAGGAAAGAGAAGGAAAATGTGTGCTCAGTTCAATTTCTTGAACCATAAACCCTCCAGCCAATGCATAATATGGTACAACAATCATGAGTGCCACTTGAACTTTGATACCTCTAAATAAATAGCCAATTTGATGTCTAATGAAACCAATTTACAATCTTTTCTATTATTTCTATTAGCAGACAGTCACTACATTCACAGTAAATTCAAAACACTTAATAGACTTAAGCTATTTAAATACTCACTTCTTTACCCTCACTGTCCTTAGTTTTCAAAGCAAGTAAAAATGGTAACCTCCTTTAATCGAAATTTTTAGTAAAATTGTATTTCACTTAGGATTTTATTGATTAGCTACCCAGCTCCACTGGGGCTGCCCCCAAAATTAGTATTTTTCTTGGCAGTTCTGGAGTTCTGATGGGTCCATCAGAATCTAGCTACCTGGGGGAGAATGGAGACAGCAGGTTGAGCTGTTAGATACCACAATTCCTCCCACTTATCATGGCTCAGCACAGAACAAGGAGATAAAAACCACAGCTTCTCTCTGGGGTGGAAAAGAGTTGGAAGAGTCCCTCATAATTTCTGGCTGGGCTTACCGGTGGTAGTTTTCTCTTGTACGAGACCAGTTTGTGAAGACAGGAAGATGTGCCTCTTTTATCTAATACACAGACATCAACACAGAGAGTCAAGGAAAATTAGGAACTAGGCTAAGACGTTTCAAACAAAGGAGCAAGATCAGTCTCCAGGAATCAACCCTAATGAAATGAAGTTATATGATTTACCTGACAGAGAACTAGAAATAACTCTCATAAGGCTGCTCACTGAGGCAAAAACTACGATGCAGGAGTAAAGGAAGAATTTCAACAAAGATAGAAAATATAAAAAGGGCTGGGTGTGGTGGCTCACGCTTGTAATCCCAGCACTTTGGAAGGCCAAGGCGGGCGGATCACGAGGTCAGGAGATCGAGACCACGGTGAAACCCTGTCTCTACTAAAAATACAAAAAAAAAAAAAAAAAAAATTAGCCAGGCGCGGTGGCGGGGGCCTGTAGTCCCAGCTGCTCAGGAGGCTGAGGCAGGAGAATGGCGTGAACCCGGGAGGCAGAGCTTGCAGTGAGCCGAGGTCAAGATCGCGCCACTGCATTCCAGCCTGGGCTACAGAGCGAGACTCTGCCTCAAACAAAACAAAACAAAACAAAACAAAACAAAGAAAATATAAAAAGGTACCAAATAGAAATCATGGAGCTGAAGAACGTGATAGCTGAACTGAAAAAAAAAAAAAATTACTAGAGGGTTTCAGAGAAAACTAAATAAGGCAGAATAAATCAGTGAACTCAAAGACAGGTCGCTGAAAATGCTTCAGAGGTGTAAAAGTTTTTGAAAAATATATAAAAGTGAAGGAAATTTTAGAGATTTATGGGACACCATCAAGCAAACCAATATATACACTGAGGAGTTCCAGAAAGAGAAGATAAAGAAAGGAACAGAATGTGTATTCAAAGAAAAAATGGCTAAAACTTTCTCAAATCTGGGGAAGGAAAAAGATGCTATATACAATGAACCTGAAGAAATCCACAGTGAGACACATTATAATCATATTGTTAAAAAAAAATCAAAGAGAATTTTGAAAGTAAGAAAACTGGTTTGTCACAAATAAGAGAACCTCTGTAAGACCATCACTAGATTTTGCAGCACAAACTTTGCAGGCCATAAGGGAGTGGGATGCCATAAAGTGAGGAAACAAAACAAAACAAAAAATCAACAATACTATATCCAGCAAAGCTGTTCTTCAGAAATAAAGGAGAGATACAACTTTCTCAGACAAATAAAAACTGAGGGAGTAGACCTACCTTATAAGAAATGGTAAAGGAAGTTTTTCAAATTGAAACAAAAGATGCAAAATAGCAACACAATAGCATAAGCAAGTATGAAATTTGTTAGTATAGATAAATATATAGAAATGTGCAGAATATTCTAATACTGTGATTACTTATAATTCTAGCATAAAAGTTGAAAATCAAAAGTATTAAAAATAACTATAAATAAAAATATGTTAAAAGATACACAATACAATTAGATGCAGACTGTGACAACAATAACATCAAGTGTAAGTGCAAAGAGTTAAAGTGTAAAGTTGTGTGTCATTGACCTTGAGTTGTCATCAGCTTAAACAGACTATTATAACTATAGGATAGTTTATGTAAGTCTGAAGATAACCATACATGGATATGCAAAAAATCAATAGAACTTACACAAAAGAAAAATAAAACAGTCAAAGCATATCAATACAAAATAATCAACAAAATATAAAAGAAGACAGCAAGAGACAAAAAGACAGCAAAAGAACTACAAAAGTGACAAAAAACAACCAATAAAATGTCAATAGCAAACCCTTCCGTATCAAAAACTACCTTACAAGTAAATGATTTAAACTCTCTAATCAAAATAAATAGATTGAACAAACTGATTTTTTTAAAAAAATAACAAGACAAAACTACATGTTGTTTAAAGAAATTCACTTTAAATTTAAGGACACTCATAGGCTGAATTTTAAGGGATGGAAAAAGAAAATATTGAGGGCAAATGGTAACAAAAAGACAGCAGATGTGTCTATACTTATATCAGACCAAATAGACTTTAAGTCAAAAACTTTCCAAAAGAGACAAAGAAGGACATTTTATAATGATGAAAGGGTCAATCCATCATGAGAATAGAACAATGATAAATACGTATGAACACAGCATCAGAAGATGTAAATATATAAAGCAAACACTGATGGTAGTGAAGAGACAAATAGACAGAAATATAATAGTAGTAGGAATGATTCAATACCTTAATTTCAATAATTGACAGGACATCCAGACATAAAATCAATAAGAAACTTGAATAATACTATAAACCAAATAGATTTAACAGACGTATGTAGAATATTCTCCCCAACAACTGTAGAATATACATTTGTTTCAAGCACACATTAATTTTACTCCAGAGTAAATCAACATTAGGTCACAAAACAAGTTCTAACAAATTTTAAAAGATTGAAATTATACCAAATGTCTTTTCTGACCAAAATAAATAAAATTAGAAAACAATAACACAAGGAAAATTGAAATATCCACAAGTATGTGGATATTAAATAATACACTCTGGAAGAAACTTTGGGTTAAAGTGGGGGGGAAATCACAAAACAAATCAGAAAATACTTCAGGGTAAAATACATACCAAAACTTATGGGACACAGCAAGAATAATACTTAGAGGGAACTTCATATGATAGAGGTCTATATTTAAAAAGATCTCAAACAACCTAAAGTTACATCTCAAGGAACTAAAAAAAGAGCGAACAACGTTCAAAGTTAGCAGAAGGAAGGAAATAAAAAAGATTAGAACAGAAATAAATAAAATAGAAAAATAGAAAAACAATAGAAAAGGTCAATAAAACTTAGAGTTGTTTTTTAATAAGAAAAACAAATGACAAAAATGTAGCTAAACTAAAAAAGAAAAAGAAGTTTCAAATAAATAAAACAAAAAATGAAATAAAAGACATTACAACTGATGTCACAGAAATAAAAATGAGTATGAGATTATTGTAAAATATTGTATGCCAACAAACTGGATAACATAGAAAAAAATGGATAAACTCCTACAAACATACAATTTACCAAGACTAAATCGTGAAGAAATAGAGAGTCTGAACATACCAAAGATGAGTAAGGAGATTGAATCAGTGAATAAAAACCTCCCAGTAAACAAAAGCCCAGGTCCTATTGGCTTCACAAGTGAATTCTACAAAACATTTTAAAAAGAAATTGACATGAATCTTTCTCAAACTCTTCCAAAAAATTAAAAGAAGGTGGAACTTCCAAACTTATTTCCTGAGGGCAACATTTACTTAATACTGAAGCCAAAGGTACTACAAGAAGATAAAATTACAGATAAATGTTCCTAATGAACATAGATGCAAAAATCTTCAACAAAATGCTAGCAAATTGAATTTGACAGCACGTTAAAAGGATCATACACCCTGAGCAAGCAGGATTTATCCCTGGTATGCAAGGATAGTTTAACATATGTAAATTAATAAATGTGATACTCCACATAAACATAATGAAAGATAAAAGTTATATGGTCATCTCAATAGATACAGAAAAAGTATTTAACAAAATGCAACATCTTTTTATAATAAAAACTCTCAAAAAAAAAGTTATAAAAGGAAATAGTCACAACATAATAAAGGTCATATATAACAAGCCCAGAGCTAACACCACATTCAACAGTTGAAATACAATATCCAAAATATATAAGACAGAGAGAAAGAAAGAAAGAAAGAAAGAAAGAAAGAAAGAAAGAAAGAAAGAAAGAAAGATTTTTCTCCAAAATCAAGAAATCAGGAATGAGACAAGAATGCCCATTTTTGCCACTTCTTTTCTATGCATTACTGGAAGTCCTAGATAGAGCAACTTGGCAGCAAAAAGAAAGAAAAGATACCCAAATGAGAAAGGAAAAAATAAAATATTCTATGTTTGTAGATTTTATATATAAAAAATGCTGAAGACTCTATCAAAACACTTTTGGAACTAATAAATGTAAAAGTTGCAAGATACAAAATCAACATTCAAGAATTAGTGGCATTTCTAAACACTAACAACAAGAATAAATGAAATTATTTCCTTCATTTTTTTTGGAACAAAACTTAGCTAAACTAATTAAAAAGAAAAAGAAGTTTCAAATACATAAAATTTAAAATGGAATATATTTTTTGGAAAGAAATGTAGGGAATCATTTCATTTACAATAGCATTTAAAAACCATCAGATACTTAAGAATAAATTTACCCTAGAAGATAAAAGATCTACACAGTAAAACTATAAAATATTGAGGAGAAAATTAAATATGACACAAATAAATGGAAGGAATCTGTATTCCTGTATTGGTAGAATTAATATTCTTAAAACGTCCATACTGCCCTATGAGATCATGAGATCTACAGATTCACTGCAATCCTTATCAAAATTCCAATGGTATTTTTCACAGAAATAAAAATCCTAATGTCATAAAGAACCACAAAAGATCCTCAACAGTCAAAGCAATCTTCAGCAAAAAGACAAAGCTGGAGACGTCACAGTATCTGATTTTAAAATATGCTACAAAGCTATAGTAATCAAAATAGTATGGTACTGGCATAAAAGCAGACAGATGGACCAATAAAACAATAAAGGGCCCAGAAATGCATCCACACATTTATTTCTAATGATCTTTGACAAATGTTATGGAATTGAGAAAGAATAGTGTCTTTGATAAATGGTGTCAGGAAAACTGAATATCATATTCAGAAAAATTAAATTGGACCCTTATCTCACACTGTATACATAATCAATTCAAAATTGATTAAAGACTTAAATGTAAGACCTGAAACTATAGAAGTATTGGAAGAAAATTTAGGGAGAAAGTTTCATGACATTGACATGGACAATGATTTCATAAATATAAAAGTGCAGGTAACAAAAGCAAAAATAGACAAATGGGATGAAATCAAACTAGAAACCTTCTGTACATCAAAGAAAATTCTCCAGACACCATACAGAATGGAAGAAAATATTTTACGAAGCATACATATGATAAGGAGTCAATATCCAAAATATATAAGGAACTCAAACAACTCAATACTATTTAAAATTGGTCAAAAGACCTGCATAGAATTTCTCCAAAGAAGACATACAAATGACTGCTAGGCATATTAAAAGGTGTTCAACGTTACTAACTGTCAGGGGAATGTGAATTGAAGCCACAATGAGATATCACCTCATACCTGTTAGGATGGCTATGATCAAAAAGACAAGATAACAAGTGCTAGCAAAAATGTGGAAAACAAGGAAACCCCAATGCACTTGTGGTGGGAATGTAAATTGGTAGAGCAACCCCACTTCTGAGTATATATCCTTAGAAAATAAAGTTAATATCTCAAGTAGATATCTACATTCTCATGTTCATTGCAGCATTATTCTCAATAGCTAAGATATGGAGTTAATGTATGTATCCACTGACAGATGGCTGGATAAAGAAAATACATATATATCTCTATATATCTACACATGTTTATATATTAGAATGGTTGAAATTTGGTGAGAGGTAAGTTGGGGGTTCATTATACAATTCTCTCTAATTCTGTGTATGCCCATAATAAATACTTAAAAATATTTAACTTGCCACAAACTAAATTACACTTGTTGCTAAATTTGAACAATTAATTTTAATAATAAAAGGAAGAAATCCTTTCTTACCTCAGTGTCCTAGTCTCCCATAGTCTCATCAAATCATTTTACATTTTCACATGTAGGGCTTTGATCTAACTTAAGTTTATTTTTGTGCATACTGTGAGGCAGATATATAGATATATGGATAGGAATCTTTGTATATAACTTAATATGTTAATATCAAATTACAAAGTGATTATAATTTTCAAAACTCAAAAAATATTAAATAATAAATTAAATAATAAAAATATCTTTTATCTTTTCCCCCACTTAATTAAAACATCTCCTTAATCATATAACAAAGTCTCGTAAAGCTTTGGGTCTATTTTATACACTTTCCTCGGCACCTTCAATCTGTTTGTTTACCTCTGTGCTGGCATTATGATTCTTTTTATTCTTATTTTTTATTTTATTTTTTTGAGGCAAGGTCTCAGTCTGTGGCCCAAGCTGAAATGCAGTGGCACAATAACAGCTCACTACAGCCTTGACTTCCTGGGTTCAGGCAATCCTCCCACCTGAGCCTCCTAAATAACTGGGACCATAGATACGTGCCATCATGCCCAGCTAATTTTTTTTTCTTTAATTTCTCATAGAGACAGGGTCTCCCTGTGTTGCCCAGCTGGTCTCAAACTCCTGGGCTCAAGCAGTCTTCCTGCCTCAGGTTTCCAAAGTGCTGGGATTACAGGCATGAGCCACTCACTGCACCCAGCCTGGCTTTATAACAATGTTTGGTAAGTCAAATTCTCTGTTTTTTCTTTTTCCCGAAATTGTATTGTCTCTTCTTGACTCACTATACTTCCGTAGAAATGTGAAAAGTTTCCTCATTTTAAAATAAATACTATTGGAATTATTTTTTCCCACTGTAATTGTAGGTTGCCTTGAGAACTGACATCATTACAATATCGGAACTTCACATCACTGCGTAAAGATATGCTATATTTTGCCGTTTCTTCAGCTCTTCTATGTTTCTGTGGTATGAATTCCTAAAAGTGAATTGCTTGATCAAAGAATTTACTCACCTTAGGCCGGGCGTAGTGGCTCATGCCTGTAATCCTAGCACTTTGAGAGGCTGAGGCCAGTGGAACACCTGAGGTCAGGAGTTTGAGACCAGCCTGGCCAACATGGAGAAACCTGTCTCTACTAAAAATACAAAAATTAGTTGGGCGTGGTGGTGCATGCCTGTAATCCCAGCTACTCAGAGTCAGGAGAACAGCTTGAACCTGGGAGGCAGAGGTGTAGTGAACTGAAATCACACCACTGCACTCCAGCCTGAGTGACAGAGCAAGACGCCGTCAAAAAAAAAAAAAAAAAGAAAGAAAAAGAAAAAGAAAAAGGAAAAAAAAGATTTACTCACCTTAAATTTAAATAAATATCTCTAAATTGCCCTCCTCAGATTTTATATCAATTTGTATTCCCATTGGTAACCTACAAAATTGTTCCAAACATCTTATTTAAATGCAAGTAAAACTGCTATGACAAATGCTGCTAGCGAAAAATTAATTTGCTCCTTTACCTTAGTAAGAATAACTTGTCATAGAAACTTTGATTCTAGCCTGTGCTTTGGCCCGCTGGTTTAAAGATGAATCCGCAAGCCTTCCTTGCAACTTAATCCCGTGTGATGAATCTCTGGCCAATCAGATGTAAGTTGAAGTGTTACCTGACAGCTTCCATAAAAACCTTGTTCTAAGACCTCTGGCTTGTGCTCTTGGCCTCTTTTCTTCTCCCTGTCCTCCATCTCTTTTCCTGGGAGTGTGACACTGTGGCTGGAATTCTAGCCATGCTCTTAGTCTTTCAGGATGAGAGTTTGTGGACTCATAAACCGAAAGGAGTCTAGTTCCCTGATGAGTTTGTGGAGCCACCTGACCTGACCCTGACTGTCTGCCTTCATGACTTTGTTTACCTGAGAAATAAACTACCCCCTTGCTTAAGCCAAGCCAAAGATAATCCTAACTCATGCAGAACTTAGTATCTGGAAGTGCTAAGTGGTAATAACAAAGCCTAAAATATGGCACTAGTTTGTTAGAGGAAGTGATGAAACAGACATGGCAGCTGGGAAATTTGTAATCTCTGAAAGTGGTAGGGATACATTTGGTCAAAATGTTGCCTGCAGACTACAAGCTGACTGAAGTTATATTGTTAGGGCAAATGGTCCAAAAATCCCAGAATAGTTTCCTTGGTTGGCTACTTCTTGCCACTTTCAGCAAAGTTCTACTAGAGAGGGATCAACAAGGGGACACCTACCCAGTCTGAAAACATGGAGAAAAAGGACTATATCCCTGTAGGCATGGAGTCCTTGTTCTACAGCTCTCACTAACTGCCCTGAAATTTGCAGCCTTGCAAGAGAGAGAACGCCAAATGCCTCTGTACCTGTGCATAGGAAATTATGCTGAGTGGCTGTGAAACCGCAGTCTTTGCAGAAGACAAGCTTGCTGTTCTGCCACACAAAGACTGTGGGCCTAATTGCAAAGAGAGAATGAAGACACTCCCACCCTCATTTGCCCATCATTTCAGATGCCTCATCAGTATCCAGGTTGCATCCTGATGGGCTGAACACACAGACCAGTAAATAAAACCCAGGGGTATCAGGCTGAACCACTTCCTGTGTACGAGACTGTAGGCTATGATTACTCACACCTACAATTGCCTGAAAGCAAGTACTCCAAAACCCTACTACACTTTTAACATAGTGATATTGCCAAAGAATCCTGAATCTGCCTGCAAAAGGCTGGCAACTATAAATACAAACGGCTCTCCATGTTTGTAGGTTCCACATCTGCAGATTCAACCAGCCATGGAAGGAAAATACTAGAAAGAAAACAATAAAGAATAATAATGCAATAATAAAAAATATATAAATTTTTTAAAACATAGTATAACAACTGTTTGATGGCATTTACAGTGTATTAGGTGTTATAAGTAATCTAGAGATGATGTAAAGTATACAGGAGGATATATGTAGGTTATATGAAAATATTACACTATTTTACATCAGGAACTTGAGCATATGAAAATTTTGATATGTGGGGGTTCTGGAACCAATCCCCCATGGATACCAAAGGACAACGGGACTCCAACAATCCCTGGGCCTCTTAACTTGCATTAGCAGAAAGTGGTCTGGAAAGCTGGACTGCCTTCAAGAAGGATATGTGTTAAAAATGATCAGGTCAACTTCAGATGGACCTTTGGAGGAGTATGTACAAGAACAAATCAAAGAGGTGGAAATCAGGGGTCTGGGGCCATGAATGACAATGAATGTTGGATGGGAACATTCTTCCCAGAGCCCAGCACAAGCAATATTCTCCAACCAAGGAAGGTTCTCCACTTCCACACTATTTATGCCTAGCAGCGTTTGATCATGGCTAGAAACTAATGACTGCTGTAGTTTTCATTCTCCCATTTTTCAAGGTGGGTGATTTCTTTGTCATTCCTTGTGTATTATGCTGCGTTAAGAGCTAACTTACCTTTGAATATAGAACTTGCCAGTCTACAAGAAGCAGCACATGGCAATGGAAATAGAAGACTGCAGATCCTAGACTTGCAGCTAGAGGCAGCAATCTGTGTTTACTGGTTTGAAGATGAGCATGAATGTATTCTTTCCATTACAAGGCCTCCCATGAGTATTTTAGTAGCCAAAATGGTGAACGATGGCAGAGAAGTCAGTTTCTATTCTCCCCTGCTTTCTTAGTAATAATATCTTACATTTTGGGCTGAACCTCCATCTCTCAATTGCCTTTGCATTTAAGTTTCAACACATGTTTAAATTCCAGTCAATAATATGTGAAGGAGACTACTTTCTGAGAAATGTCTTTAAAAGATTGCTGACATGTGACCTTTGCTCCTTTTCTTTTTTGTCCCTTCTTTTGTCTTGATATCTAGAACTCCGATATGATCATTGTAGTTATGGCCTTTATCTTTGATCATGAGAAAAAAGTCTCTTTTCCTAGCGATGGTGGACGTACTCATTGAAAAGATCATTGGTTTCACTTAACTCTATTGTAACTCCCTCAGTAAACCAAGGCTGCCTACCTCTTTTACATAAGAGGCAAATAGATCTCTAAGTTTTTTAAGCCACTATAACTTTTAGTTAATGGCAGCTCACCTAATCCTAATTTACACACTTCCCAAGCAGCCCCTGCATTATGCAGTACGCGAATGGTGGGAAGGAAGAAAGAGGAGACAAGGAAAATGAAATTATGCTAAGGAGTCATTTGATTTGTACCTGACTCCCCATATTTCCTTAATGAAATACAGAAATCCCAAAGCGGAAACATACAAAACATATAAACGTATTCTCTTCTGTGCCGCAAGGTCTGCTGAAAGGGACTCAGTGCTCTGGGACATCCTAGGCCCACCGCTTCACGGAGGCTCAGCCTGGAGCACGGGGCGATGCAACAACATGGCAAGTTAGGACAGCTGGCTCTGAGCGGGGCTCCTCGGTCTGTGGGGCCTTTGGGTTGACAGGAAGTCATTTTCTCCAGATGGTGCCTTGTGTTTCAAAGGCACATTTTGAGGCCTCAGCAACTGATCAAAAAGATGACTGAATGTTGTTCTCTGTGTGTGATAGTGGGGTGTAGAGCTGCAGGAAGTGGCTCTGCTGACTTCTGAAGTTCGTCTTACACGGTTTTCCTTTTGGAGCTCTTTCTTTCTTTCCTTCTTTCTCTCTTTTTAATTGCTACCTCCTTCCTCCCTCCTTCCTTATCTACTCCCATCTCTCCCCACCCCGGCCCCACCACCCCACACACAGTTCTCTCTCAAACTTGAAGCTCTGGCTCCAGCTTGCCAGTAAGGCATTGACATCCCTTGGCAGTAAAAGATTTGGAACTTCTCACTGACTGCTGCTTGGACCAGTGCCAGCAGTCCTTGACCACTGGGCAGAGATGCGAACGTGTTAAAAATGTATGTTTGTTTGTTAAATGTTTAAGAGGAGAAAACAAAAGCATGGAAACTACTAGCAAAATTTGCTTACGTCAGCTCTTTAAATTGTCTAGGCTGTTATCCAGCTAAACATGACACTGAACCCCAGCGGCCTGGATGCGCCCTACCAGGGAAGGGGATGAGGTAGTCTTTTGCACAGCAAATCTAGAATCACTGGACAGTTTCAAAAGTTGATCTGAATGTTCCCCTCATCTCCACACAAACTGTCATTCTCTAATCCCATTGTTTATTGATTTTGATGGGAAAGACAATAAGGATTGAATTCAAGTGAGGAAGTACACAATTTCCCATTATCCTCACATCCGGTGGCTGAAGTGCTACGAGACATTCCCAACTGATGCATTGTCTGGCATAACTTTGCTTTGGTCGATCCTCCTCAATTCTGCTGAAGTAATCTTTACAAAATTATATACGTATATGATCACGTGACTCCTTTGGCCAGATCCTTCTACTGCTCCCCATGCTCAATAAGCACCATGCAAGGCCTAAACCCCACATATTTTCACAAACACACTCCCACCCACACACCTACCGAGGAAATCTGCATTCCAGTCACATCGAATTTCTCATCCCTCTTAAAATATTACATGCTATTTCGTGGCTCCTTACTATAAAATGTTAGAATGATTAACTAGTATGTCCAAAGTTACATGACTTGGAAGGGGTAGGGCTGAGAGTTAAATACAAGCAATGACTCTAGATAGCATGCACCTTTTCACTGAGCTATTTATCGTGCTCACCAATGACATATGGATGCGTAGGTTGTTTGCCATTTTTTTTAGGTAATGAACAAAGCTCCAGTGAACAACAATGGTTACTCAATTACTTAATGCCTCCATGATAGTTTCCCTAGAATAAATGCTAATTTATTTACATGCGATTACCAAATCTAAAGATGCTAAATGTTGACACACCCTTGCTGGTGGGCAATTTTATAATGCATATTCTTTAATCTTTTAAAATCTGAATATAGAATACAGAAAAACAGTATCATTATTTTGACTTATATTTCTTTGACTCCCAGAAAAATTGGACTTTTTAATCCCATGTGACTTTGTCTACTTATGTTTTTGTTTTCCGGTATTAAACTTTGCCTTTTGTGTAGACTGGAAAACTCTTTATATATTAAGAATATTATTTGCCTGAAATGTCATCAGCATACTTGTGGCAGCTGGTAAGACTGTCTTTTAATCTTTTATTTTATTTTATTTTTTTAAATATCACTGTTGGCTAAAACAAGGACTGTCCATGTAGAGTGACTGTCAACAGGCAGGATGCTTGTATTGGCCTTAATTCTTATTTAACAGCAAAATCCATTTCACACTCCTGCAGTGAATAGCCACATTGACATAGGCAGCTCTATTCACTGGACAACTCTTATCTACTAACGGGCATTGTTTACCACATTGCTTGGTTCTTTAATATCTACGCCTGTCTATAAAATATACTGCATTAGCCAACATGCTCTTCTGAGAGATTCTTTCCATCTCTTACTTTTGCGAATCATTATCTTTTATTAATCCACAGATGTTTGGTGTCTGTTGTGTTCTAGACATTGCTCAATAAACAAAACACAAACATCCTTCTCCCCATGGAATTACATCCTGGTAGGATTTATTATTATTGATAACAAATACTAAGCTTAATAAATAAATATATAGAAAAATTATATTTTTCAATATTATCAATATTATTATTGATAACAAATAATAAGCTTAATAAATAAATATATAATAAAATTAAAGCAGAATAAGGGGGTTAAGGAATAAATATAGCTAGGCATGTGTTGAAATATTAATAGGATTGAATATTTTAATAGAAAAAGACGAGAAGAAGAAGAGAGAGAAAGCCATACAAATACCTAACAAAGGAAAGCTCCAGGTAGGAGAAGTTGGCAGTACAAAGGCCCTGGGGTGGGAATAAACCTGGTATGTTTGAGGAACGACAAGGAGCTCCATGTGCTAGAGAAGAATGAGCAAGAGGGGAATGAGTAGGAGATGTGATCAGAAAGGTAATCAGTGGTCAGATATGTGGGGTCTTTTGGGTTACTATAAGGGGCGTGTGTTGTGCTTGAAGGAAATGGGGAGCAACTGAAGGCTTTAGAGCAAAGGAATGATATGGTGTCACTCCCATTTGAACAGGATCACTCTAGTTTCTGAGATTGAAAATAGAGGGAGTATGTAGAAGGCCTATGTAGTAATCATGTTGAGAGATGACGTCGGCTGGGACCGTAGCGCTGGTAATGGAGGTATTGAAAAGCAGCTAGGGTGAGGTTGTGGAGAAAAAGGAATACTTACACACTGTTGGTGGGAGTGTAAATTAGTTCAGCCATTGTGGAAGGCAGTGTGGCGATTCCTCAAAGACCTAAAGACATAAATACCATTTGACTCAGCAATCTTATCATTAGGTATATACCCAAAGGAATATAAATTGTTCTATTATAAAGAGACATGCATGCATATGTTCACTGTAACACTATTCACAGTAACAAAGACTGTTTCCTTTGCAGGGACATGGATGGAGGTGGAGGCCAGTATCGTTAGCAAACTAACAGAACAGAAAACCAAATACTGCATGTTCTCACTTATGAGTGGGAGCTGAATGATGACAACATGTAGACAAACAGAGGGAACCAACACACACTGGGGTCTACTGGAGGATGGAGGGTGGGAAGAGAGAGAAGATCAGGAAAAATAACTAATGGGTACTAGGCTTAATACCCGGGTGATGAAATAATCTGTACAACAAACCCCCACGACACAAGTTTACCTATGTAACAAACCTGCACGTGTACCCCTAAACTTAAAAGTTAAAAAAAAAAAAAGAAAAGAAATGTTGCCAGGGTTCCGGATGTGTACTGACAGAAGAGCCAACACTATCTCTTGTTACATTGGGCGTAGGATGTAAGAGACAGAAGAAAATATCTTCCAAGATGGCAGTTCTCATGCTCAGTCCCCACAGCCGCCTTCTTTGCTCTTATTTCCTGTAGCTACTGGCCGAGTCAGAGCAGAGGGTTCGAGAATTGTCTGGGAAACCAGCATTCATGGGAGAAACGCAAAGCTTTCCCGTTTTCTGCGTGGTGTTTCGACACAAGGAGTGAGGAAGGAAGAGGATGTATTCTTACTTTTTGCCAGTGGTATTTTTTCCGAGAAACACGAACACGTCATGAGGCAAACTCTTTCTGATGCCTGTGTGTTCTTACTTTTTGCCAGTAGCATTTTTTTCAACGAAAAACAACGAAAGTGTCATGAGGTAAACTCTTTCTGATGCCTGCCCAAGCAGCTCCAGCTGCCTTGCAGAGTCCTGGCTAGGCTGGCTGGCCGTTAAGTCCCAGTGATTCCAGGCTGGGAGCTGTCATCTGTGTGTGTGCTCTGTTGTCTTCATGTGACTTTCAGTGGGAAGCTGGCTGTTAGAGATGATCTATTTTTTCCAATTCATCATATTTTATTACTTTTTCTTGTGGAGTAGAATATTTATACTGGATTCTCCTATGGTAAATCATTTGGATCCAACTAAAGTTCAAATGAATATTAATAGATGCTCTGAAAATCATAGAGTTCATCTTTAGCATTTGCTACACGTGGGGCTATTGTTCTCATGTACAGGTTTATTATAATAACGCCTTTATGAAGACAAGTGTTGGATAACAAACCTATTCTCATACCTTAATTAATGGTTAAGAGACTATATTCTTTTAAGCTTTTTTTTTTTTTTTGAGACACAGTCTTGCTCTGTCGCCAGGCTGGAGTGCAGTGGCACAATCTCAGCTCACTGCAACCTCTACCTCCCGGGTTCAAACGATTCCCCTACCTCAGCCTCCCAAATAGCTGGGACTACAAGCATGTGCCACCACACTCAGCTAATTTTTTGCATTTTAGTGGAGACAGGGTTTCACCATGTTGACCAGGATGGTCTCGATCTCTTGACCTCATGATCTGCCTGCCTCGGCCTCCCAAAGTGCTGGGATTACAGGCATGAGCCACCACGCCTGGCCATTTTAAGCTTTTTATTTTGAAATAATTTTAGATTGACAGAAAAGTTGCCCTCTGCTCTTTGCCTGCCATTCTCCATTGTCACATCTTACATTATCCTGGCATATTTATCAAAACTACAAATTGTCACACGACTTTCCTATTGGTACATGATTATGAACTAAATTCCAGACTTCATTCAGATTTTACTCGTTTTTTTTTTTAATGCATGTCTTTTTCTGTCCCAAGATCTCATCCAGGATACCTCATTGCATTTAGAGCTCATGGCCCCCAGTGTCCTGTGGTCTGTGACAGTTTCTTAGCCCTTCCTTGTTTTCTATGCCCTTGATAGTTTTGAGGGATCCTGGTCAGGTGTTTTGTAGGAAGTTTCAGATGTTCCTCAATTCGGGTTTGTCTGATGCTTTTCTCATGCTTAGAGCAGGGTTATGGGTTTTGGAACAAATACCACAGAGATGAAGTCCCCTTCTCATCACATGATACGGAGCGTATTGGAAATCAATATGTCTTATCGATGGTGACGTTCACTGATTATCTGGCAAAAGGGGCATTTGCCAGCTTTCTCCACTGTACAGTTAAGGTTTTTGTACACTCTATTCTTTGGATATGAGTTTAGTCACTAAGTCCAGCCCACAGTCAAAGGCATGGGTGGGAAAGGGGATTTTGTTTGTTTGGTTTTCATTTTTCTGTTTGGTGGAAGACAATGATTTTTCTTAAAAAAAAAAAAAATCTAGGGCACTCAGAGGAGGGCATAAGTGTGCATCTTCTGCCTGTTGGTTTTGATATCACAGCCGTGGAGGTAATTCTTTGAACATACAATCCACCTTGCCTTTGTCTATCAAGACAGTTTAATCCCTTCTGAAAAACTCCCCAGTTACCTTCACCCCATTTTTCTGCATCCCTCTGAAAAACTCTGTTTAAACAATTCTGTACTGCAATGATTTCTCCCTTTCTTATTTGACTGTGTACAAAGTGACTGAGGACTAAATTCTGGTTAAATGAATAAAATGATGAATGTCTTTCATGAATTTCTCCTTTTCGTCCCGTCTTGGAGGGAAGGCAGCAGATTTAATTTTTTTTCTTTCCTCCTCACAGTAACTGAGGTTGTAACTAACACTCAACAAATGCTTTTTATCAAACTGAATCCTATCATTGATGGAAGAGCTTCTAAATAATCTGCAATTCTCTCATCAAACTGTCAGACCCAATAAGTGCCAATAAAATTTGGAAGAGAAATTCAATTCCATGGCTGAGTCCCAATGACATTTTCTCACAAAGATTCATAATAATAATCATCACTGGGAGATGTGGCTATTCATTTTCCATTGTTCTTTGTAGAAGGGCTGTTAGCTTTGGGTTTTGCTTTGTTCTGTTTTGTTTTTTCAAAAACAAAGAATAATACACTGTGACTTTGGAGAAAAGCACAGTGTTGATGAAATATTACCAAAAGGAATAAAAAAGAGGAACTACAAAGGGCAAATTAAATTCTGTCCTTTTTTAGCTTCGAGGGTGCCAATTTGTGTATTTTAACAAGCACAAACCATCCCTTGTCATGTCAGGGGGAGGAGAACCTCACAGAAAGGGGATAACGAAGTAATTCCTGCAGCAGTACTGAACACCTCCCTTTCTACCCCTTTTCTCCTTCTCTCTTGAAAAAGAAATCTTTGGTTCCTGCGGAAATATTAGAAAATGTATATAATAAAAAGGTAAAAAAATATATAGTTATGGGCAAATGGGAAAGAGGGAAAATGTTTACTGTTGTAGGTTTGGGTGGCCTCTTTTGTGTTTGTCTGGAATGAGGAAACAAATGACCTTCGCAGGGAGAAGGAACTTTACCCAGGAGACTGAGAAGGGTGGGGAGGGAGGGTGTCCAGGAAATGTATTACCAAACAGTGGTATTTAACTGAGGTGATACCCCTTCCTAACCCAGCATGACTCCCCGTATCAGAAGACCCCTGGGACTGTGCCCTGCCAGGGAATTTAAGAGAAAGTGGAAGAAAAGGTGCTGGTTCAAATGGCCATCTTGAAACAGAACAGTCAGACATCTTTTCAATTTTCCTTTTTCCTTTTTGTCTTCATGGGGGATGGTGGCTACAATTATTTCTCATTCGTTGAGATGAAACCTGAGTATTAGTAGAATGCGAGGCTGAGACTCTCTGGAGAGCTGTGATATGGACACGATGCTGTGTTACATTATTTTTGGTATAACTGAGAAAATAACCATGGTGTAGCACAAAGGCCAGCAAACCGCTGCCCATGGGCTGAATCCAGCTGCTTTGTATACAAAATGTTACTGAAATACAACTTGGCTATTCATCTACATATTGTCTATGGCTGCTTTTGTGCGACAATGGCAGATTTGAGGAGCTGCAACAGACACATAATGGCATGCAAAGACTAAAATATCTGACCTTTACATTTAAAAGTTTGCTGACCCATGGTGTACTTGAACAGAAAATAAACTTGAAGTTAAAATATCCAGTGTCTCGCCCCAGATCTACTTCTACCAGTTTTTGTGACTTTGAACAGAATTCTTCTTCTCCCTATGTCTCCATTTCTTCTTTTGTAAAGAAGACTTCTAATTTCTCTTGTAGCACTCGTTCTGAAGCTCAGTGGGATAAACGTGGCCCAAGGCTGCCAGCAATTAGACAGAGTCTGCAGAGGGAAGTCACAACCTACAAGAGACAGGAATGGTGTGGGGAGGGAATGTTAATCCATCCTTTTACTTGCCACATCTCTGTGACCTTGTATTCAAAGTATCTCTTGTAAACACCACAGAACTAATATTGAAATCTAGAGTGATGATCTATACCTTACAGCTAAAGAGTCGAGCCCATTTGCATTTGCTGTAGGTTCCGATAAACATGCATTTCATTTCTGCCACCCTATTTTTGCTTCCTATCTGTGTTTCTATCAGACATCTCTAGTGCCCAGATTTATGTCATATTAAACCACTATTTTATTCCAGTTATTGTTGTGGCAACCAGCTCCACACAGGTGCAACCTGATACCTGCTTCTCTCAGCTGTTCTGTGAGTCTTCCATTTCTTCCCCTTGGAGTGTCTCTGTTGCCACCACACAGGATACCTAGGAGAACATGCTTGTTATTCTAATGCGTGCACAAACCTGGCATTGAGAAGCAGTTAACACCCTCTGGGCAATGGGTGATGGATAGAAACCACAAAATAAACACCCTCTTCTTCTATCCCTTTGGTGGACGGTTCTGGAGACTCTGCTTCAGGATGCTTCAGAGATGGTGGGATTGAAATGATGAGGATCTAAGTGATGCATGCCTAGACTGGCTTTCCATCACCCTTGCCTGTTTCACTCTGCCCAGTCTTTTATTGCTGCTCCCTCGGTTGGTTCTCAAATAAAATGCCTGTAAACAAGCCCTCATTACAAATTCTGCTTTTGGAGCAAACCACAGTAGGATATCTTCTTTTCTTTCATTTCACTTTCATTTTTCTTCCTTTCTCTTATTCTTTTGGAATGATTGAGATATTTTCCCCCTCGTTCTTTTTTTTCCCCTTTACTGGTTTGAAAATACATTTCAAACCACACTTATATTATTTAGTAATTACCTTTAGAATACTGACATGCATTGCTAGCATAGTGTTAACTTAAAACATAGTGTTAACTTAAAATGCAAGCTAATATTTCTCCTGAAAACTACAAAGAACTTTGACAATTTTAATTGCAAATGACCAGTCTGGCTTATGTGATATTATTGTCCAGTATTTCAACTCTGTATTTTAACTTAATAAATTAGCTGTTATGATTGTTATTGTTTATACCATCAAATTGAATGTTTGTTCTATTTTTCCCGGTGACTATTCTTTTATTTATTTGTTATCCTTTGTATTTCTAACCTTTCTTTTTACTGAAGTAGAAACATTAAAAGTTCCTACAGTGCAAATCTGCACTGATCCACTCTCTCAGATTTTGCTTATCAGAAAATGTCTTTGTTTAATTCTTGTTTTTGAAAGGTATCTCTAGTTCTGTGAAGAATGTCAATGGTAGTTTGATGGGAATAGCATTGAATGCATAAATTACTTTGGGCAGTATGACCATTTTCAAGATATTGATTCCTCCTATCCATGAGGGTGGAATGTCTTTCTATTTGTTTGTGTCCTCTCTGATTTCCTTGAGCAGTGGTTTGTAGTTCTCCTTGAAGAGGTCCTTCACGTCCCTTGTTCTCTGTATTCCTAGGTATTTTATTCTCTTTGTAGCAATTGTGAATGGAAGTTTATTTATGATTTGTCTGTTGTTAGTGTATAGGAATGCTTGTGATTTTTGCACATTGATTTTGTATCCTGAGACTTTGCTGAAGTTGCTTATCAGCTTAAGGAGTTTTGGGGCTGAGACAATGGGGTTTTCTAAATATAGAATCATGTCTTCTGCAACAACAACAACAAAAAACCCATATAGCCAAGACAATCCTTAGCAAAAAGAATAAAGCTGGAGGCATCATGCTACCTGATTTCAAACTATACTACAAGTCTACAGTAACCAAAACAGCATGGTACTGGTACCAAAACAGACATATAGACAAATAGAACAGAACAGAGATCTCAGAAGTAACACCACACATTTACAACCATCTAATCTCCAACAGATTGGATAATAACAAGCAATGGGAAAAGGATTCCCTATTTAATAAATTGTCCTGGGAAAACTGGCTAGCCATATGCAGAAAACTGAAACTGGACCCCTTCATTACACCTTATATAAAAATTAACTCAAGATGGATTAAAGACTTAAATGTAAAACCCCAAACTATAAAAACCCTAGAAGAAAACCTAGTCAGTACCATTCAGGACATAGGCATGGGCAAAGACTTCATGATGAAAATGCCAAAAGCAATTGCAACAAAAACCAAAATTGACAAATGGCATCTAATTAAACTGAAGAGTTTCTGCACAGGAAAAGAAACTATCACCAGAGTGAACAGGCAACCTATGGAATGGGAAAAAATTTTTGCAATCTACCTATCTGACAAAGGTTTAATATCCAGAATCTACAAGTAAAAAAAACAAACAACCCCATCAAAAAGTGGGCAAAGGATATGAACAGACACTTTTCAAAAGAAGACATTTATGCAGCCAACAAACATATGAAAAAAAAGCTCAACATCATGGATCAGTAGAGAAATGCAAATCAAATCCACAATGAGATATCATCTCACACTAGTCAGGGTGGCATTCATTAAAAAGTCAAGAAACAACAGATGCTGGTGAGGCTATGGAGAAATAGGAATGCTTTTACACTGTTGGTGGGAATGTAAATTAGTCCAATCATTGTGGAAGATAGTGTGGCAACTCCTCAAGGATCTAGAACCAGAAATACCACTTGACCCACCAATCTGATTACTAAGTATGTACCCAAAGGAATATAAATCATTCTACTATAAAGACACATGCACAAGTATGTTTATTGCAGCACTATTTACAATAGCAAAGACTTGGAACCAACCCAAATGCCCATCAAGGATAGACTGAATAAAGAAAATGTGGCACATATACACCATGGAATACTATGCAGCCATAAAAAGGAATGAGATCATGCAGGGACGTGGATGGAGCTGGGAACCATCATCCTCAGCAAACTAACACAGAAACAGAAAATCGAACATACATGTTCTCACTCACAAGTGGGAGTTGAACAGTGAAAACACATGGACACAGGGAGGTGAACAACATACACTAGGGCCAGTTAGGGGGTAGGGGGTGAGGGGAGGGAGAGCATTAGAACAAATAGCTAATTCATGCAGGGCTTAAAACGAAGATGATGGGTTGATAGGTGCAGCAAATCACCATGGCACATGTGTAACTATGCAACAAACCTACACGTTCTGCACTTGTATCCCGGAACTTAAAGTAAAATAAAACAAATAAATAAATAAATAAAAAAGAAAGGTATTTCAGTTGGAAATGTAATTCCATATTGGCAATATTTCTTCATCATTCTGAAGATATTTTACCCCCGTCTTCTACAAGTCTCTGTTGCTTTTGAGAAGTCAGATGCTAATTTGTTTTTCTTTACCATTTGTTTGCTTTCCTCTGGCTCTTCAAGAAACTATCATCAGAGTGAACAGACAACCTATCAAATGGGAAAAAGTTTTTGCAGTCTACTCATCTGACAAAGTTGTCTTGTTGCACTTAGTATTTTATTTTACTATGACACATCTACATGTGAATTTCTTTTTCTTTTTCCTACATGAATTGAATTGGGCTTCCTGAATCTAAGAAGTCCTGTGTTTTCATCAATTCTGGAAAACTCTCAATCATCAAACTTTAAATAGTCTCTTTCTTCTTTCTAGTAAATTGCTGAAACTCTGATTGGTATTTTGGACCATTCTTGCTCTTTCTTCCTTCCCTCTCAATGTTACTTTCATTGTTTTTCTGGTTTTTTTTTCTTTTTGTAAGACATTCTGTTTAATACCTTTAAGTCTATATTTCATTCGTTAACTCAGTTTTCATCTCAGTTAAATTTTCTGTTGGCTCTTTTAACAGAGTTTTAATTTTAAATATATATCTGTGTCCTTCTATGTATTTTAAGATGTAGATAATTTTAGTATATTTAATACTTTTGTCAAAACCAGATCTGCTACTTTTGATAGCTTCTTGCTTCTTACTCATAAGTTTTATTCATTCTTGTGTTCTTGAAACATATTGCACTTCCTTATCTTTTATTTTGTATCCTGTAATTCCAACCTGAATTTTTAAAAGTAGGGCTCTGTTGTTTGTTCTGCTCACTCTCAATCACGTGCCTAGTGGTCTCTTGTGTTTTGTTTTGGACTGTAGGCACATGTTTGCTTAAATTCTGTCAGTGGAATTTCTTTTAGACCTGGATCGAGATTAATTGTTATAAAGGAACAGCATTTGCTTCTGCCAGGTTCCACAGGCTATTACCGAATCTGGTTCACTTTTAATTAAAATTTTCAACTTCGGGCTATGGCCATATCAATACTGTTAATGTGGTGTAGAAACCTATGTGAAGCCAGCAATATCCATGCATTCATAAAGGACAAGTCTCCCCCTTACCCTTCTTATCCAGAGTCAAGCTCAAGGCATGTGTCGAGTTTTCTTAGTTCAACCTTTCCTTACACATATACACCATCCTGTGCTTCTGATACATGTTGAGTGCTGTGGTCTACTTCTTTCTCCTGCAAAGGCCAAAGATTTTCTCTCCTGTCCCTGACTTGCATGGAGCCATTAATGCCAAAGCTCTGGGCCTCTCAGATCAGTAGATGTCCCAGGGATGTGGAGGCTCCAGGGCTTCCTTAACACCCTGGATTCATGCACCCGCATTTTTCTTGCCTTCAGAAGAATATTTTTTCTTTCTTACAATTTCATCTATGCATTTAAAAGCGTTTTCATAAATATTTTTCTAGAATTTGTGTTGGATATTGAAAGAGTTTCAAGAGAGCTAGTCAATCTACCTTATTTCCAAAAATGGGAGATTTTCATAAGGACTAAGAACCACAGACTTCATCAAGTTAAATATCTGTCATTAAATATCTGTCATTCCCTAACATGCCCATGTCCAAAGAAAAAAGAGCAGCCCCTAGAATGCCCTGTTGGTAACTATGATCTTTTGACACCCCCGTGTAATTATTCTTTCTTCTTACGCAAAACAAATGGATTAATAGACGTGAATATTTTATAGTGTTCTTAAGCAAGACAGGAAAACTGAAAGTTAAAAATGGGCTTTATAGCTTCAACAAGGGTAGGAAAGATGGCATACTTATAATTTTTCTGTTTAAAATCTCTCTTTGTTTAGAAATCATGCTTGTGTAATAACTATATATACATGAAGAAAACCGCACTTATTTGCCCCAAATAAGTTAAGAGATGTAATTGCCCATAACCACCATTTCTATCCCAAGGAAGAAAATTTAAAAGGTCAGAATATCTCCTAACTACTGGAAAAAATTGTCCGATTGTCCACACAAAAGATCAGCTATGTGGTTTTTGGAAAAATCTCTTCGTGTTCTCAGCCTCATTACTAAGAAAAGTAAACCATCTCCAAAGCTCAGCCTGTTTAGGCTATTAAATTATCTCCCTTTTGGTAGAATACTGAATGTGTAGAGCTAATTGTAGCATTGGTAAAGGAAATTTTAATAAGTAATAAAGAGAATCTTTTGATCAAGCAGTTTAAGATTGTATTGTAGAATTCTAAATTTTCTCATGTTGTTATGATTAAAGAATCAGAAAGAGTTCAGCCCAGAGAATTGTTCCTAATTTGCCTGTCCTATGTCTACCCCTACTCCCCCACCAAAACACATACACACAAAGTACTGATAATCAGTTGTACTATCTTCATGCATAGAGTCATCATGTTAAGTAAAATTCCATAGAAAAGTACTTTGTGGATTTATTTCATAGCTTATCACATGGCTCATATGGTGCATTTTTCTCAATATGAGAGGATAATTTTGTAAAATAATATCTCTTGATTACAATGTGAAATGTGCATGTACCAGAGGCCTTCTTTTTTGTAGGAAGGGCAGGAGTGCCACTCAGAACATTTCATCTTGATCTTTTTTTTAACTTACAGTCTCCTCATAAATCCCCTGAGTCTTGGGGTCTTTATGCCTGTCAATAGGCAATGTAAGAATTGACATTTTTGGATAATAATTTTTCTAATCTGCAAATGGGGTGGTTATCATTCCTTTGGCCACTCAACATCTGAACCCCTATTTCTGTATTTTTTAAATCCTGTCCCTTATTAGTGTTGGTTGGAGGCAGCTTGCAACTAGGATGTAGACACATGATCCAGGTTCTATGTCAGAGCAATTTGACCTTCACAGACAAAAAAAGAATGACCTATCTCTGGCTCCAGCTCAATGCCTTGCACATGGTAGAAGCCCTCATATCTTCTTTATTCAATGAATGAATGAGTTTTGAAATCAGATGTCCAGAGATGTTTTCCTTATGGTCTGAAAATGACAGACATTCTGTGGTTGGCCCTTGGCACCCACTAGACTAAGCAGACTATACACATGCTATCATAAATGTCCAACTAGGCCAGGCATGGTGGCTCATGCCTGTAATCCCAGCACTTTGGGAGGCCGAGGTGGGGAGATCATGAGTTCAGGAGATCAAGACCATCCTGGTCAACATGGTGAAACCTTGTCTCTACTAAACATACAAAAATTAGCTAGACATGGTGACGCATGCCTGTAATCCCAGCTACTCGGGAGGCTGAGGCAGGAGAATCGCTTGAACTGGGAGACGGAGCTTGTAGTGAGCCGAGATCATGCCATTGCACTCCAGCCTGGTGACAGAGTGAGACTCTGTCTCAAAAAAAAGGTCCAACTATTCAAGCCCTTCAGCTGTCAGTCCTTCTCTTTCCCTTGATACCCATTTCATCAAGTAATCCATGGAGGGCCATGTCCAGGAGGTATTGTGGAAAAGATCAGAATGAAAGAAAATATTTTCTAAGTTTAGATGGCCAGAAGAGAAGCTGTAAGAATGGAGAATATGAATTAAAAGTAAGCGGAAAGAACTACTGCTGTCCAGATCAACTAAACATAAGCAGATGAGAGAAGAGTGTTGAGAAATAGGGAGATGGCTCAAAAATTACTACATAACTTTGCATAAGACCCATCCTTCTTCTGGGCCTCAGTGTCCCCACATGAATGATGATTCAGCATTAAGATTCTTAGGATCCCTGTTTAGCTCTGACATTCTACTCTGTGGAGGAAAATCCATTTTAATTCATGATTTCACTTCCACCCAATGAAAAAAATCCTCTAACAGAAACCAAACAACAGAGCACGAGAAAGAGTTGAGCCCTGTTATCATGGATGGGAAGCTGGGCCAAAACCGGTTAAGGACTCAGCGGCTGGAAACCTATTAGCAGCAGCTCAGATTTCCTGGTTCCAATGGATTGCAACACACTCCGGATTAACTTTGCCCACAGCCTGTGGTTAATGACTGTTTGTACGCTAACAGTCTGCTGTTGTGCTGACAGAATGCCTGTAAAGACTATGCTTGGATTTTTGAGAGAGGCCAGATATTCCCCCCATGGATGGTAATGCCATTCAGAGAACAAAAAGACTCTGGTATATGTTGCCTAACACCCTGTCCAGCATCAAGCTCTGAGCATCCATCATTACGATGCTAGAGGCAGTTGGCATCCCACACCATGAAACAGAACATTAACATCCACCAAGGATGCCTGGCTTCATTCTCTCCTCCATCACTATCCTAGCAATTCCCTTCCCTTTATGATTTCTTTCTTTGTTTATGAGTTTTAAAAAGGCCTTCTGCGTCTCAAGGGAGGCTTGGATAGATATTCATATTTTAACAAAATTCTATACCAATGGGCATAGTGAATTTTCTGTTATCAAGGAAGTGATATTCTAGCATATCTGAAAATTTCAGTGGTTTCTTATTGCCAAAGAATAGAGTTCAATTTCCTTTATATCATTTAAGCACTACTCTTCTATGACTTCATCCTAGGTTTTCACGCTTACCATTCACTCCTCTACTTTATCCTGCTCTTGCTTTAGCCAATTATAGTTTTTAAAAACTACATTAGATGACGGCTGGGATTTTATAGCCTTGATCATCTTGGTTCACACTCTTGCTGCAACCAGAACGTCCATCCATCATTACTGCTTGTTGACATCATCTCTATTTTTTAAATTGCAGCCTAAATACTTCTTCCTTCACAAGACCAAAACTGAGTCCCCAGCAAAGTAATCTTCTTTCTGTTTATTTCCTTAACGTTTCACTTAACATTCAATGATTTGAATATGCATTTTGCCTTTCTCTAATAGACTCCAAGCGTATTGAAAATAAGGGCTGGGCCGGGCGCGGTGGCTCACGCCTGTAATCCCAGCACTTTGGGAGGCCGAGGCGGGCGGATCACGAGGTCAGGAGATTGAGACCATCCTGGCTGACATGGTGAAAGTCCGTCTCTACTAAAAATATTTTTAAAAATTAGTCGGGCGTGGTGGCAGGCACCTGTAGTCCCAGCTACTCGGGAGGCTGAGGCAGGAGAAAGGCGTGAACCCGGGAGGCGGAGCTTGCAGTGAGCCGAGATCGCGCCACTGCACTCCAGCCTGGGCGACAGAGGGAGACTCTGTCTCAAAAAAAAAAAAGAAAAGAAGGACTATGTTTTATTCCTTTTTCTATTTCCCCTAGTGCCTAGCACAGGATCTTTCAGAGCAGACACTCAGTGACAGCTGAATCATCATTGTTGATTTTATTTTACATTCAAAATTTAATTTTTACCCAAGAAACCAAGGGGAATTAAATACAGAAACGACACCCCTCTTGGTAGACTTGTGGATTCAGGGATGCTAAGAATATGTGAAGTTCTCTTTGACTCTTTTGACTGATACGATGGAATAAAACTGGGGCAAATATTTCATAGTCCTATTTAGTATTAGTATATTCTAACTATGCTTTGAAAGTAATTATGTTCTTCTAGACCTGGAATTTAGTAAGTTAGTAACTTAAAGCAGGTTGAGTCAGAAGCAAGTTGTAAATTTTAGAGGGGAGCTTCAGGGCTTAGGTGTAAAGAAAATTCCTCTTTTCTGGTTGAGAATGTAATTACAAAGATTCACACACAAATACAGAGAAAGACCATAATCTTCAGCCTTTTGGGACTTCTGCCAAGTTGCATGAAAGAGAAAAGTTGAGTTCTAAAAGGAGGCAGAGGATAAAAAGCTTCTGGGGAATCAGAGAGGAAAAGTGAGCCTGGGAGGTTGAGAGAGAGATAATAATTGGTGGTTCTCACTGAAGGAGCCAGAAGGACCCAAAGAAGCCATAAAAGGCATACGCCTTAAAAGAATTTCAACACCAGTGGAGGCTGGTTAGAGACCAAGGAGCCAGCTGCCTACTTTTACTTAGGGATTCTCATTTCTTTAACATTGGCCTAGAAAAATGCCTTTTCCCAGACAACATCCTTTCATGTTCATTGCTAGCCTTTTTATGAATGTTCTTTTTAGGTACCTATTGGAAATCCTAAACTTCCCCTCCAAAGAACATAATGTGAAAATGACTGGACTATTTCCAGAATTTAGATGAGTATAGGAACAAAAAGTGAGAAAGAAAAGCCATCTGTGATAATATTTTCAAGGTCCCATATTTAACTTTTCCTCAGAATGACATACCAAGTGTGCAATGAAAGTTGAATCAGTGCTTCTTGCAATATACAAACACATACTGAGTATCCTGCTGTGAAAACACAGCAATGACCCTACTGACAGGGAGGATGCACTGTGACTAGGAAGGAATCTTGTGGTTAGAAATATTGATTCTAGAGGCATAAACACAAAAAGAGGAATATGGATCCATTCCAGAATGTCACAAAAGGTATCCAAAATCTCCAAGGTGAACCCAGTTGTTCTAATATTTCAATGCTTTCAAGAGAATCATTAAGCCAGGAGGGATGGCTCATGCCTGTAAGCCCGGCACTTTGGGAGGCTGAGGCGGGTGGATCACCTGAGGTCAGGAGTTCAAGACCAGCCTGGCCAACATGGTGAAACTCCATCTCTAATAAAAATATAAAACTTGGCCATGCCTGGTGGCAAGTGCCTGTAATCCTAGCTACTTGAGAGGCTGAGGCACAACAACTGCTTGAACCCAGGAAGAAGAGGTTGCAGTGAGTCTACATTGTGCCACTGCATTCCAGCCTAGGTGACAGAGTGAGACTCTGTCTTGAAAAAAAAAAAAAAAGAGTATCATTAAATACTAATATACACATATACTCATAGAAGGATCCTAACATTGAAATCAATGCCCTTCCTCTCTTTTTAGAGGGAGGATGCAATAACTTGGCTGATGGGACACTGAATGCTCCCTTAGGCCAGTATGAGCTCCTTTTACCTATTTCAGATGTCTCAGGATATGGAAGATTTGTTGAGAATATACACTTATAATTAGTAATACCAATCCTCCTGATTTTCTGTGGAACCTCTAGATGTCAGTTATCCACAGCTATGGACACACACAATTTCATGTCATGAGAAGGAGGCCTCTAGAAGCTTATGGTCTAATGTAAGGGAAAGGTGATTCATATAACATTATCTTAAAATATTAATACAATGTAGCAGATGCTAATTTAGAAATGCAAGTAAGTGCTGGGCAGCCACAGTGTTATGAACGAAGTATGTATTCAGAGTTGGTCTAACTCTCACCTCTACCACTTAGAAACCTTGAGGTCTGGGCTGGGCACGGTGGTTCAGGCCTGTAATCCCAGCACTTTGGGAGGCTGAGGTGGGTGGATCACCTGAGGTCAGGAGTTCAAGACGAGCCTGGCCAACATGGCAAAACCCTGTCTCTACTAAAAAATATAAAAATTTAGCCGAGTGTGGTGGTGTGCGCCTGTAATCCCAACTACTCAGGAGGTTGAGACAAGGAGAATTGCTTGAACCCAGGAGGTGGAGGCTGCAGTGAGGCAAGACCGCACAGCTGCACTCCAGCCTGGGCAACAGAATAAGACTCTGTCTCAAAACAAACAAACAATCAAACAATAACAAAAACAAACTTCAGGTCTTAGTTAAGTTTCTAAACTCTTGAAGCTTTTGTTTCCTCATCTGTAAAATGTAGATGGTAACAGTCCTTACTTCGCAGGGGATTGATTAAGTATTTGATGACTTATAACACGGATAAAGCAAACAACAGGTGATCAATATATAGTAACTGTTGTTGCGCTGGAGCAGCTGAAACATAGTAGAGATGACTGTGGGGCAGGAGCATTTGGAGGCTGAGCTGGGTCCAAGTCGATTGAGATGGAGAAGCAAACAAAGGGCATCCCAGAAGATTTCCTGGAAAAGGATAACTACATAGCAGTGTGGAAGGCCAGGATATGAATCAAATGTCTGGGATTGCGAATAGAACTTCTGATGGGGATGGAAGCTTTGAACAGAAAATAAGCCAGGATTCTAACCTGGAACTTAACTCTGCCCATGTTGCCTTCCTGTACTGCTGGATTTCAGTTAGAGATGGGATGTCCACATTTGATGTCCAGATGTTTAATACCCTGGAACACAGCTCAATTCATCATGAATGAATGAACAAGTTGAGCTATAGGGCACCTGGATTTGTTGTAAGGGGAAGTATAGAGGAAAGAGAAGAGAATTGAAAATGGCATTAAGCTCTGTCTGCATTTACAGCTCAGGCTTGGAGTCAGGAAGCCTAGGTTACATTTTCAGCTCCACTTTTTACAAGCAACTCTCTGAGCCTTAATTTTTACATTCTTGAAATGGCAATACTATAGCTACCTCATAAAGCTTTGAAAATCAAAGATAATGTGGATGAATACGATTAATGACTAATGCAATTTACAAGTATTAGTATTATGGAGGATGTGGGAGAAAGAAGAGGAATCATGGAAGCCTGCATAGAACAACTACCTCAACAAAACCAGACTCACAGTGCATGGTGTCTTGGATGCTGAGAAAGAAGAGTTACAAAGAAGACAGAATACCAAAGGGTTAAAACTGCTGAGAAAAAGTCGGTGATTAGCAGATCTTTGGTGACCTTGGAGAGAATGGTTTCTGTTGAGAGATGGGGACAGAAGCTAGATTTTATGAGATTAAGGAGAAAGTGGGTGGTAAGGAAATGGGGACTGGGGGTGAAGACCACTTAATTAAGAAGTTTACGGTGAAAGGAAGGAAAAAAAAATGGGACAGTAGCTTGAGGGAGCATCTTAAATTATTACCGCTCTTATGAAAATAGACATTTTAACAGGGATCAGCTCCTTAAACTGGAGGGATTAAGTGCTGTTGGTGGAATTTCAGTCAGCCAGAAGGTAGGGGAGAAATTTCTTCTCTGACGTTTTGTGCAGTTTCCCAAAATTTTGAAATCACACCATGAATAGGCATTTGCCTGTTCTGCCTGAATGTTAAACTGATCCTATTGAACTACAGAATTAGGGTCCCGCCTGTCATTAACTTTCATTATTATACATTTTCGTACCATTTTAATGGTACTTTCAAATGCAATGGTTTGCTCAAAATAATGATGCTATGCAGGAGGTTCTGCAAAAATGGGAAGAAAAGCCCAAGTATCTAAAAGGTCAACTTCTCTTAGGTGCAGATTCCAAAACACCAAACTGTACTAGGAAGTCGAGGGGAAAAGGCATCTGAGTTGCACATGCCTGTCACAGTGTTCATAAAGTCTAGTCCATAGAGAAAGAGGTAACACCTCTCTTAAACTTCTTCAACTAAACATTTACATTCCCCGATCATCTTGGCTTTTGCCAACTGAACACCATTATCCCCCAGAACATACCATCTTCACTCCAGTCTTCAGCCTTGTCAAGGCCCCCTCCAACTCACACCAGCCTTTTCTCTTCTCTACACCTGAGTTCATCCCACCCTCCCAGTAACTGCCTCTTCCTCCCCTCCTCCTCTTGTCCCATCACAGTTTTATCTATCTACAAAACTTGGTTCTATTCCCATTTACTTGCAAAGGTTGTTTTGACAACTCTCCCCCTTAGAGGGTTTTTCTTCTCTAAAATCCTACAGATCAACAGTCTGTACCACAAAAGTTAGTCTTGACTCATACATGCTTTTATTTTGTGTCTGAATTGTTCCATGCCTGGTAGCCTTATTTCCTTAGCTCATTTTCAGTTCCTTGACTGCGAGTACCATGTATTATCATTCTACATCTCCTAAATTCTTGTTCAGTTTTAATGTACTTAGTAGATGCATTTCTAAGTATTGATTTGAAGAGGGTCTAAGGTTTAAGTTTAAACATGGGGGCTGATCGGGAAACAGAGAACTCAACATCTTGTAATGATGTCCCTTTTGGTGAAAACTTCTTGCAGTGCTAAGGTTAGTGTGAAGGGCAGCAGAGGGTGATGCTGATGACGAGGAATAGGAAGATGGATTCATAAACAATGAGGGACAGTTGCCACTTTGAATCCCGACATACCAGGCAGGGCACCCAACTCGAGTATGGAAGGCTAGAGTTTGCAGACTGACCAATGCATTCTCCTTTCATGCACTACATGGTTGCACTTCATGCCAGAGGTATCACATATTGATTTCTGGTGTGCACAAATATAAAAGAATCTGGTTGTTTAGAATATAGCACAGAAACACCTAGTTCCCTCCAGTCCACCTGATAGCCCCATGACAATCCTCTCTTTTCCCTATCTCTCTTTTCTTCGTCCCACAGTCCTAGAGAAAAAGTCAAGTTAAGATCAAGATTTGATGTCATGTTTCATATTTTTCCATGTGTTTTACAAGGTCTAGCATTAGTTATTCCTGAAAACATTCCCATTAGAAGGTGAGGTGATGCTATTAAACTCATTCTACTTTATAGCTCTGGAAGCAGAGGGACAGAAAGGTTAAGTGGCTTGGCAGAGTTGCCCAGCAATTTGAAGGCAGAGATGCTCTTTAACTCCTGCGTGTCCTGCCTGCTGTTTAGACTGCCCGACGGGATCCTACAGAGAATGTTCAAGTGCCAAAGAATTTTCCACGTCCATAACTAGGGAACATTTAGAATAACCCAAGGAGATAGAACCATGCATTAGCATGCAACTTGCAAACAGGTATAATTGATGTTCACTTAAATACCGAACATGTGAATGGATGAAATGGATGAAATCATAAGAAAAAGAGTTTTAAGTCTAAACCTGACAGAGGGAAGGGTATGAATGGATTGGCACACAGCAGACTCGCAGCAAACGATGTAGAATGTTGCAGCAAAGGACTTAAAGTTTGAAAGCCTGGTTTTCCCCTGTTCTCTAGCAGGAAGCCCCTGCCTGAGTCAACAAGGCTTTAATGTGCTAGCCTTGGACGCGTTAATATTCTAACTCCGTCTCTTCCTTTATAGCTTTTCATGACTCTATCTGATGACAAAGCAGCTCTTTGCCATTCAAAGGTCGAATGCCAGTAATAGAGAGATGGCATTTTATCATCAGATGAGTGCAAGCAGAAGGGAGATGAAAACCTGGTGAATTGCGCCAAGTGCAGTCATATCCCAGGATTGAGATTCCCTGAAAATGTGTCATGTACCTTCAATTAACCTTTTACAAATACCTGGTTACAGAGACCGATTTATTTGAAGGTTGGTAGCTGTGTTTGGAAAGCATTTATTTCCTCCTGAGATGATATGATTTTATTCCACATCTGGTTCCCCAAATTAGAAATTCCCCCAAATCTCCCAGTGATAAAGAAAAGATGCCTGTGATATCCCTGAGCACAGAGTCCAGGCTGTCAGGGGCCATGCCGGTGGGATCTTCAACCAGCAGAAGATCCCCAGCCGGCAGGATCTTCCAGTCTATTGGAGAAATAAGATTTTTAAGTATTAGTTTCCTTGAAGAATTTTAAAGGGAAATATATATGTGTGTTACAGAATGGAATATTAATAATTACAATAGTAAAGACAATACAGTTTTATGTTGAAGGCTATTTTACAACTTAAAAACCTTCTACGTATCTAGTCTCTTTTAAAGTCTTTCGAGAAAGTATGATTTATATGTGCCTAGAGAGGCCAAGTGAATGACTCAGTGTCACCCAGATTCTAAGTGGCAGAGTTGGGATTTTGAATTACAAAGGTTTTTAATCCAGTCCTCTATTTGCCATTGCGATGACCTTCCAGAATCATTAACAGAAGGAAGGATTTGGCTCTGCAAAAAGAAGAAAGGCCTTCTTCTTGCCTTAGAGGGGAAATTCCAAGCAATTCTATCCTAATCAAGAGGATCTGAATGTGTCTGTTTTTCTCTCTTTCCCATCCTTCATCTCTTTAAAAAAAAAAAAAAAAAAAAAAAGAGTGAGAAATCTAGACCATTTAAGATACAGTCTTGAGTCCCATTGGAAACCTGAATTGGAGCAATATCACAAGCAAAACCAGTCCCGGGGGGGACTCTTGCCATGTGCCCGGGACTTTTCTTACTATCCTTTCATTTGTTGCAGCACTCGACCCTCACAACTATCATGGGAGGTAGGTATTATTTTCTCTAATTTATGAGTGAGGAATGTGAAACTTGAAGTGGTAAATAATCCCTCCAAGATCACTCAGCTGGTAGATAGATGGTGGAGGCTGGGCAGAAACTCGTGTTGGCCAATCCTCAAAGTCTCTGCCATTGTCTAGCACAGATTCCCAGGAAGGCAGGAAGTGAGCCGACATGGGCCAGACAGATGGAGGGGGCAGAGGTTAAACCCAGCACCCAGGAGTGGGTCAACCTACCTGGCCAGTGGCCATCCCAGTACAGTATGACCCTCAAGGCCTCTTGGGCTTTGTTTTTTCGGGACCCAAAGAGCCTTTTTAAAGAAAGATTTGGAACTCCCGTGGTAAGAAAGTGAAATTAGGTCTTTGGAAAAGAACAGGAGGCCACACTTGTTCAAAGTTCAAGTCTAAAAAACTAATAAATCATATAAAAGGATCAGAAAGCCTGTTTCTTCACCTATAAAATGGAAGAGGACTACCACACAGCACTGTGGTAGAGATCAAAACATATCAAGAATGAAAGGCCTTTGAAACTCTAAGGCATCCTATTAATATCTTCATTGTTTGTAATCCACAAATTTTTTTCCACTCTTCTTTTATTGCTCATTTTGTAGTCAGTGTAAGGGGAGCAGGAAGAGAGTACTTGGAGCCAAAGAGTATTATTGGAAATGCTTATCTTGTTCATATAACCCTAGTGGTGACAATAAGGGAGTATTTCCTCTCTGCAAGTTCCCTTTAATTCCAAAGCCCTCAACATCTTAGGAAGCTTTGTTCAGGGCAAACCCTCAACACTGAAGTCATTAGGCCTGTAATTTACCCCCCACTAGAACATGAGAAAATGTAATCAAATAAACATTATTGTTTTTCCTTCCTTTCTTAGCAAATTACCACCTTCCGCTTCTCTCTTCTCCCAAGCTCTATTAGCTGGGCAAGTCTGGAACTGATCTCTCGGCAGAAAAACCTTTTAAATCAAGACATTGCCATGTGTGAGAAGTTCTCCTGTCCTTGAGGCCAGAAACCCCCTTCAGAAATCAGGAAATAAATTCCAGTTTGGCTCCAACTGAAGATACTCAATTGGGTTATTAAATTCTACATAGTAATTTACATGTGTGTTGTAAAATATAAATCGCCCAAACAAAATGCTTTCTAATGCCACTAGGACAAAGACTTAATACCTTCCCTCCCCCAAGGGAATTCCACACAACTGCACCTTTAGAGTCTGAGCAATGTATGGAGAGTTAGGAGGAAGAAAAGGAGGGAGAAAGCAAGAAAAAGAAGCAAAGGAAAGAAAAAAAAGATAGGAAAGAACAATTGTAGAGGGCTTGTGTTTTCTGCACACAAGACATATGGAGTGTGTGTGTCTGTGTGTGTGTGTGCGCGTGTGTGAGTTTCCTAAATATATACCAGTAAGTCCTATGGTTGTAGGCAATTGTTCACATACGTGAATACTCCCAGATACATCAATGCTTTCTTTAATAGTCATAATGAGTACAGATTTAACCAGAGCCCAAGTCTGGGGAACAAGTTAACAAGTGAGTGATGTGCTACAGAGATTTTTTGAGGTCCTGCTTTGAGAACTTTGTTGAGATGCCAAGTCACGTAAGAGCATTTAACAAGCGTGTTTCCATTTTTCTTTGTTCTTTTCTTTCCCTGTCTTCCTTCCTTTCTTCCTGTCTTTTCCTTTCCTTATTTCTTTCCATCTTTTTTTTACATCCATTATTCAATAAACAGTGAAATGAGGCCGAGTGCAGTGGTTCACGCCTGTAATCCCAGCACTTTGGGAGGCCGAGGCTGGTGGATCACCTGAGGTCAGTAGTTCGAGACCAGCCTGGCCAACATAGTGAAACCCTGTCTCTACTAAAAATACAAAAATTAGCCGAATGTGGTGGCACGTGCCTGTAGTCCCAGCTACTCGGGAGGCTGAGGCAGGAGAATTGCTTGAACCTGGGAGGTGGAGGTTGCAGTGAGCCGAGATCATGCCATTGCATTCCAGCCTGGGAGACAGAGTAAGACACCATCACAAAGCAAAACAAAGCAAAACAAAAACAGTGAAATGATTATCTAAATACTTTCAGCTCTTACATTCAGAGCCACTGTGGTGGTTAATACTGAGTGCCAACTTGATTGGATTGGAGGATGCAAAGTATTGATCCTGGGTGTGTCTGTGAGGATGTTGCTCAAGGAGATTAACATTTGAGTCAGTGGGCTGGGGAAGGCAGACCCACCAATCTGGGTGGGCCCCATCTAATCAGCTGCCAGGGAACATAAAGCAAGCAATAAACATGAAAAGGTTAGACTGGCCTAGCCTCCCAGCCTACATCCTTTTCCTGTGCTGGGTGCCTCCTGCCCTCAAACATCAGACTCCAAGTTCTTCAGTTTTGGGACTCAGACTGGCTGTTCTTGCTTCTCAGCTTGCAGACAGCCTATTGAGGGACCCTGTGATTGTGTGAGTTAATTCTTAATAAACTTATATATATATGACTATATATAGGATATCATAGACATACATATATATATGTATATATCCTATGAGTTCCATCTCTCTAGAGAATCCTGACTAACATGGCCACACAATTATACATTCAAAATTTGTCTATTTCTACTTTAAAATGGCTAGGATAGGAGACTTATTTTAATAAGTTTCTCACTTCCTAATTATTCACCTTTGCTCTTCTGTACAACATAGGGCAAAGGATTAGCCACCATAATCTTTTAGTGCTCTGAGGCAAACCTTTCAGGGCAGCTTGTCCAGAATCCCACAAATACACCAGATGATTTAGTCATGATTCAAACACTTCTATCTTAGCCATATAGAGCTGAATGAACTGAAATTTCCACTTGGCCATACAAAAAGTATATATTCTACTCTCCTGGAGTGGTGGTAGAGCAGACGAGCAGATTTGCACTTACAATTCATGTAGGGAAATAAAACCTACCTCCATACTCAAATTATAGAACTTTAATGTGACCCTAGGCTGATATTTTCACAAATTTTTAAATTTTCCCCAAAGCTCCATGAGGTGGATATTAATAGCTGTATTTACAAATGAAGAAACAGAGGCTCAAACAAGGTGGTTTGCCGCTGATGAGATAGCTAGTCAGTGTTTGTGTCTGGAACATAATGTGTGCTCAATATTTGCTAAATGAACGAATGATCAAACAAAAGGCAAGTCTTCCTGATTCAGGAACCTATGTCATTTTTCAGTGGCACCATGATGTCGCGATGAATTTTTAATGTACAATTGTGTGGTTCTGATGACGTGTTGCAGGCATGTAGTCAAGTGTTTCGTCTGTTGAATAAACCATCTATTCCCCATAATTTTGAAAAGGCATCTTCATTACATGCTAAATTATCATCCAGTAAACAACCATGTGTTAAGAAACTACCGTGCAATGGTACTAACCACTGGAACTTTAACGTTGACTTCTGACTGCTGGAATTGTGTATCCTGGTAAGGGGCTGTGATTTTAACAATGCGTTAGGTGTTGGAATCAAATTACTGCGCGGTGGGACTGGGGTATAGCAGGACTATAATGCATGTGCATCTTGGCTGGGCTTTACCTATGTTAAGGTAGTCTACATAGGTAACATAGACTCTACCCATATCTGTCGTCTGGGTCACTCCCTGACAGTCTTCCAAACCCCGTGTCTACACAGGCCAGCCTGAGAATCACTGCCAATGAGGCAAATCCCCCAGGCAGCTTGTCTGGAATCCCACAGCCCCTGTTGGTACTTCTTAGGCTGTCCTGTGTAGGTACAGGGTGTGGAAGACTGGCAGGGAGTAACCCTAGGAATACAGAGAACAAGGGACGTGAAGGACCTCTTCAAGGAGAACTACAAACCACTGCTCAAGGAAATCAGAGAGGACACAAACAAATAGAAATGACAGGTTTTCCTCCATATTTTAAAGTTTTTTGCCTCAATTGTTTTTATTGCAGTGGCTAGAACCTTCAATACAATGTTGAATAGTAGTGTGCATCCATGTAACATTTCTTATTTTGGAAAAATATGTCTAATGTTTTTCCATTTCATATATTTGCTGCAGGAGTTTTATGCTAATGTTTTATACGTTAAAAAAGGCTGTTTTGGCCAGGTGCAGTGGCTCATGACTGTAATCCCAGCACTTTGGGAGGCCAAGGCAGGCAGATCACGAGGTCAGGAGTTCAAGAACAGCCTGACCAACGTAGTGAAATCCTGTCTCTACTAAAAAAAAAAAATAGAAACATTAGCCAGGCGTGGTGGTGTGTGCCTGTAATCCCAGCTACTCGGGAAGCTGAGGCAGGAGAATGGCATGAACCTGGGAGGCGGAACTTACAGTGAGCCAAGATCACGCCACTGCACTCCAGCCTGGGTGACAGAGCGAGACTCCGTCTCAAAAAAAAAAAAGAAAAAAAAGGCTGTTTTTATTCCTATGTAACTAGTACTTCTTTTTTTATTTCATTGGGTTTTGAATTTGTATCATTTTTTTCTGTATTCTGCATTTATTGAGATTACAATTTTTCTCTTTGAATGTACTAATTTTTAGTAATAATTTCATATAACTGCTACAGTTATAAATTTATAACTACCACAATTACAAATTTTCTTATATCAAATAATTCTCGTGGAGACTGAGAGTACTTCAACATAGTTCTAGTGCTTTATGTTTTTATATAGTATTGCATTTAATTTACAAACTCTTTGTTTTAACTTTTTGTCTAATTCATGAATAAAATGATCCTGTAATTTTCATTTTATTTCATGTAACGTCTTTGTCTGGTTTTGTATTGGGATACGTCAGATTAAAAAAAAATGATTTGTGGAATATTCTCTATTTTTATTTCATATATGTATTTTTCATCATTTTACCTATGTTCTTTGATGTGCCCTTATGCATAGATATATCTTTTATAAACAACCTGAATCTGGGTTTTATTTATTTATTTCCAAATCTGCCAAATCTTCAGCCTTTTTAACTGATTATTTCAGTTGTTAAATAGTAATTATGGTTATATTTGGGATTATTTCTACCAACTTAATTTATTACTTTATTCTGTCCCATTTTTCCTATGTTACTTTTAATCATTTTTACTTAAAAATAAATGAGGTCTATATTTCTAGCCTAGCAATCAGGAGCTTTAGTACTTTCTGTTATTATTTGGTCTCTTTCCTGAATCTTGTGATATCATGTGAATATCTAAACTTTTATTCGTAAGTTATTATAGTTAATTTTTTTCTTCTTGGCATTAGTTTTCTTTGTTAAAAAGCGATAATAAGAAAATTTATCAAGGTATTTGACCACTCTTTTGTTGTCACATTATCTCTTGTAATATTTTTTGTTGTCTATTCCCACTGTTGAAAAAAAATCATCCAGGGCTGGGCGCAGTGGCTGACGCCTGTGATCTCAGCACTTTGGGAGGTCGAGGCGAGCAGATAACCTGAGGTCAGGAGTTCAACACCAGCCTGGCCAACATGGTGAAACTCTGTCTCTACTAAAAATACAAAAAATTAGCTGGGTGTGGTGGCAGGCACCTGTAATCCCAGCTATTCAGGAGGCTCAGGCAGAAGAATTGCTTGAATCTTGGAGGCGGAGGCTGCAGTGAGCCGAGATCGTGCCATTGCACTCCAGCCTGGGCAACAAGAGTGAAACTCTGACACACACACACACACACACACACACACACACATAAAAAAAAATTATCCCAAAGAGTTTTTAATGTGAGTCTCAGAAAGGCAAAGTTTCTGAGGCCCTATAAGCCTAAGAATATTTTATATCATTACCTCCTAATCGAATGACCATTTGGCTGGCTATAAAATTGGAGGTTCAGACATCTGAAAGATGGTAGAATACAAGGTTCCCAGCTCACAGCCTCCCACACAAGCAGTGATCTGGCAGCCATCCATGGAAAAAAAGTACCTTTGTGGGAGCATTAGATTGCAGATAGGAGGTTCACAAACTCCAGTAAAACCAGAGACCAGGGAGAGCTGCTTTGAGAAAGCAGAGCAAAGTGCTGGTGTCAGACTTGCTGAACATTATCCCAGCATCAGATCAGAAGCAGCCCCTACTCTCTGTGGACTTGATTTCAGCCTCACTTGGCCGTGGTCTTGCAACCAGCATATTTTCCAAGGGACCCAAGAGGAGTCATATTTGTCCATGCCTCTGGTAATAAGCCCGCTTGCTGTAGACCTGACAACAGATCCTGAAGTGGCTTTGACCTGATTCCATCCCTAATAAATTCTGAAGTGGCTCTGACATGATTCCATCCCTACTATATTGCCAGTCTGGTATCAGCCCTGCCCTCACAAGAACCTGGGAAGAACCATGTCTATCTGTGCTCTCAGTAACAGGCCTACTGGGCCTGTTTGATTTAACTGCAAATCCTGAAACTGCCCTTTGATCTGGCTCCAGACCTTCTCTCGGTCCTGCCCACCAAAGAACCCACTGATATCCATTCTCCCCCTGGTAGTAGGCCTGCCAAACTCAGTTCTGGCTATAGACCCTGAAGTTTTCCTGAGACTCAGTTCCAGCCCTACTCTTCTGCAGTCCAGCAGCAGTCCTGTCCATTTAGGGAACTGGTAGGACATATGCACATCTAAGCCCACAGAGCCAGGCTGGTGATATTGGTCTTGACTGTGGGACCTGAAACAGCTTTGTGACCCACCTCCAGCTCTCCTCTACCACAATGACAGAGGTAATCCTACTCACCCAGGGACACACAGGGTCTCATCAGGAATCATACCCTTCTGTGCCCCTGGTGATAGGTCCACTGTCTGCAGACTCGACTGTATTCCTGGAAACAGCCCCATGACTGGCTCCAACCCTGTTTGCCCATGGTACTGGAGACAGCCCTATCCACTTGGGATCTGGCAGGAACCGTGCCTGCACGGGACTCCAAATACAGGCCTGCCAAATGTAAAAGCAACTATGTACTGTGCAACAGCCATGTGGCCCAGCTTTAGCCATGTTCAATTCTGGGAGGCAGTCTCATCAGTCCAGGGATCTGGTAGGGGGAGGTTTCACCACTAAAACCAGTCTGTAAAGACAGGTAGTGTTGTTTGCATTCTCAGATGCACAAAAATCAAATGAAAACTACACATACCATGAAGAATCAGGAAATCATGACACTGCCAAAGGAAACTAACAAAATTCCAGTAACCAATACCCCAAAATGGAGACCTATGAACTGACTAACAAAAAATTTTAAATGATTGTCTTAAGAAAGATCAGAAAGCTATGAGACAGCACAGTTAGAAAACACTCAGTGAAATAAGGGAAACAATACATGAACAAAATTAGAAGTTCAACAAATATATAGAAATTAAAAAGATCCAATTAGAAATTCTGGAGATGAAGAATGCAGTGAATAAAATTAAAAAAATGCAGTAAAGAACATCAGCAGCAGACTTCATCTAGCAGAAGAAAGCATTTGTGAAGTGAAAGACAGATCATTTAAAATTATCTAGTCAGAGGAGAAGAAAGAAAAAAAGAACGAAAAAATGAAGGAAGCCTATAGGATTTATGGAACACCATTAAGAGAACTAATATATGCATTATAGAATTCCTTGAAAAATCAGAGAAGAAGCAAGGCACAACCATATGCTGCTTACCAGAGACCCACTTCAACTTAAAGGACATACATAGATGGAAAGTGAAGGGATAGAAAATATGCAGATAAAAAACAAAAAAGAGCAGGGTAGCAATACTTATGCAAAACAGACCTCAATCAATAACTTTCACAAGAAGCAAAGAGGTCATCATATAATGATAAAAGAGTCCATTTATCAAGTTGATGTAACAATTACAATTACAAAGATATAGGCACTCAACATTACTCCACTTAAATATATAAACAAATATTAACAGATCTGAAGGGAGAAATAGCAATTCAATAATATGAGGGAAATTAAATATCACACTTTCAACAAAGGATAGATTATCCAGAAAGAAGACTAATATGGAAATATTGGAGATTTTAGAACAAATAAATCTAAGAGACATATACAGAACATTCTGTTCAACAGCAGAAGAATACACATTCTTCTCAATGCACATGGACCATTCTTCAAAATAGATCATATGTTAAGCCACAGAACAAGCCTTTTTTTTTTTTTTTTGAGATGGAGTTTTGCTCTTGTTGCCCAGGCTGGAGTGCAGTGGCCCAATCTTGGCTCACCGCAACCTCCTCCTCCTGGGTTCAAGTGATTCTCCTGCCTCAGCCTCCCAAGTAGCTGGGATTACAGGCATGTGGCACCACACCTAGCTAATTTTGTAAAAATAAGTCTTAACAAATTTAAAAAGACAGAAATTTTATCAAGTATCTTTTCTCACCACATGGTATAAAACTAGAAATCAGTAACAGGAAGAAAATTGGAAAATTTACGAGTATGTTGAAATTAAACACACCTGAAGAACAAATGGATTGAAGAAACAACTAAAAAGGAAAATTTTTTAAATCTTGAGACAAATAAAAATGGAAATGCAGCACTCCAAAACTTATGAAATGCAACAAAAGCAGTTCAAAGAAAGAATTTTGTAATGAAAGAATTTTATATTGCTAAAAAATGAAGATCTCAAATAAACAATCTAACTTTCTACCTCAAAAAAATTAGAAAAAGAAGAAGAAACTAAGTCCAAAGTTAGGAAAGGGAAAGCAATAACTAAGATCAAAGAAGAAATAAATGAAAAAGAGACTAAAAGAGTCATAGAAAAGATCAGTGAAACTGAGAGTTGGTTTTCTGAAAAATTAAACTTGACAAGCCTTTAGCTAGACTAATTGAGAAATAAGGGAGAAGACTAAAATAAATTAAAGCAGAAATGAGAGAGGAGACATTATAACTGATACCACAAAAATACAAAAGATCATAAGGCTACCATAAATATTGTATTATATACATATGGACATCTATCTATCTAATTGTTTATACTAGTTTTATGTATACACACATAGTGGCATACTATTCAGGTATAATAAAAGGAAATCTTGCCATTTGAGACAATGGAATGAACCTGAAGGCATTATGCTAAGTGAAATAAGCCAGATACAAAAATACAAACACTGCATGATCTCACTACATGTGAAATCTAAAAAAAAAAAAAACAAAATGCAGAGTAGTATAGTGGGACTGAGACTGGACAATGGGAGAAATAGAAAGACGTTGGACAAAAGGTACAAACCTTCAGTTATTAGATGAATAAGTTCTGGAGATAATGTATATAGCATGATGACTTTAGTTAATAATCATAAATTTTATACTTGAAATTTTCTAAGAATGTAGACACACATACACACACACACAGAGAGAGAGGTAACTGTATGATAATGTGTTAATTAGCTTGACTGCGGTAATCATTTCATAATGTATATGTGTATCAAAACATCACATTGTACACCTTAAATATATTCAATTCTTATTTGTCAGTCATACCTCAATTGAGCTGGAAAAAATGAAATAAAATGTGATATTCTAAGTTTTCTTTCTTTAAGTCTTTCTAAACTTCCATCTGTTGTTTTTTGTATCTAGTATTGCTGTTGGAAAACATACATTCTCGTCTTAGGTAACATTCATCCCCTTAAGAGCTAAGACATATACTCTTAGGATTTAGTCCCTTGTTTTGCAACAGCCCCCTCTCTGCACTGTCTGTGGAAACATCAATGAAGGATGAACCTCTCCCTTGTTCCGAGATGGGAAGCTGCTTATCCAGCCCACTCTCCCGTGACCTGACCTTTGGACTCTGATCTCTTCTTACAGTAACCCAGCATTACCCAGTGGTGACATTTCCCCATCCTGTTCACCTGCCTAATGAATAGCCCCAGACCAGAATCCCAGACAGAGAATCTAAGAAGAACATGCACTTTCTGGACATTTGCCTGGTAAAAAACAAATTCTTTCAAATAACAGTCATCCCAGGCTTTGGTAGTAGAGTTTTGAGAGTGCATGGTAAACTTCCTTCTCTTATAGATCTATGTAACATAGATTTCATAGTACCTTAAGACTGGAAGAATGGCCATCTAGTCCAATTTTGTTCTTTTATGTATGAATCAATGGAGATCAAGGGTGATTAAATCCCGTATCCAAAGTAACATCAGTACTAAGAAAGGGTTCAGAGACCTGGGCCTATGTCTGGAATGTTTTCCTCCATCAGAGGGTCCCTCTGGTTTCTATCTTACTCACAGAGCTGCTCACCCTCTTCTCTCTGCTCTTACCAATTCGTCTGATCTGTTTCTACATTTCCTTCTGCATCCCACACTTAAGCCCATGGGCAGACTGGATCCATAAGAAGACCCTGGCCAAGAGGAGGAGAAACGCCAACAACAACATATATGCATCTATCATCATCTACTTGTACTGTTATTTTCTAGGCCCATCTTCCATTTGCACTTCCACAAGAGGAAGACGCAAGTATGACCAACAGAGATCCAGATGAATGTCTTCAAAATAGTTTCCATGCATGCATTTATTCAAGACATGCTGAACACCTACTTTGTGCTAAGAACCATGTGGGGTGCAATGGCTGCTTCTGAGGAGCATGTAAACTTAGAGGTGATTTAGGTAAGTAACTGAATAATTTAAACAAATGAAGTGCTATATTCACATCGAAGAAGCAAAAAAGAAAGAAACTACAAATAAACAAAACACAAATGATTATCAAAAATAAAAAAATATACAAAGCTTAGGGATCAGACACTCACAATTGCTGAAGGGAAAACACCAGAGGATTTCATTTATGTGAGGTTGCAGAAAAGGCAAAACTCAACTACAATGACAGAAAGTAGATCACAAGCTATCTGGGTGGGAGAAGGGGAAAGGTAGGAGATTGGCCGGGAAAGGGTATGAAGAGAACTTTCTGGAATGATGGAGGTGATCTATATCTTGTTTGGGGTTATAGTTACAAGTGTGTAAACATTTGTGGAAACTCAATAAACTCTACACTTAACACATGCATTTTATTTCATAATAAAATACCTTAAAAGTCAATTATGAAAACAATTGTGAAATATATGCTGATCGAGTACTTAGTTTTATAGATATTTATGAGTTTCCTATGATTTTTATATTAGAGAAATGCATGGAGTGGTGAGAATGCTGTTTCTGCCATTGAATCACATGATTTGATAAGGTCTTCTATTCCTACCTCCCCAACTGACATGAAAATGAGGCAAGAGGTAAATGGACTTACACAAAGTCATTAGCAATGACTCAGGGAAGAAGCTAGAACATCCTAAGGATCCCATTTACACCTGGCTACTTGGCACCTGTTGGCTGCAGGTCTTGCAATGATGATGCTGTTGAAACCAGCAACCCTGTACTGTCCCAGAACACAGCATACAACAGTGAAAGAAGACCTATTATGTGGAAAGACCTAAATGAAGTCACATTGTCATTGTCGTCATTATTATCATCCTCATCATCATGGATTCTTAAGCAACTACTATAAAAACTCAGTCTAATATGAACTGGGACTTTCAGTAATGTAAAGGGGAAGAGTAAACAAAATTTATTCAATGAAAACTGCCTCTTAAAAGTCATCATCCAATAAACGATAGAAGTAAAGTCTCCCATGCTGAAATAAGCTTAAAACTCCAGATAACAAAGTCTCAGAATATGGCAAATGAAGTTTACAATAAGAAGAGGGTCTATCTACACATAGGCCCTCTGGTGAGCTTTTTCATTTTAAAAATGACGGTGACATCAGCAAGATGGAGAAATAGAAAGCTCTAAGAGAAAGCGCCTGACTTTTCCTCCTCCCCCAAAGGAAAAACTATTGTCATCAGATTTGTCCTCTTTATACTAAATTCTAGAAAATAATAAGAATAAGGGATGCATGGAGGCAGACAATAATTGAAGAATTCTATGTTCGACCTAGCTGTCATTCATCTGGAAAGAAACCAAGAGAAGTTCTCAGCAATGCAAGCACTCAAAGGCACCCAACACTCTACCTTACCCTACCCACCCATCCCCCAAAATTATTTGGAAGAAAATTATCCAAATAACTTAATATTGAATAAAAGCAAAGAAATCAATTTTGGAGAAGACATAGCATAAAATAAATTATGGAAAGAAATCAATCAGAAAAACAGAGTTGGTGATGAAATAAAATAATTATTGTTGACATGTTTGTGAAAGTCAAAAGAATTACTGAAACAGAATATTTATAAACATCATCATCATCATCTGGATTTAAAAATTATTCCAACAAACAGTGAATAACTTGCTAAAATGGGAAAAGTTTGAGCCAGAATTCTTATACTAGTTGATTTAACAGGCATTATTTTATTCTTGATGCTGTTAGAGAAGTAGATGTTTCTTTATTTTTCTAAACAAGCGTAGCCACTGTCAGAAATGCAACTGGATATGTAACTTCTAGGTCACTACGGGATAAATGTATGTGCTGTTTGACGCGCTTGTCACTGTCCTAAGTGCACTGTGCATGTCCAGTCATTAATCATAACAGTAATATGAAGTAGGAGCTATTGTTACTATTCCTATTTGCAGTTATGGAAACTGAGGGAGGTTGACTTCCCAAGATCTTACAACTAGTAGGTGGAGAATTGGAATTCAAACCAAGCAGTCTGACTTGAAAGTACATGCCCTTAACCAATATATTGCAGATATTTAAACAACACTGGAAAAAAAAAAAAAAAAAAAAAGGAGGAGAGAAGGAAAGGGGGGAAATTGAAAGAAAACGAAAAGAAAGAAAGCTGTAAGGAGGTGTTTTTAAATGCACAAAATAAATTAGTGATTACAAAAAAGAAAGAAGAGGGGGAGAAGTAGGAGAAGGAAAGGAGGGAGGATGAGGTCTTCAATTCCTCCAGTAAGAGACCAAAAAGATTGATTCATTTAAAAATTCTATCTTGGCCGGGCGCAGTGGCTCACGCCTGTAATCCCAGCACTCTGGGAGGCCAAGGTGGGCGGATCATGCGGTCAGGAGATGGAGACCATCCTAGTAAACATGGTGAAACCCCATCTCTACTAAAAATACAAAACATGAGCCGGGTGTGGTGGTGGGTGCCTGTAGTCCCAGCTACTCGGGAGGCTGAGGCAGGAGAATGGCAGGAACCTGGGAGGCGGAGCTTGCAGTGAGCCGAGATCATGCCACTGCACTCCAGCCTGGGAGACAGAGCCAGACTCCGTCTCAAAAAAAAAAAAAAAAAAAAAAAATCTGTCTTCATTATATCTATGCAATTGCTACACTTTACATGAAATGATGCAGTGTTAACTCTAAGTAAACTGTGAAAGTTAAGAATTTATATTGTAACTCCACAAACAATTACTAAAAATATAATGCAAAATTTCTAAAGAGCAAATATATGAGTTAAAGTGGAACATTTAAAAACTGTATTTAAACAATCTAAAAGAAGGTATGGAGGAAGAAAAAGGAAAAACAACAATAAAAAACTCAGATGGAATGAACAAAAAAACAAATAATAAAATGGTAGACTTCAATAAACTCCAATTAAGAGTCAGAATTTGTCAGAATGGTTAAAACAGCAAGACCCAACTAAATAGAGATTATGAGAGATTTACTAAGACATGGTTAGGTTAAAACTAAATGGATGAAAGTTGACATATAGGGCACACAATAAGCACACAAAGACTGCATTGCCTGTACTAAATCAGAAAGGAGACTTCAAGAAAAAGAGCATTGCCAGTAATTAAGAGAAATATTGATGATAAAAGACTTCATTCCTCAGGAAGACATAGGAATCATTAATGGGTTTACACCTAACGACGAGCTTGAAACTATGGAAAACAAACATTGACAGAATTAAATTGAAGGGAGAAATAGATAATTTGGTAAAATATACCTAGAAAGTTTTAACTGCATCTCTCAGCAATTGATAGGATACCTAGACAAAAACAAAAACAAAAAAACCCACGCAATGAGTAAAGCCATAGAAAATGTGAGCATCCACCTCTCAGTCAACATCTGTCACTCATTGGTTTCCATCTGCAGTAACATGCTGTGAAGGATAAAGATGGTGAGTTCACACTCAAGAAGAAAGATTTTCCATTGATGCTGTCTGCCATGGACATAGAGTACCAGGGAAGAAGATGACCCTGGACCAGTGACTCCCTTAACCCTGGTTGTGGATTAGGATCACCTGGGGAAGTCTTTTGAAAATACCAGTCCCTGGACCTTTCACCTAGAGATTTTGCAGTAATTCATCTGTGGTGTGGCCCAAACATTGGTATTTTTCTAAGCTCTCCAGATGATTCTAATGGGTAGCATAGGTTAGAAACCACAGTCCTAAACTGTGGGGAAGTGAACACTCCTATCTTGATTAAAGAAATGTAAATTATGTATTTTATATATATATATATATATATATATATATATATGAACCTTAAATACATCATTTTATTAATAAATCTCAATTCTAGGGAAATAATCATTTACCCATATAATTTGTGTTCAAGAGTATTTTTTGCAGTTTAATTTATGATAGAGATAAATAGATTCATATACACACAGAATGATTGATAGAAAGCTACATGTGTACAAAAACAGATTTTTTTTTCACTATTTCAATAGGTTTTTGGAGCACAGGTGGTGTTTGGTTACACAGGTATAGATAAGTAATTGGGTGGATGGAAGGAAGGAAGGAGAGAAGAAATGGGGAAGACCTAATTGTTTAATAATATGGAATTGGTTAAATAAATAAAATAAAGGTAAATGGATATTTCTTAATAAGACGATGTTGATGTGAACTTTACATAAAATATGGGCATAATAAGGTAAGTAAAGAGAATTAGACTGCAAAGCATATGTAAAATATTCAATTTTTGCAAAATATATGTGTACCCATAGAGAGAAAAAGTCTTAAAGGCTGTGCTTCAAATTATCAACCATATTTATCTGAAAGTGGTGGTATTTTGTGAATTTTAATGATGTTCTTTTTGTTTCTAATTTGTGTAAAATGAGTGCTCATTTTTGTGTATGTGTAATGAAACAAAATCTGGTGGTGGGGGAGCAGAATAAGAACTCCCCCTGATTACAGTCCTCACTCTGTAATGGGGACAGCCTGTCATCTAGGCAGCTCCAATCCTTGAAAGAGGGTCAAATGGATTATTATTCATGCTAGTGAAGGAATTAAGAACTTGGCTCCCTGGAAGGGTGTGGAAACTGCTCCATTACCCTAGTGAAAAACAAACAAGGGAGGTTCCCTTTGATCCACGGGTGCCCAGTTCTTTCAGCCTTCCCTGGGTGGATCTGGAAGGCACCCATTAAAGAGGGTGAGGCCAGCTTGTACCCACCTGCTGTCCTTTCCAAGGCGTGGCTGGGAATGTGGGAGCTGTCCAGATCTACCCCCAATTATCCTTCTACTCCAAAAACGTTGATACACCCTATTCCACTTGGAAAGCAACTGGGCAGGACCAACTGGAAGACATGGAAAGAAAGTAAAGTCTGTTTGAGACACTCCATTCCTCCCTTTCTCCCACACCACCCCTCCACTTTCCTTTATGTTCATTGCTTTAAGACCTCAGATCCTCAGATCTTCTCTCTTCTGCTGCAAGAAAAGTGATCTAAAAAACCTCATTCTCATTAAAATATCGGTATTAGCATTCTGAAAGAAGAACAGAGAAATTATGTTCACAAAGAAATGACCTCTCCAATGGAAGAATTTTCAGCCCAGCTTATAAGGAAGGGTGACAATGTTATGGGTCAAAGAAGCCTACAACGATTGTGATTCTGGACTTTGAGTCTCAGTAAAAAAGAAGTGGGAAATGCCCTTGGAGTCCGTTGCCACTGGGATATGTTTCTTTCTTTTTTTTTTCCCCACTATTTCAATAGGTTTTTGAAGCACAGGTGGTGTTTGGTTACATGGATAAATTCTTTAGTAGTGATTTCTGAGATTTTGGTGCACTCATCACCTAAGCAATGTACAGTGTACCCAATGTGTAGTCTTTTATCCCTTATCTCCTCACACCCTTCACCCTAAGTCCCCAAAGTCGATTATATCATTTTTATGCCTTTGCATCCTCATAGCTTAGCTCATACTTATAAGTGAGAATATATGATGTTTGATTTTCCATTTCTGAATTACTTCACATAGAATAATGTTCTCCAACCATTTATGCAGCCAACAGACATGAAAAAATGCTCATCATCACTGGCCATCAGAGAAATGCAAATCAAAACCACAATGAGATACCATCTCACACCAGTTAGAATGGCAATCATTAAAAAGTCAGGAAACAACAGGTGCTGGAGAGGATGTGAAGTAGGAACACTTTTACACTATTGGTAGGACTGTAAACTAGTTCAACCATTGTGGAAGGCAGTGTGGCGATTCCTCAAGGATCTAGCACTGGAAATACCATTTGACCCAGCCATCCCATTACTGGGCATATACCCAAAGGATTATAAATCATGCTGCTATAAAGACAAATGCACACGTATGTTTATCATGGCACTATTCACAATAGCAAAGACTTGGAACCAACCCAAATGCCCATCAATGATAGACTGGATTAAGAAAATGTGGCACATATATGCCATGGAATACTATGCAGCCATACAAAAGGGTGAATTCATGTCCTTTGTAGGGACATGGATGAAGATGGAAACCATCATTCTGAGCAAACTATCGCAAGGACAGAAAACCAAACACCCTATGTTCTCACTCATAGATGGGAACTGAACAATGAGAACACTTGGACACAGGGTGGGGAACATCACACACTGGGGTCTGTCGTGGGGTGGGGGGAGGGGGGAGAGATAGCATTAGGAGATATACCTGATGTAAATGATGAGTTAACAGGTGCAGCACACCAACATGGCACATGTATACATATGTAACAAACCTGCATGTTGTTTCTGTATGCTAGAACTTAAGGTATAAATAATAATAATAATAATAATAATGGTCTCCAACTCCATCCAGGTTGCTGCAAATACCATTATTTTGTTCCTTTTTATGGCTGAGTAGTATCCCATGATTCCATGAGGTATATATAGATATATATCATGCAGCTTTGTTACATATGTATACATGTGCCATGTTGGTGTGCTACACCCATTAACTCGTCATTTACATTAGGTATATCTCATATATATGATAGAATATATATGATATATATAACATATGACATTTGTGATATGTATGTATATGACATATATGATATACATATGTATATGACGTATATGATATATATGTATATCACATTTTCTTTATCCACTCTTTGATTGATGGGCATTTGGTCTGGTTCCATATTTTTGCGATTGTGAATTGTGCTGCTATAAACAGGCATGTGCAAGTGTCTTTTTCATATAATGACTTCTTTTCCTCTGGGTAGATATCCAGTAGTGAGATTGCTGGATTAAATGATAGATCTACTTTTGGTTCTTTATGGAATCTCCATACTGTTTTCCACAGAGGCTGTACTAGTTTACATTCCCATCAGCAGGGTAAAAGTGTTCCCTTTTCACCACATCCACACCAACATCTATCATTTTTTGATTTTTTGATTATGGCCATTCTTGCAGGAGTAAGGTGGTATCACATTGTGATTTTGATTTGCATTTCCCTGATCATTAGTGATGTTGAGCATTTTTTCATGTGTTTCTTGGCCATTTATATATCTTCTTTTGAGATTTGTCTATTCATGTCCTTAGCCCACTTTTTGATGGGATTATTTGTTGTTTTTTTTTTTTCTTACGGATTTGTTTGAGTTCCTTGTAGATTCTGGATATTAGTCATTTGTCAGATGCACAGTTTGCAAAGATTTTCTCCCAGTCTGTGGGTTGTCTGTTTACTCTGCTGATTATTTCTTTTGCTGTGCAGAAGCTTTTTAGTTTAATTACGTCCCATCTATTTATCTTTGTTTTTGTTGCATTTGCTTTTGGGTTCTTGGTCATAAAATCTTTGCCTAAGCCAGTGTCTACAAAGGCTTTTCCGATGTTATCTTCTAGAATTTTAACATTTTCAGGTCTTCGATGTAAGCCTTTGATCCATCCTGAGTTGATTGTTTTTTATAAGGTGAGAGACGATGATCCAGTTTCATTCTTCTACATGTTGCTTGCCAATTATCTGAGCACCATTTGTTGAATAAGGGTGTCCTTTCCCCCACTTTATGTTTTTGTTTGCTTTGTTAAAAATCAGTTGGCTGTAAGTATTTGACTTTATTTCTGGGTTATTTATTGTGTTCCATTGGTCCATGTGCTTATTTTTATGCCAGTTCCATGATGTTTTGGTGATTACAGCCTTACAGTATAGTTTGAAGTCGGGTAATGTTATGCCCCCAGATTGGTTCCTTTGCTTAGTCTTGCTTTGGGTATGCAGGCTCCTTTTTGGTTCCATGTAAATTTTAGAATTTTTTTTCTAGTTCTGTGAAGAATGATGGTATTTTGATGGGAATTACACTGAATTTGTAGATTGCTTTTGGCAGTATCATCATTTTCACAATATTGATTCTACCCATCCATGAGCATGGGATGTGTTTCCATTTGTTTGTGTTATCTATGATTTCTTTTAACAGTGTTTTATCGTTTTCCTTGTAGAGGTCTTTCACCTCCTTGGTTAGGTATATTCCAAGTATTTTATTTTGCAGCTATTGTAAAAGGAGTTAAGTTCTTGATTTGATTCTCAGCTTGGTTGCTGTTAAGTATAGCAGTGTTACTGATTTGTGTACATTGATTTTCTATTCTGAAACTTTACTGAATTCATTTATCAGATCTAGAAGCTTTTTGGATGAGTCTTTAGGGTTTTCTATTTATACGATCACATCGTTGGCAAACAGCAACAGTTTGACTTCCTTTTTACTGACATGGATGTCCCTTATTTCTTTCTCTTGTATGATTGCTCGGGCTGGAGCATCATTCTTTATTAAAACTCACCTCCAAGGAGTAGCTTCTAATGATTTTGAGAAACTAAGTGAAGAGGACATTTTCTAATTGGACTCTGAAAGTGCAGCCTAGAGCCCTTGAATTAGGCTGTTCTTGCATTGCTATAAAGAAATAGCTGAGACTAGGTTATTTATAAAGAAAATAGGTTTAATTGACTCATGATTCTGCAGGCTGTACAAGCATGGTACCAGCATCTGCTGAGCTCCTGGGGAGGTCTTAGGAAGCTTTTACTCATTGCAGAAGACCAAGAAGGAGCAGGTGCAAACCCATCTCCTCACAGTCAAGCAAAGTAGTCGGATGTTCTCTGTTCTATTCCTAATTTATTTAACCATGTCCACAAGATGCTACTAGCACCCTGAAATGTGCTTTCCACAAGCAGTCCAGGAAATATTCCTTGATGTCAGGTCACCCAGGAAAGGTTCAAAGATGTCGGCAAATCACTACTGCCTGCTCCTCCTCCTCCATCACAAGGTAATGGTCAGTTCTGAAAAGCAGCTGTAAAGCATGGGTTCCTTTAGCCCCTTCCCTGCTTCACTGCCACAGGGTGATAGGTGCTTATCAATATCATCCTCCAGTGACGGATTAGTTTAGTAGCCTATCCCAGTACAGTAATCATTTATCAAAGGGCAATCTCATATGACACAAAATATAGTGCCCTTGTGACTCCTCACTCTTCAGCATTCACTTACAGCAAATGAAAATGACACTGCCTGCCAGGACCAGCCATAACTCAGCCTCATTCCAGAAAACCTTCATAGGATACTACAAAGTAATGAGATGTACACTGCTTAGAGGTTACGGCACAGCCTAGCTATGTTATGTTTAGATAAATCAGTCCCACGAATGGTCAGTCCACCCAGATAAACACCACTCTGTTGTCCTACAAATTGTATTGCATAATTTAAGCAAATGAGTTCAATGGGACGTTCTTCTTTAATCATAACCAAGATGCTAACCAATATTCCCTTAGCTCGTATTGGTTTTGAGTAATAAGACAAAATAATTTTCTATTCTAATTCTATTTTGTCTCTCTTGAAAAACTAAACAAAGTTGGCATCAGAAAACATACTTATGAAGAAGACAATAATTATGATGATGATGATAATGACTATGAAGATGATGTTCCAGTTTATAGAATACATTCTGCTTTACAAATCACATTTTTAAATTAATCTTTGCAATAAATTCTGTGAAGTAGATAATGCAGGTAAGTTCTAAATTTTTCAGGTAATGTGCCTGAATCCCAAAGGTAATAACTTACATAGTGTTGTTCAACCCCTTAAAGAGTTAGGGAGAGGAGAGGGGCATGGCACTAAAACTAGATCTCTGGATCAACTTTCTTGCAAATCCCCAGCCCAGCTATGTTATGGGGCTACTTGAGATACACCACCTCACTTAAGTCCTTTCCATTTTACAGATCATGAAACACATTTAACATAATTAGCACTAAGGCAGGATTTACAAACAATAGACCTGTATAAAATGAAGCAAAATAAAATAAATAACTTGGCTAAGTTTGTTTACACTTATTAGGAAAATAACTTAAGTGATAGATGAATTATCTGTTTCTTGAGTAAAGTTTAAAAACTACTAAAGGAAGAACTGCTTTATATTAGTCATGAAGTTAGGTGTTGGAGCACAAAGATGTTCTCCAAGAGATGCCTCCTAGGGGAGAAATGGGTTAATATCACACTGCGAATGTTTAAAAATGAGGCACAGATATGACAATTTTCCATATGTAGTATGTAGCCCACAATGAAGTATAAATCTGATCATCTGCTACTTAACAAACTCAAGGGACACAAACTGAAAAGTCCAGTTTCCCAAAGGAGACAAGGTTAGAACCCAAAACACAGACACCATGGAAAATCCACAGAGGACATTCCTGCCTCTAACTGTGATTCTACACATTAGTCTTGAGAGGTTGCCTGGGTTTTAAAATAGTACCGCAACCCGGTAACCTGCACATCCTCTGTGCTCCTAAATGACCAGTCATCTGCACGAAATGTAAGCTCCATCTTATTGATCTAATACCCCCAACAATAGCCTAATACCTGGGCATGATAGGTTCTTATGTAATTTACATACCATTAAATTCACGTTTTTGGAGTGTACAATTGAGCGGTCTATTCACAAGGTTGTGCAACCATCGCTGCTTCCCCATTTCCAGAATATTTTCGTCACTCCATAAAGAAACCCCGTACCTATTAGCATTAGCTCCCCTTCCTTCCTTCATCCAGCTCCTGGAAACCACTAGTTTGCTTTCGGTTTTTCATGGATGTGTATATTTGTGCCAATTTCATAAAATGGAAGGAAACAAGATGGAAGCTTTTGTGATTGGCTTCTTTCACTTAACACAATGTTTTCGAGGTTCATCATGCTTATTATACATTAATATTTCATTTTTTAGAGCCGAATAACATTCTGCTGTATGGATATATCACATTTGGTTTATCCATTCATCTATTGATGGACATTTGGGCTGTTTCCACATTTTTGCTATCATAATAGGATTTTAATACATACTTATTCAACAAATTGATGACCTTCTAAATGATAACATCCTATGTTAAATGACTAATCAACACGTGAAAACTATTCCACTTCATTAGTAATCAGAGAACTAGAAACAATGCGACGTCATATTATAGTTATCAGATTAACCCAGACTTTCCAACTTTAATAGCTGTTGCTAAAGGGTGTGGGATCATCATCAGTACAGTTCAAATTGGTAACATGTGGTAATATGTACCCAGAGCATTGACGTATTCATACACTTTGGATCTCCTAATTCTATATCCAAGAGACAAGACTAAGTATCTAATGTAAAATATAGAAAGACAGTATTTGTGAAAATGTTTATTTATAATAATGAAATATAGGAAGCAAACCTAAATACCCAGCAACAATGAAATGTTTAAAGAAGATGCAGTAGATCCATAAGATTAAATTCTATATGGTCATTACAAATTATATTTTGAAAGACTTTTAATTCCATCAACACTATTATTAATATTCAGTGAAAATAGGCATGATATAGTTTATTTCAAATATGTAAAACTTCCCAAAAAGAGGAACATGAGAAAATGTATGAAAATGTTAATATGATTTTTTCTGATCATCTTCTAGGTGAGATTTATAACTCACCTTTTATGGCCATGGGATAAGGAAAAAAGAAGAATCCCATATATTATTGCACCTATTATATTTTGATTATAGGTAGTTTCTATGAACATGTGACTTAGCTCCCCTTTTCAATGGTAAGGTCTGGGAGGGCAAAGAACTATCCTAAATAGCACCATTCCTGTTAGTTGTACAACAAATTGTTTTTGAATTAATTAATAAAATCATTTTTACTTTTATTAGACCCCATTTAAATCATGTAGCCACGTATACTTAGAATAGATTATTTCCAGCAATGATAACAGTCAAGAACAAGGTAATGGACATATAGAAAATTGACTAACATTAGTTTCTGTAATTCGTTCCAACAGAGACATCCCAAGAGTGGGTAAAGAATTGGTGGCTCCCATTACCTGCTAGCCTGCCTGCCTTGGAGACCCTGCCAAAATAAAGGGCAAGTGAGAAACACTAGACATTCAGTAAGAATGTGAATGGATGTAGTGACAGAGGCAAATGGCTGGTAAGTCACCTACTAGTGAAATATGTCAGGCTTAGTTCTTCTGCCAATGCAAAAGGTGTGTTTTTATCATGTGTCTGTGAGCAAAGTGACAGGTGAGAGAGGGCGTTCTAGTCATTGGGGAAACACTGAGCAGAAATGGCCTTTATGTTTATGCAACTGTTACAAATTGTGAGTTTGTCAAAGTTTTAAATGCGTTTGCCCCAAACATCTTTTTTTCATTATATGTAAACGTTCAAGTCCCTTTTGTGGAAAGTATATTTGCACATGGTCCTAATCCACTTCTACTCAACTTATCAAAACACTATCCCATAAGATTCATTTTAAGCTCAGAATATTACGTGAGTTTCTTATATGAGGCTAATACTAATTCTTCTTATAAACAAGTCCTTTCAATTACTGGTTTTGCACGCCCTTCAACTTTGCACGTGTTTGCGTGACTTGAGTTTATGTCAAAACTGAATACTTTTGAGTTCAAGCTGCAGATATTATCCAGATAATTCAAATGTAAGTATCTGCGCAATTCAAATGATCTCAAATAAAGAATGGTCTGAAATGGCTTGCTTTATTTTTTGTTTATAGACAAATGAGCGTTAACACTTTAGGTACACAGCAAAGTCAACTTTTATTTTTCTTTATAAAACAATAATAGATAAAAATAATTGATAAAACTTAGTAAGTGCTAGGGCTCATATTATGGTTTTATATGCAAGTTTTCATTTAATCCTCAGAAGGTGTTAAGAGGTGGATATTATTTTTGGTCACATTCAGCAGATGAGAAAACTAAGGGGAAAAAATGTCTACAAAAAATAACTTACATAGAAATATTTATAGAAGATTTATTTATAGTAACTTAAAATGAGAAATAACCCAAGTGCCCACCAACAAATAAGTGAATAAATAAATTGTGACATATTCATACAAGGGAATACTACTCAGTGATGAAAAAGGAGGAGCCACTAACATATATTGCAACAGGGATGAATCACAAAAGCATTATGCTTCATTTCACTTCTGATACCAACTGCAAAAAAAATAAATAAATATGTTGAGCAAAGAACCCAGCCCCCCCCAAAATTACAGATGGTATGAGTCTCTGTATATAAAGTTCTAGGACAGTTCAAACTAATTTACAGTGATAGAAATCTGAAGGAAGGTAGGTTTCCATTGGAAAAGGACATGAGAAAACTTTCAGGTATGATGGAAATATTCTATATCTTGGTTAAAGTGGTGATTGCATAGGTGTATTTGTTAAATGTTTGTTAAAACTCACTGAACTGTGCATTTTATTTCATGAAAATTACATCTAAAAAGCGATAGTGATAGATGATAGATGATTGATTGATAGATAGATAGATAGATAGACAGACAAACAGATAGAGTGTCATGTTTCTTGGGGTTAACAAGTTTATCCATGTGCTTGTATAGTGAAAATGGAACACAATATGAACACAGGGAGCCTCACTCCTTCTGACGTTTTGCCAAATAGTTCCTTAAATAATCCAGAAGTATATTTGGCAGCAACTACATGCAATACATTTTCCTAGCTGCTGTGAGGAATAAAGAAGTCCAATTAAATGAGTTAATACATGTGAAGTGTTTATAACAGTGCCTGGCACATAGAAAGAGTTCAAAGATGTTAAACCTTGTTCTCAAGACAACTACAGGATATCTGGGGAAACAAGCCATTAAATCACAAATCATGAAACAACAATATAAGGATCATGGTTGAGTATAAGAAATGGCACCAGGAACTCCCTAAAGCCAAGGCTAGAAACCCAGTGTCTACATGTGCCAAGTATTTTAAAAAACAAAAGTGCAGTAGAGATGTGGGGCACCAGAGAACCCAGTTCCCACCAGGTGGGAAATAGCTCAGCACCAATCTACTGCTGCCATGTGGAGATACCAGCCCAATATTGCCAAATCTGTTTTAAATGGACACAGAAATCTCCCAGTTTTTGAATGTTGGCCACTACTTCAATGCTTTAAAAAGTACGTGACCTTTAGGTTATCAGTGATAGAATATGTCCTAAATGCATGATCTTAAGAACTCTTAGAGGCCGCCTAAATATCTGTTCGCACCTTGCCCTTCCTGCTCACTCTCAATCTTGATGAGGGAATCCAACGTACAGAGGTAAAAGGATTTGCCCAAGGTCACCCAACTATTAGAGGCACAGCTGGGAAATCAATCAATGCCTTGTTCAGTGTTGAACAGATGGCAAATCTCGTCACGTCTCTGTGGGTTCTGTCGCCCTCGGGCTGGACCACAGAGGAAAAGCTTGGCGAGATGGTAAGCTTGGTGTGAGATTTGGATAGAAACATTACAAGTGAGGGGAATATCTTAGGAAAAGCACTAAGAGGTGAAACTTCAAAACGTTCAATGGATACAGAGGTCATTCCAGCGTGAGGTGGGAAAAGTCTTGAAATGACTTACCGAGGGCCCTGGGAGGTATGAAAGCTTTGTGTTCTGTCCCCTACTCCACGGGGCCAGGGAAGCTTTACAGGGCAGAGTTGGATAATGAAAGGTAAAAACAAACTTTGACAAGCACCGATGCAGTGCTCAGGATGGATTAATGGGAAATGGCTGTGAAGTCATGGAGAGCAATTTCTGTTTCTTGGGCCAGATCACATTGGATCTGTGAAAATTCGAGGAGCGCCAATTCCATGACTCTGCTTCTGCTGCTTTCCTATCAAAGGATAAAGAGGATCATGTTTGCTAAACATATCCCTGTTCTTTCCGTCTTTGCAATTTCTTCAAAGACGTTTATCACTTGCTAGGGGAGTGGCATTGGGGCCTGAATGTTTTTATCAAGAATGAAAGCAATTAATATTCTATTTATGATATTTGAAACAAAATTTTGTAGTTAAAGATAATACTGAGGTTCAGGTTTCTTGAGATAGAAGATTTTTATGTTTTGTTGTTTTTCTATCTTCCATATGAAGAGATTGTATCATGACTCAGATTTATACTTCAAGCCCAGATCCATCATATCTCATGCCCTTTTGGCTGCCCCCAAGACATCAAGCCAAATACATCCCAAAACAATTCATTATACAGTATTCCTCCCTGTCACCAAAAATTTGTTCATTCTCTTTCAATATTTTCTATTTTCATGAAGGATCCTGACCATCTATTACTTTTGTCTTTTTTTTTGGAGTCTCACTGTGTTGCCTAGGCTGGAGTGCAGTGCCATAATTTCTGCTCACTGCAACTGGCGGACTGCATCATGATGTCTTAAGGGAAATTCCTGACAGACAGGAAGAGGGAGGAGAGCATTGTTTGCAGTACCCGTGGATTATGAGAAGAGTAACTTAGAAGTAGGTGGTGCAGTTTGTTGCATGTGGGTCCACATTTCTTCTCTCCAGATCTAAGTACCCAGATCAAACCTCAGTTCCCCAGCATGGTTAGACATAGGGAAGGTTTGCATAAACCCTTCCAAGTTTCCTTTGGTTCCTATGAAGCAAGGAAGGGAACCTAAATTCCCAGTATGTCTCTTCATTAGCTGGAAGTCTGGCCAGGAAATTTGCCAGAGCTGGCTGTCATAGAAGGGCTAAATGATTCTGTGGCCAAAAGCCGGAGGTAAACAGTTTGGGCCAGGAACACATGGGCTTAGCTGTAGCCAGATTTTGAAGAGTCTGCAACACACCAAGATCAACAAAAAGGTCTGGTGGCATTGACCAAACCAGTAAACATTCAGAGCTTGAATAACCCTGCAGACACTAGAATACTTAATGGCACCAAACCAACCGCTTTAATAGCCCAGAGACAACTGCTCTGTGTGGACCCTGGGATCCTGACTGACCTCTGCTGTCAAAAGACCACATAAGTCACACCCCATTCACCTTGCACCCAGATTTTTCATCTAGGGAAGGAGGAAAGGAAAGAAACAGAAATCAGAAGAGCTATAATTTATCCAAATACAAGCAGTTAATTAAAGATAATGTATGATGATTATTATTTTTTAAATTTGTGTGGATACATAGTAAGTGTATATATTTATGGGATACATGAGATTATTTTGATACAGTTATGCAATGTGAAATAAGCACAGCATGGAGAATGGGGTGTCTATTCCCTCAAGCATTTATCCTTTGAGGTACAAACAATCCAGTTACACTAAAGATAATTTATGAATCAGACTCAAGGAACAAGATTCAACCCAAATATGCTTTTTCCCCTCCCAGTAAACCCATTTAGGTAGGTGAGGAAAAGTAGATCAATTTTAAGTTTAAATTTGTAAGACAGCATATCCGGGTCCACTATGAGTAAATGATTAACCTCACTCCAAACATTTTCATTCCAGATGTATGTGAAAATAGACATCAGTAAACCAAGGTGCTTCTATGTCAAAAGTCCCTTTTGACCATTCATTCAGCACATATTTATTGAGTGTTTACCATACGCCAGATAATGGGTTGAGCCCTGGGGAATCAATGTTGACTAAAAGCAGACATGTTCGTCTTACTCATGAAGCTTAGAAATCTACTCATGGAGACAGGCATTAATCAAATCTGTCAAATAAATGTAAAAGTACACTGCAATAAGTGCCTTACATAGGCATTGCATGGGCTCAAGAACATCTGGTGGGAAGATTAAACCTAGTCAGGGAAATCAAGGAAGGCTTCCCTGAGGAAGTGTTGATGTAGTTGGACTCTCGAAATAAGAGGGGATTTTTAGAGCAACAAGAATAGAGAATCTAGGCAGAGGAAATAGTCATCATTGCCTGCAAGACCCACCTCCATACTTATTCATAACAGCATATTATTGAATTTTCAAGGATTTTTCAAGCCAGTTGGTGTCATGTTGGGAATATTACACCATAGAGAATAAAATTCCACAAATTCTACAAGATAAGAATTTTGGAGGAGAGGGGTAGAGAAAGATTTCTTAGTTTTTTTGTTTTGTTTTGTTTTGTTTTTTAATCTAGTTTTTAAACAGTTGCCAGCACAGCATTATAAAGCATTGTGGTTGGAGGGAGGAGAGCAGGTATACTGGACAAAAAGAAAGTCAAGTATCTATAGTGCAAAGAATGAGAAGGAAAATTATGAAAAATGAAGTACAGAATTAAGTAGAGTCTAGCTTACATATGATTAAGAAGGCCTGGTTAAGCATTTTAGTCTTCATCTGAAGAGTAATGGGAAATCACTGAAGTTTTTATGAGTAGGTTTGAACAGATAGTGGTTTTGATAGTATCAATCTGTCTGAACTTTGGATATTGGATTGGAATAAATCTAGAGAAGATGAGACCATTTAGAAGGCAGTAAGTAGTCCAGGAAAGAGATAATGGTAGATTAGACTAGGGTGTTGGTAGTGAAGATAAAGAGACATAACAGATTAAAGATATTAGGGAGATGAAACTCAACAGGATTTGTTGAAGAACTTGTTATGAGAGTGAGTTGATACAGATTTTATAAGAATATATGCATGTTGGGAGGCCAGGGCGGGCGGATCACTTGAGGTCAGGAGCTCTAGACCAGCCTAGCCAACATGGTGAAACTCCATTTCTACTAAAATACAAAAAAATATCCAGGCATAGTGGCGCATGCCTGTGATCCCAGCTACTAGAAAGCTAAGGCAGGAGAATTGCTTAAACCCAGGAGGCAGAGGTTGCAGTGAGTGGAAATCATGGCGCTGTACTCCAGCCTAGGCAACACAGTGAGACGTTATCTCCCCCACCCCAGAAAAAAAAAAAAAAAAAAAAAGCAATAGACGGTCAGGATCCTTCATGAAAATAGAAAATATTGAAAGAGAATCAACAGATTTTTGGTGACAGGGAAAAATACTGTATAATGAATTGTTTTGGGATATGTTTGGCTTGATGTCTTTGAAGCAGCCAAAAGGGCATGAGATATGATGAATCTGGGCTTGAAGTAAAAATCTAAGAGTCATACTTAAGGGAAAATACAAAATATGGGCATGGGACAGTATAGTGAGCATATGGAATGAGAAAGGAATTTGACTGAGTATTGATCCTTAAGGAATTCCCAATTTTAAACATATTGTTGAGGAAGATAAACCTGAAAAGGAACAACCAGAATTCTGTTTGTTTCAGCAACAAATGATTCATTGATTTATCAAGTGCTACTACGATGACATGAAAGAGGCCAATGGCAGATTGGAGAGTATGGAGAGACCAGAAGATGAGGAAGGAGAGAAAGTGAATATGAGGCACTCTTTCAAAAAGTTTGGCTGAGATGGATGGAGCTATGGGATCTAAAAAGCTCTGTGTGTGTGTGCATGTGTGTGTGTGTGTGTTTGTGTGTGTGTAGAAGAAACATAAGAATATTTAAAACAAAAAAACAAAAACACTGGGATAGCCCAAGTTGAGAGGGAGAATCTTAATATAAAAGAGAAAGTAAGAGAGTCAGGGAGTGGGTGTGTGGAATACATGGGAAGAGGTACCTGAACCTATGCTACTGAGGAGAAAGGATGAGATGGCTACTGATGGTCAAGGTTGTATGTCTCATATGAGAAAACTATTAAGAGTTCCTGTCTGATGGTTTCTATTGTATCTGTAAGGTGTAGAGACTGATTTGCTATACTTTTTCATCTACGGGGAAAAAATTAGACTACATGCCTTCTATGGTTTCTCCCTGAAAAATCTGAGCCCATAATTTAATCTGCATATGTGTGTGTGAGTGTTTGTGTTGAATTTCTCTGTTCTTGAGAATCTCAAAACATTAGAAGCAGAAATTAATGATCTTATCCAACTGCTTCATTTCAATGCATTCCCTGGATATGTAATGGGCATCCACACTGCTGGACACTCTGCTAAGCACTGGGAATTCAAAGATAAACAAGACAGCTGTGACCTAGAAAAAGTAATGGAATACAAATATTTACACAATTAAATATACCGTAGTTGCAAGCACTGCAATAGAAAGATGGACAAAGCTAAAAGTTCTCAGAGGAAAGAGGTGGTTGGTTACAGGGCCAGGAAAATGATCCAGGTCTCCAGATGCCAAATACAATGTCTTTCTCACTATCCATATATAAAATTACCCTTATTATTCCACAAAATGATTTTGTGTGTAAATCTATTTGAGTAACCCGCAGAGATAATACAATCTTCCAGGCTTCTTATTAATACACTGCCATCATCAATCCAAAATCAACATTCATATACAATGTTGGCCGAGAACTATATTATTTGGACTTTGGTATAAGCCACTCATTTCCATTTAAATGTTAGTTTGGAAACCATTAAACAGTAGATGTCCATCACCCTACCTTCATTATTCACTAGCACAATTCTACTCAGCTGTGTCTATGCAAGACCACAGAATCAACCACATGTTGTTAGTTTATTTTTCTTTGTTACTGCCTCTGCCATAATTCTAACCTACTACTCAGAAGTAGCCAAAATGACCATTTTTCAGTCTGTGTCTTTTATTCTGTAGGTTGAACCTATGCTAATTTTCAAAAAGTAAAAACTTTTGTCATTAATGCTTTGGCGTCACATAGAGTAAAATATGCATTGAAATGAATTCTGACCTTCCTTTACTTTTTTAGAAATTCATCAAATATTTACAGAAGACCCACAATTGCCTGGGATGAAGCCAAGTGCATCGGGGGAAAAAAATAAATGAGACAGTTTTAGTTCTCCAGGAGCTTGTAATGTAAATCCAGGCATTCCATTTTGAAGCTGATTTTAAAGCAGATATTGGCTCTTTTAGTGGGAAGGGGGTAGGGAGGCGAGAGGAGTTTTAAGAACAAAGACGGTCTAACAATGAAGTTCATAGCTCTCAAGCTAACTTAATGAAAATTATTCTGAAGCGCCAAGTATTCAATTCATGCACTCTCTTTAGTGTGCTTCCCTGCTCTGGGGGCTATTGCACAGTTTAAGAATGTGGTGAGGAAAGGAGTTACGACAGATTCGTTAATCTGCTCACTCCGCAAACCACCACCACCTGCCAATTAACAGGCATTACACCAAGTATCATGGGAGGAATATAAAGATGAAGATGCCATTGAGAAATTTGCAATCTTATGGAGAACACAACGATGGAAAGAGCAACGCATAATGAAATTTATGCTAAACAGGCATATAAACAAGATGCTGTGGAAATTCTGAGAATGACGAGAGATCCTCTGATTGGGGGTTGAAGAAAGTGTCTCAGTCGTGTTTAAGGATAAACAGGATTTCGATGTTTGGAAAAGATGGGGAGGACATTCCACACAAGAGCTTCTGTCTTTGCAGAAGTTACAAAAACTGGAAGTCATGTAGCAAATACCACTGCATAAACCCAGATATGATTTTTTTTTTTCCCATTTGAGAACCACTGAAATATGCCCATGTTGTTGACTGGATTTAAGAATAATTTGTTGTAGCAAATCAGAACCACAGACTTCCTCTAAATTTTCCCCTCCTGGTTATTATACTTGAGGCCTCTCTTGACATCCAATCACATGGGAGGAGAACCTTGGAAGCCACAGCTCTCTGCAAGTTGACCCATGTGCCACTCAGAGTGGGAGGGAGAGGCAATCGTTCAAGTGCTAGAGGAACAGTCTTTCTTCTAAGTGCAAAGTACACAACCTTCACCTCAGTTCATATTTTAAATAGGACACAAAACCAGGCAAATCTTATCTCACTGAGGCACAGTTCCCAAAGTCGAGGTGGGGCGAGAAACGCAACCATGCATCTTTTGGGAAAGGCAACAAACCAAAGAAAGAAATTCATTTTTTTAAAAGCAAGTGCTAATCCGACAGTGGTTTTTCAAGAATGCCTCAAGCATTAGTAGGTCATTAAATCTTTGTTAACAGGCCAGGAAAAAGATGTAAAAGGAGGGAAAAAGTGGGTCATGGTCCTGTTTAAGTTTACACAGTATGGAAATTTCATCAAATCACAAAATTGTAATGATGAAAGGAACCACAGGAGCCCCAATGAAGGTTTCTTCTACTGGTTGCCTCTCCATGGCATCCTAAGATGAAATTCCACTCACCCTGTCTCCTAAGGAATGCAATTCACCTGAAATTGTCTGACTTGTCAGTACTGCCCTATTTAATGCAGAGAGTTGTCTCATTTTGTTTCTACTTTTTTGATTTGAGAATATACAAATCAAGTTTAATTCACCATGCTAACCATGCTATTGTATGAACACGCATCCGATAAAGAGCCATGAAGCTTGACTATGCTTGTGAAGATCACCGACTGCCTCACTTTTCATTACCCCCAGTTACCTTTCCCTACGCCTTATACCACCTTGCTCCCCCAGCCCATAAATATCCCTAAAATCCCCATCTTCAGAGAGATTGATTTGAGGCCTGTTCTCCAGCCTCTTCACTTGGCTGCCTCGTGAATATACCCTTCCTGCAATGCAAAATTCATCATTTCAGTGGTTGGCATACTGTGCAATAGGCAAAACAAGTCTGGTTCAGTAAAATGCACTGCCGAAGCGTTTTCACCTCTCCCTGGCAGCAAGTGAGGTTTTTTATCTGGGTCTCCCAAGCTGCCCACACTCCCTGCCACACCCATCCTGGAGGTGCAGGTAGCCCACACCCACTCTCGCACCACTCTGAGGTCATGGTAGACTCAGGAGGGAAGTGACACTGGGGGTCCCCTTCTTCTCTAAGCCATGCCACACCTTTGGTTCTATTTTTGAGGTTCCCTTTTCACAAGTTGGAAAAGGGAGACCCAGTAGAAGGCTCCTGACTTTCTTGAACTCTACCTGAAATGTAAGACACAGGTTGCTTGTGGCTTCCTCAAATTATCAGAGGATTCTCTGGTCTCTGCTGGGGCTTTACTCAGTGAAGAAGTTTATATGTGATACCTTTTCAGGTACCTACCAGCACCTAACCGCAAATCTTATCCTCTCTAGTCTTTCTCTTATGGCCAGCTACTAGCCTGTATCTGCTTCGGGTCTGGAAAAGTTCTCTCACATCACGGTATATTATGGTTTATGGAAGGAATTCTATCCTCCAAGTTTACCAGATCCTGGGTCTCTTTGGGCTCAAGAAGCATTCCCCTATAAAGCCCAGCTCTTGCCAAAGAAAGCCTCAGCTTACAGGACCATGTCATTATTACTAACTTTTACGAACATTCAGAAACTGTCTTGACTATGTCTGCCCTCACCCTGAGGGAATGGGGCCTCTGAGGCCATGGGTAGAGGTTCCTGAGACCACATAACAATTGCAAAGAGAAAAACCAAAGCATTTTCCCTACTCTACTCTCACATGCAAGTCACCTCGTATGACCAAAATGTGTATGAGTTTTCCCCTCACATTGACCAAGCAGTTCTCCAGGACACCAGCTGGGTGTCCTCTAATTTGATCCTCACACTATCTACCTGGAGATAGCAGGTCTTGGAGCTCATACTTGGGTCCCCCAGGGCCCTTGGATCCTGCTTTAAGCATCTACTCTAGCAGAAGAATCGATATTTCAGAAACACATTCCATCAAACAGCTGAGATGCTAAACACAGGGAAGAGAAACATCTCTGTCCCTGAGAACCCATAACTGGATGCCGAAATTTCCCTGGTACCTTAGAAGAACTTAAGGTTAGGCAGAGCAGAGAGTCACCAAAAATGGAGGGACTGTTACCCAAAAAAGAAAAAAAAAAAAAAAAAAGAGGAAGAAAGGAGAAGATAAAATGAAGACTTTGATTGAGTTCAACAAGCACTCACCAGGTGCCTACAGTGGCAAGGCCCTGTACTGAGACCTCCAGAAACAGAGAGTACCCTTGAGTGAAACAAAGACAATGGAAGGAAGAAAGAGGAAAAGAAAGGAGAGGAGGGGAAGACAGGGAGGAAGAAAATAAAAAGAAAAAAGAGAAAGAAGGAAGGAAGGAAGGAAGGAAGGAAGGAAGGAAGGAAGGAAGGAAGGGAGGGAGGGAGGGAGGGAGGGAGGGAGGGAGGGAGGAGAGGAGAGGGGAGGGAAGGGGAGGGGAGAGAGGAGAGGGAAGGAATTGTGATCAGGGAATCATGACCCAATCATAACCAGTCACCTCCCACCTGCTCAACAAGGAATATAAGATGTTTAGCAATTAGAGGGAGGAAGGGAGGAAGGGAGAGAGAAAGAAGGAGGGGTAGGGTAGATAACAGGGGGTTGTACCACCCTATCCTTGATCAGTATCACCAGCGGCACTTTGACACTCCTATGGAGGAAGAACTTAGGCACAGTAACCTAACTAGAAAGAGAGGGGACTTGGATTTTTAAAATTTTATCATGCATAAGAGTAGACTTATGGTGAGCACAGCCCTTTATGATGTCTTGTTTGCTTCAGGTTCTTTCATCTTTGTACGCATCTTTTATGGGGATAAACTCACTGGCGAGGCCAATCCTTCAGACCTGACTCTCAAGGCCGCCTACAGTCCATCCACATTCACTCTTCCAAATTCCCCGCTTGCCAGGGAATTGCGACCAGGCAATCATGACCCAATCACAACCCAGAAGCACATCCTGTTCTTCTCAGCTCTCTGCCTTTACTTGTGCCAGTCCGTTGCCCTGAAATGCTTCTTCTGTCCTATTAGTCACCCACTCTCTCTCTCCTGTCCACACCCCCCCCCCAAACACTCCATGACCTACAAGGCTCCAGCCTCACGGCCACCTCTATAGACCTATAGAACTACTTTAGCTCCAGTAAAGGGATTTTTTTAATTACAAAAGAAGTAGCAGATAGAATACCTATATCATGCTATCTACCTTACCAGGTAATAACAGCATGTTTGTATGTTTTCATACACATTATATACATATATATTCATGACTGAATTTGATTCCCTAACATCCGTTTCACCCCCAAATGACTGCCTAATTCTGGTTATTCTATTTCACTTTTTTCAGATACACGTTTCAGAACAGGCACCTGGACCCATTCTAGCCAGTGAATCAAGATGAAAAGTTGGCTGGAATGTGCCTGGAAAATGCTCTCTCCCACTCCTAAGGAGACATGAGAGGAGACGACCCCCTCCTCTCTGGGTATCGCCTGTCTAAGTACGATGTCCAGGGCTTTCTCAGCCATCCTGCTCCCAGCCGGGAGAGGAAGCCATCATCAAGGATGCCAGACCCTTACCTCCTGGAATATTTCAAATTTGGTATCAACGAGTCCATATTAACCACTCCCAGCAACCAGCACCCTGTGGACTTACTGAAACGTGAGGTGCTGAAGACCTGTATTTCTTTTTTTTTTTTTTTTTTTTTTTTTTTTTTTTTTTTTTTTGGGAGTCTCGCTCTATCACTCAGGCTGGAGTGCAGTGGCGCGATCTCGGCTCACTGCAAGCTCCACCTCCCGGGTTCACGCCATTCTCCTGCCTCAGCCTCCCGAGTAGCTGGGACTACAGGCGCCCGCCACCACGCCCGTTTTGTGTTTTTAGTAGAGACGGGATTTCACCGTGGTCTCGATCTCCTGACCTTGTATTCTGCCTGCCTCAGCCTCCCAAAGTGCTGGGATTACAGGCGTGAGCCACCGCGCCCTGCCCGAAGATCTGCATTTCTTAAGCAGTTTGAACTGAGTTCTGCTGTTTACGGTAAAAAAAAAATCTAACTATATATCTAGTTTTCATACTTGTATTGTTGATGGTGATGGGAAAAATAGAATGATGGTAAACGGTGAGTTCAGAATAAAAAATCAAATGAAATATGCAAATAAAAAAAGCCAGATACACAAAATAATACCCCCCAAATAACTATTAAATCATAAGTAAGTTTCACTATTGCTAACACAGAAGAGGGTTTGAGCTGGGCTCCCTTTCTGATACGACAAAGTGTTCTAAGGCAGTGTCTCAAATCAAAAAATATACTTGAAGTTATACAGCCTGTCATTGAACCCAGGTCCATCCCTTCCTGGCTCTGTGACCTTGGACAAGTCACAGAATATTACTGAGCCTCGGGCTTTTGTCTTTGCAACAGGAGCAATCATAATAGTTAAAGTAAGGCATTGTTGTGATTAAATGACGTAATGTATGTTGAGCACCTAGCAGAACTCTTGACAGATACAGTCGGTCACTCCTTAGACATCGGTTGCTGTCAATAGTTTCAAGGGAGTTGGTGAGAAGTGTGAATTTATCACCTAAGCTGACCACCTGCTCAACAAGGTATGTAAGAGCTTTAGTAATTGGAGAGAAGATAGGAAAAGGTCAGCCCAATCAAATGGAAGCTTTAAGAGAAAGATAGTGACAATTGCTACCACAGGAGACCGAGTCATGATGGGCCAATATCAGTAAGACAAAGAAAACTCCAGTGCATTCCATTTGTAGACAGGGTAGACAGAGTGATCAAATTGAAGCATCTACCATACAAAGCTGCTTCACCTGTGTTTGTATTTACCTAGTATAGGCTGCATAATGGAGTATTTGTTGTCTGCATAAAAAAGTTCTTAGCCTGACAATCCAATGTGGCTTGTAGCTTGTGGCTTTGTTCCACAAACTCTTTATCTCATATTCCTCTCACGTTGTTATCATGTTGTGCTGTGAGAGGCTCCAAAGGAGAAGCCATGAAGAGCAAAGGAAACTGAGCTTTCTCAGCTCACTCACATCCACAATCACCCACAGTGCAACAAACTCATGCACCGACAGTCTACACAAAGTTACAGCTTTGCCGAAAACAACTTAAGACTAAAGGCATGACTAATGAATAAAAAGAAAAAGAATCCAAGTGTCTAATGGATGAATAGATAAGAAAAATGTGATATATATTTTCAACAGGATATTATTCAGCCTTAAAAAGGAAGGAAATTCTGACACGTGCTAGAACATGGATGAACGAAAGGACATGATGATAAGTGAAATAAGACTGTCACAGAAAGGCAAATACTGTATGATTCTGTTAGGTTGGTGCAAACGTAATTGTGGTTTCTACCATTACTTTTAAGTGGCAGAAACTGCTATTACTTTCGCACCAACCTAATACTTATATTAGATACCTAGAGAGGGTCAGATTCAAAGAGATAGAAAGTAGAATGGTGGTTGCCAGAGGATAAGGGGTGGGAGTTGTTATTTTACGACTTTGGGAGTTGATATTTAATGGATGCGAGTTTCAGTTTGCAAGATGAAAAGAGTCCTGGAGACGGATGGTGGTAGCGGTTGTAGGCAAACGTGAATGTATTTAATGCTACTGAACTCTAAACTTAAAAATGGTGGGGATGCTACATTTTATGTGCATTTTATAACAAATAAAAATGAAAAATAATTTTAAGAGGGAGAAAGAAACAAAACAATTTTTTATTGAAAAAAAATGAAGAGGTAAGGAAAGAGCGAAGAAAGAAAATAACAAAATTGAAAGTTAGAACCCCACGGATTTTTAATGGTAATCTTACATCAGAAAATCCAGCTCAGGCCAAACGCTGTGCTTCTGTGGATGTGGCATTTCCAGCGTGACTTTGGTTTTCACCCTCCAAACAGAGTAGCTAGTCTGTGTCTAATTGTGTTTGTTTTTCCCCCTGCAGGGATGCTTAACAGTCCCCTAACCACTGAGATGGTTCCATAAAATTTTATGACAACAATTTCTTAAGCGAAATTTCCATTCAGTCTGTTTGCAGGACCTTCAAAAAAGCTAGAGAAAGCCAAATAGATATAACTTGGGACATTTTCCTGAGATCTAATTTAATTATAAATCATGACTTTACGAGCCTACCATTCAAAACTCGCACAGTTCCTCTGCAGCACAAAATAATTTACTGCTCTTGCAAGACAGTGAGCTCATGCCTTGAACCAAAGGGCACCCTGAACCACATTCCTTTGGGAAACTTTACAAGTTACGTTCTGAAAATGGGACATCTGACATTAGAGGCTGGAAAACTCAGTCCCCCACCCCCGCTCAACAGGCCAGCGTCAGCATGCACAGAACAGAGACTGTGCCCGGAGGCCTTGAGTGCTTAGTTAATGAGAAGAGGAGAGGAAAAGCAAGACACAGAAATGGCTGTGTTCATCCCTGTACAGAGACAATCTGTTATCTGTATTTTTTCACTGTTCACACCCGTTGCGGTTAGGAAACGGCTGCGCTGAACGATCACACTCTCTAATTTAAGGCAGAGAGAGCCTGAAATTATTGGGTGTGAAATGCAAATAGGTTTAGCAGCTTTACTACTATTTATGTGGCCTTCAACTGTGCCTGCTAAAGTGGTTTTTTTCTTTCTTTTTTATCTGAACATCTGGACATTTGTTGAGACTATTTAGCTCTGTGAAAGTTGACCTCATAATCATAATAGCACATGACTCCCGTTAAGGCAGATCAGAGTTACCTTCACTGGGAGGAAGGGGTAGAACTCATCACTAAAACTTTTTGAGAGTTGAGAACTCAAGGCAGAGATTCTGGATATGTGCCTCCCTCTAGGTCTCGGATGCAAATGCATTGTTTAAGCAAAACCCAAAGCATAGGCAATCGAGAGATGGTTCTTGCCATTGCCTCTACTAGCAGTGTTTGGTGAAGGGAGTTGTTTCAGGTTTCTTGTTGCATATGTTTCCCAACAAGATATTAACCATTCAACAGAAGAGTTGAAGGGTCAGACATTTTAAGCTAATTTTGGGATACACTGTGATTGGGAACCAATCAGAAATGAATGTAAAGCATCTCTAAATAATTGTCACTTCCGAAATCGTAATTCAAGGCCATGAAAGAGACATGACAAAATATTTTCCATTCTTTCTCTCTCTCTTTGTTTTGTTTTGTTTTGTTTTTTGACAGGGTCTTGCTGTGTTGCCCAGGCTAGAGTGCAGTGGCATAATCTCAGCTCCCTGCAACTTTCATCTCCCAGGCTCAAGTTATCCTTGCTCTTCAGCCTCCCACCTCAGCTGGGACTACAGGTACGCACCACCAAGTCTGGTTAATTTTGTATTTTTTTGTAAAGATGGGATTTCACCATGTTACCCAGGCTGGTCTTAAACTCCTGAGCTCAAGTGTTCCACCCACTTGGCCTCCCAAAATGCTGGGATTACAGGCGTGAGCCACCATGCCCCGAGACTTTTCCGTTCTTGTTCAGTGGTGTGTGAATTGTCTGAGGGGTATGACAGTAAGCTAAGGCCCAGACCTGGCTCTTCTGCTTGCTCTCTGTGTGACCCGAAGCAAGCTGTGGAAGTCTTTTAAACTTCATTTTCTCTTTCTTTTTAAAAAAGAGATGGTGGTGATTTTAATCATTCCTCTCTATAACACAGGGCTGTTGCAACTCAAATTAACATATAAGGAGAAAGTACTTTCAAAGTGTCAAAACGCTTATTAAATCTGAAATAATTATAAATGTTTATACAACTCTGTGCTACACATTATGTAAATAATTAACACATTTGATCTTTTCAGGAGCCCTAAAAGATAGTCTTTTTTTTTTTTTTGAGACGGAGTCTTGCTCTGTCGCCCAGGCTGGAGTGCAGTGGCCGGATCTCAGCTCACTGCAAGCTCTGCCTCCCGGGTTCACGCCATTCTCCTGCCTCAGCCTCCCGAGTAGCTGGGACTACAGGCGCCCGCCACCTCGCCTGGCTAGTTTTTTGTATTTTTTAGTAGAGACGGGGTTTCACCGTGTTAGCCAGGATGGTCTCGATCTCCTGACCTCGTGATCCACCCGCCTCCGCCTCCCAAAGTGCTGGGATTACAGGCTTGAGCCACCGCTCCCGGCCAAAAGATAGTCTTGTTATCCCCAATCTACAGTGGAGAAACTGAGGCCCAGAGAGGTTACTTTGCCAAGGTCAAAGCACATATAAAGCACATACTTGTCAGAGTTACTATGTGTTTTTAAGATTAAAAACCAACTCCTAACAAGTACTAAGTGTAGTTTTTGACAGTCTCAGAGCTATTTTTTTTTTTAATGCCAGGGTTATTACACGATTCTGGGTTCCGAGTTAAAAGGTGGCGCTATGGCTGATGACTTACCTGAACTCCCATTCTTTATCGAGGCTGGGAAAATGGCCTATCCGTTGTCAAACTAGTGTAACTCCCAGCACTCGCTGCAGGCTCTGAGAAGCTTCAAGTCCACAAGGGAGAGTCTCGTACCGCCTCCACTGGAAGCTGCCTAACTCAGTGGTAATGAAAATGCCCTTGCTGTTGGCTTCCATCCTCCCATGTAGCCTTCGAAGCTGCTTCTATTGACACTGCTGTTGCTGGTTTTGCTATGGAAAGGTATAATCACATTTTTCACATGTTAAATTATGAATGGTGGTGAATATTATGAAAAACCCTATAATTTCTGGGGAGTTCAGAAAATTCACATGTTTAACAAAGGCAGGACCGTGGAATGCAACGTTAACGAAGCAGCCAAGCAGAGCCTGCTGTGTAGGACTGCGAACCATAACCCAGCCATTTCTATCCCAATTGTTGTGGGCTTTTGCTGTATCCCAAACAGACCAAAAAATACATTAGGTAAGATGACACCCATGTACACGCCAAGCAGATCAAACATATTTAATACTTTACCATATCTGTGCAGATCTCGTTTTCTCCTAGAGAAGAAATGTTACAGATTTCTGAAGCCCCTCCCTCCCACCTATCACTTTTTCACCTCTCTCCGTGGAGTAACCATTATCCTAAATTAGTGTGGATCATCCCGCACTTATTATAGGGCTGCTGTAACAAAGTACCACAAACTGGGAGACAGAAACAAAAGAAACATATTGCCTCACAGCTCTGGAGACTGGAAGCCCAAAGTCAAGGTGTTGGCAGAGCTGGTTTCTTCTGAGGGCTGCAAGATGGGAACTGTTCCAGGCCTCTCGCCTAGCTTAAGGCATCTTCAGGCATTCCTTGGCTTATAGCTGCATCACTCCAATCCTCCATCTCCACATGATGCTCTCCTGGGTGTATACATCATTTTCTGTGTGTGTGTGTGTGTTTGTCTCTGTGTCCAAATGCTCCTTTTTCATAACAACACAGTCGTATTAGATCGGGGCCACCCGAGTGACCTCATCTTAATTAATTTAATCATCTGCAAAGAATGTCTCCAAATAAGGTCACATTCACAGGCGCTGGGGGTAGAACTTCAGCAGCCTTAGGGGAACACCAAGCCCATAACACACTCCTTGCATGTTTTTGCAAGGGATGTGACCACCTTTTGGCTCGTTAATGATTCCATTAACATGAAGATTTCCAGCATTTGGATTCAGTATAGCTCCTCGTGTCTGTTCAGAAAGCCATCTAAAAACATATGTAATTAGGTATGGAAGTATATGTCATGGGGATGAATCCTAGTTCAAAGTCCAACCTACCTGTCCCAGTGGGGCTGAATCTTACCCTCTAAAGGCTCACAAATGACACTTTAATGCACCTCACCTCCTAGAACAGAAGACACAAACCAGAGAATTTCCTTTACAGACAGGAAGATAAAATGTATCCCTCTTGCTTCAGCAGACTGAGAAATAGTGTTTTATGTGGGGCGATTACCTCTATGCAGCAGTAACACACTCCAGCATCTCATGGGCTCATCACAACAAAAGTTCGTTTCTTGTTCTTTTATGGCTCTTCGTTGTATCAACCTGGAGGTGATAATTGACCCCAAATAGGCACCTAGACCATACAAGAGAGTGGAATGGAATGTTTGGTAAGCACTAACTGTCTCATCTACAAAGGAAAGAAAGACAGATGTGTGTGCTCTTGCTTCCCCCTTCATACAATAAAACCTCAAATAGGGGAAACAATAGAAATATCTAGAGAAATGTGGACAAATTAAAGAATGTTAGGAGACCCAGGCCATAGCCTAGAGATGTTGTTAGAGAAGTCACCATCATCTGCATGTTGGCATGGTGTGGAGTCTGGAGGGCAACCTTGCTGAAGGAAGGTGGCTGGGTAGATAAACCTAATGCTGGATTTATGAGGCTTTATGGTTGCTTAGAGAAAGCAGGTAATTCTGAGGCTCCATGTGGCCCACTGTGGGGTACAAAGATGGTGGAAAGGCTGGTGGACAGACAGAGGTCAAAATCAAGACAGAGACCGCAGTATGCAGGGTGTCTGCAACCAGAAGCCTGTGGTCCAAACCATAGATCCTAGAGGTAGCAACAGGCACAAGGTCAACAGTTTCCAGTCCTCAGAGAGGACTGCACTCCTTCCGTCCCGGGCCCCAGCTCCACACAGCCCTCCCCACACCCAGAGGCATTAATCAGGGAAGAGAGAAGCGTGGAGAAAGAGAAAACAATCTGAAAGTTCAAGCATTTCCTCAGAAGAGACTGAGTCATTGGAAAACCAACTTACAATGGAAACAACTGCAATAATAAACACTGGCAAATTTAATTTTTCCTCTTATTTCCAACATGGTGAGGAAATTCTGAGAAAACCCAGATACAGCATAGAAAACAAAGAAGTTAGAATTTCTGTGCACATCTAAATACAGTGCAAGTAAATTTGCAACCCTGCAAAGTACACTAATTTAATTACTTTGCATGGAAAATCTAGATGTTGTCATGAGCGTTGACACAGAAAAATCTAGTTTCCTTGAGTTCTTCAACTAGAAGGCCAAATAGCTGAATGGCTTTTCTGGGCGTTGTCTGTGACAGCTGTCTCATTTCATTTTCTAATGTGTGAGGCTTCATTGGGAAATGTGCACTGTTAACTGTTTGGCCCATGGCAGGGCTGAGACCCGAGAGCTGACCGGGAGGTAACCGGGTAGGAGAAGGTGTTAGAACAGGGAATACGTGCCTCATGCCAAAGGAAATCAAAGAAACAGAAAGTTGAAGCCAGGGAAATGGCAGGCTGAAGAGTAATCGTAACATGTTGGAGTCCCACATCTCAATTAACCAAATCAGAGAGATCAGCAATGCATAAGTAAATAATATATATAATATAATATATGATATATAATAATAAATGCATAAATAATAAATACATAAGTTGCTCATATACAAGTTGGCAGAGATTTGGCTATCCACGAGGAAATCCAGGGGTTTGCACTGACGGTGTATCTGGGAGGACTCCAGGGTATGATTCAGCTGTATGAAAAACAAATTAGCTCTTTCCCATCTTGCAAGATGGCGGGTGAAAAAGTTGAGAAGCCAGATACGAAAGAGAAGAAACCCAAAGCCAAGAAGGCCGACGCTGGTGGCAAGGTGAAAAAGGGTAGCCTCAAGGCTAAGAAGCTGAAGAAGGGGACGCCCCAGCAGCGGCAACCCTGTCCTTGTCAGAGGAATTGGCAGATGTTCCCGATCTGCCATGTATTCCAGAAAGGCCATGTACAAGAGGAAGTACTCAGCCGCTAAAGCCAAGGTTGAAAAGAAAAAGAAGGAGAAGGTTCTTGCAACTCTTACAAAACCAGTTGGTGGTGACAAGAACGGCAGTACCCGGGTGGTTAAACTTCGCAAAATGCCCAGATATTATCCTACTGAAGATGTGCCTCGAAAGCTGTTGAGCCACGGCAAAAAACCCTTCAGTCAGCACGTGAGAAAACTGCGAGCCAGCATTCCCCCCGGGACCGTTCTGATCATCCTCACTGGATGCCACAGGGGCAAGAGGGTGGTTTTCCTGAAGCAGCTGGCTAGTGGCTTGTTACTTGTGATTGGTCCTCTGGTCTTCAATCGAGTTCCTCTACGAAGAACACACCAGAAATTTGTCATTGCCACCTCAACCAAAATCGATATCAGCAGTGTCAAAATCCCAAAACATCTTACTGATGCTTACTTCAAGAAGCAGCAGCTGCGGAAGCCCAGACACCAGGAAGGTGAGATCTTCGACACAGAAAAAGAGAAATACGAGATTACGGAGCAGCGCAAGATTGATCAGAAAGCTGTGGACTCACAAATTCTACCAAAAATCAAAGCTGTTCCTCAGCTCCAGGGCTACCTGCGATCTGTGTTTGCCCTGACGAATGGAATTTATCCTCACAAATTGGTGTTCTAAATATCTTAAGACCCTCATTAAATAGCTAACTAAAAAAAAAAAAAAAAAGAAAAACAAATTAAAGACTACTGGATTATACTGAAAAGGTTGTGAATGTTTACAACTATTTGTGCTTATCAGATTGTACAGAATACTAATAATGGATAGGAGACTGGACAAATATCCCAGGTCCTTCACCCATAGGTGAGACAACTCTGAGAGTAAGCTCTATAGAGTGTCCCAGTGATCTGAAGCATGAATGACATGCCCCAGCCTTCCTTGCTCATAGCAGTACAGGCTCAGTAACACAGCCTGTATTAGTGTCTTCCCCTTCCCTGTTTTACTTCCTCACTTCCTACTCATGCTTACTGGGATCACCTTCCAAGTACCCATCCCCATTTTAATCCTCTTCCGAGGGCTGCTTCTGGGAGAGCCCAGCCTAAGACACTACCACGTGGAGTCGCAAGTACCACAGTGAACGAAGGATATTGACAGGAGAAACTGTATCCCATGAGGAGAGACCCGGATAATCAAGGGTCTGGAAATGATGTCTCATGAAGAGCAATTGAAGAAACAAGGGACATTCAACCTTAGGAAGTGGAGATTTAGGGAATGCAAAGATCTTTAAGTCTGAAAACCTGGTAAGAGAAAAAGAGGACAGCTTGGCATGTGTTGATCCAGAAGGTGACCGTTAATGTGAGGATTTGGAAAGTCTGTGTGGGGGTAAACTGAGTGCTTCAACCCTGGCAAATGGATGTGATTTGGAAGCAGCAAAGGCTGACTAACAAAGGCATGATCGTAGTAGACTTAGGCTGTTCAGAGTACAGATTAGTGTTGAGATAACTGTTGGAAGAATGTTGATGATTTTATGAAGAATGTCGATGCTTTTAAAATTAGATTGCTCATCAGGTGGCAGTCACAAGTCTGAATTTCTTTCTTAATCACTGAAGGCTGTCTCCCTTAGCCTTCTGGATGGCTACTTTTAATGAATTTAGTGTGCCTCAGTATTTCAAGGGGACTCACTGACTGCTTGACAGTCTCCAATTTGTGAAGATGAGTAAGATAGTCACCCTCCTTTCACGAGGCATAGGATAAAGAGACTGAGCTTAAAGTGAAGAAAAGACAGAAGCATCCAGCCACATTAAAAACCAACATTCTCAAGAACTAATGTGAGCGTTGGAATGTGAATCTCTTGTATTAGTCATCGCAATTTAATATTTACTGCACATGAGTTACCACCTATTAAAATTTAGAGTAAAATATCTGGATGTGACTCATGTTATACAAAAAGTCAGAAAAATTCTTACTTAAAAATACACAATAGTAAAGTCCTCTTTTACCTTAAAAGATAAATTAAAATGTGCTATAGAAAATAAAATATGCTAACCAGATAAATCATGGCATGGACTAGCCCTTTCCTTGGTTAAGATAATTTCTGTTGCAGTTCACGAAAAATTTGACTAACAGTAGCCTAATTCATGGAGATGCTTAGTGCTTACCTGACAAGGAACCCTGGGATTGGCCCACTGGGTCACACACATCCTCAAGGATGTAGTTCTTCTTTGCCTTCCACTCTGCATCCTTCGCATATTCACTTTCATCCTCCGATTTTCACCCCATGGTAAAAAGACGGTTGCCTTGGTTCCATGCATTGCCTTCTCACAATAGAACATCGAACACTCCACATGAATGTTATAACCACATGATTCAACATTGCCTAAAGCTGGAAGCAACCAAGATGGCCTTCAACAAGCCAATGGATAAACAAAATGTGGTATATCCATGTAATGGGTAAAAAGAAGTGAGCTACCAAAAAAGAAAGAAAGAAATGAGCTACCAAACAACAGAAAGACATAGAGGAACCTTCAGTACATGTTTTTACATAAAAAAGGGCAACCTGCAAAGCTCATATACTGTGTGATTCCAACTATATGACATTCTGAAAAGAAGAAAAAAGCAAAACTATGGAGACAGTAAAAGGATCGGTGTGGTCAGGAGTTCAGGAGGAGCGAGAGGGAATGAATAGGTGGAGCACACAGGATTTTAGGACAGTGAACCTATTCTGTATGATACTAAAATAGTGGATACATGACAGTATGCATTTGGTAAAACCCATAGAATTCACAATACAGAGTGCATCCTAATGTAAACTTTGGACTTTAATAATAATGTATCAATATTGGCTCATCAATCTTAACAAATATACCACATTAATGGAAGACGTTAATGATAAAAAGGATGGCAAGGGACAGGCTTGGGCTGGGATAAGTATATGGAGTTCTTTGTACTATGTGCTCGATTTTTCTGTAAATCTAAAACTATACTAGAAAATGAAGTTTGTTAACTATAAAAAAATTAAATACAGAAAAGGAGGTAATGAGGTCAGAAATCCCACTCTATATTTCCTTCATTTTATTAGAGAGGAAAATCTTTGCCAGAAACTCCAAATGCATGTTCTTTAATATCTCATTGACCAGCTGTGGGTCAATTCTAGTTGCTGGGGAGTGTGGGGGAAAGATAGGGAATGGCTGTTGAGTTAATAAACAGAGAGTCTGACCCTGAATTTATCCCTGAAGGTGGGGAAATAATGCAGTAAGTACTCTAAGATTCTGCTGTTAATAATGTGAGTATGAAAAGAGGATTTGGGGCTTCCAGTTTAAGTTGAAATTTCAATAGACGTTCACAAGTGAGAATCTTCTATTTTCTGATCAAAATCATGAAGACTAGATTATTTAAAATACAAAGACTTCCTAAAACGTAAGAAACTTAGCTGCAAATAAAATTATCATGAGATTTTTAGAAAAATTCCACAATTAGTGCTCACTTTGACAGCACATACACTAGAAAAATTCCACAAGGAGTAAGACATGTGGAGCAAAGATGAAATTGCAGCCTGTCACTTGCAGAGGTATTTTCTTATTCGAGAATGAATGAATGAATTTGGCCAGACACAGTGGCTCACATCTGTAATCCCAGCACCTTGGGAGGCCAAGACATAAGGATACCTTGAACCCAGGAGTTCGCGACCAGCCTGCACGACATGGTAAAACTGTGTCTCTACAGAAAAATACAAAAATTAGCCAGGCGTTGGCCGGGCACAGTGGCTCAAGCCTGTAATCCCAGCACTTTGGGAGGCCGAGACGGGTGGATCACGAGGTCAGGAGATCGAGACCATCCTGGCTAACACGGTGAAACCCCGTCTCTACTAAAAATACAAAAAAAAAAAACTAGCCGGGCGAGGTGGCAGGCGCCTGTAGTCCCAGCTACTCGGGAGGCTGAGGCAGGAGAATGGCGTAAACCCGGGAGGCGGAGCTTGCAGTGAGCTGAGATCCGGCCACTGCACTCCAGCCTGGGTGACAGAGCAAGACTCCATCTCAAAAAAAAAAAAAAAAAAAAAAAAAAAATTAGCCAGGCGTGGTGGCATGCACTTGCAGTCTCAGCTCAGGGGGCTGAGGTGGGAGGATTATCTGAGCCTGGGGAGGTTGAGGCTGCAGTGAGTCATGATCATACCACTGCACTCCAGCATGGGCTGCAGAGCAAGACTCTGTCTCAAAAAAACAAAACAAATTTATTAGTAAAGATGAGACTAATTTTCCCCCAGTTATCTACTGCCCAGTTCAGGGATAGAAGGTCTGCACTAACCAGAAAACTGAAAACCTGTTTGTCTCCACAAGACAGGTGTTATCTAAGGTAAGTCCTATTTCATCCATCCCATCATCCACCCCAACAACATCCTTCTACCTTTGTTTTGGAATCAGGATACCCAATAATGGACAATGGCTAGAGAAGAAGGGATAAGCACCAATGTTCTCACTTCTGAGTGCTACAGACAGATAAGAAGGAGCAGAAACATAAAGAAGTAACAGATTAGCGCTTCGGGAAATCTCAGATGTTAAATCATTCTTTCCAGCAAGGAAAGAACTATGAACATTTGCCAGCCCTTATCTTATTATTTGAGAGAATTCTAACAACTAGGTGGGAGTAAAAGCATTTTTTAAAAAAAATCCATCCACCTGATTTATGGAAAACACCAGTCCTGAATAAACATTTTTTCATTTAAGAAGCCAGCTAAATATGAGGCTTACACATATATTCAGCTCTACAGGAAAAAGAGTTCAGGCCTTTACACATCACAAGGAACCATAAACTTTAAAAAATGTTTATTGTAAGAAATGAGTACATTTTAGAAATCATCTGATTTGTGTTCTAAATAAATTCCCCCAAAAAAACAAATAAAAAAAAACGCATAAATACCAGTACAAAAGATGATACAATATGATAACAGATTTTAAAGCAAACAAAGGAGAAATTGACAAGATAAGGAAAGACAAGAAAAATTAAAATGTGGTAGCATTAAGAATTAAAAATTAAAATGGAACCATCGGCCGGGCCCAGTGGCTCACGCCTGTAATCCCAGCACTTTGGGAGGTAGAGACTGGTGGATCACCTAAGGTCAGGAGTTCAAGACCAGTCTGACCAACATGGTGAAACCCCATCTGTACTAAAAATACAAAAAAAAAAAAAAAATTAGCTGGATGTAGTGGCGGCACCTGTAATCCCACCTACTCGGGAGGCTGAGGCAGAAGAATCGCTTGAACCCAGGAGGTGGAGGTTGCAGTGAGCCGAGATCACACCACTGCACTCCAGCCTGGGCGACAAGAAAGAAAGTCTGTCTCAAAAAATAAATAAATAAAATAAAATAAAATGGTACCATCTATGTGCTATTGCTTTTAAAAATCACCAAGACATAAACCAATAATCAAATGATATATTAAAATATAGAATGGGAACATTGTGGTATTAACAGAAATGGTGGGAGAACATAAAAACCAACAAAATATGGAATTAAAACTAGACTACAAATATAAAACAATTTCGCAAATGAAAGCATAAGGGTTACATAAGAATACACAATGATTTTATAATAATTATCTATGTTGAAAAATCATAGAATATAAATTGAAAAATCAAGAAAGATTTTTAGGCAAGATGAGATGAAGTGGAAACATTCAAAAAGTCTATTTGTCCTGGCTGGGCACAGTGACACATATGCCTATGTTCCCAGCTACTCTGGAGACTAAAATGGAAGGATCACGTGAGGCCAGGCATTCAAGACCAGCCTGGACAACATAGTGAGACCATGTCTCTACCAAAAAAAAGAAAAAAAGTCAATTTTTCATAGAGGGAAACAGTAAATTCTGCCATTTATGATGCAGATCATTAGAGAAATATAAATTTTAAAAGAATCTTTCAAACATAAAGTATCCTATAGAATCAGGATGTCATATAACAGTTTAGCAAAAGATTAAAAAAAAACACACAAAATAGGGAAAGAAAAAAGTAAAAAAAAATAAAATCAAACATGGGTTGTTACAATAAATAGATACAGACTAACCTCTTTTCATTTGTCAAAAGAAAAGCAGTCAAATTGTATAGAGAGTACAGGATTCAGGACTAAACAAAGCAACACAGAAACAACAAAAGACAAAAAATGAGTACAGATACATCAAGCAAATGCAAACTCAGAGAAGTCAGATGACCCAAAATTAGTATCATACAAATTATAACAGAAGGAAAAAGCATAAAATGCAACAATGTATTCACAATGAAGATACATTGCAGAAAATGCATACATTTTAGAAATCACCTGATTTGTCTTCTAAATAAATATCCCCCCAAAACAAAAAAAATTCATAAATAATAGCACAAAAGATGATATAATACAACAGCAGACTTTAAAGAAAAAAAGGTGAAATGGACAAGAAAAACAAAATGGACAAATTATAACAGAGGGAAAAAAGCATTAAATGTAACAATTTATTCACAATAAAGATATATTGCAGAAAATGCATACGTTTTAGAAATCACCCGATTTGTGTTCTAAATAAATTTCCCCCCAAAACGAAAAAAAAATCCGTAAATAATAGCACAAAAAAAATGATCCAATACAATAACAGACTTTAAAGAAAAGAAAGGCAGGCCGGGCGCAGTGGCTCAAGCCTGTAATCCCAGCACTTTGGGAGGCCGAGATGGACGGATCACGAGGTCAGAAGATCGAGACCATCCTGGCTAACACGGTGAAACCCCGTCTCTATTAAAAAAATACAAAAAACTAGCTGGGCGAGGTGGCGGGCGCCTGTAGTCCCAGCTACTTGGTAGGCTGAGGCAGGAGAATGGCATAAACCCAGGAGGCAGAGCTTGCAGTGAGCTGAGATCGTGCCACTGCACTCCAGCCTGGGCGACAGAGTGAGACTCCATCTCAAAAAAAAAAAAAAAGAAAAGAAAGGCAAAATGGACAAGATAATGAAAGACAACAGGAAAAATTAAAGTGTCCTGAGTCTTTATTCAGAAAGGTGCAGCAGCTCTATGAAATAAGTACTATATAAAATTCTTCCAAGGGACACCCAGGAAAGCTGGAGTAAATATTCAGGAGGTTGATATGGTTTGACTATGTCTCCACCCAAATATCATCTTGAATTGGAGCTCCCCAAATTCCCACATGTTGTGAGAGGGACCTGCTGGGAGGTAACTAAATCATGGGGGCAGGTTTTCCCATGCTGTTCTTATGATAGTGAATAAGTCTCAGAGGCCTAATGGTTTTATAAAAGGCAGTTCCCCTGCACACACTCTCTTGCCTGCCTCCATGTAAGATGTGCCGTTGCTCCTCCTTCACCTTCCTCCATGATTGTGAGGCCGCCACAGCCGTGTGGAACCATGAGTCCATTAAACTCATTTTTCTTTATAAATTACCCAGTCTTTGGTATTTCGTTATAGCAGGATTAAAATGGACTAATACAGAGGTGTGTTCTTGGGGTAGAGGGATTAGTATTGTAGAGACATCAATTCTCCCCAAAATAATACATTAATTTGATGCAAACTCCATCAACTCCCCCCGACCTCAAAATATTGTTTCTGGAACTTGACAAAATTATTTGAAAGTTCCTATGGAAGAACAAAATAAATGAGAACAAGAAGGTAATATTTAACAAAAAGATTAAGCAGCAGGTTTTGTGCTGCCACATAATTAACATAGGAACACTCAGAAGCGCTTCCCATTTCCATTTTCTCTCATTTGGGCTCCCTCCCACTCTCCACAGCGGCTACTTTGACCCTCAAACCAACATTTTCCCCACCCACTCCAGCCACTCCCAGACTTCCATTGTACTTCATAGAGAAGGAGAGAAGAAAGAAGCCACAGGTGGACATCTCTGCTTCCATTCCTTTTTTCTCTTACTGTGAGAAATTTTAACTCCACTTATCAAAGACATCATGTTCTGGATCCCACATACACTTTAATTCTCAAAAATTTTCTTACTCTCTCTGTCTCTTTCTTTCTCCTTGATTATTACCATCAGTTGAGAAACATTCTTTAATATCTCTAACAACAACAACAACAACAAATATTTAAGTGGATTCCTAGGATACCACCTTATGCTTTTTCCCAATGGCCAAAATTCTCCAAATGAGAACAAGGTTTTGTTTTCTTTCAAAATCAGTCTGTACTTTTACCCTAATCTGGTTTCTGCCTCCAACATGCCACCAAAATTGCTCCTGGAACATTGTTTTTGTTTCTTTTTTTTTTTTTTTTTTTTTGAGATGGAGCCTCACTCTGTTGCCCAGGCTGGAGTGCAGTGGGACAATTTCGGCTCACTGCAGCCCCTGCCTCCTGCATTCAAGCGATTCTCCTGCCTCAACCTCCCGAGTAGCTGGGATTATAGGCACCTGCCAACACACCTGGCTAATTTTTGTATTTTTAGTAGAGATGGGGTTTCACCATATTGGCCTGGCTGGTTTCGAACTCTTGACCTCAAGTGATCCACCCACCTCGGCCTCCCAAAGTGCTGGGATTACAGGCATGAGCCACCACACCTGGCTCTGTACTCCAGGGACATATTGACCCAGTGGATTCTCTTTCATTTTTCTCTTACCAAAGGTCTCAGCAACATTCTACTCAACACCTTCCTCCATGAAATACCTCACCCTTTGGTCCGGTGACTCCATTCTTTGCTGTTTTTATTCCCCCTCTTGGTGCTATTTTCCCTTCTCCTGAGATCCCTGGTCCTAATCTCTAAAGGCTGGAATTATTTATTCAGGGCTTGGTCCTGTGTTTGCTTCTCTTTTTACTAGTCATCCTATAAGATCTAATCATTTTGCTCTTCCCAATATCTCCCAGCCCACAGTTCTCTTCTAAACTGGACTAGCAACATCAACCGCAGTAGCTCATCACGTTTCACAGCCATCTCTGTGTGCTTCTGTCTAAAACAGAACTCCCGTTTCCACCCTACTCATGATCTGGTTCCATCTTTTGTCTACTTTTTCTTTGCACCTGACACCACAATATTGCTGTTTCTCAGACTAGAAAACTTCAAGTCACTCCTTACACCTCTCTTCTCTTCCCCTCCACATTTAATCAGTCACTAATATTGCTGGTTCTACCTTCTAAAGAGTTCATGAATTGATCAATCTATTTCCTTTCTATTAACAACCACCTTATATCATGCAGTCATCATTTCTCTGCAGACTGGTCTTTCTTTTGCTCTTGACCACCTGCAAACTTGTCTTCACTCAATAGCCATGGTTATTTTAAACAAAAACAGAAAGGAAAAGAAATCTGATCACTGAGCTCTTCTGATTAAAGCTCTTTAATGGTTTGCTTAGACATAGAATCTGAGGCCTTTGGTTCATTTTGGCTGTCACTATTTGTAATGATATAGTTATTGCTGTGCTTCCTTGGTTAGTGTCTGTCTCCCCCACTCAGCTGTAAGATCCATGAGGTCAGGGGCTGTGTCTTTTGGTTTATTCATATGTCTCAAACTTTAGCTAAGCTAGGGCATAGAAAGGGCAGGTGCTTGCTAAACAGTTTGATTCATTGAAGTGCTAACACTGGCATAATTACAACAGTGTGGTATTTCAGCAATAAGAGACTGTACATCAAATGGAATATAAAATCAAGAATACAGCCACATACATGAAATTATTTACTATTAGATGGAGATAGCATATAAAAATAATTTACAATGACCAAATTATTCAATTATCCCTTCCAGAAAAAAACTGAATAATTGAGGGAAAGATCAATCTCTATATCATGCCACATATAAAAACAAGATAAACGTGAAAGTACATTATAAAATAATTAGAAGAAAATATAAGTGAATATCTCATAATTATTATGGAAGGCAATTCAAAGCATAATTCCAAAGAAATTATTTTTAAAAACAGAAAAACATAAACATGTGTAAGAAGAGCCTTAAAAGTTTTTTATACTCTCACACTACTCTTTTATATTCTGGAAATCTATACTAAGGAAATTGTGAAAAATTGGTGCTAAAATGTATATTTGAAGATATTTGTGCACTAGATTTAATAACAGAAAGGAATTAGAAATGATCTAAATGTAGAACATTGGGAATATGGTTAAGTGATTATGACACACACACAAACAAAACAGTACTACATAGACATTCTAGATTGAATTTTTTTTTTTTTTTTTTTTTTGAGACGGTGTTTCTGCTCTTGTTACCCAGGCTGGAGTTCACTGGCGTGATCTCAGCTTACTGCAACCTCCACCTTCTGGATTCAAGTAATTCTCCTGCCTCAGTCTCCCAAGTAACTGAGATTACAGGCAGGCGTTACCATGCGCAGCTGATTTTTGTATTTTTAGTAGAGATGGGTTTTCACCATGTTAGTCAGGCTGGTCTCGAACTCTTGACCTCAGGTGATCCACCCGCCTTGGCCTCCTAAAATGCTGGGATTAGAAGCATGAACCACCGTCCCCGGCCTCTAGATTGAATCTTGAGGAATAGGAAGTGAAAAAGAAATGTTCCCAAGAAAGTGTTAAGTGAAGAAAATGTGCTCCCAACAAAAAATAAAGTACAAGTTTATTATTCAAATTTAAAAATATATAAACACTTAAAGAAAATACACTAAAATATTTCTCAAACTATACATATTCACTATGTATTAATTTTATAATCGGAAAACAGCATATGTTCTTTTTTAAAATCTAAATAGCTAAGTAGAGACACAGCAGATGAATATTAAATCACAAAAGTAAGTTCTAAAACGTCTTTTTCATATTTTCCAGATGCCCTTTAAAATAATGTTTGTCAAGCTATGAAAATTGAAAATGGAGAAGATGTAACAAAATTCATGAATTCGGCCTGCCGTCATTGAAAATTTTATGTTAAAAGAAATACAAGTTGGCCGGGCGCGGTGGCTCAAGCCTGTAATCCCAGCACTTTGGGAGGCCGAGACGGGTGGATCACGAGGTCAGGAGATCGAGACCATCCTGGCTAACATGGTGAAACCCCGTCTCTACTAAAAAATACAAAAAACTAGCCGGGCGAGGTGGCGGGCGCCTGTAATCCCAGCTACTCGGGAGGCTGAGGCAGGAGAATGGCATAAACCCGGGAGGCGGAGCTTGCAGTGAGCTGAGATCTGGCCACTGCACTCCAGCCTGGGCGACAGAGCGAGACTCCGCCTCAAAAAAAAAAAAAAGAAATACAAGTTGAATAGAAAACAATAGGATACTTGGGAAGCTACATCCAAAAAGATTGTCCTTACCAACATTCAGTGATGGCAAAGTATGATGAATGGCAAAATCCAGGTTTTTTTATTCATCTATTAAAATAGTATTAAACATCTAGCGTGTTCGAGACACTGCAGAGGACATCACGAAGATAAAAACCAAGTCCCTTGAAGAATTTCTAAGGATTTTTAACAGTTGCTTAGACTTTAGGACAGTCAGGCATCTGTTTATTATTTTATGTGAATAACCTCCTTCATCCAACAGAGTTGAGTTTTTTCCTTACTTTTCCATTTTCTGCAACATCGCAATGTACTCATTTTCTAGAAGGAACCCAAGACCCAAACAGCCACAAATGTTTGCTGGGCTCACTGGTTAAGAATGGTTGGTGGTTTGCAAAATATAAATAGAAGAAAACTATAACCAGTTTCAGTCAGTCTGACGCCACTGAAAAACTGATGAATAAATAATGAGAGTGTCCTATATCTTTCATTAATCCAGATCTGGAGCCCTTAACTGGTGGGGCTCACACAGTTCTGCCCCCATCACAGGCATTTTCATCCAACATCAAATGCAAGAAATCCTGGCTGCTCTATTTGAGGCTTTGGGGGAATTCAGTGTTTCAAAATGGTGTCTTCCAGGGAAGGAACTCCCAAAAGCTGTTCTTTTTCCTCAGTGGAAATTGTTCTCATGTGCCTAATGTTATTAAATTAGCACCATCTTTTTTCTATTTAATTCTTTCTTTCTCTCTCTCTCTCTCCCCCTTGGAAAGCTTGCCTACTCCTTTCTTATTTGCAACCCTAAATGAGGCACTGAAGGATCCTGAGGATTCTGAATGGCTCTGTGGATGGAATCCCAATTACAGGCCAAGAGATCTGCTTTATTTGGTTCCAAAGAAACTGTGGTCCAGGTCATTAAAAGTTATTCATCAATTGAGGGCTGATAACATACATTGCTACTTTGCCTAGTGGGGCATTTTCACATCACATCCATTGGCCAACCTAAGCTTCACAGGAACCCACTAAGTTAAGGGCAAGACAAATTCTTATTACCATTTTGCATTAGCATCAAGAATTTGAAAACTTTTATCAAGGCCACACAGCTTAGTAAATGTGAGATACCATGACAAAATTCAGAATGTCTGTTCTAAAAGTAGATAGTTCTTCTACTCTCTCATACTGTCAAAAGTAGATGCATTCATTACTAGGCAACTCTTTATTGAGCACTTACTATAAGCCAGGTCCTCTCTAGGCACTAGAGACGCAACGGTGAATGGCACAGACAAGCCCCCTGTCCTTGGGAAGCTCAAATTCCAGTGAGGGAAAGAAAACAAAAAAGCAAAAATATAAATAAAATTACAGAAAATGCTATGTGAGTATGTGAGATAAAGCATGGCAAAGGAAGGAGGGCTACTTTAATGAACATGAGAAGTTCAGGATTTTTTGAGGGGTAGCATTTGAGCTCACCTCCAGATGACAAGCAGCAGCCAGCCACGCGAAGACCCAGTGAAAGAATGTTCCGGCAGAGGGAATTGTAAGTGAAAAGGCCCTGAAACAAGAACAAGCTTAGCATGTCTCTGGGACAATAAAATAACCAGTGTAACAGAGGGATAAGAAAATAGGGAATGTTGATTATTATTTTATTTATTTATTTAGTTAGTTAGGTTTTTTTGAGACCGAGTCTCGTTCTGTCGCCCAGGCTGGAGTGCAGTGGTGCGATCTCGGCTTACTGCAACCTCCGCCTCTGGGGTTCACGCCATTCTCCTGCCTCAGGCTCCCCAGTAGCTGGGACTACAGGCGCCCGCCACCGCGCCCAGCTAATTTTTTTCTATTTTTTAGTAGAGACGGGGTTTCACCGTGTTAACTAGGGTGGTCTCGATCTCCTGACCTCATGATCCGTCCACCTTGGCCTCCCAAAGCGCTGGGATTACAGGCTTCAGCCAACGCGCCCGGTCAAATGTTGATTACTGTTTAAAGGAAGTTGGAAATGTAGGCAAGATCAGACAGGTTAGGATAAGGGGTTCTGTGCAGTGGGAAGCCATGGAAAGATTTGAGACAGAAACTACTATCTGATTAACAAACTTTAAAGATCCCTCTGGCTGCTAGGTGAAGAATAGAATGGATTCTGTTAAAACAAGAGTGGAGGCGGGGCGCGGTGGCTCACACCTATAATCCCAGCACTTTCTGAGGCTGAGGCAGGTGGATCACCTGAGGTCAGAAGACCGAGAACAGCCTGGCCAACAGGGTTAAATCCCGTCTCTACTAAAAATACAAAAAAATTAGCTGGACGTGGTGGCACACACCTGTAGTCCTAGCTACTCAGGAGGCTGAGGTAAGAGAATCGCTTAAACCCAGGTGGCGGAGGTTGGCAGTGAGCCGAGATCGCACCACTGCACTCCCGCCTGGGCGACAGAGCAAGACTCTGTCTCTACTAAAAAAAAAAAAAAAAAGCAAGAGTGGAACCATGAAGACCAGTTAGGAGAACACCCTAGTGACCCAAGAAAGGAATGTGGTACTTGGACCAGGGTGGAAACTGGGGGGGTAGGGAGAAAGTTGATTTAGGGTGCATTTTGGAAGGAGAGCTGACGAGCATTTCTGATAGGTTATATAGTAATAAGAGGAGGTGGGGAAGAAAGAATAAAGGATAACTCCTAAATATTTGGCCTTTGTAATGGATGATCTGTTTATTATTAATTAATCCTTTCATTTATTCAAGTATTTATTGAGCACCTACTATACACCTATTACAGGTTAAGTACTATGCAGTACTTAACCTCCCAAAAAGACGTGATCCATGCCCTTACAGAGCTTGTAGACTAAAGCAGGCAACATGGACAATTGAAGTATAACCCAATGTGATATGTTCTATGATGCAGCAGGGGCCTGGGCAACCAAACTGGGCCTGAAGAAGGGGAAAGTGACATTTTGGCTGAGTCCTCAAAGAGAAGTGGGAGGGAGCCAGGCTAACAGCCATGCTACAGGGGAAACCACATCAGCAGAGGTGGAAGACCGGAGCACTCAAGGAACAGAAAGCCACTCGGTACTGCCAGAGAGTCGGTGTGCAAGAGGGACTGGCAGTAAGCTGGAGACATGGGCAAGAAGCAGGCGACAGAAAGGAGTTTGGCCTTTGGAAGGTGTTAAAAGAAAAACTTCATAGGAGTTAAATTTAAAGGAGTTTAACTGAGTAATGAACGATTTGTGAATTGGGCAGCCTTCAGAATCACAGCAGATTCAGAGATACTCCAGCAGCCACATGGTGGAAGAAGATTTACAGACAAGAAAAAGGAAGTGACGTGCAGAAATAGGAAGTAAGGTACAGAAACAGCTGGATTAGTTACAGGTGGCGTTTCCCTTTCTTGAACACAGTTTGAACACTCAGCAGCGTATGAGTGGTTGAAGCATAGGGCTGCTGGGGTTGGTCAAGACTCAGCTATTGTTACTGATGCATACTCCTTAGTTAGGTTTTCAATCTTTTCTACCTATTAAGTTAGGTTATGGTTCATCCACAAGGACTCAAATATGGAAGTACGGAGTCCTTCTCAGGTCACATTTAGTTTGCTTTAACAAAGGGAAAGGGAAAGCAAAACATGGTTGTAGCAAGGACAGAGATGTGATTTGTGTTTCAGAATCATGTGTTAAATCCGAAGAGAGCAACCTGCAGAATATTGTCTATTCATGATCTCATGTTTGTTAAAACTGGAAAAAAAAGAAAAACCTTGTATGTGTATACTCATAAAACACACACAAACCAAAAAAACCTGTATGTGTGTTTACATACAGTTATGTTATATTGTGAACCCAAAATATCTGAGATGGGTCTCAATGAATGTCTCAGGATGTCCTCACAACAAATGCCCAAGGTGATCAGAGTACAGCTTGCGTTTACACATTTTAGGGAGACATAATACATTCGGGACGACTCAGAGTGGGAGGGGTTTCAGGTAGATTTAAAAATTTTCTGATTGGCAATTTGAGTTATTATCAATAGAAAGGAATGTCTGGGTTAGGATAAGGGGTTGTGGAGACCAAGATTTTATCAGATGAAGCCTCCAGGCAGCAGTCTTCAGAGAGAATAGATTGTAAATGTTTCTTATCAGTCTTACGGTCTGCGTTGATACTAGTGCTGGAAAGGTATAATAACCCCCTCTTTCATCAGGGCCTAAACTAGATTTTCAGGTTAACTCTGCAATGCTCCTGGCCGCCAAGACGGGTCCATTCAAATGGATGCGGGTCTTAGAATTTCATTTTTGATTATATGCAGTTTGTAAAAATATTTAAATGATGTAGAAAAAAGTGTGGAAGGATACACAATAAATATAACATTAGTGGCCACAGAGGTGTGGAAAGAGAAGGAAGGATTTATGATTTTTTAAATGTAATTTCTTATGTTCAAAAGCACATATTTCTTGGTTATTTTATTTCTTTCTGATTTTTTTCTATTATACTTTTAAGTTCTGGGATTCATGTGAAGAATGTGCAGGTTTGTTACATAGGTATACATGTGTCCTGGCGGCTTGCTGCACCTATCAACCCAATATCTATGTTTTAAGCCCCGCATGCAGTAGGTATTTTTTCTAATGTTCTCCCTCCCCTTGCTCCCGATTCCCCGACAGGCCCCGGTGTGTGATGTTCCCCTCCCTGTATCCACGTGTTCTCATTGTTCAACTCCCACCTATGAATGAGAACATGCAGTGTTTGGTTTTCTGTTCCTGTGTTAGTTTGCTGAGAATGATGGTTTCCAGCTTCATCCATATCCCTGCAAAGGACATGAACTCATTTTTTTTATGGGTGCATAGTATTTCAAGGTGTATATGTGCCACATTTTCTTTATCCAGCCTATCATTGATGGGTATTTGGGTCGGTTCCAAGTCTTTGCTATTGGAAATAGTACTGCAATAAACATACATGTGCATGTGTCTTTATAGTAGAATGATTCGTAAGCCTTTGGGTATATACCCAGTAATGACATTGCTGGGTCAAATGGTATTTCTGTTCTACATCCTTGAGGAATCGCCACACTGTCTTCCACAATGGTTGAACTAATTTACATTCCCACCAACAGTGTAGAAGTGTTCCTATTTCTCCACAGCCTTGCCAGCATCTGTTGTTTCCTGACTTTTTAATGATTGCCATTTTAACGGGCATGAGATGCTATCTCATTGTGATTTTGATTTGCATTTCTCTAATGACCAGTGATGATGAGATTTTTTTCATACGTTTGTTGGCTGCATAAATGCCTTCTTTTGAGACATATCTCTTCATATGCATCACCCACTTTTTGAAGGGGTTGTTTGTTTTTTTCTTGTAAATTTGTTAAAGTTCCTTGTAGATTCTGGATATTAGACCTTTGTCAGATGGATAGATTGCAAAAATTTTCTCCCATTCTGTAGGTTGCCTGTTCACTCTGGTGATAGTTTCTTTTGCTGGGCAGAAGCTCTTTAGCTTAATTAGATCCCATTTGTCAATTTTGGCTTTTGTTGCCATTGCTTTTGGTGTTTTAGTCATGAAGTCTTGGCCCATGCCTATGTCCTGAATGGTATTGCCTAGGTTCTCTTCTAGGGTTTTTATGGCTTTAGGCTTTATGTTTAAGTCTTTATTCCATCTTTGTAGTATAGTTTGTAGCTTTGTAGTATAGTTTGAAGTCAAGTAGCATGATGCCTCCAGCTTTTTCTTTTTGCTTAGGATTTTCTTGGCTATACGGGCTCTTTTTTGGTTCCATATGAACTTTAAAGTAGTTTTTTCTAATTCTATGAAGAAAGTCAATGGAAGCTTGATGGGAATAACATTGAATCTATAAATTACTTTGGGCAATATGGCCATTTTCACAATATCAATTCTTCCTATCTGTGAGCATGGAATGTTTTTCCATTTGTGTCCTCTCTTATTTCTTTGAGCTGTGGTTTGTAGTTCTCCTTGAAGAGGTCCTTCAAGTCCCTTGTAAGTTGTATTCCTAGGTATTTTATTCTCTTTGTAGCAGTTGTGAATGAGAGTTCACTCATGATTTGGTTCTCTGTTTGTCTGTTATTGGTATATAGAAATGCTTGTGATTTTTGCACATGGATTTTGCATCCTGAGACTTTGCTGAATTTGCTTATCAGCTTAAGGAGTTTTAGGGCTAAAACAATGGAGTTTTCTAAATATACAATCATGTCATCTGCAAACAGAGACAATTCGGCTTCCTCCCTTCCCGTTTGAATACCCTTTATTTCTTTCTCCTGCCTGATTGCCCTGGCCAGAACTTTCACACTATGTTGAATAGGAGTGGTGAGAGAGGGCATCCTTGTCTTGTGCTGGTTTTCAAAGGGAATGCTTCCAGTTTTTGCCCATTCAGTATGATATTGGGTATGGGCTTGTCATAAATAGCTCTTATTATTTTGAGATATGTTCCATCATTACCTAGTTTATTGAGTGTTTTTAGCATGAAGAGGTGTTGAATTTTATCAAAGGCTTTTTCTGTGTGGATGATGCTGGCCTCATAAAATGAGTTAGGGAGGAGTCCTTCTTTTTCTATTGTTTGAAATTGTTTCAGAAGGAATGGTACCAGCTCCTCTTTCTACATCTGGTAGAATTTGGCTGTGAGTCCGTGTGGTCCTGGGCTTTTTTTGCTTGGTAGGCTACAAATTACTGCCTCAATTCAGAACTTGTTATTGATCTATTCAGAGATTCAACTTCTTCCTAGTTTAGTCTTGGGATTTAGTGTTCTAGATTTTATTCTTCTAGATTTTCTACTTTATTTGTGTAGAGGTGTTTATAGTATTCTCCAATGGTAGTCTGTATTTCTGTGGGATCAGTGGTGATATCTCCTTTATCATTTTTTATTGTGTCTATTTGATTCTTCTTTCTTTTATTCTTTATTAGTCTGGCTAGCAGTCTTCCTATTTTGTTAATCTTTTAAAAAAAACCAGCTCCTGGATTCATTGATTTTTTTAAGGGTTTTCCATGTCTCTATCTTCTTCAGTTCTGCTATAATCTTATTTTTTGTCTTCTGCTAGCTTTTGAATTTGTTGCTCTTTCTTCTCTAGTTCTTTTGTGATGTTGGGATGTCAATTTTAGATTTTTCCCACTTTCTCCTGTCGACATTTAGTGCTATAAATTTCCCTCTAAACACTGCTTTACCTGTGTCCCAAAGATTCTAGTATGTTGTCTCTTTGTTCTCATTGGGTTCAAAAAACTTATTTATTTCTGCCTTAATTTCATTATTTACTCAGTAGTTATTCAGGAACAGGTTGTCCAGTCTCCATGTAGTTGTGCAGTTTTGAGTGAGTTTCTTAATCCTGAGTTTTGATTGCACTGTGGTCTGAGAGACTGTTATGATTTCCATTCTTTTGCATTTGCTGAGGAGAGTTTTACTTCCAATTTTGTGGTCAGTTTTAGAATAAGTGCTATGTGGTGCTGAGAAGAATGTATATTCTGTTGATTTGGGGTGGAGAGTTCTGTAGGTGTCTATTAGGTCTGCTTGGTCCAGAGCTGAGTTCAAGTCCTGAATATTCTTGTTAATTTTCTGTCTCATTGATTTGTCTAATATTGGCAGTGGGGTGTTAAAAGTCTCCAACTATTATTGTGTGGAAGTCTAAGTCTCTTTGTAGGTCTCTAAGAACTTGCTTTATGAATCTGGGTTCTCCTGTGTTGGATGCATATATATTTAGGATAGTTAGCTCTTCTTGTTGCATTGATCCTTTTACCATCCTATAATGCCCTTTTTTGTCTTTTTTGATCTTCGTTGGCTTAAAGTCTGTTTCATCAGAGACTAAGACTGCAACTTCTGCTTTTTTTTTTTTTTTTTTTTTTGCTTTCCATTTGCTTGGTAAGTATTCCTCCATCTTTTTATTTTGTGTGTCTTTGCCCATGAGATGAGTCTCCTGAATACAGCACACTGATGAGTCTTGACTCTTTATCCAATTTGCCAGTCTGTGTCTTTTAATTGTGGCATTTAGCCCATTTCCATTTAAGGTTAATTTTGTTATATGTGAATTTGATCCTGTCATCATGCTGCTAGCTGGTTATTTTTGCACATTAATTGATGCAGTTTCTTTATAGTGTCATTGGTCTTTATATTTAGGTATGTTTTTGCAGTGGCTGGTACCAGTTTTTCCTTTCCATATTTAGTGCTTCTTTCAGGAGCTCTTATAAGGCAGGCCTGGTGGTGACAAAATCTCTCAGCATTTGCCTGTCTGTAAAGGATTTTATTTCTCCTTCACTTATGAAGCTTAGTTTGGCTGAATATGAAATTCTGAGTTGAAAATTCTTTTCTTTAAGAATGTTGAATATTGGCCCCCACTCTGTTCTAAGAGGCTTGTAGGGTTTCTGCAGAGAGCTCCACTGTTAGACTGATGGGCTTCCCTTTGTGTGTAACCCAATCTTTCTCTCTGGCTGCCCTTAACATTTTTTCCTTTGTTTCAATCTTGGAGAATTTGACCATTATGTGTCTTGGGGTTGCTGTTCTCGAGGAGTATCTTAGTGGTGTTCTCTGTAGTTCCTGAATTTGAATGTTGGCCTGCCTTGCTAGGTTGGGGAAGGTCTCCTGGATAATACCCTGAAGTGTGTTTTCCAACTTGGTTCCATTCTCCCCATCACTTTCAGGTACACCAATCAATTGTAGGTTTGGTCTTTTCACATAGTCCCATATTTCTTGGAGGCTTTGGTTTGTTCCTTTTCATTCTTTTTTCTCTAATATTGTCTTCACACTTTATTTCATTAAGTTGATCTTCAATCTCTAATATCCTTTCTTCTGCTTGATCAATTCAGCTATTGATACTTGTGTATGCTTCACAAAGCTCTCATGCTGTGTTTTTCAGCTCCATCAGGTCATTTATGTTCTTCTCTAAACTGGTTATTCTAGTTAGCAGTTCCTGTAACCTTTTATCAAGGTTCTAGCTTCCTTGCATTGACCTGAATGCAGGTCATTCAGAACATGCTCTTTTAGCTGAGAGGAGTTTGTTATTACCTACCTTCTGAAGCCTACTTCTGATAATTCATCAAACTCATTCTCTGTCCAGTTTTGTGTCCTTGCTGGAGAGCAGTTGCAATCACTTGGAGGAGAAAAGGCATTCTGGATTTTGGAATTTTCACCCTTTTTGCACTCGTTTTTCCTCATCTTTGTGGATTTGTCTACCTTTGATCTTTGATGCTGATGACCTTTGGGGTTTTTGTGTGGGTGTCCTTTTTGTTGACATTGATGGTTATTGCTTTCTGTTTGTTAGTTTTCTTTCTAACAGTCAGGCCCCTCTTCTGCAGGTCTGCTGGAGTTTGCTGGAGGTCCACTCCAGACCCTGTTTGCCTGCATATCACCAGCAGAGGCTACAGAACAGCAAAGATTGCTGCCTGCTCCTTCCTCAAGAAGCTTCATCTGAGAGGGGCACCCACCTGATGCCAGCTGGAACTCTCCTATATAAGGTGTCTGTCAACACCTGCTAGGGAGGTGTCTCCCAGTCAGGAGGCATGGGGGTGAGGAAGGAGGCAGTCTCTCCCTTAGCAGAGCTCAAGTGCTGTGCTGGGAAATCCACTGCTTTCTTTAGAGCCGGCAGGCAGTAATGTTTAAGTCTGCTGAAGCTGCTCCCACAGCCACCTCTTCCCCTAGGTGCTCGGTCCAAGGGAGATAGGAGTTTTACCTATAAGCCTCTGACTGGGGCTGCTGCCTTTCTTTCAGAGATCCCCTGCCCAGTGAGGAAGAATCTAGAGAGGCAGTCTGGCCACAGCTGCTTTGCCATGGTGTGGCAGGTTCTGCCCAGTCTGAACTTTCTAGCAGCTTCCTTAACACTGTGAGGGAAAACCAGCTACTCAAGCCTCGGTAATGGCAGATGCACCTCCCCTCACCAAGCTTGATCATCCCAGGTCAACTTCAGACTGCTGTGCTGGCAGGCAAGAATTTCAAGCCACTGGTTCATAGCTTGCTGGGCTCTGTGGGAGTGGGACCCACTGAGCAAGACCACTTACTCCCTGGCTTCAGCCCCCTTTCCAAGGGAGCAAATGATTCTGTCTCCCTGGGGTTCCAGGCATCACTCGGGTATGAAAAAAAACTTCCACAGCTAGCTCAACGTCTGCCTGAATGGCAGCCTAGTTTTATGCTTGAAACCCAGGGCCCTGGTGGTGTAGGCGCACAAGGGAATCTCCTGGTCTGCGGATTGCAAAAACCATGGGAAAAGCAGAGTGTCCGGGCCAGATAGCATAGTCCCTCACAGCATCCCTTGGCTAGGGGAGGGAGGTCCCCAGCCCCTTGCACTTCCTGGGTGAGGCAATGCCCCACCCTGCTTCTGCTCACCCTCCATGGGCTGTATCCACTGTCTAACAAGTCCCAATGAGATGAACCAGGTACCTCGGTTGGAAAAGCAGAAATCATTCACCTTCTGTGTTGGTCTCACTGGAAGCTGCAGACCGGAGCTGCTGCTATTCGGCCATCTTGCCGGATTAAAAAAAAATAGAATAAAATAAAGCACAACTCTGTGTTAGAATAAATTAAAAAGTAACTTTGAAGAACAAACAAATTAGAAGAGGGTCAATCAGGTAAGGAGCTATTGCAGCAACAAAGGCCAGAGAACACAGTGGGGTCAACTTTGGGAAAGGACGTTGGGAAAGGATGGAAGGGAGAAAAGTCACTTAAATTCAGGGAGCGATGAGTAGAATCTTCAGGACTGGGAGACTAATCAGCTGTTGAGAGTACAACGTGGTGCTTTTCACTGAAATGGAAACACTCGTGTGGATAGGAGTTAGCAAGTTAACTGTTGTATGGTGTATTGTGGGCAGTGAGCTCAGAGAGGTGTCTAAGCCGTTGTTGCCTAAGTTTGAGAGACACCAGTCACCAATATTCACCATGGCAGGGAGTGTGGAGCCAGGAGAGGAGAGGGTTTGGTGCCAAGTCTTGGAAAATCCCAAGTAAGAAGTGGGCAGGGGTGCGGCCCCTATAGGGGAGTCTGCTGTCTCTCCAGAGAAGAGGCCAAGATCCTCCCCAGGAAGAATTACCCAGACTCCTAAAATAGTTACTCCACAACTGGTTTTGTCTTTGTAACCAAAAAATAAGTTTTTCAATAACACATGAGCCCAGATGAGAATAAACTTGAGGTCTACACAATGAGTGTGGTCGACTGATAAGCCTAGAGCTTCCCTGGCATGAGTGAGTGATGACTACCTGGGCTGGTGGTATGGGGGTAAATGAATTTACCAAGATAGTTGTTGGCAAAGAAAAGCAGATTCATTAGAGAAAGCAAGAAAATACTTTGTGAGGAGGCAATGGGCAGACCAGCAGAAGAGAAGCTGACTGCCAAGAAACAGAGACTTCAGAGATTTTATGGTGCGGTGTTTATGCTGTATGCTGACGGGGGCTTTGTGAAGTACTGATAATGCCAAGGTTGCAGTGAGCTAACTTGCAGGTGTCTGGTGATAGTTTGGCATAGAGGAGCTTACATGTTTTGAACTATGAAGAAAGGCAGACTTGTGGCTTTGCTGCTGCTGTTTGTTTGTTTGTCTGTTTTCCCCTCCTCCCACCAGCTTGACTCCTAATGACAGAGAAGATGTGCAGGAGGTGGGAACTCACCACGGCACTGTAAAGTAAAAAGTTGTGTGGTTGATAGATCACGAATTATGGAGATTCCTAGGAAAAAGTTAGGCGACTGGAGAAAACAGGAGTAAAAACGTGCACGTGGAGGACCAAACGCGGATGGAGTCATCAGAGCACAAAGGTGGGAGTATTGTGGCCCGAAGAGGACCTGTGATAACCTGTGGGAGGTGAGGGGGTCTCCAGCTGGTTGGTGCCTTCTCTCCTGTGCATTAGGGAGTCAGTTACAGGTAGCACCCTGGGTGGTCAAGAGTGACCCATAACCGAAGACTGACCAGCATTGGGAACTCTACGAGCTATTGCAACACCCACTACTTCGCATCCCCCACCCCGTCCCCCGTCACTGAGTGCCATGTCCCACTCCATCTCCAGCCTTCTCTCTTCACCCCTACTCCACAGTCCCTGGAGCCACTGATGCCACACAGATCATAGATAAGCCTTCTCAGGCCGTTTGATGGGGAATTTAAACGCAGAAATTAAACAACAAACCTGAATTTACTTAGAAATGGCAACACTGAGAACGCTCCAGGTCAAAATCCAAGTGTGGCCAAGGTTTTAGAGAAGTACTTATCCCTAAAGGTATTTATTAGGAGAAACAGAAAACAAAACCCCCAGAAGATCAAGAAATCTCTGTTTTCTAGAAGGAGCCAGAGCCTAGCATTGAAGAAAGGAGCAAGATGGTTATTAAGTAAAATGTCAAAGCAAATCTCATATCTCATTGGCATTTTCTCCATGGGAGAAGTCTCATCCAGTGTCCTCAAACTGTCCTCTGATGCCCTATAGGACCTCCTGCCTCCCTGTTCCCTCTCCAAGCACTTCTTGCTCCTCCTCTTCCTCCTCTGAACACGGCTTTTCAGTCTTAGCTAGGTACTAAGAGATAGGTCTTTTTTTTAAACTGTAGTACAATATACATAACACAAAATTTACCATTTTAACCATTTTTTAGTGTGCAGTTTGGTGATATTAAGTACATTCATCTTGTGCATCACCACCATCCATCTACAGAGCTCTTTTCATCTCGCAAAACTGAAACTCTGTACCCATTAAACTCCACATTCCTTCCTCCCCCAGTCCTAGCAACCACCATTTCACTTTCTGTCTCCATGAACTTGACCACATCAGTTAGGTCCGTCATATAAATGAAATCATACGGCATTTGTCCTTCTGTGCCTGGCTTATTTCACTCAGCCTATGTCCTAGCAGAAGTCATAATTAGCAGAATTTCTTTCCTTTTACAGATGAAATGAGAGAGTTCCCTGATCCTCCTCACAGGACATGTGACAGGGATGTGACTCACCTTTTCAAGTGGCCACTGCTGCTCAAACCCCTGAGGGGAGAGGGAGCGTGCAGACAGACAGGTACAGGAGCCCAAGTGGGCATGGGATACAGTATTTATTCCCTTTTAGCCCTGCCGTCCGCAGACAGCTTGAGTGTTAACCAGCCCAGTGGATCCTCTGCCTTTCTGCAAGGGCAGAGGGCCAGCATGACAGCCTTCTGTGTCCTGAGCTCTTGTCCAGCATCCTAGAATAATTGAGTCACATACGGACTCAAAGGATGAATGCGGGAGTTTTATTGAGTGTTGGAGATGGCTCTCAGCGGGATGGATGGGGAGCCAGAAGAGGGGATGAAGTAGAAAGATGATCTTTCCCTGGATCCTGGCAGTCTAGCGGCCAAGCTCCTCCCCAGCTGACACCAACTGAACTCCTCTCAGTGTTCAGACGTTCCTGGAGTTACTCCTCTTCTCTCTTTCTCTGCCACATCATTCCCCCATCTGTCTGCTTCTCTCCTCATCTCATCTACTCATCTGCTTCTAGAGCCTGGGGCTAGAGATTTATATGGGTAAAGGATGGGGGGATGTGGGTGGGCCCAAAGCCAACTTTTTGGGCATGAAACCAGGAATGCTTGTCCCAATTTAGGGTGGTGAGTTTCCAGGCTTGAGGGTGGGGCCTTTCTCAGGGAACCGCCCTCTTCTATCCATATCTCCTGTTCACATCAAAGGCTGAATAATACTCCATTGGATTCATATTTTAAGAGCATTCTTTAATCCGAATTTTAGAACAGAACCCTGACTCACTGCACTCAAAGAATTTCAGGTATCATGGAGAAGAAACTCAGGGGCAGGAATATATCCTGCCTGAGAAACATGTTTGGGATTCTCTAGGAGCTTGAAGCAGCTTCCAGGCCCACCCTGTTTCCAATCTTTAACCTCACCCTGAAATGCTGTTGCAGTCTCAGCTTTTGGAATCTCCACTGTTCCTCCTCATGTTCAGGGTTCTTCAGATTTTTTTTTGTTCTTCTGAAGGTACTGTACCTCCCTGGATGCCCTTGCTCTCCAGGGGAGAGCCTTGGGTGAGGACCACCTCCTCTGGAGCCCTGGGATCCTCCCGGGTGGTAGGTCAAGATCAGAGGGCTGGGCATAGACACCACGCCCCATGCAGGGGAACGCAGCCTCAGGACTCTGCTGCTCTCAGCCCAAGACACTTGAAGAAGGAACATCCTGGAAGAATCAGCCCCATTGTTCACGGAACACTTTGAAGATGAACGCAAGACATAATGCGTATATTAGAGGTGCCAAGTTAAACCAATTCGTAAAGTAGTTTCCATGCAAATGACCTCTGCAACAGGGAACAGATTATTTCTGCTTATTTCATACCTTTCTCCATTTCTAAATTGCCCTAAACAGACTCACTTTGAACGTTTTCCATGGAATGTCATAATCAACGTCTACGCCTTCTGCTGTTGTTTTTGTTGAAGGTGTTTTCTGATCCAAATAAAGTGTCACGATGAACAGCAGCAGAAGAGAAAAATTAACACTGTAGCTTTGTTTTGTGTGTTTTTTAGAGCCAATCAAGTGTGTAAGCGTTGCCTCTAATGGCTTTGGGAGGGGAAATAGGGAAGGAAATGAAGATATCATGAATTAGATCCTACTAATTTGGTGTGCCTTATTTTCCAAACCTTTCAAGTCCTTAGTTTAAGAATACAGCCCTGTGCTTAATCCTTCATCACAGGCAAATGAATCTTATTCCCTCATTGACCCAGTGCATATGGGGTGAGTAATAGAAATTCTGTTTGTTATTTGGCCACAGATCTGCCCACTTATTCCCACTAACCAGGTTTTCCACTACAAATAGAGCCCTGGAAACATTCACCAAGTGTGCAAGATGAGACTATAGCAGATCTCTGGCTCTCACAAAGCATCTTTTGTTGATTAATTCTTTGGTTATTGCAGGGGTAATAAGGGAGCCCATAAACCACTGAAGTACGAAGTTAGTTATACATTTTTCCTTTTCTCATTGCTTTCACATAATTCATACATGGCCAAAAGGCCATATTTCTTATATGGAACTCAAAAACTACACATAACTGAAAGAAGCGCCTCCCCAAAATTATAGCTCTTAGTAGAACATTCAGGGATTTACTATGTGTGGTTTTGATTATTTGAGAGTAACCTTGAAGAGGCATTCCATATAGCAATTTGTAATCTTTCCCAGCCAAGAATTTGGATCGCACAGGCTAAAGACGGACAAGCTGGAAGAATGCTCTTGTTGCAGCCTGGCCCAGGGCCCAGCACCTACCTCTCCTGGCCGCGTTGCTGGGTTCTGCTGGTCAGCAGCTACTAAGTAACCCCTGAGAAATTAAAAACAAACAAACAAAAATCTTCTCTCTCTTTGAACCACAGAAGGCAGCTTGAATCTCAAGGAATTCACACGCAGCTGCTACTGCTGGTGATCAACGGGAACAAAATGAAAAGAAGAACGTTGTACATCATAGAAGACTTCACTGAGGAGTCTTCCACAGTGATATTCATGAATATCAAAATTTCAGTGTATATCCTTTTTGAGTAGCAAGAGCCTCCTGCATTTCCTCTTTGTAAAATTTTGTTCATTTACCAGATATTTATGGAGAGCTGAAGTGGAGACCGAGCGCTGGCCATGTTAATCTTCCTTTCCTACCTAGGTTTACTTCTGAGACCCCTGGGAGTCAGGTGGGAGCCTGTCATGCATTTCAGAGGATGAGGTGTGATCGGGAGTGACATATTTACCTTTGATTTGAGGCATTTAATGTTGGAGGGCTTCCTCCAAACACTCTTTTTGGTGGTAGCCATGGAGACCACGTGGAGTGAGGTGAGTGCAACACTTCCCAGTTGGAAGTAGCAGGAATTCTTTTTTTTTTTTTTTGAGACGGAGTCTTGCTCTGTTGCCCAGCCTGGAGTGCAGTGGCACGAACTTGGCTCACTGCAAGCTCCGCCTCCTGGGTTCACACCTTTCTCCTGCCTCAGCCTCCCGAGTAGCTGAGACTACAAGTGCCCACCACCATGCCCAGCTAATTTTTTTTTTCTAGTAGAGACAGGGTTTCACCTGTGTTAGCCAGGATGGTTTTGATCTCCTGACCTCGTGATCTGCCCGCCTCAGCCTCCCAAAGTGCTGGGATTACAGGCGTGAGCCACTGCGCCTGGCCGGAAGTAGTAGGAATTCTTTTTTTTTTTTTTTTTTTTTGAGACGGAGTCTCGCTCTGTCACCCAGGCTGGAGTGCAGTGGCCGGATCTCAGCTCACTGCAAGCTCCGCATCCCGGGTTCACGCCATTCTCCTGCCTCAGCCTCCCGAGTAGCTGGGACTATAGGCGCCTGCCACCTCGCCCGGCTAAGTTTTTGTATTTTTTTTAGTAGAGACGGGGTTTCACTGTGTTACCCAGGATGGTCTCGATCTCCTGACCTCATGATCCGCCCGTCTCGGCCTCCCAAAGTGCTGGGATTACAGGCTTGAGCCACCGCGCCTGGCCGGAAGTAGTAGGAATTCTTAAGAAATGAACTGGACCTTGTTATTCCCACTTTTAAACTCATCTATGACCCACAGGGCAAAGTGCTAATTCCTTAGCTTGAATGTGTTGTATCTACTTATTGACATCCCATCTCATTTCTAGAAAAAATTGAGGCAGCATCTCTGATAAACACTATTTAATTGAAGAACATCAAAGGACAGACATAGAGAAATGGCATTAGTTGCATTGGCTGGACACTTTCTGGCCTGCAGGGACACATACAGCTGCTGTAAGGGAGGCTTTAGATCACACTGAGGCAGCTAGACATCTGTGCAAAAATGAGTGGTGTAGGCTGTCATTAACACAGATCATAGAGAGAGGAGGTGGCAGTTCATAGAAGCTGGATGAGTTTGGAGCTAAACATTGGCCATGATGCCACCTCTGCCATTTACAGTTTATTTCTCTGTAAAATGGGAATCATAATGAGACGTAAGTCGTAAGTTTCTATGGAGGGGATGGAAGGCATTTAGAATAGTGTCTGCATTCCACAGCATTCAACAAATAGTAGTGATTATTATTTTATTTAGTTTGTTATTTGTTGGCATTTAAAAAGACAGAACTGAAAATATATTGGAAAGATCAACACAGAACTGGTAAGCAAAACAGGGTTTGAGTTGGGCAGCCAAGGGAGGGCATCCATTGTTCATTGCTGTGCTGGAAACACTATTTGCATAGAGACTCTGAGATGTGATGTGGGTATAGGGGCGGGACAAGATTAGGAGACTAGAAGATGAGACTGCTATGATATTATCTGGCCACAACAACAATTTTGTTTTTGTTTTTGTTTTTGTTTGAGATGGAATTTCACTCTTTTTGCCCAGGCTGGAGTGCAATGGCACAATCTCGGCTCACTGCAACCTCCGCCTCCCAGGTTCAAGTGATTGTCTTGCCTCGGCCTCCCAAGTAGCTGGGATTACAGGCACATGCTACCACGCCCGGCTAATTTTGAATTTTTTAGTAGAGATGGGGTTTCACCATGTTGGACAGGCTGGTCTGGAACTCCTAATCTCCAATGATCCTCCCGCCTTGGCTTCACAAAGTCCTGGGATTACAGGCGTGAGCCACCCAGCCCAGCCCACACCAATAGTTTTAAGTGATTAGGAGAAGAGAGCTCACGGGTTACAGGGAGTCCGACGGGAGCTCACTTTAAAAAACAGTAAAGCCACGAGTAGGTGAGATGTCTGCTGTTACTATTTTGTTATCTATTTTGCCGCGAAGCAGAAGTATTTGGATTTGTTCTGTACTGATGCGAAGCCATTGTAAGATTTTGGACAGGAGGTAGCATGATGAATTTGCTGCAATGGGTAGGTTCTACAAATGGAGAAGAGGGACCAGGCAGGTAAACTAGCCAAGAAAGTTGTCAAAATGCAATGTAGACACGGTGAAGCCTTTGAAAAAGATGGAGTCATTAGGAATGAAGGAAGAGTGTGTGGGAGAACAAATGGCAATGAAGAAGGAAGATAAGAAATGAAGAAAACAGAGAACCCGAAGATGTATTCAGGTATTTGCCTTTATGATGATCACAGCCTGCCCTAAACAAAAGTAGGAAAGACCTATTTGTCTTCCTGAGTACAGAAATGTTCATGCAAAAACCAAGCATATGCCCACATTTATCACACTCCTAAACATCCTCATCTCTCCTCTTTGGATGCTGATCCCTGCCCTAGGCTTCCACTCCAACCCCAACCTCTAAAGAACCCGATGCTTTTGTTTATTTTTAGGGCTCAGCCCTAAGGCACTCTCTCGATTCTCTTCTCTGGGAGCGGCATTCCCAGACAATAGGACATGCTAACGAAATAGTCAAAACTGACCCTCCTGGTGAACCTTCCCCTCAGGCCTGGTCTCTTGCTAGGTAACAGCCAGCCAATCTAATAAAGATCATTCTGGCAATGCATTAATGATCCTGGCAAGTTCATGCATTTTTTTCTCTAATGTAACTTATTTGCATACTAATTGGTTATCTAAAGACAATCACTCATTCCCAAAGACACTGGGGGATTTGATATGTCTCTAATAACCTTCATAACCTTATTATTTTCTCTCTCCAGGACTCAGTGTCTTCATTTGTGAAAACCACATTATGCCAAAGATTCCATTCACAAATTGGATCATTCTGATCTCCAGTGAGAGTAGAATAGGTCATTTCTGGTATCTCCTTCCTCTAAGGGACTTGAAGGTTATAAAAATATTTCTGTTCCCTTTAGGTCACCTGCACAGCCACATTAAAACCCCAAGTGTAAGGACCGATGACACAGAGTTGAAGCCTGACATACAAATTAGTAGCAGAAACCATCGAGACTGGCATGAAGTTTGGGGGAGAATAAAACACACTCATTTCGATTATACAACCCCTGAGGCCAGAGGGACGCTGTCAAATAGAAAGTCGTAAAGTATTTGAAGGTTTAATGTTGATACTTTTATGTAATTCTCTGTTTTTAAATATTGCTTAAATTATAAGTTTACATTATATATTTTGTTTCCAAAACTGATGAGATTAGAACAACAAAAACAAAAACCAGACACAAATTAAACATCCAGATGATGGCGGATTGAGTTGTGATACACAATAGAATATAATGCAGAGAGAAAATGAATGAACAAAGCTACAACAAAAACATAGATGTGTATTAGAAGTGTAACGTTGAGTGAAAACAAAACCAAATTCCACAATTATGTATGGTACAATTCAATTTCTTTTTCCTTTTTGAAACCAAGTCTCACTTAGTCACCCAGGCTGGAGTGGACTGGTGCAATCTCAGCTCACTGCAAAATATCTGAGGATTTTTCAGCTATCACTTTGTTTTTTATTTCTAATTTAATTCCATTGTAGTCAAAGAACATACTATGTGTGATCCAATACTATTTGTTTATTTGATTTGATTACTGTTTATTTTTTAAGACTTGCTTTATGGCCCAGTATACGGGCTATCTTGCTGAATGTTTCATATTCACTAGAAAAGAATGTGTATTCTATTATGGTTGGATATAGTTCTATAAATGACAATTAGGTTAATTTTAATGATAATATTGTTAACATTTTCTACGTTCTTTCTTATCATGTATCATCTGTTCTATCAATTTTTGAAAGAAAATTATTAAAATATTGAAATAGAATTGTCCATTTGTCTGTTTCTCATTTTAATTCTTTCAGATTCTGTTTTTATTATTTTGAAGTTATCTCTGATAATAGTCCTTAAGTCTATTTTTTAAGTATACTAACATAGTCACTCATGCTTTCCCATGATTGATGGCTACATGGTTTATATTTAAGGTGAGTCTCTTATAAAAAGTTATAATTGGGTCTGTAGTTACGTATTTTTGAGGGAACTTTATCTCACAGGCCCTAAGAACATTGACAAGGATAAATGTCAACTGTAAAAAGCCAACAAAGAATATTGGCCTTCTTTTCCTACATTAGTACCTCTCAATCAAGGGCTGCCAGCAAACTTCATTAGCACAGAGAGGTAATATACTGAGGCTGTATTTGATCCAAAGAATAATCAATTACACATGTCTATGTCCAGCATGAATTGATATGAGATCTATAAGACCTACTGTTGGACTAAAATTATGTATCACTAAAATTAAACGAGTATTCAACTCAGGTTAGATGTATCAAATCAAAATATTTAGCCATTGCATAAAAATTGTCAGCAAGCCAACTATATGGTTGTTCCATCCAATTTTAGACATCATTTGACTACTTTTCTGAATGAAATGGCTGCTTTGAAGGAATTTCAGACTTTTTATCATTTGAATTGCAAATTTATCTCAAGACATTGAGCTACATCCAAGGGTGAACAGACCACTCAATTGTAAATTCTGTTTGACTCTCCCGTAGACACCACTGACATACTCTCATGTAATTATTTCAAAAATATAACTGGGGTGAAGGTCATGTACGCTACAGAGAGCAGTAATTTATTCTTCCCCAGTGGCCAGATTAGATTATTGTAGCTCTCATCCCCCAGATCTTCCTGCAAACCCTCAAAAGAGTGTGTTCAAATGGTGTTCCCACGAGCTATGACCTAGTTCAAATGTCGTTTTACTTTGTACAAGAAATTGGTCTTCCAGGGACCTAACAGAAAAAGTGGCGAGACATGCTTAGTAAACAAGACCATTACGGTAAACAAACTTCAGTGTCTAAACCTAGGAGAACTTATTGATCAATCTTGGCTCAACTGGATGGAAAATTGAAGAGCCAAATTCATTAGCAATAAAGCTTGTAGGAAAGAAAATATTAATGAAAATTACTCTGAGTCTTTGATATTTTTAAAGGGAGAATAAATCATAAACATTCTACATACAGGTTTTGGGTTATATTAGAAGGGTATGAAGAAACAGACTCTTCTGAGCAGTAATAGTTGATGTCAATGAATATTCACAGTCTCCATCTAAGGTCTGTGGACTCCTGTGGAATTCTAGTGAGACGATCAAGTACAGTCTTTGATTTCTTATTCTGATGATTCCTAAAACAGTCAGAAATCTCTTGGTTGGTGGCTGCTCAGGACACCAAATCTGTCTCAAATTTGGTCCAAAATATTTTGGCCCAGAGCTCCTAGGGTAGATAGAGGAGAAGTAAATTGCTTGTCACAGTTTTTGAAAACAAATGAACCTGAAATAACAGAAAAAGTTTTTCTGCCTCTCTCTGTATATATATGTGTATATACGTTAGATAAAATATAGTAGTAACTTTATACATTTTATATATACTATTATTATATTTATATTATATATGTATTATATACAATATGTATTTATTAGGGGTTGAATAGGAGTCCAGTGGTCCTTGACTCCCAAAATTGAAAACTCAGTCTCAAATAGGCTTAGCTAAGCCATCTTAACTCTGTCCACTTTTTCCAATAAATACAAGCAATTTAGAGCAAGTTCTAATGCATGCCAGTCTAAGGCTCTATTTACAGTATTACAACAGCGCACCAAAAAAGAATACATTTAGTCAATCAGCAAGGAGTTGAGATGCTATAACACCAGCAAATAACACCTTAAGACTCTGTTTTTCTTTTTAACTGAATTGATCTGTTGAACAGCCTGAAGAAGGCAGAGTATATTGAGAAAAGGGCCCAAAGTTGGAAATCAAGTTTGGAACCAAGCCCCGCTTTTAATTCCCTGCAATCCATTCTCCACATAGCAGTGAGAATGATTGCTTTAAATCACAAACCAGAGGATATCACCCATCTGCTTAGAACCCTCAAGGGAATTCCCATTGCTCTTAAAATCTAAACTCTTCCTCCTGATTTCTTTCTGTTATTTGAAATGCAAAGTCTTTGTAGCAGCTGGTTCTACTTTTCCTGGAATGCCCTTCCTGGGCTGGCTATTTGAATAACTAGTTCCATCTTATTACTCAAGTCTCAACTCAATTGTCACCGTCTTTAAAATAACACACCTTGACAGTCTGCTACCATCACATCATTTTAATTTAATTTCGTCTCTATCTGACATTATAATTTATTTATTTTATTTCTATATTATCTGTCTCCCAAACTAGAATGCAAGCCCCATGAAGGCAGGAAACTTACCTTCCTGTTCCCCAAACCTAGCACAATATCTATCACACAGGAGGTGCTCAGTTAACACACGTTCATGGAATGAATAAAATATTTTGATTCAATTCCCAGCCTTTGTCACAAATCATATGACTATAATCATGTCTGTTATCTTACCTAGAAATGAGGGGAAATATAACCTTTCCTGGAACTACAATAACTTATCATTCCCTCTTCTTTATCACCTTCCACCTCCTACAAAAAAATGAATCAGGAAATAAGGAGAAGTTGCTTTCGAGAATAACATTTTAAGAGGACCGTCGGCCGGGCGCGGTGGCTCAAGCCTGTAATCCCAGCACTTTGGGAGGCCGAGACGGGCGGATCACGACAGGAGATCAAGACCATCCTGGCTAACACGGTGAAACCCCGTCTCTACTAAAAAATACAAAAATCTAGCCGGGCGAGGTGGCGGGCGCCTGTAGTCCCAGCTACTCGGGAGGCTGAGGCAGGAGAATGGCGTGAACCCGGGAGGCGGGGCTTGCAGTGAGCTGAGATCCGGCCACTGCACTGCAGCCTGGGCGACAGAGCGAGACTCCGCCTCAAAAAAAAAAAAAAGAGTACCGCAGGATGGATTGAATCACAAATGTAAAATCTACTGGGGCAGAGAAAAATAGCTTCCAGCTATTTATAATTTATTTGACTATATTTACATATCTAAACAAGTTCCAATCAGCAGTAGAGTTGGTTGGTTTTGAAAACATAGCAAAAGGAGGGAACTGGAGACATATATTGGCATATCCCATGCCAGCACACAGAAATCAGATTGATGCCTGGAACCAACTGATTCATCGACTTCTGGGTTTTGGCTCCACTTTGGAGCCTTCTGATTATAACTTAATCTGATGGTATTTGGTTTTGCCTATTGGGAGAGAATGTGCTGATCATACATACTCTGCGTTTTCCGGTGGTTGTGACAATCGTCTGTCATTGTAAATTCCTAGATTTGCATTCTGGTGTCCCTCTTGGTCTTGTGTGCTTTTAAGTTCCAGTGAGTCAGCTCCTCAGACTCCTGTTACCTCTGATCAGTGAGAGGAGTACTGGGGCTCAGAAAACTATATCCCAAAGTATGGCACTTGGGCATGCTGAGTACACTGAGTACTTAGAACTAAGGGGGATTGGAAAGTCTCCAGAAGCAGCCTCATATACAAAGTCCTTCTTTGACCTTCTCCTGCCCTCCTGTCTCCCACCCCTTTCTTCCCCGAAGTGGAAGAAACCAGAATTCTTCCTCTGTTATGCCCAGACCGTTTATTCCCCGAAGAAGACCACCAGAGTCCAGAGTCAAAGCTAAGCAGCAAGGATCTTTATTACAGGTTCGAACCTGGAACTCTCCCTCGCTCGTGAAACAAGACGGGCAGGAGAGCTCCCCCACTCAGCTCCGAACAATGTTATATAGTCTAAGAAAAGTGAGCATAGAGTTATTATACAAATCAGATATATGATTCGCTAGTGTTTGAACAAGGCGATTTGGCTAACTATGATTGGTTCCTGCCATTTCTGATATTTTGGTTCAAACTTTGAGGCGGGAGAGCAGGTTTATGGCAGCAAGAGTTTATCTTACTTAAACACGTCTTGTGACCTTGCCTCAGAACTTACAAAATCTCTGGTATGTGCAAAACAAAATCTCTGGTACGTGCAGAAAACCAGGTACTCACAGAACTTACGAAATCTCTGGTATGTGCAAAGATTAGAGAGCAGAACAAGGGTGTAGCGGGTGGGGGGCGGGTACACATCTATCTTTGTGTCCTTTCACCTCAAGGCAGGTTATGGAAACTAGAACTCTTCTCTCCAAAAGTAAGCCATAAAACCTATACACGCCACCCCCTCTCGCTTCTTCCTTCCCCCTTGAAGACCCTCGTTCCAAAGGGTCCTGTCCCATACCCAGGAGGAAGGAACACTACACCGGGAGGCCAGGAAGAATCTGAGCAGACAGACCACGCTGGGCTCCCGCTTAGTCTATTACCATTAGATCACACCCTTTGTCCAACTGCATTTCCACAAGGCTGTCTATTTTTCATCAAATCTAAGCATAAAAATAGACAGTTGGCTGGGCATGGTGGCTCATGCCTGTAATCTCAGCACTTTGGGAGGCCGTGGCGGGTGGATCGCAAGGTCAGGAGATGGAGACCATCCTGGCTAACACGGTGAAACCCCGTCTCTACTAAAAATACAAAAAATCAGCAGGGCGTGGTGGCAGGCACCTGTAGTCCCAGCTACTCAGGAGGCTGAGGCAGGAGAATGCCATGAACCCAGGAGGTGGAGCTTGCAGCGAGCCAAGATCGCGCCACTGCACTCCAGCCTGGGCGACAGAGCGAGACTCCATCTCAAAAAAAAAAAATACGAAAACACAAAAATTAGCCAAGCGTGGTGGTGCATGTCTGTAATCCCAGCTGCTCAGGAGGCTGAGGCAGAAGAATCGCTTGAACCTGGGAGACAGAAGTTGTAGTGAGCTGAGATTGAGCCACTGCACTCCAGCCTGGGCAACAGGGCGAGACTCCATCTCAAAAAAAAAGAAAAATAGACAATTTTCCCTGGGTCTTCATTTCCGAAGGCTCCCATGTCTTGTAAAACTTTGATTAAATAAATTGGTTATGCATTTCTCCTGTTCACCTGTCTTTTGTTATAGGAGTGTTGGCCTTGACCCTTATGATGGGTGTAGAAAGGTATCACAACCTTTTCACCCGTAAGGAGCCAGCTTTTGGCCCTTGGAGTGGAGTCCAGGATCCTGGGCCTTGGTTACTTAGTTTAGGGATAGCTTGGCCTCTCTGGGGCAGGGCCAACAACTCAGTTCCAGCAAATCCATTAAGCAGCCCAAACATGTGCTTAGGGCACAGCAAAGAGAACGGGAACACACACGTGCATGCACACACGCCAACTGAAGCAATTTGGTATTTCGAAATATGCTCAAAATATGGAACAAATTATACCATTGTTGGAATTTCTTCCAATTATTTTATAGTTTAGAGTGGTGTGCATTTTGAATGGGTAGGGGTGTGGAGGAATAGGGGAGGAATCGCTCCTTTATAATTTTAGGGCTTAGACACACCAAAGATCCTAATTCAGCCCAGGAAAATATTTCCTTGTGGCCCCCAGTGAGCTCAGCAACCTTTCTGGGACAGAGGAGGACAGTGACTCGAAACTAGGTATCCTCACAGAGCTGGAATGGGAATCTACTGAGGAAGGTCAGGAATCCTTCACAGCCTGCATCTGACATCCTCCTGGGATCTCTTTCATCTCCCCTCTGATCCGCTCTCAACAGAGGCCCTACTCTTAGAAGAATCCTAAGGTAGCAACCAGTTCTAGCATTCAGTGATTCTGGAAAATAAGAAGGAAATGAATTAAATATTGCACTCTCCGGGGGTACTCTCAAGCATATTCTAAGTGTCGGAAAAGAAGGAAAAATCTACTTTTTCTCCACTCCGCTCTAGCCCTAGACTACATTACACATTGCTTGGGGACAGAAAAAACTCAGGGTTGAAAGTACAGTTATGCATCACTTAACAACAGGAATTTGTTCAGAAAAATACACAAACCCAGATGGTATAGCCTGGGCTATGTGGTCTAGCCTATTACCCCTAGGCTACAAAACTACTGTAATAGCTTATAGTAACTAATTCAGTTACTGTACTGAACACCGTAGGCAGTATAACACAACGAGAAGCATTTGTGTATCTAAACATAGAAAAGATACAGCAAAAATAGGATATAAAGGATAAAAAATGGTGTACTTGTATAGGGTCCTTGCTATGAACGGAGCTTGCAGGACTGGACGTAGCTATAGGTAAGTTAGTGAGTGAGTGGTGAGAGAATGTGAAGGCCCGGGACATTACTGTACATGACTGCACTGAAGACTTCTCTTTTTAAATTTTGAGCCGGAGTCTTGCTCTGTCGCCAAGCTAGAGTGCCGTGGCACGATCTCGGCTCACTGCAATCTGCCTCCCAGGTTCAAGTGATTCTCCTGCCTCAGCCTCCCAAGTAGCTGGGATTACAGCTGCACGCCACAGCACTCAACTAATTTTTGTATTTTTAGAGTAGAGACGGGGTTTCACCATGCTGGCCAGGATGGTCTCGATCTCTTGACCTCATGATCCACCCGCCTCGACCTCACAAAGTGGCAGGATTACAGCCATGAGCCACTGTGCCCCGCTGACTGCAGACTTTATAAGCACTGTACACTTATGCTACACTAGATTTCTTTAAAAAAAATTTCTTTCTTTAATAATAAATTAGCTTACTGTAACTTTTTAATGTTAATGACATTTTGACTCTTTTGTACTGTACCTTAAAATACAAACACATTGTATGGGTGTGCAAAAATATTTTCTTTCTTTACATCCTTATTCTATAAGCTTTCTTCTATTATTACTGTTTTTTTACTTTTCAAACTTTTTGAAAGCTAAAACGTAAACGCATACATTAGCCCAGATCTACACGGGGTCAGAACCATCAATATCACTGTCTTCCACCTTTGCATCTTGTCCCACTGGAAGGTCTTCAGGGGCAGTAATGCCCATGGAGCTGTTATCTCCTATGATAAAAATGCCTTCTTCTGGATACCACCTGAGGGCCTGCCTGAGGTCCTTCCAAACTTCCCAGTAAGAGAGGGAGAACGCCTTGAGACAGACCCTGGAAGATCAACTACCTTAATAAAGTATGTGTGTGACAGTTGACTTTTTGCATGTTCTATACTTTTTTTTTTTTTTTTTTTTTTGAGACATAGTTTTACTCTTGTTGCCCAGGCTGAGTGCAATGGCACGATCTTGATCTTGGCTTACTGCAACCTCCACCTCCTGGATTCAAGCAATTCTCCTGCTTCAGCCTCCCCAGTAGCTGGGATTACAGGCGCACGCCACCACTTTCAGCTAATTTTGTATTTTTAGTAGACACAGAGTTTCGCTGTGTTGGTCAGGCTGGTCTTGAACTCCCGACCTCAGGTGATCCGCCTGTCTCAGCTTCCCAAAGTGGTGGGATTACAGGCGTGAGCCACCACGCCCGGCAGCATGTACTATACTTTTACATATGACTGGCGGCACAGTAGGTTTGTTGACACCAGCATCACTACAAAAACATGAGTAATGCATTGTGTTCTGAAATCATTAGGCAACAGGACATTTTCCAGCTCCGTTATAATCTTAGAGGACCACCGTTGTACATGCAGTCTGTCAGTGACCAAAACGACGTTATGGGGCACATGATTGTATAAACACTTTGTAATCTTTTAGGACTTGCTGCAGCTACTCAGTTGGGTGCCTGATTGCAGTTTCCTAAGCTGCTTTCAGAGCAACCTAAGTGCCTGCTTTATTTACAGGCTCTGCAGGGAACCTACTGAAGGCAGAGCTATTAGTGATTGATCCAATTAGAGCATAGACATAATCAATGAAGAAGTGCTTGGTGGGCCCCAAGTATGCAGAGTGCTGGTGAGAATGATGTGAGTGGAAAAGCATAGAGGGTCAAGGCGATGGAAAAGAGAAAACAAAATCCTAGATTTAGGCATAGAAGAACCATTCCTCTTTCTGCAACATCTCAGATGGGGTTGTGTGTCCTTCAGGGGCTTAGGACAGTACTAGCACACATCAGGTATCAAGAAGTGTTTATTCATTGAATAAACAGGACAAATGGAATTAAACCAAGCGATAAATCCATTGTTATTTGTTTAAAAAACACCAATGGTGGCCGGGCGTGGTGGCTCAAACCTGTAATCCCAGCACTTTGGGAGGCCGAGAGGGACGGATCACGAGGTCAGGAGATCGAGACCATCCTGGCTAACACGGTGAAACCCCGTCTCTACTAAAAAAAAAATACAAAAAACTAGCCGGGCGAGGTGGTGGGCGCCTGTAGTCCCATCTACTCGGGAGGCTGAGGCAGGAGAATGGTGTAAACCCGGGAGGCGGAGCTTGCAGTGAGCTGAGATCTGGCCCCTGCACTCCAGCCTGGGCAACAGAGCGAGACTCTGTCTCAAAAAAAAAAAAAAGGAAAAGAAAACACCAATGGTCTGTTGAAGAAAAAATTTCATATCTGGATCTTTGTGCTCAGATTTTTGGAGGATTCCTCCTAAATAATTGACAAACATGAAAGTCACAAAGAAATATAACGTGTATCTTTTGCTTCCTACCAGGATAGTGAGATCCTTGCCTTCAGAGTGGCAAGCTGGTCAGGAGTAAGCCGTACCCTTCCTTGAGTATGGAAGGAAATCCGATGCTGCTTGCAGGATCCTCTCTTGGTCCCAATCTCTTAAGAACACAAACACTACCCATGAAAGTGCCATTGCACTTTGTTCGTGCAGCCTTCCACACCAGGTAACGAAGTCATCTGAGCAAACTTCCACACTTTTGAGTAAGTGAGGGAGAACAGTTTGGGAGAAATCCTGGAAGATCAACCCCCTTAATAAACTCTGTGTGTGTGTGTGTGTGTGTGTGTGTGTTATTATAACTTTTCAGAAGTGCATTTTCCTTCTATAGTCAAATGCTTGTATCCATGAGAAAGATAAGCTGTGTGACCATACCACAATCATCACTTTATTTGATGGTCAAAAGAATTTTTTTTTTTTTTTTTTTTTTGCCTGATAGTAACACCTATAATGTTCTCTAAGCAGGATGAATTGTTCCATGCTCATACTCATTACAAGCCCCTGTGGTATTCCTTTTCCCACAAGATTGCAATTACGTGTTTTTATTTGTCTTTCCTTAGTGAGTGTCTTGGAAGAAAATACCACGTCCTGTTCATCTTTCTGTCACCAGAACCAGCTAGAGCTCTGGACATGTACAGGGGGATCAGCACGTGTTTGTAAAGCTGAGTGCCAGAAAATATGGAGGGAAAATGAGGGAAAACATGGAGGGAAATGAATGAATGGGTGTTTAGAAGAGAGTGTGAATGAAGGAATGAGCAACGGAATGAACCCAACCTGTTGAAGCAGCTAACTTTGGCAGGTGATCCTTTTCAATCTGGAAACCATCCTCTTCATCCAAACCCCCAGGGAGAATGGGAACGTAGTTGAGAGACAAGATGTATTTATTTCATTTTCACCTTTCAGACTCAACTGTCCTCCAAAGTAACCCACCCGACCTGGAACTAAGATCTGTATTGTGAGCTTAACCTTTCACATCTGTTCTCAGGGCTTGCTAGCCACAATCACTCTCTACCAAGGAAGGGCTATAGGAATGCAGCCAGCAAGGCTGTTACAGCAAGATATCAAGCTTTATTGTGCAAATACAAGCCAGCACTCAACCAGTTTTTTTAAAAAAAGGATTTTTTAGTTCTTAGACTCTGTCTGGGCAGCAAAAAGCAAAGTATCAACTTGGCAACTGGCCACTTGATAAGAGCATAAGTTTGAGGGCCAAATTAACATTTCAGAGTAGCAGCAAAAATCTAATATATTTACATATATCTACATATCTCTGATTGATGCCCCATTGCATTTCATTTTGAACTGTGAGTACCAGGCTCAGCCTTTACCAAAGCCCACCAGTGCTCCCTGCCACATTTTTGTTTGTTTGTTTTATGTTTTATTTTTTTGAGATGGAGTCTTGCTCTGTTGCCCAGGCTGGAGTGCAGTGGCACCATCTAGGCTCACTGTAACCTCTGCCTCCTGGGTTCAAGAGATTCTCCTGCCTCAGCCTCCCCAGTAGCCAGATTATAGGCATGTGGCACCAGGCCCGGCTAATTTTTGTATTTTTTAAGTAGAGATGGAGTTTCGACATGTTGGCCAGGCTGGTCTCGAACTCCTGACCTCAAGTGATTTGTCCACTTCAGTCTCCTAATGTGTTGGGATTACAGGTGTGAGCCACCACACCTGCCCCCTGCACCCCACCACATTTTCACAGACGATTAAATGACTGCGCTGTCAACATGAAACACCAACTCCAAGAACCGTGTGCCTGCTTAAAAGCGGTCTCCATTCCAGAAGGGCCTTGTGAAGAATGACATATGAAACGTGTGGGGTATAGCAAGAGAACAGACTTGTTCTGCAGGCTCACAGAGAAGCAAAACCCGAGCATTGTAACAGCACTTGTTTGTACCAACCATTTGCTTTCTAGAATTCTTTACCCCTTTTAGTTATTCAGTTAAGATCCTTCAATTTGCTCTTCTCGTTGTTTTCTTCCATTTTGCAATGAGGATATTATTAATGTTCATGTATGTGGAGAGAACTTTTGTTTTAAAGATCAGGTCAAAAAATCAGCAAAACTTGGCCGGGTGCGGCCAGTGCCTGTAATCCCAGCACTTTGGGAGGCTGAGGCGGGTGGATCACCTGAGGTCAGGAGTTCGAGGCCAGCCTGACCAACATGGAGAAACCCCGTCACTACTAAAAATACAAAATTAGCCAGGTGTGGTGGCACATGCCTGTAATCCCAGCTACTCAGGAGGCTGAGGCAGGAGAATCCCTTGAACCTGGGAGGTGGAGGTTGCAGTAAGCTGACAGCCCTTGAACTCCAGCCTGGGCAATAAGAAAAAAATTTCGTCTCAAAAAAAAAAAAAAAAAAAATTAGCAAAACTCAGCCCAACAAAATCCAGCCAATGATAACCATTTCTCCAAGATTAGGAGGTATGTTTTTGGAAGAATATTAAAGGTTGACTTGGGAGGAAGTCAGGATAATGCCTTGTGCTAACCATTTTACATCCCCAGAGATACAGGCGTTGTTTTTTGTCAGCAAATCTCTTTCAGGTCTATTATTCCATTTAATCTTACAATATACTCATGACTTATAGTTGTTCTTGAGCATACTAGAGACTAGAAAATTGGCTACAAGGCCGGGCGCGGTGGCTCAAGCCTGTAATCCCAGCACTTTGGGAGGCCGAGGCGGGCGGATCACAAGGTCAGGAGATCGAGACCACAGTGAAACCCCGTCTCTACTAAAAATACAAAAAATTAGCCGGGCGCGGTGGCGGGCGCCTGTAGTCCCAGCTACTCAGGAGGCTGAGGCAGGAGAATGGCGGGAACCCGGGAGGCGGAGCTTGCAGTGAGCCGAGATCGCGCCACTGCACTCCAGCCTGGGCAACAGCGTGAGACTCCGTCTCAAAAAAAAAAAAAAAAAGAAAAAAAAAGAAAATTGGCTACAAAATGTGTTAATAGTCATTTACAAAGCAGGAATCATGAAGTTAGAGGAATATTAAAACTCAACAGGCCTTTGAGAGCCAGTCATCATCTCTCATTCTCAGAGACGGTATCCAAGTCCTAAGAAGGTTAAATGACGCACCCTAACTCACATAGCCAGCAAAAATCAAAGCCTATTTTAATTTTAGATGGCCCATCTTTGTCCCTAAAGATAAAATTACTACTGGACAAAGATGGAAAATGACAAACCATTTTCAAGGAAAAACAAAGCTAGGACAAAAGTTTGTCTTAGGGCAATTCCAGCTATATTCAGTTGGCGGGGGTGCGGCCTTCTATGCCTGATGCCACAAGAGTGGGACCTGCTGTGCAGGCCTCCATCTTGCTTTTCACAAGTCCTTCCGGGTTTCTCAACCTGTATCTATTCAATGCTCAAAAAAGGGTCTATTTTCTTTGTTACACACTAGACTTTTTTTTTTTTTTAGCTGGATGTTTTTAGCTCTATTTTTAATAGCTTTATTGGAAGTATATTTTACATATCATAATATTCAATTCAATAATTTTTAGTAACCTTACTAAGAAGTACATCATCACCATAGATCAGATTTAGAACATTTGCATATTCCCCAACAAACTCCCCCAGGCCCCTTTACCTGTAACCCCCATTCCAACCCCCCAGGAAGGATTGGATCTTTCTAATACAGCTATGAAAAGAAAGTAAAACAGAAGCAGCTGATGTTTTACATTGAAGTAGTTTTGAACTGCTACAGACTCTCCCTCCAGAGAATGTTTTGCATCCACAAAGGCAATGTTATCATTATACTGGTTTATCTCTTAGGGAAGGTCATGATTGTCTTTGCTGGGACAATAACTCCCACTTAAGCCCTGAGATGTGACTGAGTCCCTCCACTGCCCCATGAGCCTGGGTGGGCAAGACTGCTAAGTCTTCTGGCTGTCACCTTTCCCTCACCCGCTCTAGGTCATCTCTGTTTATTTGGCTAAAGGGTTAAGATCTAGACACAAGGAAGATTGCTCTATCCCCTTTCTCAGCTCACTTAAAAAGCTGTTTCCTTTCCCACCTGACTGGCTCAATGCTCATACACCCCCCATTTTCCTGGCAAGGGACAACTGAGTGTGTGGGAATCGAACTTGCTGCCAGCTCTTGTCCCGATGGCAGGCTATTTCTGTGGGCCACTTTCACTTGCTCTGTCCCGTGCTTCTTCCCCACAGTATTTTCATAATGACAGAGCCCGGGAACAACCCACAAGTCCACCCATAAAGAAATGGCCAAACACATCACTCAGTATACATTTCTATATAATCATTTAAAATATGCTCTAGAAGAATATCTAATGATAAAGAAAAATCTTCTTGATATGGTATTAGGGAAAGAGGATACAAAATTAAATATACAGCATGAAATCCATCTGCAACCATTGCATTTGCATGCACGAGTCTGCAAGTGTGCGTATCAAACATATCTAAACACAAAACACCAGAGTAGCTACAGAACAGTGGTTATTACCTCTGCATGGCAGGATTATGGGTAATTGATATTGACATATTTATGTTTTTCTGAATTTTTCAAATATTCACAAAGAATGAATGCTACCGGCATAATGAGAAAAAGAATTATAAATGTTACAATAAAAAGAAGGAAAGATCATCTCCCTGGGCTAAAACAACGTCTTCCTCTTGTTTGCTGTAGTCCAGGTGCACTGTCAGCACCAGGCTCCTATTATTATTAACATCACTGTTATTACTGTGCTAATCACAGTGTACATAACTCCTTCCTCTGTGCTAATCATCCGCCACACCTGGGAGACTGCTCTTGGTTGAGGAGACAAGGAATCTTGAGTAGACAGACAGTTTGGACGAAGTTCAGAGATGAGTTAGCCAAATGATCAAGGGAGCGGGGAGGATTGTTGCTGGTGAAGAGATGAAAGGATCCATTTTTATAGCCCTGCTAAGCAGAGACGGGTGGAGGGAGACTTGAAAACGGACCCAAAACATATGAAAATCATGAGCAATAAAGTGTGAGGAGGGAGCCGAACAGAGCCTGGTCCACATCGGTAATCGGATGCTCCACTGAACAGCAAGGAACATCAAGGCATCTCCCGTTGGCACAGCCCATTCTGGCTCTGAACCATTCAGGTTCAGAGCCAGTCCCCATGGGAAGGGAAAACCCCACCATTCAGTAAGTAGAACATGATGTTGCATTGTACTGAAAAGCCCTCTGGCTTCACATAGGAACGTGAGCCTTCAATTTCACATTCCTTCAAGTGAGGAGAGGCTCTTCTGGTGAGAAGCCCAGATGCATCCATTCCAGACTAGGCACTTCTGCAGCAAAGCTCCCAGTGCCTTTCGCAGCCTCAGAGAGCCGCGTAGCTCTGCTGCTTTGACCAAGGGACCTCTGTTATTTATTTATCTTTCTCACACCCACTCATTCAGAAGGATTTCCTCAGAGGCTTCTGTTGCCCGGTTTTGTGTTAAGTTTAGCTGACAAGTGAGGCTAAGCAAAAGATTTGATCTTTGCCCTTAATGAGAGTACACAGTAATGATGAGGTCAAAAAGATGACCTTTCTTAGGTGTTGCTGGCGATGCTCTGGCACCTCCTGAAAAACTCAGGGGCCCAGCGCCTGAGGAGTATGAAGAAACAGGGCAGCCCCAGGGAAGACAAGGGGGACCCGTGAAACAAAGCAAGTCGGCGTGACCAAGTTGAAGTGTCACTTCATTTTCCAAGCTCACAGCAAATATCCATTACTATCCCCAAAGGAGAAGAGCCTAAATGCAAGTGTGGGAGGTTATAAGGAAGATAATTTTTTATCTGATTTTTCTCTCAGGAAGATAATTCTGGTAATATGGAGCTTGAATGCAAAGATAAGAGACAGGAATGTCGGTATCCTATCACAAGGGTGGGTGAAGACAGTAACAACATGAATGAAGCAGTGGCAATGAATTTGGGGAAAGCAATGGGTGAAATGCCACTCTAGCATGGACCCCAGAAAGTTGGCGATAGCCTTGCTGCTGTGCCTGGCTGTCTAGAATTACTGACAGATTGGTATTTGGTTCTAATTAGCACCTGGGAAGTCAAAAGGGAAAAGCTAGGGCTTCAGGGAAGGTGAAGGTTTTATTTCATGTGTGTTGGTTTTAGAGTCTGAGCAAACCATCTATTTACTCTTGGAGGCCATTAGAAACGTAGCTCTGGAGCTCAAGGGAAGGGTTGGGTCAAGAAATGTAGATTTATAAGTCAATCCACACCCCAGCGCAAAGTAATGAAATCATTCAGGGAGATAATATATTGGAAATAAAGGAGTGCTGGCTGGGCATGGTGACTTATGATGGTAACCCAGCACTTTGGGAGGCTGAGCTGGGAGGATTGCTTGAGCCCAGGAGTTCAAGACCAGCCTGGGTAACATGGTGAGACCTAATCTCTACCAAAAAAAAAAAAAAAAAAAAAAAAAGAGGGGGTGTACTGAGAAGAAAACCTAGAAGAGAATCTACCTTTAATGGATCATATTTGGTATATGTAGTGTATTCAGAGGAAGAACTGACAATAAAAATCTCAGAAGTGCTGAAGAGGTGGGCTACAAAGAATAGCCATAGAATTAACTCATTTCATTCAATATGCACACAAAGAGCTTTCTCTGTGTTTCTGGGGATTATAAAAAAAAAAGAATAAATGGGTACTGACATCAAGATGCTCATGGTCTAATAAAAGAGAAAATAACTGCGATTGTAAGCATAAGAAATGCTAAGAGAGGTAAGAATTTCTTAGAACAAAGGAGGCAGTGATAATTCAACTTGGGAGGGGCAGAAAGGGGTTTTGAAGGATAAATAAGTGTTAACCAGGTAAATAAAGGGGAAAATTTATTCTAGACCACAGGAACAGCACATGAGAAGGCAAATTTCTTGTGTTAAAGGCATGAACAAGGTCTTGATGGATGGGTACAAAGATAAAAGTATTGGAACGGGTGAACAAAATTTCATATTGATTTGGTTTGCCTCAATGGTTGTATCAATTTTTATTATTTCCAAGCTGTTCTCACACCCAGCGTCAAATTGAAGCAAATTACTTTCTAGATTAAGTCCCTCTAGAAAAGGGATATTCAAATTTGGCTGCATATTAGAATCACCTGGAGAGGTTTTGAAGCAATTAAATAGGATCCAGGGGAAGGGAGGTGTGGAACTTAGGCTTCTTCTATGTCTTGTGATGATGATTCTATTCTAGATGATTCTATTGTATGGAGAGCATTAGATCTCAAACTTTACTGGGTGTTAAAATCACGTGGAAGGCTAGTTAAAATACAGATGCTGGGTCCCCAGTCCCAGAGTGTCTGATTCAGTAAACCTGGGAGTGAGTCTGAGAATTTACATTTCCAACAAATTCCCAGGGGACTTTGAATTTTAAAAAGTAAGGTACCTAACAACGTAAAAGGTGCATAAAGTGGTCATGCCTCAAAAGAGCACCTTAGAATAGCAGCCACAGGTAAATCAAAAGTAACTGCATTTTTTTCTCCTTACCCTCTGAATCATGTTCCTTGTATCAGCTAACTATGGTCAAAGTAATGCTGTATAACAAATTACCCCAAAATTCAGTGACTTGAAGCAACAGTATTTATTCTCAAAGATCTGTGAGTTGGTGGGAATCAGATGAATTCAGTGGGTCTTCACACCATTTCACGTAACTCTAAACATTTTCCTTGAACCATTAAGCCCAAGCATATTCTTATGTTAATGACATAAACACAAATATTGAAGAAAACGTATGTGAAGTCTCTTGATGCATATACTCAGAAGTGGCACAGTATGGCTATGGATCCTTCTTTTGGCCAAATCAAGACACATTTTCCAGTGTTGGGGCAACTGCAAAGCCACAGGGCAAAACATGTGCAAAGCAGGAGTAGCAAAAAATTGGGGCCATAATGCTATCTACTCTATTCCTCTCCTTCACCATGAAATGTTTTATATTTTAACTTCAATTCAAAGTTCAGTGTCCTGCCTCTCAACCAGCCTCTAAAGGAGCCTGTTTGATCTTGGATTATGTAAAGAATCCTAATCATCTGAATATCCTATTTTGATTCCTGATAAATCTTTTAAACTTATTGGAAATCAGTTTAAAAGATTTATTTTCTTCTCCTCCCTAGACAAGTAGTTAAAGCAATTTTCTATGTGTCTTATACACAAACCCACAAGTATACACAGAACACTTATAACAACGACCATATACTTAAAAAACCCTAGAGAAAAAGGTGCTGTATAAAATTAAATTATCCTTTTATTTTCCACCATAGCATTGTCTTTTCTTTCTACATTTTGCCTTAACCCTGTACAGAGAGTTGAAAACAGCCGTGCACAAAGAAATGGATAGAAGTACATGTTTTAATTCCTTTTTCCGTTGGATTTATTCTTCCTTCTATCTTTCATTTCATTTGGTGTTATAAGTTGAATTGTGATATGATTTCGATGTTTGTCCCTTCTGAATCTCATGTTGAAATGTGACCTCCGATGTTGGAGATGGGCTTAGTGGGGGCTTTTCAGGCCATAGGGGTGAATCCCTCTTGAATGGCTTGGTGCTGTCCTTTCAATAATGAGTAAGTTCTCACTCTCACTCTATTAGTTCATGTGAGATCTGGTTGTTTAAAAGCATGTGGCGCACCACCATCCTCACTCCTACTCTCATCATGTGACACACCTGCTCCCCCTTTGCCTTCTGCCATGATTGTAGGTTTCCTGAGGCCCTCACCAAGAACAGATGCTGGCACCAGGCTTCCTGTACACTCTGTAGAACTGTGAGCCAATTTTTATTGAATTTTATTCAGGTATAAAGATACCTGAAGGTATGCAAGAAGCTTTGGAACTGGGTAATGGGGAGATGTGGGAAGAGTTTCAAGGGCTCAGAAGAAGATAGGAAGATGAGAGATACTTTGGAACTTATTAGAGACTGGTTAAATGGCTGTGACCAAAATGTTGATAGAAATATGAACAATGAAGTCAGGCTGATGAGGTGTGAAATGAAAATGAGGAAGTTATTGGGAACTGGAGTAAAGGTCACCTCACCCGTGTTATGCCCTAGCAAAGAGCTTGGCTGCATTGTGTCCACGTCCTTGGGATCTATAGAAGGTTGAACTTAAGAATGATGTCTTAGGGTAACCGGAAGAAGAAATTTCTAAGCAACAAAGCATTCAAGATATGACTTGGCGGCTTCAAACAACCTACAATCAAATATGGGAGCAAAGAAATGACCTCAAGTTGGAATTTATGTTGAAAAAGGAAGCAGAGCATTAAAGTTTGGAAAATTTGCAGCCTGGTCATGTGGTAAAGAAAGAAAAAGCATTTTCTGGAGAGGAATGCAAGCAGGCTGTGGAGCAATCACTGGCTAGAGAGATTAGCATGACTAAAAGGGAGCGAAGCACTGAAATCAAAGACAATGGGAAATAAGCCTTTGAGGCATTTCAGAAATCTTTGAAGCAGCCCCTTCCATCATAGGCCCCAGAGGCTTAGCAGAAAAGAATGGTTTTGGAGGCCAGGCCCAGGGCCCTGCTGCCCTGTGAAGCCTTGAGACACTGCTTCCTGCATTCTGACTGCTCTAGTGCCAGCCACAGCTCAAAGGGCCTCAGGAACAGCTGGGTCTACTGCTCCAGAGGTTGCAAGCCATATTCCTTGGAGGCTTCCACATGGTGTTAAACCTGCAGGTCCTCAGAATGCAAGAGTAAATGAGGCTTGGCAGCTTCTCCCTAGATTTCAGAAAATGTATGTGAAAGTCTGGGTGCCCAGGAAGAAACCTGTTGCAGGGGCGGAGCTCCCATCAAGAGATTCTACTAGGGCAGGGCCAAGGGGTAATGTGAGGTTGTGGCCCCCACAGAGTTCTTACTGTGGCACTGCCTAGTGAGTGGAGCTGTGGAAATGGGAACACTGCCTTCCAGACCTGAGAAAGGTAGAGCCATTGGAAGTTGCCGATGATAAAAGCTACAGGCACTCAACTCAAAACCGTGAGAGTCTGAGCCTGGAAAAGCTACAAACACTCAACTCAAACCCATAAGAGCAGCCACAGGGGCAATGCTCTGGTAAACCACAGAGTCAGAGCTGCTCAAGGCCTCGGAAGCCCACCCCTTGCTCAGTGTGTCCTGGATGCAAGACACAGAGTCAAAGGAGATCATTTTGGAGCTTTAAGGTTTAATGCCTGCCCTGCTGGGTTTCAGAAATGTTAGGGCCTGCTGCCTCTGGAGGCAATTTCTCCTTTTTGGAATGGGGATGTCAACCCCATACCTGTACCATCAATTTATCTTAGAAATAAATAACTCATTTTGGATTTTATAGGCTCATGGGTGGAAGGAACATGAGTCTCAGTGAGACTTTGGACTTTGGACTTTTGGTTTAGTTGGTGCTGGAGTGCGTTAAGACTCGGGGATCATTGGGAAGAGATTATTATATTTTGCAATGTGAGAAGGACATGAGATTAGGGGGAACATGGGCAGAATGATATGGTTTGGATGTTTGTCCCCTCTAAATCTCATGTTGAAATGTGACCTCTAATGTTGGAGGTGGGGCTTAGTGAAAAGTGTGTGGGACATAGGGGCAGATACCTGATGAATGGCTTGGCGCTATCCTCTTGACAATGAGTGAGTTCTCACTCTATTAGATCATGCAAGATCTGGTTATTTAAAAGTGTGTGGCACCCCCTCCTGCTCTGACCATGTGATGCACCTGCTCCTCCTTTGCTTTCTATCATGATTGTAAGCTTCCTGAGGCCCTCACAGGAATATACTCTGGTGCCTTGTTTCCTGTACAGCTTGCAGAACTGTGAGCCAATTAAACTTCTTTTTTTAAATAAATTATCCAGCCTGCTATTCCTTTACAACAATGCAAAAACAGGGAAACACAAATCGTGTCCTTCAAAAAAATGTGTTGTTGAAATCCCAACCCTAGTGCCTCAGAATATGATCTTATTTGAATACAGGGTCATTGCAGCAGTAATTGAGTTAGGAGGAGGCCATACTGGAGTAGGGTGGGCATTTCATCCAATAGGACTGGTGTTCTTATGAGAATACAAAGTGAAGACACAGGAAGAGACTGCCACGTGATGACAAGAGCATAGACTGGAGTGATGCAGCTGCACACCAAGGAGTGCCGAGGGTTGACAGCCACCGCCAACAGCTAGGAAGAGGCCAGGGAGGATTCTACCTGGAGTCTCAGATAAGGCATTGGCCTCAGTAATACCCTGATGTAGGACTTCTGGGCTTCAGAACTGTGAGAGAATAAATTGTGTTGCTCTAAGCCACCCAGTTTGTGGTATTTTATTACAGCAACCCCAGAAGACTACTATAATTGGGTAAACAATTCAGTTTCAGGCTGTAGGTTCTTTTTTCTTTTTTCTTTTTTTTTTGAGATGGAGTCTTGCTCTGTCCCCAGGCTGGAGTGCAGTGGTGCAGTCTCGACTCACTGCAACCTCCGACTGCCTGCTTCAAGCGATTCTCCTGCCTCAGCCTCCCAAGTAGCTGGGATTACAGGTGCACACCACCACACCAAGCTAATTTGTGTATTTTTAGTAGACATGGGGTTTCACCACATTGGCCAGGATGGTCTCCAACTGCTGACCACAAGTGATCCACCCACCTCAGCCTCCCAAAGTGCTGGGATTACAGGTGTGAGCCACTGTGCCCGATCACTGGCTCTGGGTTCCAACGTAGCAGGAAAGTCTTCAGTGGGAGTTGTACAAGTGTTGCAGGACAGAAGGACTACGGTTTTGCCCATTTGTCAGGTGCCCACCATGCACATCAGGGCCCCAGAAAGTAGGATTGGGAAGAGTGTAGCCACCTTGTCATACCCCAGCCTGATGAGGCTGAAAGAAACGGCTACAGAACTGCCCTGATGTTTATGCTTCTCTGATCTTTGCTTTCTCCTAACAGTCTGGGTTTATTTCTAAATATAAAAAAGGAGAAATAATTAGACATAAAAGAATTCAGAGACCACCTAGCCCAAACTCATCCCATGCATGAAGCTCTCTACAGGAGACTGAAGAGATGGCCAAACAGATCCAGTTTGAATAAAACACTCTGTTCTTACATAGTCACCCTGTTCATTATTTAATAGTCCAATTTCTTGGAAAGCACATCTTCATAGAAAGCAAAAATCTACCTCCAGGACCCCTTATCCATCATGAAAAGACACTGAGCACATCCATATAATGGTTTTCAACTAGTCAAAGCAGTTACCACATAAAATCCCCTTGGGGACAAATGGTCCCTTGTGAGGATATGAATTCCAGAGTCTTCCTTCGCCATATTGTCTTTTCCACTCTGGAAACACTGTTCATATTATATATAAGCTAGCAATCTGCTCTGTTCAAGATGTATGTGGGGTACTTTGTCTAATCCTGGGCATTCCCTTTTAAACAGAACTATACCAGTAAAAGTCTTGCTGAATGAGTATATTTGGCTTGTTTGATTCACGGGCGTCCCATCAGAAAGGAAATGTAGAACTTTCTGGCAAACTCATTTTATCTATCTACAAGGAGGACAGCTGTTTGATAACGAAACGGGATTCCTCTCAGAAGCAGTGCTTCCCGGCCGGGCACGGTGGCTCACGCCTGTAATCCCAGCACTTTGGGAGGCTGAGGCGGGTGGATCACGAATTCAGGAGATGGAGACCATCCCAGCTAGCATAGTGAAACCCCGTCTCTACTAAAAATACAAAAATTAAAAATAAAAAAATAGCCGGGTGTGGTGGCAGGCACCTGTAGTCTCAGCTACTTGGGAGGCTGAGGCAGGAGAACGGCGTGAACCCGGGAGGCAGAGCTTGCAGTGAGCCGAGATTGCGCCACTGCACTCCAGCCTGGGCGACAGAGTGAGACTCCATCTCAAAAAAAAAGAAAGAAAGAAAGAAAGAAGTAGTGCTTCCCTCCCAGATCTACAATTCCCTGTTTACAGGACTCTGTGGCTCTTTGACTATGGAGGGGAGGTTTTTCAAGGTTCCTTTTGTGCCTGCTCTCCTTTGTTCACCAGTCCTTACATTTGTGGGCACAGAAAGTTAGTAATAGGAAGAGAGATTTGGGGTATAGAGAAGAGTGGCTAAAGTTCTGAGCCTTCTTGTCATGGTCCCTTAGACATCTTCTCTATGTGACTGAAGAGGTCAAAGGGACCTGGGAAGGGAATTCTTACTTTGGACCTAGGTTCAGGCCTAGGCATTTCAGGCAAAGGGTCTTCTCACTGGTAGGTGTGCCTTCAAGGAAGGGAGTTTCCTAACGATTAGAAGAGGGAAATATGGCCGGGCGCGGTGGCTCAAGCCTGTAATCCCAGCACTTTGGGAGGCCGAGACGGGCGGATCACGAGGTCAGGAGATCGAGACCATCCCGGCTAACACGGTGAAACCCCATCTCTACTAAAAAATACAAAAAAACAACTAGCCAAGCGAAGTGGCGGGCACCTGTAGTCCCAGCTACTCGGGAGGCTGAGACAGGAGAATGGCTAAACCCGGGAGGCGGAGCTTGCAGTAAGCTGAGATCCGGCCACTGCACTCCAGCCTGGGTGACAGAGCGAGACTCCGTCTCAAAAAAAAAAAAAAAAAAAAAAAAGAAGAGGGAAATACAAAAAAGACCAAGATTCCAAGGTAGGGTCAAAGATAAGGAAAAGCTGCCCCCACTTTTCCTGGTCAAAAAAGTTTTTCCCATGGTCCAGCAGAACTCACCAGCGTACCTCATTGGGTCTGGGGCACAATCACCATTTGAATCAAGAGTATGGACTTGCGCCGGGCGTGGTGGCTCACACCTGTAATCCCAACAATTTGGGATGCAAAGGCAGGAGGATCACTTGAGCCCAGGAGTTCAAGACCTGGGCAATATAGGGAGACCTCATCTTTACAAAAAATGTTTTAGAAATTAGCTGGCGTGGTGGCATGTGAAGGGGTGGCCTGCCCCTCCACACCTGTGGGCGTTTCTCATTAGGTGGAACGAGAGACTTGAGAAAAGAAATGAGACACAGAGACAAAGTATAGAGAAAGAAAAAGTGGGCCCAGGGGACCAGAGCTCAGCATACAGAGGACCCACGCCGGCACCGGTCTCTGAGTTCCCTCAGTATTTATTGATCATTATCTTTACCATCTTAGAAAAAGGGAAGTGGCAGGATAATAGGATCATCGTAGGGAGAAGGTCAGCAGTAAGACATACGAATAAAGATCTCTGTGACATGAATAAGTTTAAGGAAAAGTGCTGTGCCTTGATATGCATATGTAAACATCTCCATAAACCTTTTTAGTGCATAAAGAGCAGCATTGCTAGCAAGTCCCACCTTTCGCCCTAAGGCGGTTTTCTCCTTTCTCAGTAAACAGAACATACAATCGGGTTTTACACCGAGATGTTCCATTGCCCAGGGATGGGCAGGAGACAGATGCTTTTCTCTATCTCAACTGCCAAGAGGCCTTCTTTCCTCTTATACTAGTCCTCCTCAGCACAGACCCTTCACGCGTGTTAGGCTGGGGGACGATCAGGTCTTTCCCTTCCCACGAGGCCATATTTCAGACTATCACATGGGGAGAAACCTTGGACAATACCTAGCTTTCCTAGGCAGAGGTCCCTGCGACCTTTGGCAGTGTACATGTCCCTGGGTACTTGAGATTAAGAGAATGGTGATGACTTTTCACAAGCATACTGCCTTCAGGCACTTGTTTAACAAAGCACACCCTGCACAGCCCAAAATCCATTAAACCTTGAGTCACCACGGCACATGTCTCTTGCGAGGACAAGGTTAGGGGTAGGGTCACAGATTAACAGCATCTCAAATACAGAACAAAATGGAGTCTCTTATGTCTTCTTCTTTCTATATAGACACAGTAACAGGCTGATCTCTCTTTTCCCCACAGGCATGCATCTGTAGTCCCAGCTATTTGGGAGGCCGAAATGGGAGGATCGCTAGTACCCAGGAGGTCAAGGCTGCAGTTAGCTGAGGTTGTGCCACTGCACTCCAGCCTAGGCAACAGAGCAAGACCATGTCTCAAAAAAAAGAAAAAAAAGAGTATGGCCTTGTGGCTTTGTCTCCTGTACATGTCTATCCTGGGACCCTTGTAGAAGGGTGACTATGGCAGGAAGAGGTTCAGGTTTCATGATCCCAGGTTCTCTCATTTCTCACTATCACCTGCCAGCCATGAAAACAACTTTAAGACTCTAAGACAAGACATGGGAAAGGTAAAATGTACAGTAAAATTGAAGAACTTAAGAAAGTGATTCTCATAAATGGAGCTGACTCTTTGAGCTCTACTATTCAGAGCTTCCTGCTTTGAGGTGTAATGGTCTGTTTCATTCATTCATTCAGTGAACAAATTTTTATTGAGCACCTACTATGAACTGGGCATTCTTCTAAAAGCTGGGGAAAAGCAGTGAACAAGAAGATAGGTTAAAATATCTGCTCTCATGGAGCTTATAGGCTGGTGGAAGAGACAAAAAATAATCAAGATAAATATGTAAAATATATTGTATATTCGTCAATGATTAAGTACTAACAAGAGAAATAAAACCAGGAAGTCAGGGGGAGAATCTGGGGGAAGGAGAAGGGATTTATTGATATTTTAGATAAAATGGCTGGAAAGGCTTCAATGAAAAGGTGACTTTTAGGAAAAAAAATAAATAAAAAGGAAAGAAAATGCAAGTGTGAGCTCTTAGGAGAGGGCCCAGCAATGAAAGGTATACCGGGCAAGGAGGCTCCAACACCTGAAACTAAAATGGACTTGAGAGAACAGAAGAATAACTCAAGAAGATGAGCAGGAAGAAAGCAGTAAACATTAAATAATAAATGAGTAAGACCAAAAAATCATAATTAAAAAAAATCCTAGAGCAGATTTCTTAAAATTCTGGAGCTGATTCCTTAAGGGGACTAATAAAGTGGCCAAACTCCCAGCCAAAAGTCAAGGAAATCAATTTCACTATCAGAATTAAGAAAGTGCATACACCACAGACACAAAGGAGACTGAAAATACTTTTGCAGAGTACTTGTTAAAATCCATATTCTAGCACTTTGGGAGGCCAAGGCAGGCAAATCGCTTGAGCTCAAGAGTTCAAGACCAGCCTGGACAACATGGTGAAGCCCCATCTCTACTAAAAATACAAAAACTAGCCAAGCATAGTGGCATGCACCTGTAGTCCCAGCTACTCAGAAGGCTGAGGCAGGAGAATCACTCCAACTTGGGAGGCAGAGGTTACAGTGGGCTGAGATCACGCCACTGCACTCCAGCATGGGTGACAGAGCGAGACTCCTTCTCAAAAGCCAACACAAACAACAACAAAATGCAATATTAATTATTTTGAAGTCTGAATAAAATAAATGATTTTCTATAAAAGTGAGTTATTAAAATTGACTAACCAAGTAAAAATGCTGAAGAAGAAATTTTAAATATTGTCAAAATACATCTCCAAATACAGATCAGTCCAAGAAAATATACATGTAATTAATAACATCATGTATAGCTTAATAATGGTATTATACAAAAATAAGTACCAATCTGCAATTAAAATGAATGTTTTCAACATATGAGAGAAAACATAGAATTGCTATTCTTACTATGCAAAAATTAAATTAATAACTAACAAATTATTGTTTTAGAGTATGTCTTACTATTGATAAACAGGCAAAGGACATGAATGTAAATGGCAATATTTTACTTGAAAATATTCAAGCTCCTTAATAATCAAATACAACCAACCAGCTATTATTTTATCTATAAATTATTAATTTTAATTAAAATATACTAAATTTGTGTGATGAAACATTTATACCTTGCTGGTGGGTTTAGTGTTTCTGGAGATTTATATTTAAAAGCTCTACAATTTTGCATCTCCTTGACCCAGTAATTTCACTTCTAGAAATACATTGAAATATATAGAAATAGAAAATATGTTGGCTGGACATAAAGATTTAGTTCCAGAGATGTTTGTTTATGAAAGCATGATTTATGGTAGCCAAAAAAAATCTTTGAGGTATATAATCTAACCTTATAACTCAGACTTCAAATAATATTCTGTTTAAGAATAATTCTTATCACGAAAAAAGTAAGTTACAACACAATATGTTCAGCGTGATTTCAATTTTTAGTTTTTGAGAGAAAGAAAAAGAATCAAAATAAAAATCAAGTACTAGAACCTTATCAAAAACTATTATATGTCTCCATGTGGTAAGATTATGAAAAATTTTTAATTTTCTTGTTTTCATTTCTTCCATTTTTTTTCAAGATGTTCCCCATGATTAACGTGTCTACTTTTGAACTAGTCAATTGTTTTCCTTTAAAAAAATGTATAGACTAGTGTATATGACAGGAAATAGCTGACAGTCAGCATCTAATATTAAGAGTTTTCCAGTGTTCTTTCCAAAAGGGTAAATGAAATGTTTTTCTCTCTTCCCCATGGGGGTCAGCAATAGACTAGAAACTCCCTTCCGAGGATGAGGCCTCATCCACATTCGGCTTTCATCTGATTTAAGAGCTCCATTTCTTCATCCTGCCACCTCCCTCATGGTTTTTATGAGACCTGGGAACTATTAAAGAATGCCAAATAAAACGCAAGCCTTTCAGTTGTCTAATTTCCCTGAGTTGTATGTAGTATTTTGGTTAAATCAACATCCAACCTGCTGTGAGATGTTTCCATAAGTAAGGCTGCTTTAACCGAGTTATACCAAGTATGGCAATTAAAATTCAATTTACTTAGGATTTCTCCCAAGCTGCAGGGAAAGGGTGAGCCCCAGAAGTTACCTTGATAATTTCCAGAAATCTCCCTAAAGCTGAAACTCAGAGACGAAATAGGTGTCAGTATCTTGTGGCTGGTCATTGTCTTCCCCATAGGAATCCCCAGAGAGGGAGCAAAGGACAGTGGGAACTGGGAACATAGTTACAGTGTCAGAAAATTCTACAAGAAAAGCGACTATGATTACTTAACTCCAAAAGGAGAAGGTTTCCCTAAACATCACTGTCCAAATATTCAAAGAATTACAATGAAGAAAAAGAATAAATGGGATTTTTATTTTTTTATTATTATTATTATTAATTTTTTTTTTTTTTGAGACAGAGACTCACCTTATCATGCAGGCTGGAATGCAGTGGCATGATCTTGGCTCACTGCAACCTCTGCCTCCCGGGTTCAAGCAATTCTCCTGCCTCAGCCTCCCAAGTAGCTGGGACTACAGGCACATGCCACCACGCCTGGCTAATTTTTGTATTTTTAGTAGAGATGTGGTTTCACCATATTGATCAGGCTGGTCTTGAGCTCCTGACCTCATGATCTGCCCACCTCGGCCTCCTAAAGTGCTGGGATTACAGGCATGAGCCACCGTGCCCGGCAAGTAAATGGGACTTTAAGAAATTGTAATGTGGAAGAAAACCTCCTGGGAGCATAAGGTTTATGGAAAAATAGAATAGGCTATGGAAGGGTGTATTAGCATTTCTTTCTTCAGAGAATTCTAAGTGTCAGACAGAAAAGGATCTGCTCAAGGTCATTCCTGATGATGGAAAAGGATAAATAAGAAGACTCACAACAAGACATGGGCCAGAAGCATCACAGGTTGCCTGGTGAATTACCATTCAGTCACCCTAATGCTTCCTTGATGAGTTTACTTGCACTGAGTGGGCTGGGGATTTGTCTGGGTAGATAAGTGCATACTTGGGGGTCTTGAAGAGCCAGGAGGCCACAAAAACGTTGAGCAATTTTGCAGATGTCTTGGGATCCGCAAGAAGTGTTCAATCATTTTTCAACTGTTTTGAGATCTGCTAACATCCAACTGTGGTTTGCCCCTGAGAACTTTTTCCTCTAAGTTGTTTAGGCTTGTTTATTTTAAGAAAAACATAAGCTTGGTGTTTCTGGGTTCATTTACACTTAGCTCATGAGATGGGTTGGTGAGCCTGTTCAGTGTCCAAAATACCTTGTGGGATTCAAAGGCAGTTGCCTCTCCACTGAAGAGATGCATTTGGTTAGCGTGAAACAGAAGCCAAATTGCAAAAACCTTCGTGGCTCCATGCATTCTTCACCAAAGAAATTCGAGCAGGGTCTAAATTTGACAATCATCCAATAGCCTCCAGGTTGTTAAACTGCATATGTGTTTGAGTATCAATGTTTCTCTCTCGTAGTCTAGGCTGAAACCCATAGGTTTGCTTGAACATGGAGGAGGTGTTAGAATCGTATCAGATAAATGGTCTTGCTAGATGAAGTTTTGCCAGGGAACACACAGAGGTGAAAGGTTCAGAGCATCGGCTTGGATAAGCAATCATCTCCAGACTGTCTTATCTAATTTTTATCCAACGCTAAGCTAAATGGACTAAATGTTTAACTCTGGAAAATATTAGGGATTCAACATGTATACTTTGTTCCTGCTATGAGCACTGAACTCTACTGGCTAAAAAGTTTATGAAATAGATATAATAAATAGACGGCCCATGCAACCTGAGGAGGCCGACTTCAGGTCAGGCTTAATCCAGTAGCTCAATGATAGCACCGAGATCCTAGTTTCCATTTCTTTCTGTCTCTTCTCTGCTTTCAACATGTCTCCCTGAAGAGCTGGCTTCTCTCTCATGGGGACTGTGGAGACATGGGGACAGAAAATGATAGATCTTGGCTGGGTTCAGTGGCTCACGCCTGTAATCTCAGCACTTTGGGAGGCCAAGGCAGGTGGATCACTTGAGTTCAGGAGTTTGAGACTAGCCTGGCCAACATGGTGAAACCCTGTCTCTACTAAAAATACAAAAATAAGCCAGGTGTGGTGGCGGGCACCTGTAATCCCAGCTACTTGGGAAGCTGAGGCAGGAGAATCACTTGAACCTGGGAGGCAGAGGCTGCAGTGAGCCAAGACTGTACCACTGCACTCTAGCCTGGACGACAGAGTGAGACTCTGTCTAAAAGAAAAACAAAGAAAAGAAAATTATAGATCTTTTGAGGAAAAAAGAGAACTATCTTTACTAGAAGTTCTAGTAAATGTCTCCACTTGGCTTCTTGGCCTGAAATGAGATGTTCACCACTGAATCAAAGACAATGGTCAGGGAATAGAATGAAGGAGCTGAATTGTATTAAGCCAATTAGGTCTCACCTTAGGGCTGAGGATGGGTTCAATCTCACCCCAAGTCATAGAGCTTTAAAATTTGAGGTCCCAAGGAAAAAGGAGAAGAGGCAATGGATGTGGAAAAGTAACCAACAAATGTTCACTACATTGCTTAACTATTGTGTTTACCTTCCCCTGCTACCTTGCTGCTCCCTGAGGCACGGGGACAGGAATAAGACAGCAATAGGAGATCCCCTAGCTGAGGGAGCTCTGCCAAACCCCATAGACCAGAGACTCAGTCTGGGAGAAAGATCAGGTTATCACATAGGTAAGGAGAGGTCAGCCCTCAGGAGGACAACCAAGGCAAGAAAAGCAGCCAGATAGTCCTGGTCTAAGAAATAGTAACCCAAGTCCTAAGAAATAAAGAGAGGAGAAAGCCAGCTCTGTGCTCAATGCAGAGGCCTGGACTATATCTCTGACTGGTTGAGGACATGTGGGTACAATGCAATTTGGAAACAGATGGTAGCACAGATGTGAACCAAATTTTGACTCAGGAAAGAGTAACTAAGATCACCAGAAGGTCCTGATAATTAGGTCATCATTGAAACGAGACAAATAAAACCTGTGGAATTGCAGATCTTAGGCTGGGTGCGGTGGCTCACGCCTGTAATCCCAGCACTTTGGGAGGCCAAGGCAGGTGGATCACCTAAGGTCAGGAGTTCAAAACCCGCCTGGTCAACATGGTGAAACCTCATCTCTACTGAAAAAAAAAAAAATACAAAAATTAGCCGGGCGTAGTGGCGGACACCTGTAATCCCAGCTACTCGGGTGGCTGAGGCAGGAGAATTGCTCGAGCCCAAGAGGCGGAGGTTGCAGTGAGCCAGGAGCGTGCCACTGAACTCCAGCCTGGATGACAGAGCAAAACTCTGTCTCAAAAAAAAAAAAAAAAAAAAAAATTAAAAGAAAGTAGAAAAAAAAGAAAAAAAATAAGAATTGCAGATCTTGTGGACAACGGTAGAAGATTCTCCAATTTGTCACCAATATTCATTTGGTGCCACACAATATTTTCATAGTAGTTCTGACAGCACGTAGTAGATTAGTCCTAAAACCCAACCCAGTTTTGCTAGACCTCTTTTTCAGATCATAACCAATACCATACCCCACAGCCCATTCTCTGTCCCCAGTAATTATTTTTGCTTTAGTTCATTACGAGATACTTCACCTCACTGAAACTCATCTGCCACATTCCTGCCCATGCATGCAGCCTCCAAAACTCCTCCTGCCATTTACAGCCATCCGTGTGGCAAAGCACTTTCTGGATAACTTTGTGCCATCTGCCAATTTAAAGATTTCACGGTGCCTGTTTGTCTGGATCATTTATTTGGGGGAAAAAAATGTTAAATAAGAACAGTGTCCACACCCATCTCTGGAGAGAATCCTATTTTCCACCCACTGGGCATCAAAGCTAATCTTTGGTGACTTATAGCTGCTCTCTCTCTGGTGCTCTGTTCAGATCCTGTCGGTGCTATTGCACCTGGAGGTGTTACAAATTCTGCTTTTGTTTTTAGGTCACGGGGCAGTCAATATAAAATGAGACAGGTGTTTGCATCATAAAACAAGCCAATGGCCTCAGGGGGACCTGGTGGCTTTCCTTTTTTTTTTTTTTTTTTTGATTTCTTCAAATGCCTGGGCCCCCCACCAGGATACTCCACTGCACCACGGGGACAGCTGGCTGCACAAGACCAAAGACAGCCGTCAGCTGAACGTTGGTTTTATGATGATTCAACAGCTCAACAATAAATAATAAAAAATCAACTTTAATCACTCTTTCTAAACATACCCCAGCCTGTGACTGGTTTGCAGAGTTTTCATGTGAGTGTGTAGATCCCCAGGCAGGCTTTTCCTCCAAACGTCCAAAGAGCAATGAAAGAGTAAATAGGGTTGACAGATGCTGGTGACATACAAGCCAGCCAGGGAAATACTAATCTAACCAGATGTGTGGGCGGATTGAGAGCAATCTCAGCATCTGTAACACTGAATAGATCAAGATCGAAAATGAAGGTAGAGGTGGTCAGGAAGTGGAAGAAGATAAGAGGATGCTGAGCTCAGCAAGTTTCCTGCTCGATCACCCACCTAGCATTTGCCAGCACCAAGCAAGAGTGTGCCGTGTTTAGAAAAATAGCATCGTATATGTAATGTCATTCCAAACACTTCCATCCCTATAGAAACGGGGCTGTTCATACACAAAGACTCCACGATTATCTCTTGTAACCGACGGTCTTAAGCTTACATCCTGCTAAGACATTGCTTGGTTCAGATAAATTCATGTAGTTATTTATTATTAATATTAATACAAACACTAATGCAGGAAGAATTTATTCTTTCTAGTGAAAAAAATACACAATGAGGCAATAACATACCCCCTTTCACCTGTTAAATAGATTATCTTTTTTTTTTTAATAGTTGCATTCAGTGTCAGAAAGGATACGGTGTAAATTGGTATAGCTTCTGAAAAACAGTTTGGCTAAACATGTTAAGAGTTCTTAAAAATATGACTTTTGGCCAGGTGTGGTGGCTCACGCCTGTAATCCCAGCACTTTGGAAGGCCAAGGCGGGAGGATGGTCAGGAGATCGAGACCATCCTGGCTAACATGGTGAAACCCTGTCTCTACCAAAAATACAAAAAATTAGCCGGGCATGGTGGAGGGCGCCTGTAGTCCCAGCTGCTCAGGAGGCTGAAGCAGGAGAATGGCGAGAACCCAGGAGGTGGAGCTTGCAGTGAGCAGAGATCATGCCACTGCACTACAGCCTGGGCGACAGAGCAAGACTCTGTCTCAAAAACAAAAAACAAACAAACAAACAAACAAGAATATGACTTTTGACCTACTAATTCCAATTTCAAATAGTATTTTACAAAAACAATCAAAGCCTCCAATTATAGTAATATGATAGTGGTGAACAGGGAAAAACATCCTAAATTAAATAGTTGTATTACATCCATTATATTAAAATACTATGCCGCCACTACGCTTTCTATTTTATGTGGTCTTACAAATGCTTATTAAGTAATAATAACGGAATAAAACAGAATGCATATACTCCAAGTGGACACACATTAAGAAGCTCAGCATGTATGTGTGAGAGTATGTGTATGCTTTTCAAAGTAAAAAGACTTCTCTCGTTTTTTCATTTTTCTAAATTTTCCGAAATAAGAATGTGTTTCTGGAAGAAAAAATTACTTCAAAAGTTCCTCTTTCTACTGCCTTTAAACTACAAAATGGATAAAGCCAATAACTTAAGCCCGCTTGAAAATGTTCTATCCATCAAAACAAACCTGAAAAACACTATCCTGAGATTTTTTTCTTTTTCTTTCTTTCTTTTTTTTTTGAGACGGAGTCTTGCTCTGTCACCCAGGCTGGAGTGCAGTGGCCGGATCTCAGCTCACTGCAAGCTCCGCCTCCCGGGTTTACGCCATTCTCCTGCCTCAGCCTCCCGAGTAGCTGGGACTACAGGCGTCCGCCACATCGCCCGGCTAGTTTTTTGTATTTTTTAGTAGAGACGGGGTTTCACCGTGTTAGCCAGGATGGTCTCGATCTCCTGATCTCGTGATCCGCCCGCCTCGGCCTCCCAAAGTGCTGGGATTACAGGCTTGAGCCACCGCGCCCGGCGATTTTTTTCTTTAAAGACACATGCTGAAGGTGGCAAGAGTGTGGGATAAAGTCCTTGCCGACCTGGCCGTGTCTAGTAAAGAAAGTGCCCCGCTAGTTTCTAGGGCTGTTCCGGCTTTAGGAGGGGGGATTTGAAGCACCTCTTGTCTGATGCCCTGTATTTCTAAGCCAACCTCTGTGTTCCAGACTCGATAACTGGTGTTAAATGAAGTTCGCTCAAAGCTTCCTCCTTACGTATTTTCAGTTCTGTCTAAAGGCTTCTGTGTACATTGTGAACTATAACCTAAATGGAGTTGTATACAGACTGTAGCCTACTTTTGTGCCAGTCACAAAAGTTTTGGCCAACAAAAGGTGGCCAACTGTTCAACCTGTGTTCAAACAAGGCAATGCAGAGCTATAACCAATCCAGCTGTTTCTGTACCTCACTTTCATTTTCTGTACCTCACTTTCCTTTTTCTGTCCATAAATCTTCTACCACGTGGCTGTGCTGGAGTCCCTAAGCCTACTCTGGCTCTGAAGGCTGCCTGATTTGTGAATCCTTCATTGCTGAATTAAACTCTGTGAAACTTAATTTGGCTAAGGTTTTTCTTTTCTTTTCTCTCTCTCTCTCTCTCTCTCTCTGTTTGTTTTTGTTTTTGTGTTCATTTTTTTTTGAGATGGAGTCTCATTCTGTCGCCAGGCTGGAGTGCAGTGGCGCGATCTTAGCTCACTGCAACCTCCATCTCCCACATTCGAGCAATTCTCCTGCCTCAGCCTCCCGAGTAGCTGGGACTACAGGTACGTGCCACCATGTCCAGTTATTTTTTGTATTTTTAGTGGAGATGGGGTTTCACTATGTTGGCCAGGCTGGTCTCGATCTCCTGACTGCATGATCCACCTACCTCGGCTTCCCAAAGTGCTGGGATTACAGGTGTGAGCCACCGCGCCCGGCCAGGTTTTTCTTTTAACACTGAGTTTTTGCTTCATTCCTGAGGTCTACTCTCTCCTCCCTATCCTAGGTCCCATTCGTGCCTTTGTTCCAAGAACCAAAGCCTTTGTATTCTTGTGTCTCCAGAACTATGGGTCCTGCCTTGTTCTACTGGTTAGTAATCCCTAACTAGTGATCCAATTATATATATGTGTGTGTGTGTATATGTATATATGTATATGTACATATGTATATGTATATATATGTGTGCATATATGTGTATATGTATATATGTATCTTTTTGATATTTTTAAAAAGTTTTAGAAAATTTTATTTAGTTATCTATTATGGCCCATGACTTTCTGCTACCAATTGTCTGCCTGGATTGACAAGGATTTTGCACCCCTGCTCCTCCCAGAGAATTTTTGTGGCTGCTCTCTGTAAGGCTGTTTCATGACCTCAGCTGCTGAAATGTTCATTTTTTCTCTGCATTTCCCCCTCACCTGCTTCCTTGCTGGACTTCCTGTAGGTGCCTAAAGTAGGGTGGGAAGCTCTTGAGCCACCCTGGTCAGCTCAGCCCTTACCAGGCTGCATACTACACTACAGGCAAGTAGGGAAGACCTGGTATTTTCTTTCTTCAATGCGCCTTGAGTTGTAAGTCCCCAACATTTTCTTGAGACATGATACTCGTTGCCTTTCTACCCGAGTCAATTCTAGAAGTAGGTTTCCTTTTGGATCCATTCTAAGTGCACTTACTTCTTTTTTGTTGTTGTTATTTTGTTTTGCTTTGTTTTTGTTTTGAGACAGAGTTTCACTCTTGTTGCCCAGGCTGCAGTACAACAGCGTGATTTCAGCTCACTGCAACCTCCGCCTCCCAGGTTCAAGTGATTCTCCTGCCTCAGTCTCCCAAGGAGCTGGGATTACAGGCGTGTGCTACCATGCTTGGCTAATTTTGTATTTTTAGTAGAGATGGGGTTTCACCATGTTGGCCAGGCTGGTGATTCACCCACCTTGGCCTCCCAAAGTTCTGGGATTATAGGCATGAGCCACCACGCCTGACTGCTTCTTTTTTAATAAAAAGGCATACTTTAATAAATCACAATTGCAGCTCAGCTTACTGGACACTTGGTTAAACCTCCGCATCAGAGTTTCCTGAAATAAATTGCCTGAGTTTCCTAAAATACATTTTATAAGGAACAAGCAGGATTCAGACCAATTACGTCTCTCTTTGGATGAAAGATACAAGGACACTATGCTTTCCTTACATGGCATTGAAATTGCATGGGAAGCTTTGTCCAAAAGCAGAATAGACTGCTTCCCACATGGTGTGTCCACTGGTATCAGTATGTCCAGGCAGAGGCACCTCCAGGATTGAGGGAGCACATCTAGGATGAGGGGGAGCGGGTAATGCAAACCACAGAATAGAGAACTGGATGCGGAATTAGATGAAAGCCTTTCTCTGAAATTCTATGATTTCCTTGTCAGAACTCAACCTACATGTGCATTTTAAGTTTGTTAAACTCCTTCAGAACCTGTATCAACTGCATTCAACAAATATTTATTGAGTACCTACTATGGACTAGACACCATGTGAAGAAGTTATGGATGTAAGAGATGATCATTTGAAGCTATTACTAAACTTGGTTTCCAAGAAAAGTACTTACTGAAGGGTGTAATCTCAATACATGGAGTTAAACAGGGCAATATTAACTCTTCCCACTTGCTAATGTTTACCTTCAAAACTGGCATAGCTAATAGATGCATGATTAGAAAGGTCAGTGTAAAAAGAAAACTGTTTTACTCAGTCCTTACTATGTACTAGACTCTGGACTGGACACTTTATGTACGTTATTACTGCAATCCAGTGTCCCCAAGGCTCATCTGTATATAGATAAGTAGGGTGGCATTAACATTAACAACTCAATGCCCCCAGGGTTAAGGTAATTCTACTCCACGCGAGAATTCTAGTCAGTTACAAATACTTATCTTTATAACTCAAAGATTTCTGAGAGCGTCCAAGGTGAGTTTTACCTGGTCCCACAACCCAGTCCTGGCTGTCTTGTCCTCTGCAGCTTCAATCTCATCCCCATCCTCATATGGCTCCTGACATCCTAAAGTCCCAGGAAAACTGACTTCTACCACTGCACCCAGCCACTCTCTCCCCAGCCTCCGCAAGGGGCAGCTGTCTGCTGGTAACTCTTGCCATCATTCTCCCATCGCCCTCAATAGTAGGACACCTGGACGGGGCTCTGGAAAGCAAGGAAAATGCCTCCACCTTCTACTCAGATAGAAGCCACAGCAGAGATGCTCATACCACAAAATGTCTAATACAATGTCTCTTGGTTCACACACACACAGTACTTTTTCTCCATGAAATGTTGACATATCACGAAAGTTTCTGGCTTGGGATAGTTTTAAGCAGTGGTGTGCTAGTAATCTAGTTCTCAAAATAAAAATTTTTTAAAAAAAGAAAAAAAAACCCACTAGTACCTAGAAGCAAACAATCAATAAAACAAAAATAATCTCTCCCCTACATTCCATGAGGTTAGCTCCTGTTTACTCCCTGGATAGAAACAAGGAGAGCTCTCATGGCTTACCTGGTCACTTTCAGATGATGAAGAAAACTTTCAAGTTATCTCTGATAACAAAACAAAGTTATCTCTGATCACAAAACATAGTCCTCGTTTCACTAATTAAAACCTCCAGATTTTTGGAATGATAAAAATTCTGAATTTTACTTGACGATAAATCTTCTCCCATCCCCCAGTATTATACCTGTTACAGTCTTTCATGGCAAGAGGAGGTGGGGCCTTTTCTCGAGTATATTAATTCCTTCCTCTTTCCAAGCTTGAAGTAGGGAAAAGAATAGATCATGGATACTGGAAGCCCTTTCTTGCCTGGCATCAGTTAATCTGTTTTTTTTTTTTTTTTTCCTCTGGCCCTACAAGGTATTTAAGCCACCTCTTTGCCTCCTAGTTTTCTTTGTAGTTCATAGCATGCATCCCCAAATGGCCTACAGATCCCCTGGTGCAGGAATACACATCCTTCAGCTGGGCACTAGATGGGTATTGGAAGCTATGCCCAGCTTCCTTCTTCTGAGACCTGCTCTGCTCTCCAAGTGGCCCCCTTGGGCAGAGCCTAAATCTTTCCCAGGATGCCCAGTAGATGATCTTATTTCAAGCCATTTAATTGTACCTACAAGGTAGGTGACAGTATTGCCATTTCACAAGGCAGGAAGTTTGGACCCAGGAATAACAAGAGCTCCCATTTACTGAGCACCTACTGTATGCAAAGCAGTGGGTTGAGGTATTTGTGGGCATCCGTTTATTTACACAAAAGCTGACATGTTGGGTCAAGGCAATTGCTATACTTATATTAAAAAAATAAAGAAATAGAAACTAAAAGAATCCAGGTAACTTGCCCAGGGTCAATCTAAGGCCCAAGGCTCTCTCCAGTCTGCTTGATTTCTTAGTTTGGCAGAAAGGAAGGCAAATAACCTCCCCTTTACGAAAGACAAAAACGACTTCAGTCAAAGACAATACAAACATTAGAAATATTTTGACGTATTATTGATATACAATATATTGTTTGATATATTATCTTTAGGCCAAGGCAGACAAGTCAACGAAAACTTAATTCTCAGGGATCTAGGAAATACTTATCCCAACCAAAATTATTGTCCCTTCAGATTTTTAGGGGATTTTTTAGTTAATCATCCTGGCAAGCTTTTTAGAATAAAGTGGGTCTTAACACTAAATATACAGTCCCAAATTTAAATTCTCTTTAAACAGATGTACAAGTGATGAGGCGATAGCTATCCTGAAAGAGGCTTAAGTTGAAATCCTCCCCCTCCATGTTACATCAGAACTTCAGAGTCCCAGTTACTGTGAACTCCATGAACAAGGGAAGTATGGCTTCTCTACCCCTCTGTTCTCAGGCCCCAGCAGTGAGCCTGGTAGACGGTAAGTGCTGAGGTTGTATCTGTTGAATGCACGTTGAAAGATTTGCTCAAGGCTGGGCACGGTGGCTCACGCCTGTAATCCCAGCACTTTGGGAGGCCGAGGCGGGCAGATCACGAGATCAGAGTTCGAGACCAGCCTGACCAACATGGTAAAACCCCATCTCTACTAAAAATACAAAAATTAGCCGGGCATGGCGGCACGTGCCTGTAATCCCAGCTACTCAGGAGGCTGAGGCAGGAGAATCGCTTGAACCTGGGAGGCGAAGGTTGCAGTGAGCCAAGATCGTGCCACTGCACTCCAGCCTGGGCAACAGAGTGAGACTCTGTCTCACAAAAAAAAAAAAAAAAAATTTGTTCAGCGCATAAGGAGAAGGATTTCTCATTCATCTCTCTCCCACTTCTAAGGGACCAGAAGCCATTGTCAGGCTTATGGGCAAAAAGAGCCAAGGTTTCCTGGCCTTGACCTTTTGCCGAGCTTCTTTACATTTCTTGTTTATAGAAAATCCTCATGATCCCCTATGATACAATGTTCTTATGTGAGATGGTTAAAATTGGTAAAGCTATTTGAGTCTGGCGCGGAGATGTTTGACACATCGTTTGAAGTCCTGCAGGTAAATGGAGCTGACAGCCTGGGTTCAACTCCTGGTCCCCCTGGCTGTGAGGCTGCCTCCCCCGTTTGGCATCATAAAGCTGACTCATAAACGTCCCCAGCAGACACAGAGTCCGCCCTCTCAAGCTAGTCACTAAATCGTAGTGTTCTTGGAGAAATTGCCGGTGCAGCCCTTGCCAGAGGCTCACTTAGGCTGCTTGCTATTTGAGTGACAGTTGACAGGGCACATGTGTGAATACAACTTCTGCCTCCCTCAAAAACAGACAATGCCAACAACCCTACTGCTGTTCACATTGAGGGTCACAGAAGGATGAAACGCTTGTGTAATGTGTAACGTAATGTGGGTCCTGGACCGGAAAAAAAAGACATTAGATAAGGACCTAGAAAATCCGAATCAAGTATGGACTTGAGTGAATAATTCTGTGTCGGTATTGGCTCATGAATTGTAACAAATGTATTTGCACTAATATAAGATGCTAATAATAGGAGAAACTGGGTATAGGGGATTTGGGAACTCTTTATACTATCTTTGTAATTTTTTTCTGTAAATCCAAAACTATTCTAAGAAATATTAGAATAGAATAAAACACTATTTTATATAAAGTATATGTGGTACATACTATGCATAATATATACTATATATAATCATATATGTACTATATATAATCATATATGCATAATATATACTCTAATATATACTCTATATAATCATATATGAATATAATAAAGTATATATCCTATACTTTATTTCATATATATAATATATACACTATATATCATGTATATACATTCTAAGTTTTTACAGTCATCTCCTATTTCTTCTCAATACCAAAAGATTGTGTCTAAAAAACTGAAATCAGGTTCTATTTTATCATTTTTCTGTGGCCCTATTTGTACCAGCTACACCGAGATGCCTGTTTCTCGCTTCATGGCCCTCAGGTTTTAGCAGGCCTGGAGTCCTGACGGCAGATCGACCCTCTCTATTCCAAACCACAAAAAACGTGAGGTGGAACTCTGAGTGTTCATTTTTGCCTTGACTACTTGCGAACTGTGCAGCCTTCCAGTCCTAGATCCCTGCAGGTCAGCTTCTGCGGAGGGCTGTGCCCCTCCCACACATGCCCGCCCATCTGGCTGTGGGTGGTAACACACAACCCCCCTGCCTCGCTTCCCCTGGCCTCTCCCTGAGTGTCTGGTGGCTGCAGGTGGCTGCTGTTCCTTCAAAATGTGCTGTGTGTGTGTGTGTGTGTGTGTGTGTGAGTAGAAGAGAAATTTTTACATCCCTTTGGATGGGAAATTTTCTTTCTTGCTTAAACCTCATATTGTGCCGAAATATAGGTTCCTTAATATTTTCTGCGCAACACAAGTAAACGCTTCCCCTGACTCCCCAGTACTGGGTTAGTAGTAGCTCAGCTCCCTCAGTTCTCTCCCTGGGGCTCACCTCAAACAGTCCTCCCGTGCCACCTAATCTAGAAAAGCACCTGTCCTTGTTGATCTCCTTGCCTGCTTTTGTTTTCCTTCACCCCACACCTCACCGCCTCACAGGATAAGTGTCTGTTGACTTGTGTATCCTCTATCTTCCACACTAAATGGAAACTCCACACAAGCAGACATTTTTCGCTTTTGTTTGCTCTTGCAATCCCAGTGCTTAGAAGAGCAGTTCTTCAACTTTGCAGAACGTTAAAATCACTGGGGGCTTTTGAAAACCCCTAATACCCAGGCCACACCCAAGGCCTATTAAACAAGAATCCCTGGGGCCTGGACTCAGGCATTAAATGTTTTAATATCTCTTCTGGCGTAATGGTTAATTTCATGTGTCACATTAGCGAGGCTATGGGGTCCAGTTGTTTGGTCAAACACTAGTCCGGATGTTGTTGGTTTTTTAGATGAGATGAACATTTAAGTCAGTAGGTTTGAGTAAAGCAGATGTTCCTCCACAGTGTGAGTGGACCTCACCCAGTCTGTTGAGAGCCTTAAGAGCAAAGACTAAGATCCTTCAATAAAGAAAGAATTCCACCTCCAGACTGTCTTCAGATGCAAGATGGCAACATCAACCCTTCCTGGGTCACGAGCCTATTGGCCTGCCCTGCAAATATCGGACATGCAGTCTCCAAAATCACAAAAGCCAATTCTTTGTAATCAATCTCTCTATTTGCATATATCCATATGATTGGTTCTCTCTCTCTGGAGAACCCTGATTAATACACCCAGTTACAGCCGGGCGCGGTGGTTCAAGCCTGTAATCCCAGCACTTTGGGAGGCCGAGACGGGCGGATCACGAGGTCAGGAGATCGAGACCATCCTGGCTAACACGGTGAAACCCTGTCTTTACTAAAAAAAAATACAAAAAACTAGCCGGGTGAGGTGGCGGGCGCCTGTAGTCCCAGCTACTCAGGAGGCTGAGGCAGGAGAATGGCGTAAACCCGGAAGGCGGAGCTTGCAGTGAGCTGAGATCCGGCCACTGCAGTCCAGCCTGGGCGACAGAACGAGACTCCGTCTCAAAAAAAAAAAAAAAAAAAAAAAAAAATACACCCAGTTACTCCAAGTCTGAGAATGAGTGACCTAGAGTAATGCCCAGCGCATCACAGGCAGTCAGTAAATACAGATTGGATGAATTAATATCTGCCTAATTCATTTTCCCAATATTGTGTGGATTGTGATGGATTGTGGGCGATCAGTTCTCTGGGCACCCAGATCCTCAGGAATCAAGAGAGGACCTCATAGACAGGATGCACTTGGTGATCCGAGTTAAGAGGCTTTGTCCGAGCATTGAGCTCAGCTGCTGTCAGCCAGCTCAGCTGAGAAATGAGGAAGGGCTGGAAGCATCCCTCAAACAGGAAGGAGGCATCAAGAAGGATTTCCAAAAGGGAGTCACATGTTTGAAATACAGTATAAACAGGATTCTGGATCTTTGCATTTTAAGAACCCAATCTGACATGATGGGGTCTAGAGAGAGATAACTGTTGCTTTTTAAAAGCTGGTTTCTAGAGACGAGTCTTGATTTGGTAAAGAACAAATGAGAAACCCAGTCAGATCAGAGATTTCCCATTCGACACAGCCATCCTGGCTCCCTGGCCATTGCCTTTTCCAAATGCCTGTTGAAAAAGGTCAAAGGAAAAGCTAGATCAGCTCAGAATCAGAGGAAATAATTATCTATAGGTTTCAGTCCTTAAGGAAATTCTCCACGAGAGAGAGCAGTGGAGAGAGACTGCAAGGTGGGCTCACAAATCTACAGCCAGATGATGCTCAGAACACCCCCCCCCCCAACTCAGGACATCTAAAGCAGAAAGGGAGGAAGAAAGTGTTGGTCTGGGAGTATCTTCTAGGAAAGCACCTGACACCGGCTTCTTCCCAGGGTCGGACTGAGGGGCAGGCACATGCTCCCAACTCACCCTCAACTCAGAAGAGAGGAGTGTGCTGGAACAGCCTCCTCCTCTTTGCGAGCCTGGATGACTGTCCACAACAGAAGCCACATCCCACAAAACCCAGCCTGGTGAAAGTGAGCTACCGCAAATTTACCTCTTCCCCTCTCTGTTCACCTGAGCCTGGCAGTGCTGAACAGGGACCCAAACACTCCCTAAGAAAATCCATCTCAACGGCTGCAAGTAGAGAAACATAACGTCTACCCCCGACCGAATCCTCAAATCACTGAAAGAATGAAAAGACAAAAAATCAATACATGGAAAGAAGAGGAAGCACCCGAGGAATCAGTGCCTATGTCACCTTTATGAAACAGACTGACTTCTAGACACCAGAAAAAAAAATCAATGTCGGCCGGGCGCGGTGGCTCAAGCCTGTAATCCCAGCACTTTGGGAGGCCGAGACGGGCGGATCACGAGGTCAGGAGATCGAGACCATCCTGGCTAACACGGTGAAACCCCGTCTCTACTAAAAAATACAAAAATCTAGCCGGGCGAGGTGGCGGGCGCCTGTAGTCCCAGCTACTCAGGAGGCTGAGGCAGGAGAATGGCGTGAACCCGGGAGGCGGAGGTTGCAGTGAGCTGAGATCCGGCCACTGCAGTCCAGCCTGGGTAACAGAGCGAGACTCTGTCTCAAAAAAAAAAAAAAAAAAAAAACAATGTCATTTCTCGTTCTTCAGATAGGGGAGTACGGTGATGATCTTGTGGTACACATTGAGAAACGCCCGCCAGGTCAAACACAGAGCCGATAATTTAAGAAATATTAGGTGTCCACTCCTAGACAGTCTCATATTTCCTTTTATCCATGAAAATTTAGAGAGGGCGGACCAGTCACCCTTGGGAGAACAGGATGCTCAGTGCCAGGGGACAGACACTTCTAGTGTCTGGAAACAGTGAAAAGGACGGAGATGAAAGTGTGCCTTGTAACACGGGATTCCTTTTGTTTAAAGATAATGTGGTCCTTTCCAAAGGGCATGTTAAAAGTTCATCTTCAAAAATGGAATCAAAATAGCTCCTTGTTTTCTCGATGTTTAATCCCTGCTGGGCTTCCTTAGAACATAAAATAGAATATACAAGGTTTAATTTGCTTGGTTTTTGCCTATTATCTCAATTGTTATTTTTTGGTCTTATTCACCAAGAACAAAGAAAATCGCATCTCCCCCAAAGTTCAGAAACGCGAGGGTAAAGAATAAGGGGAGAAAAAGCATCATTAAAATCATGTGTTGGTTGAAGCAAATTATTGTGTATAAGCTTTCATATATACGGAAAAACCTACAGATATTCCGCGAAAGGCAATACATTTCCATCCCAGAACTGGGACAAGGGAAATTGGAAAAACAATTAACAGATTATTAATACTAATATTTAGAAAATGGGCCGGGCGCGGTGGCTCAAGCCTGTAATCCCAGCACTTTGGGAGGCCGAGACGGGCGGATCACGAGGTCAGGAGATCGAGACCATCCTGGCTAACACGGTGAAACCCCGTCTCTACTAAAAAATACAAAAAAAAAACTAGCCGGGCGAGGTGGCGGGCGCCTGTAGTCCCAGCTACTCGGGAGGCTGAGGCAGGAGAATGGCGTAAACCCGGGAGGTGGGGCTTGCAGTGAGCTGAGATCCGGCCACTGTACTCCAGCCTGGGCGACACAGCGAGGCTCCGTCTCAAAAAAAAAAAAAAAAGAAAAGAAAATGGTAGAGAATCCACAAGTGCCTAGGGGAATTTACTAGCGCCTCAAATCCTGCATTCTATTTTGTTTAAATAAGGACTATTTTTTTTTTTCTAATGTGTACAATATTACAGGAAGGGGAGACAGCTCCAGACCATAATGGTTTAATACACTGTGTACAGGGGAAAGGCCTAAAGAAAAAGCAGATGGCAACCTCTTTTGCAGGAGCCATATAATTTCATGGTGCATTTTCTGTTCATGGCTTCACTGAAATTCAAGCCTAGGGGTCGATTCTTTCTGGCAGCACGGATGGGCTCAGCAGGCAGGGAGGAAGCAGCAAGGATAGGGAAAGTCTTAATAAAAGGGTGGGGCACTGAGATCTCTGCTTCTTGGCGAGTGTCCACTCTGTTTCCTCTACCCGTAGCTTCCTTGGCTTCAGCCCAAGGCCGGTCATATCAACCCCACCTCTGCCTGGTCCACAATCCAACTTTCCTCCATGTCACCACCTTCATATTCTTCAGGCATTGGCCTAGCTCACTTTTGAGTGGGGTCACACAAGTCAAAAGTAGTGGCCAGTTTACAGATAGATGTGCTTCAGGTCACCACCTTGTCATTGAAGGCAACAGAGACTGGCGTGGCTAGATCCCCCAGAAGAATATGTGGGTGGGCATCTACTTTATAATATGCAGTACACAGCACTAGGAAAATACATGAACTGAATTCCTAGAACAGTAGTTCTCACGGTGTGGTACCTAGACCAGTAGCATCAGTACCACCTGGAAACTTGTTAGAAATGGAAATTCCCAGGCCCCACCCTAGAGCTATTGAATCAGAAACTCTGGGGTCAGGGCCTGGCAATTTGTGTTTTCACAAGTTCTCCAGGGGATTCTGGTGCATGCTAAAGCTTGAGAACTACGGTCCTAGAATAATTCCAGGATGTCTTCAAGCTCAACGCAGTAGTGACTGAAGATGAAGGCAAATCTTATCTCCTTAAAAAGACTACAGGTCAATCTTCATCAACAGGTGAATGAGTAAATAATATTGTCTGTACATACAATGAACTATTACTTAACCTTACAAAGAAAAGAAATTCAGCCGGGTGCGGTCTCACACCTGTAATCCCAGCACTTTGGGAGGCCAAGGCAGGCGGATCATGAGGTCAAGGTATCGAGACCATCCTGGCTAACATGGTGAAACCCCATCTCTACTAAAAATACAAAAAATTAGCTGGGCGTGCCAGGTGCGGTGGCTCACATCTGTAATCCAAGCACTTTGGGAGGCCGAGGTGGGTGGATCACGAGGTTAGGAGTTCGAGACCAGCTTGACCGATATAGTGAAACCCCGTCTCTAATAAAAATACAAAACATTAGCCGGGCATGGTGGCGGGCGCCTGTAATCCCAGCTACTCAGGAGGCTGAGGCAGGAGAATTGCTTGAACCTGGGAGGTGGAGGTTGCAGTGAGCCGAGATCGCGCCACTACACTCCAGCCTGGGCAACAGAATGAGACTCCATCTCAAAAAAAAAAAAAAAAAAAAAAAGAAAAGAAAAGAAATTCTGACATATGCTACAACATAGGTGAGCCTTAAAGATTTCGTGTTAAGTAAACTAAGCCAGTCGCAAAAGGACAAAAACGGTTTGATTCTACTCATAAGGTATCTACAGTTTTCGAATTCATAGAGACAGAGAGTAGATTAGAGGTTACCAAAGGATTGGGAGAGAGGAAATGGGAAGTTATTGTTCAATGGATAATAGAGTTTTAATTTTGGAAGATTTAAAAAAAAAGTTCTGTAGATAAATAGTGATGATGGTTGCAAGACAATGTGAGTGTACTTAATGCTACTGAAATACATACTTCCAAATAGTTAAAATGGGCTGGGCGCGGTGGCTCAAGCCTGTAATCCTAGCACTTTGGGAGGCTGAGGAGGGCGGATTGCCTGAGCTCAAGAGTTCGAGACCAGCCTGGGCAACACGGTGAAACTCCGTCTCTACTAAAATACAAAAAATTAGCCAGGAGTTGCGGCATGTGCCTGTAGTCCTAGCTACTCGGGGGGCTGAGGCAGGAGAATCGCTTGAACCCAGGAGGTGGAGGCTGCAATGAGCCAAGATGGTGCCATTGCACTCCAACCTGGGCAACAGAGCAAGACTCCATCTCAAAAAAAAAAAAAAAAAAAAAAAAGTTAAAATGGTAAGTTCTTTGTTTGTGGATTTTACCACAATTGAAAAAGAGACTATGGGCCCAGAAGGACACAGAACTCTAGCCCAGGTGCCCCCTCCCATCAGCGGTAGGTGAGAATGTTGTGTTCCCCCAACAAGGAAGTTGCCAGCACAGGTGATAAGGGTGGCCATGCCAGTCAGAGAAAGGGGCGTGACTCAGTCAGCTCAGGAAGCAGAAAGGAAGTATTGGTCATAGCCGAGCTCATCTCTCTCTGCCTGTTGCCCTCCTCACGCTCTACAGCCCAGAGTACTCAGAATCTGTGGCCTATGAGCTGCGGCGCTGCAGGTAAAGCTCCTACCTGGACCTTCAGGCAGTGGCCAGCCCTCGATCTTATGAAAGATTGAGGAATGTGACCCAGCGTTGTCCACAGCAAGGCTGTCCTGATGCACTGGCCACCACCTTCGTTTAGAGGAGACTGCGTGCTCATCAAAGGAGCCGCATCCCCAGGGGCTGCTACCACGGGCTGTCATGCCAGATAAGAAAGGGGCAGGCCACCCCTGCCAGCTCAGAGTGATCACAGCAAACACACAAACAGAGGCATTAGCCACAGCTGTGTTGTCCTGGCTGCACAGCCTCCTTAACTCACAGAAGCTTCCTGCCTACACCTCGCAACTGACTAGAAGCCTGACCTGGCAAAATACAAACTTTTCTTTTGCCTTTTTATCTAAAAGTAGCACATTCAGACCTGAACACCTGCTTCTCTACCCATCTCGGGCTGCCAACAACCACTTGAACTCACACCTTCCCAAGTGAAGCTGGGCACATGGATAAATCATCACACTGAAGGCCACAGTCAATAGCTCAAAATAAGGAGAACAATCCAAAGGCAATACCCCTACTTCCCTAAAGCCAGTTGATGCCATAAAACATATTTTTAAAAATAATCGGTTTTGTATTTTCAATAACATTTTAGAGAATACTGCATCTTCTCAATGAAAATAATCTGATGATCAGAAAAACAGGAGCCCTAATATAAAAAACAAACTTTCGGCTGGGTGCGGTGGCTCAAGCTTGTAATCCCAGCACTTTGGGAGGCCGAGACGGGTGGATCACGAGGTCAGGAGATCGAGACCATCCTGGCTAACCCGGTGAAACCCCATCTCTACTAAAAAATACAAAAAAACTAGCCGGGCGTGGTGGCAGGCGCCTGTAGTCCCAGCTACTTGGGAGGCTGAGGCAGGAGAATGGCATGAACCCAGGAGGTAGAGCGTGCAGTGAGCCGAGATGGCGTCACTGCACTGCCGCCTGGGCAACAGAGTGAGACTCCGTCTCAAAAATAAACAAATAAACAAATAAATAGGATTGAATTTTCAATACAATAAAACTGGTGTGGAGCTGATGCTGAACAACAGAACAACATCGATAGGAATCAAAGGGAAACGGTTGAAGCCGACCCAATGCGTATTGCAATTTAATGTATACTTAAAAAAAGTGACCGTCACATCATTAGAAAAAGAAATATTTAGGCTGAGCACAGTGGCTCAGGCCTGTAATCCCAGCACTTTGGGAGGCCAAGGAGGGATGATCACGAGGTCAGGAGATTCAGACCATCCTGGCTAACACGGTGAAACCTGTCCCTACTAAAAATACAAAAAATAAATAAAATAAAATAAAACATAATAAGCCCACACGTACTCAATGTAAGAAATAGAATGTTAACAAAACCAAATATACATCCTCTGAATGCTCCTGCCCAAGCATTTTTGTCATCCTCTCCCCAGGTTTGATCATCTGGTTACAATGATACGTTGTGAGCACATAGCTTCTAAACACTGAGATGTTAGGAATTAAATCATATGCTCTAGAACCTCAAGATGTACTCACAAAGAAAACAGACGGCAGGGTGCGGTGGCTCATGCCTGTAATCCCAGCACTTTGGAGGCCAAGGCAGGTGGATCACAAGGTCAGGAGTTCAAACCCAGCCTGGCCAAGATGGTGAAACCCCATCTCTATTAAAAATACAAAAATTAGCCGGGCATGGTGGCAGGTGCCTGCAATCCCAGCTACTCAGGAGGCTGAGGCAGAGAATTGCTTGAACCCGGGAGGTGGAGATTGCAGTGAGCCAAGATCGCGTCACTGCACTCCAGCCTGGGTGACAGAGCGAGACTCCACCTCAAAACAAACAAACAAAAACAAACAAACAAACAAAAAAAACAGACAATGACTTATTGCCATGTTTTCATATTTTATAGAGAAGTTTGGCTCATTCCCAGAGATTTTAAAAGACGTTCCTTGACCAACTGAAATTTACTCCAAATAGAAATTTACAATGCATTTCCTATATTAGAAAGTGTACAAAATTTTGTAATGTGGATAGGTCTAAGTCAAAATGCTCGTCGTTAAAACACCCATGAGAAATGTGATCAAAATTAATATCTATTTTTTATTAAGGGAATGTCCATCATAAGTCACCAGTCAAAATATTCTTTTTTTGGTGAAACATACATTGTACTAACATTACATGACAATTCTAAAGCAACAGTCAGTACATTAAACAAGAAAAAGTAACAAGAAAACAAGTCTTATTAGTGGATGCTAAGCACCTAGAAAAATCAAAGAGTAAACTAAAATTTATTAAAACTAGTTAGAAGTCAGTAAAACGGGCAATGGTAAAAGTGATAAACAAAATTTAACAATTTTATCACATTTCAACAATAACTAATTAGAAAATAGATTTTTAAAATCTTTGTTTAATGAAAATATTAAATATCTACAAGTAAGTTTTTTAAATGCCGTGGCCATAGTTTTTATTGAGATACGTTTAAAATGGAAATAAATATAGAAACATGCCATGTAGCCAAAAGTAAGTCTCACTGTTTTAATGATATCAGCCCTCATCAAGTAATAGTGAATCTCACTGAAATCTCACTGGATTATTTTGAAAATTGACGAAATGATTCTGATGTACATTTGGAAAACTGTGAGACTAGCTGAGACATTTTACTTTACAGGGTAGGAAAAGAAGTTTACAAATCACATACAACAATGTTCTAAGGCTCTAGCATTTAAAATGGAGTGTTACTAGCTGCAAAATAGATAAGCATTAATAGAACAGAAGTACCAAATATTAACCCAATTTAAGATTTAGAATGCAAATTAGTAAATCCATGGGGAAAATAAGAATTGTTTAATAAATGAAGTGAGAAAAAACTTTCTAAAAATTTAGAAAATAATAAAGTTAAAGCCCTACCCCATACTCATACCCAAAATAAAATCCGATCGGCTTAATTATTCAAAGGTACAACTGAGGAAAAATAATAAAAGAAGAAAACATGTGTTACTATATAATCTTGACCTGGAGATGTCTGTTCTTGGAGTAAGTAAAGTGTCTATGTGACTATATGAAATTTAAAAAGAAAATGTCTTCATGTCCTAAAACACCATAAATAAGATTGCAGGGCAAATAACATTGTTTGGGAGAAAAAAAAATAACAGCAATACATATGCCTGACAAAAGCCTAATGTTTTCAAATTGTAAAACATCTTAAAAATAAATTTAAAAACCAAAACATTCCAGTGGAAATTAGGCAAAACATAAGAAAAGATATTTCACATACACCACTCCCTCATACTTCTAGCCTTTAAGCAAGCAACTATTCAACTCATTACTAATCAGAAATGTGTATCAAAACAACAATGAGACATCATTTTTAGCCTTTCAAATTGTTAATGATTAAAAAGAAAGACCCAGTGTTGACAAGAGAGTAATGGGAATTATATTCCTTTCTAGTCCATTGAGTACAAATTGTTACATATCTTAAGTGTGTAACAAAAACCTTTTAAAACTATTCGAATCTTACAAGCACTGCTTTACTTTTAGAATTCTAAAGAAATAAGAGATGAACACGTGCACTCATGGTAATTAGAGCAATGCTGGGAACATAATAGTCAATAAATATTTCTTAAATAAAAGAAGGAGTGAATAGTGTGAGTGAATACATACGGGGTGATCAGCCCCGGGTGGTTGTTGACAACACTAAACACAGACTAAGAAAGATGGGATGATAACAGTATATTTGTATCATCTAAGACAACAAAACTCTTTTAGATGCTATTTTAGAATAATATTTAATGACATGAAAGGATGTTTAAGAAATATTAGTGTGTTTTCCAACACACTATCTAACACCTTATCTAGTTTCATCTGAATAGATAGGAAAGAGATAGATGGATAAAAAAGACATAGAGGAGGAAAGGAAAGGAAAGGAAATAAGGGAGGGGAAGGGAAAGGAGGGAAGGGGAGAGAAGGGAAGGGAAATGGGTAAAGAGAAGGGAATGGAAGGAATGGGAGGGATTTTGTGCACAGTTAGAAATATTGAGAGTTGGTCATAGCTGAATTTTAATCAAAATCGCATTTTTAAAATTTGTAGATCTAAAAACACAGTTTTATATTAAGAATTTCAGCATAGAGATCATATTTTGTTTATCCAGTATTTCATAACATTTTAAGTAACTACTTACTCAGTTTTTCATTAGTTAAAACTTAAATTTGGCCGGCGCAGTGGCTCACGCCTGTAATCTCAGCACTTTGAGAGGCTGAGATGGGTGGATCACGAGGTCAGGAGATCGAGACCATCCTGGCTAACCCGGTGAAACCCCATCTCTACTAAAAATACAAAAAAAAATTAGCTGGGCGTGGTGGCGGGCACCTGTAGTCCCACCTACTCGGGAGGCTGAGGCAGGAGAATGGTGTGAACCCGGGAGGCAGAGCTTGCAGTGAGCCTAGATCACACCACTGCACTCACGCCTGAGTGACAGAGCGAGACTCCGTCTCAAAAAAAGAAGAACAAAACAAAACAAAAACTAAAATTTGGTGAATACTTTCCTAGCTAATGGTATTTATAAGCTTGCATTTTCTCAAATATTTCAAATTACAATACTAATTTTAGTGTACCTGATTCCTTCAAACACTTCAAACCTTTGGGAAACCAAACTTTTTATCTTAGAGCCCCTTAAGCCTAAAAATCCAAAATGATAAATTTAATATATCAAATTATCAAACATCTAAAATCAAAGCATACATGAAGAACGGCAATGATTATTAAAGTTCATGCTACACTTGACTTTAAATTTTGATACAAAATTTGGTAACTTGCCTGAGTTATCACATCAAGCAAGCTGAGATTGTGGATTTGGGTTAGGGGTTAAAGATCTGGGAATGGGCACAGTCTCAAGATACCTCCTGAGACATAAGCTTCAATACTAAACTGAACCCCATTCTGCAAGTAGAGAGATGCCTGCCATGTCAAAGACGATTTTACTCCACATCTTTCATCTTAGACTCCCCCAGCCACATAGGTTTCCACCTTTCCGAGGCAGTCTTTCCCTGGAAGACCTCTCCCTCAAATTAGAAGGCACTTCGCAGACCTTTGAATTTAATAGGTTTCTTCTGGCACTCAAGACCCTCCCATTTCCAATTTCAGGATCTCGTATACCTTTCACACTCCAGTTGTCCAACTCTTGAGTCTTTCCAAGGTAAAAATGTTTAAACCCTCAGACCAATTACCAATTGGGTAATTACTATGGAATTTCCCATGTCAAGGCCTTGATTGTATTCATTAGATTCTTAGATCAGCGATTGAACATATTTTAAATGAATATTTATGTAGTTTTATTGTTTGAAAGACATTATTTTCTGTAAACATTATTGGAAAAATTACACATGGCATACCTTATATAATCCACTCTCTTGAGCATCCTGAAGTTCTCCCACTTCCCACAGACCTAACTGATGTCTATTAACCACAGTTATTGCCTTCTTTGCGATCTTCCAATTGTTACAACTTGGCCAGGAGATGGGTGTAGGGGGAGCTGTAGCTGGTGCCTTTGTCCTTTCTGCTCTGTGCCATACACCCTTGATGTTCAGGCCCACCCTGATTTTCTCTGCACCAAAACGTGGGATCAATTACTCTCCAAGGAGGCTTGGTTGCTGTTCCTGAGCTTTCGTATTAAAGCCAGACACTGGGTCCCAGCATATGTGTATGATCTTCCCACATGGCGAGTGGGGTAACAAACCGCTCCTAGGCATCCTTTATGATTGAGAGAAAAGATACATCTCTTCTCAAAGGGCATGAATTCACATTGATGTCCCACTATAATTAATTTCACAATGTTCTAATTTAATCTTGTTTTCCCATACTTTTTTTTTTCTACTTTCCTCCATTTCTACCAACTAGCTTCTCTACAATCACTGTATCAAAATTAAATATAACTTGTGTTGAAGTTGTAACATCATTTACATTTTTGCAACCTTAATTCTCTTTAAAAAATACTTGGAGATGGTTAAATTTGTAACCCCTCACCTAGTTTAAAAATATACGCCACTTTTTCATAATCCTTTTAGGAAATATCATTTATTCGATGATATTAAATTTCATTTAATATCATTCTGTAATTCACATGGTTGACAGAAAAAGAGCAACAAAACACCCCCACAGAAAGAGCAATTCATAAGATAAAAGCAGAAATTAATAAAATAGAAAGAAAAAATAGAACAGCAGCTTAATAAAACTAAAGTCTGGTTATTTGAAAAGATCAACAAAATAGATAAAACTTTAAGAAGTATAATTAAGGATAAACAGAGAAAAACCAACTAACATTGTAATGAGTAAGGAGATATATCTGTAGGTGAGATTTTTGAAAAATTTTAAATGATAGTTTCAGTTCATGGTGAAGGGCACAGACTGAACCAAAATGCTTGGGTTCGTATCTTGGCTCTGTTTTCCTGTAGGGCATAAATCACACTTTTTACATAATCACAAGTTGTCTCTTAATGAAAAGAAAGTTTGCACACATGGCACTTCACTCCATTTGCTTGCTTTTCTACAAAAGGGGTCTAGCTGTAAGATGGTGTTATAATTTATCCCTCCTTCAGAAGGCCAGGCTTCTCCCCCTTGAAGAGGATATCATGGCCAGGCGGTACGGCAGAAGAATGTAAATCGTTTCTTTCTTAGCGTCTGAGGGTCAAATTGGTCCTGATTCTCCAAAATACATTTTAGGGGCATTTTTGCCTTGCAGGGAACGTATCCTTAACAAGTTACCTAATCTCTCTTTGCCCATTACCTTTTATAAGAAAAAGGGCAGATATTGTAATACTTACTTCATGGAACTGTAGCAAGAATTAAATGAGTTAATTTATGCAAAGCTTGTAAAGCAGTGTCTACCATATATTGAGCATTCAAACTGCTCCTTTCCCAACCATCCTCATACCTTATACAAAAGTTAGCTCCAAGTGGACCATACCGCTAAATGTAAAATACAAAACTTTCAAAAGAAATAAGTGGGAGATCTTTGTGACCTGGGATTAGGCAGAGGGTTCTTCGACAAAACACTGAAAGCATCATTCTGAAAAGGAAATCCACAAATCAAACATCATCAAAATGTAAAACTCTTGTTCTGTGTTTTGTTAAGAATTTTTTTTGTTAAGAATATTAATTTTGTTAAGAATATTAAAAGATAAACTATAGACAGAAAAAGATATTTTCGAAGCACATATTCAACAAAGGACTTGTATCCAAGATGTATAAAGAATTATTTCAAGACTCAACAGTAAGAAAATAACCTAATTAAAAAATGGGCAAGAGACATTTCACCAGAAATGATGTATAGAAGATAATTAAGCTCATGAGGCCAGGCATGGTGGCTCATGCCTGTAATCCCAGCACTTTGGGAGGCCAAGGCAGGCGGATCACGAGGTCAGAAGATCGAGACCATCCTGGCTAACACGGTAAAACCCTGTGTCTGCTAAAAAAAAAAAATACAAAAAATTAGCTGAGCGTGATGGCATGCACCTGTAGTTCCAGCTACTCGGGAGGCTGAGGCAGGAGAATCACTTGAACCTGGGAGGCGGAGCATGCAGTGAGCTGAGATCATGCCACTGCACTCCAGCCTGGGCGACAGAGCGAGACCCTGCCTCAAAAAAAAAAAAATAAAATAAAAATAAAAAATAATTAAGCACATGAAAAAGTGTTCAACACCATTAGCCATTACAGAAATGCAATTTAAAGCTACAGTGTGATGCCATCTCATGCCTACTAGACTGACTCAAGCCAAAACCACTGACAATGCCAAGTGCTGGTGAGAAAGCAGAGTGACTGGAACCCTCATACATTGCTAGTGGAAATGCAAAATGTTATGGCCACTATGGAAAACGGTTTAGCCGTTTCTTGGGAAGTTAAGCACACACTTCCCATGTGACCCAGAAACTCTGCTTTCAGGGATTTACCGCAGAGCTAGAGAAATGAAAATGGAGATTCCCACAAAAACCTGTATGAATGTTTACAGAAGCTGTATTCATAATTGCTGAATACTGGAAACAACCAAGTTGATTTTTAATGAATAGGTACACTGTGGTGTATGCATATGTAGAATACGATTTAACAATAAACAGAAACAAACAATTGACACACTCAACAATTTTGATGAACCTCAAAGGCACTATGCTAAGTGAAAGAAGCCAGTTTCAAGTGGTTATGTCTTGTATAAGTCCATTTATAGGATGGACCAGTGTTTGCTATAGTTTAGGGTAAGGGAGAGTATCATTACAAAGGGATAGCATGAGGGAATATTTTGGAACGATGTCATTGCTCTGTACCTTGATTGTGGAGGGACTTACACAAACTGTATATATATAAAAAGTCAGCAGGTTCCAAGATGGCCAAATAGGAACAACTCCAGTCTGCAGCTCCCAGCGTGATCAACGCAGAAGATGGCCGATTTCTGCATTTCCAACTGAGGCACCTGGTTCATCTCATTGGCACTGGTTGGACAGTGGATGCAGCCCATGGAGAGCAAGCCAAAGCAGGGCAGGGTATCGCCTCACCCGGGAAGCACAAGGGGTTGGAGATTTCCCTTTCCTAGCCAAGGGAAGCTGTGACAGACTGTAGCAGGAAAATCTGGACACTGCCACCTAAATACTGTGCTTTTCCAACAGTCTTAGCAAAGGGCACACCAGGAGATTACATCCCGTGCCTGGCTCAGTGAGTCCCAAGCCCACGGAGCCTTGCTCCCTGCTAGCCCAGCAGTCGGAGATGGAACTGTGAGGTGGCAAGCCTGGCTGGGGGAGGGGCGTCCGCCATTGCTGAGGCTTCAGTAGGTAAACAAAGCAGCCAGTAAGCTCCAACTGGGTGGAGCCCACCGCAGCTCAGCAAGACCCACCTGCCTCTGTAGACTCCACCTCTGGGGGCAGGGCATAGCTGAACAAAAGGTGGCAGAAACTTCTGCAGACTTAAAAGTCCCTGTCTGACGGCTCTGAAGAGAGCAGTGGTTCTTCCAGCACAGTGTATGAGCTCTGAGAACAAACAGACTGCCTCCTCAAGTGGTCTCTGACCCCCACATAGCCTAACTTGGAGACACCTCACAGTAGGAGCCAACTGACACTCCATACAGACAGGTGCCCCTCTGAGATGAAGCTGCCAGACAAAGGATCAGGCCATATTGCTGTTCTGCAATATTTGCTGTTCTGCAGCCTCCTCTAGTGATATCCAGGCAAACAGGGTCTGGAGTGGACCTCCAGCAAACTCCAACAGACCTGCAGCTGAGGGACCTGACTGTTAGAAGGAAAACTAACAAACAGAAAGGAATAGCATCAACATCAACAAAAGGACATCCACACCAAAACCCCATCTGTAGGTCACCATCATCAAAGAGCAAAGGTAGATAAAACCACAAAGATGGGAGAAATCAGAACAGAAAAGCTGAAAATTCTAAAAACCAGAGTGCCCCTTCTCCTCCAAAGGATCGCAGTTCCTCGTCAGCAACAGAACAAAGCTGGACTGAGAATGACTTTGACGAGTTGACAGAAGTAGGCTTCAGAAAGTCGGTAATAACAAATTTCTCCGAGCTAAAGAAGGATGTTCAAACCCATCTCAAGGAATCTAAAAACCTTGAAAAAAGATTAGATGAGTGGCTAATTAAACAGTGTAGAGAACACCTTAAATGACCTGATGGAGCTGAAAACAATGGCACGAGAACTACGTGATGCATGCACAAGCTTCAGTAGCCGATTCGATCAAGTGGAAGAAAGGGTATCAGTGATTGAAATTCAAATTAATGAAATGAAGTGAGAAGAGAAGTTTAGAGGAAAAACAGTAAAAAGAAACGAAAAAACCTCCAAGAAATATGGGACTATGTGAAAAGACCAAATCTACATTTGATTGGTGTACCTGAAAGTGATGGGGAGAATGGAACCAAGCTGGAAAACACTCTTCAGAATATTATCCAGGAGACCTTCCCCAACCTAGCAAGGCAGGCCAACATTCAAATTCAGGAAATACAGAGAACACCACAAAGATACTCCTCAAGAAGAGAAACTCCAAGACACATAATTGTCAGATTCTCCAAGGTTGACATGAAGGAAAAAATGTTAAGGGCAGCCAGAGAGAAAGGTTGGGTTATGCACAAAGTGAAGCCCATCAGATTAACAGCAGATCTGTCAGCAGAAACTCTGCAAGCCAGAAGAGAGTGGGGGCCAATATTCAACATTCTTAAAGAAAAGAGTTTTCAACCCAGAATTTCATATCCAGCCAAACTAAACTTCATAAGTGAAGGAGAAATAAAATTCTTCACAGATAAGCAAATGCTGAGAGATTTTGTCACCACCAGGCCTGCCTTACAAAAGCTCCTGAAGGAAGCACTAAACATGGAAAGGAAAAACCAGTACCAATCACTGCAAAAACATGCTAAATTGTAAAGATCATCAGTGCTAGGAAGAAACTCATCAACTAACGGGCAAAATAAGCAGCTAACATCATAATGACAGGATCAAATTCACACATAAAAATACTAACTTTAAATGTAAATGGGCTAAATGCCCCAATTAAAGACACAGACTGGCAAATTGGATAAAGAGTCAAGACCCATCAGTGTGCTGTATTCAGGAGACCCATCTCACATGCAAAGACACACAAAGGCTCAAAATAAAGGGATGGAGGAAGATCTACCAAGGAAATGGAAAGCAAAAAAAATAAAATAAAATAAAAGGCAGGAGTTGCAATCCTAGTCTCTGATAAAACAGACTTTAAACCGACAAAGATCAAAAGAGACAAAGAAGGTCATCACATAATGGTAAAGGGATCAATTCAATAAAAAGAGTTAACTATCCTAAATATATATGCACCCAACACAAGAGCACCCAGATTCATAAAGCAGGTCCTTAGAGACCTACAAAGAGACTTAGACTCCCACACAATAATAATGGGAGACTTTAACGCCCCACTGTCAATATTAGACAGATCAATGAGACAGAAGGTTAACAAGGATATCCAGGACTTGAACTCACCTCTGCACCAAGCAGACCTAATAGACATCTACAGAACTCTCCACCACAAATCAACAGAATATACATTCTTCTCAGCACTACATCGCACTTATTCCAAAATTGACCACATAATTGGAAGTAAAGCACTCTTCAGCAAATGTAAAAGAACAGAAATCACAACAAGCTGTCTCTCAGACCACAGTGCAATCAAATTAGAACTAAGGACTAAGAAACTCAATCAAAACCGCTCAACTACATGGAAACTGAACAACCTGCTCCTGAATGACTACTGAGTAAATAATAAAATGAAGGCAGAAATAAAGATGTTCTTTGAAACCAACGAGAACAAAGGCACAACATACCAGAATCTCTGGGGCACATTTAAAGCAGTGTGTAGAGGGAAATTTATAGCACTAAATGCCCACAAGAGAAAGCAGGAAGATCTAAAATCAACACCCTAACATCGCAATTAAAAGAACTAGAGAAGCAACAGCAAACAAATTCAAATGCCAGCAGAAGGCAAGAAATAACTAAGATCAGAGCAGAACTGAAGTAGATAGAGACACAAAAAATCCTTCAAAAAATCAATGAATTCAGGAGCTGGTTTTTTGAAAAGATCAACAAAATAGATGGACTGCTAGCAAGACTAATAAAGAAGAAAAGAGAGAAGAATCAAATGGACACAATAAAAAATAATAAAGGGGAAATCACCACCAATCCCACAGAAATACAAACTATCATCAGAGAATACTATAAACACCTCTACACAAATAAACTAGAAAATCTAGATGAAATGGATAAATTCCTGGACACATACACCCTCCCAAGACTAAACCAGGAAGAAGTTGAATAGACCAATAACAGGCTCTGAAATTGAGGCAATAATTAATAGCCTACCAACTAAAAAAAGTCCAGGACCAGACAGATTCACAGCTGAATTCTACCAGAGGTACAAAGAGGAGCTGGTACCATTCCTTCAGAAACTATCCCAATCAATACAAAAGAGGGAATCCTCCCTAACTCATTGTATGAGGCCAGCATCATCCTGAATACCAAAGCCTGGCAGAGACACAACAAGAAAAGAGAATTTTAGACCAATATCCCTGATGAACATCGATGTGAAAATCCTCAATAAAATACTGGCAAACCGAATCCAGCAGCACATCAAAAAGCTTATCCACCAAGATCAAGTTGGCTTCATCCCAGGGATGCAAGGCTAGTTCAACATACACAAATCAATAAACGTAATCTATCACATAAACAGAACCAAAGACAAAAACCACATGATTATCTCAATAGATGCAGAAAAGGCCTCCGACAAAATTCAGCAGCCCTTCATGCTAAAATCTCTCAATAAATTAGGTACTGATGGAACATATCGCAACATAATAAGAGCTAGTTATGACAAACCCACAGCCAGTATCATACTGAATGGGCAAAAACTGGAAGCATTCCTTTGAAAACTGGCACAAGACAGGGATGCCCTCTTTGACCAATCTTACTCAACATAGGGTTGGAAGTTCTGGCCAGGGCAATCAGGCAAGAGAAAGTAATAAAAGGTATTCAATTAGGAAAAGAGGAAGTTAAATTATCCCTGTTTGCAGATGATATGATTGTATATTTAGAAAACCCCATTGTCTCAGCCCAAAACCTCCTTAAGCTGATAAGCAACTTCAGCAAAGTCTCAGGATACAAAATCAATGTGCAAAAATCACAAGCATTCTTATACACCAACAACAGACAGAGAGCCAAATCATAAGTGAACTCCCATTCACAATTGCTACAAAGAGAATTAAATACCTAGGAATAAAACTTACAAGGGATGTGAAGGATCTCTTCAAGGAGAACTATGAACCACTGCTCAATGAAATCAGAGTGGACACAAACAAATGGAAGAACATGCCATGCTCACAGATAGGAAGAATCAATATCATGAAAATGGCCATACTGCCCAAAGTAATTTATAGATTCAATGCCATCCCCATCAAGCTACCAATGACTTTCTTCACAGGATTGGAAAAAAATTACTTTAAAGTTGATATGGAACCAAAAAAGAGCCCGCATTGCCAAGACAATCCTAAACAAAAAGAACAAAGCTGGAGGCATCACGCTACCTGACTTCAAACTATACTACAAGGCTGCAGTAACTAAAACAGCACATTACTGGTACCAAAACAGAGATCTAGACCAATGGAACAGAACAGAGGCCTCAGAAATAACACCACACATCTACAACCATCTGAGCTTTGACAAACCTGACAAAAGCAAGCAATGGGGAAAGGATTCCCTATTTGATAAATGGTGCTGGGAAAACTGGCTAGCCATATGTAGAAAGCTGAAACGGGATCCCTTCCTTACACCTCAGACAAAAATTAATTCAAGATGGGTGAAAGACTTAAATGTTAGAGCTAAAACCATAAAAACCCTAGAAGAAAACATAGGCAATACCTTTCAGCCCATAGGCATGGGCAAGGACTTCATGACTAAAACACCAAAAGCAATGGCAACAAAAGCCAAAATAGACAAATGGGATCCAATTAAACTAAAGAGCTTCTACACAGCAAAAGAAACTGCCATCAGAGTGAACAGGCAACCTACAGAATGGGAGAAAATTTTTGCAGTCTATCCATCTGACAAAGGGCTAATATCCAGAATCTCCAAAGAACTTACACAAATTTACAAGAAAAAAATCAAACAACCCATCAAAAAGTGGACAAAGGATATGAACAGATACTTCTCAATAGAAGACATTTCATGCAGCCAACAGACACATGAGAAAATGCTCATCATCACTGGTTATCAGAGAAATGCAAACCAAAACTACAGTGAGATACCATCTCACATCAGTTAGAATGGTGATCATTAAAAAGTCAGGAAACAGGCCGGGCGCGGTGGCTCAAGCCTGTAATCCCAGCACTTTGGGAGGCCGAGACGGGCGGATCACGAGGTCAGGAGATCGAGACCATCCTGGCTAACACAATGAAACCCCGTCTCTACTAAAAATACAAAAAATTAGCCGGGCGAGGTGGCGGGCGCCTGTAGTCCCAGCTACTCGGGAGGCTGAGGCAGGAGAATGGCGTAAACCCGGGAGGCGGAGTTTGCAGTGAGCCGAGATAGTGCCACTGCACTCCAGCCTGGGCGACAGAGCGAGACTCCGTCTCAAAAAAAAAAAAAAAAAAAAAAAAAAAAAAAAAAAAAAAAAAAAAAAAGTCAGGAAACAACAGGTGCTGGAGAGGATGTGGAGAAATAGGAACACTTTTACACTGTTGGTGGGACTGTAAACTAGTTCAACCATTAGGGAAGACAGTGTGGCAATTCCTCAAGGATCTAGAAGTAGAAATACCATTTGACCCAGCGATCCCATTACTGGGTATATACCCAAAGGATTATAAATCATGCTACTATAAAAACAAATGCACATGAATGTTTATTGTGGCACTATTCACAATAGCAAAGACTTGGAACCAACCCAAATGCCCATCAATGATAGACTGGATTAAGAAAATGTGGCACATATACACCATGGAATACTACGCAGCCATAAAAAAGGATGAGTTCATGTCCTTTGTAGGGACATGGATGAAGCTGGAAACCATCATTCTAAGCAAGCTATCACAAGGACAAAAAACCAAACACCATGTGTTCTCACTCACAGCTGGGAATTGAACAATGAGAACACTTGGACACAGGGCAGGGAACATCACACACTGGGTCTGTCATGGGGTGGGGCGATGGGGGAGGGATAGCATTAGGAGAAATACCTAATGTAAATGACGAGTTAATGGGTGCAGCAAACCAACACAGCACATGTATACATATGTAACAAACCTGCACATTGTACACATGTACCCTAGAACTAAAGTATAATAATAATAATAATAATAATAATAATAAAATCAACTTTACTACATAAGTTAATTTAAAAGTAAAATTGAGAAATGGGTGGGGAGTGGAGACCAGACTCAAATGGTCCTGGCAAACATTCAAAGAATAGAACATTCTCTAGTTTCATAACCTTTTATACAATGTATACAATGCAGAAGGGAAATGTAAAGACTTCCAACTAATTCTACGATGTGAACCTAACTCTTATACGAAACCCTAAAAAGATAGTAGAAAAAGAAGAGAACAATGAGCCCATATTATTATTGAATACAGATACAAAATTTATAGTTAAATGACTAGGCCACTGAATCTAATAGGGTATTTAAAATATAACACACCAAAAATCATTTGAGTTTATTCCAAAAATGTAATAATGTTTCATAATAGAAAAAAATCTATTCACAATACTATTAATAGATTGAAGGATAGAATCATGATTATTTCAAAGGATGTCAAAACATATTTAATAGAATTAGACATTTTAACTTGTTCGGGAAAACTTACCAGAAACCTACAGGAAACACCAAATTATAACTATAACTGATAGTGTTCCACATTTAGTGCAGGTCCCAGACAGTGAAATTAGGTTATAAATATGTTTAGGTAAATAAAGTTGCCTTTAATATCCAAGAAACACAACTGAGAAACTATTACGTTATAAAAGGTCAACTGTGGCAGCGGCTGGCCATATGCTTCCTTTCTGGGCACACACCTATACTACATTTAAGCAGAGCATATTTCTGAGGCAGTGAAATGGAGGGAAAATGATACAAGCATCTTCTAAGCTTTGCTCATAAAACCACTTCTTTAATCTTCCAACCCCTTTCTCACGCACCTCATTTGTGGCCAGATGCCAAGGATCCAGGGGAAGACGCCAAGGTCTTAAAAGAATGGCAGAGATACTAAGGGGAAGGATCCTGGATCCCTGAGTGACTGTGTGAAACCGAGACCACACCCCCATCACCACAGGCCAGTGGTGGTCTGAATATGAGTGCAAAATGAACCTTTATTTTATTAAATCACTGAGGTTTTGGAGTGTTTGTTACAGCAGTTGGCCTACTCTGACTCATAAATCAACAAAATAACTCAATATAAGATTAACAAACAAATGTTAACAGTTTTCCTATGTACTAGTAGTAACCATTTTAAATATGAGATGGATAAGATGATCATGTTACAAGGCTCCCTACAAATACACACACACACACACACACACACGCACACACCCCAAAAGTATTGTGTAGTTAAGATTAAATTTAAAAAGAAATGTGTGGCCAGGTACGGTGGCTCACGCCTGTAATCCCATCACTTTGGGAGGCCAAGGAGGGCTGATCACGAGGTCAAGAGTCAGAGACCAGCCTAGCCAATATGGTGACACCCTATCTCTACTAAAAATACAAAAATTAGCCTTGCGTGGTGGCGCACCCTGTAGTCCCAGCTACTCAGGAGGCTGGGAATTGCTAGAACCCTGGAGGTGGAGGTTGCAGTGAGCCAAGATTGTGCCACTGCACTCCAGCCTGGGTGGCAGAGTGAGATTCCGTCTCAAAAAAAAAAAACAGAAAGAAAGAAAGAGAGAGAGAGAGAGAGAAAGAGAAAGAAAGAAAGAAAGAAAGAAAGAAAGAAAGAAAGAAAGAGAGAAAGAAAAGAAAGAAAGAAAGAAAGAAAGAAAAAGAAAGAAAGAAAGGAAGGAAGGAAGGAAGGAAGGAAGGAAGGAAGGAAGGAAGGAAGGAAGGAAGGAAGGAAGGAAGGAAGGAAAGCAGGCAAGAAAGAAAGAAAGGAAGAAAGAAAGAAAGAAAGAAAGAAAGAAAGAAAGAAAGAAAGAGAAAGAGAGAAAGAAAAGAAAGAAAGAAAGAAAGAAAAAGAAAGAAAGAAAGAAAGGAAGGAAGGAAGGAAGGAAGGAAGGAAGGAAGGAAGGAAAGCAGGCAAGAAAGAAAGAAAGAAAGAAAGAAAGAAAGAAAGAAAGAAAGAAAGAAAGAAAGAAAGAAAGAAAGAAAGGAAGGAAGGAAGGAAGGAGGGAAGGAAGGAAGGAAGGAAGGAAGGAAGGTACATAATTTATATGAAGACAACTGTAAATTTTGGGGAAAGACATCATGTAAGAACTGAATAGATAGATATCTGATGGACCTCAGCGGGAAGCTGGGATATTTCTACTCCATTTGGAAGGAATCTCTGTTTTTCCTTACAGAACCCTAAAAGTGGTAGGTGAACTGATCACTTTCAGCTTTAATACCCTGCCCTCTTTTGTACTGCATTGCTGATCTCATTGGTTTCGTGGGGATGCCAGAGATTACTTTGTACTGTGAGAGGACTTGCCCTCGCTGTGTGTAATGGCTGGCAGTCACAGGTAAGAGCTACAGTGTCAGAGGTGGCTAATGACAGCTATTTGAAGTAAAAGGGTTTTATTATGGAGGCTACCCGTTTCTTCATACACTTGGATAAGAAATGCGTGGTTTAGGCCCTAAAAACTGCATGCTTTAATTGCCCTATTCATTAAAGGGCTCCACCTTAAAACCAGTAATCTAATTAAGAAACAACCTAAATTTAAAAGCAGACACTTTTCTGGCAATCTTCTTTTCAGATAATGGTGTTTAGGTCAAAGTTCTGTGCCTTTGAGATATGAATTTTCTACCTTGTTTTACCTAAAAGTCATGTCTTTAGAAGTGATTGATAGTCTAAAGGAAGGAGAGAAACTATTTGAACACTGACAAATAAATAATCTTTTAAATCTATAAAATCTGTTTCTGCATTTATGTCTGTAGGTCTTTATGTTTATATATGTCATGATATATCACTACCAAAATATATAAAGAGTTCTAGTTAATTGGCCTAAAGGAAAGTGAGCTCTTACATCAAATATTTCACAGAATAAACACCAACTCAAATGCCTTTTTAAGTTCACTTGACTTTAGTAATTGTTGGTAAATAAAACCAAACCAGTTTCAAAATTCTTTTCAGTAATTAAAAATCTTAAAGTCATGTTATATTAAGTAATTCTAAGTTTTTCACTGAAAATAAGGGTTTCTAAGAGTTACAGTAGTAGTTAATATATGTAATTAAAACTACTAGATATACGGGAGGCTGAGGCAGGAGAATTGCTTGAACCCGGGAGGCGGAGGTTGTGGTGAGCTGAGATCGCACCATTGTACTCCAGCCTGGGCAATAAGAGCAAAACTCCATCTCAAGACAAAAACAAAAACACAAACAAAACAAAAAACAAACATTTGGCTGGGCACAGTGACTCACGCTTGTAATCCCAGGACTTTGGGAGGCCGACGCAGGCAGATCACGAGGTCAGGAGATTGAGACCATCCTGGTTAACATGGTGAAACCCCATCTCTACTAAAAAAAAGAAATACAAAAAAATTAGCCGGGTGTGGTGGTGGGCACCTGTAGTCCCAGCTACTTGGGAGGCTGAGCCAGGAGAACGGCATGAACCCGGGAGGCAGAGCTTACAGTGAGCCGAGATCACGCCACTGCACTCCAGCCTGGGCAACAGAGTGAGACTCCATCTCAAAAAACAGAAAACAAAAAACAAAAAAAACAAAAAGCAAACAAACCAACAAACAACAACAACAACAACAAAACACCAAAACTACTAGATGTAAGAGAAACAATTTTATATACAAAGTGTATAAAGAAAGACGTGTTTTGGTAAATAAGTTTATTTTAAAAAAGGAAGGCATAGTTTTGCTTTAAGAAATTTTTGCCTAGGCCAGGTGTGGTGGCTCATGCCTGTAATCCCCAGCACTTTGGGAGGCTGAGGTGGGAAGATCACCTGAGGTTGGGAGTTCGAGACCAGCCTGACCAACATGGAAAACCCCGTCTGTACTAAAAACACAAAATTAGCCAGGCGTGGTGGTGCATGCCTGTAATCCCTGCTACTCAGGAGGCTGAGGCAGGAGAATCGCTTGAACCTGGGAGGCGAAGGTTGCAGTGAGCCGAGATCACACCATTCCACTCCAGCCTGGGCAAAAGAGCCAAACTGTGTCTTCAAAAAAATTTTTTAAAAGAAATTTTGCCTAATTTAGAGGGTATTTAAAGGTTGTTTCAAAGTGAGAGAGAAAAATGATATAGATAAAAGTAAATGGATAGAAAGAGAAAGAATAGAAAGGTGTGGAAGGGATCTTTCATTCCTGGGTGGCCACATGGTCACCCGTGGTATGGAGCTCCAGCTTTGCTGTGCTCAGTTTCTAAAAGAAAATGTGAATAGTGAAATTTAGAGATGGCTCCAACTCCCAGAAAGTTGGTTTACTGGATGCATACTGAAATGCAAACTAATAAGGAAAAAGCAAAATAGGCAACCCCTTGGTTATTATTATCTATAATAGCTAAAATTAAACTAAAAGAAAGTGCTGGGTTGGGCCATGAGGCTGGACCAAGCTCAGGTGTGGATCTGTCTGAATTCAGGTTATAACTGCCCAACAGATTCTTCCTGCCAGCCGCACAAATAAAGACCATAGCATTGCAGTGCGGAAAGAGTTTAATTGATGCAGGGCTGGCCATGCAATGCAAGAAACAGAGTTATCATTCAACTCAATCTCGTTGAAGGCTCCTAGGTTAGAGATTTTCCAAAGGCAGTTTGGGGAAAGGGGTGGGAGTGAGTAGGAGATGGTTGCTTACTGCTCATTGGTTGAGATGGAGATGAAATCATAGGTGGTTGAAGCTGTCTTCTTGAGTTGAGTTATTCCTTGGTGGAACCACAGGAGGAGTTTGGCAGGTCCAGGCGGAGCCATCAGGTCCAAATGGAGCCATGGGTGTCAGATATGCAAAAAACCTGAAAAGATATTTCAAAATGCCAATCCAAAATAGTGATGTTATCTGTAGGAGTAATATGGAAGTTGCCTATCTTGTGACGAGTCTACACCTTAGCACAATTCAGGCTCCTCTCTCCCGCTAGCCTGGTGGTCTCTCATTAGCTTTACAAAGGGAGTTGAGTTTCAGGGAAGGGCTATTATTATTGAAACTTCCTAAATGTCTTCTAAAGTTAGCTTGGCCTAAGCCCAGGAATAATTAAGGCAGCTTAAAAGTTAAAGGCAAAAAGGGGGGTTGGCTAGATCAGATCTCCTCCACTCCCATAATTTTCTCACTGATAAAAGTTTTGCAAAGGTGGTTTGAAGGTCATTAACCTCAAAGCTACCTACAAAAGGGAAAATGATTTCAGGGCAACAGAAATTACCTGAGACCTGTGGTTAACAAAAAGGAAGTCAATGTGGGGTAAGGGCAAAACCAAATAACTATTGAAACCAGAGGGTATAATGTGATGGAACTGTTGCATTTTATAGAATAGTACCATCAGCTCCCTGAGGAACGTTTACCAAAACGGATTATGAGAGTAACGAATTTAGGGGTAGTATCTTTAGTTTTAATTGTGGTAGAGTGGAGAAACATGTTTGGGTTAATGCAGGACCCACAGCTCACTATTGAACAATTACAGATGGCTATAAACAGCCAGCCTGGATAGACTGGACAAAAGCCACTGTCAGGTCTGTCTACCCCGAGAAGGAGCACTGTTCATCTCCACCTATAAATGGTAGAAGACCCCATATGAAGCAACTGATATGCTTCATATGCAAGTCATATTGGACTGGCTTTATAATGATAGGGATATTCACTCACTGAAAATGCCCATTGCCCAGATCACGATAAAAGGTGTGGTTAAGAGGGCACCCTTAACCACATGTTCCCCCTGCAGGATCTTAACAATTGAGAAGCTTTAGCTTACAGATGTCAATAAAAACATAAGGTTAATTAACAAGAGAGGAGTCACGGGACTCCTCCCAGCAGGGTAGAAATCTTTAGAGGATTATTAAGAATAAAATGAAATAAATAAAACTTGATGGGGTTAAAACAGAAGTTTAACAGAACACTATTGAATGTCTGGTGAACCAAAGGGAGCCCCTGCTGCTCCCCCAACATTAAAAGAGACCCAAATCAACTTCCTGTGCTTAACTCAAATTGGAGAAATTTTTAAAAAATAAAAAGGCAAAATTACAATGAGAAAGCTGACATTGTCTGGGGCAATGTTGAGACACATTAATCAAGATAAAGACTGACAAAAGGGCCTGGGTCCTTTGGCTAAACCCTTTGCTGGGATCCCAAATTATTTTTCACAAGAAAGAGTGAAATGGACTGGAGGTGAAAAAGAAAAGTTCCTGGAACCAGAACATAAAAATGTAAAGGTTGATATGATTATGAAAGTTGGAATGGTTCAACAGGAATTATGTAAAGTAGTTGTGTCTCCTTCACCTAAATGTTTTATGAAAATAAATATTATGTTTGACTTGGGAACACTTCCCCTACCGAGTACTGCACAACAGAAGGCATATGTAACCTTGCTCTTCAAAAAGTACTAAATGGGAACCAGTAAAATTGCCTGAGCTCATAGAGTGTAGAGTAGAAGCTGGAATACTAGTAAGTACAAATTTTCTATTCCATAGCCCTTGTGGAGCATTTCCTGGGGGTTATGGGGTGATGTCAGAGAAATACTAATAGGTATAGCAATACCCCAAATAGTTCCATGATAAAAGGGAAATGGTTCATAAGGATCTTGCTATCGGGGAATGTTAAGAGGAGCAGGGAGCCTCTTTCTCCCCAGGGCTGACTCTGGAACTATGTGAGGGGCTGCTGGATTCTATGGTGCCCAATAAACAGCTCTCACCTTGCTGAAAAAGAGCTGCTTGGTTTGTGGATGGCAGCTCCAAGGTGAAAGGACAAAATATGCTGTTTGGGAGGCTTGCTACTCTGACTGAAGAATCATCAAGGAAACCCTTTTTCTTTTGAGCTATTTATAGCTTACAAAGTATACTTTTTTTTTTTTTTTAAGCAAAACTTACCTTTCTTTGTACCTGATTTCTCCAAAATTTGGAAACTATTTTTGTGCATTCTTTTTTTATGGCAATATAGTTATCGTCCAGTAAGAATCTGATTTCTTTTGTATCAAGACACAGTTGGAGACACTGGTTATTTTACCAAGGCTTTGACTGGAAATGCATATTTTCTGCTATGACAACACTGTCTTGAGGAATGGAAGTTGACTTTATACACTAAATGAAAAGCCTCTAGGACAAACCAACTTGGTACCTTGTCTAAATGGGTCCCTTACAAGGTTCATGTAGTAAGTAAAGAATGTCACTTTGTGACAGGCCCAGAAACCCCAAGATATTAACATTTTGGGACCTCAACAAGAGAGAAATTTGTGCAGGTATTACAAGTAGAGTATTTTGGTGAATCTTTGGCTTGGATTCTGGCCTTGAGGCTTTTAAGAAGTCTAATCTGAAATTGCTTACAAAAAAATGTTCCAGCAAAGACAATATAAAGGGCCCTATGTGGCCAATCACTATTCTTGCCGCATTTTGTAGAAATAATCAGGCCAAGTATAATGAGACTAAAATTAATTTTGCAAATAAATTGGTCCGATTATGATTCAGCCTTGGTAGAAATGGGGAAACTGGAGAGAGAAAAGTTTACATTCTAGCCCTGACCATTATTTTTGAGTTTTTATTATTTGTGTACAATTTGGGCTAAATCCCGAGTTATTTCCTGGCTATAACAAGTCTCTGAAGAAGTACTGAGTCTTCATTTTCTTCATGATCCTTTTAGTTGACTCCCTAATGGAATAGATTCTCTTTTGTTTTTGTTGTTCTGGTTTACAAATTCTCTTTTCATTGTAATCCTTCTGTGCATTGTATTTCTACTAATCAAATTATTAATGTTACATGTCTCTCTTTGTTTCACTTCTTCTGAGAAAACCAAAGTCTTAGTATTCTAAAGACTACAGACGATTCAACAAAGCCTGTAAATCCCTCTCATTTGGAATCCCACTGGGCCTAATCTGTTTTCCATTGTCAACACACTGCTGCTAAAGCTATACCACATCAAGCACTCTCCCTGAAGGCGCAGCGACCACTGTGGAAGAGAGGTGCGTGTGAGATTCTAAGAGCTGAATTAGGGAGGCGGAGTATGGAAGCCAAAGCAACTCCATCTTGAATGCTAGTCAGCCATGTTGACTTCTGATTAACCAGTTCCAGGAAGGCCTCTAAGATTTCCAGTGTATCTATTATTCCTTGTGTAAGAGAGGTGCCTACGTAAATCCTGCCCTTAAGTCAAACAACCTTGATGTTATCGTACTTCAATTGCCCTACACGCCCCTTTTGAATCACGTATACCATTTCCCGATGGTATATAAGCCCTGACTCTCCGGGGAGGTGGTGATCGCATGGGTATCCGCCATTTAATCTAGCCTCTGCCCTAGACACAGACATGGCTTCTGTTTATAAGTCCCTATTAACTGTTTTTTCCTAAGAAACTGTACTTGTCAGCCTCCTTCTTCAGCCTCTAAGCTTCCTCTGACTTCGAGGATAGGTCTACATAGGCAGAATAGAATTCTTTTTTTTTTTTTTTTTTGAGTTGGAGTTTCACTCTTGTTGCCCGGGCTGGAGTGCAGTGACGCTATCGTGGCTCACCACAACATCCGCCTCCCAGGTTCAAGCAGTTCTCCTGTCTCAGCCTCCTGAGTAGCTGGGATTACAGGTATGCACCACTATGCCCAGTTAATTTTGTACTTTTAGTAGAGACAGGGTTTCTCCATTTTAGTCAGGCTGGCCTTGAGCTCCTGACCTCAGGTGATCCACCTGCCTCAGCCTGCCAAAGTGCTGGTATTATAGGCGTGAGCCTCTGCGCCCAGCATTTTTTTTTTTTTTTTTTTTTTTGAGACAGAGTCATGCTCTGACCCAGGCTGGAGTACAGTGGCGCCATCTCAGCTCACTGCAACCTCCGCCTCCTGGGTTCAAGCAAGTCTCCTGCCTCAACCTCCCGAGTAGCTGGGATTAAAGGTGCCCACCGTCATGCCCAGCTAATTTTTGTATTTTTAGTAGACATGGGGTTTTGCCATGTTGGTCATGCTGGTCTCGAACTCCTGACCTCAAGTGATCCACCTGCCTCGGCCTCCCAAAGTGTTGGGATTACAGGCATGAGCCATTGCACCCAGCAAGATTTTTATTTCAGTATTGTTCATTGTAAAAAAAAAAAACTGAAAAAATATATTTATCAGAAGATGAATATGTCACACACTATTAAATATTTTGCTGCAATTACAAAAATTAAGTTAAAAACTTTTCCTGCAGAAGGTTCTCCAAGAGACATTATAAAAAGTAAAAAGCATGTAGCAGAATGATTTATAAAGAATTATCAGAGTTATATTTAAAAATTGTTAAGTAAAATCAAGTATTTCTACCTACACTTTTATATGAATGTACATGAATAGGAAAAGATAAATGTTCCTCACCAAACTGATAACAGTGAGAAAATGGGAGAGGATAGATTAAAAGGGAGTTTTGAAATCTATGTCTTAAATACTTACTAACAAGAAGGCATTCATGAGTTACTGATGTAGTAAGCCAAGAACTAAATAAGAGGCAAAATGAAATAATAAAACAATGAGTAAGTCAATTGTGTAATAGGAGCATTTAATGAAGACCACAACTCAGCTTGTACAGATCAGAGATACGGGAAACTAAATTCTACCTTCCACTGTTCTTAGAAAGAGAAGTTCCTGCAGTGAACATATGGGTGCATGTGTCTTTACAACAGAATGATCTACATTCTTTTGGGTATATACCCAATAATGGGATGGCTGGGTGGAATGGTGTTTCATTCTGACCAGTTCCTACTTCATCAGTTCCACTCTCACTGTTTCACATTGCTTTACTCTATCCCATACCCACCTTAACTTTCCTTGTAGCAGCTTCTCACCACATGACCGCATGTGTGCATGTATGTAAGTATGTACGCATACATTTTCTTTGGTCTTTGAGGAATCACTGTCTTCCACAATGGTTGAACTAATTTACACTCCCACCAACGGTGTATTAGCATTCCCCTTTCTCCACACACTGGGACCTAATGGAGGACAGGAGGTGGGAGGAGGGAGAGGATCAGAAAAAATAACTAATGATCACTAGGCTTAGCACCTGGGTGATGAAACAATCTGTACAACAAACATGAATGATGCAAGTTTACCTATGTAACGAACCTGCACATGTACTTCTGAACTTAAAATAAAAGTTCAAGGAGAGAGAGAGAGAAGTTCCTTGTCTGAACCTGGATTAGGATATAAGAGAAGTAATTTGATCTGGGGAGGATACCCTTTGGGTACTCCATTTCCTTAGCACCTCAATAAATTGGTGGGATTGTCCCTGTGGTTTTTGTTGCCTCCACAGGTATCTATGTGGGGGTGGCAGCAGCGGAGAGGATTTCCAGAGATCTGCTAGCTGGCCACATGGGCAAGCGAACTACAGCCTTTTTCTATCTTGATGGGCCTTCGAATGATCTCCAGCATCTTCAAGAGTCCTTGCAGGAGACTCTGGGCTGGCCATGGAGGATGCCAACCACCAACTGCAGATGTTGAGGGCGGGAAGCAAGAGCACTGTCAGGAGCATTTATGACACCTTTTCCAATATGTTGCAAATGCTGTATCCCAGAGAATACTGAAATCTACCACAGACAGCAGACTCACTAGGGTCTGCAGAAGATTTACAGATTAGTTAAAACTGAAGTCAAAACGCGGAAGACTCAACCAACCATTTTATTTTTCCTTACACTGAAATGACATGGTAATTGACCCTTTTTGGAAATTTCACCTGTAGCTATCTATTCATCTTACTCTCTTGGTCTGTCATCAAAATATTTCATCAGAGTTTCCCACAGGATATTTTTAAATCAGTCTTATCTGAACATCATTGTAAACTAAATTATCCAGCACACCTTGTATAACATTCCAGGTTTTAAAAAGATCCATTTGCAAAGAGCCCTCTTGTACTACCTAGTCCAAACACTAAATTCATTCTTTCTCTTTCCTTGAAAAGCCTCCCTTTAGTCCAGGCTTCTTTTTAAGGTAACTTCCAACAAATAGCCTTGAACCCAGGATTTCCTCCTTTAAACATACATTACTGCTTCGGCAAAATCAGGCCACATCTGTTAAAATTCCTTAATTATCTTGTTTTATTTAGTCCCACATATGTTTGGACTTAATTTGGTTACTCTCCTAAGCTCTTAGAGTCTAGCAGGAATGTATTTTTTATTTATTTATTTATATATATATTTTGAGACAGAGTCTCACTCTTTTGCCAGGCTGACGTGCAGTGGCACGATCTCGGCTCACTGCAACCTCCACCTCCTGGGTTCAAGCGATTCTCCTGCCTCGGCCTCCGGAGCAGCTGGGACTACTACAGGTGCCCGCCACCACACCCAGCTACTTTTTGTATTTTTAGTAGAGATGGGGTTTCTCCATGTTGACCAGGATGGTCTCAATCTCTTGAGCTTGTGATCCACCCACCTTGGCCTCCCAAAGTGTTGAGATTACAAGCATGAGCCACCATGCCCAGCCAGGAATGTATTTTTTAAAGAGAGGTGAGAGACGAATCACATGTAGTTACCAAATAGCATTTAGATATAATTCCAAACAAGTGATCTGCTTGAGAAAAATAGTTTGCTTTTTTTTTTTTTTTTTTTTTTTTTTTTTTTTTTTTTTTTTGAGACGGAGTCTCGCTCTGTCACCCAGGTTGGAGTGCAGTGGCTGGATCTCAGCTCACTGCAAGCTCTGCCTCCCGGAGTAGCTGGGACTACAGGTGCCCGCCACCACACCCAGCTACTTTTTGTATTTTTAGTAGAGATGGGGTTTCTCCATGTTGACCAGGATGGTCTCAATCTCTTGAGCTTGTGATCCACCCACCTTGGCCTCCCAAAGTGTTGAGATTACAGGCATGAGCCACCATGCCCAGCCAGGAATGTATTTTTTTTTTTTTTTTTTTTTTTTGAGACGGAGTCTCGCTCTGTCACCCAGGCTGGAGTGCAGTGGCGCGATCTCGGCTCACTGCAAGCTCCGCCTCCCGGGTTCACGCCATTCTCCTGCCTCAGCCTCCCGAGTAGCTGGGACTACAGGCGCCCACAACCGCGCCCGGCTAATTTTTTTTTTTTGGAATTTTTAGTAGAGAGGGGGTTTCACCGTGGTCTCGATCTCCTGACCTTGTGATCCGCCCGCCTCGGCCTCCCAAAGTGCTGGGATTACAGGCTTGAGCCACCGCGCCCGGTCTGTTTGCTTTTTACTTACTTTAACTTTTTGCTTTTTGAGGAAAATATCAAAAGGTAGTCTTATGAGTAAGTTGAGGGGTAATATCTTTCAAAAGTAAGCAAAGGAAAAGAAGGAGGAAGAAGAGGAAGAAGAAAGAGAATATAACAAAAATCATTCTACTTTTTTTCAGTCTCTGACTGGTGTTCAGACAACAGTTGAACAAAAGGTGGTGTCTCCTTATCAATGACATATCAGGGTGGATATTCTCTGTTGTATCACTGAGTCTATGTACATGGTGCCAAAAAATAAATTACTCAATTAAGCTTGATTTTCTTTTCTCTGTCTCTGTCTGCACCTCTTGCCGAATGATTTTAAACTGCATACCAGACATTGTATTCAATTGTCCAAGATGCTCTGCACTCCTCCTCCAGTTTGCAATATCCATGATGCTTCAGGAAATAATTCCAGCTCCAGGAACGAGAGGAGTATTGATTAATCAAAGCCAAACAAGATAATCACATCAGATTGTTTGGGGAACCTGGAGTGACACCAATCAAGGCTTGGGTTTCTCCTTGCACCAGTTATGGGTCCAGAGCAGACACGCGACAGTTACGGCAAAGGGAGGAATTTTATTTCAGGATTGAGGAGGGGCTCTTTTTTTGTATGCTTAGATCCTACAACTTGGACTAGGGCCTATTGCCAGCCCTGATCAGAAGCTGTTATGATTGGCAGCAAAATAAAGAGGCCATGAGAAGCCATGTCCTTGATGGCATTGTTGAACTGTTGGATTAACCAACCTGAAATTCCATTCCTTATTATTAGACTTCCAGTCTTATGAGCCATAAATTTATTATTTTAGGCCAATCTGAGTGGCATTTTCTATTGCTAATAAAAGCCCCCCTAACTACCTAAAGCCAAAGTAAATGCTTACTTCTAATTATTTGGTGGGGGAAAAAAATGTCCCTTGAGCCAAACAGTCTATTGCCAATTGCCTAAATAATTCAGCGACCTGAGAATATACTTCGAGCATTTGGGTACTGAATCTAGAACACATTGCTGTGCACAGGTTGAATTGGTGGTCTATTTCTTGGCCACAGACTGACTCTAGGTCCTATGATCTGCATGAGCATTACAGGGAAGGCCAGGCACTGCTGAGCTGTCTGCCTGAATGGACCATTCATTGAACATAGTCAATATAGTTGTATATCTCTCATTTCCTTACTTTCACCAACAGTAAAAAAAAAATAGAGATTATTTTCTAGAATGCAAGCGCTTTAGTGAAAGCAGCAAGAATGCCTTTTTGTGGAAGGCGCCCACTCATTCATTACTGCTTCATTCTACCACTGCCACCACTTTTCAAGCTAAAGCCTCTCCTTTTTAGTGTGTGACTATGAAAACAAAGCCTGCGTCTCTGCCCTTGCTTAGTAATTGCATCCTTGGTAAGTCAGCAGTGAACTTGGAGTGTAAGGCATATTTTGTTAGAAAAGATTTATAAGTAAACAGCTAAATTGCAGGGCTTAACCTACTCTTCCCCCAGCTTGTCCCTCCTACCCTGCTTAACTCTAGCTAAACCATTGGAATCCTTGTCCTTCAGAGTGATGGGTTCTGTCCAACCGAGTTAGAAGGACAAGCACCTTACAGTTGATGGCTTAGTCCCATAGATCTCACTCTACCTAGTAAGAGAAGCGAACCCTCCCCCGTGGTGCTCTTCCTTAGGTCAACTCTCATCAGTTTTCCTCTTCACCTCTCTACTCCTCTCTTGTTCTGATTGTCTTTATCTCCATGACTATAGATTCGCTTCTACTCAGTTAATAGTTCTGGGGCACCTGAGTGAAACTTGGGATGTAACAGGCCTCTTGTCCTTTGCTAGGCACTGAGATATTTGAGAGAGACAGGTGCTAATTTCCTCATGGAGATTATAGATTGATTATGAGGACACACACACACACACACACACAAAGCTTAACTATGAAAAATGTCATATGAGCAAGCTTAACAACATCTTACCAAGTTTGATACATGGAGAAGCTTGTGAAGAAATAGTGAGGAAAGGCCTTCCAGAAGAGGAAATGTCTGAGCTATGTCTTAGGAAAAAATAATAATAATTAATAAGTAGAAGAAAGACCATTCCAGGCAGATGGAGCAAAGGTGTGAAGGCAAGATAAAAGAAGGCATATGTGGACTTATCTGTAGGGAGGTGGCATGAGCATTAGGAGGAAGGGGTAGTAATTAGAGATTTGGTAATACAAGTAGGTCATGAGAAGTCTTTTGTGTTCTTCTAAGTGATTTTTGAAGTTATTTTGAAGTTATTTGTAGATCATACAAGACATTATATGATCTAATCAAAATATTTGTTAAGGTTCAACTAGCTGTTGAACTAAATAATCCCCAAATTTTAAGTGGATTAACACAACAAAAACATATTCTTATTCAAGGTACAGTCTAATGAGGGTGTTACTTGTTGGATGGATTTCCTCCAAGAAGGGATTCAAGGACTCAAACACCATAAACCTCGTGAATTCACCATCTTCACTCACAGCTCCTAGAGTTTCTGTAGTCGGGGAGAGAGGCTATATGGAAAGGCATAGCAGTAATTACCCACTTCGGCCCCAAAAGACACAGACACAGACACACACACATGCACACACATAAACATGCAAAACTTCTGTCATACTCCATTGACAAAAACTAATCAGAAACTCAATCTCAATGCCAGGGGGATCCTGGCATATGTGCCCCCGGAGGCAGCACTTCCCTGCAACAACTCAACACTGTGAGAGAGAAATATCAAGCTTTGCTGATCAGGTCTCTGTGTCTGATGTGAACAGGGAAAGAATATGATTAGGTTAACATTTTAGAAAGTCCATTCTGGCTGCAGGAAGGAGGATGCATAGAAGACGAGAAAGAGTAGAGAGAGGAGGACCAGTGAAGAGGCTGTGGCTCCCATATGGGTGGTAAATGACAGAGGTCAGCTACTACCACAGCTCAGTAGTGGTAGGGATGGAAAAGAAGGAAAAGAGAAGGAATCAGGAAGCACTTCGGAGATGACATCACCACAACTTGGTGCCCAAATTCAGGGTGATATATTCATAGTGAGGGACAGAGAAAAGTGTGGTTTGACTTTCTCACTTGGGATATAATCAACTGTTTGGCCCAAGCAGCACATTCCAGGAGTAAAAGAGAAAAAGCTATTTGGAAGTGGAGGAGAAAGGTGGGATTATTAAATCTGTTTTTTCATAATACACAAAACATGAAATTATCTAGTAGAAGTTGTCTTGTACATATATGAAGGAGGCCGTTTGTAAACCTAGGCCTGGAATTCAGAGAAAAAGCCTATATTGAAGACGGGGATATAGATTTTGGAATTTAAGTATAGAATCATATTATATAGAACCCCTGAGAATTGAAACTTGGGATGTGTAACTGAGGACTTGTTCCCCTGAAACCCTCGTTCTTTCTCTGGCCCCCAATATTTTCTTTTCAATCAAACAATCTCTAGTTTATTGTTAAATTATCTTCCCCGAAACTCACATTGTTTTTTCTAACTGCATGATTTGATCAGACTCTTCATGATTTCTTAAGTGTAAAACTGCCGTATGATCATTGTAGAGAGTTTTTAGACTTCCAGTTAAGATGTAAAACTGAGCAAGCTAGGCCGGGCGCGGTGGTTCAAGCCTGTAATCCCAGCACTTTGGGAGGCCGAGGCAGGTGGATCACGAGGACAGGAGATCGAGACCATTCCGGCTAACCTGGTGAAACCCCATCTCTACTAAAAATACAAAAAACTAGCCGGGCGAGGTGGCGGGCGCCTGTAGTCCCAGCTACTTGGGAGGCTGAGGCAGGAGAATGGCGTGAACCCGGGAGGCAGAGCTTTCAGTGAGCTGAGATCCGGCCACTGCACTACAGCCTGGGCAACAGAGCGAGACTCTGTCTCAAAAAAAAAAAAAGACTGAGCAAGCGAGCAAGCTCAGCACTTTCCTCCCTCAACCCCATTATCAGAAACACTTGCATTTGTGAAGACTGTGTTAACTAAAGAATACTTATATTTACACTTTAAATGGGAAATTTTCAGAGTCTAGAATCAAAGAGTGAGTACACTCAATGCCTCAGCCACCAGAGGGACCTGGATTGGATCTATGCTTAGGAGAGGAAATTTTACTTCCCTGTGGAGCAATGGCAAAGTGCATAGCGGAAGCAAAACTGAACTTCCTTATCCCTAGAGGCAGAAGAGATAAATCACCCACTGGCCCAGGATCTGGGCCTAGAAGTGAGCCGCACACCATGCAATTGGTGGAAATAGAGTAACTTGCAAGAAATGAACCCTGAGCTCTGCTATGTATTAGCTGAGATCTAAACTCTCATCAATCACTGTGAAACAGAGTCCAGAATGAAGAAACAACTTAAAAACAGGTGTGAACCTAGCAACCGTCTCAAGACTGAAACAGAAGCAATCTTGCAACACCTCCCTATCCCCAATCCAGAATGTCTTTTTAATCCAGTTTACAGGCTGGAATTCTACTAAAGAGAAGCTCACAGTCAAAAATTACAAAACACGCAAGAAACACTCCATCCTAAAACTTAGTCAGTAGATGAGAAACCAAACCATGATACATTCAAGGAAGCAGAATAAATCTAAGCAAAAATTAAATCAATATCTTAACATTTGTTAAAAGAAAGATAAAATGAAGAAGTGAACTTTCTATTCAAGGACAAGAAATTATCATTTGAAAAATAGTTATTAAAGAAACAAGTAGAAATCTTGCAAGTAAAAATATAGTCAATATAATTAAAAGCTCAATTGAATTTTATCTAATATAATATAATGTCCATGAAGGCAAAGGTGGTTGTTTTTTTCTGCTTTTTTGTTTATTTGGTCTGCTTTACTTATTGTTTGAGGACCTAACACTTAGAACAGTAACTGATACATAATTTGTAATCAATATATGCATTTTTAATGGATAAATAAATTAGTGGGTTAAATGGTAGATTGGCAGAGAAAAATTAGTAAGTTAGAAAATAGAAATAAATAAATCACACAAAAACATACCAAGAGACAAAACATTAAAGAAAGAAAGAAAGTTAAGAGGCCTGGACAAGAGAAAGCAATACTGTATCACAACATTCATCTAATAAGGATTCCAGAATAACAAAATAGAAAGAATGGAACAAAGGCAATATTCAAAGGAATGCTGTCCAGTAAGTTTACAGTATTTAAAAAATATAAAGAACTCCTAAGAATAATAAAAGTTAAACAAGCAAAGAAAGAAATGGGCAGGCCATTAAGAGGCAATTCACTGAAAAAGACCCAAAGAGTACAATTAACATATGAAAAGTTGCTCAGGCCCATTAGGAATCAGGAAACTCAATAGAAAACAACAGTTAAGGCTCAGTGTGCTGGCTAGAGCCTGTAATTCCAGCTACTTTGCAGGCTGAGGTGGGAGGATCACTTGATTCTAGGAGTTCAAGTCCATCCTGGGCAACATAGAAAGACCCCATCTCTAAAAAAAAAAAAAAAAAAAAAGCAGATAAAACAATTGGACACTATAACTTGCCCATCAGATTGGAAAGAATTAAATAATTTAATAACATCAAGTGTGAGAAAAGGGCAGCTTTTATACAGTGTGGGTAAGACTATAATTTGAAGCAATTCATTTTGGCACTCATTAGTCTGGCCAAAGATGTGCACACTGCAACACAACACATTTGTTTCTAGTTGCTACCCTAGAGAAATTCTCACCTGTGTGTCCAAGGTAACAAATGCTAACAACAAAATTCATTGCCACATTGTATGTAATAGTGAAATATGTAAACAGGCCAACTGCCCTGAAGTGACTGAATGAACAATTAAACTGTGGTTTATTTACACCATGATACTATTAAACAGCATGTAAAATAAATTAACCAGACCTGCATGTGTCAACAAGTATGAATTTCCAAGACTCACAATGAGTGCAGAAAAAAAATGCAACTAAGATAGGTATATTATGACACAAAACAGCACTAAACATTCATTGCTTAAGGAGACATGCCCATGTTATAAGTATACAAAAAACATGCATGAGAAATATATGCTTACTTCAAGATGGTGGTTATCCCTAGGGAAGAAAAAGGGGCAATGTGTGTGTTACAGAGAGGAGGTACAGGAAAGTGAGATTTCAGTTCAATTTACACAGAATTTTTAAAAATATACGATGCAAGAATTGAAAAATGTTTACTCAAACTCGGTTATATTGTTGTTTGTGCTTTTTATCTTTAGCATATTTTAAAAGCTTTTAATAACTTTTAAAAGAATGAGAACAAAGTAAAGACATTTTAGGCATGCAAATATTAACAAAATTTACAGCCTAGAGACCCTTCCTGACACACCATAAGTGGATTTATGTATTTTAGTTTAAGAAGCAAAAAGGAAGAAGTGAAGTATAAGAAACAATGGTAAGCACAAAACATTGAAATCATGTTGGAAATTTTAAATAACCATAGATAGTAAAAATTACATAATGATTATTACTATCAATGTTTTGTTATAAAATAAAACAAAAGAGGCCGGGCACGGTGGCTCACGCCTGTAATCCCAGCACTTTGGGAGGCCGAGGCGGGCGGATCACAAGGTCAGGAGATCGAGACCACAGTGAAACCCCGTCTCTACTAAAAATACAAAAAATTAGCCGGGCGCGGTTGTGGGCGCCTGTAGTCCCAGCTACTCGGGAGGCTGAGGCAGGAGAATGGCGGGAACCTGGGAGGCGGAGCTTGCAGTGAGCCGAGATCGCGCCACTGCACTCCAGCCTGGGCTGGGCGACAGAGCGAGACTCCGTCTCAAAAAAAAAAAAAAATAAAAATAAAAATAAAAATAAAATAAAACAAAAGCAAAACACTAGATGAAATTACAAAAAGATGGGAGAATGAAAGTTGGGAAAAAAATGAAGGCATGCTTATTTTTGAATGTGCTTGGGGGAGGAAAGCGATATTAATTGTAGGCCTTCTTAGCAAAACATAAACTTCAGCATATATGTTCCAAATTTTAGCTGATGACTAAAAGCATATAAATACAATATATGATTTCCAAATTGAATAGAAAAAAGAGGAAACTATAAAAAGCTTTATGAATGTAACAGAAGGCAAAGAGTATCAAAAACAAAAGAAAAAGCATGTGAATGGTAACTGTAAAATAATATTTAAGTAATCAAAATAAATGTGAGTAGATTTAATTCACACATAAAAGTCAGAGATTCTCAGATTTGGCAGAGAAAAAAGTGGATATTATGCTATTTGCAATAGACATTAAAAACTATTTAAAGGCCAGGGGAGTGGCTATGCCTGTAATCCAAGCACTTTGGGAGGCCAATGTGGGAGGATCTTTTAAAGCCAAGAGTTTGAGACCAGTCTGGCCAAGATAGTAAGACCCGGCCGGGCGCAGTGGCTCAAGCCTGTAATCCCAGCACTTTGGGAGGCCGAGACGGGCGGATCACGAGGTCAGGAGATCAAGACCATCCTGGCTAACAAGGTGAAACCCCGTCTCTACTAAAAAATACAAAAAACTAGCCGGGCAAGGTGGCGGGCGCCTGTAGTCCCAACTACTCAGGAGGCTGAGGCAGGAGAATGGCGTAAACCCGGGAGGTGGAGCTTGCAGTGAGCTGAGATCCGGCCACTGCACTCCAGCCTGGGCGACAGAGCCAGACTCCGTCTCAAAAAAAAAAAAAAAAAAAAAAAAAGATAGTAAGACCCTATCTCTACCAAAAAAAAGGGCTGCTTAAAAACTATACCTGAAGCTCTAAAAATAAAAGAATGGAAGAATATATCAGGCAAATAAAAATAAATAAATTAAACAAATAAACAACAAAACCCACCACCCCCAACAACAACAACAACAACAAAAAACAGAAAAAAAAGATGCAAGAGAAAAGGAAATTGAAACAGCGATAATAAAATCAAATAAAATAGGAAACAAACTAAAAACACTAAGAATTATGGAAAGGAAAATAACAGTCAAATGCTGATCATAATCACTAATACTATTTATATATATTTTTACAAAATTAGAATTCTATTAAATATTGTTTACTATTTATTTTCATCTATTTTATTTTATTTTGTTTTGTTTTGTTTTGTTTTATTTTATTTTATTTTATTTTATTTTATTTTATTTTATTTTATTTTATGAGATGGAGTCTTGCCATGTTGCACAGGCTGGACTTGAACTCCTTGGCTCAAATGATCCTCCTGCCTCGGCCTCCAAGGAGCTGGAATTAGAAGTGCATGCCACTGCACTCAGCTTTGTTTTAATTTGCTGATAGAGGAACCTTTCATCATTCCCAGACATTCTTCAATACCATGATGTCTAGTATTTTCCATCACATGGATGGCCTATAATTTATTATTTTTATTGTTGGACACAGGGAAGGTCCTCTGTAATTTTTTGGTAGTATAAATAACACTATAATAGACACTCTTTTGCATAAATCCTTATGTAGTTTTCTGCATGGTTTTGCATTTGTCCTTAATAGATAAAGAGTATAAGGAGCTACACATACATGTATACATGGGTGGAAAATTATTTGTTTGGCATCTTCAGATTAACCAGTGTGATGCATTATAGGAAAGAGCTAGACATATTTAGATATGCAACAAATTTGACTTAACAGACGTTCCCCTTTATTGACATGAATGCCCAGAAGGAGCAGGAGAGCATCATGTTAGCCCTTTCTCTTTTTTTTTTTTTGAGACGGAGTCTTGCTCTGTTGCCCAAGCTGGAGTACAGTGGCGCAATCTCGGCTCACTGCAAGCTCTGGTTCCTGGGTTCACACCGTTCTCTTGCCTCAGCCTTCCAAGAAGAAGCTGGGACCACAGGCGCCCGCCACCACGCCCAGCTAATTTTTAGTATGTTTTAGTAGAGACAGGGTTTCACCGTGTTAGCCAGGATGGTCTCGATCTCCTGACCTCGTGATCCACCCGCCTCCGCCTCCCAAAGTGCTGGGATGACAGGCGTGAGCCACCGTGCCCAGCAGCCCTTTCTCTTAACAAGGGATGGTCGCTGTGGTCCAGCTGCTATGCTGAGGTCTTTGCAGACACAGAGATAGAAGACAGAAGCCCTGTCCTCAGGCACCTGTGAGCTTCTCAGAAGACAGCGTGTAACAGACAAACAACAACACAGCGTGACAATTGCTCTAAAGCAGTTGCCAAATCCGTCTGACCATCCCTGAATTTGGTTTTCACTTTTCTAATCAAATCAGGGGTAGAAGTTGCTAAAAATCATGGAAATACCGGTAGTATTGATTCATAAAAATCGAATACTACATATTTGAAGTATTCTTATTATATATTTGTGTTTCTAGAAGCACTCTTTTCACTTATATGCCTCTAGGTTTGCGATAGCTTCTCAAGTAGCCAACCTACATACTTAATCTCTGGCCTTCTGAGTCTAATCTATCAGTTTAATCCTTCAAAAATTTAATCGGGGCCAGGCACGATGGCTCACACCTGTAATCCCACCACTTTGGGAGGCTGAGGGGGGTGGATCACGAGGTCAGGAGTTCAAGACCTGCCTGACCAATATGGTGAAACCCCGTCTCTACTAAAAATAACAAAAATTAGTTGGGTTTGGTGATGGGCACCTGTAGTCTCAGCTACTCAGGAGGCTGAGCAGGAGAATTGCTTGAACCTGGAAGGTGGAGGTTGCAGTAAGCCAAGATCATGCCACTGCACTCCATACTGGGTGACAGACAGATTCCCTCAAAAAAAAAAAAAAATTCAATCTGTCCCTTCCCTTCCTGAGAACAGTGACTGCCCACTGCTGTGTTCCACGGCACATAGGATATTTTGCTAATGAACTACCTTTAGGAAATGCTGAGATGAAACCAGAACATGAAGAAAAGATCTAGACTATTTTACCGTGGTGAAGTTTTACAGCAGTGGCATGCACTGAAAATCAAGGCAGATGATGGGGAAAGCAAGTCATATCAACAATGGCCTCACCATAAAACACCCGGGGCAGCTCTCGCCACATGTTGGAGAAGACATTTGCACACAGTGACAGGAAACGAATTAACTGTAACCTAATACCATCAGTCGCAGTGTTCGACTCATTGAGCAGTGATGAAAATTGGAGAGCAGGTGTTAGGAAATCTCAAGGAAGTAGTAATATTTCAATATTGTTCTATAAACTAAAAGTACATCCATTGTCAACCAGCAAATATTTATGAGCACTCCATTTGGTGCTGGAGAGAGACGGGGGAGAGCGAACAATGATCAGAAGAAGGCTATGGCTTGACCCAAATCCCTGGCAAGGTAGAGAGGTGAGAAACAATAAGGTCAGAATTAAGTGTTAAGTCTTGAGGCATAAATGTATTAGAAAGTTAGGAAAGGGAGAAAATCCTTTGGGCTGGAAGAGTTCAAGATGGCTCCATGGAGAAGAATGGAATAAAATGGGCCTTGAAATGATGGATAAGGTAGGGGCACCTCCTTGAGCACTAAGCCATGGAAGTTGCAGTAAGCCAGGCCGACGTCAGTGCTTGGGGTTTCTTGTGCACCTGTCTGGCAGCAGACGTCATACTGTGGTGCTCTTATTGTCTGTTTACATGTTTGTCTCCTCATGTGCCATGAACCCCTTGAGTCCAGGGCTTCTGCCTCTCCATCTTCATACCCACAAGACCTTGCGCCAAGTCAAGAGGAACGCCAAGAAAGAACAAACCACCAACAGTCATGTGCCTTAAAGGAAATGGAAGGTACAGCTTGGGCAAAACTAGGATATCAAGTTAGTCGAGTAAAGTTAAGTGGTAGAGAATTTTGAAAACCAGCCGAATAACTGAAGATCAAAATATAATTTATATGGAGCCTGAATTTATTAGCTTGCCAGGCAAGGAGAGCTGCATTATTCGGGAGCAAGCTTGGCAACTCTCCCTGAATGTACATGTGAGGGCATGGTGTAGACAAGGTAGGATTCTGAAAAGTCCTCTTTGACTGACGACAGAGGAAATTTTGAAACCTCCCTTGGGACTGATCATTATTGCAACGAGATGTCACTGGGACATCCATTAAACAGGGCCAGTTCACACAGGTCCTGGGGGAATTGTGTGAGACTCAAGCCATCGTAAGGTCATGCTGAACTCGATTCCCTGTACACTAAGCAGAGACTGAGCAGAGAGTTCCTTCAGCACCAACACGCAATAGGGAGGTACTGTAGATTCTTGAGAAGGGGAGAAAATGATGAAGATGGTATTTTAGAAATATGACTAACCTGATATCTCACTACTGCCCAACATGTACCTTTCATTTGTCAGAGAGACATGGCTGGTGTCTAAGTTTGTTTGGGCTGCTATAACAAAATACCATAAACTGGAAGCCTTAGAAATTTATTTCTCACAACTCTGGAGGCTGGGAAGTCCAAGGTGAAGCAGATTTGGTGTCTGGTGAGGGCTCACTTCTTGGTTCAAAGATGGCACCTTCTGGCATGTCTCCACATGGTGGAATGATTCAGCTTGCTCTCTGGGGTCTCTCTTAAAAGAGCACTAATCCCTTCATAAGCACTCCACCTTCATGACCTAATCGGCTCCTCAAGGCCCTATCTCTTAACATCATTACCTCCAGGTTAGGATTTAAACATGAATTTGGGCCAGACATAAGTATTCAGTCCATTGCAACTGGTATGATACTGATGTCAATGTCAGAAATGACTTTGATTTGCTTCACATAATTTCTATCCCTTGAACGTATTGTTGAGCACTAATTATTTATGGATCTAGGGCTACATTTAAAAATGGACCGTATTCACTATATACAGTATTCCAGAAGTCCAGTTTGGAAGCTAGGTCCCCTCCTAGCATCTTTCCATTCCACCTTCCTGTAGAGAGAAAGGGACGCTTGAGGCCTGGCTAATCTAGTAAGGAATCCTTTGGGTTGGGGCAAGTCGAGGGTCAGTGTCTGGGAGAAATGCGTGCAGATGCATCATCTGGGTGAGAAGAACTGAGGCCGGTCTCAGGCTCCAGAGCATGGAGATAAAGGGATGAGCACAAGGAACCATGAAGAGATGCTGGCAGAACCTGGCTAGCACAGGGTCATTCTGGGCCAGCAGTTGCTGGGGCTGGGGTGTCTGTTGCTGCTCCCTGAGCTTCCTGAAGTTCCAAAGGGCTTCAGTTTCATGTAAACAGTAGGGAGCAGGGCCAAATCTTGATTTATTATATATCTTCCTTTAGACTAGACTGAACACTTCTTCAAAGAAAGCTTTTCCACTTATTTCACATCCCCAAACATCTGGCACATTGACTCACAAATGTAGATCCTCAGTACGTGTCAGTTACATTTTACTAAGAAGACATTTTCTCCCAAAGTCGGAAACCAAAGGAGATTTGAGGTCAAGGCACGGTTTGCGCTATCAAAACCCACAGTTAATACCTTCTCCCTTCCCCCCACCCTTGCCTCAAATCCCACAGAAGGGAATTTCACATCCCGAAAAGGAATATTCCTGCCTCCAGATCTATGCCTTGCATTTTCACACAGAGGGTCTGGAAGAGCCCTCCCAAAGCCCAGCCTTCTCTGTGGATGTCTGCTCTCTCAGGGACTACCTCCCCTGCCCCATTACAAATTTAAACCATGCCAGATCACAGATTTAGAAACCCATCTCTGCTGAACTAAGCAAGGGCTTCTCATCAGAGATAAAAGTGGCAGGGTGGTTCTTCCACATATGCCCTGGCTTAGGGCCAGCTCTATTCCAGTGGGCATGGGAACAATCTGGCTGGAGCCAGGGATAGGCCTACCTTCAAGAGCACCCAAAGAACCAGGCCCTGTTACCCGTTCACCTCGCTGCCATACAGCAGCAGAGAAGATGCTTTCCGAATGGAAACTTAAATATTGCACATTCTTATACTTGCCTACTGCCCATGGTTATTCTGGAGCAAATCACTCTTCTATTTTACAGTCTTGATTGAGGTTGAATTTACATACAATGAAAAATGCCCATTTTAAGTGTACAGTTGGGTGTGTTTGGACCAATGTGCCCCTGTGTTACCACCACCATAATCAAGATACTCCCATGATCCAGGGGTTTCCTTGAGCTCCTTGGAGTTCACTCCCACTCTCAGCTCCAGCCTTTTCTAGAACTTTATGCAAATGACATCAGACAGTATGAGCGCTCCTATCTGGCTTTTTCAGCTCGTCCTTTTTTATCTAAGTTCTTGGGCCCTGTTAAAATCCTAAGTAGTTTTCCTGGTGTGGGTATGCCAGAATTTTTATCTGTTGATGTTACTTGGGTTATTTCCAGTTTGAGGTTGTTATTGAATAAAACCGTCATGGACATTCATGTGCAAGTTTTAGTGTGCACATTTTTATGTTTCTTGGATAAATACCTAGAGTGGAATTGTTGTGTCGTATTACTAAGTGTATGTTTCACTGTATAATATACTAATATACACTGTATAATATACTGTCATATACTAGGTGTATGTTTCACTGTTATCCAAAGTGGCTATACCATTTTGCATTCCCTCCAGCCATGTATGAATGTCCCCATGGTTCCACCCACCAACATTTGATATTGGCAGTCTTTTACTTTTCATTTCATTAGCATCTTGGTGGTTGTAAGTTGTATTTCCCTGATGCCAAATAGTGTTGCCGTCTCTTTGGCGTTATGATTGACCATTCATAGCTTCTTTTATGCCTTGTCTGTTTAAATCTTTGAGACAAGCCATTTTTAAAAAGCCATGAGTAGAATGGATAGTCTCAGACTTAAGGGTCAAAGGACCAGGGCTTGGATCTTTACGCTGTACATAGCTCTGCGGCTTCAGGAAGCGATTCATGGACTGTGGGTATCAGTGTCTTACCTCGATCATAAGGAAACGATGACTAGATTATCTTGAATGTTCTCTTTCTACTCCATAGATTATGACAACAATCTCCATTTCTTTATTTACAAGACAGGCGCATCCCCAGGGCTTGAAGAAACACATTTAACAGGTTGTTAAAATACAAAGGGACATTGGAGATCTCATCCTCTCCAGCATATACGCAGGTACGAAAAATTGAACTTGGCCAACATCATACAACTATTTAATGGCTACTAATAGATGCTACTAACCCCAGAGTTCCTGGCTTTTACTACTAGAACAGAATTTGAGAAATCAGCCTATATCCTTTTGCTGACTTCAGAGGAAACTCCCTGGGTATAAGAGCTGGGCAACATAATTTTGTTTTTGTTTTCTCACCAAAACTGAGACATGTTCATTTGTACCCCAGGTATTCATGGGGGTGATAGAGGGAAGGTGATGAGAAGGATCTGGGTCCTGAGACCTGGCGTCTTGACTGGGAGCTGCTCTACCCTGTTGCTGCAGGTGCATTCCCATTAAGACACAAACCCGGCAACCTCAGCCCAGGCAGCCTGTTTACAGAGCTGTGACTGCTATAAACATTGCCAGGCAAATTACATTTCACTCCAGTGTCTAGAATGAATTCTGTAAACTGACAAGTACTTAGGGGCCAGGGTATATTCCCTCGTAATTATGGCACACTGCTCCCATGGGTGTTAATGTTTATAGAAGGCTAGTTAACCTTGCACAGTCTCTGGGATCACGGGGCCATGTGTGCCATTCAGCTGCAGAATTGAAGAACGCAGTTCCATGTTTGCAACGTGTGTACTGATGCAGAGGGGACAATTGTGGCTTGTTCTTGGGGCCAGGGCAAGGTCGCTGGACCTGGCATGCATGGCCTCCAGTGCCTTGATTGCTCGACCAAGGCTTCACTTTCCCTGAACAGCCCCGATTTAATGGACTGTGATTATTGAGCTTACACTGTAACTCTGTGGTGTTACTTGAGCAAATGATGTAGTTATACATTTGTTTGTAACTTTTCAAGACCCCTTAAGAAAGAAGGGTCCATTGTAAACCTTTGAAACAGAACCCAGACATGCTGAGAGCCTTGGCGATTGTTTCAGGTAATATGAAACTGCTTTTCATCATGCAGTCAAGGGACTGCAGAGAAGGGTAAGACATGGTGCTTTTTTCCCAAAAGTTTACAGTCTATCGTTTTTGGATAGACAAGGCAAGCATACGTGAAAAATTCAATAAAGTACAAGAGAGTATGTGCTAAATCTCAGCTGTGAGATATAGAGGTAAGTCCATGAGAAATTCAGAAATATGCACGATAGCTGTGGTCTGGCTAAGCACGGGGAAACTTCAGGAAGGAGATGGGAGTTGAAATGGCCTTTGATGGTTGTTGGGGTTGGGATAGAGTGGATCAGGGCATAGAAATTGTGAAGTGCGTTCAGGTCAGAGAAAAGAGACCAGTCTGGGCGGGGCACATTGGCTCATGCCTGTAATCACAGCACTTTGGGAGGTCAAGGTGGGCGGATCATGAGGTCAAGAGATGGAAACCATCCTGGCCAACATGGTGAAACCCTATCTCTACTAAAAATACAAAAATTAGCCGGGCGTGGTGGCGTGTGCCTGTAATCCCAGCTACTCAGGAGGCTGAGGCAGGAGAATCACTTGAACCCAGGAGGCAGAGGTTGCAGTGAGCTGAGATAACATCACTGCACTCCAGCCTGGAGACAGAGTGAGACTCCATCACAAAAAAAGAGAGAGACCAGTCTAATGGAAATGAACCAGAGCATTGAAGCCAGGGTTGGAAAGCATGGGCCATGCCCCGATTGTGAAAGCCCTTGACAGCCAACAGACACTGGGCGCAGAAGAGAAATGTGTAGGTACCCATGCTTTGTATGTTTGCTCAACGTCCTCCGATTGTCTTCCTAACGCAGAGTAAAGACCAAGGTTCTAACAATGGTTCTGCACGAGCTGCCTCTTGCCCAATCCCCCACTGACCTCAATATCTGCTACTTTCTCCTTCGCTCACTCCAATCCAGCTACCCTGGCTTTCTATTTCCTGGAACACTGGAGGCAACTTCCCATGTGAGCACTTTGGCATTTTCTGCTCCCTCTTTCAGAAATGCTTTTCCTACTAGTATCTACACGACTCTCTATCTCTCTACTCTGTTACTTCAGTACCCTTTTGTCAGTGATCCTTCCCTAATGACTCAATTTAATGTCACAACAGCTCCTCACCTTTGACTTCTATTATCTTTCTCAGCTTCATTGTTTTTCGGAGGCATTTTGCCATCTAACCTCATATATGTATACACAAATGCAATCTATGTATGTATCTGTATAAGCATGTATATGTGTATGTGTTTATACATGCATATACAATTATTTAGTTTTACCATCTCTCCCTTCTGGAATGTAAACTCATGGAGGTATCGAATTTTGTGTACTTTGTTCATTGATGCATCCCCAGCATCTAAAATGGTGCTTAGATACTGAATAAATATTTGCCATTAAAAACTAAAGTTATCTTCATGAACAAATGTGTAAATGATTTTTTTTTTTTTTTTTTTTGAGACAGAGTTTCTCTCTTGTTGCCCAGACTGGAGTACAGTGGCAACATCTCGGCTCACTGCAACCTCTGCCTCCCAGGTTCAAAAGTGATTCTCCTGCCTCAGCTTCCTGAGTAGCTGGGATTACAGGCACCTGCCACCACGCCCGGCTAACTTTTTGTATTTTTAGTAGAGACGGGGTTTTCCCATGTTGGGCAGGCTGGTCTCGAACTCCTGACCTCAGGTGATCTGCCCATCTCGGCCTCCCAAAATACTGGGATTACAGGCGTGAGCCACCGTGTCTGGCCGTAAATGATTTTTTAAGAACTGATATAATATGATAAAAGAGGTGTTCTGAATCCCAGCACTTTGGGAGGCCGAGGCGGGCGGATCACAAGGTCAGGAGATCGAGACCACAGTGAAACCCCGTCTCTACTAAAAATACAAAAAATTAGCCGGGCGCGGTGGCGGGCGCCTGTAGTCCCAGCTACTCAGGAGGCTGAGGCAGGAGAATGGCGGGAACCCGGGAGGCGGAGCTTGCAGTGAGCCGAGATCGCGCCACTGCACTCCAGCCTGGGCAACAGCGTGAGACTCCATCTCAAAAAAAAAAAAAAAAAAAAAAAAAAAAAAAAAAAAAAAAAGAGGTGTTCTGAGTGCACTAACATACATACATACATATGTGCATGAAAGAGAATAGAAGAAGATACTGGATTTCATAGCATAGTCTACTTCTGCAAAACAGGTTAGAGCAGATATTAGGGCTTCTTTGTTTCAAGCAACAGAAATTAAGCCTGACTTAGGCTCATGGTAATTTATTGGAAAGGATCAGGAGCTCACAGAATCAATGAGAGGTCAGAATACCAGGCTGGGAAATAAAGGAAAAGAAAGCAGCCCTGGAAACCAGGTATCGGAGACCATCTGTGCACAGCAGGGACGAAGCGGTCAGGAGGCTGTGCTGAATGCAATGAACACTGATTGTTTTCAATTTCCTTGTTCCCCTACTCAAGAATTAAATTCCACTGAGGGAGTTTTCAACTGGCCTAGCTTGGGTCACATGCCTGTCCTCAGCACTCATTGTAAAGATTTACTGTGTCTCAGCGTTCCAAGCATCCGTTGCTTCTTCCTAATTTTACCACCAGTTTCTTTTTTATCCTCAGTTTTCTCTTGGCTCAGTAGAGTCTGGTAGAATCATAATCAAGAATTTATATCTCCTCTGCTAAGGAGTTGAACTTGCTTTTCCCTTCCATGCTTTAACTCAGGAGGTAGATCTTGGGGAATTAAATAATGACATTTTGTTACAGTGATCTTTCTAGATCTTAACATAATGAAAATAACTTTGAAGTACATGGCACATTGCTGTTTATAAAAATGTCTGTATATTATCTCACGTGACTCACGCAACCTCTCTGTGAGGTAAGTAGGTAGGTGTCGTCCTCATTTTATAAATGAGGGAACTGATGCTTGGAGAGTTTAAGTAATTTATTCAAGGCCATAATGCCAGCACTGTTTTAATATGAAATTTTGTTATAACGATGGCACTTGCTGTGTATCAAGCACTGCTACGCTCGTTCCATGTGTTTATTAAATTAATTCTCACAACAACACTGGTGAAGTGAGTACTAATATTTATTACAGCAGATGAAGAGTAACTTGCCTAAAATGACATCTTTATAAAGTAATAGAGACAGGCTCCTACCCTTGTGTCTCTACCCTTAACCTTATGCTATTCTGTCTTTCATTATATTAAATTAGATGTTGATGGATATTTATGAAATCAACAATATTCATGTTTACCAAAATCCCAGAAAAAACCTGTGGTTCAACTTCAAAGGTTCCAGAGATTCAATGTCGGTTCCATAGTGGTTATTCAATAAACATAAATTGAATACATGAATGAATGAATGAATGAATGAATGAATGAATGAATAAAAGTTATTTTCCTTGCAGACCCTTAGCCTCAAGAGACTCTCTTGGTCTTTCAAACAACATTGCAAATTCTAGGACTTGGAAATATTTCATTATAACTATTATTGGCACATTTGATTTTCTGCTTTCTTGGGCACAAAGGAGGAAGCAGATCCCTTTCACTGTCCCCCTTCATTCTTCTGATTCCTGAGACACAACATGCTTAGGAAAGAAATTAAAGTTATCTTCATCCTTTGATATCCTGCCTCTGATCTTGCTGTGACTTGTTAAATTTGTTAAATAGAGAAAAGTCTTCTGACTTGGAAAATAATCCTAGTAGCATAGCCTTCATCCTATCCCATTGGAAACATTGGAATGCCAACCTTGGTCATCCATACCAGGGAGTTTCCCCATCTGTCGGTGCCCTTTGCACATGAATATTGAAGTGAAGAAGAGGTACATTTTTTGACATAGAATATTCACTGGCTGTCTACACTTGGCACTGTGTTAGACGCTGAGAATGCAGAGATGAGTAAGACATGATCTTTACCTCTTAAGCTTGCTACTATTGCTTCTGTTTTGAAAGGTTCAAGTTGCTCTGTGTATAAACCATACTATTTAGGGGAATAATATTCACAGGAAAGTGCCGACAAAGTGAACTTGATTCAGAATTACCTGATCTGAAACTTGGGAAACCCATCAGGCAGAAACAGTGAATGTGTATCCATTGGAAGACAAGAATCTAGCTGAGTAAGCCGGAAGTGGTGGCTCATGCCTGTAATCCCAGCACTTTGGGAGGCCGAGGCAGGTGGATCATCTGAGATCAGGAGTTCGAGACCAGCCTAGCCAACATGGTAAAATCTTGTCTCTACTAAAAATACAAAAAATAAGCCAGGTGTTGTGGTGGACACCTGTAATCCCAGTTACTTGGGAGGCTGAGGCAGGAGAATCCCTTGAAACCAGGAGGTGGAAGTTGCAGGGAGCTGAGATCCCGCCATTGCACTCCAGCCTGGGCAACAAGAGTGAAACTCTATCTCAAAATGAATGAATAAATAAATAAATAAATAAAATACTACGAAAATTAAAAAAAAAAAAAAAAGAATCTAGCTGAGTAGTGCTCAGGAAAGTGAAAAATTAGAACAAAGTGAAAGACACTAGGCAAAGGCTAATAGTGGTTCTACCCCCTCAAATTCTAGAGTATAATAGATATTTAATGTCATGTAGTCTTATAAAAAGAGCTACACAAAGAACCGGACATGTGCAGGCGCATGTGACTGGTACATAGTAGGTGATCAAATAAATGTTTCAATTATTGCCTTCTTTTAAAGGGCTGCAGATGTACTCGATTATATATGAAAAGACTATCTTAGCTGTTGTATCTTTAAAACGTTATGTTTCAAGTAGCAGTTATATTTCATACTGATACAACTGCTGACAGCTGGATCCAGGAGGAAAGCCAAAATGTGAGGCGGGATAGAACAGCCCTATCCTGTCCTAATCATTCTGAAAAGACTTCCTAAAAAATGGGTATTTCAGCAGCTGCTCTAAGGTCAGGATCAAGTCAGCTTTGCTAAATTCAGATTAAGTACCGAGCATCACTTTAAAAAATGCAAATCCATATCTTTAGTGTGGTTTACAGCTTAGATTATCTCTCCTTTACTCACACTTGAATGTAAATCAGCTTAAGCAGATATTTTCTGTATGCTGATGGAATAGGATAAAGAACTTAGAAAAATAAAGAAAACAATTTAAGGAAGACGGATCCTACCCTAGGAGAGGTCAGAGAACACTAAGATTTTCATGAATTTTTTAGTTTTACTTTCCATGAGTAAAATTACTGACTGTAAATCTAAGTCACTGAGATTTTCATATGCAAATGAAGAGTCTGCAAACGTCTGATAGGTACTCCTGCATTACCAAGTGGTTACAGAAAATGACCATCACCAGAACACAGGATTTTAATCCTCATGTTCAAGGACAGTTTTACTCCAAGTATGGCATTGAACTTATTCTTGGAAAAACAGAAGAATTTATCTTGGAGAAAGAACACCCCAATAAAGATCCCAGATTTTATGAGTAAACCATTCCATTCCCCAGACCCGTAGTTTCACACCTCCGTGGACTCTCTAAACATCAACAAATACTCCAAGGATTTGATGGGAAAATGGTGTTAGGTCTCATGTTGTTTCAGGAATTTCCCAATATGCACTAAATTACCTTTTGGGCCATATGAGGCCAAGTGGTAGGAAATCATTCCATTGGACACAGATGGCAGTCCTAATGTTCCCAACAGCTGTTGCACACACACGAAATCAGATTGGGATTAACACTTACCTTCAGAGTGGTCGCGCCCGGATGGGATGGCTTCTCTGTAATATATACCAAGCTTAGCTTAGGTCTCTGAAACCACATGACCTCATAGGTCTTGGGAACATTTGATCCAGGAAATCTGAACTTACGCAGAAATCATAAAGCATCAGGTACATGTTAAGCAGGAATTTATCTGCTTTTTGTCTGAAGCAGCCTCACACCCATCCAGCTTTTGTCTGACTCTGAGTGAAATATTTATAGGCAAGCTGCTTTCTAAGGCAGAGTTACAGACTATTCAGGTTGGGTGTGAAATGTCTTTGCCCGTTGAACACCTGCTGAAACCTAAATTCCAAGTGCAACCAGAGCCAAGATGACTTGTATCACCGTGAGCTTTAGCACTGATATCAGGATGGTAACCAAAGTAGAATCAAGATCTCCACAGACCCCTTTAGTCTTGCCTTGGGAAAGATAAATACTTCCTTTAGTGAGGTTACCATTTTACAGCTTCTGAAATTCTCTTTGACATTATTTTCAGAACCATGGCTCAATCTTTCACATAGACTTACAACTGCATCCTTGGAGGGTAGATTTGATTTTTTTGAAAGAGCCAAAGGTCATTCAGAGCTAAGCCTGATGATTTAGGAAGGGGATTGAGTTGGGTGATATTAATAAATGTCAAAATGAGGTGTGACTTTTAATTAGTAAGGTGGATTTTATTTTATGGCTTATACATATGGTCTTCGGGTAGTTCCCAAACTTTTCTTTTTAAAAATGCCAATATTGTAGCAATTTAAATGCTTAAATTCTAGAATGTTTGCTTATAAATAATCAGTTTTACTACCTAGTATAACAGTGTATATTTGACCCTGATAAGGGCAAAGTTATAGAAGGATGTCAAGAAGCCCTTTTGGGGGAGGATTAAATAGAAAGAAATAAGCAAGTACCTAAGAATTCCTAATGCCTAACTCTGATGTGCTTCAATTTTCAAAATTATTAGTCAAGAGCCCAAATTTTTTCTTGCTTTTTGGTCTTATCAAGGATCTACTAATCAGCTTTAAATTTGCTTCTATTATTCTCTTTCATATTGTCAAAGTTTATGGTTTATCTGTAAAGGACAAAAGTTTAGTAGCTTGAACTGAGATATTCGTTTCTCTTTCATTTCATTCAAGTTTAAGCAGTCCCAGGTTAATATGCTGACTCCTGAATTTTGGTGTCTTGAGCTCCTTTCATCTTATTGTTCTTTTTTCACACGTGGCTTCCATATTGACTCCAAGATGGTTGCTCCAGTACCAGCCATCACATCTACATATAAACCAATGGAAGACAAATTACTTTTCTTTCAAGGATGCAGTCTGGACATTGTATGTACTGCTTTATCACTTCTGTTCTAATTCTCCTGGCCAGAATTTATCTGCAAGCAAAGCAGGGAAACGTAGTTTAACCCCCAAGCACGTGTCCAACTAAAACTTGTGGATTTGTTATTAAAATGAAAAGGAAAGAGTGGATCTTAGAGAAAACAAGCAGTCTCTGACACATAAAATCTTTGGTAGAATTTTGTTTAATGTGACGTACAGTTTTGGCTGGGCCTTGAGGAATTTGGGGAAGGGAAGATGCCCCCATCATGGGTAAGAAAGCCACCAGAGTCACCAGTTGAGAGATGACAACAAAGAGGTGAGTAGGCATCTAGGTCAGGTGAGAATGAGGGGGACGATCAGGATGGATTTCCGGACTTTCATACTTTCCACAAGAAATCTCAAAACTAGTTACACCGAACCTTATGCTATCTGTTAGAAGGGGCAGTCTACCAGCATTTTGATATCAAAGAAGAAAGCAACCCCAGAAAACTACAGAATGTAGGGACATCTGGGCTTACATTTCTCCCCCTATTACAAAAGAATATTCCCAGTTCTGAAATACCAATCTTTCATTCACCAGGGCAGAAGCCTATTCTGACATGTTTGGGACTTGTTTGTTTGTTACAAATGGTACTGAACAGAGAGGGATCACGGTTAAGGGAAATAATAATTTAAGAGTGTGTGAGATTACTAGGAAATAAGTTGGAGAGATTTTTTAAACTCCCTGTAGTATTTATTTGTCAAATGCTATAGAATTAGCTCTACTCCATAGAGTGAAAAGAATATTTAATAAGTTTAAGATCAAGAAATTCTGCGTCTGGCTTCATCACCACATTGTGGGGATTGGTGCCTCCTACTCGGGAAATACCCCCATAAGGCAAAATTTCTCTCCTCTGGCATTAGCATCTTAATACTTACGAGAATATCCTTCTCATCACTAATATTCACAAAGTCCAATTGTACCCAGAACCCAAGAACACTGAGAATTGTCTTCATTGTGCATATGTTGACAATGAATGCTGTATATGTTGTAGAGTAAACTTACAAGAAGACTATAACATAAAAAATTGAAATCATAAGATATGCTTTGATTATACTCAGCAAAGAAAAAGGAAGTGTCCTAGAAGAATAAGTGAAAGTTGGTTATACAATATGTAAAATCCACTTGCTTACAAATACTGCTGAGAAGTCAACTGTTGTGAAGATTTTCTAGAGCCGTGATTAAAAACCCAATTTTGCCAAAAGCCAAACAGTAGTCAAATGGTGGCAGAGTGTAAAATATAACCTATGATATCCCAAATACTGTTAAGAGAAGAGTAAGAAAAACAGGAAGAGAACAGAAAATTTTAAGTGTTAGAAAAGATGAGGTGCTACCAGTGAATCAGTGGACCAGAAATGCTCAGGAATTCTTAAATGATACAAAGCAGAGTGAATCAGATCCTCATATATAAACAAGTAACAACCAAAAGAGGAAATCAGTGCTCCGAACATGTCCAAAAGGAGCCTTCTGCAGGCAAAGAAGCAGTTCTAAGAGCCTATGAAGTCAGAACTAACTGTCGCAAGAAGCCGAAGAAGAATGTGAGTTGTCCAACAGGGTGCTCGCTTTTGCAGTTACATTTGAGTGATTTTCCTGCCTTCTCTGTATTAATCAGAGAGTAGCAGTGGTAAAAGTGTCAGAGACAGAAAAATAGCAAAGTGCCTCAAAATACAGTAGCCCTAGAAGACACAGGGAACTCCTATTCCCTAAACACAAGCCATCAGTCCCCCTCCTCCCCATCAGTAGAAGTTGTTCACCACAAACAGAAACAGCATTCTTAGAAATATACAACTCAGAGACACCCATGAACATACAACGAGTCATTCCCAAACATTTTCAGAAAAAAAGTACAAGAGAGGCAACAAACTCAACCCATGCAACTATCATCTGATAAAATGGATTTAAGTGAGAAAATGGAAGGCTCAAATATTCAGAAAATTTTGCAATACTCATGTATTTGGAAGAGTCAAGAAGCTACTGCATCCATGCTAATAATCAAATACAGTTCTTGGAAATTAATATTTAGCTCATAAAAATTTGTATAATCACTAAAAATTGGAGAAACAACAAAAGGGATGCAGCTGATGTGAAAAAAATTAATTATATGTGAGATCAAGCAAGTGATTAAAAGATTTAAAAATGAAAAATGAAAGTATTGTTAAAAAATTAAGAAGCATGGAACATAAATCTAGAAGCTCTAGTGTCTAATTTAATTTTAGTCTAAAGAACAAGAAAGAAAAAACTTATTTAAATATTATTGACATTTATTATTTTTACTAATTTAAGAAATAACACAGCAACACTACTGAGATATATGGAGATTCTTTATGATATTCCCTCCTCTTTTTTGCTTTTGAAAATTCTACATTTAAATTAAGAAAAAAGACAACTAAGTCCTTGAGTAAAAATTTTTAAATGCCTATAATTATAGTTATCAGAGTGAAATTTCAGAATGCAGAAGATGAAGGGGAAACATTCCTGCCAAGGAAGAGAATCAAGCAAACACAGATTTCTTATGCCAGATGATTGGGATGTAAAAAGGAGGCATAACAAGACGAGGCAATTTTGGATAGCATAAAAGAAAGCCATGCAACTTTGGGTAAATAAAGTTTTAAAATTCTAAACAAATTACTCATTTCTTGGGAACATGTAATATACAAAAATTGGCTAAAGAAAGTATTTGACTAAATAGATCAATACTATTTATGAAATATAAAAGTTTTCAAAGACATACTGCTAAATAACCCTCCAAATTCAAATCATTTTATTAGCAAGTTTTGCCACATTTTCAAAGAAACAGTAATTCCTATGTTGCATAAATGCTTACTGCATATTTTGAAAAAACGAAGTTCCCCTGACTCATTCTACAAAATTAGAATTGTCCTGACATCAAAATTGAACATCAATAGGGCACACACTGAAAAAGACAATGAATCAAGATAATTTATAAGCACAGATACAAAAATTATAGGGAAATATTAGTATTAAATTCAGCATGTGAATAACAGTACATCATGACTTGTCAGGCTTTGTCCCAAGAAAGAAAGTATTATCCAACTTCAAGAAATATAAAAATAAAATTCATTATCTTAATAGATTAAAAGATAAATACCATCTAATTTTATCATCCACTCAGCAATATTTATTGAATGACTACTATGTTCCAGGCACTGTTTAAGAGATTGGAGGCTGGGCATGGTGGCTCACACCTGTAATCCCAGCACTTTAGGAGGCCGAGGTGGGCGGATCATGAGGTCAAGATTGAGACCACTCTGGCCAATATGGTGAAACCCCATCTCTAATAAAAATACAAAATATTAGCTGGGCATGGTGGTGCATGCCTGTAGTCCCAGCTACTCAGGAGGCTGAGGCAGGAGAATCACTTGAAACCAGGAGGCGAACGTTGCAGTAAGCTGAGACTTCACCACTGTACCACTCCAGCCTGGTAACAGAGCGAGACTCTGTCTCAAAAAAAAAAAAAAAAAAAAAAAAGAGAGAGAGAGAGAGAGATTGGAGATACATCAGTACATCAGGGAACGAAGTACTAAAGATCCTGAATGTCCTATTCTAGCAGACCAAAAAACCTATAGATTAGGTAGATAGATAGAAAACAACCAAGTAAACTGTACAGTATGTTAGAAGGTGATAAAGATCTTGGAGAAAAAACAGAACAGAATAGGAGAGATTGGAATTATCAGGGGGAGAACTTTGCAATTTGAAATAGGATGATTGGTAGAGATCTACCAAAACTGACTCAAGAAAAGATAGAAGATAGGAGTAGACCTACAACAGGTAAAGAGATTGAATCAACAATGTAAAAAACAAAATGCTCATAAAGAAAACTCCAGGTCCAGATGGCTTCACTGGTGAATTCTGCTAAACATTTAAAGAAAAATTAATCAAATTCTCCACAAACATTTCCAAAAAATTGAAGTGGAAAAAACACTTTCCAACTCACTCTAAGAAGTCAGTATTATTCTGAAACCAAAGCCAGACAAAGACATTAGAAGAAAATAAAACTACAGATCAATATCCCTATGAATATAAATACAAAAATTCTCAACAAACCAAATCCAATAATATAAAAAAATAATAATTATACACCATGACCATGTCCCCCTCCTAGGAAAAGGCATGCAAGGTTGGTCTAACATCTAAAAATCAATCAATGTATTGCATCATATCAATACAACAAAAACAAAAACCACATGTTGAAAGATGCAAAACAATCATTTTACAAAATCCAATATCCTTTTATGATAATAATACCTGACACACTAGAGATAGGTAGAAACTTCCTCAACCCGATAAAGGCTATCTATGAAAAAAACAACAACTAGCGTTATACCTCATGGTGAAACACTGGATGCCTTCCCCCTAAAATCAGAACAAGACAAGGAATTCCCCCCTCATCATTTCTATCCAACATTGTACTGGAGGTTCTAGTCAGGGCAGCTATGCAAGAGAATGAAATAAAAGCATCCAAGTTGGAAAAACTTGGAAAAACAGAAGTAAACTTTCTATATGTAGATGACATGTTCTGATAATAGAAAATCCTAAGAAAGCAACTTAAGAACTATTAGACCTAATAACTTCAGAAAGGTTGTAGGATACAAGTTTATTATACAAAAATCAACTGTATTTCTACACACTTGCAATTAACATACCAAAAATGAAATTAAGAAAGCAATTTCATTGAAAAAACATCAAAAAGAACAAAATATTTGGAAATAAATTTAACAAAAGAAGTATAAATTTTCTGCTTTAAAAACTACAAAATATTATTGAAAGAAATTAAAAGATCTATATAAATTTTAAAAAGTGTGTTCATAAATTGTAGACTTAATATTATTAGAATGGCAGTACTCCCCAAAGTGATCTATAGGTTCAATGCAATTCCTTTCAGAATTTCAGCTGATATCTTTGCAGAAATTGACAAGTTCATTTTAATTTTATATGGAAACTCGAAGGATCCAGAGTAGTTAAAACAATCTTGAAAAAGATGGGCAAAGTTGGAGAACTCACAATTCCAATTTTAAAACAAAGCAACCATAATCAAGACAGCATAGGCCAGTATAAGAATGGACATATAAATCAATGGAGTAAAAGAGAAAGTCTGGAAATAAACTCATATCTGTGGTCAATTGAATTTTTTTTTTTTTTTTTTTTGAGATGGAGTCTCACTCTGTTGGCCAGGCTGGAGTGCAGTGGCACGATCTCAGCTCACTGAAACCTCTGCCTCATAGGTTTGTGTTATTTTTCTGCCTCAGTCTTCCGAGTAGCTGGGATTACAGGCACACACTACCACGCCCAGCTAATTTTTGTATTTTTAGTAGAGATGGGGTTTCATCACGTTGGCCAGGCTGGTCTCAAACTCCTCACCTCAAGTGATCAACCTGCCTTGGCCTCCCAAAGTGCTGGGATTACAGGCGTGAGCCACCGCACCTGGCAGTCAATTGATTTTTGACAAGAGCACAAGACCATTCAATGGAGAATGAATATTACCTTCAACAAAAGGTGCCAGAACATGTTACGATGCAAAAAAATAAAGTTGAATATTTTCCTCACCCTATACACAAAAAGTAACAAATAGATCAAAAGCTAAATATAAGAACTAAAACTATAAAACTCACAGAAACAAACTACTTTGGTCTGAATATGTCCCCCAAATTGATGTGTTGGAAATTAAATCCCCAATGCAATAATGTTGGAGATGGGATGCCTAACGGGAGGCATTCAGGTCATGGGGGCTCCACTCTCATGAATGGGTTAATGCTTCTGTAAAAAGGGCTTGCAGGAATGGGTCTGCTCTCTTTCACTCTTTCCCATGGGGACACCATGCTTGTCCTCACGTGTTATTCTTCCTTCTGCCATGTGAAATCGCAGCAAGAAGTTCTTCGCCAGATCAAATGCTGGTACCTTGATCTCAGACCACCCAGCCTCCAGAACTGTGAGACAATGTGTTTCTCTTCTTTATAAATTACTCCACCTGTGGCATTCTGTTACAGCAGCACAAAATGGAATAAGACACAAACATATATAGATAAATCTTTGTGACCTTGAATTTGGCAATGGCCTTTTCAATATGACATCAAATACAAGCAATAAAAAAATGGATAAATCGGACTTCATCAAAATTAAAAATGTCTATGCTTTAAAGGAAACTATCAAGAAAGTAAAAAGACAACCTACAGAATGGGAGATATTTGCAAACCATATAACTAATAAGCAACTTGTGCCTAGAATATAAAAACAACTCTTACAACTCAATAATGGAAAGACAACCCAATTAAAAAATGGACAATAGATTTGACTAGACATTTCTCCAGAGAAGATATACAAATGACCAATCAGCACATGAAAACATGCTCAATATCATTCGTCATTAGAGAATTGCACATTGAAACCATAGGGAAACACCACTTCACATTCACTAGGATGGCTGTAATCAAAAAGTCTGCTAATAACAAATGGTAGTGAGATTTCGGAGAAATTAGAAACTTCATACACTGTTGGTAGGAGTGTATGAAAATGCTGTAGCCATTTTGGCAAACAGCCTGATAGTCTTCAAAATGTTAAACATAACCAAGTAGCTTTGCTCCTACATCCAAGAGAAATGAACACATATGTCTACATGAAAACTTATGTTCATGGCAACATTATTCATAGTAGTCAAAAGGTAGAAACCACTCAAATGTTTGTCCAAGGATGAATGAATACACAAAATATGGTATATTTATACAATGGAATAGTATTCAGTCACAAAAAGTAATGAAGTACTGATGCATGCTACAAGATGGATAAACCTTAAAATACTATGTTAAGCAAAAGAAGCCAGTCACAAAGGACCACATAATATATAATTCCACTATACGAAATGTCCTGAATAGACAAATCAATGGAGAGAGAAAGAAGCAGTTGCCTAGGGAAGGGGGAGAATTAGGGGGTAATAGCTAAGGGATGTGGAGCTTCTTTTTGAGGCAATAAAAATGTTCGGAAATTGATTGTGATGATTGTTGCACAATTCTGTGACTACATAGAAAGCCATTGAATTGTGCATTTTAAATAGGTGAATAGTATGGATGTGAATTAGTTCTCAATAAAGCTGTCACCAAAAACAAAAAATCTTAATGAACTAGGAGAAAATGTCTTAACGTGATAAAAGATAACCATCAGAAAACAATAAATATCAAATTAAGTTCCCATTAAAAGAATAAAATTGGAATGCGAGCTTCCACTGCTTCATGTATAGTCAAGTCAATGCATTGAGAAGAAAAAACAGAGATCTAAAATACTGAAGAAAAAAGGAGAAAACACTCACAATATTTTCCAATGTCAATATTATCTATCTAGCACATTTAAGAGATTCAGCCAAAAGCTGTTAGACCAGCATAAGGGTTCAGTAGAGTAGACTGATCGATCAGCAAGCAAAAAGTTTTCTATACATCACTAACTTTTCAGAAAATGTTTAAGAAAAAACATTCCATTAACAATAACTACAGGAAACATAAAACACCTAAATTAATGGATAAGATATGTATGCATCACCCTACAGAATGGGAGAAAATTTTTGCAATCTGTCCATCTGACAAAGGGCTAATATCCAGAATCTATAAGAAACTTTACCAAATTTACAAACAACCTCATCAAAAAGTGGCCGAAGGAGATCAACAGGCACTTCTCAAAAGAAGACATTTATGCAGCCAACAAACATATGAAAAAAAGCTCATCATCACTGGTCATTAGAGAAATGCAAATCAAAACCACAATGAGATACCATCTCACTCCAGTTACAATGGCGATCATTAAAAAGTCAGGAAACAACAGATGCTGGAGAGGAAGTGGAGAAATAGCAATGCCTTTACACTGTTGGTGGGAGCATGAATTAGTTCAGCCATTGTGGAAGACAGTGTGGAGATTCCTCAAGGATCTAGAACCAGAAATACCATTTGACCCAGCAATCCCATTACTGGGTATATACCCAAAGGATTATAAATCATTCTACTATAAAGACACAAGCATGTATATGTTTATTGCAGTACTATTTCCAATAGCAAAGACTTGGAACCAACCCAAATGCCCATCAATGATAGACTAGATAAAGAAAATGTGGCACATATGCACCATGGAATACTATGCAACCACAAAAAGGATGAGTTCATGTCCTTTGCAGGGACATGGATGAAGCTGGAAACCATCGTCCCCAGCAAACTAACACAGGAACAGAAAACCAAACACCGCATGTTCTCACTCAAAAGTGGGAGTTGAACAGTGAGAACACATGGGCACAGGCAGGGGAATGTCACACACTGGGGTCTGTCAGTGGGTGGGGGGAAAGGAGAGGGAGAGCATTAGGGCAAATACCTAATGCATGCGGAGCTTAAAACCTAGATGATGGGTTCATGGGTACAGCAAACCACCGTGGCACATGTATACCTATGTAACAAACCTGTGCGTTCAGCACATGTATCCCAGAACTTAAAGTAAAATTAAAAAAATAAAATAAAATCTGTATGCATGAAACTATCAAATAGTACCAAAGAACACAAAATAAGAATTAAGTAAGTGGAGAGGTATTTCATTTATTGGACAAATCTTCATATTGTGCCGATTTAAATTCCACCCAAATTAACATACAAACTCAAACAATTCTTATCTAAATCACTGTAGAATTTTATGGAGTATAACAAGCTAATTTTAAGGTTCATGAAGAAGAGACAATGTATAAGAATAGCCAAGAAAAATGTCAATAAAACAGAACAATGAGAGGCAACATGCCTTATCCTATGTGGGCATTGTAGTATGTTGACTTGCTGTTCTGTTTGAATGCTTGTATCTTGTTTGGGTCTTTCAGAAAGAGAATGTGTGGATGCATGCCTTGTAATACATATTGCCACCTTTCTTCTTTCCCACAATATTTGTCAGGAATTATTTGGTACTAATATCAAGACATATGAACGTCTGAGCTGCATTTTAGAGACAACATATTACAAATGATTTGGGGTAGGGAAAAAGTAAACGATAAAAGAGAACCATACTACCTTTATGAACAAGAGACAAGAGCCGGAGGCAAAACGAAGTAGGAGTCTTTTTTTGAGACGGAGTCTCTGCCGCCAGTCTAGAGTGCAGTGGCGTGATCTTGGCTCGCTGCAACCTCCACCTCCCGGGTTCAAGCGATTCTCCTGCCTCAGCCTCCCGAGTAGCTGGGACTACAGCCGCGTGCCACCACGCCCAGCTAATTTTTGTATTTTTAGTAAAGACGGGGTTTCACCATGTTGGCCAGAATGGTTTCAATCTCTTGACCCCGTGATCCGCCCGCCTCGCCCTCCCAAAGTGCTGGGATTACGGGTATGTAACCCCAGCTGAAGTAAGACTCTTTAAGAAAACCAGTGTGTGAATTTTTCTGTGGGTCATTCATTACCTCCACTAAAATCCAAAAGACAAGTCACCTTAGAGTTGGTTGGAATAGCCTATCTTATCACCACCCCACGTGATAGTCAACGTCATCTGTTTCATTGCAGTAAAAAGGTTGAGGTCACACCTTTTTAAAACTAGATGCTTTTGGCCAAAACTCTTATCCCATTTCCCTGACTCAGCAGACGCTGGACACTAAGGGGACTTTTACTAAGGAGGCTAAGCCTTCCATTTTATTTGAAACAGATGCACAAAAGGAACTTATGAGGAAACTAGATTTCATGTTTTATGAAAAAATTACTTTTTGTATACACATTCACAAGGCACTACATATAAATAAATGGTAAATGTAAGCGGTAAATGTTCCCAGGGCATTCTGTTAAGACCCCTGTTATCACACTTGTCTGCAATTATTTTAATTATTTGTTTACATGCCCCAACTTAGTGCTTGTCAAATCACAGACACTCAGTAAATATTTGCTGAAGAGATGAAAAAAAAAAAAAAAAAAAACAGAGAGCGGAAGAAAGAAATTCCCACCGTCTCAAGACCACAGGGCTATATTATCTAATCACTGCGTTTGTAGTGATTTTCAGTCTATGACTTGAAAATGGGTTTCTGTTTCAAATCTTCAGTAGGCAGTCAGGACCCCTCACCCATGGACACTTGGGTACCCTATCCTGGTCACCCTGGCTTGATTGACAAAATCCAGAGGGTTTGTTATCTTCAAAACTTCCTGTTCCTCCAATTGACACAGTGATTCTTCTCTCTCAGAAGCACAAGCGTCTCTGTTCAAGGATCATCACTTAAAGCTCAAAGCTGTCCACACAGTACCTGATGGTGAAATCTCTTTTCTCATGGCCGCCTTTCAGCAACCTCGTCAAAATATGCACCGTAATATTCTGATTCCTCTCAAGCCTAGTTATAGTCTCATTTCCTTAACTGTGCTCCAGATATCCCATTACTGTCAAAATTAACCTCCAGCCCATAGTGATCCTTACTCCAAAATCATAGTCTTTTCTCCCAGGCTTATTTAAACTAATTTTCCCCTGTCTCAGCGGCTTCATGCTCTATACTCTTTAACTGCCAATTGTATCATGGATGCTAATAGGCCTTCTTCAGTTCACATTCTGCGGACAAATTTCTTTAGAACTAAACTTCTGCCTTCCAGTTTAAAATTGCTTCCAGTTTCCCATTAAAATACCTTTTAAAACAGGGGAAACACAGGAAACTCACAGTACTGTAAACTAAAATTGACAAGTAAGAGAATATAAGGGTCTAAGAGGAATTTCTATTGACTAATGAGGCTGGTGGCGAGGTCGGTCTAGAAAATTCTACTCACAGGATACTCCTTCAAAGTATCTCCCCTCTCCAGCTTCCTGGCAACTCAACAGCAAAAATGTTTCTAAGCCACTATTCACCTTAAAAGGATGCAGAATTGATTCTTTATATATTCAACAAAAAAAGACAAATGATAAAAAAGTATTTGTTTAGCAAAATGTTCACCAATTATTGTTATTATTTTACAAATGGCGTATTTACAAATGCAGGTGAACATTGGAGTTGTTATTTTTATTTTTTATCATCATCATCATCATTATTATTATTAGAGACAGAGTCTCGCTCTGTTGCCCAGGCTGGAGTGCAATGGCGCAAATCATGGCTCACTGCAGACTCGAAGTCCTGAGCTCCAGTGATGCTCCTGCATCAGCCTCCTTAGTATATGGGACCACAGGTGTGTGCCACCATGCCCCACCCGTTAATTCTTTAATTACTTGTAGAGACAGGGGTCTCACTATGTTGCCCAATCTGGTCTCCAACTCCAGAGCTCAAGCGATCCATCCACCTCAGCCTCCCAAAGTGCTGGGATTACAGATGTCAGCCACTGCGGCCCAGCCAGGGTTGTTTTTAAATACAGGAGTACTTCTAAGTCTCAGCAACCTTTTGGGTCTTAAGAGCCTTCCATGGGGAAAAAGACTTCCTGGTCCGCCCCAGACACAGAAAGAAAGAGAAAAGGACTAAGTATGAGGAGCAGAAGACTGGACATCGTTTCCCTACTCAAATCCCTTCAGTGGGTCCCGATATACTGAACAGGAATTCCAAAGCCTCTGCTCTGGTGTAACAAGACCACACGTGATTAGACCGTGCTCCTCCCAAGCCTCCCTTTTCTCTGGGACCTCCCTTCCCACTGCTTTCCCTGCTGCTTCTGCCCCAGCCACACTGGCACCCTTCCTGTCCCTCCCACATGAGGCCTTTGCTGCCCCAGGCCCTTTGCACTTACGACCACCTCTGCCACAAACACTTGCCTCCTCAGCCAGCCACATAACTTCATTCTGACCAGTTCCTACTTCATCAGCCCCACTTTCACTACTCTTTCACACTGCTTCACTCTACCCCTTACCCACCTTAACTCTGTCTCTCTCTTTTTTTGTTTTTTGAGGTGGAGTCTCACTCTTGTCACCCAGGCTGGAGTGAAGTGGTGCAATCTTGGCTCACTACAACCTCCACCTCCCGGGTTCAAGTAATTCTCCTGCCTCAGCCTCCTGAGTAGCTGGGATTACAGGCACCCGCCACCATGCCTGGCTAATTTTGTACTTTTAGTAGAGACAGGGTTTTGCCACATTGGCCAGGCTGGCCTCGAACTCCTGACCTCAGATGATCTGCCTGCCTCAGCCTCCCAAAAGGCTGGGATTACAGGTGTGAGCTGTCGTGCCCGGCCCTTAACTCTCTTTACAGCACCTTCTCACCACATGACCTTATGCGTGCATGTATGTAAGTATGTATGCATGCATACATTTTCCGTCTGCTCTTGCTAGATTGTTGTTCAAAGTGAGCAAAGACTACAAATTTTTCACTGCTATATCCCTTTGCCTGGAACCCGGCCTGCCATTCAATAAATATTTGTTAAATTCATAATACATCAGTAATGGGAGAGGGAGAAAGGATTTCATGGAGAACAAAGAAAATGGGGATCCTCCAATGATTGCTTTATCCAAATCACAAACCCATGAAATTGATAACCCTTTGCCAGCACAACCGTTAGTCTATTTCTGCATACACTAGTGAGTAATGTATTTTATAAATATCAAATTGATGTATGTGGAAAATTAGCTGGGTATAACGGGGAACCATACCATAGAATGAGCCAAAAGTATGAACAAGGGCGGAACTCATGGCATTGGAAGAGATGGGAAGAGAAAACCCCACACCATCAATCAGGGATTCAGTTCACAAAGATAGAGAGTAAGAGGATTTTCTGAAAGCAACTTGGGCGGCTCCAAATCACAGATGGCAAACCTACAGGGCCAGGCAAGGGACATAAACCAGTGAAGCAGCCTGAGATGGAGCAGGGAGGGGCAGGACTGTGGAGAACTGGACAGCAGATGCAAAGGAAGCAAGTAGCTGCAAGTCAGCTCCATTCATTGTTAATGCTGGAAAAGAACCAGCTTTGCCAGATCTTCCAATGTTTAAAGAGATAATGAAAATCTGATTTGTGTGTGAAACTATGTAGCAACCAAACTCTTTTTTTCTTTTTTCACTGCAACCTCTGACTCCCGGGTTCAAGAGATTCTCCTGCTTCAGCCTCCCGAGTAGCTGGGATTACAGGCACGCGCCACCATGCCCGGCTAATTTTTTGTATTTTTGGTAGAGACCGGGTTTCACCATGTTGGCCAGGATGGTCTCGATCTCCTGACCTCGTGATCCGCCCACCTCGGCCTCCCAAAGCACTGGGATTACAGGTGTGAGCCACTGTGCCCGGCCGTGGCAACCAACTTCTAAAAATTAAAGCACTCAGCTGGGGCAACCCCGATGAAACGAAATGCACATTCTAGAGTGTGGAATCCATGGGTACCCAGCTTGCAACCTCTGCTCTTTAAGAGTGATTAAGAGGATACACAACCCAGCCTGAGGATTGGCACTTGGGTTTACGTATAATTCAAAGATAGTTTGAGTCAGTTTGCTCAGCTGTTGAACAGGAATAATATCTGCATCATGAAGTTGTGGCAAGACTTCGATGAGATGACTTAGAATACTTAGCACAGGAACATAGTATGATTAATTTTTCTATTAAATGGTACCTTTGCTCAATAATTGTACCCTCCTGCTAAAGTATTGTATGCATACGGACTGTGCATATGTCATAATGCATTTCATTTGTTTTCACAGGCTGAACACCTTCATGTAATAAGCACCAGATTGAGAAGTAGAAATTACTCCAAATCCTCCCAGCGAGGAATATCCCCCCTTCTTCTTCTTTTTCTTCTCCTTCTTCTCCTTCCTCTTCCTCCTCCTCCTCCTCCTCCTCTTCTCCTCCTCCTCCTCCTCCTCCTCCTCCTCCTCCTCCTCCTTCTTCTTCTTCTTCTTCTTCTTCTTCTTCTTCTTCTTCTTCTTCTTCTTCTTCTTCTTCTTCTTCCTCTTCCTCTTCCTCTTCCTCTTCCTCTTCTTCTTTTTGAGATGGAGTTTTGCTCTTGTTGCCCAGACTGGAGTGCAATGGCATGATCCTGGCTCACCACAACCTCCACCTGCCGGTTTCAAGCGATTCTCCTGCCTCAGCCTCCGGAATAGCTGGGATTACAGGCATGCACCACCACGCCCAACTAATTTTGTTTTTTTGGTTTTTTTTTAGTAGAGATGGGGTTTCTCTATGTTGGTCAGGCTGTTCTTGAACTCTCCACCTCAGGTGATCCACCTCCCTTGGCCTCCCAAAGTGCTGGAATTATAGGCGTGAGCCACCATGCCCGGCCTTCCTCCCTTCTTTTTTTTTTTTTTTTTTTTTTTTGAGACTGAGTCTGGCTCTGTCGCCCAGGCTGGAGTGCAGTGGCCGGATCTCAGCTCACTGCAAGCTCCACCTCCCGGGTTTACACCATTCTCCTGCCTCAGCCTCCCGAATAGCTGGGACTACAGGTGCCCGCCACGTCACCCGGCTAGTTTTTTGTATTTTTTTTAGTAGAGACGGGGTTTCAACGTGTTAGCCAGGATGGTCTCGATCTCCTGACCTCGTGATCCGCCCATCTCGGCCTCCCAAAGTGCTGGGATTACAGGCTTGAGCCACCGCGCCCGGCCTCCTCCCTTCTTAAGAACAACTTCTAGCATGACTTCTTTTACCTATGTTAGTTTTGTCTATATTGTATTTTATATAAATGGAATCATGCAGAATAGACATGTTTACACATATACATACAGAGTTTTGTGTCTAGCTTATTTCACTACCATTATATTTGTGAGACTTGTTCACTTTTGTAGATTGCCCAATCTAATTGCTCTATGGTATTCTGCTGTGTGACTATTTCAATTTCTGCATCCATTCCATTATAGATGGACATTGGGTTTTCCACGTTTTGACTATTACAAATAATGATGCTGCAAACGTTCTGGTATAATCTTTTGGTGTGCCTGTGTGTGCATTCCTGTTGGATATATTCCTACGAATCAAACTGCTGAGCCACAGAGTGTTGATGGGGAGGCAAAACTTTACCTCTCCCATCTTAGAGTCTCCAGTTGGGCCTGAGAATGAAATTGACTTAAGACTGATTAACATGTGAAAAGCAGATAGGTTTTTTTTCAGATGTACATAGAAGCCTATAGGAAAATGAAAACCCAAAGGAGTGGCAACACTTAAGTGCTTATCTACTGGGTTGAACAGATGGATAACTGTGGAAAAGTAACTAAAATACAGGAAAAGCCGAAAGAAGATAAGAATCATTTCAATAAGGTCTGTCCCTTACGGATGTCTCAGTGCCGGCTCCTTGCCTCTGGGGATAAGGATGTTTCTTTCCTTCCTCCTGGTAAAGAGAGGGCATCTTTCTTTTCTTTTTTAATAGGATTGTTTGTTTGTTCATTTTTGAGATGGAGTCTCACCCTGTCACCCAGGTTGGAGTGCAGTGGCACAATCTCGGCTCACTGTAACCTTCGCCTCCTGGGTTCAAGCAATTCTCCTGTCTCAGCCTCCCGAGTAGCTGGGATTACGGGCATGCACCACCACACCCAGGTAATTTTTGTATTTTTAGTAGAGACAGAGTTTTGCCATGTTGGCCAGGCTGGTCTCAAACTCCTGACCTCAAGTGATTCACCCGCCTCGGCCTCTCAAAGTGCTGGGATTACAGGCGAGAGCCACCACGCCCGGCTGGAGAGGGCATCTTTCACCTGGGAATTCGATCTCCTGTTTTCAGGAAGAAAAAGGGAGGTCAGAGCGCCCCTCCTGCACCTGCTGGTCTTCAAGTGCCTTTAGATCAGAGTAACCCTTGTGTCAAAGTGGCATCTTTGGAGGTGGCATAGTCTGCCACCCTTCAGTATGCATGTGATTATCTTTAGTTAATACTATGAAACATTGTACAAAGCATTTGTACTCCAACTATCAGTGTTGCTTCTTCACACTCTCACCAACACTTGCTATTGTCAGTCCTTTAATTTTAGCAGTATTGGTGGGGGTGGTGTCATAATGGTCAATTTGCATTTTCCCTTTTCATTAATGAAGTTGAGTCCTTTTTCTCATAATTAGTGGCCACTTGGATATTCCCTTTCACACAGTGTCTGATCAAGTCTTTTGCCCATTTTTCCATTGGATTCTCTGCCCTTTTCTTAATGATTTGTAGAACTTCTTTTTATTTTTCTGGCTAAGAGATTTTCGTGGAGTGGACAGAGAGAGAAGGAGAAAGAGAGAGAGTGGTTGAGAGAATTTCTCCTTCTATCGGCTGCTTTTTCACCGTTTTTATAGTCTCTTTTTAAAAAGTTCTTAATTTTTAAATAGTTCCATTTATCTTTTTTCCTTTAGGATTAGCATTTTTGGTACTCTGGTTAAAAAAAAAAATTTTTTTTCCTACTCCGAGGTCATAAAGGTGTTCTCTTGAGTTGTTACCTAAAAGCTTTATTGTTTTACCTCTTACTTTTAAATCTGGAACTGATTTTGTGTATATGTGAGTTAGAGGTCAAGATTGTCTTCTTTTTCCATATGGTTACCCAATGACCCAGCACCTCATTTTGAAAGACCACTCTCTCCCTACCATTATTTTTTTTTTAATTTTTATACTGCTGACTCATGTTGGATTTGTGGTCAATCAAACAGTACAGGTGCTTTTCATATGGATTGCATTACACCAGCTCTCCTATCCTGCAGTATTACACAAGTATTTTATGTGTTCGTTGGTTGGTTTTACCTAAACATGGGGCTTAATATTTATTCTTGATAAATTTTATCCTATTTTTTCAACCTATTTTTCCATTGGTCAAGAAATTTATAAAATTTTATGTTACATTTCAGTACATTTGCCATATCCAATAGGTTTAATAAGCATGCATTTTCTCTTTTTATGCAAAATATTTAGAATATGGAAGAGGACCAAGCCTCATATATATAGTCCCTGTGTTAAGTCGCTAAGGAATGTCCTATAGGTAAGCAATGATCAACTCATGAATCACAGGGTGACACAGATGATCAGTCAAATATCTGCGTGTCATGCAGCCATGTTTCCTTCTCCACCTGTCTTTCATACCTCTGTGGTCATTCATTTTTAGACCTACTTTAGGTCACCAATATATTAATACTTCCCCCAAATCGGTGCCCAAATTCAAAACAACGCCCAAATAGCAATTCAACAGCACAGTAAAATCTTTCTTACATCCAGAAAGCAAATCTTTCCAATGGCTTAAAAACATGCCAGGTCCCCCAGAAAGAAGAGAACCCAACAAACTCCTAGCCAATCACAATACACAGGATCCCTACCCCTAATCCACCACTCCTAATACATACTGTAATAACATTTGTCAAACACGGGCTCTTCCTCCTCCCCTTCTTGTGGCAGGCCAGTGTTCTTTGGGGGAATTTTATAAGGAAACAGTTACCACCCTCGTCCATGTGCTCAGGGAGAGGTTGACTTCATCTCATTCTTTCCTATTCTCCAAGGGTAGAGTACATGACCTAGACCAGGGCCAGCTGGCAAACTCTTTTGTATAAAGAACCAGGAAGTAAATATTCTAGGCTTTGTGAGCCATACAGTCTCTGACGTAACTATTTAAGTCTGCCATTGTAGCGCAAACTAGCTATAGACTGTATGTCAACAAATGAGCATGGCTGTGTTCCAATAAAACTTTATTTGCAAAAATGGCATAGTTTGCCAACTACAGATCTAGACTAAGCTAGTCAGTACATTTCATACCATTTGACCATGGTGATTGGCTCAAGCCAGTCCAATTAGGGCAAATAAGCCTCCATTCTCAGACTCTGAAACATGGGGGAAGCATGTTTTCTCTCTTCTGGACCAGACAGTGCTGAAAATGGAAGGCTGAAGCTGCAGAGGGATCCAATAAGGTGCCCAGAATGGAGCCTTCACAGAGGAAGTAGGGAAGAAGGGCAGATTTTGATTACATTCTTCAAACTGTAGATCTAGACATACAGAAGCTATTATGTAAAACACACACACAACACAACCTTGGTTTATTTCCCCTCAGTCGGATTTGATTTGTGCTTTCTAGTCCTTGCAACTAAAAGAGACTTATTAGACACACACAGTGATTCTCAATCCAGGTCTCCCACACCCTGTTTAGCAAGAAGGACCCTAGGTGCAATGTAAGTTCCCACGTCTATCCCCATCGAATTGCACCAGCACACTCTATCTTTACTCAGTTGGGTTACTTCTCATCTACTCTAAAAGGTCTGGGTGACCACATTGAAATGAATAAAATCTCATTTATCACCTATACTTTATAAAGGTGTTATGAAAAGTATGTCTATAATTTGAGAAAAACATAATACAATTTATCAAAATGATGATTTCTTTGCAATGCTGATATAAAGTATTATGCAAAAATAGATTTTAGTGACAAGACCTGGGAGAAAGTAAGGTAGCATTTTTCAAAAAGATCTCTCCCTGTAACAAGTGTGGCACACGTTGTTCATGGCCAATCTCTACCCACCAAACTGCCACCTCTACCCTCCTTCTCTGTTGTCACACACCTGGTTTCATTCAGGATGTGGGGAAAGAGTTCTGCTCTTGGGAAAGGGTCCTCCTCTGCCAGGCCTGGGATGCACCAGTCATGGCAATCCCTCTCCCGCTCACCTCCACAGCTTCTCCTGTAGCAGGTATTTATCTCATGAAACACATTTCTGAACAATAAGACATGGAGGGGAAGTCGGGCATATGTGCTTCTGAAAGAACTTTCTATCTAGATTAAGGAGACAAAGCCTTAGCCTCTGCCCCTTCTTTTCTTCTTGTGTTGCCACCCTCTGGACCAATGACTAGTGCAGCTGCAGTCATCTTGTGACCATGAGGAAGAGAAGACAGCAGCCAGAGAAGCTGACCCAGCTCACTACCATCATTGCTATGCTATGTCAACCTTGGGACCACCACCAGCTAGTTTTCAGTGAGATGATTAAACATCTCCACTGATGAAGCCACTGTTCTTGCAGTTGTTCTACTACTTGACACTGAAAGTATTCCTGACACATCAGAAATTTTAAAATATGCTCAACTCATCACTGCACAAGAATAACAGAAATCTGGGGGCCTCAAAATAGATACAGAAAGATTGTTTGGAAATAAGATCATCAGGCACAGACCTTTGAACTCATCCAAAATGGTCACTTGGTGATACCCCACACCTGTCATTCCTACAGTTTGGGGTGCCACGCAGAGACTTTCCGTGTTTCCAACCAGCCAGCCCTGCCATTAAATATGCCAATTAGGCAAGGTCAAAAAATGATCCACACAACAACTTTTTTTGTGTGGGCCAAGGGTTTCAAATTCAAAAGACAACAAATGCTGTCATCCAACATGCATGTAGTAGAAACAAGACATTATAGAACGGTGAGAACTGTGGAGAAAGACAGAGCACAAGTCCTGCCTATTTACGTTCACATTCACTTTTGTTTAAAACACTAAACTGACCAAGGAATTTCATGCAAGTCAGATTCAGCCTACAGGCTTCTGTTCTAGGTCATCACTAACTAAAGTGATTGTGTAATTTATTGTCCGAACCAGAAAACTTTGGAGAGTAAGAAGAGGTGCCAATTATTGTTCTTCTAGGACAACAGAGGTAAACTAAAAGTGTCCCAGCTAAACCGATACACAGCAGTAACAATATTCCCATGCAGAAGGCAAGGGCGGATTTATCTTTAATGGAGCTACTGTTGGAGGCCAAGGTGAAGAGCTCAGCCACCTCTGGCCCCTCTTCATAATCAAGGTCCCCCCTCAGGACCCACAAAACCCAGTTGGAAAACTACTTATGCAGTGCAAGTCATACGGCAGTCATTTAGCTGGCATGGTCTAAGAGACACACCTACTGATATTTCAACTTGGTGCTCCTCTTTCTCTACTAGGTCTCTCTGAGGTCTTTAGAAAGGCATTTCTAGGAAGACAGAGCTGCTTTTCCTGAGCTCTGGTTGTTTTCAGGTCCTTAGATGAACATGGCAGCAATATATTGTGCAAACAAGCAGACTGTGGTCTTGGAGGGTTTGGAAAGTCAGCCACATGCACTGCAGTCCTGGGTCCCAACTTCACAAGGGCTCCTTCTCAAAAGCTGGGACTTTGTTCTGCCACAGACATCAAATGGAGCCCTTGCAGACAAACCTATGCGGGTGCATACCTGATGACAGAGCCCAAGACATCCTCAATCTATTGTGAGATGAGGCTACACATCCCACCTAGAGCGCCACCTCCAGCCCACTGACAGAGTCCAAGACATCCTCAATCTATTGTGAGATGAGGCTACACATCCCACCTAGAGCGCCACCTCCGGCCCATTGACAGAGCCCAAGACATCCTCAATCTATTGTGAGATGAGGCTACACATCCCACCTAGAGCTCCACCCCCAGCCCACTCATGCAGTCCTTCAAGGACTCTGAAACTGGAAAGATCAATCCACTTGGCACTACACCCCAGTTCTTTCTATTTACTTCACCTCTTCTCCAGAACTACTTCAGCTTCTGCAAGGGATGAGAACTGTTTCCCATAAGGGGAAAATAAACATGTGTGCTGAAAACAGACCCAGGGAGGCTGAGCATCTTTAATATCAAACAGAAAAATGAAATCGCTTTAACCCTTGACTTGCACAGTCATCGTAGCTAAACACAATTGCTTCTTTTTGGAATAAAGGAAAAAGCCAAGCTCCTTAGGAGCAGAAATTACATCTTAACTATGCATCATGAAGCACTTATCACTTATCACAGAGGCTGATACACACCGGGTGCTCAATATATTTCTTGGATAATCTAGGAAAAAAACCTTAGAAATAAAAGTTGTAAAGTGTTGAGCGACATATACTTGCTTTTCTTTCTGCTTCCATATAAAGGGATTATAGGTTCTATACCCAATTGACACCACCTTTAGCTTTGACTTTTTAAAATTGACTCGTCAAAACTGCACTCAAACCAAAGCCAATGTCGGCCAGGGAAGGTAGCTGAAAGGTGGAGGGCGTAAGGCTTCCTAGAAATACATCATTCCAAGTTTTCCAACAAAGGGTTCTGTGGCTAACATATTTGCATTTCAATGGAGCAGAAAGCGTCATTCTTCTGTGTTTTCCCAGACTCTCAGGAGCTCCTTCTTGCAGTTTGATTAATCATGTCAAGCTTAATGTCTTTTAAAATATTACCTTGTACTGAGGAGAAGGCGGTGAAAGAGGGCTGGGGTGTGAGGATGGAGGGAAGAGCACAACAATGAACCGCCCCGCAGAAAGGGTCATCGCCGGGTTTCCTGAAGTGGTTCCTCTGACCAGCAAGGGAAAGAGTGTGGCTGCTGGGAAGCTGGCGGGAAACCCAAGCCCATATCTGACATGCAATAAAGTCCTACTTGACCTACTTTCTCTCTCTAAGAAGAGCAGCGAGTGAGAGATTGTTTTTTCATCATTCATCATCAAGGAATTTCCAAATTTATAATAAATTATATCCGGGGGAGAAATGAGGCATGCGGATGCAGTTAATGCTAACATTCAACAAACAGCAAAAGAATTGTACTGTGGCCTGTCTCCTCAACCCTTTATATTCATGTAGGACATTGAGAAGGATCAAACAGACACTGAGACCAGGGGTGGTCCCAAATATCTCTACTGCTAGGCCCATTGTCATCTTTTTCTCTAACTTCGTGTGGCAATAGGCAAGGAGGGATCTCCATCTTCTTGTTTCTAATTGAGGTGAAATTCAGCTAACATCAAATTAACAATTTTAAAGCATACGATTCAGTGGCATTGAGGACATTCACAATGTTGGGCAAACATCACCTCTGTCTAGTTCTAAAACATTTTTATCACCCAAAAGGAAACCCCATACTCATTAAGCAGTCACTCCCCTTCCTCCACACTCCCACCCCACAGCCCCTGGCAACCCTGAACCTACTTTCTGTCTCTCTGGAGATACCCATGGTGGACATTGCATATAAATGGAATCATGCAACCTGTGGCGTTTGTATCTGGTTTCCTTCATTAGCATGATGTTTTCAAGGTTCGTCCCCACTGTAGCATGAAAACGTGCTTCACTCTTTCTTATTTATTTACTTATTTTTATTTTACTTTAAGTTCTGGGATACAGGTGCAGAATGTGCAGGTTTGTTACATAGGTATACATGTGCCATGTTGTCAATTGACAACATCTTCAGCTTTGACTTTTTAAAATTGACTCATGGGGTTTTGCTGCACCTATTAACCCATCATCTAGGTTTTACGCCTCACATGCATTAGGTATTTGTACTAATGCTCTCTGTCCCCTTGCCCCTCACTGCTCAACACGCCCTGGTGTGTGATGTTCCCTTCCCTGTGTCCATTCGTTCTCACTGTTCAACTCCCACTTATGAGTGAGAATGTGCGGTGTTTGGTTTTCTATTTCTGTGTGTGTTTGCTGAGAATGATGGTTTCCAGCTTCATCCACATCCCTGCAAAGGACATGAACTCATCCTCTTTTATGGTTATAGTATTCCATGGTGTATATATGCCACATTTTCATTATCCAGTCTATCATTGACGGGCATTTGGGTTGGCACCAAGTCTTTGCTTTTGTAAATAGTGCTCTAATAAATATGCATGTGCATGTGTCTTTATAGTACAATGATTTATAGTCCTTTGGGTATATACCCAGTAATGGGATTGCTGGATCAAATGGTATTTCTGGTTCTAGATCCTTCAGAATTGCCACACTGTCTTCCACAATGGTTGAACTAATTTACACTCCTACCAACAGTGTAAAAGCATTCCTATTTCTCCACATCCTCTCCAGCATCTGCTGTTTCCTGACTTTTTACTGATCACCATTGTAACTGGCGTGAGATTGTATTTCATTGTGGTTTCAATTTGCATTTCTCTAATGACCAGTGATGAGCTCTTTTACATGTGTTTTTTGGCCACATAAATGTCTTCTTTTGAGAAGTGTCTGTTCATATCCTTCAGCCACTTTTTGATGGGGTTGTTTTTTTCTCGTAAATTTAAGTTCCTTGTAGATTCTGGATATTAGCCCTTTGTAAGATGGATAGATTGCAAAAATTATCTCCCATTCTGTAGGTTGCTGGTTCACTCTGATGATAGTTTCTTTTTTTTTTTTTTTTTTTTTTTTTGAGACGGAGTCTCGCTCTGTCGCCCAGGCTGGAGTGCAGTGGCCGGATCTCAGCTCACTGCAAGCTCCGCCTCCCGGGTTTACTCCATTCTCCTGCCTCAGCCTCCCAAGTAGCTGGGACTACAGGCGCCCGCCACCTCGCCCGGCTAGTTTTTTATGTATTTTTAGTAGAGACGGGGTTTCACCGTGTTTGCCAGGATGGTCTCGATCTCCTGACCTTGTGATCCGCCTGTCTCGGCCTCCCAAAGTGCTGGGATTACAGGCTTGAGCCACCGCGCCCGGCCTGATGGTAGTTTCTTTTGCTGTGCAGAAGCTAGATCCCTTGTGTTGATTTGGCTTTTGTTTCAATTGCTTTCGGTGTTTTAGTCATGAAGTCTTTGCCCATGCCTACATGCTCAATGCTATTGCCGAGGTTTTCTTCTAGAGTTTTTATGGTTTGGGTTTTACATTTAAGTCTTTAATCCATCTTGCTTCACTCTTTCTAATGGCTGAATAATATTCCACTGTATAGAGTGATCCAATTTTGTTTATCCATTCATCTGTTGATGCACATTTGCGTTGTTTCCACTTTTGGCTATTATGAATAGTGCTGCTCTGAGCATTTGAATAAAAGTATTTGTTTGAACACTTGTTTTCAATTTTTTTTTCTTTTTTTTTTTTTTTTTTTTGAGGCAGAGTCTCGCTCTGTCGCCCAAGTTGGAGTGCAGTGGCCGGATCTCAGCTCACTGCAAGCTCTGCCTCCCGGGTTCACGCCATTCTCCTGCCTCAGCCTCCCGAGTAGCTGGGACTACAGGCGCCCGCCACCTCACCCGGCTAGTTTTTGGGGGTTTTTTCGTATTTTTCAGCAGAGACAGGGTTTCACACTGTTAGCCAGGATGGTCTCGATCTCCTGACCTCGTGATCCACCCGTCTCGGCCTCCCAAAGTGCTGGGATTACAGGCTTGAGCCACTGCGCCCGGCCCAGTTTTTTTTTTTTTTTTTCTATAGACCTAAGAGTGGGAATGCTGGGTCATATGGTGATTTTTTGTTTTATTGTTTTAGGAACCCATTGGCAAGGTTTTTTACACATTAACAAGGGTAATTGTCATGAACGCTTGTACTACACAACGCTTATCTTTTATTTTTTGTTTTTTCTTATTTTTTTCCAGACACCAAACCAGATCCAGAATTATGCAACACTTTCTGATAAAGGCAACTGGTGATTCGAAAAAGTAAGAGGCTGCTTTCCTGCCCTCTGAGACCAGCAATGTCACTGGAGAGAAAGGACAAAGAAAAGAAAAAAAGAAAGGGAAATGAGAGAGCAAGGCTGGACATTTTAAGCAACTGTCAAGCAACAGGAAACAATTTCTCTAAAGATCCCCAGGAGAGAAACACCCTAGGCTGGATACCCACTAAAGTGTCTCATCTCTTCTAAAGCTAAGGAAAGTCCAGGGAAACAAGACTGGGGACTTGGACCTTAGAAATATCAGTTTTGCCAGGAGAAATAGCATAAGCAGAGACATAGAGGATAGAGACAGAAAGGTACATGGACCACAAACCACCCCCTCTGGCTGGGAGGATGGTTTGTGTCAAGGATCCTGGTTGGGGGCAGTTAGATCAGATCCAGATTATAGGAGCCCTGGGGGCTGAGCAATAGCATCTATGAAACGAGAAGTCATTGAAGGTGTTTCACCAAAGGCAAGAAGCCAAGGAGGAGGATCCTATAATGGGTGGAATTTCAGAAGAGAATGGAACAAAAGAAGCAAATGAGATAATTATTAAAATATCCCAGGAATGATGTAATGAGAACCTCATGGACAATTACCATGGAAATAGGAGGCAAGAGGTACAAGAAAACAAAGAAAGAGTTTGAATAAAGAATCCACGAGACTTGGTGATGCATCAGGGAATGCAGTCATGTATCAGAGGTCAGAGGTAGAAGAAGAGGAACAACTCCAAGGCCTCAAGCCTCAAATACTGGGATAAGGCAAGACTAGGGGCAACCATGAAGTACTAAGATAATGTGACTATCATAAAAGAAGCAATTTTCAATCAGTCGAGTGACTTAGCCCTCCATCAGGTTATTAAATTATTGACTGTTCTCCCAATGTCATTAAGGACTTGAGCTGGATCTCAGAAAGCAAATGATATCAAGGTAGATCTTCTGAATAAGGTAAGAGCTTTTCTTGTTTGTGTCCTATGAGATCACTGTCTTTAAAGTCTAGGAATCTGGGCACTCACTAAAGTGTCTTATCTCTTCTGAAGCCAAGGAAGCTTCAGGGAAAGCAACTTGGGGAACTTTGACCTTTGAAATACCTGACACCAGCATTCTAACTAAAAATAAACAAACAAAAATGCCTATACACCTGCTAAGAATCCAACGCAGTTCTTAGAGGAACATGTGTTCCTTTCATTCAGAACAAAACAGTGCCCGTTCGGACCTTACTCTAAACTATGATTTTCAACAGTGCTATGTGAGGCCGCAAAAAATGAGAGCCTGCCACAGCATTCATGCCTAAAACAAGCAAGAGGCCTTATAGTAGACTGACACATTTGCCCGCATAAAATTCTAAAGAAGCTCTTCATTGCAGGACACCGTTAATTATATTAGAGCACAGGCACCGAACGGGGAAGAATATTTTCAACATATATAACGAGCAAAATTTAATAACATTCTTATATATCAATAAGAAAAAGAAAGATATCTGCAATAGACTCAATGTCTTTCTCCCCCTACCAAAAAAAATTCATACGTTAAAATCCTAACTCCCAATGTGATGGTTTTAGGACGTGGCGCATTTAGGAAGTAATTACACATGAAGTTAAAGTCCTCATGAATGAGATTAATGCCCTTATAAAAGGGACCCCAGGAAGCTCTCTCGCCCTCTTTCTGCTGTGTGAGGACATAAGGAGAAGTTGGCTATCTGCAACCTGGAATAGGGCCCTCATCAGAAAGCGACCATCCTGGCACCTTGATCTTGGACTACCCAGCCTCCAGAACTGTGAGAAATAGATGTTTGTTGTTTAAACCAACTATGGCTATTTGTCACAGCAGCCCAAAATGACTAAGACTGTACCAAACTTGAAAAAGAAGTGAGTGGCAAATAATACAGCAATCACACTCCTTGGTATTTGCACAAATGAGTTGAAAGGTTATATCTACACAAACAAAGCCTGCTCATGAATGTTTATAGCAGCTTTATTCATAATTGCCAAAACTTGGAAGCAACCAAGATGTCCTTCAGCAGGTGAACGGATAAATAAACTGTGGTACAACCACATACATGGAATATTCAGTGCTGAAAAGAACCAACACAATGGAATATTTAGTGCTAAAAAGAAATGAGCCATCAAGATATGACAAAACGTGGAAGAAACTTGTATGCATATTACTAAGCGAATGAGCCAATCTAAAAAAGTCATATATTGTATGATTTCAATGACATGATATTCAGGAAAAAGGAAAACTATGGCTACAGTAAAAAAAAAAAAAAAAAAAAAAAAAAAAAAAAAAAAAAAAAATCGCTTGTTGCCAGGGGTTGTGGGGAGGGAAGAATGAATAAGTAGGACCCAGATGACATTTTTGCACAATGAGACTGTTCTGTATGATGCTGCGGTGGTGGATACATGTCATTGCACATTTGTCCACACCCGTGGAATATACAACACCACGTGTAAACTGGGATGTAAACGATGGACTCTGAGTGATGATGATGTGCCAATGTAGATTCACGGACTGTAGCAAATGTATCAGTGTGGTGGGGAATGTTGGTAATAGAGGAAGCCCTCTGTGGGTGATGTAACATGGAACTCTGCACTTTTCACTACATTTTCCTGTGTACCTAAAACCATTCTAAAAAATATAGTCTGTTTTTAAATAATAGAAATGAGCTAAAGCTATAAATAGAGAATTCACTGAAGGAAAAATGCAAATGGGCAATGAATATTGAAAAGTGTTTAACCTTATTTGTAACCAAAGACATTCAATAAAATGGTACCATTTTTGTCTATTAAATTGACCATACTTTAAAAAGCGTAAGGATTCTTAATTACAGAGAAACAGACATGTTTATATATAGTCAATGTAAAAGTAAATTGCAATAGCTTTTCAAGATACACTTTGGCAAGATGTTCAGAAGGAATTGAAAAATGTGCATGCACTTTGCCCCCATTCTGCACTGAGAAATGTATGCTAAGGAAATAACCATGAATATTCATCAGACACAGCTGACATCAATAGAAAATAGCAAACAGCCTAAACGTTAAAACACAGAGGATTGTTACTAAAAGCTACAATATACCTAAATGATAGAACACTATGCAGCCATTAAAAATTGTGCTGATGAAAGGCAACAAAAGGTGAAATTGATGAATGAGGTCTAATTAAACTAAAGAGCTTCTGCATAGCAAAAATAAACTATCATCAGAGTGAGTAGGCAACCTATCGAATGGGAGAAAAGTTTTGCAATCTGTCCATCTGGCAAGGGGCTAATATCCAGAATCTACAAGGAACTTAAACAAGTTTACAAGAAAAAAACAAACAACCCCATCAATAAGTGGCCGAAGGGTATGAACAGGCGCTTCTCAAAAGAAGACATTCATGCGATCAACAAACATACGAGAAAAAGCTCATCCTCTCTGGTCATTAGAGAAACGCAAATCAAAACCACAGTGAGATGCCATCTCACTCCAGTTACAATGGCGATCAGTCAAAAGTCAGGAAACAACAGATGCTGGAGAGAATGTGAAGAATTAGGAACGCTTTTACACTGTTAGTGGGAGTGTAAATTAGTTCAACCATTGTGGAAGACAGTGTGGTGATTCTCAAGGTATTCTCTAGAACCAGAAATACCATTTGATCCGCAATCCCATTACTGGGTATATACCCAAAGGACTATAAATCATTCTGCTATAAAGACACATGCACATGTATGTTTACTACAGCACTATTTATAATAGTGAAGACTTGGAACCAACCCAAATGCCCACCAATGATAGACTGAATAAAGAAAATGTTGCACATATACACCACGGAATACTATGCAGCCATAAAAAAGGTTGTGTACATGTCCTTTGCAGGGACGTGAATGAAGCTGTAAACCATCATCCTCGGCAAACTAACACAGGAACAGAAAACCAAACACCACGTGTTCTCACTCATAAGTGGGAGCTGAACAATGAGAACACATGGACACAGAGAGGGGGACATCACACACCAGGGCCTATCGGGGGATGGGGCACTAGGGGAGGGATAGCATTAGGAGAAATACCTAATGTAGATGACGGGTTGACAGGTGCAGTAAACCACCATGGCACGTGTATACGTATGTAACGATCCTGCACGTTGTGCACATGTATCCCAGAACTTAAAGTATAATAAATAAACAAAATTGTGGTGCTGAAGTTTATATATCAACATACTTAGATTCATGTAAAATAGAGTGATACTTTTGTAAAGGAAGTTATAGAAAAGTGTATTGCAATCCCATTTATACTAAAATATAAATATTTATGACATATAAATATACACATTCTTATTGGGTTTATGGAAAGGAAAAATGCGTGGAAGACTATCTACTAAAGTGTAAATAGTAGTTATCTGTAGATGGGGGAGTTGTAAATTCTTTTCAAGAAATAGACTCCATAATAAAAGTAATAATGAAAGCAAACAAAAAAGCAAGCAAAACCCTAATTCTGCGTCTGCAATATATCCACGACAATCATTTTGGGCCTTGCAGGCCAAGTTTGGTCTCATCCCCATGACTGAGCAATGAACTATGTAAGCAGTTCTCAGACTGGAATGTATCCATTATCATGTCTTTTTCAGACAAACTTTCTCCAACTCACCAGTTGCCTCTCCCTCCCTGCCTTCTCCTCTAAACAAATATTGACACTAAGGGAGGGTGGAGCTCCCGTAAAGTTCCATACTAATGAGTTGTGTTATTGTGAGGGCAGCTGCAGGCCAGACTGCAGCCTCCACATCTGCGCTGCTTGGAAACTGCTTCCCAGGAAGTGAGAAAGACTTCACAGTAGCCATAACTCCTCAGGAAAAGAAGAATGAGAACTGCAAATGCAGAGTTTAGCTTTGTGGGTTTGGAAGGTTTATTATAACAGTCCAACTAGTACGCACACCTGGGAATTTGATGTGTTACCAGAGGAGTTTTGAAAATATCTGGAAATAAAGTCAACCTGTGCAAGGCGGGGAGAGGAAACCCCAAAAGCTGCCAGGTGCCAGGAGCTGTGAGTGTCCTATAAAACAGGACAGGCACGCATAAGTGAACACGGAGGGATGGGAAAGAGTCCCGTCATCTTGAATGTGGACCATTTCTGAGATCATGTTGGGATTCTTCACCCAAAGACACTGCCCACAGTCCTAAGGCACCTCTGAGAGGTGGGAGGAATGGGAGGGAAACTCTGACTCCCATGTACAGAGCTAGGGAGAGACTGGAGGCTGGAAGGGGAAGGGAGCTGCCTGCAGACCACCAGATCTCCTAGTTTCAAGCTATTTCCTCCATGGCCTTGTTACTCACATGTGTTTTGTGGCCTAGAGGCGTTGGCACCACCTGGGAGCCAGTGAGAGAAGCAGAATCTTTTCTAAGCCTCACCCCAGATGCTCAGAATCAGAATCTGAGTTTTAATAAAAGCACCAAGTGCACATTCAGGTTCGTGAAGTTCTTCTCTGAGGCAGTGGTGCTCAACCCTTAGTAAACATCAGAATTCCCTGAACTGCATGTCCACACATCACTAAGCCCCACCCCTTAGAGTTCCTGATTCAGGAACTCTGGGGTGGAGTTTCAGACTGCATTTTTAACAAGTTTCCAGGTGCTGTAATCTGAATGTATGTGTACCTCGAAATTCGTAAGTTGAGCTCTTAACCCCCAAGATGGCGGTATTAAGAGGTAGGGTCTTTGGGCGTGATTAGGTCAAAAGGGTTCTGCCCTTCGTGAATGAGATTAATGCCCCTATAGAAAGGGCTTGACTTGATGAAGGCCCTTTGCCCATCCTTTATGTGAGGACACAGGAGGTACCATCTGTGAGGAACAGACACTCACCAGACGCTGAATCTGCTGGTGTCTGGATCTTGAACTCCCCAGCCTCCAGGACTGTGAGCAACAAATCTCTTGTTTGTAAATTACCCAATCTAAGGTATTGTGTTATAGCAGCCCAAACAGACTAAGATGCAGGTGACACTGACTCATCTCATATGATTTGAGAACTGTACCTTCTCTACAGTGTGTTATTAGCAATCCACTCCACCTGAGGAAGGAGAATAGCCTGTCACGCAGGCAGCCCAGGGCTTCTCTGAGGCAGGCCATAGGCCTGTGCCCCTGATAGGTCAGGGCCAGGACACCTGGAATGGAACTCAGGAGCGTCCTCTGATCACCCTGGAGTCCATGCTGAGCCTGCTTTGCAGCAGCCTAGGTCTGCTGTCCTAACCCAGAGTCCAGGGTAGAGTAAAGACCGCACTCTACTGCCAGAATCTCCATTTCCATGATTTGGGCATCACCAGAAAAGTTTCTTAAATTTGAGTGAACCTTTCGACTCTTCGCTTATTGCCTCCTTTGATCCTCTCTGTGCATGTGGGAAGTGAGCAGGTCGTGTATGATTGACCCCCTTCACAAATGAGAAAAACCACCAGCAGAGAAAGTGAAAAGGGCACTCACCTAATTGCTGACAAAGCTAGAATGAAAAACCATTTCTCAACTCTTACTTCATTAATTTTCCCCCGCAATAATTCATTGCCCTTTTGGGTTCTATAGGAGTGTGTATAACTGAAGTGTTTCTGATCATATTCCAGATGGGGCAGGTACATTGCTATTCCAGATGAGCGGGAAAGAACCATTCCACTCATTTTACACAGAAAAAAGAGACACACACACACAAATGTACATACACTCAAAGCCATAGTGCTAAAAACATATTGAACTCAGCATCAATGCTGGAAAGATCAAAGACTTTCAAGGGAGAGACCATCTCCAACAAGAGAAAATCTGTTACTAATTTAACTCTGTATTTTGCCATTCACAAAAGTATAGGCAGTGCCAAAACTTTAAGAGTGCTTTGTTCCAAAAGTCAGTTTTAAGCCAGTTTCTTAAAGTGCTAAATGTCTACAGGGCATGTAGTTCATAGTGGGTGTTTGAATATTAATGCATTTCTTTGAAAATTACAATGATAAACGGTAGGGAGCTTTCCCAGGCTAGTCCGTAAAATTCTGTTTTTGCCACAAGATACCTGAAGTGCCATTTACCTCTCTGGCAGCATCTCTGGAGGAAAATTCTAGTCAAACTTCTAATTCCAAGCATATAACACAGGTATTTCCTATAATTGTCTCACATTGTGTTTTAATTGCTTTGTTACTGATATGGTTTGGATTTGTGTCCCCACCTCAAATCTCACGTTGAGTTGTAATCCCCATTGTTGGAAGAGGGGCCTGGTGGAAGGTGAATCACCGGGGTGATTATGGTTTTACGTCATCTGCCTTGCTGTTCTCATGATAGTGAGTTCTCACGAGATCTGGTTGTTTAAAAGTGTGTAGCACCTCCCCCTTCTCTCTCTTCCTCCTGCTCTAACCATGTAAGACGTGCCTACTTCCTCGTCGCTCCCTATCATGATTGTAAGTTTCCTGAGGCCTCCCCCGCAATGCTTCCTGTACAGCCTGTGGAATCATGAGCCAATTAAGCCTTTTCTTCTTTATAAATTACCCAGTATCAGATATTTACTTATAGCAGTGCAAGAACAGACTAATACAGTTACCCATCTGTTTTTCTCCACCTGAAGGTAAAAAAGTAGAAGGCATTTCTGTCTTATTCATTATCACACCCCTAGTACAATGCCTGATATCAAAGATTAATGAATGAATAAATAAATGCTGCTTCCTGTACCTGGAATGCTCTTCCCCCGACCCACCTGCTTTGACTGACTGATTCCTACACTAAGTCATGAAACTAAGCCTTCCTTATGTCTCCACCTAAGTCCGAAACTCACCCATGTTCTTTCCATGACACCTCGTGCTGTCCTGTCACAGCAATGACCACACTGTATTTTATATGCCTTCTCATTTATCTCAGTTATCTTTTTCCCAAATGACACCCACATGCTTAGAGTTTTAAATTAGCTTCTTTAGTCCTTCATTCTTAACATAGAGTAGATAAAAGACAAATGTTTAAGACTGAAACTATAAAAACAATTACAAACAACATGCAGGAAGAAGACAACTTCATAAAGAAAGTATTAACCTCCTCAGAGAAAGATACTAAAAAAAGTTACTTCTATAAGCTATGTAAGAACAGGGAAACAGAATCCTACATTTAAAGAAAGGAACATTCAAAGAATAAAAGAGAGTTCTTGGGAATTAAAAATGTGATATTAGAAATTATAAACTTTGTTTTTCTTTTTTTGGAGATGGAGTTTTGCTCTTGTTGCCCAGGCTGGAGTGCAATGGTGCGATCTTGGCTCACTGCAGCCTCCTCCTCTTGGGTTCAAGTGATTCTCCTGCCTCGGCCTATGAATACCTGGGATTATAGGGGCCCAACACCACACCCAGCTAATTTTTTGTTGTTGTTGTTGTTTTAGTAGAGACGGGGTTTTGCTATGTTGGCCAGGCTGGTCTAGAACTCCTGGCCTCAGGTGATCTGCCCCTTTTGGCCTCCCAAACTGCTGGGATTATAGGCATGAGCCACTGTGCCCAGTCAGAAATTATAAACTTAATAGAATGGTTGGAAGATAAGGCTGTAGACATGTTTTGAAAAACAGACAAAGAAAGAGAAAACAGAAAAGAAACTAACTCTAGATGAAGCAAAGAATAAGAACTGAGGTGGTCTCAACATTATAACTCCAAGTGCCACCAACAGTAGATAAGATAGCAGCACAAAGCGCATCTGAGACAAGAGGATTCCTACAGAGCAGAGGGAAGGGGATTATTGATGTGAGCTTGGGACTTCTCCACATGCAACTCTGCAACTGGACATCCTCTCTCCTGACTGGAGAGCTTGGGCAGACTTCCTCTGTCCTTCTGGGTTCAAAGGATCACAGCGTGACACAATGCTTCCTCATTAAGAGTCACAAGTGAGGCCGGGCACAGTGGCTCACGCCTGTAATCCCAGCACTTTGGGAGGCCGAGGCGAGCGGATCACCAGGTCTGGAGATCGAGACCATCCTGGCTAACACGGTGAAACCCCGTCTCTACTGAAAATACAAAAAAATTAGCCAGGCGTGGTGGCGGGCACCGGTAGTCCCAGCTACTCGGGAGGCTGAGGCAGGAGAATGGCGTGAACCTGGGAGGCGGAGCTTGCAGTGAGCCAAGATTGCGCCACTGCACTCCAGCCTGGGTGACAGAGCGAGACTCTGTCTCAAAAAAAAAACAAAAAAAACAAAAAAAATAAAGTCACATGCGAGCCGGGCACGGTGGCTCACATCTGTAATCCCAGCACTTTGGGAGGCCAAGGTGGGCAGATCATGAGGTCAGGAGATCGAGACCATCCTGGATAACACAGTGAAACCCCATCTCTACTAAAAATACGAAAAAAAAATTAGCCGGGCGTGGTGGCGGGCAACTGTAGTCCCAGCTACTCAGGAGGCTGAGGTGGGGGAATGGAGTGAACCCAGGAGGCAGAGCTTGCAGTGAGCCGAGATCTTGCCACTGCACTCCAGCCTGGGCAACAGAGCCAGACTCCATCTCAAAAAAAAAAAAAAAAAAAAAGAGTCACATGCATGTTACCTACACAACTTTTATGATACCTGGGACTGCCTATATTAACATTTACTTAGTAATTTTGTTTAAATCAGATTGTCTTTTAATACTTAAATATATTTATCTAAAGGTAATTTTATGATATGGCTGTCAAGAGAAAAACTGTATTATGTTCTGTGGTAGCCAGCCTCCAAAACTGCCCCATTGTGACTTCTACTGTGCCCTCTTTTAGATCACTTACTCTGAGAGAAGCCAGTTGATGCATGGTGAGCAGATTCAAGCAGTCCATGGCGAGGCCCACATGGTGAGGAACAGAGGTCTCCTGCCAAGAGGCATGTGTGTGCATGCCATTTTGGAAGCAAATCCTCCGGCCCCAGGCAAGCCTTCAGATGAAGCAGCCCCCTCTGACATTGTGACTGCAACCTTACTAGAGGCCCTGGGCCAGAAATATTCAGCCAGGACACTCCTGAACTCCTCATCCACAGAAACTGTGTGAGTAACAAGTGTGTAGGGTTGTTTTAGATCACTAAGATTTGGGATATTTTATTATCTAACTGTAAATAACTAATACATTTCCTACAAATAGAAACTGAAAACAAGCAAATGCTGTTAAGTTCTATTTGTGGACTGTTTCCTGATGAAGGTTCTGAGCCTAAGATTTGTTGTCTGTTGGTTAAAGGGAAAGACAGGAGAACATTAGGATTAAAAACTAACTTTAAACACAGATTTGTTCTCCTTAATGCTATCAGGAAGAGAAAAAGAGAATTGGAAATAGATGTCTCTCTATGTGGTTCAGTCATTTAATCCAGTATATGTGTGTGTGTGTGTGTATACACACACATATATAAATGTATATATACACATTTGTGTGTATATACACATATATACATATATGTGTATATTTTATATATACACACATATATAAAGTATATATGTGAGTATATATATATATGTGTGCACACATACACACACACACACACACACACACACATATATATATATATATATTTTTTTTTTTAATGGAATTTTGCTTTTGTTGCCTGGGCTGAAGTGCAGTGGCGCAATCTCGGCTCACTGCAACCTCCACCTCCTGGGTTCAAGTGGTTCTCCTCTCTCAGCCTCCTGAGTAGCTGGGGTTACAGGCACGCACCACCACACCCAGCTAATTTTTTTGTATCTTTAGTAGAGAAGGGTTTCACCATGTTGGCTAGGCTGGTCTCAAACTCCTGATCTCAGGTGACCAACTCGCCTTCGCCTCCCAAAGTGCTGGGATTACAGGCGTGAGCCACCATGCCTGGCTTAATCCAGTATCTTGTGCCATATAAAATGATTCCAGGAACCAGCAATGGCATGTGTCACACAATTGGGAAAGGTAAGGAGGTAGTGGCAGAGTTTCTAGGTCCAGTTTTGACCATCCCTAGTGAGTCCTTTGGCACATAACTTCAGCCCTATAAACCTCAATCTCCTCTTCTGTCAAAATAAAGGTTGAACAAGATGATGCTTGAAGTCCCTTCTAGTTTGCATAATCTACAATTTCCAGTTAGACCCAAGTCCTGAATAACACTACTATTCATCAGAATATCAGAGGACAAATGTGTCAATTCACAGAGAGCAGTTTGCAAAACTTCTCTTTACGCATACATAGCTCAAAATATTTTTAATGTGGTTTCGTGTCAGATTTGTTCATTCACTATTTAAAAAGTAAATTGAGTCACATGCTCTAATTAAACAAATAAACAACATTCCTGATTTCCACATTAAGAGCAGTTCTGATCTTTGCTAAAAATAAAGCCTTTAGCCTGAGTCACATCCAAAGTCATAATAATTAAATACCAAGGAGCAGAAGCTTGGAAAGGGTGAGGTCTGATTTCATTCCAGATGTGCATTTTTCACTAAGTATCAAAGTCACAGAGTTTCTGCGTGAGAGCCAAGGAGGCCCTGTGCCAATCTGAGCATTTTCTTTGACCCACAGAAAGCTAACCCGCCAGACCTGAAATTCCGCGAGAGCTGAGCTAATTTTCTACACTAGCCTAATGTTTTAATGACCACAACTGACTCTAATCTACCTACAAACATATGTGTAATCACAGGGACATTTTAGCCTAGTATTATTTTCATAATACATCCATTTTACTGCATCTCACATCCAAGACGAAGGCAATGAGGTATTTCCTGCAGAGTAGCCTTGTCATCCACCAGCCAAACACCTCCTGCTTGTGTTCATTTCAGAGGTTAGCATGGCCGCAAGGTCATTTCCTCCACTGGCTAGTTTCAGTGCAAAGGGGAGGAAACTTTTCGCCCATGAGGTCCACTGAGAAAAGTATATTTGAGGATTATGTACCAGTTTCCAAACAATTTCAAATTTTGGTTTGACTGTTTTTTCTTTGTTTAGATAAATATGAAAAAGATTCAACTTGGCTTAATTTAAGGTCGGAGCTTATACAACTGAATTTGTTAAATTTAAATAATAAATATTAAGGGAAGGCAAAATAAGGAAAAAAGAGGAAAGAAACAAGAAAGCCAAAGAGAAGAAGCGGGGAGTGAGAACAAGACTAAATGTGAGAAAGAGAAATTATGAACTGATAGAATAATACAGAGGGAAATAAAAGAGGCCAGGTGCAGTGGCTCATGCCTGTAATCCTAGCACTTTAGCAGGTCAAGGAGGGTGCATCCCTTAAGTCCAGGAGTTCAAGGCCAACCTGGGCAACATAGTGAGACCTCACCTCTAGAAAAAATTTTTTAAAAATTAGCTGGGCAAGGTGGTGCACATCTGTGGTGCCAGCTACTTGGGAGACTGAGGCAGGAGGATCATTTGAGCCCAGGAGGTTGAGGCTGCAGTCACATCACTGCACTCCAGCTTGGGCAACAGAGCGAGACCCTGTATCAAAACATAAAAATTTTTAAAACAGTGTTTTAAAGAGTGTAAAAAGAAACAGGAAAAGCAAAGATTTTACTTGTCTTACCTTTACTGATGCTCCCAATCTTCTCTTTAACACAAAATAACTTCCACATAACCACATTTGCATGGATACCAGTGGTGAAATGTCCTAAGAAAGCATTCAATTCTGGCCCCACTTGCTCTTCCCAAAAGAGTCTGCCCAAGAATAATGACTCCTCAATGGCAGGTACAAACTTTATGCTCTCCCTCCCGTTCTCCATGACCTCCTAGGAACCCAACTTTTGTTGAGTTGTTGAAGGAGCCCCAAATGGTTCTTCAGACACTTACACAATTGTCCTGACCAATCTGGAAAGGGGGAAAAAAATGACATACGATGTTAGTAAGCTTGTTGAAGGCCAGACAAAACTTCATCAAGGATTGTGTTTTCCAACCTTGGTAGAGGAGCCACAAACCATTGGTAAAGCTCTTCATGCTCTGTGTAAGGAGGCCAGGGCAAGCAGAAGATCCCAAGCTGCTCATTTGCCTCAAGAAAGTACACAGTCTCCTTCCACCACTCCTCGAGGAAAATTTGGGGTATGGGTATAAAGGAAGCAAGTGATGCATCGAAATGTTAATTTGCTTTCGCTTTCCCTGTATCTTTTCCCCTTTAATTTTTAGTTGGTAACTAACATTTCTTTCCTTGCCGTGGGGATTTTAGAAAGGGGGATCGTCTAGAGTGGCAATTCTTTCTGTCTTTTCTAATGCTCAACTTGTGGAAAAGACTCAGTGTCCAGATAGAGGAAGACAGAAAGGGGAGTGTCTTTGAGGACAGCGAGACAGGAGGAACACGTGTTTGGGTTCTGCCCTGGATAGGACGAGGTATGCAGCTCCTCTAGGGGCCTGGACATGAGTCTATTGAAGAAGTCAGAACTCAGAGGAATTTCAGTATGCTACAGAGAACTCCAGCCATGTCAGAGATTTCTGGGCCTCATAGGACCCAAAGGAAACTTGTGGTTGGAGCAATGTGCATTTCAGTGGCATCAACAACAGTTGATGAATGTAGGGCCTCTCTATAGTCTTGTGCCACTTCAGATCTGGTAGCCAGGGCTATTGTGCACAGCTGTGTGGACTGCGCCTACACAAGAATGCCTGGCCACAGGGGCAAGTAATATCTGAAATCCAGTCTACATTCAGTTTGCCGAGCTATGGTGCAGGTGTGCACCCACCAGGTGGAGGGGGTACCTTTTTCCAACACATACAATGGTGCTATATGGGCTGGCAGTGGCCACACTGGTACTTGTCATCTTAATGTTTTTCCCTTCCCCGGGAGAGTGAGTGGTATAGTTTGAACATACGTCTTCACCAAATCTCATGTTGAATTGTAATCTCCAGTGTTGGAGGTGGGGCCTTGTGGGAGGTGTTTGGATCATGGGGGTGGATCCCTCATGAATGGGTTGGGCCATCCTTTTGGTGATGAGTGAGCTCTCGCTCAGTTCACAGGAGATCTGGTGGTTTAAAGGTGTGTAGTGCCTCCCCCACCTCTCTCTCTCTCTCTCTCTCTCTCTCTCTCTCTCTCTCTCTCTCTCTCCCTGCCCTCCTGCTTTTGGCATGTGAGGTGCCTGTTCCCCCTTCACCTTCTGCCAGGATTGTAAGCTTCCTGAGGTCCCCCTAGAAGCAGGAGCAGATGCCAGCACCATGCTTCCTATAAAGCCTATAGAACTGTGAGCAAATTAAACCTCTTTTCTTTGTAAATTACCCGGTCTCAGATATTTCTTTTTTCTTTTTCTTTCTTTTTTTTTTTTTTTTGAGATGGAGTCTTGCTCTGTCACCAGGCTGGAGTGCAGTGGTGGCTCACTACAACCTCTGCCTCCCAGGTTCAAGCAATTCTCCTGCCTCAGCTTCCCAAATAGGTGGGACTACAGGCCCGCACCACTTTGCCCAGCTAATTTTTTGTATTTTAGTAGAGATGGGGTTTCACCATGTTGGTTGGGCTGGTCTCAAACTCTCAACCTTGGGTTATCTGCTGGCCTCGGACTCCCAAAGTGCTGAGATTACAGGTGTGAGCCACCACGCCTGGCCTCCAGTCTCAGATATTTCTTTATAGCAATGCATCTTTAATGACAATGAATGAATTGCACACCAGTACGTAGACAAAAATCCATACTATCTGTAGTAAAACACTTAAAGCAGTGGTCAGCCCTTCTTACAATCAAAACATGGAATGGTGAATGCCCTCATGGGAGCCTCTCTGCAACTCAGAAGCACATCTTACAAAGGTAGTACCCCTGACGAACATACAACAGGAAGGGATACAGACATCATTAGTTCTCACTCCTAGAGAAGGATGCAATGGAGACTTAGTAGATGTGAGTCCACTTGGGTAAGTTGGAGGCCATCAGATCCACCACGGAGACTCCCCAGCTGGGATAAAGGTGGAAGGGCATCTCCCGTAAAAGCTGTTCTTTGTCAGGGAGACGCCACTCTCCATTGTCCTGAGGCACACATGGGCCACTGTTCATCCAGTGATCCCATAACGGATGTCGTCCTGCTTTAACAGCAACAAGACCTCTGGTCCTTGACCCACGCAAATCTCAATTAGCCAAAATTATTCAGCTGTGTCCAAGCTCTGTCTTCCTTCAAACACCTAATTGTGTGCAAGCCACATTCCTTTGAGCCAGGACTCCCACCTCCACGATCTGACCCTCCCATCCCCCAGCCTCTCCCCAAGGATATCTCAGTTTTGTTTCTTCTCTTAATGAACTGTGCCAATCATTAAGGAAATTCCGCTGAAATGTTATTTCTCTTGGCGATCCTTCACTCATTAGCCAGTGAGCCAAGCAAATGCCCCCATTTATAGCTGCTTCCAACTCCCAAGTCCAGCCAGGCACTTCAAGATCCCATCAGCCTTTCCAACCACCCTGCTGAGAAAACACAGCCAGGCAAATGCTTAAGAAACATAAAGAGATGTTAATATTGTACCAAATAACAGTGAGCAAACCTGTAAGCCAATCATTATACATCCGTTTCCTCACTCTGGGTCTCTTTTCCCTAACCTCTGTGGAATAAGTCATTAGAGAGAGCGCCACATAATCTAGAGATTCATTTGAATTCCTCAGTGGTGAACTCTTCAAAATATACACACACTGTTTTTGTTGATGCAATTAAATATCTTTTTCTAATTGTGTCTGAGTTTTGGCAGGAGGTTGGGCATGATATAAAACCAAAGTGGGATCTTATTGCTGCAATTCACTTGTCCTAATAAGATATCATCCTTGAAGTTGCATGCAGTGACCCCATGGATAACATCAAGGCAAAGATCCAGGATGTTACATGCATCCCCCCACAGGAAGCAGAAGCTAGATACACCCCCACTGCTCCACCATCCAGAAATAATTTACTCTGAACTGATCCAGGCTAAATCATGTCCAAATTCTCACAATTCATCCCAGGTTTTTGAGGGGGGATAATTGCATTTAAAAATCCTAATAACCTTCACTATAAACAAATCAAACTATGTTACTAAGAACAAGCTAGTTTTTCCTTTTGTTCCTTACCCACTTCTCCTGCTTCTTATAAAACCACATCAGACAAATGAAATCCCCACTGAATAAGCAAAAGTGGAATTACATTAGGCAAATGAAAACAGCCAATGCTAATTCTGAAAATTCACATTAGGTCACTTTGGCTTCATGTGCTGTCCCTTTATGTAAAGCAAACAGACTCCTTCTTTTGTTTTCTTTATTCTCTGATTCAATGCTGCTAGTTTACTGTGTTCAAAGAAACCAAGAGGTAATCCACCTAAGTTTTGAATGTTAGGATTTAAACTACTGTAACAAAGAGAGTCAACCGGTTCCTTCTATCCATTTATCCAGTTGATTCCCTACTGGGAATGGTCTAGAGCAAGACCAACAGGAAAAGCAGGAAGCAACGTGGCAGATGAGACAGGTGCTATGGATGCTGCAGACTGTTCTACAAATGGTGCCTGGTCCTAAGGTGCCCAGGGTGTAGGGAACAGTCCATCGTTCATTCCCAGGGCAACATGTTACTGTGGTAGGTCCTTAGGGAGCCCCTCTGCTCTTAGACTAGCCCTTAGCAAGACGTATTTCAGGAAATGCTGCACCTCAGAGAAACCAACCTAAGTCAGCCAAAGCCTGCAGGAGAACAGAGGATGAGAAGAAAACAGGTACAAGGGTTAGGGCTGGGGCCGGGCCTGGTGGCTCACGCCTGTAATCCCAGCACTTTGGGAGGCCAAGGCAGTCAGATCACCTGAGGTCAGGAGTTCGAGATCAGCCTGGCCAACATGGTGAACCCCATCTCTACTAAAAATACAAAAATGAGCCAACCGTGGTGGCAGGCGCCTGTAGCCCCAGCTACTTGGGAGGCTGAGGCAGGAGAATCGCTAGAACTCGGGAGGCAGAGGTTGCCGTGAGCCGAGATCGCGCCACTGCACTCCAGCCTGGGGCGACAGAGTGAGACTTCATCTCAAAAAAAAAAAAAAAAAAGAGTTAGGGCTGGAAGGTGCCTCTAAGTGAAATGCCTTTCCTGCTTTCCTGCTTTGGCTTTTCCAAGTATTCAAACCTCCTTCCAGAACTATGTGGGCCAGTAGCCTCTGCATCATTCAGGAGTTTGCTAGAAATGCAGAGTCTCAGGCCCCAACTCAGGCCTATAAATCTGAATGTGCATTTTTCTAATGTGATTCTTCTGCATCTTAAAGATTAAGAAACATTTGGTTAGAACATAGCTGAATAAAAACAAACACTTGCCCTGGGCCTGCAGGGAAATAAAACATACAGAAAGAAATGATGGACAAAATATGCCAGTATAGCGCATATTTTAAAAGACAGGGGAGAGAGAAGAGAGCCAGATCTACCCAGTGGGACATCGGTTGCCTTTTCAAATCTGATGCTTCCCTTTGTGTCCCAACTTGCAGATCCGGCATACACCCACCCAAATTCAAACACCTCTCACTTATCATCCCTCATCAGGATCTACGGAAACCTTCAGGCTGGCCCCCAGCCAATAGTCACTTCCCTCCCTAACGTCTCTAACAAGCCACCTGCAGATCAGTCTTCTCAACGCATTTCTGATTTTCATCACCTCACAGTTCTGTTCACAGGTCTACAGTGGCTGCCTGTTAAACATGGCAGATTGAACTCACATGTGTATCTACCCTCTCTCTGAAAATCTCATTTAATGGAAGGAAAGAAATTTAAAAAAGAAAAAAAGAAAGAAGAAGAAGAAGCATAAGCCTACAAGAACAAAATAAACAGGGAAGCACACTTCGGTGTAAAAAAAATGATCCTGTAAGTTTTGGAAGACAGAAAAGAAAGGGAGGGCAATTGACTTAACAGGTCAGTGGGAACTTCATTCCGTTGTCTTCAGAGGAGGATGCCAATTCAAAAAGGGCTGATTCAGCTCACGCCTGTAATCCCAGCACTTTGGGAGGCCAAGGCCGGAGGATCACAAGGTCAGGAGATCGAGACCATCCTGGCTAACACGGTAAAACCCAGTCTCTACTAAAAGCACAAAAAAATTAGCCGGGCGTGGTGGCGGGAGCCTGTAGCCCCAGTTACTCAGGAGGCTGAGCCAGTAGAATGGTGTGAGCCCGGGAGGTGGAGCTTGCAGTGAGCTGAGATCGTGCCACTGAAAGAAAGAAAGAAAGAAAGAAAGAAAGAAAGAAAGAAAGAAAGAAAGAAAGAAAGAAAGAAAGAAAGAAAGAAAGAAAGGAGGGAGGGAGGGGGGAGGGAGGGAGCAGGAGGGAGGGAGGAAGGAAGAAAGGAAGGAAGGAAGGAGGGAGGGAGGGAGGGAAGGAAGGAAGGAAGGAAGGAAGGAAGGAAGAAAAGAAAGAAAAGAAAGAAAGAGAGAGAGAGAGAAAGAAAGAAAGAAAGAAAGAAAGAAAGAAAGAAAGAAAGAAAGAAAGAAAGAAAGAAAGAAAGAAAGAAAGAAAGAAAGAAAGAAAGAAAGGAAGGAAGGAAGGAAGGAAGGAGGGAGGGAGGAAGGGGGAGGGAAGGAAGGAAGAAAGGAAGGAAGGAAGGAAGGAAGGAAGGAAGGAAGGAAGGAAGGAAGGAGGGAAGGAACTAAGGCTGAGGAGGATTCAATGACTTGCTTAAGGTCCTACGGCCAGTAAAGAACAGCACAGAGACTAAAAACAAGAGGTCCGGGTGCAAATCCTGGCGCCCTTTTGTGCTCCCCTAAAGACAGATGAGTGTAGCCTGTATGCAGAGAACCATGAGGCAACAATGATGGGAAACTCAGCCCCAGGATTCTGTTCAGTTTTGCAATCAATTGAAAAAAAAAATGCTCCTTCCTGCTTGGCTGGGGCAGCTTCCTCTCATGACAAGGGATATTGGAGGGAACAACACTGTATAGAGGGCACCTGCGCAATTGTCTCTGGAGAACACTTAAAGGTCAAAAGACACCTGCCCAACTGGCATAGCACAAGTTCGAACTTCTCTAAAAATATCAGGCTGGACACAGTCACCCCATGCCATATGGAGCTCATTATCCTAGGAGCCTATACAAGTCGAATATTAATAGGTTAAAGAAGGCTTTGAATAATGATTTGGTCAATTGATCCAAATTGGATTATTAAGAAGGGAGCTGGGCTATTAGCGTTCCCCCTTGTGTTTGCAGAGAATGCTAAGACAGAGATGTATTCAGAGGGCTTGATATGAGCAGATCCAGAGCGGAGATTTTTGTGCTCTTGTGCGGACAATTTCTGTGGTTTTGATAAACTGTCCCCTAGAGAACTATTGAAAACTCCTTGGCATTGTGACAGGGCTAATGTCAATGACAGAATCCAAATCATAGGCTTTATTTTCTTCCACGTCTAATTTTGAGTCTTACAGACTTTGGAATTGATTCATTTCTGACTATCTAGTTAAAAAAAAAAAAAAAAACACGAAAATATCGGTTTAATATCTCATGTTTTCCAGTGAGCTGTGCTAACCCCTATAGTCTTATGGTCTGGATCCTATTTAAGGTCTTTTTCACCTTCAACAAGGACAGTTTTGGGGTTTTTGTGGGGGTTTTTTGGTGATGATCTATTTATAAATTTCCTTGCACCAGGGAGACCCTTCCACATTGATTTTTTTGGGGGAGGAGGGGATCAAAGGACAATGAGGAAGAAAAAAGTGAAGAAAAGGCTTTATAAAGTTTATAGGAACCAAGCAAATAAAAAAGGTAAGAGAACATGTAAGACACAACGTGAGGTAAATAAAAATGGTGGAGGTTCCATGAAGAGCCTCACTCACCATGTACTACTTCAGCAAATAAATGGGAACAGAAGATTTAAAAATTCCAGATAAGAAGGAAGTGGAACAGGGAGCTAGAAGAACAGAATGAAGGAGGGAAAGAATAAGAACCTTGAAAAAGAAAAGGATGAACCTGAAGTTAAAGATGAATCATTCAAGGAAGCAACACTGAGACCTGAAAAACAAGACTCCAAATGTAACTGAAGAGGCTGTGAGAAGATTAAGGGAAGGCGAGCTGTAGAAGTGGCGATTTATCCAAGAGGTCCCCAGGAGCTCTTCCCCAGATAAGAAAGTACGCAGCAATGAAATCTGGGAATAACTCTACCCCCTCGCTCTCCATCTCCCCCAGAACCATCTCACGCATTCTTATTCCTAAATTATCTTTCTATTAAGTATGTCTGACACACACCAAGCCGGCTGCCTGGATAGCCACAATCCTAAAATAAACAACGGCGAGGAAGGCGTCCGTGATAACGTAGGGTTCTAATCACCCATGCTCCTTATGGTCCCTGTTGCTATCAGCAGCCACTGAGCTGGGAGTCATGCCTCGTCCAGTTAATCCCTCCCATGACATGAGGATGGTTTCCCAAGGAAAAGCTGTAAATCTTTGTCATTCCTCCTCCAGACTTCCAGCTCATTAGAGCAGTTACAGACGCACTAAGCATGTAATAACAGATCATTAGACGCCTATCGGACAGCAGGATCCAGTTGCTATCTAACCACACCACTTGGGGAGTGGTGCTTCTGGGGATTCCAAGACCTAGAGACATTCAGTAGATGCTCAGGGTCACGTAGCTCTAACAAGATGAGGGATGGATGGAGCTCTGCTGATGCAGGGACCTTCTTGAGGGCTTGATAGTACAATCACGCTCCTTCCTGCTGGAGAGGGGCTGAGAACCAGACGTCTTTCCTCAACAAGCAGGAGGGAAGAGGTCCTGGAGACTGTTTCAAATCCCATAGCCAGAGAAGATGAAATCTCTTGTGATCTGTTGGTAGTTCTCTAGAGCTGCCTGTTTCACGCTATATTCCTAGTCATCCAATAATGGAAAGCTCAGAGTCCCGTCTTAATATCCTTGTGGCTCCCTCTCCTTTACCAATGCCTGTACACCAGGTTCCAAAGATGTATTAGAAAAGAAACAATCAAAATATCTCATTTATAATTTTTTCTATTGAGAACGTGCTGAACTGAGAAGTGCTCTACCATCTTGAAGATTTGGTGCAAAAAGTACGTGAAAATGCCTCATTAACAATTGTATATGGATTACACGTTGAAATGGTTGTATTTTGGATATGTTGGGCTAAGTAAAGCATATTCTTAATTTGATTTTGCCTGTTTCCTTTTTAATTGAGCTACCAGAAATTTAAAATTCTATATGTGGCTCTAATGTGTGGCTCACACTCTATTTCTACTTCGCAGCACAGATCTACAATGACATCCTTTCTAGCTCCAAGTATCCAAGTCCTTCCTCTCCATTCTTCAAAGCCCAGATTGAAACTATTATCCATTAAGCTCTGCACCATCCACAGAAGCTAAACTGATCTTTCTGTCCTGTTAGATTTCATAAGACTTATCTTTTATCTTATAAATCTCTGCCCTGAAAATTACCATTATTTCTGTCTATTCTTCCCTGTAATACACCACAAGCCCTTCAAAGGCAAGAGCCATTTCTGATTCACGTTCCATTTTTAGAGTTGCATGATGATAAAAGCATATGCTTGTGCATTGGACAGACTCAGGCCGGAGCACAAAGTCCATGATTTGCCAGCTGTGTGATATTGGCTATGTTACTTAACCTCTCTGAAACTTGGTTTTCACATTATATAGTAAGGATAGAAACAATGCCTATTTATAAGGTTGTAGTAATGATTGCATGAAATAATAAGTTAAAGCATTTAGCATATGCCTATAGGTGTGTATATGTAGTACATATTTATAGAGAGATTTTAAGGAATTGGCTCACAAAATGTACACAGTTGTGGGGACTAGCAATTCTGAAATCCAAAGGGCAGGCCAACAGGCTGGAAATTCAGGTAGGAATTCTTACAGTCTTGAGTCTGAAATCTGCAGGACAGCAGGCTGGAAACTCAGGCAGGATTTTTATGCTGCCATCTTGAGGAGAATTCCTTCTTCAGGAAACCTCAATCTTTGCTCTAAAGGTAAATTGACTGCATGAGGCCCACCCACATTGTGAAGGGCTATCTACTTGACTCAAAGTCTGTTAATTCAAATGTTAATCACATGTAAATGATACCTTCACAGCAACAGTTAGACCGGTGTTAAACTAAACAACTGAGCACCACACCCTCACCAAGTTGACATATAATGTTAATCATCACACTCATAAAAGAATGTGCAATGCATTTTTTGAAGACATTAATGAAGGTTTGTTATTCTCCTATCTCACATCCTTAAATCAGAGAATTAAGTTGATTAACTGCTCTTTCTCAGAAAATCTATGCAATGGGTCAGTGGATCAGCAAATATTGCATTTACCAAGCACCTACGACACACTGCCAACTGTTTAATACGATGGAGACAAGGGGGGAATAAGGCAGATCCCTGGACCTCAGGGAGCTTACATTCTAGCATGGGGAAGTATAGAATATATAACAAGCAACTAAGATACTTTCAAGCACTGATAGCCACTGGAAGGGAGTTAGCGGGGTAGAGTTGGAGGATGATTCAAGAGGTGATCGCTTTACTTGTCCAGAGGCCTGACCAAGATAGGCCTCTCTGAAGAGGTCATCTGTGATGAGGCCTACAATGTGCAAGTCAAGGAGGCAATGCGACATTGGAACTCAGAGCCTCCGCAAAGCACAGGGACGTGCTGGAGCACTTTGCTCCTGGAGAAGATGTGCCATGGCATCCCAGGAGACCAAGAGAGCTCAGGACACTCCCGCCAGCCTGAGATGCTTCCCAGTGCCCAATGCTGATGTCACAAAATGCTTCCAGAACTGCAGGCAAGCTCTGACTGAACCCCACCCCCCAGCACATAAATACATAATCTCCTCCTCTCTGCTTGTCCTCCCGTATTTACTTCTCAGTATAAACAATTCCTTCACAGAGAAGGAGCCAAAAGTCAACACAGCAGATACTACCCCGGGGAGAGGCAGGCCGTCTTCTGGAGATGAAACCAAAGTTCTTGTGGCTCGTGTCTCTCCAGGCACTAAGCTCAGTCTTTCCACACAATGAGGGAGACTGCAGAAAAGACCTCGACAAACTCCCCACCCACCTCCCCACTCCCCACCCTGGATACTTTCCAGTGAGGCAGGAATTGCTGGTGGTGTCACTAGACTGTCTACGTATTTGAGTCTGGAACATGAAGGACACTGGTGCATGCATAAGCATGCATGGGTAAATATGCACAAATGGATGTGGATACATGAGCATGTGTGTGTGTGAATATGCATGAATGCATGTACATACATACGTGTGTGTGTGTGTGTGTACTTGTGTGTTGGGTTAGAGGAAGTGGTACCCAAAGGACACCCAGCCATTCTAGATCTACAGCTAAACTGCCCTAATCTGCGACCTAATCTAATTTTTCCTAACCTTTAATTCTTAACAAGAAACAAACAGGATGATACTTACTGATCCAGAGGGGAAACTGTTAACCAAGGCAAAGAAAAGCTAGCATCCATGACAGGATGTCTGTCCAACCAGACTGTGCTTATACCCATGAAAGGCCTTTGACTTCCTTTACATGCCAAAGAGACCCAAAGAAATTCTGCTTAAAACCCGTGAGTGGCTGGGCACTGTGGCTCATGCCTGTAATCCCAGCACTTTGGGAGGCCCAGGTGGGTGGATCACCTGAGGTCAGGAGTTCAAGGCCATCCTGGCCAGCATGGTGAAACCCTGTCTCTACTAAAAGTACAAAAATTAGCCAGGCGTGGTGGCATGCACCTGTAATCCCAGCTACTTGGGAGGCTGAGGCCGGAGAATTGCTTGAACCTGGAAAGAAGAGGTTGCAGTGAGCGCAGATTGCACCACTGCACTCCAGCCTGGTTGACAGAGCGAGACTCTGTCTCAAAAAGAAAGAAAAGAAAAAAAAGAAAAAAACCCCAAAAAACCCATGGATTGAGTTGACCTGTAGGGGAAAAAGATGTGTGCGTTATGAGCAGATCAAGGCCAGACAAGCACAGATGTGCGGCCAACACGCACCACCAAATAACAGCCCACCATGCTCAGCTAGACGGTTTCTGCTGTTTTCTTCTGCAGGCAATATCTCATAGAACTTGCCAGAGTCCATATAAGTTCCATTTTTCTCTGAAACAGTGTGTAGAATTGCTGTATGTGTGCTGTTTGGAGCTGGGCTTACCCACTCAACATCTTGACATGCACTGAGCCGCTTTTCCTCTCAACATCAAGTTACCGTCGCAATGTTTAATGTACAGAGCTCCTGGGAATACTTGGTATCCTGGATTTCTGACTTTTTGCTTTCTCCTTAGTTGGTCTCAGTAGGCCACCATGTTTTAGGACATTCTTTCCTGAAGTAAAAGGAGAAAAAAAGGGCCGGGCGTGGTGACTCACTCCTGTAATCCCAGCACTTTGGGAGGCTGAGGTGGGCGGATCCCCAGGTCAGGAGATCGAGACCATCCTGGCTAACACGGTGAAATCCCGTCTCTACTAAAAATACAAAAAATTAGCCGGGCATGGTGGTGGGCACCTGTAGTCCCAGCTACTCGGGAGGCTGAGGCAGAATGACGTAAACCCGGGAGGCGGAGCTTGCAGGGAGCCGAGATTGCACCACTGCACTGCAGCCTGGGCGACAGGGGGAGACTCCCGCCTCAAAATAAAAAAAAGAAAAAAAACTGGTGTGGAAAAGGAAACTAACAACCAATGAGTTCTAACTATGCAAAAGGCATTTCCATTAGCATTCCCCTTTCCTCCCAGCGGTGTGTGAGACTGAGGGAGGCAGAGTAACTCTGCTAATGCAGTTTCTTAACTGAAAGTAATAGAAATTCAAGCTAGCTGAAACCTAAAACTGAATGTATGGCCTCAATAACTGAGAAGGCCAAATATGGAACTGACAGGTCGTGCAGGGCTGATGTGGGCTTTCAAAAGACGTCTCCAGGAACTTTTGAATTTCTTGCTCTTGACTCTGCTTCCCTCTGTGTTGGCTACATCTTCAGGCAGTGTCTCCAAAAAGAGGGGCACAAAAGGCCACTGGCAGTCCTACGCTTGCAGTGTCCAAACCACAGGCAGGCCAAACAAAAAATGAATGTCTCTCTTTTCAAATAGTTCTCACAAAATCCGCATAGCTGATTCTCATCAGCCCACAACAGGTCACACAACCATTCTTGAGCCAGAGGATGAGGTCAGCCTCCTCAGGACCACATGGCCTGAGAATGAGAGAGAGCGTTTCCCCCAAAAAGATTTTAATAGATTTATTTTTTAAATGTGCCTATCGTCCTGAAGTCAAGGAGGCAGACAGACTGGGGAATAAGTAAGTCCCTTACCAGAAACTGCAAAAAGGCCAATATTTTAAGATATTTCACTATACACATTTTTTAACCTTAAATTCTTCCATTCTGGTCTCTATGTTGGACACATAGTCTATTGATTTGCTATTCCCCTCCTACCTGCACACATCTTCATTCTGAAAATTACCCATAGTAATCGAAGTATTTCAAGGGCTGGCTTCTTAGGAGTAGCTGGGAACAGGGCACTGGGGCGAGAAGAATTTACCTCTTCGTGGGACATAAACTAGGGCACCCAACTTCAAACTCCGTTTATACCCTTTCTAAATATTTGTTCTGCAAAACTTTATTCCCTTTAGATGCAAGACGAAGGAAGTTTCCATGATCAAATAAGGCTTGAAGACATCACGCAGTACATTCTCCGTCTTGGGGAGTCACAATATGCATTGGCACATTAAAAGCTCCAAGAAGTTCTTAGTAGAGAAATTAGTTTCGCTCTTTTTGATGCAGTGTTTATCAAACTGCCCTATATTCAAAATGTGTTTTAGGGCTGACCCTATACTAATTTCCCCAGAAACTAGTAATACATGTTGTAAAGTGCTGGTCTGAAGATTTCCAAAAACTTTAGACTTCTCTCTTTCACAACTGGTAATCAAGTTTGAAGACAGAATAAAGCCCTTTCACAGACTCAAGGTCTCAAAAAATGTACTTCCCACAGACCCTTTCTCAGGAAGCTTTTGGCGAATATGCATCACTAAAATGAGGGGATAAACTTGAGAAAGAGGAAGACATGGCTACAGAAAGCAGACGATTAAAGTCAGAAAAGAGAAGGTAGAACCCTTCAGTATAATGGAGAACTCTTACAGATATGGACCTCAATGATGACAGCCACGTGTCAGTGTGAAAGGCAACCAGTCCAGACTGGAGCAGAACTGAAGCCTCCTGGAGAGATTTGTTCAGGAAGATGAAATTGCTAGAATTTTTGATGCAATGTCCAACATCTTAGAAGTAGAGTTGGAATATTTTAAAAGTTAGAAATTGAACTAAGTCATTTAAAAGTTTTAAAGAAATACTCCAGAAAAATAAAACAAAATGTAGAGAAAAAGAAAATACTGATTCAACCAAAACTAGGATATACGGTTCTTGTATATAGGTACAGAGAGGGAGAGCTGCAATGATGGTTCCAATTCTTCACCTCTTTCTTTACCCATGCCTTTTGCCCTGTAACTTCACAGTTGCCATGTAACCCCACCATGGGTAGGATGACATAACCTGCCTGCCTCTTGATCTTGGGATCAATCATGTCCCTTGCTTTGGCCAATGAGATGTTAGCGGAGGCTTCAAATAGACTTTCCTTCTTGTGCTTCTTTCATTTCCATGGGAACATATCATGGGTAACTTGGTATGAGATCAGTGATTGAAGAGATAGAACCAAATTGTCCCTGTTGCCAAGTCACACCAGCTGCATCTAGTCTAGAGTAGCCAATGCCGGTCAACTCCCAGATACATGAGAAAGCTTAGTCTAGGCCAGTAGAGCTGCTGGACATAAATCATCTAAACCCTGCAACTGAGAGAGAAACACACGATTTTTGTTTTATGCCACCGATGTTTTGTGGTTGGTTGTTATGTAGAATTTTGTGGCAATAGATAAATAATACAGGGGAGATGGGGCTGGAAAGGGTGTGAGAGTTGGTGGAGGTAAAAGGAAGACAGAGAGCTAAGAACCTCATCTTCTACAGTAAAAAGTCAACTGCCTAAAACTTTTTTAAAAAGGAGGACGTAGAGGAGAAGGAGGAGAAAGAGAGACAAAAATGAAGAGTAGAAATGTAAGCAAACTGCTTAAAAACAGAAAACTGAAGTAATGGTCCTTATTACTTCCAGAGAAGTAATAAGGGAAATGAGGAAGAAGATATGTCTAGATTTCTTAGTAAGCCATAACTCTTTCATTTATATGGATATATAATGTTATGAAAAATTTCCATAACCATAGATTTTAAAAATAAGAACCAAAGTTAAAACCCCTAAAGAACATTTGCTAACAAAGTCAAATGAATTTAAAAAAGAAAGATTGAAAAACTAAGAATAAAAAATATTAGAGAAAAGATTAGACCTTAGGGAGCCATTCCTGAAGGCCAGTATCTGGTTAACTATATATATATATATATATATATTTTTTTTTTTTTCCGAGACAGTGTCTTGCTCTGTTGCCCAGGCTGGAGTGCAGTGGCGCAATCTTGGCTCACTGCAAGCTCCGCTTCCCAGGTTCACACCATTCTCCTGCCTCAGCCTCCTGACTAGCTGGGACTACAGGTGCCCGCCACAAAGCCCGGCTAATTTTTTTTGTATTTTTAGTAGAGACGAGGTTTCACTGTGTTAGCCAGGATGGTCTCGACCTCCTCACCTCGTGATCCGCCCACCTTGGCCTCCTAAAGTGCTGGGATTACAGGCGTGAGCCACCGCTCCCGGCCAATAAGATTTTTTTTTTAAGTTTTTTTTTAAAGAGCAGAGGAACTGAGGTTATCAAAGAAGTAATGTAAGTATGTTTCTCAGAGCTGAATGTCACAATAATCAAGGTTGGAAAGGGCCCTACATTTTTATCAAAACCACACTTCCCACTTCATTATTTTAAAAGACTAAGGGTAAAAATTCAAAACCCTGAAAGGGAATAAAACACTTTCCCCACCAAGAATTAGCAACAAACTAAAATCAAACTGTTCATCAGTTTGATGAACACCAATAGAGGTCAGAAAATAATTATGAGATTACGTAATTAAGTTAGAAAACAATTAGGAGATGTCTTCAAGCTTTTTAAAGAAACATGATTTTCAACTAAGCCAAATCAGTGAGCAAATGTAAACAGTAAATGTAATCACGTTCCAACATAGACGACTCAGAAAGCTTATGTCCCACAAACCACGTCTTCAGGAATTTTACTTGAGGTTATTCTACAGGAAAAGGAGAGAAAATGCCAAGAAAGGGAGAATGAGATGTGGAAACCAGTGGAATCAATCCAAGAAAGCAGTGATAGGAAGTTCCAGACCACCTAGGAAACAAGCAGTTCAGATGATGAACAAGAACAGAGACCCCTGGAGAAAGATCTGAGGGGGAAAAAAATCCATGCGGTATGTGATTGGGTGAAGAGGTCAGAGAAAGAGCTATAAGAAAGGCAAGTGGTACAAAGAAAAGTAAGATGCCATTTGAAACCCAGGAAAAACAAAAAGTAATACAAAAAGTAAGTGTTATTACAGTACCTGGTTTCAGAGTGAATAATGTTTACATAGTTACAATAATGTAAACACTGTTTTTCAACTTTCTTCTTTTTCTGTAGATAAAATACAAACAACTCAGTTGTGTTTCTAGAATAGAATGTAAGTGAAACAAGCTCTAATTGTGTAAAGCTTTTTTTTTTCTTCTTTTTTTTTTTTTCTGAGATGGAGTCTCACTCTGTTGCCCAGGCTGGAGTACAGTAGCACTATCTTGGCTCACTGCAACCTACACCTTCCAGGTTCAAGCAATTCTCCTGCCTCAGCCTCCCAAGTAGCTGGGATTACAGGTGTGAGCCCCCATGCTTGACTAATTTTTGTTGTATTTTTAGTAGAGACGGGGTTTCACCATGTTGACCAGGCTGGTCTTGAACTCCTGACCTCGTGATCCTCCCACCTCAGCCTCCCAAAATGCTGGGATTATAGGCGTGAGCCACTGCACCTGGCAGTAAAGCTTTTAAATAAAGGTGGCAGAAGCTGGGAGGCAGAGAGGGAAAGGAGAGTTGAGGGATACTGTCTATAACTGACGGAACAGTAAACAAATATGTAATATTGCATAAGTGTAAAGAATAGAGGCCAAAAAAGAGCTAATGTTGAAATTGAAGAAAAGAGGATAAGAAGGTAAGGGTGGGAATGAAATTAAGAATGAGATAAATCCTCACCTATCATAGTACAAAGTCAAAATATAATGTCTACAACTGAAAAAAATCTATATATTGCAGCATAGGCATATTATTTACAGCTACCAGTAGAAATAGTTTAAAGAGTTCAAAGTCATTGCCTCTGAGAAAAAGAATTAAGCAGTAGAAAAGATAAAACATAGTTTTTTTCATTTATAAACCCTTCAAACATTTTAATTTTTTAATCATGTGCATCTATGATTCCAATAAAGAAATTTATTTTAAATAAATTCCATTTAATTCAACAAATCATGACTGTCCTCCTCTCTGTTTCTACTACTTGTCTCTACAGTTCCGGAACTGGGGAGGGGGAATATCTTTAACCTAAGTCCCTGGCTGTCCCCACCCTTTAACCCCTGCTGAGGTCTAGCTAGGGCTGAGGTTACTAGAGGGAATCAGGAGAGAATTCTGCAGATAAAGTACTCATTTTACTAGTTTATGATAAGCCAAGTTGGTGTAAATGAAGAAAATCACCGACCGGGCACGGTGACTCACGTCTGTAATCCCAGCATTTTGGGAGGCTGAGACGGGCGGATCACGAGGTCAGAAGATCGAGACCATCCTGGCCAACATGGTGAAACCCCGTCTCTACTAAAAATACAAAAAATTAGCCAGGCGAGGTGGCGGGCACCTGTAGTCCCAGCTACTCGGGAGGCTGAGGCAGGAGAATGGTGTGAACCCGGGAGGCGGAGCTTGCAGTGAGCCGAGATCGCACCACTGCACTCCAGCCTGGGCGACAGGGCTAGACTCCGTCTCAAAAAAAAAAAAAAAAAAGAAACCTCTTTTAGTCATCTCTTTTCTTCTTTCTTTCTTTCTTTTCTCCTTCTCTCTTTCTCTTTTCTTTCTTTCTCTTTCTCTTTCTCTTCTTTCTTTCTCTCTCTCTTCTTTCTTTCTCTCTCTTGTTTCTTTTCTTCCTTCCTTTCTCCCTTCCTTCCTTCCTTCCTCTTTCTTTCTTTCTTTCTTTCTTTCTTTCTTTCTTTCTTTCTTTCTTTCTTTCTTTCTTTCTTTCTTTCTTTCTTTCTTTCTTTTCTCTCTCTCTCTTTCTCCCTCTATCTGTTTTTTGAGACAGGGTTTTTCTCTGTTGCCCAAGTTGGAGTGCAGTCATGTGAACCTGGGCTCCAGTGATCCTTGCACCTCAATGTCCCAAGTCACTGGGACTATAGGCCTGTGCCACCATGCAGCTAAATTTTGTAACTTTTATAGAGGTGAGGTCTCACTGTGTTGCCAAGGCTGGTCTCAAACTCCTGGGCTCCAATGATCGGCCCTCCTCAGCCTTCCAAAGTGCTGGAATTACAGACATGAGCCACCTGCCCTGCCTCTTTTCTTTTTCATGTTAAGAAAGGATATTCAATGTGAAGCAGTGAAAAAGATAGGAGTTGGGGACACCCTCCAATTCTCCATCACCTGGACACTGCACACATATCAAATTCCAGGCCAAGGACTGCCTCATCATACAGCCTTGCCTCTGCCTATGTTTAACACTAATTTCTTTTCTCTCTAAAATAGACTCATCACATGATCCATGCCTCACTCACTTAGTTGTTTCGAGATCAAATGAGGAGCCTTGGCAAAGCAATTTATAAAGTTTAAAGCATCACACAACTAGAAGTTACATGTCTAACCTTCAAAGTTCAGCATGCCCATTAATTTTGTCTTCCTACCTCTTTGGCAAAAACCATATTTTTGGCTTCTTTTGTATTTCCCCCAAAGATTTTATTTAAATGCTGAGCACATAGTAGGAACTTAACATAATTGGTTGAACGGCTTAAAGGAAAAACGAAACTTCAGTATTTGCAGTGAAATCTGATTACTTTCTATTCTGCCAAGTTCCTATTGAAAGTAAACTGGCAAATGCCGGACTAGATCAAAGTCTTTTAAATTATTACAGTAAAAATCTGGCAAGGCTACCAGTTTCAGATGGCAAACGAAGTACGTATCTCTGCTTCTCATCTCTCTTAAAACCTAGTAGTAATGCAGTTGTTTCTTTTTGAGTCACAAGCACATAATGGAGAAGGAATCAGGATAAGGAACATCAGTAGGGGAAAGAGCTGAACCCATTTCTAAACAATGGAAAGTAAATGGAACCTGAAGTACATATGGCAAAAATGTTAACGTGTGTTAAATCTGGGTGGTGGGCACCCGGGTGTCCTAATAATTTTTGTCTATTTAAATCATTTCATCATCATAAAAAATTAAAATTAGATTAAAAGCAGATGGAGGTGTATTGACAGATGAAACAGAGCAGATGATTCCACACCCACAATGCAAACAGAGGAGGCTACAGCTAAGAAGCTAGCCATGGTGGGTGGTAGAATCAGAAGGCTCTGGAAGACGCAAAAGAGAGAAGAAGTGAGGAATGGGCCTGGATAAGCGTATTAATTAAAGGCCTATACACCACTTTATCCATGTCCTTGAAAAATAACAAACACTCAAGCATTTTCTTCCAAGCTACAAATGTCAAGATTTTTCTCTAAAAATTAAGCTAGTCCCTGGGGAAGATAAAGACAGTTAAAGTAAATATTGGCCATCCAAAGTATAACTTTTTCTAACATCTGCAAAACCCCAGATTCTCACCCACTTATACTAAGTTGTAGCCTGATCATAGGGTAGGCTCATCATGCTCATAAAACTCTCAGGCAACCCTCTTAGTCCCCAGTTCTTATGTAGGATCTGACACAAAGATCTACCAGGCAATTGGGGAACACACAGTATGATAGCGAATAATAGACACAGCAACAGAAAACTGACTCAGAAGGAAATAAAGATAATTTTTTAAAATAGAAGAAAGCTTAAAAATGAAAGCTCAAAAATCCTATAATGAATATACTTAGAGAAATTGAAGCCTGATTGCATTCTTCAAACAAAAATAGAATACTATGCCGGGCGCACTGGCTCACGCCTGTAATCCCAGTACTTTGGGAGGCCAAGATGCGCAGATCACCTGAGGTCGGGAGTTCGAGACCAGCCTGACTAACATGGAGAAACCACGTCTCTACTAAAAATACAAAATCAGCCGAGCATGGTGGCACATGCCTGTAATCTCAGCTACTTGGGAGGCCGAGGCAGGAGAATCGCTTGAACCCGGGAGGCGGAGGTTGCAGTGAGCCGAAATCGTGCCATGGCACTCCAGCCTGAGCAACAAGAGTGAAACTCTGTCTCAAAAAAAAAAAAAAAAAAAAAAAGAATACTATAAGAATGAAGGAATCAGAGAAAAAGAAAGAGCTTCTGCAAAGCACAAATATGAAAGTGAATGTTTTAAAACTTGATGGGGGTATTTGCACGTATTTGAGGAAGCCTCAAAATATATAGAGAAAAAGAGAAGAAAGCAAGAAAAGAAAGAGAAAAAAAGGAAAAGAGTCAAAGAAGATGAATTTAAGAGGTACAGCACCCAGAAGAAAGAGAACAGAAAACTGATATGAGGAAATTACCAAAGAATTATTATATGAAAACAAAATCCCACAAAGCTGAACGAGAAAACTGAGTCTTCAAACAGAAAAACGTTCACAGAAGTCTGGGCTGGGCCTGCTCTGGTTGAAATGCCCTGACCTCAGGGAGGTCATTCTGATACGAAGTTTGAATTACTGAGATTTTACCTGGTGAACGTGAAGCATTTCAGCACTTCTTTCCCATCTTCTGACCTGGGAGATTTTTCTGTCAGCAGAATAAATCAGAGGCCTAATTGGGCTCACACTAGCTTGCAGGGGGAAAGCAAGCCTGCTTATTTTCTTTCATGAATAAGGCAGCCTCATCAAAACATTTTTTTTTTTTTTTTTTTTTTGAGATGGAGTCTCACTCTGTCGCCCAGGCTGGAGTGAAGTGGCCGGATCTCAGCTCACTGCAAGCTCTGCCTCCCGGGTTTATGCCATTCTCCTGCCTCAGCCTCCTGAGTAGCTGGGACTACAGGTGCCCGCCACCTCGCCCGGCTGGTTTTTTGTATTTTTTAGTAGAGACGGGTTTCACCGTGTTAGCCAGGATGGTCTCGATCTTCTGACCTCGTGATCCGCCCGTCTCAGCCTCCCAAAGTGCTGGGATTACAGGCTTGAGCCACTGCGCCCGGCCAGTCTCATCAAAACTTAATGATGAGAGACCTTTTTCACATGAGCACCAAATCACCAAGCGAAGGCTGAAGCTCTGGAGGTGTGGAATTGTGTTGGAGGTGATGCTAGCAAAACGGAAGGAAGAAACCACAGAAAAGGCATTTCTGTTGACTGCTAAACAATCTCTTTCCTCTCAGTCTCCTGCTGAATTCCTGGGAGGCAGACCAAAGCCAAAAGACAGAAGGAAGTGGAACTCCATCTTCCTTTTTCTTCCCAAAAAAAAAGAAAATATAACCATAGATCAGCCTGAATATTCACCTCAAGAACCACTTCACCCGAATCTAGCATTTTCCCCCAAATTGCAAAGGCTTATAGTTTCACTCACGAAGTGTCACACTGATCTCCGTATCTATGGGGCCCATAATTAAAACCAGAACCCAAACTATGTTTAAGCTGTGATGAAAATACTTCCCACTATACAGGATTCTTGAAACTAATAATCTTTCCGGAAACCAAATATGTGCATGAAGATGAATGTACTGTACAAGGATATCATTGCCTCATTACTTACAATGAAGAAAAACTGGAGGCATCCCAAGCGTTCAGCAATATGGAAATGGTTAAACAAATTATGGTATGTTTATACCATACATTATAGTCATTTAAAATTATTGATCCTGAGGAATGTTTCATGGCATGCAAAAATGTTCATAGGGTAATAATAAATGGAAAAAGCAGTATAAAAACGTACACAGCACCATTCCCATTTGGTAAGAAGCACAATAAATGTATGCATGTGTGTAAGGGTGTCTGCCTATGTGTATATGCTTATAGATGACTATTAGAAAATGTTTTTTAAGGCCGGGCGCGGTGGCTCATGCCTGTAATCCCAGCACTTTGGGAGGCCGAGGCAGGTGGATCACGAGGTCAGGAGATCAAGACCATCCTAGCTAACACAGTGAAACCCAGTCTCTACTAAAAATACAAAAAATTAGCTGGGCGCGGTGGCGGGCGCCTGTAGTCCCAGCTACTCGGGAGGCTGAGGCAGGAGAATGGCGTGAACCCGAGAGGCGGAGCTTGCAGTGAGCCGAGATTGCGCCACTGCACTCTAGTCTGGGCGACAGAGCGAGACTCCGTCTCACCAAAAAAAAAAAAAAAAAAAGAAAATGTTTTTTAAATGTTAACCATTATTATGTCTTGGTCCTGGGATTGTAGTAGATACCTTTTATTTATTTATTTATCTATCTACATATTTCCTAATTTTCTGCCATGAATATGTATTATTAGATTTTTTTATTCTTTTTGTTTGAGACAGAGTTTTGCTTTTGTTGCCTAGGCTAGAGTGCAATGGCATGTTCTCGCTCACTACAACCTCCGCCTCCCCAGGTTCAAGCGATTCTCCTGCCTCAGCCTCCTGAGTAGCTGGGATTACAGGCATGCACCACCACACATGGCTAATTTTGTATTTTTAGTAAAGACGGGGTTTCTCCATGTTGGTCAGGCTGGTCTCCAACTCCTGACCTTAGATGATCCGACTGCCTTGGCCTCCTGAAGCGCTGGGATTACAGGCATGAGCCACTGAGCCCGGCCTGTATTATTGGATTTTTATGGTTAGAGAAAAAAACATGAAAGATATAAAAAGCTTGCCCTGTCAAGGATCAGACTTTTTTTCAACATCCAGCACTAAAAATAACAGGTCTCCATTTGAACGTCAAGCTCCTCTCAAATACTCCCCTCACGCTCCCTCTCTGCTCCTCACTGACGGGTAAACCTACATGAAGAATCTGCAGAAGGACCAACTAGGGCTCCCCCGCCAGGTGCTGATGGCTGTCACAATGGTGCCACAGCTATCTGTGCCTCAGCCACGGCTCATCTTGATGGCACAGAGAGCGAACGGGAGCTCTACACCAATTTCACTGGCATTGTAAGTTTCACACAATGGGCACCTGTCCACTCACTTACCTGGATGGTCAAGATGTCTTATTTATGTTCTCCTCCCGTGGAACCCACCTGGCGCAAACCACCGGGCTAGCATTACCTGAGTGTAACAAAGGATCCTGAGAGAAACGACAGTGCTGAAGAGGCTTGGCGGTGAGACAAATTTCACTCACATCCTTGGGAAGGAAGGAGCTTGCCCTGGACTCTCCAAGGCCCGTGATCCTCAGGAGTGCTGACTTAGATTCTGCTCACTGCAAAAGCTCTTTTGCAGCTCCCTATCTGCACCCCAGAATCACATGCCAAAGACTGACAAACACCCGTACCCGAGGAACGATCTACTGGCCACCCACATTAGCTTGACTTATCATTTTGATTGATTCCAACTGGCTACTTGGAAAGAAGGCAGGGGCTGTCCCATAGCTGAATTGTGCCTGCTGCCCACACCTCATTCATTTTAGTTGCCATGAAGGAGGATTTGATACTGGAGGCTGACAGCTGCCTTCATGGTAGCAGAGAATACAGATTCAAACGCCACTGGAACTGGTGCATTACCTGAGATGGACAAGTGGTTATCAATTGCATGACTGGAGCCAAGTCTCAGCACGCACTGGATGTGAAAGGGCTGTTTCACTTCTCCATTGATGCACTTGTCTAATCCAGTAGTGAGGACGTGTTGGCTGCATCTGCCTAGGTCCAAGGTTAATGTGTTATGGCCCATACTTGCCTTTCCACCTACCACTTCCTTCACTCATGTGCTCATTTATTCATCAAGCATTCAAGGAGCACCACATTTGTGTCGAGTACATTTCACTTAGCCGTAGAGTTGCTACTTAAGCAACAAACCAAGATGTCACTGTCTTTCTGCTTATGCAATGCCCTTGCCTCAGAGGTTCTCTTCCTGTTTGCAAATCTAAGTCCTACCCTCCTTCAGGATGCATCTTCTACCTGCACCTCCTCCATCAAGCTTGCCTCCCCGCACAGCCTCGGCCTTCAGCTGGACCTCCTCCTTCTTGCCATTCCAATGACAGCAATACAGGGTCTGCCTCTTGAGATCTGCAGGCAGAAAGACCCAAATTTCAGCCCTGGAACCAATATTCATTAGCTATGGGGCACCAAGCAAGTTACCTAACTTTTCTAAACCTGAATTCCCTCATCTCTCAGGTAGGGATAGTAAGAGTACCAGTTTTGACAACATGGACCAACCTGGAGGACATGACGTTAAGTGAAATAAGCCAGACACAGAATGACAGATATGACATGATCTCACTCACATGTGGAATCTAGAAGAGTCAAACTCATAGAAGCAAAGAGGTGTGGGAAAGCGGTTGGTCAAAGGGTACAAAGTCTCGGTTACGCAGGACGAATATGTTCTGTAGATCTAACAACAATATCGTATTATATAAATGAGATTTGTGAAAATAGTAGATCTTAAGTGTTCTCATCACAGTTAAAAAATGGTAATTGTGACGTGATGAACCTGTTAACTAGCTTGACTGTGGTAATCATTTCACAATGTATACATATATCAAAACATCGAGTTGTATACCTTACATATGTACAATTTCTATTTGTCAGCTATACCTCAATAAAGTTGATTTTTAAAAAAGTTCTTTTGGGGCCGGGCATGGTGGCTCACGCCTGTTATCCCAGCACTTAGGGAGACCGAGGCGGGCAGATCACGAGGTCAGGAGATCGAGACCATCCTGGCTAACGCGGTGAAACCCCGTCTCTACTAAAAATACAAAAAATTAGCCGGGTGTGGTGGCGGGCGCCTGTAGTCCCAGCTACTCGGGAGGCTGAGGCAGGAGAATGGCGTGAACCCAGGAGGCAGAGCTTGCAGTGAGCTGAGAACGTGCCACTGCACTCCAGCCGGGGCGACAGAGCAAGACTCCGTCTCAAAAAAAAAAAAAAAGTTCTTCATAGTGTTAACATTATCAAACAAATAATTCATTCAAAGCACCCAGCGTGATTCCTGGCACATAATCAATAGTCAATAAGTGCTAGTTAATAATGACAACAGCTTAAACAGGAAAAAAATCTAGAAATCAATCTGTAAACTCATCCCTTAGCAGATAAGGTTAAGATCACCCTGTTATTTCCAGAGCCAGAGCTAAAACTCAAGTCTCCTGACACCCAGTTTAGGGTTCTAGGATTGTTTATAATACTTATCTGCTGCTTAGCATATATGGTATAATTTAGGTTTTTGTGTGTTTCCTGAAGCACAATAGTCTCCAAATACATGGCTTTCAGTAGTGTATTAATAATAATAACCTATGAAGAAATGAGTTTATTTTCTAATACATATTTCCATAGCCGAGTTTACATAAATCTGTAAAGGAAGCAATTCTGGCTTCAGCACAAGGCAAAGAACACCTTTTCCCAAGCCTGACTACATGTTGTGCTGGGAAATTACTAAGGGCTGCGTTTGTTGGATCCTTCCTATACTTACTTCTTTTTTTTTTTTTTTTTTTGAGACAGTGTCTCTCTTTGTCACCCAGGCTGGAGTGCAATGGCGCGATCTCAGCTCACTGCAATCTCTGCCTCCTGGGTTCAAGCAATTCTGCTGCCTCAGCCTCCCAAGAAACTGGGTCTACAGGTGCGCCACCATGCCTGGCTAATTTTTTTGTATTTTTAATAGAGACACAGTCTCACTATGTTGGCTGGGTTGGTCTCGAACTCCTGACCTCGTGATCCTCCCATCTCAGCCTCCCAAAATGTTGGGATTACAGGCGTGAGCCACCACGCCTGGTCTACTTATTTTCTGCCTTAGGGCTATTCACCCAGCCCTCACTACACCAGGATCAATATTACCATATCAGCGTTCCCTACCCACAGTCAACATCACTGGATTAAAAGAGTAAAGGACTTGTCCAAAGTCAAATGGCATCACCTTGTAGGGGACACTGAGTGGAACATCTTGCCAGAGACATCCAAAGAGCTTACCACAGCTGCCAAAGACTAAGAGTCGGGAAAATCATCTTAGTAACTTTAAAAATATAAAATAGATCATCAGACTACATTTATACTTGTGGATTTCTTTTTTAAATAATTTTTTATTTCTGTTCATCTGCAGAATGATATATGAAAAAGAAAATCCCACAGTTTAAAAAAGAACATCTTTTATATTTAGCATGTATATATATATACACACATAAATAATATATTACATATGTTATATGTGATACACATAATACTATACATGTATTCCTTCACTCATGTGCTCATTCATTCATCAGGCATTCAAAGAGCACCACGTTTGTGTCAAACACACTTCACTTACCACAGTTAGTGTTTAAACAACAAACTGAGATGTCACTCTCTTTCTGCTTATGCAATGCCCTTGCCTCAGAGGTTCTAGTGGATCTAATGTAGTTTTTCCAAATTCCTCTAGCAGAAGCCTGGGAAAGGCATGGTCCCAGCCTGCAGCAGAAACAGAAAGTACTATACTCTGTCCCTCTATGATCCAGTCTCTGATCCACGAGCTCTGGTTACATTTTTTTTTTTAGATACAGCTTCTCTCTTGGTCATCCAGGCTGGAGCGAAGTGGCACCATCAGAGTTCACTATAGCCTTCTTGTAGGGAATCACAAAATATGTATAATGTTATACGTTATATAATGTTTCTAATATATGTTATATACTATTAATACATGTAATATGTGTAATATTATATGTTATATGTTATATAATACAGGTAATATGTATATGGATATAAATGTGTATAGTGTATATTATATAATATTATATGTAACATGTATATGATATAATATATTATGTTATTATATCTGTATATATGTGTTATATATGTAATATGTATATGTATATGTGTATATTATATAGTATATCATAACATATGTTATATGTAATATAAATGTATAAATATATACTATAAATCATAAATATATAATTATAATATATAATACATAATATAATATACAATAATATATAATATAACATATTATATATTATAGTTATGTATAATATGTATATATTATATAAAATATACTGTATACACTTACATATATACAGATTGCATATATTATATGACATATACACATATTCATATATAACATGTAAAACATATACCCCATATGTTATATATCATATAATACACACCATATACATATACATATTACATGTGTTGTACATATAATATTGTAATATATGTATGATATATGCTAGATACACATAACATATAAATATATACATATGTTATATATGCTAAATATATGATATTTTATGTAACATATAATATATAGTGAGTATGTGATATAATATATACTAAAGATATTACATATATTGTATCTCTTAGAAGTTCTAGAGAGTAAGAGAAAGGCCAGAAGATATTGTAATAATGAGATTTTTTTGACATCCAAGAGATTTCAAAATAACATTAAGAGAAAAAGAACACAAAATTGTAGGAATCGTATAAACATTAAATATAAACAGGTAGAAAAAGACTGAAAGTGAAAAAATGTTTATCTGCTGTCTCCTGTGTTCACCACTACTATCTCCAGTGGTGGGATTATGGATGATTTTTATAATTACTAATCAAAACATTACTGACCAAATATAAGTGGAGCCTAAACTATTTAAAAGAAAGTGGGAAGGGGACTTCTATAATGCGGTAGGTGCAACTTGCAGCAAGTTAAAGACGGGAAGTTTGAAGGAAAAGACAGAATGTAATATAGTCAAGACAACAGTATACAGATCAGAACTCCTCTTGCCCTGCTCCCCCTACTAAGGTGGAAGGATGTTCACTTGTCGAAGCAACACAGGGAGAACAAATGAGAAACCTGATAGAAAGAGAAGATGAGCAACCTGAGGTTGAAAATGGGTTTGTCCTAAGGGCTCAGATGGAAAGTCTGGGTTTAGAAAATGTGAGCAATTTCTGTGATCCCTGCAAAAAGAGAAGGCATTTGTAAGAAATGGAGATTTACTGGGGTAAAGGTGGACATAAATGAAGGATCCAGTGCCCAAACCCCTGCCTTTTATATGAAGTAAAAAGCAAGGACTCTAAAGGTATGAGAAGAGTGACTTTTGAGAACTTGTCACTGGGCTTTCAAAAGGAGCCCAGGGGGCCAGGCGTGGTGGCGCACGCCTGTAATTCCAGTACCTTGGGAGGCCGAGGGGGTGGATCACGAGGTCAGGAGATCGAGACCATACTGGCCAACACGGCGAAACCCCGTCTCTACTAAAAATACAAAAATTAACCAGGCGTGGTGGTGCGCTCCTGTAGTCCCAGCTATTCAGGAGGCTAAGGCAGAAGAATCCCTTGAACCAGGGAGGCAGAGGCTACAGAGAGCTGAGATCGTGCCACTGCACTCCAGCCTGGCAACAGAGCGAGACTCTGTCTCAAAAAAACAAACAAAAAACAAAAATTAGAAAAACAAAAACGGAGCCAAGAAAAATGGACTTGGTCAAGTTGAAAGAGTTAAAGGATTAGTTTCATTCATGACCAGAACTCCCATATGGAGCTAGATCTAATGTAGTTCTTCAGAATTCCTCTAGCAGAAGGCTGTGGAAGGCATGGTCCCAGTCTGGGTATTATACTCTGTCCCTCTATGATCCAGTCTCTGATCCACAAGCTCTGGTTACTTTTTTTCTTTTTAAATGCAGAGTCTTTCTTGTCACCAAAACTAGAGTGCAGTGGCATGATCAGAGCTCACTGCAGCCTCAAACTCTTGGGCTCAAGCAATCCTCCCACCTCAGCCTCCCAAGTAGCTAGGACTACAAGCACACAGCACCATGCACAACTATTTTATTTTATTTTTTTGTAGAGATGTAGTCTTGCTGTGTTGTCCAGGCTGGTGCAAGCTCTGGTTTCTAAGTGGACTTTGAGGTCTTCTCTTAGGAGTCATATCTTCTCTGAACTTCCTCATTTTGGCCTATTCTTCATCCCTTCTATCTTGCTGTCCTATCCTTTATTCTGGAGTAATATAGGTGTGTGTGGCAGGAGGGGACACTCTGTCTCTCCCCACCTTCAGCCTTGGAAACTTCAGGAACAATGTTTCCAGAATAACAATGTACCTCCAATGACGCTATAAGAAGAGATCAATATCAGCAAGAGAAATTTATTTGCCTGTGGGTGCTACAGAGTAAATAACAGGGAATGTGGAATAAAATGGGACGTCTCAAAACAGTCAAGGTTCAACAGCTTAGAAAAGAGAGACAACAGCAGAAAACCAAAAGAGGAAGTGAGGGGGAGGGAAAGGGCTCCACCAGGGCCCCTGGGGCCAGCCTGGGCATAGACTGAAAGGGCAGTGGGAAAGGTACAATAAAGAAATGTCAAACCACCATGACCCTGAGCATATTCACAGAAGTAAATATCACATTTTTTGGAAACTATAAAGCACCTTTCTTCTCATATCATTTCATATGCCAAACTTTTAAATTTTAACATAAATTCAGTTGATGCTTGCAAATGACTGTGTACCTCCCAGCTTTTATCCGGAGGCAGTGGGCGTTGCTCTTGGGGGAGGGAAACATTGTAATGGCGTGGTTGAATTCTGTCTGCAGTTCAACACAAGCATGGTTCAGTTCCTCCTGGGTGTTGGTCCCTGGGGATGTTCACGCCACTTCTTCTCTCCCTGCTCAGCTCCACACTTGTTTTGAAGTGTGCCTCAGCTGCCAACACCCTGCCCCCTAACAGAGCAAACTCAAAAACACTGGAAACATACAGGAACTAACACAGGAAACCAAGCTCAGAGCACACGTGGTACAGGAAGGTGTGGGATGCCTCGCTGCTTTCTGGAGCACAAAATCAAACCTCAGTGTCACTTAGCAAGAAAAGGCATGATGATGACAAAACACCATGGGCCCTCCGTGCATGTGCCACTTTCAAAGGGAAGCTTGGTCCAGAGACTATGGGTCTCAATATAGCCAACTAGGAACCTTAACACTTTGGTACAATGGACAATTTTTTTCTGCAGAGAACCGGAAACTGAGAAACTTAGGCTACCTTATGTGCCAGGAAGCCTCTCGCAGAACCAATGGAAACACTGAGTTTCAAGAAAGATCTGATTCAAGCCTAAACCCCTTGGTTAAAAATAGCCTAGAAACCCTGGCATAGTTAAAGCCATCTCACATTCTGACTCTCTGTGAAAGTCAAAACCTGCTCATTGGCAGGGAGGATATTTCACCAAGAAGCGGCCCCAGGGAGCAGAACCAAGACCTGGAAGCTGAAAAGATAAGAGAAGAAATTTTGGGAGAACCGTTTGATAATTAGAACTGGCCTAAAAGTGTGCTGTGTGAAGAGCATAAACTTTCTGCCCCAGCAGTGATGGAAGCAGAGGCTGGAGGTTTAGAGATGATTCTTCTGAGCAAGGTGTGGGTGGAGACAAAGAGGGTCTGGAATGATTTACAAGATCACCTCACTACAGTGCCCCCCATCCCTTTCATTTCTCATCCTAAATTTGGGGCAGTGGAGCATAGCGAAAGGAGATTTAGAGTCAGGTAAATCTGACTTTAAATCCCAATCCTGTTCTTGGCTGAGCGTGTAAACTTACGCGCTTCATCTCTTCTCCTCCAGATTTCCTTATCTGAACGGTGGGATAATCCCCCTACACTGCAGAGTGTCGTGATGAGTAGATAAACCTTGCATGAGTGAACACTCCGGAAATATAATCGTAACTATTGTAAGTAGGTAAACGAGGCCCACATATGAGGACTCAGGCTGGACAAGACCTTGGAAATGATCCAGTTGGTCGTCTTCACTTTACAGCTCAGGAACTAAAACCTAACGAGTATACATCATCTTCCCCAAATCTGACAAAGTTAGTGGTGGAGTCAATATTATTAGCTAGTTCCATTTCTACCTCCAAAGACCATGTCTTCATTCTACCGTTCAGCTTAGTTTCTGCCAAGAAACTCTATTCCAACTAGACCGCTTCTCAAGTTCTGGGTACGACTTTTATCGAGGGTCACTCTATATACAGCTCAATGTGCCAGACACAAGGGAGACAGTGATGAAAAGTGAGAGTCATACCCAGGAGGAGCTCATGATCCATTTACCTGGGAGCCAAACATGGTCATTTCAGTCCCTAAAGATGGAGAAGTGGCATACGGGAAAGAGAGCCTGAACCCCACAATCTCCACAGAGATTACCGCAGAGGATGCCGAAGCGGGCAGGCATCTGGGACTTAGGTGGCGTTAACTTGAAGCCTGGACATTGCTTTTGCTTCTAGCTCAGGGTCTCATGAGAAATGCTTACAACACCGGCCACAGCCCTGGAACATCCCAGTTGACAGAATCCTCCTACATTCCAAGAGGTGCCCATAGGAGGACAGCATTCATTGTAAAATTGGACATGCAGGCATATGTACACCCGGTTTTGTTGCTTTTGCTTTTGTTGTTATTTTTTTAACCAACATTCTGCCCTGCCTGCTCTTTTTGGGCCCCAGCACAGGGTACCAAAGCTGTATTCCTTCATGTCATCCACTTGCATTATTTCCGAGATCCTTCCATGACCCTTTACATAATCTTCCAACAACTTCCTGTCCCCAAAAAGGAACTTGCTCCACCAACCCAATGTTAAGTAGGCATCATAATCCGAGCACTGGGAGCATGCACTTAGCCACTCATCCATGTCAAGGGGGTGTCATCATCCTTGGATCTGTTTTTATACGGGTGATGGCACTTGGCCAAGACATTTTTATTCAGTGTGCCTCCGTTTCCTCATTTGTAAGCAAGGAGAATAAGACTAAGTCAGAAGTTGTGAAAAAACGCACCAAAGAGCCCCAGCATTTCACACGGTGCTTCAGATACCTGCTCAGAGGCTGGAAGGTGCCAGAAATGGGGTTCTGTGTCCCCAGTTCTCCTGTTTCCACCTCATCAGTCTCACTTCTGCTCTCATCCTTTAAATATTGGTTTTCCATATAGGATTCTAACTGAAAAACGTGTTCCAGTACTTTAAAAAGTTTTAAAACCTCTAAACCCAGTGTTCCCTAAGGACTCTTCCAACCTGAAATCTCTGACTTTGATATTCCATGCTTCACAGAGGACATGAATTCATGCTGGTGGCCACCCTGATCTGAGCCAGCATAAGAAGCCCTTTTATTTGTGAAGTCAAAGTTAAAAGATTGGGGGGGGTGGTATGTGAGAGAGAGAGACAAGAGTTGAAGTGAATCAAAGCCCTCACATGCTAGCATTCTTGTTACCAGATTGTAACGATTGCCGCCACTTTTTTTTGTTTTTTTTTTTTTGAGACGGAGTCTCGCTCTGTTGCCCAGGCTGGAGTGCAGTGGCTCAATCTCCACTCACTGCAAGCTCCGCCTCCCAGGTTCACGCCATTCTCCTGCCTCAGACTCCCGAGTAGCTGGGACTACAGGCACCCACCACCACACCTGGCTAGTTTTTTGTATTTTTTAAGTAGAGATGGGGTTTCATCGTGTTAGCCAGGATGGTCTTGATCTCCTGACCTTGTGATCCGCCCGTCTCGGCCTCCCAAAGTGCTGGGATCACAGGCTTGAGCAACTGTGCCCGGCCAGTTGCCGCCACTTTTTAAAGGAAAGAGTGGAAAGGGCTTTTCAAAAAAAAACTTTTATTTACCCAACAGTAACAGTGCCACGTTTTATAGAGTTACCAGCAGAATACCTTATAGAAAATCCTTTTATCTGATTCTACCACCAGATAGCACCTTGTTTGATCTTTCCGAGTTCTCCCATTTTATTTTCCTTATCCATTTTTGGTCCTCATTTTCTTCAAGAGTATAAACTGGCAATGCTTCATTGTTTCCATTCAGAGAGACAGATTTCAAATGGAAAGTATTGCATCTGATTTCAGGTAGTGTGTGTGTTTTGCGGTTCTTTATGAAAAGAACTTAAGGCCGGGCACAGTGGCTCACACCTGGAATCTCAGCACTTCAGGAGGCTGAGGCGGGTGGATCATTTGAGGTCATGAGTTTTTGAGATCAACCTTGCCAACATAGTGAAACCCCATCTCTACTAAAATACAAAAATTAGCCAGGCATGGTGATGCATGCCTGTAGTCCCAGCTACTCAGGAGGCTGAGGCAGGAGAATCGCTTGAACTGGGGAGGCAGAGGTTGCCAGTGAGCTGAGATCATGCCATTGTACTCCAACCTGGGTGACAGAGCAAGACTCCATCTCAAGCAAATGACAAAAAAAAATAGAGCTTAAAATTCCTGTAAAACTCTTGTAAGTCATTCCTCCTCCTTATTTGCAATGTGATTTGAACAAGGTCTTATTGGATTTTTTGTTTCCCCTTAGCTTAGGGAAAATGACAATATAGTCATGTGCAAAATGTTAGTGGAAAAGGAAGAAATGATGGTGTTTTGGGAGGTGGAAAGCACTGGCAGAGGTAATGCAAATGATGAGACAGGAAATGCAAATGATGGGATAGGAAATGCTAATGATGAGACAGAAAATGCAAATGATGAGACAGGAAATGCAAACGATGAGACAGGAAGTGCAAACGATGAGACAGGAAATGCAAATAATGAGACAGGAAAATTCAAGTAGAGCCTTGAAAACAGGGAAAATGTCCTATTCATCTTTCTATTTGTGTCCCGTAAGATATTTAGAAAACAGTCTCAGTGCTAATGAACATCATACTTATACAGCAATGATTTGTTAAACTTTCTCCTGCATAACCTTCTACTTACCTACTTCATCCCTATAACAAAGAGGAGGTATAGACACCTCCCAAGGATGAAAAACCAGTACAAAATTTAACTGCATAAATTTGAAGGAAGCTCTTGATGTTTTGTAGGTGAGTGCGGTGTAAACACTTTCTATCACACCTATGATTCCCTCCCCTTTCTCTCCTGAAAACTCAATATTCTCTCTCATTTGGAATTGATTCTTACTCAAGTACTCAAAAACTGTCTCTTTATAGAGATAAATTGACCTGAGTTTGAATCTATCTATTTCTTAGCTTTTGAATATGAGTATATTGCAGGGATTATACCTACAAAGACATAAGTTGGCTAATTGGTTATTTAGATTATAAGTTGGTGGGGGTGAGGGGTTTGCAAGATTTATATTTTGAAAAGTACACTAGCTATAGTGTGAACAAGTTGGAAGGAAGTCAAAGACGCAGGATGAAGTTAGAAATTTATTGCAGTGGTCCAGGTAAGAAATTATGATAGTTTGAATTAGCGAGGTGGCAGTGATGAAAGAAGAAGATGGATGGAATTGGGGTGTATTTAGGAAGTGAAAAATAATGTGATTTGATGATGAATCACACGTGAAAAATGAAGAAGAAGGTGGTGTTAAGGCTGACTCTCTGATTTCAGTCTTGTGCAATTAACTGTATACATAATGTCGTTCTCTAAGATCTTTAGAGTGGACTGAGTTTAGAGGAAAGGGGAGAAGATAGAAGATCAGGAGTTTAGAAGAAAGAGAAGAAGATTGGCGTTTTGCCATAGTTAGGGAGGGTCCTACTGACATCTAATGGGTAGAGGTCAGGGATGATGCTTAACACCCTACATTGCACAGGACAGCCCCTACAACAGAGAATTGTCAATAGTGCTGGTCAGGCATGGTGACTCATGCCTGCAATCCCAACACTTTGGGAGGCTGAGGCGGGCAGATCATGAGATCAGGGATTCGAGACCAGCCTGACCAACATGGTGAAACCCCATCTCTACTAAAAATACAAAAATTAGCCGGGTGTGGTGGCGCACGCCTGTAATCCCAGCTACTCAGGAGGCTGATGCAGGAGATTGGCTTGAACCCCGGGAGGCAGAGATTACAGTGAGCTGAGATTGTGCCACTGCACTCCAGCTTGAGTGACAGAGCAAGACTCCATCACTAAAAAAAAACCGTCAATAGTGCCATGATTGGAAAACCTTTCCACAAAGGAATACAAAGCACTGGAATTAGTAACTATTCATGCAGTAGAATTTTTTATAATATCTCTCCATTTATTTTTATTTTCTTTTATTTATTAGTTTTTGATTGACAAAAAAATGTATTTATTATTCACAACATGTTGCTTTGAAACTTGTACACATTGTGGAATGGCTGCATTGAGCTGAGTAACATATGCATTACCTCACACACTAATCATTTTTGTTGTGAGAACACTTAATATCTACTCTCTCGGCAATGTTCAAGAATGCAATACATTGTTATTAACTATAGTCCCCATGTTTTACAATAGCTCTCTTGAACTTATTCCTCCTAACTGAAATGTTGTGTCCTTTGACCAACATCTTCCCAACCCTCCAACTCCTTAAGGCCCTGGTAACCACCATGCTACTTCCTGCTTCTATGAGTTCTTTTTTACACTCCACATGTAAGTGAGACCATGTAGTATTTTTCTTTCTGTGTCTGCTTTATTTCATTTTCCATAACGTCCTCTAGTTTCATCCATGTTGTCCCAAATGACAGAATTTCCTCCTTTTTTTTTTGAAAGCTGAATATAATTTTTTTAAATACTTACAAGTTGAAGCAATTGATGAGATTGAAAAGAGATTGGATATTTGGGAGATACAGTGCCACCCAGATTATAAGATTCCTGCGAAGGAGAAAGTAGATAGGGTCTAAAGCACATGTAAGGAGTTGATCTCTTTCAGAAAGAGAAACAGCTGCTCTATGGAATAGGCAGGAAGGAGGACCAGATATGTACAGATGCTGTTGTGTTAGTGAGTTTGGCAGCAGGATTTGGGAGTGTGGAGTTGGGGGAGTGGCCATATGTGACGGTGTCTATTATCTCTGTGAAATATGAAATAAAGACATCCATTGATGGGTAGGAAAGTTGGGTGTTTAAGGAAGCTAGATAAGTTCTAGAATGGTCATTGTGGATTGCTGGCCTGTAGGTTGACCAGAAATGTCTGAAGGATTCTGGCACTGCGGTGCCCATTCAGAATGGATTCTCATGAATGTATGATGGTAGAATTTGCTCTGTTGTGTTTTTCTCCAGCTGCTTAAATGTAAGAAGAGAGACAGCACACAATGTGGGTTGCTCTAGAAATGGACTTCAGCCAAATGGGGTCTGACAAAAGCCCGAAGGGGCGAGGGAGTTTAGGATTTTGGCAGTAGTATCACTGAAAAAATGGACTCTGAAATCTAACCTGGATAGGTAGAAAACTGAAGAAAGGGGAGGGCTGAAGGATGGGGAAAATTGAAGATAAAGAAGCTAGAGGTCGCAATGAAATCAAGATCTATTTCAGTGGTTGCAATTAAAAAGCCAAGATGGCCAGGCGCAGTGGCTCATATCTGTAATCCCAGCACTTTGGGAGGCTGAGGCAATTGGGGAGGCTGAGGCTGTTGGGTCACCTGAGGTCAGGAGTTCAACACCAGCCTGGCCAACATGGCAAAACCCTGTCTCTATTAAAAATACAAAAATTAGCCAGGCATGGTGGTGGGTGCCTGTAATCCCAGCTACTTGGGAGGCTGAGGCTGGAGAATCACTTGAACCTGGGAGGCAGAGGTTATAGTGAGCTGAGATCACGCCACAGCACTCTAACCTGGGCCAACAGAGTGAGACTCTGTCTCAAAAAAAAAAAAAAAAAATACATAAATACATAAATAAAAATAAAGCAAAGAAGGAAAAGAAGGAAGTTGTGGTCAGAAATGGGGTGCCTTGCATTAATGATCTGGAGGAGATGCTATGATACAGAGTGGATGAGGAGTCACAGCAGTCTCTGGAGATGAGAAGATTAAAGACCGAAAACTTCCATGTGTTACATAAAGTATGATTGTTACATGGAATTTATTTTCTTTGCTTTTTTTTTTTTTTTTTTTTTAGTAATTTAGAAAGGATACATCCTGTTTGTATCTCCAGTTATCTTTATCAAGAGTTAAATAATATCCCTCTTGGGAACAATGAGGAAATAAGTGTTTTCTCCTACCATTCTATCTCCTTCGTTTCTATTTTTGTATGGCAAAACATTAGGCTCAAATTATTATAATTAGGCCATTTTTATACTATAAATATCCTCTTCCAAGAGTTGCATTTTACACTTTTATTCCGTTTTATAATTATATATAAAACAATCATCTAGATTTAATTTTCTTTGTACTTGTTTCAATGGTCACTGATGTGACTCTCACATCCCACAGCTCTGTATTTAGATTCATTCACTGCCAGTTAAATCAGGTCTTCGAGGGCTTTGTTGAGAGGGTTATAACAGTGAGTTGCACATCTAAGAACATTTCTTCCACTACCCTTTCACTTAAACAACTTCCTAAATACAGGTTTCTTAGAGGGTAGTCTTTTTCCCTTGAAGCTCTTCTGGTACCATGTTATTTCTCCCGCCATTAGGCATTGCAGAGGAAAATATTGAATGCAGTTCAATTTCTGCTCCTGTGGGGTCAACATGCTTTTCTGTCCAAATGCCTCTTGGAATATTTTTCTTGATCTTCAGTTCACGAAGGTAGACGAAGGTAGGTCTAATAAGTGTTGGTGTCTTTCAAGAAATTTGCTTGATTCTTTGCAAGCCTTTTAGATGTTCAGACTTAGGTTCTTGTCTGTCCATTAGTTCTTGTAAAAATTTCTAAATGTCTAGAATAGATAATAATCATAGATCACAATGAAATATTCATATTAACAATAACAATAGCAACAATTAAAATAGTTCATTTAATTTGGTTTTCCCCCACCCCATGTCATCCTAAAAGCAGGATTACAAAGACTTAAGTGTAATCAGTATATTTGCCATATGATTTCACAAGCAGGGAAAGAGACAAGCAGAAAGGATAAATGCCTACACAGTATATGATATTAGCTCATTACCCTTGTGGGTAGCTCAAATCAATCCTGACAGAGACCATCTGAGAAGCCCTCTAGAATGCACCTCCAATGGGAAGACAGGAGGCAGGGCATTTACATACAACTACAGTAGGCCCCCATTTCCTATCTGCATCTAGGCACAAGGTGATAAAATTCTTGATGCTTTGGACATGGCCCTGTAGGCTCTTGAGGTGGAATCGGGGATCAGGGAGGCCATGGATATTCTCTAGAACTGTCTTCCAGAGCTGCAGTTAAAGTCAAAGTGGGGAAGGGGACAGTAGAGCTAGACACCAATAGTATCTGATACTACAGCCAACCTTTCCTCAGCTCTTCTGATGTGCTAGGCAGTGGTCAAAGCACTGTGCATGAATTAACTCCTTTATTCCTTATGATAACCCGATGAGGCAGGTGGAGAACAATTTGTTTTTAAGTTGTCTTTATACAGACTCTTCTGACTTATTATCCCTTTTTCAAAAGAGGTCCTAGGGCCCCTAGACCCCTCGGACAGTTTTTATTACTTCCCAGTCCTGCCTAGATTATATTATTGATCATCTGAAACATTCTTTCTTCATCACCTGCAGCTTCACGTACCACTGTTCTTTCACTAAACCCACGCAGCAAGACTATAATCCCACAATCTGCCTCCTCAGCTCCATTGCTGAGCTGCTAAACATTATGAAAAAAATGTCAATGAACAATTGTCATTTCCAGACTCCAAGTTCAACTGGACATTCAGGATGATCCAAGATACCATTCTCTTTTCCTCAGGCAGCTTTGTCTCCTATTTCCATTAGCAATCTACAAAACATTTACACCTAACTCATGCCCTCCACCAAAACTTAACTTTCCACTTTAAAAACTTTGCCTCCTACTTCACCAAGAAAACTGAGACCATCAACCTCAACTGTTAGATTTACAGCAAATCTACACATTCAACCCCCAGATTAAAGGAATGATCTGACTCTCCTCTTTATCAAATTCAACTTCCCTCTCCTCCATATTCGTGATTGCGTCTCCTCTCTGTTCTAGCTGATCTCCTATATCAATTATCTATTCTTATCTCATATTATCACCCTCTCCCTATTTTCTCCTCCTATTTTTTCAATATGCTCAGTTTTCTCTTATGCTTATAAAATCCCTTTCTTGACACAGAGTCTACCTTCTATATATATATATCATCCTAACTCTCTTCTCTTTTCAGCCTGATTTTTGAAAATATAATCTATATTTAAACATCATACAGATCTGACCTTTGATCTGTGCATTCCACTGAAATTGCTCTCAATGCATATCTCTATATTGCTAGATCTCGAAATGCAAATTTCTCCTGGCTTCAATGACACAAACCTTTCCTGGTTTTCTTTCTACATCATTGATTATTCCTCCTCCTCAGGATCCCTTGCTGGTTCCTTCCTTGTCCAACTTCTAAATATTGGAGGGGCCTTAGCCCTTGATTCTCAGGTGAGGGGTATCTTCTAAATTCTAAGCACGGATATAACTATAGCAGTATTCATACAGTTGACCCTTGAACAATCTGGGGGCTAGAGGTCCCAACCACCCACACACAGCCAAAAATCCATGTATAACTTGACTCCCCCAAAACTTAACTACTAATAATCTACTGTTGAGCAGAAGCCTTTCAGATGACATAAACAGTCAATTAACACATGTTTTATATGTTACATGTGTACTGTATTCTTACAATAAAGTAGGTTAGAGAAAAAAAGTTATCAAGAAAAGCTTAAGGAAGATAAAATATATTTACTGTTTATTAAGTGGAAGTGAATTATCATGAAGATCTTCATCCTTGTTATCTTCATGTTAAGTAGGCTGAGGAGGAAGAGGAGGAGGAGGGTTTGGTCTTGCTGTTTCAGGAGTAGTAGAGGCAGAAGAAAATCCCATATAAGTGGGCCTGTGCTGTTCAAACCTGTATTGCTCAAGGGTTGACTGTACTGACTTTTTACTACAAACACACCAGAATTCATTTTTCTAAATGAATGTTTTCACCATTTTACACACTTGCTAATCTTCCTCAGTTAGTAAAGTACTAAGAATCACCTTCAGAAACACCCACAAAGCACACAAGAAAAACATTGTCTGCTGTAACAGCACATTTTCTTAAGAACAAAAATCATGTTATCTACTTTATTTACTAGACTTAGCTTGAAATGATTTTGTGGGCTTTCAAAACTCAAACCCACCCTTAAAAGATTAAAATCTCCCATCATCAATGTTATTCCATAGAATGGACCATAGCCTCTGAAGTTCACAAAGAGTTTCAGTAATTTTCTGGACAAGTAAATGGTTTTAAAATATGTGAACAATAATTGGAGGACAGTTCTATCAGATATTTTAATATATGGACTTTTAAAGTCCCCATGAAAAAATCTTAAAAATATGTCACATCTTGTGGTATCACAACCTACAACTAACGTAGTGCCAGCGCCCAGAAAGTGATCAATAAATTTGTGTTAAATAAGGTCATTGTATTAATTTTGAATCCTTCCTTGTATAGAATTTGTGGAAGACACTGGGTTGGGAGAACAGATTAGTTTTAAAGGTATGTTAAATTAAATTAAGTATAAACTAAAGCAAACTGCAGCCTAAGTGTGTAAACAGGTTGGAACCTAACTTAAGAGCATATTCTTGTAACAAGTTGCTGAGTCTCAGCCAATCACAGACTGCCAACTGATCAGCTCATAGTCACATGAGGCAAATACTTTATCACACCATGTCGAAATAAGGTATAGCATAAGCTGTAACAAAGCAATCAAGCTATTTCTGTATGGCCTTTCCTTTTTCTCTCTACAAATACTGCCTGCTCACTTGTGGGCTGTACTGCTGGGTGGAGCTCTCTGAACCTCTGCCGGTTCTGAGTGCTGCCCAATTCATAAATTGTTCTTTGCTTGAGTAAACTGTCTTGAATTTAATTTGTCTACAGTTTTTCCTTTAACAGTTTGTCGTTAGAAGTGGGACTGGAAGTAGACCTCCAGCAAACTCCAGGAGTGCTCAGTGACCAAGCGAAGTATTCACAGGGCTCACTGTGACCACTGATCTGTCTCAGCAACTGGGGTCATGGAAGAGTTGTCTGTCTCTCCAGTTGGAGCTCCACAAACCTGGGTTTTGATCTCTTTCAGAAGAATTTATTTGAGCATTTTAAGTGTAGACTATGTTTGAAAGTTGCCATAGAAACAGAACTGGGTTCTGTAGCAAGTCCTCAGGCTTCCAACTAGGTCAGACAGAAACTGAATTAGGTTCATTAGGTAAGTAATTCCCTACTTAAAGATAGGGAATCATGGGTTGGTCTGGATAAAAGGAGCCAGAACTTCTCTATCTGGAATTCCAGCCAATTTCATGTATAAGAACTATGGGCCTAGAACCTGGAGAAACATGTGAGCCTTACCACAGGTAACTTAGAGTTACAGTGGCCACAGTGGGGAATAATGCTTACAAAAGACAAGCAGGCACATACCTTTAGAGTTACAACAGCTACAGAGACCAAGAGGACCTCCTCATACATATTTTAAGCCCAAACCGAGAAATAGAAAAATCCTATACTAAAGTACCCTATGCCCCAAGATGTCTGTCCTTATTGTAAATAGCCAGGCCATTGAAAAATAAATAGTCCACATTTATACCAGTTATATGATGTACCCATTCCCTTTGGCCTGGACTATTTCCCCATTAGAGGTATTCACTCAAGGACTTCACTCCTGGGACGATGATCAACCAATATCTCAGAGAGAAAAAGTAATATTCCTGTGGTGAGGTTTTTCAAATCAAGTTCAAAAGATCCCTCTTTCGATCCTGTCTAATTGACACTTGAATCATGAAAATATATGAACTAGTCCTCTCTCTTCTCATTTTGATCCTCCTTCTCCAACGGAAACCTGTCAGCTGAAGCCCCTCCTCTTAAATACCTACTGACCATATGGTTTGCCAAATCTGTCTACCTCTTTCCCATTGTCATTGTCTTTGCTATGCTCTAAAATGCTTTACTGAAGAAAAATACACAACTAATTGGTCCATCAGTCAATCTTGAAACCAAACAAACATAAAAAGGATGAACCAATCTCTGACCATAAAACAAGATTAGAAGTATCCACGCTTTACTACCTAATGAGTACAACGTTTACTATTCAGATGATGGGTTCTCTAAAAGTCCAGATTTCCTCACTATACAATATATGCATTTAAGTAAGAAACCTGTACTTGTACCCCCTAAATGAGAGAAAGAAAGAAAAAAGAACAAAAGAAAGAAAAAGAACAAATAGAAAGAAAGAAGACAGAAGACAGAAAGAGAAAGAAAGAAAGAAGAAAAAAGAAAGAAAGAGAGAGAGAGAAAGAAAGAAAGAAAGAAAGGAGAAAGAAAGAAAGAAAAAGGAAGAAAGGAAGAAAGGAAGAAAGGAAGAAAGAAAGAAAGAAAGAAAGAAAGAAAGAAAGAAAGAAAGAAAGAGAAAGAAAGAAAGAAAGAAAAAGAAAGAGAGAAAGGAAGGAAGGGAAGGAAGGGAAGAAGTGAGAAACAGAAAGAAAAAGAAAGAAGAAAACAAAGAAAAGAAAGACACAAAGAAGGAAGGAAGGGAAGGGAAAGGAAGGGAGAAAAGGAAGGAAAGGAAGGAGAGGAAGGAAGGAAGGGAAGGGAGAAAAGGAGGAAAGGAAGGAAAGGAAGGAGGGAGAGATGGAGGGAAGAAGGGAAAGAAGGAAGGAAGGAAGGAAGGAAGGAAGGAAGGAAGGAAGGAAGGAAGGAAGGAAGGAAGGAAGGAAGGAAGCTGAATCCAGGCATTCAAAGTGTTTGTTTTTTTGTACCTGGCACATGGCTAAAATTTTAGAATGAAAACTCTAAGATCTGTTTCTGTTTATATGTTTATGTATGTCTGTATGTATAATTTAAATGTGATATTTTTCTATCTCCTTATGATATCACCAAAATTAAATTATAAAAGAGCCCTATTTGTTTGGCTTAAAGAAAATTAAGTGCTTATATAAATCAAGTATTCTCTTGGAAAAATAAGAACTAGCCCAGATGCTTTTCAAGTTCATATGACTTGGGTAATTTTCGGTAAATAAGAATATTGTTAGTTTTATTATAACAGGCTTATCTTCAGAGTCGTCACCATTAAATACAACACAAACACACAACTTTTCCTAATTAGGTTTGCTGGAAATAAGCTTTCGTTATCTCTATATTACAAAATTTATCGGCAAGAAAAATAACATAAGATGATGTCTAGCTGTTTAATGTCTCATATTTATGAGAAATCCAAGCATAATTATTAAAAAGAAACAACAAGTGAGTCAAATAGATGCAAGCAAGATACACTTCCAAGTTTTTTTTGTTTTTTTGGTTTTTTTGAGACAGCGTCTTGCTCTGTCTCCCAGGCTGGAGTCCAGTGGCGCAATCTTGGCTCACTGCAAGCTCTGCCTCCTGGGTTCACGCCATTCTTCTGCCTCAGCCTCCTGAGTAGCTGGGACTACAGGCGCCCGCCACCACACCGGGCTAATTTTTTGTATTTTTAATAGAGATGGGATTTCACCATGTTAGCCAGGATGGTCTCAATCTCCTGACCTCGTGATCCGCCCGCCTCGACTTCCCAAAGTGCTGGGATTACAGGCGTGAGCCACTGCGCCTGGCCAAAAGGTTCTAACATTCTTATCAGGAATGGAAAGTTGACACTGAGGAAAGTCTGTACAAACAACAATTTAATTCTCAGGCCTAGAAAATAGAAAAGCTAAGAGGATAGAGATAGAATTTTGCCTCCTCTACAAATAACTTCTTATTACAACGAGACTAAAAATATCCAAGACTGTTAGTAAACATGTTCTGTGCCACTCTAACAAACTGTACTGTAAGAAAGCACATGTGGGCCAGGTGCGGTGGCTCAGGCCTGTAATGCCAGCACTTTGGGAGACCGAGGCCGACGGACCGTCTGAGGTCAGGAGTTTGAGACCAGCCTGGCCAACATGGGAAACCCCATCTCTACTAAAAAAATTACAAAAATTAGCCAGGCATAGTGGTGGGTACCTATAATCCCGGCTACTCAGGAGGCTGAGGCAGGAGAATCACTTAAACCTGGGAGGCAGAGGTTGCAGTGAGCCGAGATTGCACCACTGCACTCCAGATTGGGCAACAAAACATGATTACATCTCAAAAAAAAAAAAAAAGACAAAAAAAAAAAAAAAGCACATGCTTCTACATATCTTCTAGCTATTATGGTTCAGAATTGCTGGTGTGACAGACAGTTCACAATTATTTGCACCATGGTGTTCACTGGAACTTAAGGTCATGGGGTAAAAAATTCTAATTAATATATGTAACTAAAATTACTAGTAATAATAAAAGAAACAACTGTATATGCAAGTATACAAGGAAGGTAATATATGCTTTTCATGATAAAAAGCTATAAGTTATGAGGATGTTCTGTTTTGTTAAGGGAAAAAGAGAGTAGTTTTTATCCTAAATTGGAATGACTGGTTATTCCAAATGAGAAAGATGAAAAGCATAGGACAAAAAAGTGAATGGGTAAGAAAATTGTAGAAGGTTTATGGAAGATGAATCTTGTGAAAGAAATTTGATGTGTGGTCAAACTGGCTAATCAAATGAGTAGAAGGGAATTATTTATTAGTTTTTCTTAAACTTGAGCATTAATATCAAAATATCACTAACACAAAACTAGAATTTGGTCCTTTCTGGTAAAAAAAAAAAAAAAAAAAACAAGGTTTTCTTGGAGTATTGGTTTGCTCTTAATGGGCAAATGTGAAAGGCTTTTCTTAGTCTTTTAGGTAATTGACCAAGGTGAAAAGATTCTGTGTCTTACTATGATATTTCCTCTACTTCATGATGTATTTATTAGGATTTGGATCATATAAGAAAACTGAGTCCTCTCTATTAAAAAAGCTAAGGTTTTTCTTGGCTATGTAATTTTCTGTTTTCGCCTTTGAAGCCTTTAATTATCACTCTGGTTAAGTGAATGCCTGTTGTTTCAAGTGACTTGTCATCCTATTTTGATCAAGTGTTTTAAATCCTTGATATTTTTGACAAATGCCCTAAAATCAAATTCTAAATTAAATCTTTCTCTTGACCTTAAGTTAATTTTAAGAATTTTCAGATGAGCCCTTGGAACATCTTAAAATAATATCTTTCCTTACATAAAGAGAAATATTAAACAAATTTGGCTTGATATATGAAATTGTATAGAAAGCATTGTCAAACAATAAGTAATGCTAAATGTTACTTGAGTTATATTGAGATGGATGTGTTATTAACACGCATTCCAGAAATGGTATGAAATCTCCAGAAATCTGATCAGACCACCGGATTGGGTAAGAATTCACAGAACTCTTATGCAAAAAAATGGATTGGTTTCATAAAACTGCTAACCCTACATCGAGCACAACATGAATTAATTGAATACCAAGGAAATGATATGGCAAATTTTCATGCTATGTCAGGCAGTACTGGAATTGTTAACATATGTGATTTGAATAAACTCCATCAAATTAATCCAAGTCAAATTACCTATGATAACCTATTTAATAAACAGTGGTATGCACCTGAACTGGAGAAACAAAACTGGAACGTAAGATGATGTAAATTCAGTGTTAAGCATGGACCCATGGGGAGCCTGGACCGCCACCTGTTCCTTCCTGAGCCCTTAAAACTTCCATCATCATTATTATTATTGTTATTATTATTATTGTTTTGAGACGGAGTTTCACTCTTGTTGCCCAGGCTGGAGTGCAATGGCGCGATCTCGGCTCATTGCAACCTCAGCCTCCGGGGTTCAAGCGATTCTCCTGCCTCAGGCTTCCGAGTAGCTGGGATTACAGGCATGCGCCGCCACGCCCGGCTAATTTTGCATTTTTTAGTAGAGATGGGGTTTCTCCATATTGGTCAGGCTGGTCTCACAAACTCCCGACCTCAGGTGATCTGCCCTCCTCGGCCTCCCAAAGTGCTGGGATTACAGGCGTGAGCCACCGTGCCCGGCCCCAAAAACTTCCATTATTAAAAGCATTCTATGACTCATTATGAAGCTGATAAAATAAAAGAAAATTAAATTTGGTGGGATGGTCATTCTAAAACTGCTAAAATGGTTAATAACCCACGTTTGATTTGTCAAACCCATAATTCTGATAAGACAACAACGTTCGGGTGGTGCATTTCCAGTACCTGATGAATAATTTGAACACTTACAGATGGATTTCCTTCAACTGCTACTTTTAATACATGTTTTCTGGTTGTACAGAAGTTTTTTCATTCAGAAAGACGATGCTACATTAGTAGCTAAAAGGTTATTAGAAAATGTGTTTTACTGATGAGGCATTTCTGAAGACATCTAATAATAAAGGTATTTATTTCAATGGACAAGTTATACAACATTTTAAAAAGGTACTACAAGTACAATGGCATCAGACAAAGCTAACTGAATTGATGAGATTGCCTTGGTTAAAGGTATTACTGATTGATGGCTATCAGATCTACCCCCAATGGAAAACACAGATTGGCCCCTTATGAAAGTTACTGGAAGGCCTATGCCCCTAATAATAGAACTCCATGTGTCTCCTTCTCATAAACTCTGAAATGACTCAATATTGCAAGGTTTTGATGCATTATGCCAAAGTATATTTTCACCAGGTAAAAGAAGCCTTTTGTAATCCACCAACTGATGCCAACCAGACCTTTCACAATCCAGAAGATTAGGTCTTTTAAAAAAGACACCAGAAAAAGACCGCCCTTGAACTCCACTGGGAGGGACCATACCAAGTACTTCTCTGCAGAAAAACTTCAGGGCCTCAAGTCTTGGATCCACATCTCTCAACCCAAGAGGACCCCTCAAAATTCTTGGAACTGTATACCCAATGGGGGGTCTCAAGATAAAACTGATTAGGGAGATTTCTTCTCAGAAGCAGGTGGCATCTCAGGTGTGGACAGGTTTTTCAAGATCACACATCAAGACTTCTCTTCTCTGTCACCATGAAACATTTGTTCCTGGTACTCTTTTGTTCTGTTTATATATGACAAAATCATATGATATTGAAGATTTCATAATCCACAGTTTCTGTAAGAAATTTAATGTTGGATGTATCATGTTAAACCTAAATTTGTACATGATCTTACAGATTCTCTGGTTCAGCCTGTAACAAATTGCACGGATATTCCAAGTCTGACTAATTGTTCAAATTGCACCCTTTCTAGAGGGTTATGTTTTTCGATTCATATATTCAAATCCTTTATCTAAATCTAAGAGTAGATAATACCTGAGAATTTTGTAATTTGCAGTTAAATTATAGCATAAGAAAGCCAAAAGAAAGATAATTTAACAGTTTGTAGACCAATGTATAACTCTTATCCCTTAATTGTTGGTACCCTCCAACCATTAAATGATTCAGTAATGGAACTTTAGAAAAATATTACTAGTGCTTCCTTTTTGGTGACCCCTAATGCACAAGATGTCCCACAGAAACTGTCTTTTGTATCCCTTTAGAATATATTTTTATCTGTGGAAGATTTTAACAACCAACTCTATGTGTGGGCAACTCTATGTCTCAATAGTGGAAAATAAGGGGCCAATGTGGATTAAGTATTCTAACAGTATCACTGTCACTCCATAGCCTATTGGAAACTGAACACTGGTCTACACCTCTGAGTTTGCACTGCGGAATAAAGACAAATTTGCCAGCCCTCATAAATCTCTCTAAGTGGATGTCATTTGGTACAATGCTCCTTCCCTGACTTGGTATAAATGTCAATAAAGCTATGATGAGAAATCTGTCTCAGACATTAGCTACTATAGCTGTTCTATCACACAGGTTACAGTTGGCCAGCAAGCTTCTTTAAATTCTCTTGCTAAATTTGTTTTAGATAACATGATTGCTTCAGACTAGGAGTGCATGCAACTGATACAAACTCAGCTGCAAGAAGTCAGCAAACAAACTACTTAGTTAAAATTACTCATCTGGTTCCGTTTTGATATATTTGATTTTGATTGGTTTGATTTGTGGAGGGTCCTCTTAAGGAATATACTTCAGCTTCCCAGTATTGTTCTCAAAATAGCCAGAATAATAGTTTCTTTCTTGCCTCATATCCTCTGAAGACAGTCTTAAATGTTTGTATGCAGCATAAAATGGTCTCACTACAGTTAAAATAATGAAGACACCAGAACATAAGGAATCATCTAACTGACTTGATGTCATAAATTGTGAATTTGTACTGAGACCAAACAAGTCCATAATGATGACACAGTGGCATCAATACCCAAAGTTGGGTCAATGTCTCAAAATTGAGATGCTTATCAAAAGGGGAAATTTTTAATTTAATTAAATTTGGCCTAAAGTTGCCTCCACATGTAGCAAACTGCAACCTGACTGATATGGTCTGGCTCTGTGTCCCCACCCAGATCTCATCTGGTAGCTCCCGTAACTCTCATGTGTTGTGACAGGGATCTGGTGGGAGATGATTGAGTTTTGGGGGCAGGTCTTCCCCATGCTGTTCTCATGATAGTGAATAGGCCTTACAAGATTTGATGATGGTTTTAAAAATAGGAGTTGTGACCACACACCAAGGATCACACCTGTAATCCCAGCACTTTGGGAGACCAAGGCAGGAGGATCGCCTGGGGTCCAGAGTTCGAGACCAGCCTGGTCAGCATGGTGAAACCCTGTCTCTATTAAAAATACAAAAATTAGCTGGGCATGGTGGCAGGTGCCTGTAATCTCCGCTACTCGGGAAGTTGAGGCAGGAGAATTGCTCGAACCCAGGAGGCAGAGGTTGTGGTGAGCAGAGATCGCACCATTGCACTCCAGCCTGGGCAACAGGTTCAGATTCCATCTCTAAAAGAAATGGGAGTTGCCCTGCACAAGCTCTCTTTTTTGCCTGCCGCCATCCTTGTAAGATGTGACTTGCTCCTCTTTGCCTTCCGCCATGATTGTGAGGCCTCCCCAGCCACGTGAAACTGTAAGTCCAATAAACCTCTTTCTTTTGCATATTGCCCAGTCTCGGGTATGTCTTTATCAGCAGCATGAAAACAGACAAATTCACTGACTTAGTATGCAAGCACGTTGCAACCTAACAAGAGTATATTCTTGTAAAAAGTAGCTGAGTCGTAGCCAATCACAGCAGCCAATTTCAGCCAATCACAGGCTGCCAACTGATCGGTCCACAACCATAAAAGGTAAATGCCTCATCACACCATGCCCACATCAGGTCAACACAGAGCTGTAGCCGGTCAAGCTGTCTCTGTATGTCACTTCCTTTTATTGTCTATAAATACTATCTGCCCATGTTGCCGAGTGGAGTTCCCTGAACCTTTCCTGATTTGTTCGTGACAATTCAGGCCCAATTCATGAACAGTCTTTTGCTCAAATAAATACAAACTCTACTGAATTGAATTTGTCTGACCTAAATTTTAAAAATAAATTTTTCTATTTTTCATTTCCAGGAGGACTTTTGTATTAAATTCTGAAATTGAAGATCAGAAAATGACTAAGTGGGCTTGTCTCACTTATCATCCATGCAGCTCTGAGCAAGTGATTATCTCTGGGTCTCAATTCTGTTATCTGGAAGTAAGAAACAAATTGCAGTACTTTTGTAGTTTCAAATGAGATAATGTATAAATGTAAAAAAGTGTTAATATTTCTAGGCTTCCACGACACTGACCCAGCAGTTCCATGGACAAAGCTTTCAGGGATAATCATCACCATCACACTCTGATTAACTCCAGGGCTCATACTCCAGCCATTGTCTCCTGGTTATTGCTGGTTTCTCCTCTCTCCCTTCGACATACATGGCACACCAGCCTCAATGACCATCCTCACATACACATCAACACATGCGCCCCTGTTGGAAACTGCTAGCAGCCTCAGCCCCTGCTGATGTAGGGATGCTGGAGCAATTGCTATCTGTGTATGAGGCTAATTCACTACCAGAGTGGCTGAAGACTCAGACCACAGCTGCCTGTGCTGGCTTTCTTTACCTAATCTGTGAAAATGCCAACATTCTCTTTCTCCAACAAGTCATCGTTGAGCCAAGACCTCAACAAGATGGGGAAGTCCCCTCCTTATGCACATAATAACTTCTCAGGCATGGGGAAAACAAACATAGGAGATCTAGGGATTACCAAATCCAATTAATGTCAAATCAAGCCCCAGCTCAGCCCCTGCAGCTCAATAGAGCTGCCTTGTGATTTGATTACTATCAAAATGGGTAGTCATGAATTCATCAACTCCCCCAGCAACAGCCCGTTAAGAGGCATTTCCAAAAATAACCCAAGTAAGCAAAGCATTAAGAAAACGGTAGACCCTTTGCCCTCTGGCCTTCCCAGAAGACATTCCCAAATGCCTCTACTGTTGCCTTATGCCCGCCCCCATGGGTAGGGCTATTTATTGTCCCCCATACTCAAATAGAGCTTCAATTAAAAATCAGGATTTGGCAGCAACAACCTGTTTTCTTGTCAGACACGTTGTAAATTGTATAAAATCTATTTTGGTGCAATTTACAACTTTGGAAATAAAAATACCCTCATACAGCAATTTGTCTGCTGTAGGAAGTCTGGACGCCTGGGCTCCTGGTCAGAGGTTGGAAAATGGCCAATAAAGGGAATGTGTTTGAGGGTGGAATGCATACAGTAGTGACCACCAACAGCTAGGTGTGGATACAGAAACACATTCCACCTCCTCTGAGTGCTGCATAAAGATTAAATGGATAATAAATTTAAAATATTTTGCACAGTACCTGGCACATTGTATTTTAATAAAAGCAGGGGGGTGGGGATGACGATAGTAGTAGTAATAATAGCAGTCGTCATCCTGGTAGTAATAAGAGTGGTAAGTGCTGAACCGGAGCCAGGAAAACGTAGGTTCTCATCATAGCTCTACTACTAATAAGCTATCCAGTCCCTCTTTCCTGAGTCCAGGAAAAATCAGTAAAAACACTGGAAAAGCAGATCAAAACCGGGGTAAAGTACCGTGCTCAAGGATAACTCATTATTACTAACTCAGCAATTACTTGAAACAGGCAAAGGTAGGCAGAGCCAAAGAGAAAAGTTAGCTCTCACAACCTGAGAATGGAGCAATAAACTAGTCAACCTGTCTCCTTATTAGGCCCCTCCAAAAGCTTCTCTCAGGACAAAAATAGGCAGGAAAGTTCTGAAAGAGAAGATGCTGAGTTTTCCAGATAGTCAATACATATACGTTGTAAAAATTGAAATTTAAGTTACGTGATACCAGGACAGAAATAGACAGACAGATAAATAGAATCAAATGGAAAGACCAGAAACAAACTCAAGTATTTGATAAAGGTGACACTTTAATTCAGTAGAGGAGAAAAGATAGATTATAAGTAAATGGTATTGGAAAAAACGGATAGCCCTCTGGAAAAATAAATAGATACATTTCGTTCTCTAACTCATATAATAAAAGTAAATTACAAATTGAAAAATTGAAATATGTAAAATGAATCCATAAAAGAACTAAAATAAAATATGAGCCTTTTTTCTTAGAAAGGGTAATGCCTCCCTTAAAATATTATATAAAGCCCAAAAGCCATTAAAATCTTAACTATCACAAAATTGAAAAAGAAACTCTGCATGACAAAACATAAAAACAAAACAATAAAAACATAGAAAGCAACAATAAAAATGTCAAATTAGGAAGAAAATATATGTACATCGTATCACAAAGGGCTAATTTTCCCAATATATAGAAAGTTCTGGCAAATCAATCAAAAAGGGCAAATATATAAACAGACTGTTTACAGAATACAAAATAGGGATGCTCTGAAACATATCAAAAAAAGCTTAATCTTTTTCGTAACAACAAAACCAGAATTACAAGATATCATTTCTTCACTCCTCAGATTTGCCATTAAAAGGAATAGGTAATGTGGTTAAGTAATAAAATAAAAAATATATACTTAGGTAATAAAAGTAATAATGGTATATAGAATATTACTACTTGTAGGGAAACACACAAACATTTACATGTTTTCGTAAGAAACTTGTGCCTGTAGTTGTCTGGGTAGCAAAAATGGATGGCTAATTGCAAAAATGTGGAATTAGCTTACATCCCATCAACCAACAAGTAGATAAAGGAAATGTGATATATATATATATATACACACACACACACACACACACCCCATATATATATATATATATACACACACACACACACACGTGCGCGCCATGAAATACTACTCCGCCATAAAAAGGAACAAAATAATGGCATTTTCAGCAACTTGGATAGAGCTGAAGACCATTATTCCAAGTAAAGTAACTGAGAAATGGAAAACCAAGTATTGTACGTTCTCACTTATAAGCGGGGGCTAAGCTATGAGGACACAAAGGCATAAGAATAATATAATGGACTTTGGGGTCCACCGTACACATTTGGGTACAGTGTACACTGCTTGGGTGACGGATGCACCAAAATCTCAGAAATCACCACTAAGTAACTTATTCATGGAAGCAGAACTCACCAATTCCCCCAAGGACTATTAAAATAAAATCTTAAAAAGTTTATAAAGTTTTTATGCTTCTGTACCTGCTCCTGAGTACCTTATATTGTATGTATTTTGTCCAGCCCTCTTACTAATTTAATAGACGGGAAAAAGGCCACATAGCAAGCCTAAGCTCTTATAGCTATTTAGTGGCAGATCATGAACTACCAGCCTTCCTCTCTTCCCACTGTCCTAATTTGGTTGCCTGCTTATTCTTTAACTGGTAGCCGGGCACTAAGAGTCTCTGTCCTCCATTACCAGCATGGTATACTAAATGTACCTCGGAACTCCCTTTCCTTTTTATCCACGCCTTTTTCTTCCTTCAAAACATAGCTCAAAATATCCCAGCTCCCCACCTGCCCATTCCTCACAGGCTTATGGACATCAATTACACATCATTATTGTGTTCTTTGTTGTTCAACTTTCAAAGCAGTGTTGCACAAGTAAGAAGGGCCCTTGGCCTGGGTTGCCAGGCCTCCTAATTATAGGTCCTAGCTTTCATTCTTGCTAGCTGGGAATTCAGAAGACCTCTCTAAGCCCCAGGTTCCCTGTTTGAGATATGGAACCATGGTGCCTGCCCCACCTATCTCACGACTATTAAGAGAATCAAATATGTCCAAATGTTTTATACATTTCATGAACGGTATTATAAGCATTTCAACCCTTAAAGAAAGCCTGTTGTTATTGAGGGAAAAGACGGGTTAGCCCTCCCATCTGAGTGATTACATGGAGCATTTCCTTCTTTAGACTAGTCTTTTTCTAAAAGCAGAAAGATACTCGGAAAGCACGCATGGGGGTGAAACCTATCCACTGTACTTTCTGGGGAGGTGGTTTCAAATAAGAAAAATTGCACTCAGGAGGCTGACGCAGGAGAATCGCTTGAATCCGGGAGGTGGAGGTTGCCATGGGCTGAGATCACACCACTGCACTCCAGCCTGGGTGAAAGAGTGAGACTCCGTCTCAAAAGAAAAAAAGAAAAGAAAACAAAAACTGCAGAATTTGTTGGCCGGGCGCGGTGGCTCAAGCCTGCAATCCCAGCACTTTGGGAGGCCGAGACGGGTGGATCGCGAAGTCAGGAGATCGAGACCATCCTGGCTAACACGGTGAAACCCCGTCTCTACTAAAAAAAAAATACGAAAAACTAGCCGGGCGAGGTGGCGGGCGTCTGTAGTCCCAGCTACTCCGGAGGCTGAGGCAGGAGAATGGCGTAAACCCGGGAGGCGGAGCTTGCAGTGAGCTGAGATCCGGCCACTGCACTCCAGCCTGGGCGACAGGGCAAGACTCTGTCTCAAAAAAAAAAAAAAAAACTGCAGAATTTTTTTTCTTTTCTTCTTAAAATTATTTTCTGGCATCATATCAAAAGCTGAAAGCTTTTTGCAATTGAAACAGAAGATGCAACAAGACCACAGAGTCAGGAGGCTGTTTGTTGACTAAGTTATCTTTAGAGCTTCCCCACAAAAGAGCAAAGTTGGTGACTGGGTTAATTTGGGTGCTATCTGAAGAACGAATGACACTTTAAAAAACAAAAAAGCTAGTTTCCTATGTTACAAGAATAACAGCCCTGTGGTGGACACCAGCAGAAGTGATTCTTCTATTTTCTGCTCTACTAGTAACTAGCTGTGTGATCTTTGGTAAGTCACCCACCCTCTCTGAATCTCACTATTCTAGCTGAAAGGGATGCTATGAAGATCAAATGAGATCATAGATATACAAACGCCTTGACCATAACTGCCTGTGAGTGTGAATTACTATACTCTAAACTGGCATTTCCCAAAATGATGCTTTGCAGAGCTCTGTTAATAAGAGGGCAATGAGAAAAGTGTCTGCACTCACAAGAGTTGGGGAAATTAGCTTCCTCAATGCAGGTCTTCCCAAAGCCTTTAACAGGCTAATATGCATTATGAGTGTCAAACCCAAAATAACGGGCAGGGCACAGTGGCTCACGCTTGTAATCTCAGCACTTTGGGAGGCCCAGGAGGGTGGATTGCCTGAGGTGAGGAGTTCGAGACCAGCCTGGCTAACATGGTGAAACCCCGTCTCTACTAAAAATACAAAAAATTAGACAGCTATGGTGGCACACGCCTGCAGTCCCAGCTACTCGGGAGGCAGGAGAATCGCTTGAACCCAGGAGGCGGAGGTTGCGGTGAGCCAACATCATGACACTGCACTCCAGCCTGGGTGACAGAGTAAGACTCCTTCTCAAAAAAATAAAATAAAATAAGGAATAGATGTTGAAATGTTTCCCAGTATGTTCCAAAGAAAGTAACTTTAGGAAACATTGCTCTCAAATCAATTCCATTTTGAAGGCAAGATCCTCATCTTGTTTCATTTCCTGGGTATGGAAACTCAACAGAGAGCCAAATATGACTAGTCTTTCGGTTATCATGCTGATTATTCTTAGTGCCCTACCGCCACTGCCTCAATCCCACCCACCCTCATTCATTCTCCACCGTTTTGCCTTCTGGCTTCCAAATGGGTAAAGTCAATGAAAGACACTGCAGGAAATCAAACAGTAGAAGAAGAGAGAGGTTGGAGTTCCTCTGATACTTCCCTGTATGGGTGTCATGGTTCTGGAATGGGCTATATCGTCGTATTCATCGGTTTTCACACTCCTATAAAGAACTGCCTGAGACTGGGTAATTTAGGAAGATAAAAGGTTTAGTTGACTTGCTGTTCTGCATGGCTGGGGAGGCCTCAGGAAATTTACCATCATGGCAGAAGGCGAAGGGGAAGCAAGGCACATCTTCACAAGGTGGCGAGGGGGGGGGGTGTGGGGGGATCCGCCGAGCATTTTTTTAAACCATCAGATCTCATGAGAGCTCACTCACTATCATGAGAACAGCATGGGGAAAACCACTCCCAAAATCCAATCACCTCCCACCAGGTCCTTCCCTCAATACATGGTGATTACAATTTGAGAGGAGGTTTAGGTGGGGATGTAGAGCCAAACCATATCATTACACCCTGGCCTCTCCCAAATCTTATGTCCTTTTTACATTTCAAGACACAATCATGCCTTCCCAACAGTCCCCCAAAGTCTTAACTAATTCCAGCATTAACTCAAAAGTCCAGGTCCAGAGTTTCATCTCAGACAAGGCAAATCCCTTCCGCCTACGAGCCTATAAAACCAAAAGCAAATCAGTTACTTCCAAGATACAGTGGGGGTACAAGCATTGGGTTAATGCTCCCATTCTAAAGGGGAGAAATTGGCCAAAACAAAGGGGCCACAGGCCCCATGCAAGACCAAATCCCAGCAGGGCACTCATTTAATCTTATATCCCCTTTGACTCCTTGTCTCATATCCAGGACAAGCTGATGCAAAGGATGGACTCCCACGGTCTCTCTGCGGGGTACCCATCCCCTTTGACTGCTTTCACAGGCTGGCATTGAATGCTTGCAGCTTTTCCAGGCATGTAGTACAAGTTGTTAGTGGATCTACAATTCTGGGGTCTGAAGGATGGTGGCCCTCTTCTCACAGCTCCACCAGGCAGTGCCCCAGTGGGACTCTGTGTGGGGGCTCCAACCCCATATTTCCTCTCTACATTGCGCTAGTAGAGATTTTCCATGGGAGCTCTGCCCCTTGCAGCAGACCTCTGCCTGGACATCCAGGCATTTCCTTTCATCCTCTGAAATCTAGGCTGGGATTCCCAAACCTCGGCTCTTGTCTTTTGCACATCCACAGGTCCAACACCACTTGCAAGCCACCAAGGCTTGGGACTTGCACCTGCTGAAACAACAACCTAAGCTGTACGTTGGCCCCTTTCACCATGGCTGGAGCAGCTAGGAGGCAAGGGGCCATGTCCTAGGCTGCACAGAGCGACAGGGCCCTGGGCCCAGAACATGAGATTATTTTTCCCCCTAGGCCTCCAGGCCTGTGATGGAAGGGGCTGCTGCAAAGATCTCTGACATGCCCTGAAGACATTTTCCCCATTGTCTTAGCTATTAACACCAAGCTCCTCACTACTGAGGCAAATTTCTACAGCCAGCCTGAATTCTTTCCCAGAAAATGAATTTTTCTTTTCTACCACATGGTCAGGCTGCAAATTTTTCAAGCCTTTATGCTCTGCTTTCCTTTCAAACATAAGTTACAATTTCAAACCATCTCTCTGTGAACGCATATGACTGTACGCTTTCAGAAAAAGCCAGGTAACCTCTTAAATGCTTTGCTGCTTAGAAATTTCTTCTACCAGGTATCCTAAATCATCTCTCTCAAGTTTAAATTTCCATAGATCTCTTGGGCAGGGGCAAAATGCAGCGAGTCTCTTTGCTAAAGTGTAGCAAGAGTGACCTTTGCTCCAGTTCCCAATAAGTTCCTCATTTCCATCTGTGACCACCTCAGCCTGAACTTCATTGTCCATACCACTATCAGCATTTTGGTCAAAACTATTCAACAAGTCTCTAGGAAGTTCCAAACTTTCCCACATTTTCCTTTCTTCCTCTGAGCCCTCCAATCTGTGTCAACCTCTACCTGTTACTCAGTTCCAAAATTACTTCCACATTTTCAAGTTATCTTTACAGCAGTACCCCACTTCTGGTACCAATTTATTGTATTCATCCATTTTCACATCGCTATAAAGAACTGCCTGAGACTAGGTAATTTACGAAGAAAAAAGCTTTAATTGACACACGGTTCTGCATGGATGAGGAGGCCTCAGGAAACTTACGATCGTGGCAGAAGGCAAAGGGAAAGCAAGGCTCATCTTCACAAGGTGGCAGAACAGAGAGCAAACAAGGGGGGGAGCTGCCACTTTTAAACCATCAGATCTCATGAGAATTTACTATCATGAGAAGAGCACTGGAGAAACCACCCCCATGATCCAATCACCTTCCACCAGGTCCCTCTCTCGACACGTGGGGATTACAATTCGAGATGAGTTTTGAGTGGAGACACAGAGCCGAACCACATCAATCATTCTGTAACAGTTTCTTAATCTACAAACCATGGACACCGCCCCCCTAAAAATGGAGATAAATAGAATTTTGAGGATCTGTGATCTTGGAAGGGGGGCAAAATGCACCATTTTTGCATTAACTTTTAACTGAAATTTAGTATTTTTTTCCATTATGAATATAGGCAACACATTCATATCTATGATCTGTCATCAACTCAAATTAAAAGTATTTTTATAGCTTGTTACAGTTGTTGCAGATATCTCCAAATACTGTCAATATTCCTCACTATCGTCAGATTATGGCATTATGAAATCTGCCTCTTAGGCTGGGCGCAGTGGCTCATGCCTGTAATGCCAGCACTTTGGGAGGCCAAGGCTGGTGGATCACCTGAGGTCAGGAATTCGAGACCGGCCTGGCCAACATGGTGAAGCCCCGTCTCTACTAAAAATACAACAATTACCTGAACGTGGTGGCAGGTGCCTGTAATCCCAGCTACTGAGAGGCTGAGGCAAGAGAATCCCTTGGACCTGCAAGGCAGAGGTTGCAGTGAGCCGAGATCGTGCCATTGAACTCCAACCTGGGTGACAAGAGTGAAACTCAGTCTCAAAAAAAAGAAAAGAAAAGAAAAGAAAAGAAATCTGCCTCTTAGTTTAGTTTATTTAAAATGCTAATAAGGAGGTTCGTAAAATACTATATCACAAATTTGCTTTTTAAAATATCTTTAATAGCATATTTCAGTATAGTTAGTATTCTTTGTGATTCTATTCTTTCAAAAAAGGGATCCATAAATTTCACCAGGCTTCCTAAGTGGTACACGGCACACACACAAAAAATAAGACTTCCTACTTAAATGATCTGAATGGACATTTCTCCAAAGAATATACACAAATGGCCGGTAAGCATAAACACAGACACAAACACACGCACGTGTGCACTCACCCATGCACATACATCCATGAACATCATTATTCATTAAATAAATGCTAATTAAAACTACAATGAGATATCACTTTATGCTCAGTAGGATGACTATAATCAAAAAGTCAGAAAAAGCCAGACATGGTGGCTCACATCTATAATCCCAGCACTTTGGGAAACTGAGGGGGCTGATCACTTGAGGTCAGGAGTTCAAGACCATCCTGGCCAACGTGGTGAAACCTTGTCACTCCAAAAAGTGCAGGTCTCACCAGGCAACTGAGGACCTTCATGACCAGGGAGCCCCGCAGGGCAGCCATGGGACTCCAGCATACAAAATGCACTTTTCTATATTCTTCAAACAGCTTTACTTCATGTTTTCTTCTCCCTCCTAATTAAGTTAAAATGCTATAGCTTACAATTCCATAGCTGTGCTTAGAGGTCCTTGTTGGTTTATGTTCCAGATTCTGAATCTGATCATTTCCCTGTTTTAGCTAGACAACATATTGTTTCAAATGACTTTGCTTTTTGAAGGAAGGCTTGCACAATCTGACATTAAGTTGATTTTATAAAAGTAATATTACATTCTGGGGATCTATTCTTAATTCAAACCTTTACCTCACGTGAAGACGTTAGCTTGTACAGGAGATCTACCTTGAATCTAAAGCTTAAGCTACGTGGTAAATTCCTCCACAACTGTATTTGGTAACTGTCCTATTTGCTCTTTAGTAAAACCTAATCACCTAGGTTGAGTGCAGTAGCTCACGCCTGTAATCCCAGTACTTTGGGAGACCGAGGCGGGCGGATCACCTGAGGTCGGGAGTTCGAGACCAGCCTGACCAACATGGAGAAACCCCGTCTCTACTGAAAATACAAAATTAGCCAGGTGTGGTGGCATGCACCTGGAATCCCAGCTACTCGGGAGGCTGAGGCAGGAAAATCACTTGAACCCGGGAGGCAGAGGTTGCAGCAAGCTGAGATCACGCCATTGCACTCCAGCCTGGGCAATAAGAGTGAAACTCTGTCTCAAAAAAAAAAAAAAAAACTAATCATCTTACAAACAGGTGTGAGGGTAGAAGTCATCTTCTCTGCCTACCTACCCACACACAAAAGCATGCACCAGAGACAGAAACAGGGACAGAAAGACAGACAAAAATGAGAAAGAAGTAGAAAGAAGCAAAAATAAAAAGAAGACAAAATTTGCCTATTATAAAGTCCTGGGCAGTTACTGAGGGTCACTACCATAGGCTACTTGTGCTCAGATTCAAATACCAAGATTTACTTTTAAAATAACTAAAATCAAAAAATTCAAAGAGATATTTGTATACCACATTCCCAGAAGGGTTTTTCACGATAGCCAAAAGGTGAGAGTAACTCAGATATCTATTAACAGATGAATGGGTAAACAAAATGTGGTATATCCATACAACAAAATATTATTCAACCTTTAAAATGAAGAAAATTCTGACACGTGATACAACATGGATAAACTTGGAGGACATTATGCTGAGCAAAATAAGCCAATCACAAAGGGACAGATAGGGTATGATGCCATTTGTATGATGTATCAAGAATAGTTGAATTCTTTTTTTTTTTTTTGAGACGGAGTCTCACTCTGTTGCCCAGGCTGGAGTGCAGTGGCTGGATCTCAGCTCACTGCAAGCTCCGTCTACTGGGTTTAGGCCATTCTCCTGCCTCAGCCTCCCGAGTAACTGGGACTACAGGCGCCCGCCACCTCGCCCAGCTAATTTTTTTGGTATTTTTTAGTAGAGACGGGGTTTCACCGTGTTAGCCAGGATGGTCTCGATCTCTTGACCTCATGATCTGTCCGTCTCGGCCTCCCAAAGTGCTGGGATTACAGGCTTGAGCCACCGCGCCCGGCCAAGAATAGGTAAATTCTTAAAGACAGAAAGTAGAAAGGTGGCTTCCAGAGTTGTGGGGAGATGTTGCTTAGCAAGTACAGAGTTTCAGTTTTACCAGATTAAAAGGGTTCTGGAGATGCATGGTGGGGTGCTTGTACAATAATGCAAATGTACTTAACACCACTGAACCATACTCTTAAAAACGAGATGATACATTTTATGAGGTGGGTATTTTACCACGATTAAAATAAGTTTTAAAAGTAATAAAAAACCAGGCCGGGCGCGGTGGCTCAAGCCTGTAATCCCAGCACTTTGGGAGGCCGAGACGGGCGGATCACGAGGTCAGGAGATCGAGACCATCCTGGCTAACACAGTGAAACCCCGTCTCTACTAAAAAAAAAATACAAAAAACTAGCCGGGCGAGGTGACGGGCGCCTGTAGTCCCAGCTGCTCGGGAGGCTGAGGCAGGAGAATGGCGTGAACCCGGGAGGCGGAGCTTGCAGTGAGCTGAGATCCGGCCACTGTACTACAGCCCGGGCGACAGAGCGAGACTCCGTCTCAAAAAAAAAAAAAAAAAAAAAAGTAATAAAAAACCAAAATCAACTTCCCAAAACAGAGCCTGACACCTTAATCTAAGCTATCTATCTGGATTTCGTGTCTGGGTTAGTCCAATATTTTCTGCCAGTCTTCATTTAAGGAAATAAAAACAAATTAAAATAGTATGCCTGAGGATGGAGAATCGCTTGAACCCGGGAGGCGGAAGTTGCAGTCAGCCAAGATCGCGCCACTGCACTCCAGCCTGGTGACAGAGCGAGACTCCATCTTAAAAAAAAAAAAAAAGAAAGAAAGAAACAAGAAAAAAAAGTAGTATGCCTGCCTCCTCTTCTGCCTTTCTTTATTAAATACAATATTCCTGGAATTCTCCATTTTAGGGGTCTTTAGAATTATTCTCCCGGTGGTTCTGAAGGCAATACCTTCCAATATTATAGTTCAACAGTATTCTGTAGCATGGAGAAAGGTTTAAAGATTTAATTCTAAGACCTGAAGCAAAAGTTGTAAAATACACTTCAAGTTTCATTCACAATTATTGAGAATGCAACTGTAACACATAAAAGATGAGTTGTTTGGGGCTTAGTTTTCACTTGGTCTTAAAAAAAAAAAAAAAAAAAAAAAAAAAGGCCTGGCGCGGTGGCTCAAGCCTGTAATCCCAGCACTTTGGGAAGCCGAGACGGGCCGATCACGAAATTAGGAGATCGAGAGCATCCTGGCTAACACGGTGAAACCCCGTCTCTACTAAAAAATACAAAAAACTAGCCGGGCGAGGTGGCGGGCGCCTGTAGTCCCAGCTACTCGGGAGGCTGAGGCAGGAGAATGGCGTAAACCCGGGAGGCGGAGCTTGCAGTGAGCTGAGATCCGGCCACTGCACTCCAGCCTGGGCGACAGAGCGAGACTCCGTCTCAAAAAAAAAAAAAAAAAAAAAAAAAAAAACCAAAAAGCCAGAGGTAATCTTGGCAAAGCAGCATTGAGCCAGTGCTAAGAAAGTGACTAATAATAGAGTAGCACCTTAGTAAAATCACTTTCCTTTTATTATATCTTAAAGCGCGCTAATTTATAAACCCTGAGTCATCCACGGCATGAACGATTTTATATTTCTGGGTAGGGTAGTAGTCATTCATTTAACAAATATAGAGTGCATGCTACATGACAAGTTCAGTCTTTGCAGAGCTCACAATGCAGACACTTGCTCTCAGCTGAACAAGTCAGTTGGAATACGCAACGACCACACAACAACGACCACTTTCGTCCCTCCCCTAGCCCTGGTCACTTCTAAGCTGGGATCCTACTATCTTTTTTTCAGAAATAGATGAGGGCAGAGGTGGCAATTTAGAAAGTCAGCAAATAAAACTTCATAGATTGAATTCTTATTGATTACAAAACTCAGCCCCAGCTTCTATCTCTAGCCAATCACAAAAGGACAAATACTGTGGGATGCCACTTATATGAGGTACCTGGAGTAAATTCCTAGAGACAGAAAGTTGATCTAACTGGCTTAACTATTCTTCAGCTATCTCAGTTCAAAGGAGAGACAGACCCCTAAGATGCCTCTGTGGGACTATACTAATTGTTTCATCTAAAAAATTATTATTGTTATTGCTATTATTATTAACACTTGCATAGTGCTTACTATGTAATATTACATATATATGTGTTTATATCCACATGCACGCACATGCACACACACACCCCAACATACACATTTAATAGTAGTAAGGACTAGTATTATTCTCCATTAATTGGTGAGGAAACTGAGCCACAGAAAAGTTAGATAGGGCCAGGCGCAGTGGTTCACGCCTATAATCCCAGCACTTTGGGAGGCCGAGGTGGGCGGATCACGAGGTCAAGAGATTGAGACCATCCTGGACAACATGGTTAAACCCTATCTCTACTAAAAATACAAAAAATTAGCTGGGCCTGGTGGCACGCATCTGTAGTCCCAGCTACTCAGGAGTCTGAGGCAGGAGAATCTCTTGAACCCGGGAGGCGGAGGTTGCAGTGAGCTGACTGCACTCTATCCTGGCGACAGAGCGAGACCCCGTTTAAAAAAAAAAAAGAAAGAAAGAAGTTAGATAACTTACTCCAAGTCACCCAGCTAATAAGTGGCAGAGGTAGGATTTGAACCCAGGCAGTTTGGCTCCAGGATCATGCTCTAAACCAGTCTTGCATAAAGTAGCTAGACTTGTAACTTTTATTTTATTTATTTTATTTATTTTTTTTTTGAGACGGAGTCTGGCTCTGTCGCCCAGGCTGGAGTGCAGTGGCATGATCTCAGCTCACTGCAAGCTCCGCCTCCCAGGTTCATGCCATTCTCCTGACTCAGCCTCCCGAGTAGCTGGGAATACAGGCGCCCGCCACCACGCTCGGCTAATTTTTCTATTTTTAGTAGAGATGCGGTTTCACCGTGTTAGCCAGGATGGTCTCGATCTCCTGACCTTGTGATCCACCCGCCTCGGCCTCCCAAAGTGCTGGGATTACAGGTGTGAGCTAGCGCGCAGGGCCTAGATTTGAAACTTTTTTATGCCGGTCTGTGAGATGATAAGGAGATCACACCAGATTGTAAATCTATGCACTGCTTCCTTCATTAAGAAAGTATTTTTATGAAAAAATATCAGCTGAGCTAAATAGTGTACTTTTTTGGAGCTGACTTACATTCTAGAGAAAGCTTCTTATCTCCTTGGGAACCAGTTACAAACAGTTGTAGAGCGGCATTAGTCAGCAGGCTATATGTTGGGTAGCACTGCTAAGCCATTATGCCTTCCTGCCTCCCAGACTACCTCCCATAGAAGACACAGCATCCACATTTCTTGCGCAGGACTATGACTGTTAACCCGAGGTGTTTGGAGAAGTCAATATAGGTCAAACACTATCCAAGGGTACCCCAATTCCAAAGAAAATCTTAAAAGGATGAAAGGATTTCCAAGTCCTAGCCCACCCATCCCAAGCAGCATTTAATATCCGTAAGGTATAGAAACCTCCATGGGAACAAATCCTTTCCAGACGAACGTACAAAAAGGCATCTTCTAGAGTGACAGCTGGAGCCCTTTGTAATTTATCTTAGCTTTGAACCCACAATAGTAGGATGCAAAATAAGCCAAATTATGGTTACTCTCTCAGAAAGAGATAAGACTTCAAGATTTGTCTTTTCTTTTATATGGATGACCTGAAGCTATAGCCAGAGGAGAGTGCTCGATTACAAAGCATGCCTGAAATAGAATCCTGTTTCAATCAGTCAATTAGTATGGAATTTGGACGGGATAAATGCAATTTCCATGTGCCAAATGTGAAAAGGTAAAGAATAGCAAACACATGCAAGTCTTTGAAGCCACTGAAATTTGGGAACTAAAGTTCCCAGGGGCTTATAATGTCACAAACTACAACAATTTTTCTAGGGAAGCATCAGAAAAATGCAGTAACGCATAATAAAATCTTGCAAAGAATTGGGCATACTCTGAAGATGTAACTGAATAGGTGCTGAGACGCAGTATGGTTCAGTGGTCAAACATGGGCTCTGGGTCAATTCCTGGCTCTGCTGCTTATAGACCTGTGACCATGAGTGTTAATACCCACATCTACAATTTCTTTATTTGCAATGGCATCTGCCTAGTAGAGATCTCATGAGAATAAACTAAAATGCTAAAGATAGTTTCTGGCACAGAGGAAGCCGCACTCCATAGGAGTTAACCTTGATTATCAATAAATGCATAGATCACCCCAATTTTAGCTTTTACTTTTTAAATTTGGGAAACTGTGCTCCTTTCCACAGCATCAGTTTCACCACCACCTACATCATCACCATCACCTCCATCATTACTGCTTCCACCACCACCACCATCATCACCTCCACCATCACCACCACCTCCATCATTACCACAACTATCACACTCACTGCTACCATCACTGCCACCTGCAACATCATTGCTACTATCGTCAGCAACATCACTCCACCATCACTACCACTACCACCATCCTCACTAATACCACCATCACCGCCACTACCACCATCCTCACTAATACCACCATCACCGCCACTACCACCATCCTCACTAATACCACCATCACCGCCACTACCACCATCCTCACTAATACCACCATCACCGCCACTACCACCATCCTCACTAATACCACCATCACCGCCACTACCACCATCCTCACTAATACCACCATCACCGCCACTACCACCATCCTCACTAATACCACCATCACCGCCACTACCACCATCCTCACTAATACCACCATCACCGCCACTACCACCATCCTCACTAATACCACCATCACCGCCACTACCACCATCCTCACTAATACCACCATCACCGCCACTACCACCATCCTCACTAATACCACCATCACCGCCACTACCACCATCCTCACTAATACCACCATCACCGCCACTACCACCATCCTCACTAATACCACCATCACCACCACTATTACTATTACAACAACCTGCACCACCATCACCGCCACTATCACTACCAACTCTACCACCATTACTGTCGTCATCACCACCACCACCACCACCATTATCCCTAGCACACAATTACACAATTCTCACTGTGCTATTATTACAAAACCAAATATTTGTAATTTGGACAGCTTCTATTCCCATAATAGCAAAAACCACTTCTACTTTTCTCTACTCCTTTTCAGACTCACCTTTCTCCAGTATATTTGAGAACATGAGATTTTTGTCACACTTGCATTGTGATATTGATCAAGATTGCCCCAACTTTTCCACTGGTACTTATTGCTCTATGCTGCACTCAACATGCTACACGTCACAGCCAGAAACCCAAGCAATTCTACCTGTTCCTCAATGCTACACTTATAGGCCTACACTTGTGTCTACTTTTCACTGCGAACGTCACTAACTGTCATCTAGTTACCTAGCATAGCCCAATACACTAGAACACATGGCCTTGAAGTCAGGCCTAGATTCAAATCCTGACCTTGCCTCTAGCTTTGTGACCTTAGGCAAATAAACATACTTTTCTGACTTTCAGGTTTGTTTATTGTGAAATGGCATTTACAAAATTCATTTTATGGGTATTAGGAGGAATCATAAATGAGGTTATGACTATCAAGTACTTAGGACTCTATTTAGCATAAAGCAGGAGCTGAGTAGGAGAAAGTTTCCTTCCTTTCTTTCCTTTTTCTGTAACACTTGATTAGTCAGTCCGTAAAGCTGTGATTCCCAAGCTGTGAGCAATATCAAAATCACCTTGAGATCTTGCTAAAATCTGAACTTCTGAGTCCCACTCCCAGAGTTTCTGATTGAATAGGTTTTAAATGAATCCTAAGAATGCGGATTTCTAACACGTATCCTCACCCACTCATCCACCCGTGATACCTGTTCTTCTAGTCCAGGGACAACATGTTGAAAACCACAACATGTTGAAAACCACCTCTGTATACAAACAGCAAAAAGAAAAAACAAAATGATCACTAAATTTGGAAGATAAAAGCCTAATACACATCAAGAACTTTTGTTTTAAAATACCATAAGTGGCCAGGTGCCGTGGCTCATGCCTGTAATCCCAGCACTTTGGGAGGCCAAGGTGGGCAGATCGTGAGGTCAAGAGATCCAGACCATACTGGCCAACATGGTGAAACCCCGTCCCGGCTAAAAATACAAAAATTAGCTGGGCGTGGTGGCAGGCGCCTGTAATCCCAGCTACTCAGGAGGCTGAGGCAGGAGAATCGCTTGAACCTGGGAGATGGAGGTTGCAGTAAACTGAGATTGTGCCACTGCACTCCAGCCTGGCGAAGAGTGAGACTCCATCTAAACAAACAAACAACACAAAACAAACAAACAAACAAACAAAAATGTAAGAAATATTTAACCCACCTTTTTAAGGAAAATAATAATAAAGCATCTCAAGTGATTCAATGACAGAGTGTGCAAGTGTCATTTTCACACTGTAGTGAATGTTGTCAATTGCTCCTTCATGCCCCTTTTCCCTCTTGTTCACACCAGCTCCCTGTGTACTTTGACTCCCAATATCCAGCACTTGAATTTTTTTTGTCAGCTTTGCCTGGAACCCCTGATAGCTGAAAGTGCCTGGGGTTTACATGTTTCTGCATTAAACCTTTGACTAATGACTGGTGTATACAGCTAAACAAACACTACAGCTCCTTGCCCCAGCTAGGGATGAACTTTCAGGTGTGACCTGCCCTGTCTCCTGTGAGAACAAAACCAACATTACCCTTCACGGGACTTTGACTGATGTTGCTCTGTTTCTTTGACCTTCTTTTCCAGCTCTCATCTCTTTAGTTCTCTACAACTTTTACTTGGGACCACTTCTTTTTGTATATTTTTTTATTTATAATTGACACATAATAATTGTGCATACTTATGAGGTGCAATGCAATGTTTACATAAATGTGTAATAATCAAATCAGGGTAATTAGTATAACTATCACCTTAAACATGTATTATTTCTTCATGATGAGAACATTGAAAAACATCTCTTCCAGCTTTTTTGAAATACATAACACATTATTATTAACTCTCACCATCCTACTCTATAATGGGATACTAGAACTTACTTCTCTTATCTAAATGTAGCTTTGTACTCATTGACCAATCCCTCACCATCCCTCCCTCCTCCATCCTATCCCCATTCTCTGGTAACCACTGTTCTACTTTCTACTTTTATGAGAACAACTTTTTAGTTTCCACATATAAGTGAGGTCATGTAGCATTTGTCTTTCTGTGCCTGGCTTATTTCACTTAACATAATTTTCTCCAGGTTCATCCATGTTGCCACAAATGACAGGATTTTGTTGTTTTCTACGGTCAAATAGTATTCCACTGTGTATATATATACCACATTTTCTTTATCCGTTCGTCTGTTGATGGACATTTAGGTTGGTTCCATGTCTTGGCTAAAGGGAATAGTGCTGCAATAAACATATGAACATACTGACTTCACTTCCTTTGCGTATGAAATCCTACTACCTAGTAATGCAATTTCTGGGTTATATGGTAGTTCTATCTTCAATTTTTCCTCTTTTCTGTAATGGTTGTACTAATTGACATTTCTACCCACTGCGTGTAAGAGTTCCCTTTTTCACATCCCTCTCCAATATGAGTTTTTTGTTTTTTTTGTTTGTTTTGTGTTTTTTTGTGTTTTCTTTTGTTTTGTTTTTATAGTAGCCATTCTGATTGGAGCAAGGTGATATCTCATTGCAGTTTTAATTTGCACATCTCTCGATCATCTGTATGTCTTCCTTTGAGAAATGTCTATTCAGGTCTTTTGCCCATTTTTTGAGTTTTTTTGTTGTTGAGTTGCTTGAGTACCTTATCTATTTTGATTATTAATCCTTTAGCAGATATATAGTTCACAAGTATATTCTCTCATTCTATAAGTTATTTCTTTGCTTTGATTATTTTCTTTCCTGTAGAAGCTTTTTTGTTTGACATAGTCCTATTTGTCTATATTTACTTTCATTGCCAATGCTTTTGAGGTTGTATCCAAATAATCTTCATCTAGACCAATGTCATTGAGCTTTTCCTCTATGTTTTCCCTTAGCAGTTTTGTAGATGTAGGTTTTACATTTAAGTCTTTAATCCATTTTGAGTTAATTTTTGTATCTAGTGGGAGATAAAGGTATAGTTTCATTCTTCTGTATGTGGCTATCCAGTTTTCCCAGCACCATTTTTTTTTTTTTTTTTTGAAAAGGCTGTCCCTTCCCTATTGTGTATAGTTAACATCTTTGTCAAAAATCAGTTTGCTATAGATTACTGGGTTTATTTCTGGGCTTTCTAGTTTGTTTCATTGGTCTATGTGTCTGCTTTTATACCAGTACTTTGCTGTTGTGTTTGTTGTTGTTGTTGTTGTTTGTTTGTTTGTCTGGGAAAGTCTTTATCTCTCCCTTGTTTATGAAAAATAGCTTTTCTGGGTACAGTATTCTTGACTGGCCAGTGTTTTTTTCTTCAGCACTCTGAATGTAACATCAGGCTCCCTCCTGGTCTGTAAGGTTTCCACTGAGGAGTCTACTGGCAGGTGAGTTGTAACTCCCTTATATGTTATTTACTTCTTTTCTCCCACTGCTTTCAGCTTCCTCTTTGTCTTTTACATCTGAGTACTTAATTATAATATGTCTTGGGGTGTACTTATTTGGGTTGAATCTGATTGGTGACCTTTTACTTTCCAGTTCTTTGGATATCTGTATTTTTATCTAGGTTTGGGAATTTTTCTATTATTAGCCCTTTGGCATTCTCAAGTCCCTATTGAATCTCAATAACCTGAATATTTGCTCTTTTGATGCTGCCCCATAGTTCCCATAGGCTTTCTTCATTCCTTTTCATTTTTTTTCTCCTCTGACTGTGTATTTTCAGATAGCCTGTCTTCAAGCTCACTATTTTGAAATATGTAACACATTATTATTAACTCGAAGCATCTCCTTTCCTGTGCTTCTTAACCAGTTCTTTCCTTTGCTTTATCAATTCTGCTGTTGATGCCCTCCACTGCATTTTTCATTTGGTTCATTGTATTTTTCAGCTTTAAGATTTCTGTTTGATTTTTTATTATTATTTCAGTCTCTTAACTTTCTCTGATAAATTACTGAATTGTTTCTCTATATTATATTGAAGTTCACTGAGTTTCCTTAAAGCAGCTATTTTGAATTCTCTGAGAGACCATACTATTTTAGGGTGTCTTATTATGTTCATTTGGTGAGGTCATGGGTTCCCCAAGTGTTCCTGAGGTACATGGGCATGTGATAATGCACACACATTGAAGGATTAGATATTTATTTTAATTGTCACAGTCTGGCTTTTTGGGCGCCTATCCTTTCAGAGAATCTGTTGTTTAACCACAGAGGATAGCACTGTGCCAAGAGCAAAATAGGTACTCAAAAATTAGTTTGTTAAATTGATGAAAGAATGAATTATAGTTCTGCCACTTACAAGCTATGTGACGTTGGGTAAATTTTCTTGTCCATTAATGTTGGATAAAAATACCTATCCTAGCCAGGCGCGGTGGCTCATGCCTGTAATCCCAACACTTTGGGAGGGTGAGGCAGGCGGTTCACAAGGTTAGGAGATCGAGACCATCCTGGCTAACACAGTGAAACCCTGTCTCTACTGAAAAATACAAAAAATTAGCCTGGCGTGGTAGTGGGTGCTTGTAGTTCCAGCTACTTGGGAGGCTGAGGCAGGAGAATGGCGTGAACTTGGGAGGTGGAGCTTGCAGTGAGCCGAGATCGTGCCACTGCACTCCAGCCTGGGCGACAGAGCAAGACTCCGTCTCAAAAAAAAAAATATCTATCCTAAAGTTCTGCTGTGAGAATTAAATTTTTTAAAAGATCTATAGAAGCGTCTAGAATATAGTACCTGCAACTTGATAGGTCCTCAATAAATTTTGGTCACTTGTTCTGTCAATTTCTCTACCCTCATGTTTTAAGCATGGGGCATGGTATAGCCCACGTGCACTTAGGAAATACTGTTAAAGAACCCTGGAATCCATGTCAAATAAAGTGAAATGGAAGAAATCGAACAATTCACCATAGTTGTGCAACAACAATAAACCAACCAACTGCTTTGTGTGGAAAGCCCACCCACACACCTCTTTACTTTATCCACACCCACACACGTAGAGCAACTTGACTTGCTTTTCCCAGACGACACGCAGTTTTTCCAGGGACTGCTAATCAAAGGCAAGGTGAAAAATCACTGTCATGAAATATTTTTAAAATACTGGAAACTGAGAAAAAAAAAAAAAAGAGAAAAAGAAAAAACTACTTGAACTGAGATTCTTGCAAGGGAAAATGATATTAACATATTCCCTGAAATGTTTCCATGCTCTTAAAAAAAGAAGGAACTCTACATTACCATATTTATTACCAAAGCAAACTCCTTTTAATCTATTGTTTTGTTCATCTCTGATTTTCAGCAGTTCACATCTCCCTGATGAAGTCTAATTTCCATAAATGCTTTACAGAATTCAAAGAGGACAGATCTTTGGATCATTCTCATATTATTAATAAATGCTAATAGGGTGTAACAAAATTAATGAGGAAATTTAATAATTCTCCTATTGGAATTTCCTTTCCATGTCGTTCCCAGGGGGAACATGTTAGTGAGCACTTTCTGTAGACAATATTGTTTAATGGAAACTTTGCAAAAATTAGAATTAGGCCTTTGGTGAACAGGGATCTTTAATTTAATTTGTTTTTACTGCCAGAACACAGGGAGTTACTCACAGTGGATTGCACCAGCAGGCAGCCCGTTAGAATTAAGTTTTGTTGTGATCAGCAGGGTAATGACTTCTCCAAGGCCCGGTGTTTGGAGAACAGTGTGGTTTAGTTATTACGGGAATCGTAAATGGCATTAATAAAGTCCTGGAGGAGCAATCGCATTGCAGAGCAGCCTTATAAACACGGGAGGCCAGTCACTCCTCACATGCTTGAGAGGAGAGAAGGGGATGGCTGTAATGCATTGGGGGAGGGGAAGAGGCAGAGAAGTCAGAGAGGAATGAGAAGGAAAAGGGAAAAAGGGGAGAAAATGAGATCCTTTGCTTTTACTTGGATTTTCCCCCTTAACGTGTGTCTCCAATTTAAAAAGCAAAATTAAGACCCTTTGTTACTCACATCCAGTTTTCTTTCCTGTTACTGATGCTGTTGCTTCCACCTCAATAATAGAGAGCCAGCGTCTCTAGAGATATGCTGAAAAGGTAAGGCTTAAATGCAAAACTGCCACTGCTCAGTATCTACCCAAAGGAATGGAAAGCAGGGACTCGGGCAGATATTTGTACACTCCTATGCAGAGCAGCACTATTCACAACTGCCAAAAGGTGGAAACAATCCAAGTTGTTTCCATCAACAGGTAAATGGGTAAAGAAAATGTGGTGGGTACACACAGTGGAACATTATGCAGCCTTGAAAAGGAATGAAGTTCTGACACATGTTACAACGTGGATGAACCTTGAAGATAGTATGCTAAATGTAGTAAGCCAGTCACAAAAAGACAAACAGTGTATGATTCTGCTTATCTGAGGCACTTAGAGTAGTCAAATTCATAGAGACAGACAGTAGAATAGACATTAGCAGAGGGCAGGGGGAGGGGGATTAGGGACCCATTGCTTAAGGGTTACAAAGTATCTGTTGAAAAGTTTGGGAAATAGTGGTAATGGTTACGCAACATCGTGAATGTAAACAATGCTACTGAATTGTACACTTAAAAATAGTTAAAATGGTAAATCTTATATTGTATGTTAGATATTTTATCACAATAAAAAAGGATGGGGAAGGAGACCCAGGCTTTGGAAAGCTCTCTTCCTCTTTTCCCTCTCTTCCTTCTAGCCCCACCTCTCATATGTAAATCTCAGTTTCCCATGCCTTGATTTTATGAGGTGAAATGAGCAGAAGTGCATGGCTCATAGTAAATGCTCAATAAAATAGGCATCCTGCGCTTCCCTCAGCTTGTCTGTCAATGAAATTACATGGATACCGGTTCAATATCTTTCTCCCTTTCTTTATCTTGTTGAGCTTAGGTTTTTCTTTTATTTTCTTTTTTAAGTTGTTTAAAATTATTTCTATCGAAAGAGAGCTTGATTCTTTCAGAAAACAGTTTTTTGGCCTTCATTGAGATGTGTGAATTTCAAAAACAGGGTTGGGAGCAGCCTTTAAAAATGGCCACTTGTGGCAGGGCGCGGTGGTTCAAGCCTGTAATCCCAGCACTTTGGGAGGCCGAGACGGGCGGATCACGAGGTCAGGAGATCGAGACCATCCTGGCTAACACGGTGAAACCCCGTCTCTACTAAAAAATACGAAAAACTAGTCAGGCGAGGTGGCGGGCGCCTGTAGTCCCAGCTACTTCGGAGGCTGAGGCAGGAGAATGGCGTGAACCCGGGAGGCAGAGCTTGCAGTGAGCTGAGATCCGGCCACTGCACTCCAGCCTGGGAGACAGAGCGAGACTCCGTCTCAAAAATAAATAAATAAATAAATAAATAATAAAATAAAATAAATAAATAAATAAGTAAAAATGGTCACTTGTTCAGAGAATGATTTCACTTGGAATTCAATTAAAAAAAAAATAGCGTCAGAAAGCCAGCAGAGAATCAACTCATTTGACCTTGTTCCCAAAGACAGGGCAGCTTCTGATTGGCAGTTGCCACCACAAAGGCCGTGGGATGGAATTGAACGCTGGCACGTTTTGGGATTTCTTGAAGTCAGCTCAGAGTTAATATGAAACATTACCAAGGAAAACTAGGATTTTCTGTCTCGTCTGCAAAAAGCATCATCAGGTAAACTCTTATTCCTAGGAGAGAAAGTGAAGGCCCAGGTACTTTAATAATTTCCATTTAGAGATTTAGAGCGGTGGAAAAGCTTTCTCCCAAAATTAAAGAAGGCTCTAATAAAATTCGTGCCCACAGTTAGGATTACAAAGGGTCCAAATTATACCTAGATGCTTTTTTGATAGCTTAATCTCAATTTTCTTATCTTACAGGAAATAAATAAGCCCAAAATACAGATTTAATTTGATTTGTTTTTCCCACCCCTTCGCAAAGAAAATTTAAAGTGGATAATAACATTTGGCTGGAGAGGGTCTGGGGATTTTTCTTTTCTTTTATTTATTTTCCAAATTTGGCATGGATATTTTCTTTCATAACAAAAAAGCATTACTATAGTATATAATATGTTATTTAACATTGCTGAGATTAGCAGTTTTGATAAAGAACTCTATTTGCATTTGCAGCTTTTCATTGAATAAAATCGGTTCTGGTCTGTATCTCAGATCATCATGCAATGCTTGCTATTTAACCACATGGCTCAATCTTGCACCTGGTGGTGAATTGTGACCAAATTTTAAAGAAATTAACCAAGAGTTTCTTTGGCAATGTGTTTAGGAGGATGTGCCTATAAAATAATGACAACAAACATGCATATCACTGTTATTCCAGGACTGGATTAAGACTGTTAGAGAGCCGAACCTCTTAAAAAGATTATGCTGTTTGCATCCCTCTGTGATCCAAAATGCAATAAAAACGAGAGTAAACTGTCCTCATTGCTATTACTCTTGAAGTGTACTGTTTGCCTTGCCTGAGCTTTGTCCAGGGTTAAATGGCACACATTGGAAGTCCAAGTCACACTTTGGCCACCCAGATGCTAAAATGAGATACGAGGCATGAAGATGTTGCCGGGTACTCTGACAGCTAAGCCTGCACTGAATGAAAACATGAAACCAGAAGCAATTGATCCTGTATTTTCAATCATTTTACATGACCTAATTGGATTGACCATTTTAATGGAACTGTCTCATCAGTTCAAGCAGCCAGTCAATTAAATCTAACAATCCATTTAACTGGTCTCCTCTTGCACCCCCAACAACACTCCGATGATTTGAATGGATGGAATTCACAGGTTGTTTTCACATCATGTACACACGGCCTTAATGATGAAATTGGACCGGTGCCACTGCTGAGCTCATCGATTATACAGAAATCACTCCCTAATATGTGATCTCCCCACCTTCTTTCAAAATAAAATAAAATAAGAATCAAGTGCTCTGGTGGCCGAAGAATGCCTTGGCCTGAGGCTGTGAGGAATCACAGAACTGAGCCTTTAAATGTCTTAGTATGTTTAGTATGTCTAAATCTTATGTCTTACTATGTTAATGTCTTAGTATGGCCGGGTGCGGTGGCTCACGGCTGTAATCCTAGCACTTTGGGAGGATGAAGCGGGTGGATCATGTGGTCAGGAGTTCAGGACCAGCCTGGCCAACATTGGTGAAACCCGTCTCTGCGCAAAATACAAAAATTAGCTGGGTGTGGTGGCTCGCACCTGTAGTCCCAGCTACTTGGGAGGCTGAGGTGGGAGAATGGCTTGAACACAAGAGGCAGAGGTTGTGTTGAGCCGAGATAGTGCCACTGCATTCCAGCCTGGGCAACAGAGCAAGATTCCAATAAAAAAAAAAAAAAGTCGCTGGGCACGGTGGCTCAAGCCTGTAATCCCAGCACTTTGGGAGGCCGAGACGGGCGGATCACGAGGTCAGGAGATCGAGACCATCCTGCGAACATGGTGAAACCCTGTCTCTACTAAAAAATACAAAAAACTAGCCGGGCGAGGTGGCGGGCACCTGTAGTCCCAGCTACTCGGGAGGCTGAGGCAGGAGAATGGCGTGAACCCGGGAGGCGGAGCTTGCAGTGAGCTGAGATCCGGCCACTGCACTCCAGCCTACGTGACAGAGCGAGACTCCGTCTCAAAAAAAAAAAAAGGCGTAGTATAACTTCTGCCAAAATGAACTTGAGGCAACAGACATCCACTGAGTACATTGCAAGTCTCTGCATGCATTTCCACGCGTATCTGAGCCCATCAATGTGACCACAGGTTCCAGAGAATTCACAGCACTCTCTAGTATAAATATTCTGTCTTGTTTTCCCCATAAGTGTACCTCCTGGGTCCTCATTTTTTTTATTTCAAAACTATGGTCACTGTAGCATTCAGACCTTTAACAGCCCCCTTCTGGCTGCCTACAAGGTCTCGAGTGCCCATTAAAACGTGGTTATAGAACTCTCTCATAAATTGCCAGAGTGTGTAAATTGATACAACTTCTATAGTAGGCATTTTGGCAAAAATCTGTCAAAATCACAAACACATATATCCTTTGTCCAGAAAGTCCACTTCTCAGAATTTGTCTCCCAGAGAAACATATTCTCAGACTTAACGGAATAACCTAAATATAGGATTAGTTGTGGCAGCTTTGGCTGTAATAGCAGAAGATTGCATACTATGTCAACGTCCATCAAGTCACTGGTAAAATACAGTATCATAAATCCATACCATGAAATAATATACAGCCGTCAAACGAGGAAACGCTATGCATTGATATGGATGAACCCTCCAGATAGAATATCAAATGTCTAAAATTTAAGATGAAAACAATATATATAGCAAGTTTCTATTTATTTATTTTTTAAAGGAAACACTTATTGATGCATTTGCTTTTTTATGTGTAATGTAGCTCTGGAAAAATGCACAGGAAATAGTGAACGCCTCAAGGGAGATCGCTGGTAGGCCAGGGGTTGGAGACTTACAGGAGTGGGAGGAAGACATTTTATCATAGTCTTCTTTTATGCTTTTGAATCTGGAAGCACATAAAGCTTTAAATATTTAAATTTTTGTGTTTTTTTTCAGTGGTTTAGCAAGTCTCCCAGGCCCCCAATATCCTCTTAGACCCCAAGTCTCCAGTCCTCATCTAAAGGCTTTAAATCTATCATCTCTCTCTCTCTCTCTCTCTCTCTCTCTCTCAGGTCTGGGTCTCTGATTTTCATTTTTTTTTTCCTCTCTGGAGTCCTCCTTTCTCCCAGGCCCTTTTGTGTCCATGACTAGGGGACAACTTGCCTGTCTAAAACACTTGAGCAACTGTCACTCACCTCACTCAGCTAAGGTGCTCATGACCCCTCTGTGTCCAAGGCCTGATAGGGACAGTGAGGGGACCCCAGAGCCAGGCTTCACCTATCACAGACCCTTAGGTGCTGGAAAGAACAGGCAGCTCCTTAGCTGTGTGTAGCCGACAAAGGGAAGGTTCAGTGTTTCCAGCTGTGCACGGCAGCCCTATCACTTGAAGCCTGTGTTCTCTTTATTCTTCTTTGTTTTTTTTCTTTTTTTTTTTTTTTTTAAGACAGAGTTTCACTCTTGTTACCCAGGCTGGAGTGCAATGGCACAATCTCGGCTCACCGCAACTTCTGCCTCCCGGGTTCAAGTGATTCTCCTGCCTCAGCCTCCAGAGTAGCTGACATTACAGGCGCACACCACCACACCTAGTTAACTTTGTATTTTTTATAGAGACAGGGTTTCTCCATGTTGGTCAGGCTGGTCTTGAACTCCTGACCTCAAGTGATCTACCTGCCTCGGCCTCCCAAAGTGCTGGGATGAAAGGCGTGAGCCACAGTGCCCGGCTGTGTTCTCCTCTTTCTGACTTCTGGAATGGTCTCAGAGCTGAAGCCCAGGACAAGAGCATTACAGGGTTTTATTGAGGAATGTGTAGGGTAAGGCCTGAGGATCTTCCCACCTCCTCTTTCTTATAGCCCAAAAAACTAATTTTCTTTCTTACTAAAAATATACTTAGTGATAGGATACATTCTTGCTGAGTAATAACCCCACTCTGTCTCATTCAATTAAAATAATAATGTGTTTTATTCATTCATTTATTCATTTATTTAGGCAAAATATCATGCAACAGCTAGTTATTTGGCAGAGAAAAAAACTGAAACTGACTCTCTTAAGTCCGGCAGCTGTGTAGACAATCTTAAGAACAATAGGTGGCCAAGGTAACTTTGGGAATATGTCTCTGGCATTTGACAAAATTCCCTGTACCTTTCCATCTCCTATTCCAAATGTCGGTGATAAAGCCTACTACCCTTCATAGAGCCTTCCTTCAAGAATGCACATATCAGCCAGACACAGTGGCTCACGCCTGTAATCCCAGTGGTTTGGGAGGCTGAGGCGGGTGGATCATTTGAGGTCAGGAGTTCAGGACCAGCCTGACCAACATAGTGAAACCACGTCTCTACTAAAAATACAAAAAGTTAGCCGGGTGTAGTGGCAGGCGCTTGTGGTCCCAACTACTCGGGAGGCTGAGGCTGGAGAATCGCCTGAACTCGGGAGGTGGAGGTTGCAGTGAACCGAGATCGTGCCACTGTATTCCAGCATGGGCACTCCAGCATGGGCAACAGAGGGAGACTTGTGTCAAAAAAAAAAAAAAAAGAATGCACATATCTGCTTTATCACAAATACATAATATCTAAAATCATCCCATTCATTCATTCAACAAATATTTATTGAAATGCCATCAGCACCAAGTGCTGCAGAAACAACAGCAAACAAAGGGCCCTGCTGTTATGGGGAGAGAGTCATAAACACGTAAATCATAATCACATGGAGAAAAGTCTATGAAGAAAAATAAAACACATGCTTCTGAGTGATGAGTACCCAGCATTTTCTCCTTTCTGCCTTGGAAAATACAAAAGGAAGAGAAGCAAACTAAGCCGTTGGCCATTCGGTGACATCCAAATAAACCACACTGAACCAAATGCCTAGTAAAGTTCTGGGTGCGAAAGTTTCAGTTTCCAGCACCACAGACTATTTCCGTGAAATGACAGGTTAATTCTGCTAACAATCGAGTTTGAAATGGACAATGGCTGTCAGTGGTCCAGGACAGACCTTTAGAGATTAATAAAATAAACAAAAATCCCTACCAGTCTGAAGATAAATATTCTTCCAGATTTCAAAATATGCTAAACCTAGACAGCCAGGAATACGGCAAGAAGGACAACAGGAATGAATGGAAGCCCTTCGCACAGAGACGGAAACCTGGGAAGTTGAGAAGGAGTGGTGTTATTAAAGCAAGCCTCCAAAGTCACTGCTGGTAAAAATAAACAAATAAATAAATAGCTTGGTTTACAAAGAGAAGTAAAAGGTTGATGTTGTGTCCAGTGATCTATCCCGAGGTTAGGTGAAAGGTACAGAATATAAAAAGGTGACTGCTTATCCCATACTATACACCGCAGTATCAGAATAGCAATATCATACTCTAACAGTTGATATAATTTATGAGAGTTGTTTAAAAAAAATGCTTTCAGGCCAGGCACAGTGGCTTACACCTGTAATCCCAGCACTTTCGGAGGCCAAGGTGGGAGGATCACTTGGGGCCAGGAGTTTGAGACCTGCCTGGGCAACATAGCAACATCCAGTCTCTACAAAAAAAAAAAAAAAAAAAATTAGCTCAGTGTGGTGGCATGCACCTGTAGTCCCAGCTATTTGGGAGGCTGAGTTAGGAGGATTGCTTAAGTCCAGGAGTTCCAGGTTACAGTAAGTTATGAGGCCACCATTGCACTCCAACCTGGGCAACAGATTGTCTCAAAAACCAAACAAAATAATGTTTTCATATGTTCTCCCATTTCCCCCTATTTTTGTGGTCATCCCATATCTGCATTGTCAGATCGTATAACCATCATATGCACTGTCCTGCCTCTGGTTTAGCCCTCATTTAATCTTAGCTCTAGAGTAACTACCAACCCCAGTCCTGTGTGACTGTCCTCTAGCCATTGTGCTTGTCTACAGCTAGTCCTTTAGGAGAATCTTCAGGAAGGGGCTGTCTGAAAGATGTTACTGTACTTTTTTTCTGGCATAAAACATCGTTGTCGAAAATCTGATGATAATCGAATTCACTTTCTGGGTCAGGTTCTTGCTCAAAGGATTTCTTTTCTTTTTTGTAAGCCCCCAAATGTTGCTAGAATATGTCTCAGTGTTGGTCATTCTGGGTTAATATTCTCAGGAATATGATAATTTTCAAAATGTAGTTTTTGTATTTCAGGAAAATTGTCTTGAGTTAGAGCTCTTAGTTCTATGCCATTGCTTTGCTTCTTTGCGGGGGACCACTATTGTGTTAGCTACCATCCTCGCAGCCCCTGTGTCTTGGACTTCCCAGCACAGTCTCCATCCTCTCTCTCTCGCTCTTCCGGGCACTGATGTAGCACTTACTGACTGGACTGTGGCACTCGCTCCTCCATTTTTTCTCTCATTCCCTGCTTTTTCTTTACTTCATGCACTTTTTTCTCCTCTCCCTAAAAAAGACCACAAATCCTTAGGAGCCGGCACATTGCCTTATTCATCGTTTCCATATTTCCAAAACTGTTCTCACCCACCACAGCTCTGAGTTCCTTGTAGATATTCATCGAATTTCTTGTAATTGAATCAAATAACCTCTGTGCCCTGAGACCCCTCTGAGTGGCTCCCAGGGGACCGCAATAATCTGCCTCTTGCAGGAAAGTAGAGAACGTGATAGGGATCTGAAAGCAGAAAACGCCTTTAAATTTTCAGTAGGTGGTTGGGAGCCCGCTCACCGGCTGTCCTGTCCCTGTAGGCCTTACCTAATCCGCTGTCATAATCCTGGATGAAATGCATAGGCTTATTCTGCTAAATCTGATTGCTTGGTTTAAAAAGTAATGCATAGCTTCATATATCACTATAACAAGGAGGAAAGGCCATTAAAATGTTTACTTATACTTGCTGGGCATGTGGTCATTTGGGTGTGATCCACTTTGCCTGCTTTACACATTTGCTTTGTTTAATAACATTTTTCTTAAAACAGAGCTATTACTGATTCTGTTTTTGGTAAAGGAAATAATTTTCATGTACTATGTTGAAGGCAGTCTCTTATTTTGTGTTTGACTAACATTCCATTGATGTATTCCAGACAATTAAAGTGATCACCAAGGTAGTGGAGTAGCTTTTTACCTACTGGGTTTAAATAATTTTAATCTTTTCTCATTTCGAATAAAATCAGATTTGGTACAATCATTCTCTTCCAAAATCATTTGTAGATTAGAAGAGAGTTTTCAGGCCGGGCGCGGTGGCTCAAGCCTGTAATCCCAGCACTTTGGGAGGCCGAGACGGGCGGATCACGAGGTAAGGAGATCGAGACCATCCTGGCTAACACGGTGAAACCCCGTCTCTACTAAAAAATACAAAAAAACTAGCCGGGTGAGGTGGCGGGCGCCTGTAGTCCCAGCTACTCAGGAGGCTGAGGCAGGAGAATGGCGTGAACCCGGGAGGCGGAGCTTGCAGTGAGCCGAGATCCGGCCACAGCACTCCAGCCTGGGTGACAGAGCGAGACTCCGTCTCAAAAAAAAAAAAAAAAAAAAAAAGAAGAGAGTTTTCAAATGTTCCGACTTGCAAAGCTCCCAAAAATATTTCCAAAAAACATGTATCAAAAAACTTTTATCAGAGGTTTATATTACCACAAAAAATATTACTTCTACTGCTTTCTATTTTATTACTAATTTTTAGGTAAAAGTGTTATATTATTTTTTAAAGGTTTTTTCTTCAACAGGCCAGTCTAATAAATACTTAGCCATCTGTGGAGAGATGAGGAATCTCAGGATAGGCTTATTAAGCTCCAAAGAGTCTGGAATTGGACTGCCTGAATTCAAACCCTGCTCCTTCACTTCTCGGTTCTGTGATTTTAAAAAATTATATAACCCTTCTCTCTTCTGTTTCTTCACTTGTTAAAATAGCACTAAGAAGAGGCACCTATAGCATTTTTTTTTTTTTTTTTTTTTGAGACGGAGTCTGGCTCTGTCGCCCAGGCTGGAGTGCAGTGGCGCCATCTCGGCTCACTGCAAGCTCCGCCTCCCGGGTTCACACCATTCTCCTGCCTCAGCCTCCTGAGTAGCTGGGACTACAGGTGCCCGCCACCTCTCCCGGCTAGTTTTTTTTTTGTATTTTTAGTAGAGACGGGATTTCACCGTGTTAGCCAGGATGGTCTCGACCTACTGATCTCGTGATCCGCCCGCCTCAGCCTCCCAAAGTGCTGGGATAATAGGCGTGAGCCACCGCGCCCGGCCCCAACACCTCACAGCATTTTTGTAAAATGAGATGAACTGACACACTCAATAAATGTGTGTCTGGCGCAAAGCAGATCATCAGTGGAAGTCAGAAGCTCCTGCCACGGGTCCTCCCTCTTCTACACAGGCAGCCTTCCACGTCTGTACAGCATCTTCTGAAATCCTTTGAGTGTTCGATTTTTTTAGACTTTCTTGATAGTCGAAATTAATTTTAATGAAGAATTGGAATGCTGGCCAGGCGTGGTGGCTCACGCCTGTAATCCCAGCGCTTTGGTAGGCTTAGGTGGCTGGATGACCTGAGGTCAGGAGTTGGAGACCAGCCTGACCAACATAGTGAAACCCCGTCTCTACTATAAATACAAAAAAATTAGCTGGTGACAGGTACCTGTAATCCCAGCTACTAGGGAGGCTGAGGCAGAAGAATCACTCGAACCCAGGAGACGGGGGTTGCAGTGAGCCAAGATCATGCCATTGCACTCCAGCCTGGGCAACAAGAGTGAAACTGTCTCGAAAAACAAAAGAGTTGGAATGCCACCGACACAATGCTTTGGGTTGTGGTGCTTATACTACCCTCGAATTTCTACCAAGACAAACCTAATGCTGCAACATTCTATCAGAACAAGAACAGTTGTTCCAAACTGGCCATTGAAATGAGGAGTCCTTCAGTCTTAGAGGAAGGGTAAAGACAATAAACTGTCAGTGATTTTAAAACCCTTCTGGTCCAGGATATTATGCTTCTTGCCACAAAATGGCAAGAAAATACATGCCTGAAATTCTGGTTTTGTTCTTCTTTAAATAGATAGACATTCACTGACAACCTCATTAATAGTGATGCTGTGCCATTTCTTCTGAAAACTCATTTAGACAAATTATCCCTCTCAAAAGCAATAACACTGTTTATACATCCCCTTTCCTGACCAAATTTGTTCAGGAATGTGAAAATCCTAATGTTATCCATTTGAAACACACTAATCGAACCATCCTGGTGCTGGCTCATAAAAGCAGGCTATTAAAATCAGTGGGCCAGCTATGCTAAGTACAATAAGCCAGTCACAAAAAGACAAATATTGGGTGATTCCACTCATATGAGGTACCTAGAGTAGAGGCAAAAACTAGAATAGAAATTACCAGGGGCTGGGAGGTGTTTAATGGGTATAGAGCTTCAGTTTTGCAAGATGAAAAAGTTTTGGAGAAGGATGGTGGTAATAGTTACACAACAATGTGAATGTACTTAACACAACTGAACTGTACCCTTAAAAGTGGCTGAGATGATAAATTCTCTGTTATATGTATTTTCCTACAATCAAAAATAATATTAATAAGAATATTAGAGGACCATAATCAACTCTACCCTCTTTCTACACGTTTGATACACAACCAAATGGTCGAGTCAGAAAATGTTAGAGGGGCTGGGCACGGTGGCTCACGCCTGTAATCCCAGCACTTTGGGAGGCTGAGGTGGGTGGATCACTTTGAGCTCAAAAGCTCAAGACCACCCTGGCCAACATGGTGAAACCCCATCTCTACTAAAAATACAAAAATTTGCCAGGTATGGTGGTGCAGGCCTATAATCCCAGCTACTCAGAAGGCTGAGGCATGAGAATTGCCTGGACCTGGGAGGCAGAGGCTGCAGTGAGCCTAGATCGTGCCACTGCACTCCTCCAGTCTGGATGGCAGAGTGGGACTCTGTCTCCAAAAAAAAAAAAAAAAAAAAAGAAAGGGCCAGGCAGAGTAGCTCATGCATGTAATTCCAGCACTTTGAGAGGCTAAAGCAGGTGGTTGCTTGAGGCCAGGAGTTTGAGACCAGCCTGAGCAACATGGCAAAACTTCGTCTCTACAAACAATTCAAAAATTAGCTGGGCGCGATGGCATGTGCTGTAGTCCCAGCTACTTGGGAAGCTGAGATGGGAGGATTGCATGAGCCTAGGGAAGCTGAGTATGCAGTGAGCTGAGATCATGCCAGTGTACTCCAGCCTGGCTGACAAAGAGACCCTGTCTCAAATTTAAAAAAAGAAAAAAGAATGATACATGCAGAATTTTTATAACAAGTAACTCCTGACTTTGGTTAAAATAAATTTTGAGACCGGGCATGGTGGCTCATGCCTGTAATCCCAGCACTTTGGGAAGCCAAGGTGGACGGATCACAAGGTCAGAAGTTTGAGACCAGCCTGGCCAATATGGTGAAACCCCTTCTCTACTAAAAATACAAAAACAAAAAAAAAAATAGCCGAGTGTGGTGGCACATGCCTGTTATCCCAGCTACTCGGGAGGCTGAGGGAGGAGAACTGCTTGAACCTGGGAGGCAAAAGCTGTAGTGAGCCAAGATCACTCCATTGCACTCCAGCCTGGGCAACAGAGTGAGATTCCATCTCAAAAAAATAAATACAAAAATAAATTTTGATATAGCCATATGATTCAATGTAAAGCCTTTTCTTAAAAAGTATCTTCATGAGAATGTTTAATGGCAGGGAAGATATTTATCCCATATCATTATACAAACAAAGCAGGTTACATAATAATTTGTTTAATAGGATTTTATTTTTAAAAGGTAAATATGGGCCTGGCGCGGTGGCTCAAGCCTGTAATCCCAGCACTTTGGGAGGCCGAGACGGGCGGATCACGAGGTAAGGAGATCGAGACCATCCTGGCTAACACGGTGAAAACCCGTCTCTACTAAAAAATACAAAAAACGGCCGGGCGCGGTGGCTCACGCGTGTAATCCCAGCACTTTGGGAGGCCGAGGCAGGCGGATCACAAGGTCAGGAGATCGAGACCACGGTGAAACCCCGTCTCTACTAAAAATTACAAAAAATTAGCCGGGCGCGGTTGTGGGCGCCTGTAGTCCCAGCTACTCGGGAGGCTGAGGCAGGAGAATGGCGTGAACCCGGGAGGCGGAGCTTGCAGTGAGCCGAGATCGCGCCACTGCACTCCAGCCTGGGCTGGGCGACAGAGCGAGACTCCGTCTCAAAAAAAAAAAAAAAAAAAAAAAAATACAAAAAACTAGCCGGGCGAGGTGGCGGGAGCCTGTAGTCCGAGCTACTCGGGAGGCTGAGGCAGGAGAATGGTGTAAACCTGGGAGGCGGAGCTTGCAGTGAGCTTGATATCTGGCCACTGCACTCCAGCCTGGGCAACAGAGCAAGACTCCGCCTCAAAAAAAAAAAAAAAAAAAAAGGTAAATATGTAGATAAATAGATAGAGGTAGTTATCTAGAAGCACAGGTAGTGTATTATTAAATATAGCTATTTCATCGGTGATGAGATTACTGCTGATTTTTACGGTCATATGTTTGCTTCAGTGAATTTTCATTTATAGATCTGTGTTCTTTTCGAATAGCAAAAATAAGTTTTCTTAACAAATAAGAGATATACTATACATATGTGTTTAGTATGTGTATGAATTTTCAGCCAAGCAGCATTGTATTTATACAGTGGTTCTCAAATGACAGCTCACAGACCCTGGCCATCCCCAAGGCAACTTGCAGGAAGTCTATGAAATCCAAACTACTCTCAAAATAGTTTTTTCCTACCCCCGTAGATATCATTATTACTTAAAAAACTACAAATTATCGTGATTAGGACTTGAGTAAGTGATAGATACATTCTTGAAAATGAACAAAGTGAGACTGCCACTTCAAGGAAAACAATTGGCAGCATTTGTTGCTAATGATTAAATACATGCTTTCAAGTGAAAACCAGAATTGTATCAGCCACCATGAACTTAACAGCTTGCTATGCTTTGAAGATTTTTCTGATGATATGAGGGGCAATGGATGTGATTGTTTTATATTATATTAAAGATGAACTGTTATTTGGAAAAGCTACATAATTCAGCGAACAAGTCTTTTCCAAATGGCCCATGCAAACTGAAGAATCACGTGTGGGTTAAAGATTTATTCAATGTGCAAGGCAGACCAATGAATTTTAATGTAACGGGTCACAAAAGTTCATTAATATGGTTTCAGATTCCACCTTGTAACTAACCTTTAAGAAACTACTACTTAATGGTATGGCAATTACTCAAAAAATTAAAAATAGAATTACCACACAATCTTAGTAATTCTGCTTCTGGGTATATAACCAAAAGAAGTAAAAGCAGGGACTCAATCAGGCATTTGTGCAACTATCTTCATAGCAGCAATATTCACAATAACCAAAAAGTGGATGTAATCCGAGTGTCCTTGAAGGAATAGATGAACGAACGAACGAATGAACGAACGAAGGAATGAATGAATGAATGAATGAATGAATTAATGAATGAAATGTGGTATACATATGTAATTGGGATATTATTCAGCCTGAAAAAGGAAGGAAATTTGGACCCATTCTACAACATGGATGAACCTTGAAGACATGCTAAGTGAAATAAGCAAGTCACAAAAAGATAAATACTGTATGATTCCACTCATATGAAGTGCACAGAGCCGTCAAATTCATAGAAACAGAAAGCAGAATGGAAATTGCCAGGACCTGGGGGAAGCCAGGACTGGAGAGTTATTGTTTAATGGATGCAGTGTTTCAGTTTCGCAAGATGAAAAGAGTTCTGGAGATGATGGTGATGGTTGACAGTGATGTTAATGTTCACTTAAAAATGGTGAAGAAGTGGCCGGGCACGGTGACTCAAGCCTGTAATCCCAGCACTTTGTGAGGCCGAGGTGAGTGAATCACAAGGTCAGGGGATCGAGACCATCCTGGCCAACATGGTGAAACCTCGCCTCTACTAAAAAAAAAAAAAAAAAAAAAAAAAAAAAATTAGCCGGGCGTGGTAGTGCACGCTTATAGTCCCAGCTACTCCGAGAGGCTATCAAGGGAATCACCTGAACCTGGGAGGCGGAGGTTGTGGTGAGTGGAGATCACACCATTGCACTCCAGCCTGGTGACACAGCGAGACTCTGTCTCAAAAAAAAAAAAAGGTGAAGAAGAAAAGAAGGAAGAGGAGGAGGAGAAAGGAGGGAGGAAGGGAGGAAGGAAGGAGGGAGAAAAGAAAAGAAAGATCAACACACTACTTGTCAAGTTTGGGTATCACATCAAAGAAAAATATACACGATTGGCCGGGCGCGGTGGCTCACACCTGTAATCCCAGCACTTTGGGAGGCCGAGACGGGCGGATACGAGGTCAGGAGATAGAGACCATCCTGGCTAACACGGTGAAACCCCGTCTCTACTAAAAATACAAAAAATTAGCCGGGCGAGGTGGCAGGGGCCTGTAATCCCAGCTACTTGGGAGGCTGAGGCAGGAGAATGGCGTGAACCCGGGAGGCGGAGCTTGCAGTGAGCCGAGATCGCGCCACTGCACTCCAGCCTGGGCGACAGAGTGAGACTCCGTCTCAAAAAAAACAAAAAAAAGAAAAATATACACGATTATCTAAAAGGCTATTAAAATACTCTTCCTCTTTCCAACCATATATTTGTGTGAGGCCAGATTCTCTTCATATACTTCCACCAAACAAAATATTACAACAAATTACATGCAGAATCAGATATAAAAATTCAGCTGTCTTCTATCTACCAAGCCAGACACAAAACAGATTTGCAAAAAGTTAAAGCAGTGCCACTCTTCCTGATATATAGTCTTTTCTTTGAGAAGATATAATTATTTTCCATAATATGTTCCTATGTTAATATATAGTGGTTTTATTATTTTTAAATGGATTAATAATAATTTTTAACATGATTCTCAGTTCTAACGTCTAAAATATGATTAATATTAGTAGATATAGCCCACATAAACAACAGCACTTGGTGGGTTTCGTACTTTTTAAGAGTGAAAAGTGTCCTGAGACCAAAAAGAATCTCTGATTTGGTACATAGTAAACACTCAATAAACATTTGTTAAATGACTTTCCTCTTTCCCCTTCCTCACTGGGAGTGTACCCTACAGGATAGGAAGTCACAACTTCTCAGTCTCCATGCTAATCAATGTATGACGTTTCTCAAAAAATCTGCAGGAGATTTGTCTCACGCCCTGGGCACCCTCCCAGCAGCACGTGCTGGGAATCTTGCACTGTCCTGTTTGTCAAAAGCACAGATCCTACTCTCTTAATAACCATTTGCCAAAAGTGTTGTCAAACAACTAACTGCACATAATTGAGCTTCTGAAAGAATATGCCCTCTGGTGAGTTTAAAAGAAATGTTACAAATTAAGATAGTAGACGATTATGTGAGACATACATCAAAATTGTCAGAAGGCTGCTATCTCAAAAATTACGAACTTGGCAAACGGATATATGTGGTTCCATGACTGTCCACTGAGCTTTCTCTCTTGATTATTTTATCCAGGCATTTGCTGCCTCAGAAGTTGTTGTAATTCATATTGCCTTTCATCATAAGCCTGGATTTGTACAAAGGAGTGATTAATTTAAAAAAAAAAAAATCTCATTACTTGAGATACATTCCTGAAGTTTGTAACAAAAACCACCAAAACAGATGGAAGGGCTGGAGACCCAGCTGCCGGAGGAACTGTATTCCTGTCTCTTTTGATCAATGAAATTGATGGGATGATCATTAGTGGGGGAGTAAATAATAAGGACTCTCCTGGCTGAATCTTGGATATCTCTGTGAGTGCAATGCTGAGCTTTCCTAGCAATGTAGGACACCAACTCACCTTTTGCAGCCCACATTCTTGATGCTCTGCTCATGGGCCAGAATAGCTTCTGCCAATCTGCACCCCGGCTCTTCTCCTTTGGGTTCTGTCTGACCACTGGAGGCCACTCAGGCAAAGTGGGGACAAGCCTGGGAGGTAATGCCTCTTGGGAAAATCCCTCCACCAATAGCTTGCAACAGCTGAGAGATGAATGACTCAGCTCCCTTTCCCCTTGGATGGCATAATTCTGGAATTTGCTCTACACTCTCTCTGGGGGTTCCCCAGAGATACCGAGCCTAGTTGGTCACAGGGGCCATCTGCTCAATAATGCATATTTGATTGGCTTCCTTCGACATTTCAATTTCCTACTTCCCTTCTGGTGTTTCCCAGGATCGCCTCCCAAATAAACTGTTTATACTAAAATCTTTGTCTCAGGGACTGCTTCTGGAAAACCCAAGCTGCGACTTGATTTTACATGTCAAACGTCGAACCTTCAATTACCCTTTTTAAAGATTTTGTCGGCTCCCTGAGAGCAGTGAGTGTGTTCTTACAAACTGAGGATCCTGCTCCCAGCACCCTCTGCACTTTCTCTCTGGGGGAACCCAACTCTTCCTATAACATAGTATAGCCTGACAAGAAGCAATAAAGCTCTTTTTTTTTTTTCCTCAATATCAGGGCACTGCCTTTGCAGAGGGTCCGCATTTTCACTGTCCCTCGACTACCTGCCAGCTGCATTCCATTTTCAGCACCTATAGGGTCCCCAGGCAGAAGCCAAGGAAGAATAGTTCTCACCAGGGTGAAAGAGGAGAAAACGCAGCTGGGCCAGGCTGCAGGCAGCTGCCTCCACGCCAGCAGCCCCCCGCCTGGCTGGGTGGTCACATTCCTGCCCTGCTTCTCCACACGGCCACTCTCCTGGTCACCGAGTATTTGCATGGGCTTTGCCCCCAGTTATCTCTGTCCCTTGATCTCCGTTTGCTTTTCCGGCCTCTGACCCCTCTGTTGGCCAAAACTTCAAGTGTTATCATGCTCTTTTGTCCTAGTCACTCCTCTGTCCTGGCAGCCTCAACTGACCGTCAACAGCACAGGCACAGAGTGGGAGGGGGTGAGGGAGAGAATTTCATTTGGTCCATTGAGTGGTTAAAAGAAAAAAGGTTGCTTTTATTATTTTGTTTCTTTCTTTTTAAGCAAGTAACTTGTTTAACTTGCATTGACCAACCATTTGACCTAATCGACTCTTCAGTTCCAATGGTCAGGCTGATAGAAGTAGGTAAATAGATGAGAAAGAGCCCAGCAGTTCAAGGCCTCCTGGCTTTCCCTCCTACTTCCGATCTGAAAGTAAGAGAAACTGCAATGAAAAAACCAAGTTTCTAAGCTCGTGGAAGGGAGGGCGGCCTGGCACTGTTTACTTCATGAGAGAGTCGTGGTTGAGAAAACAGAAATTCTCATGCCGATTGAAGTTTTAAAAACGTTCTGTAGAAAACAAAAACATTCTAACATTTTCATTTAGAAAACAAAAGTAAATTCCTCCCTAAGGCATCCATGCTTTGGTTCGTAGATTAGGCCTTCAAAAATTACCTCATCAAGAATATAAACACGTCATTCTGAACGAAATGATGCCAATTCAAATTCCTGGTTAAAAACATTAGCTAGGCATGATGGCTTATGCTGGTAGTCAGGAGAGTGAGGCAGGAAATCCTGAGCCCAGCAGTTCGAGACTATAGCAAACTACAATGGTACCTGTGAATAGCACTCCATAGACAGTGGCAACATAGAGAGACGTCATCCCTAAAAAATAACATAAAATAATAACAAAGAAAAGCCTACCTACACTAAGAGTGAAAGGCAAAAAATGAGGGCATGGTTAGCATTTCATTGATTCCCCCTGACACACACACACACACATACATGTACACATATGTACATGCTTTCTGTGTATACTCACAAACAAGGTTCATATTGTCAGTGATCTATAAAAAAATGAGGGACTTGCCAAAAAGAAAAGAAACAGAAAATACTTGACAATTAGAATATTTTGACTGGGTACGGGGAGCCACGCCTGTAATCCCAGCACTTTGGGAGGCTGAGGTGGGATCACCTGAGGTCAGGAGTTCAAGACCAGCCTGGCCAACATAGTGAAACCCTGTCTCTACTAAAACTACAAAAATTAGCCGGGCATGCTGGTAATCCCAACTACTTGGGAGGCTGAGACAAGAGAATCACTTGAGCCTGGGAGGCAGAGGTTGCAGTGAGCAGAGATCGAGCCACTGTACTCCAGCCTGAGCAACAGAACAAGACTCTGTCTCAAAAAAAAAAGCAAAAAACAAAAAAAAAAACAAAAAACAAAGAAAGAAAAGAAAAAGAGAAAAAAATGGAGGACATGGCTAGCATTTCATTGATCCCCCCAACACACACACATATATGTACACATACGTACCTACTCCCCATATATACTCACAAACAAGGTCCACATGTCAGTGACCAAAAAAAAGAAAAAAAAAAAAATTCCGGGACTTGTCAAAAAGAAAAGAAAGAGAAAATACTTGAAAATTATAATATCTTGGCTGGGCACGGTGGCTCACGCCTATAATCCCAGTACTTTGGAAAGCCGAAGTGGGTGGATCACCTCAGGTCGGGAGTTTGAGACCAGCCTGGCCAACATGGAGAAATCCCGTCTCCACTAAAAATTATACAAAAATTAGCTGGGTGTGGTGGCACATGCCTCTAATCCCAGCTGTCAGGAGGCTGAGACAGGAGAATCACTTGAACCCGGGAGGCGGAGGTTGCAGTGAGTTGAGATCATGCCACTGCGTTCCAGCCTGGGCGGCAGAGTGAAACTCTGTCTCAAAAAAAAAAAGAAAAAGAAAATTATAGTATCTTTTAGTTACATCTATATAAAAACATTGGCATTCTATCTGATGGGATAGGGCTCAGGCAATATTTTTCATTCTCTCTTTTCCCAATAATGAAAATAAAAGCATTTAAAAACCCTGAACATAAAACCAGACTGATTGTTTTAACAAAAAGATTAATCAATAGAACCCAAATGTTCGAGTAATTTTTAAAAAAATTTGTATCCCTACTTCATTTTTTCTGAAAAGTAATTTGATAACACTTATTAAAACCCTTAAAAATTTTATTCTGTTTGACCTAGAAATTAGAATTTTATAAATCTATACCAAAAAATTTTCCAAAATTCAGACCCAGGTTTATGCTCAAGATATCCACTGAAGTACTGATTAAAATTACATGAACCTGGAAGCAATTTACATTTTAATAATAGAATTGGACATAAAAGCAAATTATAGTATATTCATGCTATAGAGTATACCACATTCTATATTTGCTCATCAAAAGTATCATAAAAATTATAATCCTTTAAAAATAATATCAGGCCGGGCGCGGTGGCTCAAGCCTATAATCCCAGCACTTTGGGAGGCCGAGACGGGCGGATCACGAGGTCGGGAGATCGAGACCATCCTGGTTAACACGGTGAAACCCCGTCTCTACTAAAAAATACAAAAAACTAGCCGGGCGAGGTGGCGGGCGCCTGTAGTCCCAGCTACTCGGGAGGCTGAGGCAGGAGAATGGCGTGAACCCGGGAGGCGGAGCTTGCAGTGAGCTGAGATCCGGCCACTGCACTCCAGCCTGGGTGACAGCGCGAGACTCCGTCTCAAAAAAAAAAATAAAATAAATAATAAAAAAAAAATAATAATATCAACTAAAAATAAGATGTAAACCTGTATGTTTGGTGTAATTTTGACTATAAGAAGTATATATACATATGCATGTATGTGTACACAAATACATACATGTTTCTGACATTTACAGGAGGTATATATGTGTGTGTGTGTATGATTTTGCAAGAGACAGATTATTATTCTTACATTTAGTAAATACATATTATTTCTAAATGCATCCATGCATAAACCACTCCATCATACCTGCTCAGTCATTTCAATCAGAACAACCCAGCCATGCTCTCAGGCTGCTAGGACCTCCCGAAGGTTCTAGAATGAGATTGTCACCTGGTACTCTACATTCTTGGATAATCAGGATGAGCACAAAAATTTATGGGAATTAATCACAACACCAATTTGTGAATCATACAAATTAAGACTTCATTTATTTTGAGTTAGAAATAATCTCAATCTCCAGACTTGGTCAGACTCCCCTTAATGCACATACCTTGGCTATCTCCCGTATGGCATTTATCACAATAAGACACTCACATGCGCTTCTTTGTTTAGAGCCTGTCTTCCCTCACGCATGAGAGCAGAGGTGGTATCTCTTTTGTGCCTCTCTCTAATCCTAGCATCAGCACCACATATGGGATAGCAGATGCCAGCACTGCCCAGCTCTGTGTCATCATGCCCCACCTTTGGGTTGACCTGCGGGGAAGGAGGACAGGTGCCAGCAAACCGATGGCGTCCTACCTCAAGTCTCTGCTTCTTTCTATTTAGGAGTTTGCTAGAGATATGCAGACACATCAATGTCTCCAGGGGTTCATCTCAACCAATGAGGGGCAGGAGGAAACGCCCAACCCCACCCCTATCCTCTTCATGGACCATTCTCAGACGCTCCACATGTTTTCTCAGAGTGTCCACAGCAGGATGGAGCCCTCCTCCTTAACACGACCTTCATGGGCTCTCTGCCTTTCCTTGCCTCACTTTTCTCCTCTCTCATTCCTGCATCCTGGGGTGATCTCACAAATAAACTATCTGAACCCCCATTCCTTTCCTCAGACTCCTCTTAGAGGTAAGCCCCACTGAGACCTGTGGTTCCTAGTAGGTTTTTGATCAATATCCTTTGAACAGGTGGATGAGTGACTAAATTCTCACTGTGCCTCGTCTGGGGCTAACAGCGTGTAGTGAACCCTCTTCTCATAAATAGTATGAAATTATTGCAATAAAGAAGTCTATGAGAGGAATCAATAAAACCAAATTTGATGGCAAACTTACGTCTTCTGATCTTTATAAAACAATTAGGTGCTATTAACAAGTTGTTTGCATGGCTAAATAAAGCAGGTCTCTGAAAATCTATGCCTTTGTATCATGGCCATATTTTTCAGTTAAAGGAAACCCTCATTGCATCCGGGGAGAAAGCTACCATTTTTGAAGGGGTCCAGTAGTCATAGACTCCCTCATTTCTGAAAAAATAAAGGTCATGGATTAAACTAAATTTAGGGTAGAAACCAAATAGTTCATTTTTTACTAGTTACACATCATTAGGAAAATATTCTCAGCTTCACTGTTCATGAGCCTCCTCGATTTTCCTGATGGCTCCTTTCAACATCTGGGAACAGCTGGACGAGCTCGCTGTGCTGCCGTCAGTCCTTGTATGGCCCAGTGTAAACAATCATCAGGACACTGATTAATTTCTCAAGACTTTAAAATAATTAAGGTAACAATCATCCCTCACCCACACACTCCCCCATTTTTACAACCATTTAGCGGGGAGGTGGCAGAGGGCAACCATAACATTCAGCCCAGAGTTCCCATTACTGCCGTGTAGCTTGTAATAACGTGCACTCTTGACGGTCATCAGGGGAAAAGGTCCTCTGGCCTCCTGCACCTCTAAGGGAGGAGTAAAACCGTTAGCCCCATGTAAACCCTGGAGGGTTGCTCACCCCAATCAGTGTGAGGCACTTCTGCCTCTACTTTGTGAATTAGGAGAGGTCAGTATGACTGTGAGTTTCTCCTTAGGGGGAGAATTTACAGTGTGAACCCGTACAAAAGAATATTTAAGAGTGCACACCCAAAAGAATTGAAAGCAAGGTCCCAGATAATGACTTGGCCATGTTCATAGCAGCAATATGCACAGTAGCCAAAGGGGGAAGCACTGCAGATGTCCATCAATGAATGAACGAATAAACAGAACATGGCATATGCATGGAGGGAATGTTTACCAGCTTTACAAAGGAAAAAGGCCAGGGGCAGGGGCTCAGGCCTGGAATCCCAGCACTTTGGGAGGCTGACGCAGAAGGATAGCTTAAGCCCAGGAGTTCAGACCAGACTGGGCAACATAGTGAGACCCCGCATCAATAAAAAAATAAAAATAAAAATATATAATTGGACATGGTGGTTCACACCTGTAGTCCCAGCTACTTAGGGGCTGAGGTGAGAGGACTGCTTGAGCCCAGGAGGTTGCGGCTGCAGTAAGCCGTGATCATACCACTGCACCCCAGCCTGGGTGATAAAGTGAGACACTGTCTCAAAAAAAAAAAAAAAAAGAAGCAGCAGCAGCAGCTGTTCAAGGTTTGTGGGACAGAATGCAGGTCCAGGACCTACAGAAAGCAATGATGGATCCCTGAGCATCAAGAATGCATTCACGTTTTTCCTTGGTTCTTTGAGACCCTCCCTGAAATCCCCCCACCGGTTATGCCCTGGTTTCTTGTTTCTCCTCTGGATTCAATTCCACTTTGCAAGCATAGTCTTCGTGACCTCGCCAAGCCACCTGCCTGCTCCTACTCATGGTAGAGCGCTGACTGCTCCACTGCTTGGCCCTCGTCCTCTGGGCCTCTTGCTTGACTGTTGATAATGTATGCACTGTGGCCTTGCCCTCACTGTTGTACTGAGTATTAATTTCTGGTAGTATGACTGCCTTGTAGTGGAAGGGAGACATGGTTAGGCTTTGTGTCCCCACCCAAATCTCATCCTGAATTGTAAACACTGTAATCCCCATGTGTCAAGGGAGGGGCCAAGTGGAGGTAATTGAATCGTGGGAGTGATTCCCCCATGCTGTTTTTGTGATAATGAGTGAGTTCTCACAAGATCTGATGGTTTTATATGGGGCTCTTCCCCCTTCACTTGGCAATTCTCCTCCCTGCTGCTTTGTGAAGAAAGTGCATTGCTTCCCCCTCACCTTCCGCCATGATTGTAAGTTTCCTGAGGCCTCCCCAGCCACGCTGAACTATGAATCAATTAAACCTCTGTCCTTTGTAAATTACTCAGTCTCTGGCAATTCTTCATAACAGTATGAAAAAGGACTAATACAAAGGGTCTCTAAACAAAGAATCAAGAGACCTGTGTTTCAGCAGCTCTGACTTCATGTCCGCTCCACTGCCATTCTTCCCACATCTCTAGACCTCGGTTCCTCCATCTGCAAAGTCGAGGGGGAGGCTCTGGGATCTCCAAGGGCTTTTCAAGTTCTAACATCCTATCCTCTTGTTGACCTGTTCCTCCAAGGAGTACACAAATACCTGAGTGGATGACCAGGAGCATGTGCCACTCTGTAACCCCCCAGAGATTCCCATATGGTTGGCACCAACTAGTTGACTGATGGACTAAAGTTTACTTACAGAGCTGATGAAAGCACATTCAAGGACTTTCAAATGAAGGTAATGTTACAGGTCTGACTTATGAAAGGGCAGCACTTGGGTTGTGACTACACAGTGCTCCAGCTCAGCCCATTCAAGCTCCCCAGTTCAGGAAAAAATCTAATGTTCTTATTAAATTCCAAAGAAATTCCACCAATCAATACTGTGGTTTCATTTAGTGAATTCACAGGGCCTATGGGGGATGGGGAATTAGTGAATGAGCCATTTGATACAATAGAGATCACATAGCTAGTTGGTTTGATGCAATTGTCTTCTCTTATTGTAGATATTCATAATGGCATCATGAATATTCCAAACCCAGTTAATTTTAGAATGCATTAAGTTATAACTGAAAACACAAAGGGATTATTGGCTTGACCAATTGTCTTTGACAGTAGAGATTTGAAGCAAATCTGGAAAATAAGCTACTATGGTTTGAATATGTATCTGCTCCAAAACTCATGTTGAAATTTAATTCCCAATGTAACAATATTGAGAGGTGGAGCCTTTAAGAGATGAGTGGGTCACGAGGACTCTACTCCCATAAATAGATTAATTCATTCACGAATTGATGGATTAATAGGCTAATGGATTGATGGGTTACCATGGGAGTGGGACTGTGGACTTTACAAGAAGAGGAAGAGAGACCTGAGCTGGCATGCTTAGCCCAGTTGCTGTGTGATGCCCTGCACCTCCTCGGAACTCTGCAGAGTCCCCACCAGCAAGAAAACAAACCCTCACCTGATGCAGCCCTCGATCTTGGATGTCTCAGTCTCCGTAACTATGCGAAATAAATTCCTTTTCTTTATAAAAAACCCAATTTCAGGTATTCTGTTATAAGCAACACAAGCCAAAATGTCTACCCTTTCCAATGCACTCGGCAGGTTTGCATTTGAATTGTGAGTTCATTGGAGGAAAATAAACCAGGTTGTGAGGGGTCTTCTTCAGATGGAGTGGTCAAGAAGGGCCTCTTGGAGACCTAAAGAATAAGAATGTATTGCTCCAGGCAGAACACAAAGAAGAAACAAAATCCTGGAAACAGAAAAGGACTTAACCTGCTCAAGAATCGAGAAGACATACCTATCAAGAGATTAGGAGCAAAGGGGAGGTTTGCAAACTGAGGCTGAAGAGGTTGAGGGATCTACCACATAGGGTGGTCAAAGTCACCACACAGGGTTCAGATTTGACTCTAAGTGCAATGGGAATGCATTGAAGTCAAAGAGAGACATGATCCTATTTCTAGTTCAAAAATATTGCTGTGGCTATATGGTGGCAATTGTACACATATTAGCAGACTTGTTTAACTCTAGTAAGTTCAGTGTTCTCTAAACAAGTTTGATCCTGGAATCTTTTTTCTTCCCGGAGAGCACTTTGAAGTTTTATGATTCCATTCAGATAGGACACAGCAGAGAGCATAATATAGGGTAGATCGTTCATTTCCCAAAGAATTTTTTTTTTTGGACACGGAGTCTCGCTCTGTCGTCACCCAGGCTGACGTGCAATAGCTCAGTCTCGGCTCACTGCAACCTCTGCCTACCGGGTTCAAGTGATTCTCCTGCCTCAGCCTCCAGAGTAGCTGGGACTACAGGTGCGTGTCACCACACCCAGCTTATTTTTGTAGTTTTAGTAGAGATGGGGTTTCACAATGGATATGCCTATACATAAGAATCCTTAGTGTTTAAACATCTAAATGTCTAGCAAAGTGAAAGATAACCTGTTCCTCAGAGGCAATCACTAGAATATATCATTCCAATATTTTTATGTGTTTTAAATCATTGAGATAACAATAAACATTTAATTTTATATCATCTTACTTTTTTCACTCACTACTAGAGAAGAATCACTTTTCTTCTTGTAACTATTGCTTGCGAAGAGAGAAACCAGTGACTTGAAGTCTTCATAAAGATCACAGCCAGGCCAGGCGTGGTGGCTCATGCCTGTAATCCCAGCACTTTGGGAGGCTGAGGTGGATGGATCACCTAAGGTCAGGAGTTCGAGACCAGCCTGGCCTAAATGGTGAAACCCCATCTCTACTAAAAATACAAAAAATTAGCAGGGGGTGGTGGCGTACACTCTGTAACCCCAGCTGCTCAGGAGGCTGAGACAGGAGAATCACTTGAAACGCAGGATGTGGAGGTTGCAGTGAGCCACGGTCATGCCACCACACTCCAGCCTGGGCAACAAGAGCGAAACTCTGTCTCAAAAAACAAAAAACGAAAAAAAAAAGATCACAGCCTTTGAGCCTGTATCCATTCTACTGATTCTATTTACATCTAGACGAAAAAAAGTTTCCAAAATAGAAAAGTATGTATAAATTTTCATTTAAACGTGATTTAAAGTAGTACAAAATTAGAAACGTCCAGAATTCAAATAATAGGGGAAGGGCCAAACAAATTATGATAAATCCATAAGATGAACTAGCTTGAAGTCATTAAAAATTCTGTTTTCTTGGCTGTGAAATGAGTTGAAGCAAAATAAAATTTAAAAAAATGTTTTCTGCAAATATTTATTGGTAAAGGGTAATAATTTACACTGTAATGTTAAATAAATAAAGCAAGACACAAACTATATCTTCTTATCCAGTTTTATCATATACACATATAAATGCACATGCAATTCTACACAGAAAAAAAACTTAAAATATTATCCTAAAAGTGTTCTCCGTGATTATTTCCAGGTGGTAGGATTCCTGTGATTTTTATGTTGTCAGCACATTTCTCTATAATTTCTAAATTTCCTATAATAAGTAGGCATTAATTATTTTTATCCAGAAGAGGAAAGATATGCTTTTTAGAAAGCCCCTTGATTGAGTTAATGCATAAAAATCATTAGAAATTTTTTTTTAAACTTAGATAATTCTACTCTACATATGAATGATAGCTGTAAATAAATTATAATTGTGTGACAGTCCTTAATTAGGTGGAAATAGCGGTACTTGAGAAAACTTTCTTGGGTAAAGTTTTAAAGCTTTGGATTCATAAATTCCAAGCTAAGTGCCAGAGCTGTCAGGCCCGTCATCAGTCACCGCGTATCCAGGCCAATTTCTGGATGACATTTTGAAATGTTATTCCACCAACTTTGGGACTGGCAATGGTCAAGAAGATGAGGAATTGGATTTTACAAACTCTTCAGGTCAGAATTTACTTTTAAGAGACTTAAAATATTTCTATTCTCTAAAACAACACAGTCCAGCCCGTTCACGGAACAGCAGGCAAAAAATAAATAAATAAATAAAATTTAAAAAGATGTTAATGGTGCATGAAGAGTTTGAATAGATGTCATAATCTGCAGTATAACTCCCAAGTAACAGCCCAGTCCACAAGGCCATGGGAGAGAGGAATGGAGAGAAGATGGGAGGGGAGAGGGGGGAGGGGGGGAGGGGAGGGGAGGGAATGGGAGAAGAGGGGAGGGGAGGAGAGGGAGGAGGGGAGGGAAAGGGAGAGGAGGGGAGGGTGGGGAGGAGAGAAGACAGAAGACAGGAGGGGAGGGAAGAGGAGGGGAGAAAAGGGGAGGGGAGAAAAGGGGAGGGGAGAGGAAGGGAGGGGAGGGATGGGGAGGGGAGGGAAAAGTGGGGGAGGGAAGGGGAGGGGAGAAGAGAAGACAGAAGACAGGAGGGGAGGGAAGAGGAGGAGACAAAAGGGGAGGGGAGAGGAGGGGAGGGGAGCAGGGGTGTACAATGTTTTGGATTCCCTGGGCCACACCGGAGGAAGAATTGTCTTGGGCCACACATAAAATACACTAACAATACCAATAGCTGATGACCTAAAAAAAAAAAAACCTGCCACAAAAAATATCATAATGTTTCAAGAAAGTTTACCAATTTGTGTTGAGCTGCATTCAAAGCTGTCCTGGGCCACATACGGCCCGTGGGCTGCAGTTCGGATAAGCTTGGAAATAGCGGAACAGGATGGGGGTGAGCTGCCCATGAAGAATAAAGCAGCTCCAGGAGAAGACACCTGGCCCCAGGGATCCACTCTTCTTCTTGTCCGTATTTGTTTTACCAGTTGAGGCAGAGTATTGTACTGGAAAAAAGGTAGACTTCAGAGCGAGACTGGAGTCTAAGCCGTGGTTCAGCTCCCTGGAAGCTGAATAACTACTTTAGTTACCTCTCTGAGACTTCAGTCTAAGCGTAATATGCTGCTAAGAATTCTTACCCTGGTGAGACAAACTGAACACATCTGTGGGTGGGGCTGTGGGAGCCAATGTGTTGCTTGGAGTAAGAATCTGGCTGGACGCTTAGTCACTGCTTTGACTCCTGCCTTCTCAATTGTGCGAAGAATATTTCTGACAACAAATGAGAAATATCCCAACTCGCACTCTGTGACAACTTGCACTCTGTGACAACAAGGTAGGATCGGAGACAGGGAGACAGGGAGACCAAGGTGATAGGAAGTGAATCTTGGCAGGCAGAGACCCAAGGAAGCCTGTGAGATCCCTCAGCAGATGAAAATGTCTGAGAGAATAGACTAATGGATAGGACTAGAGAACAGGCAATAGTACTGCATCACTGTAATGGTTGATATTATGTGTCAACCTGACCAGGCTAAGGGATGCCCAGATAGCTGGTGAACATTATTTCTGGGTGTGTCTGTGAGGGTGTTTCTGGAAGAGATTGGCATTTGAATCCACCAGTTGTGTAAAGAAGATTCACCCTCACCATGGCCAGATTCAGTGGCTCACGCTTGTAATCCCAGCACTTTGGGAGGCCGAGACAGGTGGATCACCTGAGGTTGGGAGTTCGAGACCAGCCTGACCAACATGGAGAAACCCCATCTCTACTAAAAATACAAAATTAGCTGGACATGGTGGCGCATGCCTGCAATCCCAGCTACTCCAGAGGCTGAGGCAGGAGAACCCTGCTTTAACGCTGAACTTGGGAGGCAGAGGTTGTGGTGAGCACTCCAGCTTAGGCAACAAGAGCAAAACTCCGTCTCAAAAAAAAAAAAAAAAAAAAAAAGATTCACCCTCACCAATATGGGTGGGCATCATCCAATCCACTGAGGATGAAATAGAACAAAAAGGCAGAGGAAGGGCGAATTTGCTCTGTGTTTGAGCTGGGGCATCCATCTTCTCCGGCCCTCAGATGTCAATCCTCCTAGTTCTCGGGCTTTTGGACTCAGACTCAGACCTACACTACTGGCTCCCCTGGCTCTTAGGTCTTCAGGTTTGGACTGGAACCACACCACTGGCTTTGCCAGGTCTCCAGCTCACAGAGGATAGACCGTGGCGCTTCTCAGCCTGCATATTCACACGATTCACCTGAGCCAATCCCTCATAATAAATCTCTTTCTATGTACATCCTATAGGCTCTGTTTCTCTGGAGATCTCTAAGTAACAATTGCAAAATGCTAAAGCGTGTATGCTAGGGAAAATAGGCAATCCATGTTCAAAACAAGGAGATGACAACATGTGGACTTCAGTGTCCAAAAATGAGTTGGAAAAGGAAACAGAATTTGACCTGGGCTGCAAAAGGAGAGAGGGACGTGGAGAAAAGGGAGGAAGGGTGGGGGGCTTCAGCCAGAGGCTGGTGAAGGAAACAAAGTTGCATGTAAGGGAGGCAGCGAGGGAGGAGCTAACTGGAAGTGTTTCCTTTTGCAGGGTAAAGCAGAGTCCCTTGCTTGGGAGAGATCAGACTGCCTCATATTAGTCACTGGCTCCCAGTTCTTCCTCTGTGACCTCGGATTGAACAACTATGCTTCCTCTTTCATAGGCACAGATTGAGTCCCAGTGTGCATCGTGTCTTCACACCTGGGGGACTGTGTGACCTTCCTGCCCACAACATCCCCACCATCCTCTCAGTGGTGGGAGAGGAGTGTAGAAGTGAGAGATGCTGAGGGTGCATAGGCTGGGGAAACCCTCCTGGCCAAGAGCTGGCCTCCTGGTGCCGCTGTGGGGCAGCGCCTCACCAACAGTCATGGCGGTTTAATCCCCAAGAGGGGCTCTGCATGGAGAACAGATGGCTCAGAATGCACAAAGCTGACCGGCAGCAGGATGAGGATCACCAAGTACCAAATGGCTGTTCAGAGCTGGGCTCAAACCCATGTCTGCAGAGGAACAGAGATCAGAGTGGGTATAAGAGCTGCCCAGGGCCTTAGGGACCCAAACAGATTGAAGTCCAGGAAGTCTCTAATTCCAGAGGAAACAGGAAATCCTAAAGCAGGTAAACTGAGGCAGAATCTCATTCAGATGGTCTGAGCCAATGGCACAAGGGCAGAAGAAACTTCCACAGCTTTGAGACTACTGGGGTTTGAAGGACTCACCCTGCACCATCAAACACCAGGTTTATAAAAATGGGACTGTTTTTAGGTACTACGAAAAATGAACCCTATGCTTTTAATATTCATTCCACCCTGATCAAAATTAACTCAAGAGGAGTGAATGAAGGAAAGCAATGTTTATCAAATATTAACTATGTGCCAGATGGTATGGGAAATGTTTTGCAGATGAAATCTCTTTTAATCTTTGTATACTTGTTAGGCCTGTATTATGGACTCCAAGCTATTGTTAAGGAATCTTGGGTTCAGAGAGTTTCACTAATTTTCCCAAGGCAACGGAACTAGCAAATGATGGTGCAGAGCTTCAAATCTGGAGTGGAATGGACCGAGCCTGTATGTAGAAGGTATAAGAATCTCAAGTTGGGGGAACTGAAGTAATGAGAGTCCCCTATTCTTAGACTGTGCATAGATCCCATTCTTACTGGATTCCCTTTCTCCTATTTTCCCACAGAACCAATTTTCAGACCCTAACATGACATAAGTAAAGGGTCATTTGGGCAGAAGACAAAGACTCATACGGTCAGCCACACTCGGATCTTTAAAATGGCACTTGCAGGCCTCAAATAGAGCTGATTACTCATACATACACACAGATACAAAAGATACTCCATCTTATTGAAAGAGCTTGACAGATTTAATAAGTACCAACTCGATGCCTTAACATCACCATGATAAAGAGGGTTAAAGTTGAACTGCACTATACCGTGTCACCAATCACCAATTCAAATCACTTGACGCTCGCGGTGATTAATTTTATGTGTCAATTTGACCAAGCTAAAGGATGCCCAGGTAGCTGGGACAACATTATTTCTGGTGTGTCTGTGACCACCTTTCTGGAAGAGATTATCTGCTCAATCAGTAGGCTGAGTGAAGAGGATCTGCCCTCACCAGTATGAATGGGCATCAACCAGTCCACTGGCAGCCTAATAGAATCAAAAGGTGGAGGAAGGGTGAATTTTCTCTCTCTTCTTGAACTGGGACATCCAGCTTCTCATGCCCTTAAACATTGGAGATAGGGATTCTCTGGCCTCAGACTCGGACTTAATTATACCAGCAGCTCTCCTGGTTCTCCAGTTTGCAGGCATAGATGGTGACTTCATGGCCACCATAATCATGTCAGACAATCCCTATAATAAACATGTGTGGGCCGGGCGCGGTGGCTCAAGCCTGTAATCCCAGCACTTTGGGAGGCCGAGACGGGCGGATCACGAGGTCAGGAGATCGAGACCATCCTGGCGAACACGGTGAAACCCCGTCTCTACTAAAAAATACAAAAAACTAGCCGGGCGAGGCGGCGGGCGCCTGTAGTCCCAGCTACTCGGGAGGCTGAGGCAGGAGAATGGCGTAAACCCGGGAGGCGGAGCTTGCAGTGAGCTGAGATCCGGCCACTGCACTCCAGCCTGGGCGACAGAGCGAGACTCCGTCTCAAAAAAAAAAATAAAATAAAATAAAATAAACATGTGTGTGTGTGTGTATGTATATACATATATATATAGATTCTACTTTTCTGGAGAACTCTGCCGAATACAACGCCCCGTGTAATATGTTCCTTTGATGTTGTACAAATGCCAGGATCTGTAGGAGCCCAAGAAGCACTGAAGAATAAACACTTAAAGTGAGAATGTTCTGCAACTATTTAGCACATTATCAATGTTTATACATTTTCTGGTCCATGGATCATTAAGGAAAAAAAGCTAAATTGATACAATATCAGAGTAAAATTTTATAACAAAATAAATGATTATTTTTTAAGCTTAGTAAAATAATACGATTTTTTTCCCCAGAGTCCTCAGTTCAGCCAAGATTTTCTCTGACTTCTAAAGGTTCAACCTGATTTTCTGGGTTCCCAGACACTTAAGGACCTCACACAATCGAACCATGGCCATGTTAGAACATTAGGAAAGCAAACCAACTGGAAAAGCAGGGGTTAGCAAGCGTGTCGGAACCCTTTCCAGCCACCACCCTGTCTAGGCCCTCATTCTTTATTTTTTTTAATTTTTTTTTTTTTTTTTTTTGAGATAGAGTCTCGCTCTGTCACCCGGGCTGTAGTGCAATGATGTGGTCTCGGCTCACTGCAACCTCTGCTTCCTGGGTGCAAGTGATTCTCCTGCATCAGCCTCTGAGTAGCTGGGACTACAGGCATGTGCCACCACACCCAGCTAATTTTTTTGGTTTTTGTGTGTTTTGTTAGACACGGGGTTTTACTATGTTAGCCAGGCTGATCTTAAACTCCTGACCTCGTGATCCTCCTGCCTTGGCCTCCCAAAGTGCTGGGATTACAGGCATGAGTCACCGTGCCAGGCCAGCCCTCATTCTTAAGTGAGTAATGTTGGAGTAACACATTGTTACTGCAACAATGTGTTCCCCCTTGTTAGTTTCCCATCAAAGCTTTAGCATTAATATTTACCCAAGTGTTGAACCTAAAAGCCTGTTTGTCCTCCTTCCTGCATCCTTACCTCCTAAATTCCTTCAGTTTGCTCTATATGGTTCCCAGACTCATTGACTTCCCTCCATCTTCAACACATTACCATAGTCCTGGCCGCCATCATTGCCCATCCGGGTCCCTGCAGCTGTGCCTCCAAGGGACCCCTTTATCTCTATTCCTAATTCTTCCAATCTATTTTCCCCAGAGGCCAACATCATCTTTTAAAAGTGCTAATCTGATAGTAACTTGGGTTTTTCCTAAATTCCACAGCCTTCAGAGGTCATGCTTTTCTTTCATAACCAAATAAAATAACCAAAGCGGAACCACAGGAAGCCCCTGCTTATCTTTTACTTCTGAGGCTCGCATTTCCTGGTGTTCCATTGTGATGGATCCCTTCCCTCTCTCACACAATTCCCAGATCTTCTCTTCATTTCCCAAGAGCAGAGCCAACGTCTCCAATAGTCCACTGTCAAGGTTCACAAAGCCTGTAGCGATTAAGAAAGACTTTGGAGTTGCATGCCAGAGCGGAATGAGAACACCTCCCAGTAACAACCTAACTTAGGTGTCAGGCTGTTAGGGGTTGAACTGTAACCCTCAGAAAGATACAATGAAATGCTAACCCCTAGTACCTGTGGATGTGAGTGTGGGGAAAAGAAAGATCAGACTGTTATCTTGTCTATATAGAAAGAAGTAGACATAAGAGACTCCATTTTGTTCTGTATTTGAGATGCTGTTAATCTGTGACCCTACCCCCAACCTTGTCCTTGCAAGAGACATGTGCTGTGGTGACTCAAAGTTTAATGGATTTTGGGCTGTTCAGGGTGTGCTTTGTTAAACAAGTGCCTGAAGGCAGTATGCTTGTGAAAAGTCATCACCATTCTCTTAATCTCAAGTACCCAGGGACACATACACTGCCAAAGGTCGCAGGGGCCTCTGCCTAGGAAAGCTAGGTATTGTCCAAGGTTTCTCCCCACGTGATAGTCTGAAATATGGCCTCGTGGGAAGGGAAAGACCTGATTGTCCCCCAGCCTGACACGCGTGAAGGGTCTGTGCTGAGGAGGACTAGTATAAGAGGAAAGAAGGCCTCTTGGCAGTTGAGATAGAGAAAAGCATCTGTCTCCTGCCCGTCCCTGGGCAATGGAACATCTCGGTGTAAAACCCGATTGTATGTTCTGTTTACTGAGAAAGGAGAAAACGGCCTTAGGGTGAAAGGTGGGACTTGCTAGCACAATACAGCTCTTTATGCACTAAAAAGGTTTATGAAGATGTTTGCATATGCATATCAAGGCACAGCACTTTTCCTTAAACTTATTCATGTCCCAGAGATCTTTATTCACGTTTTACTGCTGACCTTCTCCCTAGGATGATCTTATTACCCTGCCACTTCCCTTTTTCTAAGATGGTAAAGATAATGATCAATAAATACTGAGGGAACTCAGAGACCAGTGCCGGCGTGGGTCCTCTGTATGCTGAGCGCTGGTCCCCTGGGCCCACTTTTTCTTTCTCTATACTTTGTCTCTGTGTCTCATTTCTTTTCTCAAGTCTCTCGTTCCACCTAACGAGAAACGCCCACAGCTGTGGAGGGGCAGGCCACCCCTTCATGTGAGCTTATTTGGAAATAGGATCTTTGCAGAGGTAATCAAGTTAAAATGAGGTCATTAGGTGCCCAATATGACTGGTGTCCTTATAAGAAGAGGGGGATTTGGACACGGCCCCTGGGAGGAGAATGCCATGTAAAGACACAGACACAGAGGGAAGGCAGCCATGTGACCACAGAGGCAGAGGCTGGAGTTTTGCTGCCAAAAGCCAAGGAATGCCTGGGGCTACCAGAAGCTGCCTCCCTAAATGCCTATCTCCAGAGTTCATCTCCAGAAAATGAGAATCCCTTAATTTACTTTTTTTCTGCCCAAGGAAGTCACAGTTCACATTATTTCTAGTACACTTTTAACCTTTCTCTGTCTTATCCTCTCTCACCCAAACTATGCCCAAAGTCTTCTCTTTTCAGACCCCCACGATCTTACTGTTTCTAAACCATGAGAAAAGCTCTCTTAGACGCATTGTGCCCTCATTAAAAGCTAGCTTTCCAAATATCCCTTTTTTTCCTTCCATGTAAAACTATCTTGTCACTCATCTGTTTAAAACTCTTATCCTTTCCCCCTCAGGATATAATCTAAATGCCTTATTCTTTCATGCAACAGATAATTAAGCAACTCTTAGGTGCTATCGAAAATACCTTGCTGGCAAATTAGAAGTCATGATCTCTTCTGTCATGGAAATTGCAGACTAGTGCCGAAGAAAGACGATAAGCAAACTCACAAATACATACATAACTACAAATGTGACAATTGCTCTGAAGAAAGGGGATTGGATTTTCTGAGCTAAAAAAAAAAAAAAAAAAAAAAAGAGCAGAAGTTTATTTGACTGGGGATTGTTCCAATTATCTATTATTTGAATTTTAAATCACCCCAAAACTTAGTGGCTTAAAAGAAAAATCAGTTATGATGTCTCTTGATTTTGTTGGTTGCCTGGGCTCAGCTGGGTGGTTCTTTTGTTCCATATGATAGATCTGCAGTCAATTGGGGGCTCAACAGGGCTAGGACACCCAAGAGGGATGATTAATGTGGTGGCAGTGTAGCAGAAGGAGCCGCAGACAAAACTCCTCAGACACTGAGTTAAAGAAGGAAGGTATTTATTCGGCTGGGGGCATCGGCAAGTCTCCTGTCTCAAAAGCCAAGCTCCCCGGGTGAGCAATTCCTGTCTCTTTTAAGGACTCACAACTCTAAGGGGGTGCATGTGAGAGGGTCTTGATTGATTGAGCAAGCATGGGGTACCTGACTGGGGGCTTCATGCACTGGTAATTAGATCAGAACAAAACATGATAGGGATTTTCACAGTGCATTTCTATACAATGTCTGTAATCTATAGATAACATAACCGATTAGGTCAGGGGTTGATCTTTAACTACCAGGCCCAGGGTGCGGTGCTGGGCTGTCTGCCTGTGGATTTCATTTCTGCCTTTTAGTTTTTATTTCTTCTTTCTTTGGAGGCAGAAATTGGGCATAAGATGATATGAGGGTGGTCTCTTCCCTTCTTAGTTGATGCTGGCTGCCAGCTGGGAGCTCAACTGAGGCTATTGACCAAAATGCCTATACGTGGTCTCTCTGTGGTTTGGACTTCTCAAAGCATAGAAACAAGCTTCCAAAAGGGAGCATCGGAAGAGAGGAAGCAGAAGTGGGCAGGCCAATTAACAGCTTGTCCAGGAATGGGCTCAAGAGTGTTTCTGTTGTCTTCTGTCACAAGCCCAGCGGCTAGATCAGTGTTGGAAAGGGTTACCCAAGGGTGTGAATGCCAGGAGACAGGGTTCACTGGGGTAGTAGTCTACCATAGGGAGTTAAAGAAGTCCTCACTGAGAAAGTCATGGGCAGGGTTGGGGAAGTAGAGTATAAGTTAACCAGGCAAGGCGTTGGAAGAAATGCATCCAGCAATGGGAATGTGGATCCTTCTAGGAGCTGAAGGAAATGATGTGGCTGGAGCAGGGGGACCAAGGAGGCATAAGTATACAATAATGAGCCTGAGTCAAGCCTTCCCAGACACATTAAGGAGTTGACATTTATCTGAAACGTAATGGGAGGCTATTTAAGGGCTGATAGCAGGAGGAGTACACAGTCCAATTTGAGTTTTAAAAGATCCCTCCAGCTGTTGTAGCAGGACGAGCGGCGGACAAAGTTCCTCAGACACCAAGTTAAAGAAGGAAGGAGTTTATTCGGCCAGGGTCATTGGCAAGACTCCTGTCTCAAGAGCAGAGCTCCCCGAGTGAGCAATTCCTGTCCCTTTTAAGGATTCACAACTCTAAGGGGGTGCGTGTGAGAGGGTGGTGATTGATTGAGCAAGCATGGGGTATGTGACTGGGAGCTGCATGCACCGGTAATTAGATCGGAACAAAACAGGATAGGGATTTTCACAGTGCATTTCTATACAATGTCTGTAATCTATAGATAACAGAACCGATTAGGTCAGGGGTCGATCTTCAACTACCAGGCCCAGGGTGCAGTGCCGGATTTTTTTTTTTTTTTTTTTTTGAGACAGATTCTCGCTGTGTCACCCAGGTTGGAGTGCAGTGGCCGGATCTCGGCTCACTGCAAGCTCCACCTCCCGGGTTTACGCCATTCTCCTGCCTCAGCCTCCGAGTAGCTGGGACTACAGGCGCCCGCCACCACGCCCGGCTAGTTTTTTGTATTTTTAGTAGAGACGGGGTTTCACCATGTTAGCCAGGATGGTCTCGATCTCCTGACCTCGTGATCCACCCGCCTCGGCCTCCCAAAGTGCTGGGATTACAGGCTTGAGCCACCGCGCCCGGCCTGCCTGTGGATTTCATTTCTGCCTTTTAGTTTTTACTTCTTCTTTCATTGGAGGCAGAAATTGGGCATAAGATGATATGAGAGCATAAGGTGATATGAGGGGTGGTCTCCTCCCTTATTGTGAGCAAACTTGGTTGGAGGAAGTAGGAGGAGGACATCATGGAAGCCAGGGAAAGGCTGCCACAGTGACTCAGCATATAGGACTATAGCTTATACAGGGTGATAGTGTCAGGGGAGATACAAAGAAGTGGATGGATTTGGGAAATTTTCTGGAAGTTGTCTTGACAGCACTTAGTGATGGATTGGATGTAAGGAATGTGGGAGAAAAAGATGTCAAAAATGACTCCAAGTTTTCTAGCTTGAGCACTCCCAGAAGGAGAGATTAGTGGAGATTTAGGAATGTTTATCTTTCAGATGCTTATGGAGACATCCAAATAGAGATGTCAGGTGGGCAACTGGAGAAAGGAGTTGGGAGCTCAAAAGCAGCTGGATTGCTCTTAATTTGCCTGCAATACAATTTTCTGGGTTTTGTTTGTTTGTTTTTGTGTTTTTTGAGATGGAGTCTCACTCTGTCGCCAGGCTGGAGTGCAGTGGTATGGTCTCGGCTCACTGCAACTTCCAACTCCCTGGTTCAAACGATTCTCCTGCCTCAGCCTCCCGAGTAGCTAGGATTACAGGCGCCCACCATCACATCCAGGTAATTTTTGTATTTTTAGTAGAGACGGGGTCTCACCATGTTGGCCAGGCTGGTCTCAATCTCCTGACCTTGTGATCCGCCTGCCTCAGTCTCCCAAAGTGCTGGCATTATAGGCGAGAGCCACCGCACCCAGCCACAATCTTGTTTATTCCCTCCAGAGCCGTCTTCACTTCTCCCACCATCCTCTCCAGGCTGCTTTCCTGCTGAATGGCCTGCAATTTCCTACAGGCAGTATTTTTTTCACATCTAGATCTTTGCATGGGATAATGTCCCTCTACCTCCCCATCCCATCACATGGTTACATCTTACCAGATTTATAGCCTTGACCATCCCTCTACCATGAGCCCCCACCCCCCACTTCTTACCCCACAACACCTCAACTCATCAGGGCCCTTGTCACACTGCATTGTGGTTGCATCTTCCCTTGTCCTTCAACTCCCCCATGGAATGCAAATTCCTTGAAGCAGGAAGCATTTCTTGTTTAGGGTTGCGTCCCTACCAGCAGTAGACACTTGGTAAATAACCCTGGATGAATGAATTGACCTTTGACTTCAGCTTCTTCGTGTTCCAATTCACAGAGAATATCATATCCAAAGTAAACTACTCTGGACATCCCTCTCCTAAGATGCCTCCCTTCCTTAGAAGCTCTGGAGGCTTCCTGTTGTTTACTGCTTCCAAAGGAGGCTTCCTGTCCCTCTCTTCTCTTTTCGAATATATAGAAACAGAAAGCATGCAAGGCCTGAATGTTTTGAGGTCAGGGTTTCTTAACAAGTGAGGTATTATAAATAGCTTCTACATATCCAAGGAGCCACCAGAGCAGGAGGTGCTGGGGATCAACAGAGAAGATGTAAAGGAGCCTCTAACACCTTCTTGTAGGTATAAAGTCAAGTCCAGCGGGCGGAATTTCAATTCCGTATATGCACCTTTCTCAGGAGACATGGTATACTGAGGTCCTTGAGCCACTTTTAGTTCATTTAAAAAAGTCTGTTGCATGGAAGCAAAAGTTCCCAAACTCTCAAATGGGGAAGGCTGTCTGTGAGACCACAGATACGTAATTACAACTGACTTTGTGCAATAAGATGATTACTTAATCATCTTTAGCACATAATAGTAAGTAAGAATAGAAAAACGAAACTAGATGCTAATGATAGCAACTGTAGGTTTATATGAGCTTGTTTTTTTGTTTTTTTGTTTGTTTGTTTGTTTGTTTGTTTTTTGAGACAGAGTCTGGCTCTGTCGCCCAGGCTGGAGTGCAGTGGCCAGATCTCAGCTCACTGCAAGCTCCGCCTCCCGGGTTCACGTCATTCTCCTGCCTCAGCCTCCGGAGTAGCTGGGGCCATAGGCGCCCGCCACCTCGCCCGGCTAGTTTTTTGTATTTTTTTAGTAGAGACGGGGTTTCACCATGTTAGCCAGGATGGTCTCGATTTCCTGACCCAGTGATCCGCCCCTCTCGGCCTCCCAAAGTGCTGGGATTACAGGCTTGAGCCACTGCGCCCGGCCATGAGCTTGTTATAATTGAGAACATGATGGCCACATGGCCAGGCTAAATCTTTGACCCTGAATGACCAGCCAGTGTGCTTTAGGTAGTCAACTGTGGGTTCCGTTGTGAAGGATAAGGAGAAATAATGGTTGATCATGTCCAAAACATTGGGAATACATTGTGGGACATTGAATCTAGGTGAGGGGAAATTAGGGATGTAAAAGATTTTTTAGCTCTCTTAAAATAAATGCCTTATGATATACAAGTCTATCGTTTCATTTTCAGGAGGTTCCAGAAATATATTATGGATGACAGCTGGGAGCTGACTGATAAAAGAGGGCCCAGCAGTCTTGGAACTATTTGAAATGCCGCAACAGCAACTATGCAGGAGTTTCCTTAAGGGAGATCTAGAGTTAACTGGAAAGACAGCTTCATAACTGACCTTACTGGTGAAATGCATGGTACAGAGGAAAACAGCTTTCATCAACAGTCCAAACCGTCTAATTTAAAAAAGATAGGAAGTCTATGCTCTAACTAGGTGCGAGTCAGAATTACCTAGAGTGCTTGTTAAACCCTGTGTTTCTAATTCAGTAGGTCTGAGGCGGGCAGGAATTTGCATGTCTCCCAAGCTTCTATGTGATGCTCTGTGGTTCAGGGACCACACTTTGAGAACTACTCCAGACTAATGGCTTTTAACCTTGTATATACATTAGAATCTCTTGGGGAGCTTCTTAAATATACCCATGTTAAGGCCTCTGCCCCTAGTGTTTCTAAATGTAATTGGTCTGAATTGTGTTCAGGCTTCAGAATTTTTTTTTTCTTTTTTGAGACAGGGTCTCCCTCTATCACCCAGGCTGGAGATCAGTGGCACGATCACAGTTCTCTGCAGCCTTGACTTCCAGGGCTCAAGTGGGTGCCTCATCCTCTTAGGTAGCTGGGACCACAAGTGTGCCACCACACCCGGCTCGTTTTTGTATTTTTTGTAGAGATAGGGTTTTGTCATGTTGCCCAGGCGGGTCTTAAGCTCCTGGGCTCAAGCCATCCACCCACCTTGCCTCCCAAAGTGCTGGTATTACTTGCGTGAGCCACCGTGTCCAACCAGGCTTTGGAATCTCTTGAAGTTTCTTCAGGTCATTTGAATATTTGCCCAAGCTCGATGACCACTGCTCTAAACTGTGCCATCAGGTTAATAAGCAGATTTTGTGCCGGGCACAGTGGCTCACACCTGTAGTCCCAGCACTTTGGGAGGCTGAGGTGGGTGGATCACTTGAGGTCACGAGTTCAAGACCAGCCTGACCAACCCGGAGAAGCCCCATCTCTACTAAAAATACAAAAAATTAGCCAGGCATGGTGGCGCATGCCTGTAATCCCAGCTACTTGGGAGGTTGAGGCAGGAGAATCGCTTGACCCTGGGAGGCAGAGGTTGCAGTGAACGAAATCGTGCCATTGCACTCCAGCCTGGGCAATAAGAACTAGAAATTAACAGCAATGTTAATACAACACAACTAGAAATTAACAGCATTGATTTGCTTTCATTGTGCCTTTTAACAAGAGCAAAATTCCATCTCAAAATAAATAAATAAATAAAAACTAGATTTTAGGTCCATTTTGTTGTCTTTCTGTAGAAAAAGCATAAAATTGATGAGATGGGGTGCAAAGTCAAGTCAACACTTCTATTTCACACACCTATGTCACTGAGTGGCCAATTTCTAGCTTTAAAGAAACTAGTCTCCACAGAATGCTAGCTTTTGAAAACCAAATCTTAAGTAAGGCTCGTTTTCTGACTGACGCACTTACACTCTGTTCTAGTTAAGTCAGGGTTTTCTTTCCACTGCTTTCCCAAAACGCTAGACTAATTTTCAACTCCGTGCCTCTCCGAGGTATTTTCTTAGTGGGAGGCACAGTGTTTCCAAAAATGTCAGAAAACCAAGAGAACTGCCAGAGATGATTTGGGGTTGGGAGGTGGGCACCCATATTTTAGAGACCTAACCACGAATAACATTGAGTAAGTCATTCCTTCACCAAGTCCCATTTATTCTTCATGGCAAGATGCAAATCTCACTTATGTGCCAGTCTTGAACTGTAGAATCTTTGCCAGGAGCAGCGAGTGAGCCTAAGGTAAGGCTAGTGTGGCTTCAGTGATACTCTCTGGCTAGAAATGAACAGCGTTGCTTTGCTGTCATTGTGCCTTTTAAAAATGATGATCTCTTGATGGCAAGACATCATGGTTTTTTCCTTAAAATATGTTTCCTTTTAAAGTTAAGTAAAATCAGAGTGTGAATCAAATGGTTAAAGTAGCAAATACTAATTGTACAGATGGTGTGCCAGGTCAAAAGTAAGCAGAAGGTAGTTTGAGACGGATTAAAGACACAGAAATGCTGCCGGGCGCGGTGGCTCAAGCCTGTAATCCCAGCACTTTGGGAGGCCGAGGCGGGCGGATCACGAGGTCAGGAGATCAAGACCGTCCTGGCGAACACGGTGAAACCCCGTCTCTATAAAAATACAAAAAAATTAGCCGGGTGTGGTGGCGGGCGCCTGTAGTCCCAGCTTCTAGGGAGGCTGAGGCAGGAGAATGGCTTGAACCCAGGAGGCGGCGGAACTTGCAGTGAGCCAGGATCGCGCCACTGCACTCCAGCCTGGGCGACAGAGTGAGACTCCGTCTCAAAAAAAAAAAAAAAAAAAAAAAAAGACACAGAAATGCTGCCTCATCTGAGTCCTTTCTGTCTCTTCTTGCAGATAAGGATCTCCACCTAACAGAAGAACGCTCTGTAAAAGTGAGAAGAGAAGGCACCTATTATCAAAATCCACCCAGCCATAGGAGCTGTGCTCACATTGCACCTGTCGTGTGACATGTGGCTGCCCATGCACACGAACCTGTGGCACTGAAAGACTAGGGCAGGCAGCGGCTTCAGTATTCTTGGAATCCTGTGTCATGGACAGCACTTCCTGGGGGCTGCAGGGAAGCTCCACCGGGGCACATGAGCCCCTCTCACCTATCTTGTCTTCAGAGTCATTTATAAAAAAAAAAAAAAAAAAATCCACCCTAAATGCTTGTGGATTAGTTGTATATTGGATTGCACCCTTTAAAATCTGAAAGATCAGCCAGCCCTCAGAATGAGTGTGTGTGTGTGTGTGTGTGTGTGTGTGTGTGTGTAAGTAAGTGCGCATGCACGCACGTGGGATTATTAAATAAAACATTGCTACCTTGTCTTTCTGAAATACTTAAGAAGACATAAAGGTACCCACATGTTGGCAAAATATATTTTATTTGTTCATACAAAGAAATAGTATGAATTACCAGAATTTCATTTGCCTAGAAACATCTTTCTCTGTGTAAAATTAATTTGTGTTATACATAGGACAAAATACTTGATTTAATTTTTTGTACATATTGGCTATCCTAACATCCAAGTTATCAAAGACATACTGCTAGAATTTGCACAGTATTTTATATTACTGGGTTGAATGAGACTCAGTGATAAATTAATGTCACAAAAGTGAAAAACCATCTAACCACACCTTTTAAGTTTTATTGGCCAGCCTCTTGACAAGCTGAAAAGAAAAGTCACATTAGCTTCTGTGTCAGCGTCTTAGATATGTACTGTTTCTAGTATACTGGAACCTTCCATTATCCTTTTTTACAAAAATATCCTGGCAGGATCTGAAACTGTTTCTCCAAATGTCTAAAATGTATCTGTCACTCAAAATGACCCCCAAAGAGAATCCTGGGAAGAAAACAATTTCTCCTCCTCCGTCATCCAATTAAGTATTTATTAAACAGTCACTACACTTAAAATACCTTTCCAGGTACCACCTACTAAGTTAACAGACTACTGTTCAAACACCGCAAAGAAAGCATGAACTAGATAGAAACAAGAAAAACCTCCCAATTTTTTTTTGGTTGAACTTTTTGTTTGTTTTTAAATGAGAAAAGAAACAAAACTGAGGAAAAAAAAAATAAAGTATTCCAATGAATATCAGAGCTTTTCCTGTAAATTGGAGGAAGCCCAAAACACATGCCAGGACAAATTGCCGAAACAGAAAAGGGTGTTTTTCTTCTGGTAGCTAAAAAGTTAAGCTTGGTGGTCTTGCAGATTGCTAGAACAGGGAGAAATCTAAGGCTTACGTTACCTAACTTCCGCAGGAGGAAGATGACCGTCAGATGACGGGGTGCAAGCTCCGGCAGATGCTGCCACCAGATCTGTCAGGAACTTTAAGCCATCAGACCCTTATGAGGAGATGTACATGATGCTTGATTTGTCTTACATAGAAAAACTTGCTGTATTCCATCCGTACTAATTATGGACATCTGTTGGAATTCAAGGATTTGACCCAGAATAGAATTTTGACTCACTTCAGTGTTCATGACTAAATGACCCTCCTTCTACCAGAAAATTTCCTGTTTCAGTTTTAAGGCAGGGAATAAAGAATGTAATAAAACATTGTCCAGCTTGGAAAGAGGGCGGGGCCCTGAAGGGGAGGGAAAAGCTCCTGCGTGTTTTCCTATGGCTTTGTTGCATACTCTTCTCTCAACTCTTCCGTAGTTCCACATCGACAGCCACATCAGACCATCCGAGTGGTCAGAAATTAGACAGGGCAAGACCAGGTAAAAGACTTGGATACTGCCTTTTACTTCAAGCCAAGTTATGCTGTAAACTGAAAAGAGGTGTTCTCAGTTTGATTTCAAATAAATGAAAAAATGCATGACCAATTAGCACCCTTTTGCAGGTGTTTTTCACACCCACTCATCAAGAAGGCAGAACCACACTATGATTCGGGTATTTCCCTAAGTGCAGGTCCCACATTACTTTCTGGAGACAGTGGAAAAGCTAAGAAATGGATATAGCATTGGAGAACAGGGAGAAACCTGACATGCGCAGATCCCCCATGAGCTTCCTCCAAAACAGAACCTACACAATGATGGTTTGGCTGCTAAGTGTAAGCTAGTTAGATGTAGGCTAAAACTTTTGGGCAAATACAAACTGGATTTTCAAGACATCACTTAAAGACCAGTGACATCTCTGATCAATTTCCAAAAATGAATTATCTTTTCCTCTTTTCATACAATGTTTCTTACACTATCAGGCAAGTGATCCCATACAACATACAGAAGTGTCCTTTGTAACTATCCCATCCCAACCATTTTGACAATATGTCTATCTTCCCACATATTCCTTGATGGAAGTATAACTGAAATCACAATCCTTTTTTACGGTAGAGGCATTCTGGTTTAAAAGGTTTAAAAAACTGAGGTTAAATTAAACATGTCATTATGTGATATTGCTATATGTTTAACCAACTGCCCCTGTATTACTATATGGCTACTCAGTTGCCACTATATTGCTATCTGGTTACCCAACTGTTATAAACCAACAGAGAAGCATGGGGAGAGCATTCTGCACATCAGTGACAGTGCTGCTAACCCTTCTGTCAAGACCTGGCTAAAACAAGGGACAGCTGTATGAGCATCAGGCTCAAGGGTTTACAGGCAACATGGGGCCAGCTTTCCCAACCTTTTTTTTTTTTTTTTTTTTTTTTTTTTTTACAAGGGCCACTCTCCGTTCTTGCTGTTTGGCCACTGGCTACCACCCATATTATCACTCTGAGAGATCACTCTGAGATGAGCTAGGAATTCCAAAGACACATCAAGCTGAGGTGTCAGACTCCCTTCCTCGGCCAGGCTGCCTGTCCTTTTGAGGCCTTTGTCCTTTCTGCCTATTGAGGCTGTGAGCCTGCTGCCCAACACTGGCTGGCTCTGTACCTTAGCAGCACCTTGGTAGACACTGATGCCGAGGGACACAGCTGACCCCTCTGAGTCTCGACACCCAGCGCCCTTGGTTTGTGCCGGCGGCTCTGCTAGCCTACGGGATTCTTTGGTGTGTCAAAGCAGAACCGTCTGCCTGGGGAATGCGGCATGGTGTAGTTTCATGCAAATTAAAGGAGATCATCTTGATTTCTAAAGCAGCACCCAAGCATCTCACACATGTGACCTTGGAAAGAAGGGGCAACAATCTGCATACACTTCACACTGGTTAATGAACCAGGGAATGGGGCAGAGGAGGATACAGGGCCATCCTTTAAAAATCAAAAGCTGAAGTCAATGGACCCTAGCAATCTGACTCTAAAAGGATGTGGATAGCGGGCGCAGTGGCTCACGCCTGTCATCCCAGCACTTTGGGAGGCCAAGGCAGGCGGATCACCTGAGGTCGGGAGTTCGAGACCAGCCTGACCAACATGGAGAAACCCTGTCTCTACTAAAAATACAAAATTAGCCGGGCGTGGTGGTGCATGCCTGTAATCCCAACTATTTGGGAGGTTGAGACAGGAGAATTGCTTGAACCAGGAGGCGGAAGTTGTGGTTAGGCCCACATTGAGCCATTGCACTCCAGCCTGGGCAACAAGAATAAGACTCCATCTCCAAAAAAAATAAAATAAAATAAAATAAAATAAAGGATGTGGATGTCCTTGTAAAGGGAGTGAGAGATTCCTCCATGTACTGAATGGAGGTGGGGACAGAACCCTAGCCCTGTGGCTTTCGGGCTACATCATTGGACCTACATCTGCAAGGAGGCTGTGACATGAGGTCTGCCCTTCAGAATACAGCCCTGTTGAGGCAGCTCAGCGTTCCTAGAAGGTACACAGGCAGGAAGAGACAGGGGAGCTGGAATGGGAGACCCAAGACAAGACAAGGAGGCAGCAACTGGAGAACTCAGACGGTGACTGAAGGCTGAATACCCGTAACAACAAAAATCTCAAGTTGTGCTTTTTCTTTGTTTTAAATATAACAGGTAGGGGAGAAGAAAGAAATGGAAGCACCATCAATTGTGAGGAAGAGAACAAAATTTTAGAGTTAAACACTTTGGAATGTTAACAGATTATGAAGCTAACTCTCTCAAGAGTGTGGCTAGGCAGCTTAGTGAATTAATTGCTTATGAATTAAAAATAAATTATTATAAAATAGATTTCTGTACATTTTACATACATATAATCTCTGTCAATAGATAAGCCACGTGGGTAAGGTACACTGCCCTGGTCTGTTCAATCCCAGCCAAAGTCGTGCCCGGTCATCTGGTAGAACTTGAGGTTGAAAGGCCGGTAGAACTCGCGCAGCCTGCGCACCACCTCGCGGTCGATCTCAGGGTGGGTCCTGCCCTTGGTCTTGCCCAGGCAGTGGGGCCGGCTGCTGCCCTCCGCCTTCTTCAGGCAGGGGAAGCCCTTGGTCTTGTTGAAGTAGAAGTGCTTGTCCGTGATGATCCGCTTGAGGCCCAGGAAGTCCTGCACGCGGCCCAGCTCGCCGGCCGGGTCGCTGATGAGCCGCTCGCCGCTCACGAAGAGCATCTGGCGGATGGGGAAGTGGCGCAGCCAATGCTCCAGGTGCTTGGCGTAGATGCCGATCTGGATGGCGCTCCACGACGTGTCGATGAGGCCCGTCGTCCTGTTTTTGAACGTCAAGCTCTCGAAGGTGGGGATGTCGGGCCGCTTGGACAGCGTCTGTGTGTAGTCCGAGATGGCCCTGGTCACCGGGTCCCGCACCACCACGATGAGCTTGGTGTCCTTGGACATGGCCGAGATGCGCGCGGGCGCCTCCCGCGTGACGAAGTAACTGGGCGTCTTCTCCATGGTGATCTGCCCGTCCAGGGTTCTGGGCATCAGGTCCCTGAGAAAAGCAAGCAAACAAACCGGGGTCAGAAGGTGACGCCTCTCTGGCCACACGTCTTAAGGTCACCACTTCTAATCCCAGCTCCCTCTTATTTCTGGAAGCAGTGGTAGAAACATGTAAAAATGCAAGTGGAACTTTAGAGATGAAAGGTACATTAGCATCCCACCTGGTGTGGAGGGCAGGTCCATCTACCGGAAACATGAAGGCCCCTTCACCAAGGTTGAAAGAGCAAGCTACCTGTTTCTCTAAAATCCTCTTGTGGGTATAACCTTCCCTTATTTTCGCAGCTTTCAGATTGCCCCAAGCATCTCGTGCCAAAATACAAAAGCCTTTGGCCTCTGGTAAGTGCCTTTCCTAAAAATATAGCACCCAGGATTCCCAGAGATTTCACTGTCCATGAGTCCTGCCGCTAGTCCGCCTTCCCACACTTGCCAAACCCAGGCAAATGTGCCGTGGACACCGGAAGGAAACATCCCTTGGGTCCAGCCCAGTTGTTCCAGCTTTGTCACAGTGACTGCTGACAAAGCCTTTACCCCGCAAAGCAACAAAGCACACAGCAGTCAAAACATTCGGTGACATCAGGTAAGTAAACTGATACAAACATGCCACGAGAAAATTCCCAAGACACAATTCTAGAAACCTCCAAAAATACTTTAGAGGGGGTACTATGCTCCCGGCCTGGGTGACGGGATCAATGGTACCCCAAATATCAGCATCACGCAATATACCCACTTAACAAATACCTGCATATGTATCCCCTGAATCTAAAACAAAAGTTGAAATTATAAAACAACAACAACAACAACAACAACAACAACAAAAACGCGCTGGGCACAGTGGCTTACGCCATTAATCCCAGCACTTTGGGAGGGGGAGGCCGGCAGATCACCTGAGGTCAGGAGACCGAGACCAGCCTGGACAAAATGGCAAAACCCCGTTTCTACTAAAAACTAAAAATAAATTATCCGGGCGTGGTGGTGCATGTCTGTAATCCCAGCTACTTGGGAGGCTGAGCAGGAGAATTGCTGGAACCAGGGAAGCGGAGGTTGCAGTGCGTCGAGATGGTGCTATTGCACTCCCGCCTGGGCAACAAGAGCGAAACTCCGTCTCAAAAAAAGAAAAAAGAAAAAAAGGCTGGGCACGGAGGCTCACGCCTGCAATCCCAACACTTTGGGAGGCCGAGATGGGCGAATCACGAGGTCAAGAGATCGAGACCATCTTGCCTCACACGATGAAACCCCATCTCTACTAAAAAAGCAAAAAAATTAGCCAGGGGTGGTGGCGGGCGCCTGTAGTCCCAGCTACTCGGGAGGCTAAGGCAGGAGAACGGCGTGAACCTGGGAGGCGGAGCTTGCAGTGAACTGAAATGGCGCCACTGCACTCCAGCCTGGGTGACAGAGTGAGACTCCCTCTCAGAAAAAAAAAAAAAAAAAGAAACAAATTAAATGAGCTTGGATCCAGCAATCCCATTTCTGGATATATATATACACAAAGGAATTGAAATTGGTATGTCAAAGAAATATCTGCATTTCCCTGTTCGTTTTATAATAGCATTATTCAAAATTGACAAGATATGGAAGCCACTTAAGTATCTATCAACGGAGAATAGATTTTTTAAGTGTAGTATATATGCACAATGAAATATTATACAACCTTTAAAAAGAAGGAAATTCTGTCATTTGCAATAACATGAATGCAACTGTAAGACATTATGTTAAGTGAAATAAATCAGCACAGAAAGACAATACTGTGTTATCTCATTTATATGTAGAATCTAAAAAAGTTGGTCTCACAGAAAGAGAGTAAAAATGTGGTTACCAGCGGCTGGTTGGGGGATTAAAGGGAAGATGATGAAAGACAAGATGTTGATCAAGGGGTTCTAAGTTTCAGTTAGACTGGAGAAATAAGTTGTAGTGATCTATTTCACTGCACAGTGACCACAGTTAATAATAATGTATTGTGTATTTCAAAACTTCTACAAAAACAGATTTTCAAGTTTACCACACACAAAAAATGATAAGTTGGTGAGGTGATGGATATGTTGATTTGCTTGATTGAATCTTTCTTTTTTTTTTTTGAGACGGAGTCTCGCTCTGTCACCCAGGCTAGAGTGCAGTGGCATGGTCTCGGCTCACTGCAACCTCTGTCTCTCAGGTTCAAGCAATTCTCCTGCCTCAATCTCCTGAGTAGCTGGGACTACAGGTGCCCACAACCACGCCCAGCTAATTATTGTATTTTTAGTAGAGACGGGGTTTCACCATGTTGGCCAGGATGGTCTCGATCTCCTGACCTTGTGATCTACCTGCCTCGGCCTCCCAAAGTGCTGGGATTAAAGGTGTGAGCCACTGCTCTTGGCCATTGATTAAACCTTTCTGGAATGTAAACGTAGATCAAAATATCATCTTGTACCCCCAAAATATGCACAATTATTTATTACAAATAATTTTTTAAAAAAAGGAAAAAAATTAAATGAAAGTCATAAAGCTGACTCAGTTTAGCTTAAATTAGCTCCTTAAATTAGTTAAGGAATTTGGGCTCTAAAGTCAGACTGCCTAGGTTTAAATCCTGACTCTACCACTTATAAGTTATGTCACTTTGAATAAGTTATTTAACTTTTCTGAGCTTCTTTTTCTCGTCCACAAAAATGGAGCTACCAATACGTATTCATGGAAGTTTAATGAGGATTAAACAATTAATCATTATAATATGATTAGAACACACCTGACATATGGAATATACTTGACAAATATCAGCCACTACTACTGTCATTATTATTATCGTTATTAAGTTGCTCAATACACAGTTTATGGCATGTGATAGAACCAAAATTCAGCATATGTGTGTAAGTGCTAGCGTGTATGCATCAAAAGGAGGTGTGTAATCTAAGTGGATACTAAGCTTTGGCCACAGATCTACAACCAGGCAAGTTATTATTTACAAGTCGGATCATTTATTGTGTGCCTGCGATTATTCTAGATATCACGTTAGCGGCTATATCATCTATTAGCTATCTACTATGGAATAGAGATTTCTGATTGATTCCTGCCTAGGCACAGGAATTAAAGGGGGAAAAAAAAGACAATTTCCACATTATTTTTGACCAAATATTTACCTCTCAGTAAGGCATTCTAAGCTTCAAGCCATCTTAATCCACAGAGACCACAATTGCCCTGTCTAGCACTGATAGGGAAACAACAGAAACTTTATCACAGGAGACAGAAAAGGCAATTCTCTAGAGGGCAGGCACTCCTTCTTCCGGACTGCCAACAGGGAGTTTGAAGAAGGGTGCTTTTCCCTTAAGGAAGATTGCGCAGCAGCACTGCAGTCAGCCTTGGTTTAAGCTAAAGCTGGATTGACCCACTTTGCCCATTAACCACTTAAATTAATGTAGCAGTGTCATCAGCCTAATGTGGTTGAGGATTAGAGAGAGTCTCGGCTCGCAACTTATTTTGCATTTGACCAAAAAGCAGGTCAAGTCAGATAAAGCCCAACTTCTTTTTCCTCTGTGTTAAACCATCTGCAACTAGACAGTTTACAAGAGGTTAATATTCAGGATCAAAGCATTATCACCACGATTGAAGGAATATACCAAACCCCAGGGTTCTTCAGGGCCGTTGCAGAGAAGGGGGTTTAGGGGCATACTCGGTGTCAGTCTGACCTAGCATGGGCTTGGAAGTCAGGCCACCAAGTTTGACTCTCAGCACCTCCATTTACTAAGGTGTGTGACCCTGGGGGATACATCACTTAATCTGTTCATGCTGCAGTTTTCTCATCTGAATTTAAAAAAAAAAAAAAAAAAAAAAAAAAAAAAAAAGATGATGTTTGCCCCCCAGGGCTTTTGAAAGAACTGCAAAGTTAGCTTTGGTACCCAGCCTGGTACCTAGTAGGCTGTTAGAAAAATGTTATCAATTATCTTCTGTTGGCAGGATCTTGGAAAGGATGTAAGGAAGCAAGGTTTTTGCGCAGGGGACTTGTCACTCATTCAGTTCTACCCCACAGTGGGGCAATGAGGGAGGTTTGGCTCCTGGAAGAGGCTAAGTGCAGGAATGCTGGATTCTGCTTTCAGCCTGCCTGGGGTCCACAACCTTCCCTGAACTCTGCAGCTGGAATTTCCTCACTGGCCCTAAAGAAGGGTTTGTCAGTAGCTGAAGAGAATGCTAAATTGGCAATTGTGTATAAGAAACCACATAATAAAGCTAGTAAAAAGGAAATGAGAGATCAACCATAAATAAAGATTCCCTGAGCTGTGGGCAGATTTACTGTGCTCGACCGCCTGCTGGTCCCCTCAACCATATAAGAGCCCCTCTCCCCAGGACAGTCTGGTGTTTGTCTACATGTGTCAGAAAGCACTCAAGGAGTCTCAGAATTTATTTTGATTATTGTGAAAATAACCGAGCCAGGGGAACTACTGCTGTGACAGAGACTTCTAAGCCCTTGTCCAGTGGAGGCTCTGGGGCTGCGCTCCCCTCAGCATACCTGGGTGCAGACAAGCAGTGGCTGAGAAGTGAGATCCACAACAGAATTTATCATTTTGGCAAATGCCTCCTGAGCCCTCTCCAAAGGCTTCCTGGGACACATCTGTAGTAGGCGCTGGGCTCAGACCCTGGCATCTCCCAGCATGCCCCTGTGGATCCATCTGTTACAGAAAAAAATTACTCAGCCGGGCTCGGTGGCTCACGCCTGGAATCCCAGCACTTTAGGAGGCCGAGGTCCACTTGAGGTCAGGAGTTCGAGACCAGCCTGGCCAACATGGTGAAACCCCATCTCTCCTAAAAATACAAAATGAGCTGAGCATGGTGGCACACATGCCTGTAATCCTGGCTACTCGGGAGGCTGAGACAGGAGAATCTCTTGAGCCTGGGAGGCGGAGGTTGCAGTGAGCTGAGATTGCGCCACGGCACTCCGAAAAAAAAAAGAAAAAATTAGTCAATCACGCTTGTTAAATCACAGTAGCAAAGACTTTATTCAGGACCATCGTGATAGGTATAGAGACCCACTGCAATGGAGTCTTGCAGTGACGGGGAGACAGACTGGCCTCAACTCAGAACACAGCATGGGCAAGCGGGGTTTATAACCAAGGATCAGGGTGGAGTCAGTGGGTAGAAAATTACTACGAGGTGCCATGAGGGATAAGGGAAATTCTGGCTAAACCGATCTAATGGGACTCTCTCTGAAGATAGGCCAAAGTGACCAGACATCACCTGGGGGCTGGTGGAGGCTGAGGAACCTGATAAGATATCAAGGGTGAGGAGTTCATGCTAAAATGACTTATCAGGGGCCTTTGCTAAGACTGGGTTTTACAAGGAAGTGCACAGGAGGTCCTGGGAGAAGGTTCAGGAGGCAGACTGAAGTTTGGTCAAGCAAAGAACCTTTGTCACACCAAGTGAGAAGCATGGCAGGCCTGAGAAGTGTGTGAACGGCTCCTGGCACAGACCCATCCAGGCAAGTCCCTCTTTGCCCCTTTGGCTGCTCTTCTTCCGCCACCCTCGCCCCACCACCACGCAGTCCTGGAGTCAAGTTCTTTCCATTCACTAACTGGGCACACCTTCCTCTTCCTCCGCCCCTCCTCTAGGCACGCTTTCCTGCCCTCACTCTCAGAAACCTCTCTGGTCTCAACAGTGGCACAGAGAAGAAAGGATAAGGATGTGGCCGAGGGTGAGACCCCCTCACATGGAATCTGCGTGCCCATCCCAGCAACCTCAGCAGCCTGTCCAGCCCCAGGCTGGCCCCCACAGTGAGCATATGATGCAGGTTAATTGAGTCACTCATTATGAAAGCCAGTTTCTCAAAGGGATAGTCAGAGCTCATAATTATATAGCGCGAACTTTCACCTGCTTTATCACCTACTTTAGCGCCTTTGTGGTAGTTACTGTAATCTCCAATTCAAATGAAGACACTGAGTCTAAAGGAGAGAGGGTGACTCGCTTGGAGATGGGTCACCAGCTGCAGGTCAGAGAGTTGGGATGTGTAGTCAGCTCTCCTGATGGGCCTCCTTCCATTCATGATGATCCTCTCTCTTTAACACACCTTTGCTTCTTCTTAATATGATTTAGAACATGTAGAGCTACACACCTGTCCTCTCTTTAAATAGATTTCTGTATTTTTTTCTTTCATTCATAGATTAGTAGCCTAATCGGTATTTCAGTGCTAATCAGATCACTGCCGATCATAACTGTTCAAACAGGCCTCCAATTTCGAAACAATAAGGTTCTTTGGTTTACATGTTCCCATTGTTAACTGCCTTCTATGGGGCCTGGAAAATGACCAATCATTGCAACAGCACCTCCTCTCCAGCAACGCTGCCTTACCTCTTCTTCCCCTCTTTACCACGTGGGCAGGAACGGATAGCTTTTTGAAAAGCACATAAATCTGGCACATATCACTAATAGACGTTTGTGAGGCCGATGGGGCTAGACAGCATCTCCAGTCCAAAGCTAAGGAAGACACAATGCTCACAGCCCACAACAGTATTCCTTGGGACGAGCCTAGGAGATACTATCCAGATATGTGTGCCCACATGAACACAGGGTGACAGAACCCAAGAAAGATCCTACTTCTTCAATTAAACCTAAGGGCAAAGCAGGCTTGTCACCCCATTAAGGTTTGGGGATGACAAGCACAGTGAACTTCCAGGACCACCAGTGGCCTCAAAAAACTGGGCCATAGTGCATGATTCTGAGAACCAGGAGGATTTGGAGTATTTCAGGCTTTCAATTTGTTTAAGGATATTTCAAGAAAGGTATTAAGCCAGGCTGGGTGTGGTGGCTCACGCCTGTAATCCCAGCACTATGGGAGGCCGAGGCAGCTAGATCACCTGAGGTCAGGAGTTTGAGACCAGACTGGCCAACATGGTGAAACCTCGTCTCTAGTAAAAATACAAAAATTAGCCGGGCGTAGCGGCTCCCACCTGTAATCCCAGCTACTTGGGAGGCTGAGGCAGGAGAATCACTTGAACCTGAGAGGTGGAGGTTGCAGTGAGCCGAGATGGTGCCATTGCACTCCAGCCTGGGCAACAAGAGCAAAACCGCGTCTCAAAAAACAAACAAAAACAAAGAAAGGTATATAGGCCGGGCGCGGTGTCTCACGCCTGTAATCCCAGCACTTTGGGAGGCCAAGGTGGTCGGATCACAAGGTCAGGAGATCGAGACCATCCTGGCCAACATGGTGAAACCCCATCTCTACTAAAATAAAAAAATTAGCCGGGCATGGTGGCGTGCACCTGTAGTCCCAGTTACTCAGGAGGCTGAGGCAGGGGAAATCATTTGAACCCGAGAGGTGGAGGTTGCAGTGAGGTGAGATTGCACCACTGCACTCCAGCCTGGTGACAGAACAAGACTCTGTCTCAAAAAAAAAAAAAAAAAAACGGTATATGCCACCTCTGTGGCACTCAGTTTCATCCTAGTTGCATTTTATTTTATTTTATTTTATTTTTTATTTTTATTTTTATTTTTTGAGACGGAGTCTTGCTCTGTCACCCAGGCTGGAGTGCAGTGGCCAGATCTCAGCTCACTGCAAGCTCCGCCTCCCGGGTTCACGCCATTCTCTTGCTTCATGTTAGCCAGGATGGTCTCGATCTCCTGACCTCGCGATCCGCCCGTCTCAGCCTCCCAAAGTGCTGGGATTACAGGCTTGAGCCACGGTGCCCGGCCCTTAGTTGCATTTTAAATCATGCAGGGTGCTTTCAACCAGCATTAAATGTCTGGTCCCTCCCCACACCCATTGAATCAGGCCCTGGATGGGTGGGGCTTCAACATGGGATTATTTTAGATGATTCTAATGTGCAACCAGGACTGGAAACCATTATGCTGTGGTATCTGTGGGCCTGGAACTTGTCATTATCTAGTCATTTATTCTGCTGATATTCATGTGCGCCTAAGTGGAGGTACTATGTGGGTATAGAGGTCCACCACTGTGGGGGAAAAAAGTGAGAAAACAACATTGTCAGCAGAATTGAAACTTGTTCAGCTAATCCAAGACTAGCTATTTGAGTCAAGGCTAGAGGAGTGAGGGTCACACGCTCAGATGCCTGTAGACCACCTCCCAGGGCCAGTGAGGGCTTGTGTCCTGATGGTCTACAAACTGCAGAGAAAAGAAAAGCATTCCAATCAGGCAGGCCAAGTGCGATGGCTCACGCCTGTAATCCCAGCACTGTGGGAGGCTGAGGCGGGCAGATCACCTGAGGCCAGGGGTTCGAGACTAGCCTGGCCAACATGACAAACCCCATTTCTACTAAAAATACAAAAAAAAAAAAAAAAAAAAAATTAGCCAGGCATGGTGGTGGGCTCCTGTATTCCCAGCTACTCAGGAGGTTGAGGCAGGAGAATCACTTGAACCTAGGAGACGGAGGTTGCAGTGAGCTGAAATCGTGCTACTGCACTCCAGCCTGGGTGATGGAGCGAGACTCCATCTAAAAAAAAAAAAAAAAATCCAATCAGCCTAAGATACTTGTTGCCCCTAAACACACACTCACACCCCTCTGAGAGTTGGTTACCCAATAGGAATCAGGCTACCAGTAAAACAAAACAAATGAAAGGAAACTAGAAGAAAGATAAGTCCACGTCTACTGGTGTGATAAAGAAAAGCTAGCAGAGGTATCTAATTCTTTCATCATCAAAAGTTAAATAATATTACACTAAGCAGAAGAAAGACAGGTAAAGAATAATACTAGTATTAAATTGTCTAATTTATGCTTGTATAATAAGAGTTTGTGGCTGCAAATTAAACTCCGTGCTCTTTTAGAGTGTGTAAGTGCACTCTGCCTCTCGCCGTGGGACGCCTCAAGCAGCCTCAGGACTCAACAGAGTCCCCACCAGCAAGAAAGCCCTCACCAGATGTGTCCCTGAAATCTTGGTCTTGTCAGCCTCCAGAACTGTAAGAAATAAATTCCTTTCTTTATATAAAAAAGGAAAGAAAGAAAGGACAGAAGGAAGGAAAAGGAAAGGAAGGCACTAAGTTCTCCTTTAAAAGAAAAAAATTCCATGAAAGTAAGATGAATTCATGGCATAAATTCTCGTTTTCCTTTTTCCCAATCTTGAGGCAGGATGCTCAGAATCACGTTTGAGGATTTAGAATATCCATCCGCAGTGGGAGATAGCCTCTGCTCCTTGCCTTTCCTCTCCAGAATAGAGAGGTCAGCCGAGAAGATGAGCCGACTTCCTGTCAAATCAGTTTCCCACTGGGGAACGGCGGTCCCAGGGCTTTGGAGAAACACGAGACTTTACCACTAAAGCATCCCAGCTTTTGCTGGGGCTCTTAAATACTGCAGCTAGAAATGGACTATTAAAAACCAACCTTGAAGGCTAAAGGCGTAGGAAATTAAAATGAACCAGAGTGGTTCTAAAAAGCCCTGTAATTCTGATGTTACCCAGTACCAAATGTTGCCCTAATTTCTTCTTCTGCTTCTTCCTTTCCTCGGGTGATATCCCTCCTCCTATAGCCCAGCAATTGAAGTTACTGTTTGAACTGGTAAATTACACAACAATAAAAAAAGAAGATTATTGAAATGGGCGTAACCTAACTCACAACAGGCAAACAGATGCCTGGAAATTTATGTAAAACAGATGATGGAAGTTAATGTGCTTCAGAGAGGAGAGCAAGCTGCAGCCCACATTGAGTGGGGGTAGGCCCAGTTTTCCAAACCAATTGAGGAAAACTGGGAAGAGCAAAGGAAACCTTCACCCCACCCACTTCTCCTGGCCCGTTAGGAAAATGACTTCCTTGTTTAGTCGCAGAAATACCCCATGTTTTCTGAATTCCAACAAAGATTCTTTTTCTTTTTTTAAACATACTTTTTAACTTATATAGAATGAAAATCATTCTTGGTGTCCAGTTCCAATAATTTTGACAAATGCATAGAATTATGTAACCACCACTATCACCAAGAGGGAGAACAATTCTAGCATTTCCCAAAATCCACTTATTCAGCCTCTTCCAATGAAGATTTTACAAGTTCCCTTTGAAAGGGCCAAAGGTTGCCCAAATCCTTGTTTTGACACTGCTTTGGGGAAAATATTGATTGAAATGAAAAAATGGTCAGTAGAGACATAGAAAATTTTTTTCCTTTTTCTTTTCTTTGTTTTTTTTTTTTTTTTTTTGAGATGGAGTCTTGCTCTGTTGCCCCGGCTGGAGTGCAGTGGTGCAATCTCGGCTTTCTGCAACCTACGCCTCCTGGGTTCAAGCGATTCTCCTGCCTCAACTTCCAGAGTAGCTGAGATTACAGGTGTCTGCCACCATGCCCAGCTAATTTTTGTATTTTTAGTAGAGATGGGGTTTCATCATGTTGGACAGGCTGGTGTCAAACTCCTGACCTCAAGTGATCCACCCACCTTGGCCTCCCAAAATGTTGGGATTACAGGCATGAGCCACTGCATCTGGCCAAATCTTCATATAACTGATATATTTACTGTTTTTTTTTCTTTAAAGACAAGCTATTTTTGTGAAGATACCTGCTCCTAATCGGCATGTCCCAGTGGTTACTTTCCTGGGCTTCAGCTTCCTCATCTGTAAAATTAGCTCAGCAGTGGAGTCTCCAGAGGTTCTGCCCATTCTGATAAACTGTTCTCACACCAATCCCAAGAGCTTCAGCTTTTCTGGGCCTTTCTGGGCCTCAGCTTCCTCATTTATAAAATTAGTTCAGCAGTGGAATCTGCAGAGGGTCTGCCCATTCTGATAAACTGTTCTCACACCAATCCCAAGAGCACGGGACAGGAAATTGTGACGTCACATCCGCTTTACCTTCCAGGAAGCCCAGGTCCAGCCTCTGATAAGTCACAACTCAAAAATGTGACAAAGAGAAATCTTTACAAACACAAGAATCAAGATTTCTAGGAAGGCTATGTTTTCCCCCTCCCCACTCCAAAGCAAAACTTGTTCCTAGCATCTACACAGCCACAAATCTGTCTAGGAAATAAGGATGCCTCCTTAAAAAGAGCAAAGGAAATAGAGAGCACAGGTTTTTCAGTGCCTGATAAACCGACCAGCATCAGCAGCTAAACTCAAAAAGAAAACACTGGGATCCTGGGGGTTGGGTGAAGGGCAAAAAGAGATGATTCAGAGAATATTTTAGGGCAGTGAAACTATCCTGCAGGAAAATAACATGTAGGTTCCATGTCATTATACGTATGTCCAAACCCATAGACTATGCAACACCACCAGTGAACCCCAGTGTAAACTATGAACTTTGGGTGATAATGAGATGCCAATGTAGGTTCATCTATTGTATCACTTTGGTAGGAAATATTGATAATGGGTGAGTTTATGCATGTTGGGGGTGAGTAGGAGTATATAAGAAATCCCTGATGAACCTGGCATGCTGGCACGCCTGTAATCTCAGCTACTCAGAGGCCCTGAGGAAGGAGGATTACTTGAGCCCAGGACTTTGAGGCTGTACTGGCTATAATTGCGCCTCTGAATATCCACTGCACTAAAGCCTAAGCCACACAGTGAGACTCTATCTCAATAAATAAATAAATATCTGTACCTTCCCTTCAATTTTGCTGTGAACCTATAACTCCTCTTAAAATTAAGTCAATTAAAAAAACAAACAAACAAACAAACATGAAAAAACACTGGAATCTGGCAAAGATTCTTCTCCCAATCAAACGACTCAGGCTCCCCCAAACTTTTCAACGAGGCCTCAACTTTTGTCTTTCTCTTTGTCTCTGCAATGTCCAATTTTAGCAATTAATTCTACTGAGTTGGTTTAGCTAGAATACCCCATCCTCTAAAGCTGATCAAAGGTTCTCAGCCTTGGCCGGGCGCGGTGGTGGCTCACGTCTGTAATCCCAACACTTTGGGAGGCCGAGGAGGGTGGATCACCTTGAGGTCAGGAGTTCAAGACCAGCCTGACCAACATGGAGAAACCCCTCTACTGAAAATACAAAAATTAGCTGGGCATGGTAGCGCATACCTGTAATCCCAGCTACTCAGGGGGCTGAGGCAGGAGAATCACTTGAACCCCCTGGGAGAGGGTGCGGTCAGCCAAGATCGCACCACTGCACTCCAGCCTGGGCAACAAGAGCGAAACTCTGTCTCAAAAAAAAAAAAAAAAAAAAAAGTTCTCAGCCTCTACCATCCCTCAGGTGATGTTGGGCCACCCTGGCCTGTCTTCAGTAAGAATCTGGTTAGGTGGGTTTAGCCAGAATCCCTGGACCCCGATGACTCCTCTTAGTAATTTTCTAACCACTGACAACCTCTCACCCCCTGCCCAAAGACATCCCCTACTCCTCCCACACCCTACCCCACCCCCTCACCCACAGCACCTTGCCTATAAATCCCCACTTGTCCATGCTGTATTAGGAACTGAGGCCAGTTCTGAGGTCTCTTTTCCTTTGTTGCAATAGTTGTTGAATAAAATCTGTTTTTATATCACTTTGACGACTATGGCTCTGGTTTTCTTTGACAGATCCCATCTCTCTCGTTTCTTTCCTACTAGAACAATCATTTTCTCCTCTGGGGACGAACAGGGTCTCACCCCTTAACCAAGGCCAATATCATCGGTATTACTCTCATCACCTGTATTTTTGGAACTGCGGGCGCTTCCTAGGGTGCAGGGAGCATGCGCAGCTTTGCTGGTCTTGAAACCCCTAGCAACCACCGCCACGCACTCACGAAAAAGAAAAACTCTTCTTCCTACTCAGTAAAACTGAGATTTGTCAAAGTCAGCACGTCTTAGCCTAAGGCATTAAAAAAATAAATAAATAAAAGGTCCTCTTTTATGAAAGGATGCCCCTCGGTTATAAGGGACTCTGCTCTGTACCCTCACCGTGCTGAATGGGGTTACCCAAGCCCCTCCTTTGGCTTCTGCTGCTTGGAGCTGGATCCTTAGCTCCTGCTCTGTTCCCTGGGGAAGGAAATGTGATAATAAGGGAAATGAGGCACCCACATTCCAAACCGGTGGGATGGAAGCTGAGGGCTTATTTCAGGCTCAGCGTTGACTGGACCAGTTGCTCAATCTTCCCATTCCAGGGAGATCGGTGACACCTACTCAGGTGACCAGCTTGAAAGGGCGGTGGGAGCGGTTGTAGACTTTTAGGTTAGCTGGGAATGGGGGAGGGTAGAGGACGCTTCCAAGAAGCAAACTTCCTAGCTGCCAGGCAAGTCCTAGAGGTGGAAGACGCTCGCAGGTTATGCGGGGAGGGCATCTGGTACTCCAGACCAATGCGTTAAAGTGTTTTCAAAAGAAAATGCAAGGAAAAAAGAAAGAGTAGGCCGCAAGGTCATTAGAGTCCTAATCACAGCATTTTCTATAGCAACAAGCACGGCCCAAACTACTGTCTTCTCCGAAAGCCAATGTACTAATCTTAAATATTCTCCTCCCCAAAACTGCCCGGGATCTTTCCACATGACCTTATACATCACAGGGAACCTCAGGGGTCAAAAAGACAAAGGTTGCAGTCCCTCCTCTCCCCTTTCTTCTTCTACTGAAAGATAAGACACCCAGCCAGGGATGCGAAAAGGGTTTTCCCAGAAAACGTAACACAGTCATGGGGACAATGACAGACGAGAGCTGTAACTTGAACTGCAAGTTGTAACTCCGGGAAGTTTCTTCTTGAAAGCAGCTTTCATCCCAGGGAGTGGGGTTGGGCGGGAGGCGGCCGGGCGGAAGATGTGTATCAGCCCTGCCACTCCTTATCTGGAACCTCCTTCCTTTCCTAGGAAGCCTCAAAGCCACCTTTTCTGAGAACTCCCTTCAAAGGCCCACATCTCCATAAATAATTATCTCCATTTGGAGGAGATGTTTGCATATCAAAGAACTCCTTTGGGAGGGTTTAAAATAATTTGAACTGAAATTGTAAATAGTTACTGGCTCTCAATTTCCGATTTCGCAGCAGGATCCGTAGGGCTTCCGGAAGTGATGTCATTATTCATTAAAAGTTTACTAGGCCTTTTCTCTTTCCTTTTTCTAAATGTTTTAAAGGTAATGGGTAGGAAAGAAGAAAAATAACAAAGGATGGACTCCCCAGCCCTCCTCCTCTTCCAGCCCCTCTCTCCTTTCTCCATGCCTAGCCCCCAACCCCCACCACAAGGATTTGGCCTCCATTGTCCTAGAATTTCAATACTGCTCAGAAAGTGAAAAGCCCTTGAATACCATAAGGGGGTGGGGCTCAAAAGAGCATCTCGCTTCTCTGGGTCAACCCAAGATCCCTTTCATTGGGGCAGAATCCTCGGTTATAGGCCCCGCTTCACAATGGCCAAAAGTTCTTGTTCCTGGAAGGGGCTGGGGGTGGGGGTGGAGGGAGGGTTTCAATTAAAAGCTAATAGTCTTTTGTGGGTGAGCTCTCTGGGGTACTGCTCCTGTTTACAGGACCTCACTGTATGCCGGGACAAATCCTGTGAAATCAGTGATCCTGTGTCCTATTTCCTAGGAGCGCGCGGGGGAGAAAAAAGCAAAAACAAAATCCAACTTAGAAATAAAATCATTATAAAGAAAGAACAAGAGTTTTCTGGGAAGCAGACTTTTTAGAAAGTAAAATTAGTGCTGCCCATGGGCAGGGGCGGGGCAGAGCTGAGTACCCAGAAAGAAGGGGAGGAGGGCACCGAAATCCAACGGCAGTTGAAGTGGTTCTGTTGTTTCCTGCTTGGACGGATTCTTCTCTGCACACGCTGGGCCAACGTTTTGTCTCTGATGAGTCCTAGCTTCCCTATCTGTAACACCCTTCTTTTTTTCTGGGCTGGTGGGGGCTCCAGCCCTATGTGGGTTACTTTCTTGGCAACAAAGGGTCATTCCTCCAGCAGGCAGCTTGCAATTCGCTTTTTTTTTTCCCCCCCACATGCCTCTATCGTCCCCTCCCTGCTCCCAGCTTCATTCCCAAGAAAAGCAGCTTTCCCTGTACCCTTGGTAGCACAGTGTAAATGTTTGTAAACAGGCCTTCAGCCAGAGAGCTTCCAAAACACTCTGCAACACCAGTCAACACAGAATTGATGAAAATCACTAAACCTCCACCCGCAAGCAACACACACACACTGGGAAACCAGGAGAGAAACAGGATAGGGGGAGGGACTGCTCAAAGCAGAGTGGGCACTGGGCATATGAAACCCCAGGTTCCTGCTCCTGCCCGGACACGGACAAGAGGTACTCGGACAAGACCCTCAAAAGCTTGGACTCAGTTCTCCATGTATAAAAATTAATGGATTGCTTTAAAAGGGTGTTCCTCAGCTCTAAAGTTATTACAACTACCTTTTCTCCCACCACTCCCCACATACCACTTCCTCCTACAGCCAGCAGTAGGGTGGCACAAGCTGGCAAACGTTAAGTAGAACCTCTATAAATATTTGATGTTTGAATATGTACAAAACGCACCCCAAGGGCATCAGTACAGGCCACCCCCAGGAGGTGTCATCAGATGGTGTTCAATGTCAAATGTACCCTAAAATGAGGCACTCAGTCTGGTGAATCAAAAGAAAAGTGGAGTTCAAGGTCAGGCTGTGTGGCCTCAGGCAAGGGCCGCCTTCTCTCATCTGTAAAACATTTGTCCTGCCGCTTTTACGAAAAAATTCTTCCAAGAATCCAGTGTAGTTTGTAGGTGGATACACTCTGAAAGCAGCAAAACCCTACCTAAGGGTAAGGTGGGATGCATCCCACTCGCATCCCCTCTTTATATCTCCCTTGGCATTTGGCTCTGGATGAGAGAAATGCTGTTAAGGAAGAAGAGACATAAAATTGGTTTTTAAATTTAAAGGCTCATGTAACAACAAATATTTAAAAGAGTTTGCATTTCCTGTAATTTTCCCCTTGTGGTATGAAGCATTCCATTTTTGGTGCCCTCTTTCTTAGTCTCCCTGTAGGATGTTGGAGAGAAAGGAAAACTGAGTCTCCTTCTGGGGTTAACATCACTGAATGAACTGGATGATCAGCCAAGGAGGAATGGAAAATGAGGCAGCTTTTAATACAAGCTCTTTCTTTTCTTTTCTTCTCCCTCCTTCTTTCCTTCCTTCCTTCTTTCTTTCTTTCTTTTTTCTTTCTTTCTTTTTTTCTTCTTTCCTTTCCTTTCTCTCTCCTTTCTTTCCTTCCTTCCTCTCTCTCTCCTTTCTTTCTTTCTCTTTCTTTTTCTTTCTTTCTTTCCCTCCCTTCCTTCTTTCCTCCCTTCCTTCCACTTTCTCTCTCTCTTTCTATCTTTCTTCCTCTTCTCCCTCCTTCCTTCCTTCCGTCTTTCCTCTCTCTCCCTCTCTCTCTCTCTTTCTTTCTTTCTTTCTCTTCTCATGGCAAACAATTAGGTTGAGAAGGAGAGAAACAGCCCCAGTTTAGGGGCAGGGGTCCATCTGAGGCTACTAAAAAGAAACAACCACTGTGGGAAGACTCAGTATCATCAGCGACCTTCCCTACCTCCTGAGTGCAGGACCAGTAGGAGTTTGGGACAAGAGAAATTTCAATCAGCGCTTGACTTAAGTCGTGAGGTAATGGCTCCATCCAGCTCTCTGCTTCCCTTGTGCTCAACCAACAGAACTCTACTTCATGGCAATCCACTAAAAACAGTACAAGGTTAACTAAGTCAATAAAAATCTGAAGACATGGGCCGGGCGCGGTGGCTCAAGCCTGTAATCCCAGCACTTTGGGAGGCCGAGGCGGGTGGATCACGAGGTCAGGAGATCGAGACTATCCTGGCTAACATGGTGAAACCCCGTCTCTACTAAAAATACAAAAAACTAGCCGGGCGTGGTGGCGGGCGCCTGTAGTCTCAGCTACTTGGGAGGCTGAGGCGGGAGAATGGCGTGAACCCGGGAGGCGGAGCTTGCAGTGAGCCGAGATCCGGCCACTGCACTCCAGCCTGGGAGACACAGCGAGACTCCGTCTCAAAAAAAAAAAAAAAAAAAAAAAAAAAAAAAAAAATCTGAAGACATAAGCTTGAGTTCAACTAAAATGAAGGGAAGCGAGTGCAAATAAACCTCTGTTATCATAGGCTTTAAATAGCTCAACAACATTTTAGAAAAGAAATGAAGTGCTCGCTCACTCTTGTTTTGTATTATTTTATTTTGTAGAGACAGGGTTTTGCCATATTTCTCAGGCTGGTCTTAAACTTCTGGGCTCAAGTGATCCACCTAGCACAGCCTCTCAAAGTGTTGGGATTACACAGGTGTGTGCCACCTTGCCAGGTGCAAAAGAGGCAATTTCTAACCAGAGAGAAGATCCCAGTGAGTATAAAACTTGAGATGCTACAGACAAAGTAAAGGGTACTGTTTCTCCTTTCACACTCCTTCTTGTCATCAGTACTTCTTCCTAACTGGCTTGTCCATGTGCTTGAGGTTGACCAAGAGATGTCTCAAGAAAACAAGAGACATGGCAATGCCAATGGAAACTCTAATTGGACACCCATCAATTAAAGTCCACACCCCCTTCCCCAGCCTTTTTGGAATTCTCATCTTGTGAAGTTTAGATGTTACCCAGAACCAACTTTCAACAGGAGAAAAGTAAGCCCAACCTCCCTACATTCTCATCTTTTCACTGTCATGGTCAACCATTTATTCTAAAAGCCCAAAACATTTGCAACAGATCAGTATACAGAGTCCAACCTGCCTTGTGCATTTCACCTCCAAAGATATGAGAGAAGGAAAGCGTTAGAGGCTGAAGCTATGGACAAAGGTTCCACATTATTTGCTCAGGTTCCATGATTATCTGTTACATTCTATGAGAGCGTTTTGGTAGATGATGTTGCCTAACTGGTGAGTCTTAAAACTTCCAGCAACTTTTCTGTGCTTTAGACAAAGCATTCCCGTTTGTCTCCCATTCCCCACTGCTAAGGAACGACACAGTAAACACCAAGGAGATTAAGTAACTAAACCATCAGTGAGAGAGCTGCTAAGAATTACAAGTGAGATTAGCCTTTTACCCTGCACTGGCCTGGTGAAAAACTGACCCTGTGACTATTTTTAAGCCTAATGACCATTTCTAAAAACAAAATCTCTAATTGAAACTTATTGCCTTCCATGTTTTGTCTTGTATTTGTTTAGACTGTGAGTTTTAAAGACTCTATCTAAAAAAAAAAAAAAACAACAGGAAAAACAGCAAAACGCCAGGCATTGCAAGCACTTGAAAATATTTGTTGAACGAAAAAATACATGAATGAAAGAAAGGAATCAACTAGCAAGGCTTAAAGCTAATGACTGGAGGTCATGATGCAAATGTATCTAGAGACTCAGTGGTGAATCAGGGGCAACTTGGAATAATAAACAGGTGGGGCCAGGTTTCAGAAGGGTAAATGGTCTCAGTATCCTGATGCCCAAAGATGATACATATATGTATCATCACACCCATTACATTAAGTGACACAATGACATTAAGTGGCTATACCCATAAAAGTCTTGAACTTAAATGCTAAGCAAAAACACACAACAAATGTGGTAAGATCAGAGTTCTTTATTTTACCTGTGGATCACAGCAAACTCTGAGCCCATCTCCCCATTGAACTTGGAATGCTTTACTGCTGGTGGCCAGCAATTAACGTCTGTTCAGACTAATAAATGGTTACAGTTAATAACAATGAGAAAAATTGCACTAATTGGCAGATTCGTGTTAATTATTACTTATTATTTTGCTTTAATTATTATTACAGTTAGTTTGCATTCCCAAGCATCCCTCAGGGGATGGCAAATGTCTCCTAGGTAGCAGCAAGAGGAAAGAAAACTCAAATTTAAGTTTAATATTTGTCATGATGATGAAGGAGTCAGTGATATGGCCAGTAAGTGTTGTTGATCGGGATGATTCTTGCCCTCCAGGGGCTTACCGTTTATGTCGAGAGAAATTCCACACACAGGTTTACCAAGAGATATTATATACTTGACTCAAAAATGAGAAACGTGAAAAATTGGCACCCAGAGGTTGTGCTCGGGGCAACTGAAGCTTCTTCTTCTTCTTTTTTAAGACACAGTTTCGCTCTTGTTGCCCAGGCTGGAGTGCAGTGGCGTGATCTCCGTGCACTGCAAACACCACCTCCTGGGTTCAAGCAATTCTCCTGCCTCAGTCTCCTGAGTAGCTGGGATTACAGGTGCGCACCACCACGTCCAGCTAGTTTTTTGTATTTTTAGTCGAGACGGGGTTTCATCATGTTGGTCAGGCTGGTTTCAAACTCCTGACCTCAAGTGATCCACTCGCCTTGGCCTCCCATAGTGCTTGGATTACAGGCGTGAGCCATGGCCCGGGTCCTGAAGCTTCTTTGAGCCTGCCCCAAGGGAAGGTAGAAGTGAAGAAATCAGGAACAAACGATGTTCCTATTTAGAAACATGAACAAAGCCTACTCAATGAGACAGCCATTGGGCCATTTAGCCAGGACTGAAGTTTTCGTTTTTTGTTTTTCTATTTGTTTTTAAGAATTGATGGCAAATAAGGTTAGAAAAATGGGTTGGAAAATAGGCTGGGAATACCCTCATCCACTCTGCCCATCCCTCCATCCTTTGCTTCCACAGACATCTTTCCGAAAGCCAAATCTGGAAATGTTCATAGCTTCTCGCTGTGTTGAGAATGATCTGCAAACTCCCTGGCAGGGCACATGTGCATTCATTCACTCCAAGGGAATTCTAAGTTCCTCCCTCACTGTCTTTCCAACCCTCCTTCCAACTCTGCTTCACTCCAGCTATCAGCAAAGCACCTGTGGTTTCTCCAGTGGGTCATGAGGTTTCTTGGCCCCCATGGACTTCCCTCCTTGTTCCTTTTTCATAACTATTACATTCCTTCCTGAAAATGCACGCACACATACATGCACGCACACACACAGAATCATCATAACCTCTATCCATCTGCTACAGCAGTCCTCCAAGGGTGTGAGGACTGGTTTATTTGCACTGTGGCAAAAATAAATGGTTGCTAGATAAAGGAAGAGTCAACAAATGCAGGAACAAATGCTAGACAGAATTTGGATTTGACCTCTGAGGCAATGAGAAGCCACAGAAAATGTAGGAGGTTGGCGGCATGAAAATCTTGCGTTAGGCGTCAGGGAGCCAGAGCTCACCAGCAGCATATCTTAAACAGGCTTAGGCTTTGAGCTGATTATAAACTCCACGAGCCTGCTGAAGACTAGTATTTTTAAAATGTGAAGAAATATGGAATAAGCAAAAAAAAGATCACTAGGTGTCTCCAGTGGAAAACTTGCATTGTTTAGAGCATGCTCGCTGACTAGCTGACTCTAGCCTTTTATTGCTTTTGAGAGACTCTGCAACTTTCTAAATTATATAGACAGCAATCCAGGAATCCAATATAATTCTTGATTCTTGACCAGAGATATGCAAATAAATTCTTTCTGGTGGGAGTTCTATGGACTTTCTTCTCTACCTCCTACTCTGTGGAAGAGGTCAGTTTCTCATCTATTCGTCAATTTAAGTCCAAGTAAATTTGTATTCTTTTGACTTCTCCTTTGAACCAATGGTAACATTTGTCTGGTTCCTTCATTAGTAATGAGTGAAATAAGGCTTTTAACATAGTCATTGTATACCTGGATGAGAGCATGATTTTAGCTTTTTCTAAGAAAATTATCCTTTAACAAAAAGGCTGGATTAACCATGTGCTTCTTGCAGGGGCTCTATCTGTGCCAGTAGCCATTGCCCCATGGCAACCTCTTTATGCCAACCCCTCGGCTTAATACTAAGAACAGTCATGGTTCTCTTTGAGCAAACAGCTTGTTTTTGTGATTTGTGTAATTAAGGTTTACCCTTTTTAAAAGCTGTGAGAAAGCTGTGGATCAGGTCCATAGTCATTTGGGGTACGTTTCTTAGGACAACTCCTGGGTCCATCTTACATGCCCACTTTTGGTTTTCTTCTTTAACTGTCATGTTTTATGTGCTTTTTGTGCTTTATATATCATTTTTAAGAATCACTTTAATGGTGGCTCACACCTATGATTCCGGCACCTTAGGAGGCCAAGATGGGAGGATTGCTTGAGCCCAAGAGTTTAAGACCAACCTGGGTAACACAGTGGAGACCCTATCTGTACAAAAATTTTTAAAAATTAGCCAGGCGTTATGGTGTGCCTGTAGTCCCAGCTACTCAGGAGGCTGAAGCGGGAGGATCACTTGAGTCCAGGAGGTCGAGGCTGCAGTGAGCTATGATCACACCATTGCACTCTAGCCTGGGCAACAGAGCAAGACTCTGTCTCTAAAATATATTTTTAAAAAACAAATGATAGATAAAAATAAATGAAATTATGTAGATCTGAATGGGGAGGGGATAGTGAGGATGTAAAAGAAGGGGCAGCTAATTCTAAACATTTTGCTACTCAGGAAGCTGAGACTGGAGGATTGCTTGGGGCCAGGAGTTCAAGACCAGCCTGGGCAACATGGCAAGACCCTCATCTCTAAAAATAAATAAACAAACAAACGTTTTAAAGGAAGATAAAAAGAAAAGCCAGTAACAGGTTAGAGATGGAGAAAGAAGTGGGGACAAGGAGCACCCTCGATTTTTAAGCAAAGTTGATCAAGGGCATGACACTAAAGTACTTTGCGTACACCCACAGAAGTAGCAGCAACCCAGGTAGTTTTAGGGGTAGAGGGTGAGGAAGAATTTAGGTGTTCATCCAAGAAATGTTATAAACAAATGAAGATTTAGGTCCTGTGTCCATGTGTAAAAACAGATCAAAACTGAGAGAAGGTAAGAATAACCCCAGATTATAGGCTAGAAAAGGTCTCCTGGGTCCAGAAAGGCTCATTCTGGGCAGATGAATCAGCCTAGGTTGGGGTTGGGGGCAGGGGTTGGGGGTGCACCAAGAATAATTTATTGCCTGTCTCTGAAAAGCTCAGTGGTGTTCTCTATTCTCTGACAAAATCAAGTAAAGACCTTTAAGCTGTTACTTTCCCAAATGAATCAATTTCCAATTCCCTGGGCTGGGAACACAGGGCATTAAGCCCACAAGCAAACACCACCCAAAGGAGAGAACAAGAGCTGGGGTCTCTGTTGCCCCATTAGCACGTTTTGGAGATTAATCAAGCTCAAACCTCTCCAAAGACAATGTTTTCCTGGGTTTGCTAAACGCACATCGATTCACTTGTCACTTGGAGACAGTCAGGACTATATCAGGCAACAAACTGAGGAACGGAATCAACCAACTACAGAGCTAAAGCTGGTGCAGTCATCAGCCTCCTTACATCCAATACGAAGTTATCTCAATGAATCTGAAATTGAGATAGCTTTCTTTATCAGACAAATGTGTCTATCCAAGGAAGGATCCCCTTTCCTGGGCTCCTCCTTCCTCTGAAGATAGACGATTCTTCACTTGTTCAGAACAGAAATAGGTCTTATTAAATATTACAACAGAATGCTACCCTTGCTGACTGCAAAAAGGTATACAAATTCCCCAGTGCAGTACCAAGGAGCAGAGATCTGGAGCTTTTAGGAGCTGCAGAGAATCTGAGTAAAGGAATGCACCCTCTGTGCGGCAAAATGCAGGTATAAGACATACACACGGCCGGGCACAGTGGCTCGCGCCTATAATCCCCAGCACTTTGGGAAGCCGAGGCGGGTGGATCACCAGGTTACGAGTTCAAGACCAGACTGGCCAACATGGTGAAACCCCGTCTCTACTAAAGATACAAAAAATTAGCCGGGCATAGTGGCACACGCCTGTAATCCAAACTACTCAGGAGGCTGAGGCAGGAGAATCACTTGAACCCGGGAGGCAGAGGTTGCAGTGAGCCGAGATCGCGCCATTGCACTCCAGCTTGGGTGACAGGGTGCGACTCTGTCTTAAAAAAAAAAAAAGACATACAGACAATTCTCGGTTCTCAACTTCAGGAGATTCACAGATTCCAGCACCACTGTGGGCCCAGATTAAGAGCCTTGGCACAGCCCAACAGCTACCCACCAGCCACTGGCTGGTTGGTTGTTCTGCTGGTCAAAAGCCTGGTTGACATGATCTGTGTTAGGCGTCAGTGAATGGGAGAGAGAGGACATGGACTCTTCCAGACTTTCTAGATTTCATCCATCTGGGAGGTTAGCATAACACTTAGGCCCACCCAAACACTCTCCCTGAACTACACACACATGAGATCTGCCTTTATATTTTATTAAGCATTGAAATGATGAGTCCGCACAGTTTTGTGAAATCGCAAAGAAACTGTCCAGTCCAATACTCAAAGTTCATGCTACAGAAAAATAAGTTTGCCTCCTGGAAAGAATAAATAGTCTTCCCTTTTATCAGAAGATGATTCTCTTTCCCTTGGTCATCATGACGTCAGCTCTAAGATTTGCATAGCACTTTACCCGCCACAAAGGACTAGATATTCAGGATCTCATTGGCTCAGTGTAATAACAATGAAGGGCTGTTTCCTTCCTTTTAGAGAACGGGACGGTGAGGCTGAGGGAGGGGAGACTGAGTGGCCCCAGATCAAATACTGGGCAATATAGCAAAGCAGGGACTCAAAAGCCAGAATGTGAAACGCTGAGTCTCATGCTCATCCTACTTCTCTACATTTCTAAGAACCTTCTAGATCAAAATGCTCAAATATAGTAACCGCCCCACCTCTGACTCATCTCTAATTACCCACCCCCTTTCTAAAGAGATTTTCATCTTATTTTCCTATCCGACAATTTAAAAAAAGGTTTGGGTTTAAATTAATTTTTTGGAGTTATAGGGCCTGTAAATGATAATGAAATAAACAGCACTTTATACATACATATATAAAAGAGATGATGATGATAACGATGGTGATGTGTGTATATATATATATATACACATATATATATGAGAGAAAAATTAATTTAGAAAGTGGAAGCTAAATCTTTTACTGGTTCTTTGCACTTCTGCACCAATGCCTTTATTTTAGGAGTTCATTTGTCACTCAATCCCACTGAAAAGAATGATCACAAAACTGAAAATAACCAGATTAGCCTCTTCAAACCACAGCCCTCATTCCTCTGTCCCAATTCTTATTCTGTTTTACGTACTTCAGCCAGTATTTTTTTCAACCTCATCAGTGTTCTATGGAAGAAAAACATCACTTACCCACATTCTGGAACTAATATTACAGGCCAGAGTTGCTCAAGGCAGCTCACCTAAAAGGTTCTGCTGGTGATACAAACCCAGCTGGAAAGAAGGAAAGAACTGGAATTTCACAACGTGCTTTACGGGTATCGTGGGCTCATGAACCGACCCAAGGCTATCCCCTCTCCCCTCCTTCTTCCCTTTGAATAAACCAAGTGTGTAAATGGAAAAGAGAGCTGATTCTAAAGGTTCAGAGGCCAGAAGTCAAGTTCAATCCATCTTTAGAAGAAGGAAGATACATGAAGCTGTGCCAGGCTGAACAAGCCTCTCGAACCAGGAGACGAACAGGCTAATAAATTAGGACGGCTAAACTACTGAGCCGAGGAGCCAGAATCAATCCAATAGGCTGCCTCCTCTTCTAGCTCATTAACTATTTGAGATTACCATCATATGGGGAGTAGCCTCTCAGCTGGAAATTAAATTAGCCTAGCTATAAACCTGGAATGTAGACAGAAAAGTGTCTGATGAGTGAGCAATCCCGGGGAAAAGATCCACCACCAAATGCTTGTCCAAACTCCATCCTCAGGCACTCCCAGCTGGCCTTCCTTTACAATTTCTCTTTTTGAACAACAAAAGGAGTGAGACTGCCTTACTTTGGTGTTCAGAAAATGCACAGTAAATCAAGGTTGTACACACACACCCCACCGTCCCTGCAAATGGTCTGTGCAGAGGGCTGAGCTCAGTAAGAAGGGCGGCAGGCACTAATTGCACACTCAGAACAGGTGTGTGCCTGCAGAGCCACCTCTTAATTACCAGGTTGGGCATTTTGGCACTGGCAGCCTGGCACTGAATGCTGGAACCGAGCGGCCAACGGGGCTGTTCGCATTGTAGGTCCGTGGAGCTGAGAAATGGAATTTCTAATTACATGGCTTCAGCCTAATGAAAGACTCCTTCCAGACAGGCAGAAAGCAACCAGATTCGAGGACGTGGAACCTGGAACACATCCTGAGAGGATCTCTGGCGCTGGCCCTTTTTTCTGAGTGGCATCTTTTTTGATCACCAGCAAAAGCCATTTGTGTTCAACGCTACTCAACAGCATCTTACAATTCCCACTTCTGAGCTGACATACTGGAAAAAGAAAAAAAAAAAAAAAGCGCAGGATAACCTGTACTAGTTACCCTTTGATGTCACGAGATTAAGGCTTACTTACAAACATCCTCGATCCCCCTCGTGGTGTTACTCTCTTCTCCTGGTCTGTCCCTGCACCAACCATATTTTTTCATAGGAACCTCCTTGCCTTTTCACAGGCATTCCTTCTGCCAAGATCTTCTTTCCCACCCAATCTGTACATGAACTCTTATTCATCCATCAAAATTTCACTCCCATGTCACCTCCTCCCTGAAGCCTTCCCAGTGCAGCTCCTCCCTGCCTAGACAGATTGAAATGCTCCCTCTGTAGGGTTTGTTTTTGAACTACTTCTCTTTTTGCAAGTATCATGCCATACTGTATTTAGCCTTCTCACCCTCTCCCTTTATTCTCACGCTCTACAGTCTGTCTCTGCAAAGCAGTCAGGGTTTTTCTAAAATGTAGGACAGGTCCTGTCCCTTCCATTCATAAAGCCCCATACACGCTGGCATCCCACACTAAGATCTGCTTCTCTGACCCTCTCTGTCCTCATCTTTTTACCTTTTCACCTTTTTAAAAAGGTCTTGCTATGGAAAAGCATAAGAATGATATAATGGACTTTGGGGACTCGGCGGGAGGGTGGTGAGGAATCGAAGACTAAACATTGGGTACAGTGTACAGTGCTTGGGTGACTGGTGCACCAAAATCTCAGAAATCACCACTAAAGAACTTATCCATGTAACCAAAAACCACCTGTTCCCCAAAAACTACTGAAATTAAAAAAAGTACCTCCTGACCTCCAGCCTATACTGTCCCTTTTCTCCCATCACCCTCTCCCACAAAACTGTCTACCCTCTCACTCTTGGTGACATTATATTTTTATTAGTCTACTTGTTTATTTCTATACCGCCCATCTCCCTACTCGAATGTAAGCTACAGGAGGGCAGGAACAGTGCTCATAAAATAGGCACCCGATGATATTTGTGAAATGACCAAATCTTTGAATCCCAGAGCCTGACCCAGAGTAGATGCTCAATAAATTAATAAAGTCAGTACTTAAATTCTAAGGAACAAAACGAAAATCAGTGGACATTCAGATACAGAGAAAAAAAGAGCTAACTAGAATTAACCTGATTCCTCCCCCTCTTCCCTGTGCCCACTGTTGGTTTCCAAATGGATATAATCAATCCTCAGGGACTGCCCTAATGATGGTCTCCTCTGGGAGGAGGGTACATGGTACCTGTTCTCTCAATACACTCTGAGTAAAGAGAAGCCAAAGGATTTTAGAATGGAGACAAAACAGCACCAAATCCAAATCAGAATGTAACCGACAAGCTGCTAGAAAACTGTCTATGGAGGGCATGTGTGAGACAGAATCTAAGCCCACCACTACACTTGGGCTTGCAATCACTCAGGAGGCATCTTTACCTGCAGCCCAGACCGCTGCTGTCTGCTAGTGCCCCTCTCCGCACCCGAGCTTCTGGCACCTATGATCCATCTGCCACATCTGGAGGCTGATCAACCACAAAAAACTCACAGCCCTCGCTGATGTGCTTTTGCACTTCCCATCCCCCAAACCCACATCCCCAAAAAGACACCATCTGGGTAAAATGAGGTGGCTTCCATCAAAGTCCTCGAAACCAGCGAAAGCTTCAGTCTTGAGGAAGCCAGTACATCTGCTGCCTGGCAAATGCTCTTTTCACAGAACCCAAAACAGTCATGGGTCTGTTCTGTACTTCTGTTTCCAGCTGGGACTGGAAGAAAACACCACCCTAAAAATAACAGTGAAAGACTGAACATTCCCTTGGAGGAGACAGATGGGAAGGAGACACAGCCAGGGCAGGGGGCCACCCAGCCACAGTGGCAGCTCCCTAACCAGCTGCCTCCTGGCTGTGTCCTCTTGAGTCTATCTCTCAGCCTCTCTTCTCCGTCTCCTCTAAACAGAAATAGGATCTGATCGGGGCAACCCAATTCTGAGCTAGACCTTATCAATAACTGCAATCACTTTTATACGCTAACAAGGAAGATTGCTAAACTTAACCACAGTGAGTGATGGGCCCAGGACTACATCACACTGGGAGTGCTGGCAAGCAGGAGCCAAGCGTGGCTGCTTTAGACTGCTCGCAATTCTGAGACTGAGGGCGAAGGTTCGCTCCGACCCTGTCTGGTTGAGCCAGAGAGTCGTGGCCAAACGTGGCATTCCCTCATCTCCTCTCCCACTGTGCCTGCTGACATGCCCCTCCTGAAGAATGACAGGGATCCTCTCTCAGCAGCACTGGTGAAGGGAGAGGAGAGGTGGCAGGGCCCAGTCTGCAGACTACCTGCCTCTCCACACCGTCGGGCTGGAGAAGCTGGCCTGGGGAGCCTGGCGGGGAGTTGGAGAATGGCTCTCTTTCCCTCAATACTTCAAACCACAGAATGAAGGTGCCGAGGACAGTTACCCAAGCTACCCAGGGAGGCGGCAGGGAGAGGGGTGTGTGGATTCTGCAGGGGCAACGAGTGGGGATGAGGAAGCACGTCCCAGCCATATTTGCAAACACCACAAACTGCTGCTTGTTCCTTTGGGAGCCTTACTTGAATCGCTCAGCACAGCTAAATGTGGTTCATCTTAGAAAACCATCTATGTGTTTTTTTTGCTTTCTCTGTCTTGAAATCACAAATTTTTAAATTTTCCTTGCAAATACATGAAAAGAATTTGAATTCACAACTCATAGAAAGCTTGTGAATATCTCTGGTATAGGAGCTCTGCTGGCCCGAAAAACTCCCTGTCTGTAGGATAAAAGTCCTCTCTTTAATGTGCCATTCCGGCCTCTCCACCTCTGAGCCAGCCTCCAGACTCCTCTCTCCCCCAGTCCCAGGCACCCTCACTGTTCTGCCCAGGCTGCAGTACTCTTGTGTGCTTCTCTGGGCCTTTTTCACACAGAGCTTCCCAGTCCTGAATATTCTGATCAGTTTCCAGGACAACCAGCCAGCAAGCTCCTATCCATGCTTCAGAGCCCAGCTGGATGGTGGCTTTTCCTTTGGGCCTCTTTCTCTCCTCTCTCTGCTTCTACAGCATTTCTTACTTTGTTCTATACACCTCTCGCCATGGCCCCTTGACCAAGATGGTGAGTTCCTTGAGGATTTGAACAACGGCTTAAAACCTTGTTTTCCCAAATGTCTGCCTATCACTTGACCCATTCTAGGAGTTCCAAAACTGTCTGGTAGATAAAATCATGAACGAAGGAATGAACGAATGAATGAACGAATGAATGAATGAATGAATGAATGAATGGTAGACAAGATGATATTCCACCAGTAGTGCCATCTAGATGCTCTGGTCATACACTGGCAATAAGGCTGCCCTTGTTATTGCCTGATTTTCACAAGGCTGCACAGAAAGAGAAGGTGGGTATTAAATTTCCCTTTAAAAGATACGTAACTTTATAGGAAGGGAAGTGTGATAAGAATGAAAAGCTAGTCGAGTACATGCAATAGAGGATCCCACTCTGGTGTGAAACTGTTCACCCACAAACCATGTGAAATGTCCTTGCCAAACGCCTCCTCCAGAGCAAGGGCTCAGGTAGACATGAGCAGGCTATCCATGCAGGTGTTACAATTTCCCTGAATACGAACAATCTATGGTAAGTGTATCAGGAGATAATAAGATAACTATGGCAAGCTTAGAGTGCTTGCAGGAGAAATCCAGATACTCCTGTAACTTTAGTTTTATACAAACAGGTAAATCAATCCCCATCTCTCTCTGTTAAAAGGCTCCACTCGCCTCCTTCCCCAGTGACACCTAATCTGAAAGTTTCCTTTGTTTCTGGTGCTGTGTGAACTGCAGAACGCTTTTCAGTGTTCCCCTTGGCCACACAAAAAGGGGAAAAGGCATTTTTAAAGAAAGTTATTGGCTTCGATTGCAGCTCAAGGCCGCCAATGTTTACATGTGGCACTCACGTTACTTAGCGAAGACCTCAACATTACACCCAGGGTGAGCAATCGTCTCGGAGCCAGCATAAAACATACCCAGACCCCAAGAGGAGCTACACAGTGCCAGGCAGGCTGAAAAAAGGCTTCACCTTTTCCAACACCATCAAACATCTTGCTCCATAAACACCACCGACACAGAACACTTACCTTTGAAAACAGACATAAGCTGCTTGGGGGAAAGCTGAACCTGCAATTAGCCTGCTTACGGACTAACAGCAAGTGGAGGCCTACCAAAGGAGCTTTCTGCAAGACCTGACTTGAAATCCTAATCAGCAAGTCTGTTCCCCTGGCCTCGGCCTCAGCCTCAGCCACTTTTTATCCAGGGTCCTTGATTCACTGCAACTCCACTTCTCGCTCTTTATTCTTTTTGTAGCAATCATCTGGGGCCCGGGGAGGGTGCAAACATATTAGGTTTGAGATGACATCACAATGGGAGATGTGCAGGAGAGGAAGAACTCAAGCTATAGGAATAGGAAGCCTGCTGCAAGGGGTAAAGGTGGATGGAGAGAGAGCGGGAGCACTGGATTAGGGTCGGACTCTTAGAACTGCAAGAAACTTCAGAGACCTGTTTGGCCAGTATGGCCCAAATTGGCACCTGGATGGACACAATGTCTCAGGATGCTGGTAGGTATGAATGAAAGAAGGGTTCTGTACTCGTGGGGGAAGTGCTAGGTGAAACAAACATTTATTTACTTTAATTTATAAATAATTTTTTTTTGTTTTTAGCTGCAGTATTTATCAGGGCCTTTAATATGCTAACATGGAACTCTTTTTTTTTTTCTACACTCTAACTATTAATCAATCTTTTTTTGTTTTGTTTTGTTATGGAATCTTGCTCTTGTTGCCCAGGCTGGAATGCAATGGTACGATCTCAGCTCACTGCCACCTCCACCTCCCAGGTTCAAGTGATTCTCCTGCCCCAGCCTCCCGAGTAGCTGGGATTACGGATTGCAGGCACCCACTACCACATCTGGCTAATTTTTTGTATTTTTAGCAGAGACGGGATTTCACCATGTTGGTCAGGCTGGTCTCGAACTCCTGACCTCAGGTGATCCACCTACCTCGGCCTCCCAAAGTGCTGGGATTACAGGCATGAGCCACGGCACCCAGAAGAACTTTCTCTTCACTCAAAGAAGCGTGGAACAGTGCATCTCAAAGTGTGACCTGCAAGACTACCCACAAATTGTCCTGGAGGAGATACATGCAAAACCTGAGAGGAAGCATTTAAACCTATTATAAGTAATTTGACATTGCGACAGCATCCAAGGCCATATGATCAATGAACTCACTGGCCAGTGTGCGCGTTGCTAATTGTATGGCAGGAGGCACATGGCATGCTCTGTGTGCTTGTCGCATGTCATAGGACAACAAATTGAGCCACAGTGGATTGGGGGAAAACGTGGTCCTACAGCAGAGTTGGCTGAGAACTGGTTTAGGAAACGCTGCTGGTTCCAATTTCTATGGTACACATCGGGTATTCTGCTGACACCAGAATAACTGAGTGACCTGACTAGGTCACATCACAATGTATCCACAGCAAAAGGCTGACCTTAAGACTCACCAACTGGGAAACCCGATAAAAGAAAAGTCAGTTAGGGAACTAAAAAAGTAAAAAATAGGAGAAGCATGTCACTGAAAATGATTTCATCATCACGGTGATTCTGATTTTAATGGGCAGCCAGCTAAGCAGACCTCCACACATCCTCTCCTGTGATCCCTATGAAGGTGTAAAATGAAAAAGCCAAATAGATAAAAGCTCCTGCCCAACTCTCACAAGAATGCCCGTGATGAACTGGATTGAGGACATTTAATCCTGAAATGTACATACCTGAAAAAAGTGGGAAAACCGTTTGCAGCTCCCCACTCTGGTAACAAATGAGAGAAGCTGCCCAAGTGTGAGACAGGAAGGGGCAGGGAGGGCGGAATGTGGGAAGGAGAGAAGAATCCCCCATCTAAAAGCCCAGGGGCTCACCAGGTCCAGCCATTTGTTGCCATGAGAAAGGCAGGCATGGTACTGTCCCATCCTTTACAAAAGCAGCAGGAAATCTGGATTTGTATGTGAAATCTCCCAGCCTGTCAACATAGGCAATACATGTGCATGTTTTAAAACTCCATGAATGGCCGGGCGCGGTGGCTCACGCCTGTAATCCCAGCACTTTGGGAGGCCGAGGAGGGCGGATCACGAGGTCAGAAGATCAAGACCATCCTGGCTAACACGGTGAAACCTCATCTCTATAAAAATACAAAAACTTAGCTGGGGGTGGTGGCGGGCGCCTGTAGCCCCAGCTACTCTGGAGGCTGAGGCAGGAGAATGGTGTGAACCCAGGAGGCGGAGCTTGCAGTGAGCCGAGATCGCACCACTGCACTCCAGCCTGGGTGGCAGAGCAAGACTCCTGTCTCAAAAAAACCCACAAAAACCCATGAACATTCACTGTTAGGCTTCATTGATATTAGGTTCAACAACAGGCAAAACTAACCGGTGGTGGTAGAAGGTGAGATAGTGGTTGTTCTTGGGATGGGGACAGTGACCAGAAGGGCATATAGAGGTAGCTTTGGGGGTTCTTGAACTGCCACTTCTTGGCGCTTGTTACCAACAACATACTTGTATGTTTGCCTTGTGAAAAGTCATCAGGTCGTGCACTTCTGATTTGTATACTTTTCGATAAGTATGTAAATAAAAATTTAAATAAGAAACCCAGGCCTGGCAGGGTGGCGCACGCCTGTAATCCCAGCACTTTGGGAGGCCGAGGCGGGTGCATCACCTGAGGTCGGGAGTTCAAGACCAGCCTGACCAACATGGAGAAACCCCGTCTCTACTAATAATACAAAATTAGCCGGGCCTGGTGGCTCATGCCTGTAATCCCAGCTACTTGGGAGGCTGAGGCAGGAGAATCGCTTGAACTCGGGAGGCAGAGGTTGCAGTGAGCCGAGAGTGCGCCATTGCTCTCTAGCCTGGGCCACAAGAGCAAAACTCCGTATTAAAAAAACAAAACAAAACAAAAAAAGAAACCCAAACCCCACAGATTTATAAACAATGTAATGTCTGAGATTTCTTTCAAATAATACTGAAAAGAGATAACACAGCACTTCCTTAGAAATAATGGAGGGGGCCAGGCACGGTGGCTCATGCCTATAATTGCAGCACTTTGTGAGGCCAAGGCGGGTGGATCACCTGAGGTCAGGAGTTCGAGACCAGCCTGGGCAACATGGTGAAACCCCACCTCTACTAAAAATACAAAGTTAGTCAGGTGTGGTGGCGTATGCCTGTAATCCCAGCTACTTGGGAGGCCGAGGCAGGAGAATCACTTGAACCTGGGAGATGGAGGTTGCAGTGAGCTGAGATCACATCATTGCATTCCAGCCTGGGCAACAAGAGTGAAACTCCATCTCAGAAAAAAAAAAAAAAAAAAAAGAAAAGAAATGAATGGGGGAAGTCTTGGGGAAGGTATAAAATAAAGCCATGTCGAGAAGTGGTTAAGAGAGTGGTGTTCATATGCGGGCTGCCATCTCTCTGAGGTTTCTCCTTTTGTGTAGGGAGAGCTAAATTAACTGGTGCTTCAAGGAAGAGGATGTCCTGCAGAGAAACAATGCACACAAGCCGTCTTGGCACAGGTAAGGGTGGTGACTAGCAGAGCTAGCAGCTGCAGAGTAAGTAAGGGCCAAGTTCTCCGTGGAGCGCATGAAGTTGGGATGGGCCGGATCAGCTTTATATAAGACATTTTTGGCCAGGGGCAGTGGCTCACGCCTGTTATCCCAGCACTTTGAGAGGCCAAGGCGGGCGGATCACAAGGTCACGAGTTCGAGACCAGGCTGGCCAAACATGGTGAAACCCCATCTCTACTGAAAAAAAAAAAAAAAAAAATTAGCTGGGTGTGGTGGTGGGCGCCTGAAATCCCAGCTACTCAGGAAGCTGAGGCAGGAGAATTGCGTGAACCCAAGAGGCGGAGGTTGCAGTGAGCCGAGATCATGCCACTGCAATCCAGCCTGGTTGAAAGAGCAAGACTCTGTGTTGGAAAAAAAAAAAAAAAAAAGACATTTTCATGCACACCTGCTGGGGACTGTACAAAACCCAGTGTCTCCACGGGTGGGGCGTTCACGGTGCTGGACAATATAGCTCAGAAGCAATGGGCCCCAGAGTGTAAAATGTTGGAGGGGGGATGTCAGTGTGATCCCAAGAGCTGAGAATCTGAGTGGCGTGGTTGTGGGGGGCAGCGCAAAGGGCAGGTGGGAGAGAAGGGATGAGTTGGTAGAGGAGGGGATGGGAGCAGGCCTCAGTCAGAGAAGGGGAGTCAAATGCACAGATGTTGGGGCAAGGGCTACAGGGATGGCAGGAAAGTGCTGGGTTGACACACGGATGGCGTGGTTGAAGACTGCCACCATCAACACGGGCATCATAGCAACAGAGACAGGCTAGGAACCAGTGTGGGGAGTAAAAGAGAATAGGGACAGAAAAATGGATGAAAAAACAGAACCTTGCAAATGCTTTTAAGTGGAAAAGTCTACATCTTTGGGAGGAAAGAAACAACAGAAGAGATGGCTTAAACTGGTCCAGAAGGAACATGGCATTGAATTGCAGCCAGGTAGACAGCCTCCAAGTTGTGGAGTTTGAAAGGCCCTCAGGGAGTCATTCCCTTCTTCCTTAGGTCCAAGAGGTAGAGCCACCTACAGATACAGCTGTATGACCTTAGGCAATCTCTGTGAGTTTCCGTTTCCTCCCTTGGAAAATAACGGAAATCACACAGGAAGCATCACTGTTAAGATTAAGTAAGCGCCTGGCCCACTCGCCTGCACACAGCAAGTTTTTGCATACTGAGGCTAAGACATATTTTTTTTCCTTTTTTTTAAATCACACAGTCGCTGACTTTCTGGCCCCTTCTTACCTCCTTAGCCCTCTTCGGAAAGCTACTGGAAAAGTAAAATGCAAAAATCACATTTGAAAATTCGTACTACCTTATCTCATGCTTCTGCTTCCTCCTCAAATGGTTTTCAGATTTACCAGTAATTTAGTAGGACTAATGATTTCAAAAATAAAAATAAAAAATCAGGCTTAAATTGCCTGCAGATCTCCTTGAGCCCGTAGATGTCAGTCCACTGACTAAAACAGGCTTCTCAGGGACAAGTTCATGGCTCCTGTACTTCCTCAGTGCTTTAAGTGCTGCTTTGCACTAGATAAGAGCAAGTGCTCCGATGGGATTTTTGAGGCAGTAAAACTACCCTGAATGCTACTATAATGTGGGATACAGGTCATTACGCATTTGTCCAAACCTATGCAATGTACAACACCAACAGTGAGCCTTAACGTAAACTACGGACCCTGAGTGATGGATGATGTGTCAAATGCGGGTTCATCAGTTGTAACAAATGTACCAGTCTGGTAGAGGATGTTGATAGTGGGAGGCTGTGTGTGTGTAGGAGTGATGGGTATTTGGGAAATCTGCGTACTTTATTAAATTTTGCTGTGAACCTAAAACGGCTCTAAAAATATGGTCTGGGTCTGGCGTGGTGGCTCACACCTGTAATTCCAGCACTTTGAGAGGTTGAGGAGGGCGAACTGCTTGAGTCTAGGAGTTTGAGACCAGCCTGGGCTAGCATAGTGAGATTTCATCTCTACACATTTTTTTTTTTTTTTTTTAATTAGCCAGGCATGGTGGTGTGCACCTGTAGTCCCTGCTACACCAGAGACTGAGGTGGGAGAATCGCCTGAGCCGGTGAGGTAGAGGTTGTGCCACTGCACTCCAGCCTAGGTGACAGAACAAGACCCCGTCTTAAAAAAAAAAATATATATATATATATATATTTTTTTTTTTTAAAAGTGCTCAATAAATCCTTGTTAGATGAGTGAAAAAGTAAGTAAACACGATTTATACGAATGTATTATTCATTGACTGTAGAAAAGGATTTTAAATGGTCACCTTTGACTTCCTCCATTAATAAGTATTTTAAATCAATGATAAGGTAATGATCACTGCCTTTCTCTCTTTACCCCATTACTTCCCACACTCATCCACCCACACACTTGGGGATCTTCCGTGGGAACAGGATGTTTACTGCTTTGTGTATCTGTGTCAACTGGCAGCACTAGCATATGCTAAGTGCCCGGAGGCAGACGGGAACAATCAGAGAAGAGGGCACCAGGGACCAGCCCGACAGCACATCAAGAGGAAGGGCTGGACCCAGCCAGGAGAGTTTCCTGTGCACAAGGCCAGGACGGGCAGGGAGAGGCTGCTCAGCTAGGAAACGGCACCAGGAGCTATCTGGAAGAGAATTACTGGTCTCTAATTGTGTGCTCTGTGTGTGTGTGTCTCTCCCCAGGGAAACTGTACTTTTTTAATGGAAGTAATCACGAAATTTTGTATTTCTTCAACATCTCATGCAACAATGTTCAACGTCTTATGTGCACTTCCCGACGTGCCCTTTTCATAGGCCTTTAGAAACGCGAGGAAAAAGGTTGCCTTTTTCAAATCCACAAGAGTTCTTGGCACCACGGAGGAAGCCTATCCGCAAAGGCTGGGGCTGGGGCGTTTGTGGGCTGAGTCCACCTTGGGCAGCACTAGAAATGGGTGGGCTTATCAGTGCCCACGAGGAGAGATCCCCTCTCCCCTCTGAGACTGTCCAGGAGAGCCTTCCTTCCCCTCCTCCGGGTAGGAGCGGCTGCAGGGCCCTGTGCACACGGCTTAGGGTTAGGACTAGCCTTACATGAGTGAGCAGCGGGGAAGGTGCTGGGGAGAGGACGGACCACTCGGTCTGAGTCCAGGTGAGATTCAGGAATCGGAGGGGGCTTGAGACTTACTGGCCTTTTCCTCCTCTCCTCTCCTCTCCATCCCAGTCCTTCTCACTTTCTCTTCATCCAGTCACTTAATGGGCCAAATTATGGAAATCAAGGTATTCTATGTTATCTCCCGAATCTGCGGAATCGCACCCATTATAGAAGTGGGTGGAAAAAGGATTATCCATTTCTTTCCCCCAAAGAGAAAAGGGGGCGGGGAAAGGGAGAAACGAAAAGCGTGCTCTTTGCAAACTGACTCAACTAAATTCACTTTCTTGCCAGCGACCCCTCCCGCTTCCCAGATCCAAAATAAGGTCGGAAAAAGCCGAAGTGTCCTCTCTGGCTGTAAAGAATCCACTAGGGCCCACGTCCTGCCAGCGAGGGCTGCCTAAGGCGAGGCGGTCTCCCTGCAGGACTCGGGAGCCGAACATTCGGGGAACACACATCTCCGCTCCAGAAAACAGGAGAATTTGTGCAGGAGGGTGCAGACAGGACAAAGAGAGACGAACCAAAGGAATAGAGTACAATAGATCAGCTGATAGGCTCGACTTGGAAAGCGAAGGCAGCTCAGGACCAAATCAGCAGCGCGGAGTAGAAGCTGAGCAGCGGAACAGCCAGGCCAGCACCGGCGGGGGCGGGGCGCACCCGCTCAGCCCGCCTCTCTGGGCGGGGTTCTCCTCTCAGGCGGAACCCCATTGGTCTCTCCGCAGCCCCTCCACCCAATCAGCGCGAAGACGGGTCCCGCCGGCACCGCCCACCTCGGGTGCAGGCAGCTCAGCCAGGCTCAGCCCAACAGGTGAGGCCGCACGGCGGGGCTGGTCACGTGGCCACGGCAGACGACCCGGCCGGCAGAGGGGCGGGGGAGGCGGCCCCAGTCTCGGCTGCCAGCCCTGCCCCCGCACTGGGAAGCTCCGCCATCTGTCTCCGGCTCAGCGGCCCCTGGGCCAGAGGCGGCGATCCCGCGCGACACCAGGGCCTCGCCGATTGATGCCCGAGGCCGGGCGACTCGGAGCCATTTTCCCTGCCCGTGGCAGCGCCCCCGGCCACCCTTCCACAACGCAATGTCCAAGCCAACGCCCCCCTTGCTCCCGAAAGGAGCGGACACGTGGCAACGTCGTGGGCCGCTGGGGCCCTGCTGGACACTTCCGTCCCCAGACCTGAAAAAGGGGGACGGCTCTCCCCCCAGCTCCATTCATTAAATCACGAGTGGGATTCTCACTGCTCTTCCCAATGTTTCTTTCACTCTCCATTTGCTTCTCAAACCTCACGTTGCCCAGAACCATCTTTCAGCATTTTATGGGTTTCTAAGCAAGGGTGACAGTGTTAAGTAGTGTGGGGCAAAAAACTTGGGAGAAAACAGGGATTCTGAATCCTACGTGTAAGGTGCTTCACGGACACACATGGAATCGTTCACATTCTAGGCAATGGTGTTTAAAACAGTGACCCCTTGGCGAGAGAGTCTGGGCCGAAACACAATCAACTTGATGTTAAACCAGAGTCTTATTTTTTCACATTTGCCATATTTAGAACAAAAATATCTTATTCCAACACTGTATGGTGGGTGTACTTTTTTTTGCTGTCCGGAAAATATAAACTCCGCTCGGACAGTACTCTTCAACCAGCTCTAAATCTAAAGATACGCACTCATAATTTTTACAAACAGCAATCTTTGGGAGGCAAAACCTGTGCAGTACAACTTTGCTATTTAAACATGTTTCATCCACGACACAGTGAAGTACATTTTCTGAATGAGCCAGTAAAAATATATTTTTGATATTTTTCAGGTTACAGGAATTGTGTGAAATTTGTATTTAAAAACTCATAAAGGAAATTTATACCACTTTTATCTATGTACAAATAAAATTAATGGTGGGTCTTATTAGCATTAGCAGTATTTTAACACATAGCCTCTTGGTTGCCATAAAAATTATTTATTATCATTTTATTAAGATGGTAATTGCTTCTCACATCCTAAACTTTTCCCCAAATCTCTTGACAAGAAAAAACCAGAAATAAAAATCAGCATGCACGAACATCAGTTTTATTTGATGTTAGTTTTATTTTGGCATAGTTTGAGAGAAACCCGAGAGTTCCAACAAGGTAATGTTTTAAATATATAAAAAGTTTCACGCTCTACTTACAATTAGTTTTCAAAGATATCAGTATCTCATTTCTTTTCGGTCATGGTAAATGTTTTCATTCGAGGTAGGCAGCATATTGTTTTCATTACCCTTTAAAATATGCCACATACTTGGGGGACTCATTTTGCTGGAATTCCTGACTGTCCCAACAGCCTAGGATTGAAATTTCTCTTACTGTCTGAAATCATCGACTGTTAAATGAGAGAGGTAGCGCCCTATTTGGAAACTAACTCTATTCACAGCAAAAGAAATGCTCATTATGCCCTGCCTTTAGAGTAGGCATTTTGTGTTTCTGTCAATCAACTTAATTTCCATGTTCATAGAGTGAGAACATCAAGTATTCAAAAAACTACTGACATAGAAACCAGTCGGCAAGCAGCCTAAGTCACGTATTTCAGTTCTGAAGCTTTAAATAAATGCCGCCTCCCTGATTCATAAAACTAGCTGACTGGTGAGTTTGTCTTTTTAAAAATTCCTGGTGTGCTTTTAATTATAAATAATTTTAGTGATTCAAGGAGTCATTTCGTATAACCAGAAAACCTTATTCCTACAACATATTATAAACCAAAAGATAAATTAGCATACATACGTGGGATGAGGTTATGTGACATTGACTTTTCAAAATATTAAAAAATTTTTTTTTTTCAGACTAAAACATCAAACTAGAAACTCAGAAGCTGTGACAGGTCATTTTAAAGTTTCAAGCAATACAACTTTAGCTGGAAAACTATCTTTCACAAATACTAGTCTGTGCTAAATTATAAATTTTCAATTATCAGATTCCATTAAAAAACATAATCTAGTTTAGCCAACATGTAATTCCTACTTGTAGTATTCTATTTTGATAAATATTTTTGAAGACATGTACTGCAACCTAATTTTTAGAGACCTGTTCAATAATAACATATCATTTGGAAGATAATAAGTGTAATCTAATTCATATATTTTAGCATCATATTTATCTAAAACAAATGGGTTGCTATTAAATTTTGACTATTTTATTAACTCAGAGCATCTGGGAAAACACTTATGATTAGGTTAATTTATGTTATATTTTCCCTTCAACTTGTAGAAGATTAATCAACCATTTTATGGTCTAATTTAGGTGCCTAATTAAAAACAGAGTTCAACACATGCTCCACTGTCTTGCTAATAAATCTTGACAGCTTTGTAACATGATGGTTTGTATTTCAAATTGTTGCATACAAATGTAGATTTTTTTTTTTTTTTTTAATCTTCACCCAGCATCTTGGAAGTGAGTTCCATACTTGGTTTAAACTCTGGGACTGAGAGAGTGCAATTACTTCAAAATGGATTATCCCCAATCAGATCTTATCTTAAATTTCCCTCAGTGAAGACAGAAACATTCTTTGCTACCAGGTTTTCTGAAGTAGACTAGAAAAATAGGGGGCAGTTTTGTTTTCTCAGCATTTGTTACATTGAAAATGTAGGGAATATTGCTATTTTCAGCTATTAGCCTTCAGGAGAGAGATTTCTGAAGTTACAGAGTTTTCTATTTTCATTCTAAAAAAATCTGCTGAAAGTGTTAGCTGTAATTGTCTGCTGATTAATCAGTACAAGTTAATTATGGACTTGATTTGAGGGCACTCTTTTTTAAGAATAAATTAATTTCGCGAAGTTCTGGAACATGTCATTTAACCCCACAACCTCCCAGCCTTAAAAAGGGCAAATGACAGAAGATAAATCTCAAGAGGGACACTCACTATGTTTTCTCTGTCCGGATGCTTGAGGGATTTTTTGTCATTTTAGTGACTCCCTTGATTCTAACTGTCCTTTGCAGAAAAATGAAACTGACACAGTGGTGTGATTATCCTCACTCTAGTTATTAACCAATGTTAGATGTAGTAACTAGCCTGTTTGGGGGCTGATATTGTTTTCAAGTGAATAACAAAATCTGCAGTCTGCACTGAGACCAATAAAGGCATGTCAGAAAGCTGTCAAACTCTTCTAAGGCAAACTCAGTTTTGGACCCATGCTATATGATAAATATCCCGCTTCGATCACTTAAGCGAGGAAGCGTGATCCAGAATGATCCAGAATGATCTCTGAAGCAGAACTGCCTGAGTTGGTACATTAGCTTTGGTTCTTCCCAGCTGTGAGATCTTGGGCACATTGCTTAACCTCTCTGTGCCTGTGTTTCCTCATCTGTAAAAGTACCTACTTCACAGAACTGTAATGAGGATTAAATTTGCTAATCCTGTAAAACTTGAAACAGTGCCTGGCACGTAGGGAAAACATTCGGTAAGTGTTAGCTACCACCATTATTATGCCACACACACACACACACACACACACACACACACACACACAATATACTTTGTTTAATGTTGGCCAGAGCATTAAAGTGTCAGCTTATTTTGTATGACCCAGACTGGGAAAGGGAGGCAGAGGTGGTAGAGGGGGTTTCTACCGCTGTACAGTCTAAGGCATATTTTTGTATAACAAACGATAATTACGCAATATTTCGCTAACTTAATTCCCAAACGGAGGTCATTAAAATTTCAGAATATTTACCAACACTTCAGTAAAATCACAAAGTGAAATTTTCAAAGTTACAGATTTATTTTTTTGACCATTCAAAGTTTAAATTAACATCCCAAGTGTAAATGTACAGGGCAGGTGCTTTCTCCACCTTGGCATATGTGAAATTGTCCTGAAACACAGCCCCATGTTTCCCAAACACTATGGGGTACCCATGGAACAGGAGATAACACCCAGTTTCACCAGCCTGCTTGATGAACCTCTCTGTGGTGCCTGCTAAGTTTGGGAGGCCTGATTCAAGAGGGTTGCATAACGAATTGGAAAAGTCAACCGAGAAGAGTCATCATCGCAGACTAAAACCAACTGCAGTTCCAGTGTGGATGGACAGTCCGTACTAGCACGTTTGATTTTTGCGGCGTCAAGGAGGTAGAAAGGCTCCCACTCTCTGGCCAGTGGCACGGTCAGCTCTGGGCACCACCTCGGTGGGTTCCATCTCTCCGTGACCCCTCCTGATCCTGCTGATGGTGTCTCCTTTTGCCAAGTGGAAGGAAGAGCAATCAAATTCCGAGATGTCATGCAAATCTGCCAGGCCCTGGGCTACTGGTTAGGCCACTAGCAGGCTGTGTATCAACCGATTAAACCCGTTAACGACTCCCAGACACAGCCACGACCTCGTTCTCTAACAGATTACGATGCTGATCCTCAGACTCAACCATTCGTGCCCATCGTTTTTTGTTCTTAATGCCTTCAAAATGTCTCCCCACTCTCATATTCTCTAGTTTTTGAGGACTTGTTTTAACCAGGTTTCTGAATTACAACTCTCTCTGGTTAATTACTATTTATACTCTTCTCCAATTGGCTGCCTGACTGCAGGGACAGAGCGGAGGTACAATGGCGCACACCTCTGGCAAGGAGCAAAGCTTGGCAGACAGGAGAGAACTCCAACGCGGGCGAAGGGTGCACTCTGCGCACCAGATTTCAGGTAAAGCGCTCTGGGTCAGGAGTCTCCTCCTGGCGGCGTGGTCTGTTTAAAGTTAAAAAGGCCGCCTTCAAAATAATTGTGACGTCCATATCTTTGCCCAGACATCCATTCATTATTCTTAGGTAATTAAAATTTTTAAAGTAAACAGATAGCATTTGAAATATTTTTTCCCCCTCAGAAAATATCCACCAACCCTGCGGCCGCGCCAGACGGTGCTGGTGCAGTCCAGGAACGCAGTGTTTGGGGCCAGTTGCGGCATTTACAGTGGGCTCCTCCGGCCGCCCGGTCCGCCGGGTCACCGCCCCGGGCCCTGTGCCTCCTGGACCCGGGAGTCGTGCTTGTCAGTTCTGAGAGATGGCTCGGGAGGACGAAGAACCTCCCGCCTCCGGCGGCCCAGCCAAGCCCTTGCACCCCCTAGGTCCAGCCGCCGTGCGTGGCCGCTCGCAGAGCAGCCCCCCGGGCGCAAGTACCCACCCGAACCTCCCGGGCTGCGCTCTCCGCTGCTGGCGCGCGGCGAGGGTTTCCATGCGACTTCGTTCTTCATTCAGCGTTTTTCCGTCAATCAAAAAGAACGTGGCAGGTGGAGGGCAGCCGCCTACGAGACTGCGTGAGCCCTCCTGTGGGGATTTCCATAGCTTGCCCCAGGTGCTTCAAAACCGCCTGACATTAAGGGTTCAGTCCTTTTCCTGCCAGTTTCTCCCAACCCGGCCCCAAGTGGGTCTGATCTCAGAAAATCCTAGGCTGCCTCGGGGCTCTGGCGGGTTCCACCTGGAAGGGCGCTAGTTATAGCCTGCCGCCGGGCCCAGGAATCACCATCCCAGGAGGAGGGGGAGTGGTGGTGGTAGAAGTAATAACAATACAATCGATGACAATAGCTAACAATTAGAGAGGTCCTCACGTGCCTGCGAGGCACCTTACCGTACCAGCGCATTCACTCTTCCCATCCCTGCCCAGAACTTGCATTATTCCCACTGCACAGATGAGAGCATCGAGGTTCACGCGACTAACCGGGACGTGAATCCAGGCGTCGGACTCCAGAGCCCCCCATTCTTGTCCACCAGTATCCCGAGAATGGGTCACAGCCTGGGAACGGTGGGAAGGGTGACTGTCACAGCTGGCTAAACCTCGAGACTTGGGCAACTCCTGACAATAATAAAAAACATTAAGGACAAAGGGGAAGGGGTAGGACGAGGCTGGGAAGGGAGCGGTTTTAATCCGCGGAGTCAGCCCTCTTTTATTCTCCATCCCACCCAGGTCCCGAGAGTGGGGTGGGCACAGGGAGAGGGGTTCAGTTCTCTTCTCCTCTTTTGTTTTCCCAAGTCTCGAGCCTCTGTGAAGCTAATTGGGCCTGGAGGGGTGCCTGAACGTCGTGTTGGCTGGGGTTGCGGGTGGAGACCCCAACAAAAAGGTGGGGGTCGGTACCTGAGCCCCTGGTTGAAGACAGTTACCGGAGGTCGAAATCTAGACCTCCTGCCCACTCGCACCTTACCTGAAGCTCGGGAATCCCAACAGCTCACCCCAAAGACCAGCAGCTGCGGAAAGCAGTGGGCAGAGGTAGTGATTATGACCCGGGGGCCGCTGTCCCTTTGGAACCTGACCCGCAACCCGAGTCGAGAACAGAATTTCCGGAAACCGCGACCTCAAAGCAACCCTCATTTCTCAATCAATGGGCCCCCGAATATTCTTTGCCCCGGACGTGTAAAAGCCCCGCGGAGACACGCGTCCTTGCTTTCGCTATCCCAGCACCGAGGCCAGGGAGGCGGAAACGGGCGGCGGTGCCCGGGGGCCCGGACGCCTTCAAAGCCGCGCGCCGCTCCAGCCGGTTGCAGTGCGCGCCTTTGCCCGACAGGGACCAGCACAACTCCACGCTCTGCGCGCCGCCCGCCCGCCCGCCAGGCGGAGGTGCCGGGCCACCCGCCCAGCTCACCCTCCCGAGCCCAGGCAGCTCGCGAGCGAGGCGGGTCTGACCCCCTTGGGGTTCCGGTAACCAGGCGGACTGTAACAAAAAGTTAAGAGACTCTGCAGCCTCGGCGGGACGCCACGGCCCCCACCCCCTCTCCCCATCTGGGAAGCAGAAGCTGCTCTAGAAGTTCTTTGAGGGCGGAGACCAACCAAAGGGGCGCAGAACATTCCCAGCGTCTCGGGCTCCGGGAGGAAAAATTTAAGACGGGTCATAAAATACTATTCGAGTCGGATACCGCCATGGTTGGAGGGTGGCTCGCTTTGCTGAGCGCGGTCTCAGACGCTGCCCTTCTTCTTTGCGGCGAGGTCGCCTGATTAATTCAAGGGCACCATAGACCACTGAGCCGCCAGTGCTCCGCGAGAACTTTCTGGTGTTTTGACGAGAACCGAGCGGAGCGCAACCCTCACCTCACCCCGACAGGATGCGCGGCGCAATCTGCGGTGGTTTCCCTGCCCCGCCCCGGGTGGTCCGAAGCGGTAACACTGCCACTTCCCTATCATACGCCATGTCTCCCTTCGCTCAGGGTCTGAATCGACGATGGAGACCCTGCCCCTGGCAGGGAAACTCACCGGTACCAAGCGAGGCCCTTGTCGTAGCTGCGATCGAAGAAATGGGGCTCCGCGCCCACGGCGCGCACGTCGGGGTGCACGCGCAGAAACTCCAGCAGCGCCCGCGTGCCGCCCTTCTTCACGCCGATGATGATGGCCTGCGGCAGCTGCTTGCTCCCAGACCCACTGAAGAAGCTGGAGATGGGGCTTGGGGAGTCCGGCACCTCGGGGCTCTGCTCCTCAGGGCTCGCAGCGCCCTCGGCCATCTCCTTGCCTGAAGCCAGTGGGGTGGCTGGCTGCGCCCGGAACGGCAGCCTGGGGGGCGTCCCGTCCGGAGCTGTGGCCAGGGCTGGCGGGGCGTGTGCGGCGCGAGACCCGGAGCCCAGCAGCAGCAGCCCCGGCGCGGCGGCGCAGGAGCCGGCGCAAGAGTACAGGAACATATAGAGCCAGACGCAGAGCATGGCTAAGAGCAGCGCGAGCTTCCTCCTCACCGGCGGCGGGGGCGGCGGCGGCTGCGGTAGGAGCCGGCCGGGGACATCGAGGCAAGATCTGCCGCCACTCAGGCGCTGCCCCATGCGCTGCCCGCGGGCGCGACCAGGGGCATGGCTCAGCACATGGCGTGGGTCCCGCCAGGCAGTGAGCGCAGAGAGGGTTTCCCGGCCCGCTGGACGCCTGTGTGGCTGGGTTTATTGCCCCCGCGTGCCCGCGGCCGCCGCTGCTGCTGCTGCTCTTCCCCAGGTGGCGGCGGCAGCTGTAGCGGCGGCGGCTCTTGACATATTGCCCGGCAGGAGCTGCAACTGCAACGGAAAGTCGGGACGGCGGTAACTGCTGGCCGAGGGTCTGCTCCTGGGGCGCGACGACGCGCTCGGGGCCTGGAGGACGTTGCACTCCCGCGCCCTGGCCACTCTAGACGGTGCGCCCCGCCGCACGCCGGGGCTGCCTCCTTGCAGTCCTAAGAACTGAGCCTGGAGCAGCCCCGGCACTTCCCCGCAGAGGCTGCGGAGGCGAACTGCGCAGGAAGAGAGCTGGGGACCGAGGTGGAGTGGGCGGTCCCGGCCTTCCAGAGTGACGGGCTGCTCTACCTACCAAAAATCCCGAACGCCATGCAAATACAGGCACTTCGCCGAGCTCTCAGCAGCCAACCCTCTCCCAAGACGTGGGGGTGTGGAAAGGCTTCTGGGCGGTGTAGGGCGGTCGGGGATTGCCATTGGCTGCGGAACAAGGGGCGGGCCCAGAGGGGCGGAGTTAGGGGCTGGTGACAGGAGCAGATGGTGGGAAGAATACTGCAGTGACCGAGCGCTGGGAGAGGTCCTACCCTACTGAGTGGTGCGTTCCCGCACCCGCATGCATTTCCGCACTCGTTCCCTAGAAGTCAGCCTTGGCGGTAGTTGCCCAGATGTTGGGACACGAGTCCCCATCCAGATGTTTCGCAGGAGGTTTCGTGATGCTTACGTGTTGCAGAGTAGGGAGGCGGTTGGAGGAGGGAGAGCAGGGCCGGAGATGCACTAGGCACTCGAACCCCCCCTCCCCAACCCACGCCGGAGACTTATTCGGAGGCCCTTCCTGAACAGGCACGGGATTAGGAAGTTAAAGCAGAAAGAGTGTTTGGAAATCGCTGTCGTGTGTGTGTGTGTGTGTGTGTGTGTGTGTCTTTCCTTCTTTGCCTGGTTAGCTTGGCCTGCCGGTTAACTGAGATCAGTGTAAAGTGTCCTTAACAAAAATCTCCAGCCTTCCAAACTGCCGAAAGTAGGTTGGGGAGGGGAAAAGAGACAGGAGAAATTAACAGGAAGAGAGAGTCTGGTAAATGAAAGTTTCCTGGTCGAAACGTGTGTGTGGGAGTCACGTGTAGGCAGTTTTATCTGGATATGAGTTTGTTGGAGACTTTAGGTTTGAGAAAATTTTCCATCTCCCCCTTTTCCCTGAATAGATATAAAGCCAACATTTGCCTTAATTTAGGAGACAGTTTGATTTGCTAACCTGTGACACTGATTATTTCGTGTTGTCACTCGCCACCGCTTTTTTAAAAGTCAAACATCAATTTGGAACAAATCCATCACTGAGGTGCACTTATTTAATAGTGAAAGTCTACTCGAAGGCACCCCCAACCACATTTTCTTTGGCAAAATGACCCACTCACCCAGGACGTGGCGGATAAGCGCGTCTTCCAAGAAACAACAACCGCTAGCTGGGGGAAGTGCGGGTGAGCGGTGCTACGCTGTGCTGAATTCTTGCCCAGGCGTTTGGAGTTCGGAAGCTCGAGATAAAGTTCGTACTGGTCGTGTTCAGGAAGTTTTCGATGCCTGCAACCCAGCCTCTGCGGGGCCAGAGGACCTCCAACTCCCGGTTGCAAGCGGTTCCGGGGACAGAACCTTCCTTCCGATTCTGACCCCAGCGCGACCCCCGGGACTGAGTGTCACTCACGAAGTGACTCACCGGGAACCGCCGCCCGCACTGTACTTACATCACTGTCGGCGAAGGCTGGCGCAGCGGAACCGACCTGAGTCCTGGTCCCTCGACCACGCTGTCCAGGACCAGCCGCCAGCAGCCGGCTCCTCTCACTTCCTGAGTAAATGTTCCCAAGTGTCCCCGAGTTTACGCAGCCCCACCCTGGGTCCCGGTCCCCCACCTTCGGAAGCAGACTGAGAAATCCAGATTGACGTTAGCACCTCTGGTTTGAAAATGTGCCTGAGCAGCGGTGATGGTCAGAGAGGATTCAGATAGCACAGCCGCCAGCACCGGACCCGTGTGCCCTGGCTGTGCTACGGGACACTTCTTTGCAACTACTTTGAGCCCAAGACGTTTTCTTACAAAACTGTTGAGGGAGAAATAAATGAGGCAGAGGATTTCCCTCCCGCTTTTATATTCTCAGCAATAACTTCTTTCTAGCTTTTCTTTCCCTCTCTCACTGGGAGGTTGTGTTTGTTCTTCGAAATGACTTATTCGCTCTTAATTTTTTAATCTAATCCATTTATTTTAAACTTCTAAAACATGAGAACAAATATATTTCTGAGCACTAACCCGACTCTACTTGGAAATGTGAGGAGAAAATAGTGTCTCCGTAGGGAGTGTCTTCAAATTTTATGTTATTTAGGTGGAAAATTCATGTTGTATAGGTGTGTGTTAGGCGAATTGTAGCTCCCATGTGGCTAACTTCAGGCCTGCCTGGGTGTGAGTCTTCCAGTGTTTTAAGGATTTTGATAATCCCAATAAAAAAGGTCCCTGTTCTGAGGATTAGTACAGTCTAATAAGTGAGCAATTACAAATCGAGGCAGCTGAATACATTTGACATTTCTTTTTTCCGGGGGTGGATTGAGGGAAGGAGGGAGTAGAGGTAAAGATGTGGGCGTCGGAAATTGTTCTGACTGCAGAGCGGAGCTGAGCTCCCACAGCTGAGTCTAGGGCCCGGCCCACCTGGCGTCCATTCAATTGTCACTATTGAGAACGATAAGGGAGTTCGCGGTGCTCACCGTGCCGCGGGGCCTTCCCGGCACAACGTTGGAGGGTCGTCTGGGGCCTGGACAGCGCCCGGGCGGGCTGGGAAGCGGCGCCAGAGGACGACCTGGGCGGCGAACTCACGCTTTGGCCCTTTGGCCCACCCAGCTGATCCTCCCATTGCTCTAGAGAGTCGCAGGCTGCGCCGTGAAATTCCCACGCTCAGCCGTCGCTCTTGGTTCACCCTTGGCAAGCGCTACCTCTCCCAACCATATTCCCATTCCGCAGATGCAGAACCCAAGGCTCAAACCTGGACAGAACTGGTAGCCAAATTAACCGTGAACCCAGTTTGAGCTTCTGCCCTTAACCTTTAGCTCAGCAGTGCGGGGGTCCCCACGCTTGGACCCTGGGCATCATCAAACTGCCACCACTAAAACCGAGGGAAAGGGTTTACCTCTGATAAACTCATTCAAAATGTTTGCATTTGGAAATGGAGAAAGGAGAGAATTCTATTTCAGCACGCCTATATGGTTTGTGTTTTATTTTGGTGGATTTGTTTGGTATTACCTAATGGGGTGCGCAGCTAGGGCCTCTGAGGGCATCTGGGAGGCAGCCCCTCTCCTTTAGGACAGGGCAGGGCCGCCACAGGGGCTCTCTCCTCTCCCTCTTTCCCCAGCTACTGCTGCCAACAACCCTCTGTGCGACCCCAATAGGGTCACTCTAAAATTTCACATCTGTAGAATGGGAGACTTGAGCCAAAAGATCCCCGCAGTATTTTCCGCCTGAAGTTTCTCAGATTCTAGGCTCGTGATGGGAGGCTCCGCAGCTGCTCCGGCCCTGCGGCCAGCTCCGCCTCCCCAACAGCCGCCCTCCGGGGCCGAGCTCCCCCACACCCTCTGCGGGACCGCAAAGCAGGCATTTCCTGGGGCCGCCTGAACCGGTGGTCCAGAGCCCCCGTTCCTGCCACCGGAATCCGGACCCTCCTCCCGCGCCCCTAGCCAGCGAGGCGGCGCCTCGGGGGTTAGCAGCTGCCAGCTCGCTCCGCCTTTTTCGGCGGCCCGGGCGTGAAGCGCGGTCGGCGCCGCAGCGGCTCCGATGCCCGCCCGGAAGGGAGCGCTCTGGCCCCCGGTCTCGCAGCTGCGGGACAGCCGGGAGCGGAGCAAGGGGCAGCCGCGGTCAGTTGTCTCCCCAGTGGACTGGGAAGGGAACTTTATCTGGGCCTAGACTCCCGCTGTACCTTTGTTGGGGGTTAGTGGGGAGGCTGCCGTCGTCAGAGCTCCTGGATGTCTCGGGAACCCCTGGCCAGAGACCGGCACTGGCGCAGCCCCGCGGATGCCGCTGGCCAAGCCGACGACAGGGATGAGAAATTCCTTGCAAGAGTGGCTGGAAGGCTCTGCGGAGAGGGAATAAATGCTTCCCAGAGCGAGCTCCCACTGCGCCTTGGGAATGGTGCACTCTCCAGTCCCCGTTGGACCCTCTGACATTGTCACAGGAAGCGCTGCCATGTATGAGGAGCCCTCTGCAAACTACAGGCGAAGGATGACTGCTCTTGGCCTATCAATAAGATTTTGACACTCAGGTTGGTTTGATGACTTGTGTCATGAGGAGTAGAGGTGTGGGCTGATTTCAAATTCTTCTTCCACGCGGCATCCTTGTCTGGGCCGGAGCCTCCCTTGTCTCCTAGAGAATGGGGCAGGGAATGGAAGGATGGGGAGACTGAGGGAGAGGCCCCTATTCCGCAGGCTGTCTCCTGAAGGGCTGGCTGCTTCCCTCACCTGGAAGTCCAGGCCCCTGTCGGGAAGCCCTCTCCGCACAGCCTGCCAATCACCTGGTTCTGTTACCATTGTTCTCCTCCTGCTTCAGGCCTCGGACATCAAGGACAGCTCCCACTCACCAGAGCCAAGGCACTATGCCGTTCCTGGGTGTCCTCTTCTCCTCCAGCCCCTTTGTAAGTCACATGCTCTTCTATTTACCGGCATAAGATACGCCAGAGCTGCCTTGCTTTTCCGAGTCTAGTCAAGCTGTAGAATACTTCTGAGCCTCAGTACCCCCAGCCACCTGTGGTCCTCCATTTGTCCTCTTCTCCTACAAATACCTCCAGCCCCTCTCTTCCTCCATGATGCTTCTAGCATTGGAAATCCTCCAGGACAATTCTGCCTTCAACTTTCCTGGCCTGAGCCACGGAGTTGATGGAGGGAAACGTGATAGAGATGACTGGTCCTGCTTTAATTTTCCCACTCCTATAAGCACATAAAGGTGCTCTGCCACTCTCCTAAGTGTCCCCAGGAGGCCCGCTTTCCCAGTCTCTGAGACAAACATTTCTTAGCCTTCTGTCCTGCAAGAGATGACATTTCTCAAAGTGTCTTTGAGCATGTAGATGCTGACAGGGGATGATCTATCCCTTCCACCACCAAGCCTCCACACCAGTTGGCACTCCACACTTGTCATAGCGGAGGAAGTTGCAGGCTAATTCCAACAGACAGTGAACCTCAGTAGTGCTTTGCTTCTCAGCCTTTGCTATCTCCTTGTCCCTGAGCCATCTCCCTGTGGTGGACACTGATGGGCCACCAGCACTGCATCAGTGAAGGACTTGCTGCCCTAGCCACTGGCATGCTGTCAACATGGCCTCCTGCAGCCCGCCTCTCCACCATTGCAGAGAGCAGCTAGGCTGAAGGGTACGTATTCTGCTTCCCGGGTGACCCCTAGCCAGTGACTGATGTAGAAGCTAAAGGCTTGCTCTTCTCAATCCAACTTCGGACATCTCCAAAGGGCTGTTTGGAGGGCCTCAACTTCCTGGACTCTAGCAATCTTTTCATTTCAGCCTCCTGAGTACGTGGGACTACAGGCACACCACCACGCCTAATTTTGTTTTTTATTTTTTGTAGAGATAGGGTCTCATTCTGTTGCCCAGGCTGGTCTCTAACTCTTGGGCTCAATATCTAGAGCTTCTTGTGAGTCGGGCAAAGGATGTTGGGCTCCATCATAGCTGATCTTCTCCCCGTGCCCACGCCTGCTTCCTCCTCCCCCCTTCTACAAGTGCGGGTGCTATATGCGTTGGTTTATATGCTTCCTGTACACTTTCCAAGGAACTCAACCTGCACCTCTCCTCTATAGTATGGTTCCCATCAGCATCCAAACATATTCTTTTTTTTTTTTTTTTTTTTGCTTCTCTTCATAGCAAAATGTATGAACAGTTTTTACCTTTCACCTGTCATTTTCTTTTTATTAAGCTAGTTTTTTTCTTCAGTGATGAAAAATTTATACACGCCCTGAAAAGGATCGAATGTGTAAGAAATACAGAATATGACTCTGACCCCAAACTGCCAAACATTGTTTGCACATATAAGCAAAAAAGTATACATTCCTCTCCTCCCCTCTTTTCCTTTCCCAAATGGCAGCATTAAAGAGCAATGTTCTGTGGTGTGGGTGATTGCTGTCTATCAGTGTATGTTTCTTAGAAACATTGACTATAAGTAACGACAACTTAAAAATGATCGAAGTTATAAATGTCTCTTTATGCTTTCCTTACCTCCAAACACATTTTCCTTTCCGCGGCTGCCCCCTGCTCCACTCCTCCAGGCTATCCTGCTGCTGCGAGGCCGGGACCAGAGCCCTCCCTTCCGGGCGGGCATCGGAGCCGCTCCAATGCCATGGGAGTATGGTTTCCTAAATGGTACCTCTAAAGTTAAGAAGAGAGTACAGGCTAGGCACGGTGGCTCACACTTGTAATCCCAGCACTTTGGGAGGCCGAGGCGGGCGGATTACGAAGTCAAGAGATTGAGACCATCTTGGCCAACACGGTGAAACTGTGTCTCTACTAAAAATACAAAACTTAGCTGGGCATGGTGGTGCGCATCTATAGTCCCAGCTACTTGGGAGGCTGAGGTAGGAGAATCACTTAAACCTGGGAAGCAGAGGTTGCAGTGAACTGAGATCACACCACTGCACTCCAGCCTGGGCGACAGAGTGAGACTCCGTCTCAAAAGAAAAAGAAAAAAAGTACAATGGTTGTGTCTGGACTCATTTTTTAAACTACACATTTTCCCTGTTGACAGCATTTATTCACTCCTTAATCTTAAAAAATAGGTAAATAAGCATACATACTTGCTTTCATCCTTCCAACTTAAAAAAATGAAGCAGTGTACATTTTATTTTACTCTATCACGATTGATAATATTTGTAGTCTTAACTACAATTCCTGGAGTTCTCTACTTTCAGTTTTATGTTTATGTGACTCGCAGGAGCCAAGAAATCTGAGAACTTCATTTTTGATACATTATAGTTGGCTGGCGATCATAGAAAGATTGGTTATTGTTTGTTGTTTGAGAAGTATTCACTGATGCTGTATTTTTTGTTGTCTTACCTGCTTGAGAACATCTGTCTGTTGCCTTTAATACTTGATGAAAAATTTGACGGAGTAGAGAATCTTTGGTTAAAATGTACTATTTCTTTCCACTTAGAATTGAATGAAACTTGTTTTGTTCTCTACTGGGAAAGGATGTTGCTAGTTCATTCTTTGTGTTCATTCTGCAATTTCTCACATTCATTGAATTTTTTTTTTTTTTTTTTTTTTGAGACGGAGTCTCACTCTGTCGCCCAGGCTGGAGTGTGGTGGCGTGATCTCGGCTCACTGCAAGCTCCACCTCCCGGGTTCACGCCATTCTCCTGCCTCAGCCTCCCGAGAAGCTGGGAGTACAGGCACCCGCCACCACGTCCGGCTAATTTTTTGTATTTTTAGTAGAGATGGGGTTTCTCCGTGTTAGCCAAGACAGTCTGGATCTCCTGACCTCATGATCCGCCCACCTCGGCCTCCCAAAGTGCTGGGATTACAGGCGTGTGCCACCGCGCCTGGCCCATTGAATATTTTATTTCAACCACTATATGTGTTATATCCACCGTATCTATTTTTTAACTGTTAGTTTGCATGCCTCAATTGTCTATTTTTTTTCTCAGTGAGCTCATGTTCCTGGGGGCTATCAGCCGCTTAGTAGATAATATTTAGTTGGGAAGGACAAAAATCCCAGGCCATAGCCCGTGCCTGCTCCACTTGTTTTTTTAGGGTAACAGGAAGTCTGGTGTTGTCAATGGAGTTCAACTACTACCTATGGAACCTTCTTCCTACTAACTTCAGATGACTCCCACTGTCAGGGAAACTTCAAGTACCTGAGCTCAGGGTACCATTATTTCTTTTATTTTCTTTTTTGAGACAGGGTCTCACTCTGTCACCCAGGCTGGAGTGCAGTGGTGCCATCATGGCTCATTATAGCCTTGAACTCTGGGTTTAAGCAATCCTCCCACCTCAGCCTCCGGAGTAGCTGAGACTTCTGGTGTGTGCTACCACACCCAGCTAATTTTGCTTATTATTTTGTGGAGACAGAGTCTCACTATGTTGCCCAGGCTGGTCTTTAACTCCTGGACTCAAGCAATCCTCCTGCCTTGGCCTCTCAAAGTGCTGGGATTATAGGCGTGAGCCACCACACCCCAGCTAGCACTGTAATTTCTAATTGCTGCATCCTTACATTGTAATTACGTGTAGGGGAGGTGGTGGGGAAACAAAGCTCCTCCTTCACCTATTTCCTATGGTGACAACTGGCCCCCTTCTACTTTAGGTACCATTTTTCTTCCCCACAATGAAATACAAAAACCTTCTACCTTCCTAAGGCTTCTGGTGTTTTCCCCACCCTAAAGTCTGGGATCTCTTGCTTCGGTGGCATCTTTACAGTTGAATTCAAGGGAAGAACTTTGCAAAACATGCTTTTCCAAAACTTTGACTCAAATTATCTGCTACTTTTAAAGCCGAATAGCTTCACTAGCAGCTATTTTGACGTTGACTTTTCTGTATCAATTTTAATTGAAACATAATATGTTTCCACCTTCATGGTTTACTCACTGCTTAAGGAGTATATTTTTAGTTTTTTTTTTTTTTTTCTATTTTGCTTGTTTTATTCTATTTTTCAGAATACGGTCATGGGCTGCAAAACAACCTTTTGGTCAACAAAAGGACCACATAGAAGACAGTGGTCCCATAAGATTATAATACTGTGTTTTTACTGTATCTTAGATACACAAACCATTACCCTCATGCTATGATTGCCTACAGTACTCAGTACAGTAACATGCTCTACAGGTTTGTAACCTAGAAGCAATAGGCTGTACCATGCAGCCTAGGTATATAGTAGGCTATGCCATCTAGGTTCATGTAAATACACTCTGTGATGTTTGTACACCAACAAAATGACCAAGTACACACTTCTCAGACATATTCTTGTCGTTAGGCAACACGTAACTATACTAATTATGAACTCAATACATCTCCTTTGTCTTTCATGCTTATACTTTTCTGTATAATAGTTTCAAATCTTATTCTCCAATGTTTAATGTGTGTATCATTTCCTTTAGCCTGTCTAGTTGATCTCTGAACAATTCAATTATTTTCATTTTTTTACTTGTTCATTTTGTTCTTCTCTTTCACTCTTTTCTGCCATCTGTCAGCAGCTTGCTTTTCTTTTTCTTCTTCTTCTTTTTTTTTTTTTTTAGCATTTTATATGAACCTGTCCATTCTTTAATCTTGTTTTACAGAAGGGTCATGTTATTTGTAATTCTTTGAGAGTTAGGGAATTATTATTCTTCCTCAGCAATTTTTTTTGTAATGAGTTTTATTTTTTAGAGCAGTTTACATAAAAATTGAGTAGAAAGTACAGAGAGTTTCTATATATCTCCCTTAACACAGACACACACACAAACAGAGACACACACACACACAGACACACACACACACAGTCACACACAGACATACACAAATACACACACAGACACAAACACAGACACACAGACACACATACACAGACACAGACACACAGACACACACAGACACACACACAGACACACAGACAGACACAAACACAGACACACAGACACGCACACAGACACACAGACACACACAGAAACACAAACACACACACAGACACACACACAGACACGCACACAGACATACACAGACACACACACAGACACATACAGACACACACAGACACACACACAGACACACACACACAGTTTCCCCTGTTGTTAACTTTTTGCATTAGCATGGTACATTTGTTACAATTGATGAGCCAATATTAATAAATTATTATTAATGGAAGTTCACAGTTTACATTAGGGTTCACTTTTGGTGGTGTACATTCTAGGGGTTTGGACAAATGTATACTGACATGAATCCACCATATAGAACAGTTTCACTGCCCTAAAAATTGTCTGTGCCCTGACTGTTCATCCCTCCCTCCCCACTAACCCCTGGCAACCACTGTCTCCACATTTTTGTCTGTTCCAGAATGACATTGCTATGATCTGAATGTGTTCCCCAGATTCATATATTGAAACTTAATGGCCAATGTGATGGTGTTAAGAAGTGTGGCCTTTAAGAGGGGATGGAGCTGTGAGGGCTTTACCCTCATGAATGGTACTTGGTGCTCTTATGAAAGGGCTCAACAGGGAGCTTGTCCTTTTTCACCCCTTCTGTCCCTCCCATAGGGGACACTGTGTACCTCCCATCAGAGGATGCAACAACAAATGCAATGTCATGGAAGTGGAGAGCAGCCCTTGCCAGACACCGAACCCATCAGCACCTTGATTTTAGACTTCCAGCCTCCAGGACAGTAAGAAATAAATTTCCATTCCTTGTAAATTACTCAAGTCTCAGGCACTTTGTTGTAGCAGCACAAATGAACTAAGACAGTCATACGGCTGGAATCATGCAAGATGTAGCCTTTTCAGATGGGTTTCTTTCACTCAGTAGTGTGCATTTTTTTTTTTTTTTTTTGAGATGGAGTCTCGCTCTGTCACCCAGGCTGGAGTGCAGTGGCCGGATCTCAGCTCACTGCAAGCTCCGCCTGCTGGGTTTACGCCATTCTCCTGGCTCAGCCTCCGGAGTAGCTGGGACTACAGGCGCCCGCCACCTCGCCCGGCTAGTTTTTCGTATTTTTTAGTAGAGACGGGGTTTCACCGTGTTAGCCAGGATGCTCTCGATCTCCTGACCTCGTGATCCGCCCATCTCGGCCTCCCAAAGTGCTGGGATTACAGGCTTGAGCCACCGCACCCGGCCAGTAGTGTGCATTTAAGGTTCCTCTATGTCCTCTTTTCAGGGCTTGATAGTGCATTTATTTTACTGCATTGTATGGAGATGCCACAGTTTGTTTATCCATTTGCGTATCGAAGGATATCTTGGTTGCTTCCAAGTTTTGGTAATCATGAATAAAGCTGCTATAAGCATCTACAGTTAGTTTTCAGCATTGATGTAAGTTTTCAACTCATTTGGGTAAAGATAAAAGAGAGCAATTTCTGGGTCCTATGGTAAGAATATGTAAAAAACTGTCAAACTGTCTTTGAAAGTGGCAGTACCATTTTACATTCCCATGAACAACAAACGGGAGTTCCCGTTGCTCCACATCCTTGCTAGCATTTTGTATTGTCTACTCCTCACTTTTTAATAAGATTTAAAATACAATTCCTCTGTGAACTATGCCTTTTTCTTTTACTCAGTTTAAAACAATACATTTTAAACAATGTATTCAGAAATATTTAGAGAATAGTTTTTAAAAACACAGAAAGTGATATAACAAACATCTGTGATTCCATTATCCAAATATTTTACATTTATTTATGTATTTATGTATGTATGTATTTATTTATTATTTGAGGCAGGGTCTTGCTGTGTTGCCCAGGCTGGAGTGCAGTGATATTGTCTCAGCTCACTGAAGCCTCAACTTCCTGGACTCTAGCAATCTTTTCATTTCAGCCTCCTGAGTACGTGGGACTACAGGCACACCACCATGCCTAATTTTGTTTTTTATTTTTTATAGAGATAGGGTCTCATTCTGTTGCCCAGGCTGGTCTCTAACTCTTGGGCTCAAACAGTTCACCTGCCTCAGCCTCCCAAAGTACTGGGATTAAAGGTGTGAGCCACTGCGACTGGCCTTCATAACTTATTTTTAAATAAAGTATTACAGAGACAATTGAATCCCTTTTTATATTGCAAATAATGAAGTAGTTGCACTTATTTTTACCATTTTATTTAAGATGTTATTTGCCACCCTTTATCTTTGCTTCTTTTCCCCTAATTTTCTACCTTGTGTTGAACTGTGTTTTCTGCATTTCCACCCCTTGTTCTTTTCCTGATTTGGAAGCTATAGATGGTATTTTTATTCTTCTGGTGGTTGTGGTAGACGGTTACATTAACGGACCTCATTAATCCACACCATGGCATTTATACCCTTACATTTTCATCTCCCATACTGATTTCATTTGACACAGATTTGACCATGCGCCTTGATTTGTCCAATGACACATCAGCAAACATGACTCAAGTGGAGTTGTAAGAAGCCCTTGTGCATTGGGGCATATTGGAACATTGCCACCACCTTCTTCGTGATGAAAGATCTCTTGGAGACAGAAGCCCAACCAGCTCATCTGCCTCCGACACTCAACTGAGGTCAGTTCCCAACTGCTCCTCCAGATGAACATTGCCACCTAAGTGGGATGCATAAAAGAACTACCCAGCTAGCCAACACAATCACAAGAAACAATACACTGTCATCTTAAGTCACTAAGTTTTGAGGTCGTTTCTTATGCAGCAATTGATAATGGAAACAGTGGGTATCTTTAAGTTTGCTATAGACATATGCAAGAAATTAATAAATTTTTCAAAATGTTGGTTGTCTGTAAATGTATTTTTATAAACTTTTGGTTATGTGTCAGTCTGATTGGTTTTTTTGCCTCTATGTAACTGCATTATCTAGAAACTTGTAAGTATTTCTCTTTGTTCTTGGAGTTGTCAGATTTCTCATTAGGTAAAGTTCCTGACAATCCTTTCAGGAATTTAGTAAAACTCTTCAACCCAGAGTGTCAAATCTTCCTCTCAAGGTAAATTCCTTCTTGTTGGTTGAACTATTGCCTCCCCTTCCATTCAGTTTACTTCCATTGGCATCTTTATTTTTTACTTGTTATAACTCCTTGACTTAACGCCAAGTATTCCATCTTTTCCTTCCTATTTTCTTTTCCTGTGGTATTTTTGCTCTGGTCTTGGAAATATTTCTTTCACTTGATCTTCCAAGCAACTTGTTTGGAACTCACCAGGGTCTACCTGGTCCATCTACTGAATGTTTTGTTCCAAATTATGGGTTTAAAAAATTCACCATGTTCAGCCAGGCACGGTGGCTCATGCCTGTAATCCCAGCACTTTGGGAGGCCGAGGTGGGCGCATCACCTGAGGTCGGGAGTTTGAGACCAACCTGAACAACATGGAGAAACCCCATCTCTACTAAAAATTCAAAATTAGCCGTGCGAGGTGGCGGGTGCCTATAATCCCTGCTACTCGGGAGGCTGAGGTAGGAGAATCACTTGAACCTGGGAGGTGGAGGTTGTGGTGAGCGGAGATTGTGCCATTGCACTCTAGCCTGGGCAACAAGAGTGAAACTCCGTCTTAAAAACAAACAGACAAACAAAAAATTCACAATGTTTTGTTTGTGTTATACTTAAATGTCCTAAACTGTGCTCCTTTGTCTTGTCTTCCCCCAAGAGCTTTATTTTTTAAGGATCTCTTGTGAAGGTTCTGCTTGCTCCTTCTCTCTCCGCCTGCTGGGTCCCCTTGGTATGTTACTCTCTTCCCCAAGTCCTTTCAATGGGGCTCCGTTCCTGCTGCTGTAGGACAATAGATGGTGCCGCCTTGAGTGGTGACAGGGTCAGCAGCCTGTCCCCAAGAGCCTACAGCCAGTGAGGCAAGGTTGTCAACTCCCTACAGAAACATACAAGGAAGACTCCATGTCTTTGAACTCCCATCGGAATGGAAAGAGACGACTTGGGCCACCTCTTTACACTTTCTGGAGCCAGGAAGGCCAGGAACCGGAACCCTCATGGGAATGGAGAGCACTTTCTCTCCCAACTGTCCATGAGTCTGTAGTAGCAAAATTCAGACACTTGCTTTTGGCTGCTGCTTGTCTCTTGGAAGGAGCTTGGCATTGAGGTTGGGAGGGAAGAGGAAGTTGCACACAGTTGGGATGACGCCATCTTCCCGGAGTCCCCTGATTCCCCCAGGGAGCCAGTGCACACTTTTCTGTCCTTATCTTGCATAGGATCTCAGCAGCATTAGATACTGTTGACCATTGTGTCCTGCTTGATACTCACCTCTTTTGGCTCCTGATACCTCACACTGTTCTGTTTTGTTTTTTTTCCTTCATCTCTAAATTAAAAATAAAATCCTAACCCCACCCTCACCAATGAAAGAACTCCCTGTTGGCCAAGGGTACCACAGAAAAAACTTAAAACTGAGTTCCCAGTCATGATGGGATGGCAGGTCAGACATGCCTCATTATGCCCCCTCTCCCATCTGTGGTTTAGACACAACTGACCAGCAGTAATGTTATTATTTTTTTATTATTATTTTTTGAGACAGTCTCACTCTGTCACCCAGGCTGGAGTGAAGTGGCACCATCACAGCTCACTGCAGCCTGGACCTCCTGGGCTCAAGCAGTCCTCCCACCTCAGCCTCCTAAATAGCTGAGACTTATAGGCCAAGCAGTTCTCCCACCATGACTTCGCAAATAGCTGGGACTTACAGGCATGCACCACCATGCCTGGCTAATTTATGTATTTTTTATAGAGATGAAGTTTCGCTATTTTGCCCAGGCTCGTCTTGAACTCCTGGACTCAAGCAGTCCCCCACCTTGGCCTCCCAAAGCGCTAGGATTATAGATGTGAGCCATCACAACCAGCTAATATTAATGTTAAAATAGAGATTATAAGACTGACATAATGAACTCTTTATGGCAATAAGATATCAAATTATAGGCCAGGTGCGGTGGCTCATGCCTGTAATCCCAGCACTTTGGGAGGCCAAGACAGGCAGATTGCTTGAGTCCAGGAGTTTGAAACCAGCCTGAGCAACATGGCAAAACCTTGTCTCTGCTACAAATACAAAAAATAAGTCAGGCATGATGGCACATGCCTGTAGTCCCAACACTTGGGAGGCTTAGGTGGGAGGATCACCTGAACTCAGGAGGTTGAGGATCACTTCAAGGCTGCAGTGAGCCGAGATCGTGCCAGTGTATTATAGCCTAGGCAACTGTAGTGAGATCCTGTCTCAAAAACAACCACCACCACAACAAACAAATTATAAACAGGACAGAAGGCCATGCCAGGCAAGGGTTAATTCATGTACCCTACATTTCAAGAAGAAATTACGTTCTAACTACCACAAGGTTGTTCTTTTTCTCTAGCAGCTAAACAAGCACTGGCCTCAAGATAAACAATATTAAAACAATTAAAACTCATCCAGCTCACTGATGCCGACTTAACTGAATCCGTGTTCCACGGAAAGCTACTGAAATCAGTCTCGTAGCTTGGACTGGACAAGAGACTGATTTCAGTAGCTTTCTCCTGATGAGACCAGTGATCATGGACTGGTTCTGGCCAGTTGACAGAGATTGCACACTTGAGTAATCTTTGTGTCCTGAAAAGGCCTTTTGACATATAGGGGCTAATTGTAACACATTTATATGTTCAGTCTCCACCCAAAGTGAACATGGGTTATATGTGACACGCATGTTTGTTCGGGATGTATGTGTCAGGACCACCTTTGTGAATATTCATAGCTCCTCCTGTCATCTGTTGAATATGTATGTTTAGTCAACCTGACCAGTATAAAGCTCCTGCTTCAACCCCTCCTCCTTCAAAGTGTCTTTCAGGCTTTGTGTTTCCCAGCCTGTGGGATGACTACCTTGTAGGCTGTAACCCCTGACAAGAAATAGTCTCCTTTTCCAAATGTATAGATTCTATGTTTTCTTTTAAGTTGACGCACCTAACTGTTCACTGTATCTCATCTTCATTTCCTTTGCGTATTCCGTACTCACTCCCTAGCTCAGTGGCTTTCAAGCAGGGGCGATTTTGTCTTCATCCCCTTTCTCAAAGGACATTTGACAATGCCTGGAGACATTTTTGGTTGTCACAACTGGGAAAAGTGCTACTGACATCTAGAGGGTAAAGGTCAGAGATGCTGCTAAACATCGAAAATGCACAAGACAGTCCCCCTCCCCGACCCCACCAAGAATTATCTGGCTCCAAAAGTCAGAAGTGCCTAGGTTGAGAAGTCCTGTCCTAGATGATTTTGCCGAGTCCAATGGCTTAAAATATTTTCCATTTTACGATGACTCCAAAGGTACACGCCCAGCCCAGATTTTTTTCTGAGGTCTAGACTCATAACACCCAATGATTTATTAACAGTTCCACTTGGATGTCTCCCAGAAACATCAAATTTTACTTAGGATAGGAATCTTGATTTCACCCCAGTTTTGCTCCCCTCATCCTTATCTCTCATAATTTTTCAAGCTAGAAACCTGAGATGAATCCTTGATTTCCTTCTTCCCTCCACCTTCCATATCCAATCTATCGGCATGTCTTGTCAGTTACACTGAGACGCAAAGCTTGAGTCTCCACTCTTCTCTTCACCATCATTGCTACTGGTCTGATCCAAGTGTCCGTCTTCTTTTCCCCGGTCTTGCGCAACAGTCTTCTAACCCACCTCCCTCTTTCCATCCTTGGCCTACCTCCAATCCCACTTTCCAATTACAGCCAGTAGGAGCTTTAAAACACTCACCATATCCCCTTTGCTGCTTATAAGTTACCAGTATCTTCCCCAAATACTTCAGGTCCTCACACTGTGTCACAAGTTGTAAGCCTCTGCATGCCCCAGCTCCTGCCAACCTTCTCAACTCATCCCGTCAACACTCTAGTTGATCACTGCAATCCAGTTACACAGGCCTTATTTCAACCCCTTAAATATTCCAAGTGCTTTTCCTCCTCACTGGAACTTTGCACTGCTAATTCCTCTCCTTGTAACTGCCCTTTACCTCAATCTTGAATGATTGCCTCCTTCTCAACCTTTAGTTTCAGTTTAAATGCCACTCTTCAGAGTCCTTTTCTGATCATTTTATTAAAGGTAGGTCTTCTCCAGCTCAACTCCATTTTTTTCCTTCCCAGTACTATTGGTAATTTATGTGCCCACTCATTGGATCATCTTTCTCCTCCACTAGGAAAATACCTGCTTACAGGCTTTCCATGTATATTCGTTGAATAAATAGATTAGCTTGGGTGGATTAAATTAAAGTGTAAGTGTAAGGTGCCTAATAATATACCTGACACATTGTACAAGTTCAGCAATATTTAAATTTCACTTTGTAGAATGTGGCTATTTCTACAAAGGTACCACGGGTTGTTTGCAAACAATCCAGCAGGTTCCCTTTGTTTTTGAAAGAGAAAAGATGTCCTTTGTGGAACCCTAGGAACAGTGGTTCTCAAAGTGTGCTCCTTGGACCAGCAGTATTAGCATCACCTGGGAACTGGTTCAGAAGCAGTGTTACAGCACTCTGTGTTACTGTAACAAGACCTCCAGGTGGCTTCTGCTGTGTGCTCAAGTTTGAGAATTACTCCCTTAGCATTTTGCTTTTCTTTCTTTCTTATTTTTTTTTATTTTTACTTTTTATTTGTAGTTGTGGTAGCCCTCTTTAAGTTTGCAGTTCATAGTGGTAAGTATATTGACATTGTTCACACTCACAGTCTCCAGACTCTTTTCATCTTGCAAAACTCATTAAGCAACAACTCTCCATTCCTCCCTCCCCTAACCACTGGCAACCCCCATTCTACTCTCTGTCTCTAGCAATCTGACTACTCTGGGTACCTCATGCAAGTAGAAATCACACCATACCTGTCTTTTTGTAACTGGCTTATTTCACTTAGCATAATGTCCTCAAGATTTATCCATGTTGTCCGAACTTCCTTCCTTTTCAAGGCTGAATAATATTCCATTTTGTGTATATACCACATTTTTCTTAACCATTCGTCCATTGATGGACAGTAGATTGTTTCCACCTTTTAGCTATTGTTAAGAATGCTGCTATGAACACAGACATACAAATATCTCTTTGAGACCCTGCTTTAACTTTTTTTGGAGCAGATGCCCAGAGCTGGAATTACTGTATCACATGGTAATTCTATGTTTAATTTTTTGAAAAACTAACATGCTGTCTTCTACAGCGGCTACACCATTTTCCACTCCTACCCACAGAGCACCAACGTTCCACTTTCTCTATAGCCTCACTGACACCTGTGATTTTTTTGTGGGTTTTTTTTTTTTTACTAGTAATGATGCTAATGGAAGTGGGGTGGTATCTCATTGTATTTTTGATTTGTGTTTTCCTAATAAGTGTGCTTTAGCGTGTTTTTACTAATACTTGAGCCCAGTTTATAGGATAACAAACTTATAGTACTGCTGGGGATGGGGAATTTTCAATCACTGCAACATTTAATTTTTTAAATTGGATGAAAATGCAAATTTCCTATCAATGCCCTTAAAATTTTGGCCTATGTGTATTTTTCAGCCATCGAAATGTGACCTTTTTTCCACCTCCACCATCACAGCTAGAAAGGCTAACACACACTTACATGAACAGGTCTGTGCTGAAAATCTGCTTGCAGAAACGGACTCTTCCTCACATAGAGACGGCCTGGTTAGAAAATGGTACGAACCACACCCAGGAGTTCAATTGCCCTGAAGTAAATTGCTCAGGGAATTGAAAGAGCTTTTGAAGTAGCAGGTGGCAGTTTGAGAGCCTTTGAACCAGATTCGACTTACATATTGGCTAAAAAGGAATCTTGTCATTTTAATCGAAGAGAAAATCCTCAGAGGTATGTGGAGGCATCAGTGATTCTGATAACCTACCTCCCAAAGGCCTGCATACATTTCAATCCGATTCCTCTTAAAGTGGCAAGAAGTTATTGACCCTTGTATTTGATCCACCAACAGCCACAGACTTGCCGAAGTCATACAGGGAGTTTTCCCAAACCAAACCCGTGGAAATATAATGTGGGATTCCTTCTAAATCTTGAGATTTGTTCACCCTGGAATGTTCCCTGCAGCCAGGCAGATGTTTGCTACCCTGTTTTGTGAACAGTCACCAGATTTGCCAACCTGGTTTGAATAAATGCAAACGCTCACTACCCCTTGCTCCATTTCTCATCCGAAGGGCTGCCGATTCCAGAGGTTTCCATGCTGAGTGTCACTGTCCCTTTATTTCCACTGGAAACGTCATCCACACTCACCTCACTGCTGATGCATTCTCTCCTTTCATTTCTGACCATTCTTTTCCATTTTCCACTCTCTCTCCCTCTGGAAATCACCTTTGTAACCTATTCCTCATTTTCAATTCCCAGCAGTCTCCAAACAGGCTGAAGCAGGAGATAAGTGAGTCTCCTGTCGTCATAAATGCTAGACTCGTCTCCTTCACTTTGCTAAGTGCACTATGGAAAAATTGGCCACGCAAGGAATATGATTTTCCCATTGACTTCCATTAGCAGCTTATGATTCCCCAAACTTTGAGCTTTTGGGAAACCCGCTTGAAATAGGAACGCCTGGTAGTTTTCGTGAGGTAAGCGTGTGAGTATAAAATAATGATGTTGACTTTCATAAGCCATCCATGAAAATCAGTTATGTAACTGAATGGCAGGCTTTGTCTTCACAGCGCTCTGCCCAGTTTTTAAACTTCCGGAGGCCACAATCACACTTTTTTTTTTTTTTTTTTTTTTGAGATGGAGGCTCGCTCTGTCGCCCAGGCTGGGGTGCAGTGGCCGGATCTCAGCCCACTGCAAGCTCCGCCTCCCGGGTTTACGCCATTCTCCTGCCTCAGCCTCCCGAGTAGCTGGGACTACAGGCGCCCGCCACCTCGCCCGGCTAGTTTTTTGTATTTTTGTAGTAGAGACGGGGTTTCACCATGTTAGCCAGGATGGTCTCGATCTCCTGACCTCGTGATCCTCCCGTCTCGGTCTCCCAAAGTGCTGGGATTACAGGCTTGAGCCACAGCGCCCAGCCCACAATCACACTTTTAACCCTTGTTTCTATCTGGGAGGCACAACAGCACAAATGTGAATCTATCAAAAAAGAGCCTAACTTACAAAACCCAGAGTTGCCTCTTATTTGGTTTCCTTCAGAATTCATCCTGAGGAGGTTAACGGTAAAAGTGCTTGGCAGGAAATTGCTTTTCCAGCCATTATCAACAATTCAATTAGTATGCAGTACCCAGGCTCTGTTCCAGCCATCCAGATCAATCCTCACCAACACCAATTTCTGCCTGTCGCCCTCCCACTCAAAGGCCTGTGGGGCTCCTTGGTTGTGCACATCTGTGGCCCTCAACCTTGGTTTCAGAGAGACTATCTAGCTCTGTTCTTTTTTTTTTTTTTTTTTTTTTTTTGAGACAGTGTCTCGCTCTGTTGCCCAGGCTGGAGTGCAGTGGCACGATCTCAGCTCACTGAAACCTCCATCTCCCGTGTTTAATCAAGTCTCCTGCCTCAGCCTCCCGAGTAGCTAGGATTGCAGGAGAACTCCACCACACCCAGCTAATTTTTGTAGTTTTAGTAGAGATGGGGTTTCGCCCTGTTGGTCCGGCTCATCTCGAACTCCTGACCTCAGGTGATTCACCCGCCTTGGTCTCCCAGTGTTGGGATTACAGGCATGAGCCACCACACCTGGCCCTAGCTTTGTTCTTGTGTTACCTTGCTTCACCTTGGTTTCACGTGAAGTAAGACTGTCTAGCTCTGTTCTTGCCATCTGGAGCTCTTTGGAAAGCTACTAATCTCTTCATGCCCCCCTTTCCTCTGTAAAATGGGGTCAATCATGCTTGGAAGGGCCTTAGAGCAGTGACAGGCCCAAGCAGGCATTCAGTTAACACTGGATCTTGCTATCATCACTGAAATGATCAGTGCACGCCCCTCACCTGCCCTGACGGGATGCTCTTTGCTGTTGCTTATGACACCCTGTGATTCTCAGCTAAGGATATGAAGGGAGGGTACCATCAGAATCTCCAGGCTTGGAAAACCTTGCTAGGTTCCTACCCCACTGGGGAGCCCTCTCCCACCCACACCAACATCCACATGCTCCCCGAGAATCACTTGCCTGCGGGTTACATTTTGAATTCCTTCTGATCCTTACACCTGTTTTGAAACTTGGTCTACAGACACAGACAGGCCGCGTAAGACAAAGATGAGGCCCAAGGTCAACAGGAAAGCAGCGTGGCCACCTCCAGACTGCTATTTGCCTGGTGTTGTCAGAACTGATCTTTCCGGCAAAGCTGGAAAACTGGAGTTACTGAAATCACCTGAATGTTAAACATGAGTTGATTTTAAGGGTTACAAATTTGAAATAAAATTTGAAAAGAGCTGTGGAGCCATTCATTGATGAGCCAAACACAAGCCTGCACCATCGATTCAGACGGTAGAACTCCAGCTTGTAACCTCTGGCTCCTGTTCCCTCCTTTTAGATAGTTACTGAAGACAAAGAGGAATGACAGTGTTAGAGTGGAAAGGACTTCTGTGTGCACAGAATCTAAACATTCCCTCCCCACCTTTTTTTTAGACGGAGTCTTGCTCTGTCACCAGGCTGGAGTGCAGTGGTGCGATCTCCGCTCACTGCAACCTCTGACTCCCTTGTTCAAGCGATTCTCCCGCCTCAGCCTCCCGAGTAGCTGGGATTACAAGCGCCCGCCACCATGCTCAGCTAATTTTTGTATTTTTAGTAGAGATGGGGTTTCACCATGTTGGCCAGGATGTTCTCGATCTCTTGACCTCATGATCTGCCTGCCTCAGCTTCCCTAAGTGCTGGAATTACAGGCGTGAGCCACCGCACCTGGCCAAAACATCCCTTTTTATAAAAGAGAACACCAACTTTCCACAAAGTGAAGTGACCTCCTGCTGCAGGTCATCTAGACTGTAACACTGTCACTATTCCTCCACACGAGAGCCTCTTGCTCCATAAGTCTCCTCGTAGGGAGACGCATAGACCGCAGACCACCACTGACACAGCCATTCCTCTCCTGTACTGTTCATTTTCTTCCCTATGTCTTAGTTTGCAAGCTGAAGATCAGTTTTCTTCCAGTTCTTTGTAAACCCTCCTCCAATCCTGCCCCCCCACCCAGTGCCTGGTACAATCCTAGACCTCCAGTAAACGACCAACAAATTGTTGTTTCTGAAAGTCACAAAAGCAATTAAGTGCCTTGGATTATTTCATTACAGTAAGAACTTTTAATGTCCATTTAAAGACTTATATGGATAATATCAGTCTATGGTCTGCTTCAGGCCCCTGAGATTCTAAAGGAAATGAGTTTCTGGATCCTCCACTAGCTCAAAGCCTCCATTCACTTATTCGTTTGCTCACCCATTTGGCCTTTATTTACTCCTTGGTCTGGGTACTGTCCTGGCAACAGAGACACGGTTGGAAATGAGAATGCCCGAGGGCACTCTTTCATACAGAGTCTATAGAACAATCTTGATATAATTAAGTATAGATATTAGAAAGATATACATTCATTACAAAATGGAAAAAGACATACTGATTTAATTCATGAACATAAAAAGTGAATGCAGGTAGAAACTGAGGCAGCTGTATACAAGGACTCTCTCTCCCTCCATTTGTCCTATATCCTTTCGGTGGCTCAGAAACAAATAAATATTTCCTCAAGCAACTGAGGAAGCCTCACTAATTCCTGCACAGCAAGTTGGCATCATAGGAGCATAGTTCTGGAAGAGGCCTGGGGGATCTATTTGCCCCTACAGAAAGCATTTACCAACCTTTTAGAGAAGCATTCCGTGACCTTCCATCTGCCTTTGGCGTCAGTGACTGCTGAGTATAAACACAGATACTATCTAAGTCATGATTCCAGCCATTAGACTCCATTGAGTAATTCTGGAGAAAGTTTATTTCAGTAAATCCTGGCACTCAGGCGGTCTGATCTGGACATGTTTTAGGGCCTAGCTAATGTTAGGCCATTCTTTTGCTGCTTCCCCCCCGCCCCATCCACTTGGCCTCTGAATGGTGGTTTCTAGGTTTTCCTCTTCTTTTCTTCTTATACGCTCTCCCTAGGTGATCTCATCCATTCTTCTGTTTTGATAAATTCTATGTTTTGAGGGCTTCCACACTGACATCTCCAGCCTGGTCTTCTCATGTCTAAACCACAGCCTCATATGTTCTCCCTAACCAACATTTCCACTAGAGCTTTTATAGATATTTCAAGATAAATCAAGAGAAATCTTTCTTCCTTCAAATTTCCCCCAGTACAATAAAGTGCATAATCATCTATTCATCATGTATACAAAACCAGGAGTTATTCTTAAGTTTCTTGCTCTTCCTCTCATCTATCCTGTCCATTCTATCACAAAGCCCTGCCACATCCTCCACCATGATATAGCCACATATCCCCCTTCTCTGCATTTCTATCTCTACCTTAGTCCAAACTACTACTCCATCTCTCTGGACTATTACAAACATCCTTCCAGGTAGCCTCCCTACTCCCATAATACCACCCTCCAATCCGTTCTCCACTCAGCAACAAGTAAGGTTAAAAGATCAATCAGAGGCTGGGAACAGTGGCTCACACCTGTAATCCCAGCACTCTGGGAGGCCGAGGCGGGTGGATCATGAGGTCAGGAGTTCGAGATCATCCTGGCTAACATGGCGAAATACTAAAAATACAAAAAATTTAGCTGGGCGTGGTGGTGGGTGCCTGTAGTCCCAGCTACTCGGGAGGCTGAGGCAGGAGAAAGGTGTGAACCTGGGAGGCGGAGCTTGCAGTGAGCCAAGATCGTGCCACTGCACTCCAGCCTGGGCAACAGAGCGAGACTCCATCTCCAAAAAAAAAAAAAAAAAAAAAAAAAGATCAATCTGAGCATGTCACTCTCCTGCTTAACATACAGCTTCCCACTGAACTTCAAGTGACCTTCAACCGCTGTCCAGTCCCTGCCTCCTCATGTGTTCTCTCCTACTCACAGCCCTGCAGATTCAGCAGTTGCCCTTCAGTCCTGCAAGCAGGTTCATACAGCATAGGATTGCCAATGCCATCCATTTGCCTGGTGTTCTTTGTCCACACTCTTTACATGGTTTTCTGCTTTCCAGCCTTCAGATCTCACTCAGATATGCCCGGTTCAGAGGGACTTTCCCTGGAATCCCAGAAAAATCCCACCCTCAGCCCCCACCAATCCAGTCATTCCTGATATTATATTAGATACTATATTAGTCTTTCCCCCCGCCCCTTCATATCACACATTAGAACTTACAATTATCTCTGTTATTTGTTCATTGGTCTCTCCCACTAGAAGAGAAGCTGTATGAGGAAAGGAATTGCATATATTTCATTTGCTGCAATATGCCTAGTGCTTACAGTCACATAGAAGATACTTAGAAAATGCTATTTGTCTTTTTCACACAAAGTGGTGGCAAAACTGGAGGAAAGAGCAGAGAAAAATGGCAGACTAGGAAGCTAGAAGCTCTCACTCCTGTACAGAAACGTTGAAAAAACAAGTAGAAACAGACAGAATCAACCTTGTGAGAACTCTGAAAAAATGTCAAGAGTTTACACAACTGAGAATGACAAATTAAAATGAATACATACATCAGATTCAAAATAGTGGGACAAATCTCTGGCATTTTCTCTTGTCCTCACCCCAGCTCTTTCCTGGCACAGTGGTTGTCTTGGCCTTGAAGTAGGTGGTAGCAACTCATGTTCCGATTTGGGACCCTGGTTCTACAAACCAGAGGAAACAGAGTAGACCTCATTTACAAATTATTGTGTGTCTGTTTTAACCTGTCTGTGGGATACTTGAAGGACACATGCCAGGCACTCATCTCTGCTTCACCTAACTTGGAACTTAGATGGGAAGAACAGTAGGCACTGCTCATAAAGCTGCAAGGTGGACTAACGACCCACAAGTGCCTGGGGTGAGATTCTTTGGGAAATTGGGCTTTAAAAACTGCCCCATATTGCTGGGCACGGTGGCTCATGCCTGTAATCCCAGAGCTTTAGGAGGCCGAGGCGGGCGGATCACCAGGTCAGGAGATCAAGACCATCTTGGCTAGCACGGTGAAACCCCATCTCTACTAAAAATACAAAAAATTAGCCAGGCGTGGTGGCAGGCGCCTGTAGTCCCAGCTACTCGGGAGGCTGAGGCAGGAGAAACGCGTGAACCTGGGAGGTGGAGCTTGCAGTGAGCCGAGATCACGCCACTGCACTCCAGCCTGGGCAACAGAGCGAGACTCCGTCTCAAAAACAAACAAACGAACAAACAAAAAAACTGCTCCATATATATGGAGGAACTGAGAGAGCCATGTACATGCCCAGGTCAAGATGCATGCTTGGAAAAGACCTAAAAAGACCTTAAGATTTTGCCATAGGCTTAGTGAAAGCCTAGCTGAGTGTTGAAGGAGTGCCTTAGCACAAAGCCAATATGTAAACACTGGAGAGGTGTTTTTTCCTCTTTTATCTATGAGTATGTTTTGTGTGCATATTTTTTGTTTGCTTGTTTGTTTTACCTCCCAGCATTCAAGGAAATCTCTCTCAATCTTTAGCTGAACATAAGCCAAAAAAAATTTAAGACTTAAATGACCACGAATGACAAGCAATTGTTGTCACAAAAATGGTTTGGAAAAGTCTCAAAATAATTGGACTATTGTAGCCTTCAACAATCAAAACAAACAGAAAACCCAAACAAAACTAATCAAATAGAAACCTTCAGAAAACTGGGAAGAAAATCTGATCTTCGGTTACAACATAATAATAGTAAAATATCCAGTTTTCAACAAAAAAATCACAAAGCATAAAAAGAAACAGGAAAACATGACCCACTTTTCAGAGGAACAAAATAAACTGACAAAAGCTGTCCTAAGGAATCCCAGACATTTAGACTCTTTTGACAAAGACTTTAAGACAACTGTATTAAGTATGTCCAAAGGGCTAAAGGAGAATACAGAAAATGAAATCAGGAAAACAATATATGAACAAAATGAGAATATCATTAAAGAGAAAGAAATTATAAAGAGGAAACAGAAAATCTGGAGAAGAAAAGTACAATAACTTAAATTTAAAAAAAATTCAGAAGAGGGGTTCAAAAGCAGATTCGAACAGGCAGAAGAAAGAACTGCCAAACTTAAAGATAGGACAATTGAAATTACTGAGTATTTGGCCGGGCGCGGTGGCTCAAGCCTGTAATCCCAGCACTTTGGGAGGCCGAGGCGGGTGGATCACGAGGTCAGGAGATCGAGACTATCCTGGCTAACATGGTGAAACCCCGTCTCTACTAAAAATACAAAAAACTAGCCGGGCGTGGTGGCGGGCGCCTGTAGTCTCAGCTACTTGGGAGGCTGAGGTGGGAGAATGGCGTGAACCCGGGAGGCGGAGCTTGCAGTGAGCCGAGATCACGCCACTGCACTCCAGCCTGGGAGACACAGAGAGACTCCGTCTCAAAAAACAAAAAAAAAAAATTGATTTTGTCTGACAACAGTATAGCCCATATAACTCTCTTTTGGTTCCTATTTGTATGATGTATCTTAGTCCATCCTTTCACTTTTGACCTATTTGTGACTTTAGATCTCTTTTAGACAGCATATAGTTGGGTGACTTTCTTTTCATTTTGCCAGTCACTGCCTTTTTATTGGAGAGTTTAATTCATTTACATTTAAAGTAATTACTAATAAGAAAGGACATCTGCCATTTTTCTATTTGATTGCTGTGTGTCTTACAGCTTTTCTTGTCCCTCATTGTCTCTATTACTACCTTCTTTTGTGTTTAGTTGATTTTTTTTAGTGACATGTTTTGATTCCCTTCTCATTTCTTTTTCTGTATATTCTACATATACTTATATATACTTTCTTTGTGGTTACCATGACACCTACATTTAACCCTCTAAAGTTATAACAATCTAATTTGAATTGATACCCATTCAATATCATATAAAAATCTTGCTCCTATACAACTCTTTCTTTATCTCTTTATATTATTGATATTACATATTACATCTTTATACATTGTATGTCCAAAAACATATTTTAACTATTTTTATGCCTTTGCCTTAAATTATGCAGAAAAAAATAACTGGAGTCATAAACCAAAATTAAAATAATACTGGCTTTTCTATTTGCTCATGTATTTACCATTACCACAGATTATTGCTTCTTTTTTCTTTTCTTTTTTTTTTTTTTTTTTTGAGATGGAGTCTCACTCTATCTCCCAGGCTGGAGTGCAGTGGCATGATCTCGGCTCACTGCAAGCTCTGCCTCCCGGGTTCACATCATTCTCCTGCCTCAGCCTCCCAAGCAGCTGGGACTACAGGCGCCCACCACCATGCCTGGCTAATTTTTTTGTATTTTTAGTAGAGACAGGGTTTTACCATGTTAGCCAGGATGGTCTCAATCTCCTGACCTTGTGATCTGCCCGCCTCAGCCTCCCAAAGTGCTGGGATTAAAGGCATGAGCCACCATGCCTGGCCAATTCCAAGTATCTTTTCTAATCACAATAGAATGAAATTAGAAATCAATTACAGAGTGAAAACAGAAAAATTCACAAGTATGTGGAAATCAAACAATTCTTAACACATTAAACACGTTCTTAAAAAACCAATGGGTCAAAGAGAAATCAGAAAAGAAATTTAAAGATAACTTGAGAAAAATGAAAATGAAAAAACTACATGCTAAAACTTATAGAAAGCAGCAAAATTATTCTATATTGATGCAGAACTACTCAATAAAATAATAGTAAAGTGAATTCAGCAGTATATTAAAAAGATTATACATCATGATCAAGTAGGATTTTTCCTGGAATGGAAGAATGGTTCAATATATGAAAATCAATCAATGTGATAGTCCACATTAATGTAATGAAGAAAAAACCTAAATGTTCATTTTAATTGATGTAGAACAAACATTTGACAAAATTCAACACTCTTTCATTATAAAAATACTCAGTAAACTAGGAATAAAAGAAAGGAGCTTCCTCAACATGATAAAGGCCATTATGAAAAGCCCACAGTTATCATTACATACAATGGTGAAAGACTGAAAGCTTTTCCCCTATAATCAGGCAAAAGATAATAATGTCAGCTTTTACTGCTCCTATTTAACATAGTATTGAAAATTCCAGGCAGAGCAACTAGACAAGAAAAAATAAATTAAAAAATTAAAATTGGGAAAAAAAGGAAGAAGGGAAATAATCTGCAGATGATGCCATCTTACATGTAAAAAAACTTAAAGAATCCACATATACACGTGCAAACTTCTAAAGCTAATAAATATATTTAGCAACATTGCAGGATACAAAATCAACACTCAAAAAGCAGTTTCATTTCTATTCACTAACAATAAGCAACCCAAATAGGAAATCAATAAAGTAATTTCATTTACATAACTATAAAAAGGAATTCAACACTTAGGAATAAACTTCACCAGGAAGGTGAAGGATTTGTACACTGAAAACTATATAACTTTGCTAAAAGTAATTAATGAATACATACATAAATGAACAGACAGCATCTATTCATAGTTTGGAAGAATTCGTTTTGTTAAAATAATAACACTACACAAAATATTCTACAGATTCGATTCAATCCTTATCAAAATCCCATTGGCATTTTTGTGAAATAGAAAAACCCATTTTAAAATTCATAATGGAATCTCAAGAGACCCTGAATAGCCAAAACAATTTTGAAAAAGAAGAACAAACTTAGAGGCTCACATTTTCTGATTTAAAAACTTACTAAAAGCTACAGTAATGAAAACAATGTGATACTGGCATAAAGACAGACACATAGACCAATGGAATAGAACAGAGAGGAAAAAAACAAAAACCAAAACACTTTGTCTATGGTCAATTGATTTTCAATGTGGGTGCCACATCAATCAATATGAAAAGACAGCCTTTTCAACAAATAGTTCTGAGAAAACGGAATATTTCTAAGCAAAAGAGTATTGGACCTTTACCTTACATAATATACAAAAATTTACTCAAAGTAGATCAAAGACCTAAACCCAAGAGCTAAAACTATAAAAGTTTTACAAGAAAACTTAGCAGAAAATCATGGCATTGGATTTGGCAGTGATTTCTTCAATGTGACATCAAAAGCACAGACAACAAAAGGAAAAAATAGATAAATAGATATGATCAAAATTAAAAACTTTTATGTATCAAAGAATACTATCAAGAAAATGAAAAGACAATTCACAGAGTGGGAAAAAATTTGCAAATCATATGTCTAATAAGGAATTAATATCTAGAATATGTAAATAACGCCTACAGCTCAAGAACAAAAATGCAAACAACCCAATTCAAAAATGGGCAAAGAACTTGAATAGGCAATCCTCCAAAGAAGTATACATATGGCCAATAAGTTCATGAAAAGATGTGAACATCAGTAGCCACTGGGGGAAATGAAAATCAGAACCACAATTAGACACCACTTCCCACACATTATAATGACTATGATTTTTAAATTTTTTTTTGAGACAGAGTTTCACTTTTTTCACCAGGCTGAAATGCAATGGCATGCTCTTAGCTCACTGCAAACTCCGCCTCCCAGGTTCAAGCGATTCTCCTGTCTCAGCCTCCCAAGTAGCTGGGATTACAGGCGCCTGCCACCACACCAGTCTAATTTTGTGTATTTTTAGCAGAGACGAGGTTTCACCAAGTTGACCAAGCTGGTCTTGAACTCCTCACCTCAGGTGATTGACCCGCCTCGGCCTCCCAAAGTGCTGGGATTACAGGCATGAGCCACTGTGCCCAGCCAATTTTTTAAAAAATGGAAAATATCAATTGTTGGCAAAGATGTGGAGAAATTAGAACCCTCACACATTGCTGGTGGGAATTAAAATTGTGCTGCTGCTGGAGAAAACACTTTGGCATATGTTCACAAAGCTAAACATAGAATTACCATATAATTTAGTAATTCTACACCTAGTTATATACCTCAAAGTGAAAGCAGGGACTCAAACAGATACTTGTAGATTAATGTTTACAGCAACATTACTCACAATAACTAAAAGGTGGAAACAACTCAAATGTCTATCAACAGACGAATAAACAAAATATAGTCTATACATAAATCATATATATATAAATATGTATGTGTATATATGCATATGTATGCAAATATATATGAACCCTTATGCATGCTATAACATGGATGAACCTTGACAACATCATGCTAAGTACAATAAGCCAGACCCAAAAGGACAAAGATTGTATGATTCCTTTTATATGAGGTACTTAAAATAGGCAAATTCATAGAGACAGAAAATAGAATAGCGGTTACCAGGGATTGGGTAGGAAGGAATGGAGAGTTATTATTTAATGGATACAGATTTTCTGTTTGGGATGATTTAAAAGCTTTGGAAATAAATAGTGGTGATGATTATACAACATTGTGAGTGTACTCAATGCCACTGAATAGTACACTTAAAAATGGTGAAAATAGTAAATCTTAGGTATATTTTACTACAATAAAAAAAGTAGAGGGAATAAGATATTTATAAATCTGTGAGGCATGACAGAGGAAAAGATTGAGACATGAAAGCCTAGGATGATTACATTGATGACATAATCGTCATACTCAGTGGTCAACTGGGTAAAATGAGGAAGTGGCCTATTTGTGGGCGGGGACAATGGTGCAATGATTAAATGTCTAGTGATGCCAAGAGCACGTTTAGTGGGAGCTCCAGGGAAGTTAGGCACCAACACTCTCTACTTGTGTTCATTAAGCATTTTTAGGCTGCAAGGAGTCAGGGTGACCTCTTACCTCTGGGGATAGGAGTTCATTGTAAGGATGCTTAGGGCAGAGGAAGCACAGAGCACACTGTCCACAGCCACCCTAATCCCTCTAGACACCTTACCAATGCTGCTCAATCAGATCTCAGAGAGACCGATCACCCTGCTTCTCTTCCACCCTCCAGCAGGGAGCACCTCTGGTCTATCCCCTTACTATAGCCCAGTTGCTCTCTGTTTCTGCACCTGCCTCTTTTCCTTGTCTTTCAGCTTCTCCTTCTTCTGCTGTCCCTCTCCCCATGGGGTACGCTCCATCTACACAGCTTCTGACAGCAATTCCGGTTGTTCCAGTTATTCTGTCTCTGGTTTGGCAAGCCCCTGCCGGGCAGGGCTGCAGTTCCAAGACCCCTGTAGGGCACTAGGCAGCCTACAGATCTCTCCTGCAATCATCTGTGGTCTGCAGAACAAGTCAAGTGGTACAAGAACTGAGCAACTTATGCTGGGGAAATGACCTGCACCACTTTCTGTTCAATGGAAACACAGGGCATGAGCCATAGCCCAGATTCCTCTAGGAAACAAAGCTTGAGACAAGAGGTAAGGCTGAAAAGTTTGAGAAGAACAAGGTGTGGATGAGTAGTGAAGGGAGGGAGTGAGGTTGTTACCTTGTGGGCATTCACTTCATTAAGAGCTTGGATGGTAGCCCGGCCTAGCAGGCTTGTTCTCTTAGCACACATGCCGTCCCCGGTAGTGTGGAAGGGGGTTCACAGGAGAGGGTGGAGGCATTTATCTACCCAGTCTCCTCCTTCTCTTGCCTCTCAATGGTCAGTGTTCATCAGTCTGGTTACTTTGTCACACTTCCAGATTGCATCATCAATTCCGTGTTGGCTGCTCTGGAAGCCAAATCCCATACACTGTGGTGTGGTGTGTCTTTCATGTTCGAAAAGTAGAGAGGTGCAGTGGTTCAAATGGAAGGCCCCTCAAAAGGTATGACCACCAGGAATCTGTGACTGGGACCTTATTTGGTAAAGAAGTCTTTACAGATGTAATTAAGTGAAGGATGTTGAGATGAGATCATGCTGGATTAGGGCGGACACTCAATCTAGTGACAAGTGTCCTTACAGAGAAAAGGAGGGTTTTCTCTTAGCTGGGAGGCTGAAAACTATGAGATCAAAGGGAGTCACGGAGGAGAAGTCCACGTAAAGGCAGAGGCAGAGATTAGAGTGACGTCATCCAAAACCAAGGAATGCCTGAAGTCACCAGAAGCGGGAGGTGGCAAGGAACGGATTCTCGTCTGGAGCCTGCAGGAGGAACATGACTGCCCATACCTTGATTTCAAATGTCTGGTGTCCAGAACTGCAAGAGAATAAATTCTGTTGTTTTAAGCCACCAGTTTGTGGTAATTTGTTACAGCCGCCCCAGAAAACTAAAACAAAGGATGACTGGGCACAGCTGGGGCTGCCTACAGAGGAAAAAGAAAAGGGAAGTAGAAGAAATTTCAGGTGAGCAACATTTGTGTCCAGCGTAACTCCTCCTCCAGAACTGGGAGGAGGGAAGAACCAGATCTAAAGATGCAGCCCTGCCTGTGGGTGGCAGATGGGAAGTGGAGCTGGAAATCAAACAAGGCTGGGAGGCTGAAAGCTATGAGATCAAAGGGAACCACTGGGTCATTAAAAATGGATGTTGTTGTCAATGAGGATTATGGCAGGGGATATAAAGAGAACAAGAAGGATAAATACAGGGTTGAAATTATCTAAGAGATGGAGATGAGTTCTGGTAGGAAGGGAATGAAAGCAGTGATTATTTGGCAAGAATTGAACAGACAAATGGCTTGAATTTTAGGTGATACTAATGGGAAACTGGTGAGAGGGATGGGTGTAGATGGGATGTAGATGTGGAGGAGGGTGTCTGTGTCTTCTGCCGACCCCTGTGAGGGTGCAGGGAGACAGTCTTAGCGCCATTGTGCAAGGTAGCTGCCACTGGGGATGCTTCAGTTAGGATGAGAGATTAGAAGAAATAGAAGAAAGTTTAAGGTAAAAGAGAATCTACCCTCAGTGGAATACAGGGCTCCACTGAGGTCATGCAAATGAGGGAGAGGAGTGTTTGGGTTGGGATCTTAGGGTGCAAAGAATAGCAACTAACTTAAACTACTTTAAACATAGTAAGTTTTTTTTTTTTTTTTAAGGATGCAAAAGTTAACTTAATGGATATCTAGGATAAAGTGGGCTGATCACCAGGGAAATTGGAACATAAATCTCATAACCGAGAAGGAGCCTTCCCTCTCTAAGGGGTCTGAAAGGTGTCCCCTATGAAAACCTCTCTGTTATTTTCTCCAATCTTCTGCAGACCAGCCCCTGTGGGCTCCTGGGCTGTCCCTCACCTTTACCATGTACTCATGTGGATATGGCTTGCCATGCCACCTCCTGACCTTATAGATACCATGTTACTCTGCGGCTCCTAACTGCTAATGGGCTCTCTTAGCAATTTGAAGTTGGCCCCCACACACTATCTGACTGGTTCTATCCAGCCTGTGGAGTGGTTCTTCTGAGTCAGGAGCCCATTATTAAAGCATTCAGCTGTGGTCAGGTAGATACGTTTGCCTGGAGCACGCACATGCTCCTTCCCTTGGGCTGTCTATAGTGCAGTAGGTTGAAAAATGTCCCACGAAGATATCAGGCTCTAACCATCAGGAACTGTGATATTATATTATGTGACAAAAGATGAGATTAAGTGAAGGACTGTATTAGTCTCTTTGTGTCCTCCTCCAGAACTGGGAAGAGGGAAGAACCAGATCTAAAGATTAGCTAAATATATAAAGGAATACCGGACCGGACCTAGGTAATTTATTTTTAAAAAGAGGTTTATTTGGCTCATGGTTCTGCAGACTGTAACAGTAAGTTACAGTAAGTATTGTGCTGGCATCTGCTTCTGGTGAAGGCCTCAGGAAGCTTCCAATCGTGGCAGGAGGCAAAGAGGGAGCAGGCATGTCACATGATGAGAGAAGGAGCAAGTGAGATGCTATGTCTTTTCAACAGCCAGCTCTTGCCTTAGCTTATTACTGCAGGGAGAGCACTAAGCCATTCATGAGGGATCCATACTCATGACCCAAATACCTCCCGGTAGGCCCTACCTCCAACACTGGGGATAACATTTCAACATTGGATTTGGATGGGACAAACATCCAGGCCATATCAAGGATCTTGCCATGGGTAGGTTATTCTGGGTTATCCCCAGGGTTCTAAGTGAGGATATATGTCTTTTGTGTGTGTGTGTGGCGGGGGGGCAGGGGTTAGGGGACAGATTCTCTCTATGTTGCCCAGGCTGGAGTGCAATGGTGTGATCTCAGCTCACTGCAAACTCTGCCTCCCGGGTTCAAGTGATTCTCCTGCCTCAGCCTCCCGAGTAGCTGGGATTACAGATGCACACCCCTATGCCTGGCTAATTTTGGTATTTTCAGTAGAGTCGGGGTTTCTCCATATTGGCCAGGATAGTCTCAAACTCCTGCTCTCATGATCTACCCACCTTGGCCTCCCAAAGTGCTGGGATTACAGGCAGGAGCCACAGCGCCCAGCCGGATATATGTCTTTATATGAGACAGGGAGAGGGAGAATTGATGCACACACACACACATGCACACACACACACACACACGACAAGACAAACTGACAAAGGAGGCAGAGATTGGAGTGATAGCATTAGAACCCAAGGAATGCCAGGGGCCATGAGAAGCTGAAATAAGCAAGGAAGGATTCTCCCCTAGAGCCTCTGGAGGAAACACACCTATGGACACCTTGATTTTTGCCCAGTGATACAGATTATGGACCTCTGTCCTTCATAACTGTGAGAAAGCACATTTCTATTAGTTTAAGCCTCTCAGTTTATGGTGACTTGTTACAGCTGCCCCAGGAAACTAATGCATATGAGGAGGAAGGAAGGAAGGGCTGGTCAGGCATCCTAAACCATGGCTCCTAGAGAATCTAGGGGTACACAGGGAGGAAATGAAGGCTGAAGACATGGAGGGTATGATTCCATTAACATGTTCTGCAGCAGGCACTGTTCGATGCCCATGAAATGCAAACGCTTACCCTTGAAGCACAAGAACAGAAATGCGAGGTACCAAATGCTGCTATAGAGATGTTAAGAGGAAACAGCATGAGTAGAAGATTTACGTCTTCTTTAGGAAGCCTTGTTGTATGAAGGTAGGAGTAGTGGGGAGATCATGAGCTTAGCACCTAAACAGAAATAGAAAGCACCAGTTGCCTCGAATGAGTGGGTGAAGCAAACAAGGAGACTCAGCCAGACGCTTTGACATGCAAACATATACACACGCCTACACCCTACACTTTGAGGCATTATGACTAAAAAAAAAAAAATCTTGTTCTACTTCATAGCCTCTGGCTGTGTCTACATGAGGCCAAAACAATTGGGCAATTCAATTGAACCATTAGTCAAACTAAAAGTTCAGTGAGGCAGCACGCCATAGAGGTGTGATATGGTGATTTATAATAAATATATATTTGGTCTTCATCCAAGTTCCTAGGATAGAACTCCTGACACCCTCATAATTTCTTAAGTGACGAAAGCCCTAAAGGTGAAAGGAACATCTTTTATTGCTCATACAGGGCCCTTTCAAACACACTTGAGTTTATGTTGATGAGGTAACTTTTGGAAAGCCCCAAAGAATAGGGGGTTGGCTGCCAGGGGAACTAATATATAATTAGAAGATTGGAATTTTCAGGGGAAATTTTCTGGGGAGGGGAGAGGGGCTGGAGATTGATTCTAATCACCAATGGCCAATGATTTAATCAACCATGCTTACATAACAAAGTCACCATAGAAACCCAAAAAGACAGGGTTCAGAGAGCTTCCAGATTGAACACATGAAGGTGCTGGGAGGCTGTCACGCCCAGAGAGGGCATGGAAGCTCCATGTCCCTCCCATACCTTGCTCTTAGCATCTCTTCCATCTGGCTGTGTTCCTAAGTTGTATCCTTTTATAATAAATCAGGAATGGGGTAAGTAAACTATTTTCCTGAGTGAGCTGTTTTAGCCAATTATCTAACCCAAGGAGGGGTTTGTGAAAACCTCAGATTTATAGCCATTGGTCATAAGTACAGGTGACAGCCTTGACATGCTACTGGGTGTCTGATGTGGGGACACTCTCATGGGACCAAGCCCTTAACCTGAGGGGTCTGCACTAACTCCAGGTAGACAGTGTCAGAATTGAATTAAATTGCAGGACACCCAGTTGGTGTCTGCAGAGAATTGCTTGGTGTGGGAAAAACAATCACACATTTGGGATCCAGAAGTTCTGTTTGTGGGTAGTAGAAGAAAAGACAGTTGTTTTCTTTCTTTCTTTTTTTTTCTATAGAAGAGGAAAGAATATGGATTATTTACTCCAATACCTCCTCCCAGCTTATTGTACCAGATTATTACAGATGAGGGTACAAGCCAGAGTTTGCAGGAGTGGCAATGCATGCCCGTATCACACAACTGAATAGCAGACCAGAATTTGAATCTGGGTGTGTATGACTTTCAAATGCATGGTTGTTCCAGCAGTATGCAGACTGAATGAATCCAGATGCTCATTGGATCTTCAGAAGCAGTCTGGCTTAGTCAGGGAACTAAGACATCTGAAAGGAGTAGGGCAAAGATCTGTTAAGAAACCACCCCACCATACTAGAGACAGCCTGATTTCTCCCCACAGCCTGATTTCTTCAGGAAATCCATGGATAAGCATCAGGGGAGCCATACATGCTCTAAATGTGTTTGCAGAATTGGCATATGTTCATTTTCTGGGTGACAAAGACCTTACTTCTTACCAGAGTCTCAAGGTGTGTTCATCTTCCTATTCTAAACATAGGAAACCATGCCAGGTTTTATGAATAAGCATCAATTTTTCTAATGCCACCTGCCTATAGCCCACAAATAAAAACAGTGCTTTGGGAGGAATCTATAACATTTGCATATAAATATGCTTTTTTTTTTTTTTTTTTTTTTTCCAGTTTAGGCAACTTCTGTCCAGGCAGTTCTGGTCCCAACCAGGTATGAAATAAAGATATAAAGGTGTCCCCCTACCATGGAAATCAGGGTACCCATAGCAGAATGAACATGAATGGATAGCTTGATGGTGAAAATAACAAGGTGTCCACTATATAAAGTTTTGTCAATTTGTAGACAGTTGAGTGTAGTTCTCAGAAATTACCAAGTTATTCCGAATTACATAAAGATTTTATTAAAGTTTTTTATAGCCTTGTGCCCCCATGCCCTACTCCTTCCTCTGAAACTTTCTAAAGCTCTGGGATCCTTTCTCAGTGAAGTGGCAAAGGTTAATTTAACAGGGCAGCCTCATCCACATTGGAGAAGTATAAAAAGGTAGGGGCGAGAAAGCTTGAATCAAGGGAAGGCATAGATTTCCCCCTTACACACTTGTTCTGCCAAAACCCATTTGTGTTCGTCTGAGTTCTTCAGAGAAACGGAACCAACAGGATAATATATATGTGTGTGTGTGTGTATGCCACACATACAAACACACGTATATACGGACAGAAAGAGATTTTTAATTTATATAGATTTAGGGGATATAAGTGCATATAAGTACAGTTTTGTTATGTTGGTATATTGCAGTGGTGAAGTCTGAGCATTTAGTGTAACCTTCACCTGAATAGTGTACATTGTACTCAAGATGTAATTTCTCATCCCTCACCTGCTTCCCTCCTTTTGAAATCTTCAATGTCTATTATTACACTCCATGTGTCCATAGGCACACATTGTTTAGCTCCTATTTATTTGTGAGAACATGTGGTATTTGACTTTCTGTTTCTGAGTTATTTCATTTAGAATAATGGACTCCAGTTGTATCCATTTTGCTGTGAAAGACATGATTTTATTCTTTTTTATAGCTGAGCAGTATTCCACGGCATATGTGCCACATTTTCTTTATCTGGTCGTCCATTAATGGCCCTTAGGTTGATTCCATGACTTTGTTATTGTGAAGAGTGCTGTGGTAAACATATGAGTGCAGGTGTGTTTTGATATAATGATTTCTTTTCCTTTGAGTAGATAGCAATAGAATTGCTGGATTAAATGGTAGTTCTATTTTTAACTCTTTGAGAAATCTCTATATCATTTTCCATAGAGATTGTACTAGTTTACATCTCCACCAACAGTGTATAAGCATTCTCTTTGAGAGAGAGATTTATTATAAGAAATTGGCTTATGTGGTTATAGCAGCTGAGAAGTTCCAAGATCTGCATTCAGCAAGATGAGGACCCAGGAGAGCTGATGACGTAGTTCCAGTCTGAGTCTGAAAGGCTGAGAAATAGGAGAGCCGATGGTGTAATTTCCAGTCCAAATCCAAGTCCAAAGGCAGGAGAAGACTGATATCCAGTTCAAGCACCTAGACAGGCAAAGTTTCTCCTTACTTGACCTTTTTGTTCTATTCAGGCCTTCAATGGACTGGATGAGGCCATCCCATATTAGGGAGGGCAATTTGCTTTACTCCTGATTCTGATGTTAATCTCATCCAGAAACATCCTTGCAGATATACCCAGAATAATATCTGGGTACCCCATGGTTCAGTCAGATTGACACATAAAATTGACCATTGCACCACCTGTTTACCCTGCTATCTAAGCCCAGAGGAAGAGGGTCCCGCTTCTTCCAAAGTGAATTTCTCTACCTGTCCTCAGCCTCATTGTTCAACCCCAAAGCATTCTTGAGAATTGCCTAAACATAGAGAAACTAGCAAAGAGGAAAAGGGTAATCTTCCAGGTAACCTATAACTCTAGTGCAGAAAAGGCTATGGATATTGTAAAGGGAAAGCAAGTTTATAGATTGCAAGCAGATCAGCAAATATATGTTTTGGTAGAAAAAGTTAAGACCCAGTGTTAGATCAGTAGGATGGTTATAGTTCACAATAATTTATTTTACATTCCAAAATAGCTAGAAGAGAATAACATGAATGTGTCTAGCATTAACAAAAGACAAATATTTAAGGTGATGACTATCCAAAGTACACTGATTAGATCTTTACACCTGATATAAATTTATGAAGTTGTCACATGCATCCTGAAATTATACACATCTATTTTGCATCAATTTAAAAATATTTTTAAAAATCTAATTAAATGTTACCATAAGGATCCTTTGCATATAAGAGGAAATTTAACACAAAATGGCTTATGCCCAAAATAAATTGATGGGCTCATGACTATGAAAAATCCAAGAGAGAAACCTGGCATTAGACATCGCTGGATTCAGAGGCTTAGATAATGTCATCATGAACTGGTCTCTCCCCTTCTCTTTGTTCTACTTTCATCTCTATTGGCTGCTTTTCCAGAGAGGCTCTTTTTGGGGTGGCAGGATGGCAGCCGGCAATTCCAGGCTTATATTCTCACAAACGCAAGTCCAAGAGTTCATGTCAAAGTCCTCAACATGACTGTACAGATCATGAATTGGACCCAGCATCAGTCGTCGAACAGATCACTGTGGTCAAGAGGATGCTGTACTCCCACTGATCAAGCCCATGTAACATGCCACCTAGGGTACCTGGTTAGAGTCAGCCCCATCCAAACCCCATGGACAGAGTAGCAGAGGGAAGTCAGGGTGCCCTTACCAGAATAAACATAAATGGATAGGTTGGTGGTGAAAATAACAGAATGCTCACTACATTTTTTTTTTTTTTTTTTTAAATCTGAAGATATTTGAGTGTAGTTCTAAGACAGCGGTTCTCACTGGGGGAGATTTTGTTGGCAGGGGACATTTGGCTATGCATGAAAACATCTTTGTTTTTCACAACTGGGTGATGCTACTGGCATCTGTGGGGTAGAGGCCAGGAATGCTGCTAAAATCCTATGATGCACAGGACAGCCTCCCTCAACAAAGAATTACATGGCCCAAAATGTCAACAGTGCTGAAGATAAGAAACCCTGGCCTATGACCAAAAATGCTGCCAAGGATGCTGTGGTCCATGTCATTAGATAACAAAAGATTTCTGTACAGATATGTTGTGAATATTCATGTCTTTGCAGTTTGCAAATACCTGTTGGCCCGTCACAACGAGAAAGAGGCTTCAGATCTTTCTCTGCTTCCCTTAACTCATGAGTTAAACTTCCAGCCCCATCCATCTATATATCAGGAATTGTAATCTTTGAAGTGACCATTTCAGATCCAAAGCAATTAGGTGGGAAAATCCTAGAGGGCCTTTTATAAATCAAGATTATGGGCAAGAGTTAATACAACAGATGGTGGGCACTCGCCTGTGATCTCCTCCGTGAAGATCAGCCAAATGGCTCCATGTATTCCACCAGGCAGGGCTCGGAGGAAGCTGCCTACCCATCTGCACTTATTTTACTTTTGTTCCTATTGGCTGGTAAAAATAGCACCAGGATCAGGGCCTTGGTAGCACATTCCTTGGGGCTTCCAATGGTATCCCTATAGAAATGATGTGTGTCATGGGAAGCTAGGTGAAGAACCTTGCAAGTCTTCTTTACGTTGTCAATTAGGATGCTTTTGGCTGCCAGTGACTGAAGGCCCTGCTCAAGTTGTTTTACATAGAAGGGCAATGTATCATCACAAATAACAGTAAGTCCAGAGGTCCTGATTTTGTTTTGCTACAGATCTCCTAGGTTTGTTCTTCCCTGAAATAGTTACAGGGATCCCATCCAAGTACCACACACACACAGAGAAAGAGGAGGGGCCTTGTATCTTACAAATAAGGCCTTTCCCAGAAGCTGTGTAGCACAGTCCCCTCATGTCTCATTGGCCAGGATTGAGTCACATGCCTGTTCTAAACCAATTCCTTATAAATGAAATGGGATTACAATGGTCGGGTTAGGAACCTAATCACTTGGAACGAAATAGGTGCTATGTATTCACGTACTGAGCACTGTCTCCACTTAGTAGAAGGGAGATGCTGGCCCCTGGCAAACCAAAGTTGCAATTCATAAGGCTAGGAGTAAACAAGCATTTCTCTTGGTGGTGATGTTTGAAACAGTTCCTCAAGGATGGGCATAATTAGAACAGTGAAGAATATCAGAGTTGAAAGAAACTTTATTTTTTGTCTCTGATGTATGTCTTCATCTGTCAGCAAGTCTTTGGAAAAATAGCCCAAGGATCTCGGTCTCAATAATGCAATGGACTAAGTTCCAAGATACCAAGGATGACATTTAACTAACCACTACATTACAATGTGACAAAGACCTCAAATGTCCAAACCTTAGATGGAAGGACCTCTAATGCCACTGGCTCACTCTGAGTGAGACAAGTCTACATTTTAGGGACAGTCATTTGTAATATTCCATTCCAGGTACAAACTACCTTCTTCATGAGCAATGAGAGTTCATTAATGAAACAATGGTGGCAAAATCTTTGGAAGCTAAAAGTTTTAACGTATTTGGTACATGCAAAAATGTGCGGGCCAGGCGCAGTGGCTCACGCCTGTAATCCCAACACTTTGGGAGGCCAAGGTGGGCGCATCACGAGGTCGGGAGATTGAGACTATCCTGACCAACATGGTGAAACCCCATCTCTACTAAAAATATAAAAATTAGTCGGGCGTGGCAGCACGTGCCTGTAATCCCAGCTACTCTGGAGGCTGAGGTAGGAGAATCCCGTGAACCCGGGAGGTGGAGGTAGCAGTGAGCCCAGATCGCACCACTGCACTCCAGCCTGGTGATAGAGCTAGACTCCATCTCGGGGGGGAAAAAAAAAAAGTGCAAACATAGATGAAAAACAGTAACCCTAAAGAAGAAGCAAGCACATTTAGGAGTGATTAGCCATCCTTCACTAATTTATTATTACTGATCACTTCATATCTTCTCCCTACTTTTGAATATTTTACCTTGGAGAAGGACCATTACAGACTTTCTCTACAGCTACACAAAACTCTTATCTGCTTGACATTAAGTCTCCTCCAGGTAATTTTCTCCTTTGAACTTTTTTATTGACAAACTCCGTGTTTGCCTTGTCTCAGAGAAGACGCTTCCTATGGGAGTCGAGTGCTGTTCTGTCTCAGCCCGTGTCTTTATGAACAGTAGGTTGCACATCATGGCCTCTTGTTGGGGTGGAGGGACATTTTAAGTGGAAATGATGGGCGTCATCTGTAAGCTGGAGCATTTCACTGCCAGTGTGAGACTTTCTGGGCCTTTCTCTTCACTGCAGAGACCACCAACATTTAAGATGATGGCTACTCTATCAGTCTGGGTCCCAGAAGCTGGGGAGATATAGCAGAACCCTCACCTCAGCTGTGGTGGGCACCATCTCTACTAAAAATACAAAAATTAGCTGGGCGTGGTACTTGGGAGGCTGAGGCAGGAGAATCGATTGAATCCAGGAGGCAGAGGTTGCAGTGAGCCAAGATCATGCCATGGCACTCCAGTCTGGGCGACAGAGCTAGACTCCATCTCAAAAAAAAAAAAAAAAAAAAAAAGAGGGCAAGATTGGAAGGAAAGAGAGCTTTTCAAGCAACGCAGGCAAAAGATGATGAGAGTTGTGCAGATAATGAGAAGTGAGAAGCAACTGGATACTGGATACACCCTGAAGATACAGTCAGCAGGATTTCCTGAAAAATTGGGATATGAGAGAAAGAGAGGAGGGTGTAAAGAATTGAGCTGAACAAATGAAAGAACGGAGTTGCTGTCAACAAAGATGTGGAAGGTTGTGAATATCTGGGGGGAAGATCAGGAGTCCATCTGGGGCATGCTGAGTTTGCAATGTCTTTTAGGCATTTCAGCAGAAATGAAGGGGCAATTGGATCGATAAGTCTGGAGATGGCTGTAAAAACCTAAGCTGGAAAGGCACATTTAGGAGTTGCTAAGCATCTAGGTGGTATTTACAGTCTTGAGATTGGATTGCATCACCAGTCTGGGTGAAGTGGCTCACGCCTGCAATCCCAGCACTTTGAGGGGCCGAGGTGGGCGAATCACCTGAAGTCAGGAGTTCAAGACCAGCCTGGCTAACATGGTGAAACCCCATCTCTACTAAAAATACAAAAATTAGCCGGGTTTGGTGGTGGGCACCTGTAATCTCAGCTACTGGGAGGCTAAGGCAGGAGAATTGCTTGAACCCTGGAGGGTTCAGTGAGTTCCACTTACTGTCGGTTGCAGTCAGCCGACATCACGCCATTGCACTCCAGCCTGGGCAACAAGAGTGAGACTCTGTTTCAAAAACAGAAAAAAGAAAGAAGAAGATTGAGGACTGAGCCCTGGAGTGCTCCAACATTAAGAGATTGAGAGAGAAGAACCAGGAAAACAGGCAGACAAGGAGCAAACCATGAAGTAGGAAGAAAAACAAGGAGCATGGTGTACCAGAAGCCAAGAGAAGAAAGTGAATCAAGGAGGAGAGAGTACTCAGCTGGGTGAAGTGCTGCTGAGAGGTCAAGTAAGATGAGGGTGAAGACTCACCCTGTGGATTTAGCAGTGTGGCGGCAAGGCGTGATGTTGACAAGAGCGATTACAGTTGACTGGTGGGTGCAGGAGCCTGTTTGGTGGGTTGAAGGGATCATGGGAGCAGGGTGTTGGGGACTAAATGTTTATGTCCCCCCCAAATTCATCCATGAAAGCCCGAATCCTCAGTATGGCTGTATTTGGAGTGAGGAAGTAATTAGGGTTAAATGAGGTCATGAGGGTGGGGCCTTGACCTAAGAGGATTAGCGTCCTTATAAAGAGACAGCAGAGGCCAGGTGTGGTGGCTTCCTTCTGTATTCCCAGCACTTTGGGAGGCCGAGGCAGATGGATCTCTTGAGCCTGGTGTTTGAGACCAGACTGAGGGACATGGTGAAGCCCTGTCTCTACTAAAAATACAAAGAAATCAGCTGGGTAGGCATGGTGCATGTGCCTGTAGTCCCAGCTACTTGGAAGCTGTGGCCGGAGGATCATCTGAGTCTGGGGAGTTTGAGGCTGCAGTGAGTTGTGATCGTGCCACTGCACTCCTGCCTGGGCAATAGAGTGAGCCCCTATATCAAAAAACAAAAGAAAGAGACACCAGAGGGCTTGCTCTGGCTCACTCCAGGAGCATGCTCAGAGGAAAAGCCAGGGAGGACAGTGTGCCTTAATTGTCTGTAAGCCAGGAGGTGGGCTCTTGGCAGAAAGTGAATAGGTCGAAAGCTTGATCTTGGACTTCCAAGAGTGGTTGTGGGTACTGGATATACTCTGAAGATATCAGTGAGATTTTCTGAAAATCCAGAAGGGTCTTTTCTGAAAAGCCTCTGGAACTGTGAGAAAATACATTTCTGTGGCTTAGGTCACCCAATCAATGGTATTTTGTTATGGCAGCCTGAGCAGGCTGACACAGAGGGTAACTGAACACAGCAAGTGTAGACGATCCTTGCAAATTCTGCTGCAGATGTGAGCAAAGAAATGAGGTGGTGGCCAGCAGGGGAAGAGGAATCAAGAGGGTGTCTGTCTTGTTTTCTCTTAAAATGGGCAAAATAGCATTTTTTAAGTTTGTGAGAAAGATCTAATAGAAAATAAGAAACTGGCTTTGTAGGAGAGGGAACAGGAGAGTTTCTGGAGCAATGTCTGAGTGGATGAGGAGATGAAATTAAACGCACAAGGAGAGGGACCGGCTTCAGACAGGAGCAGGGACAGATCACCGTGGGAACAGAGAGCCAGGGATGGGGAGGAGAGGCAGAGAAGAGTGTGTGGGATGTAAGATGTGACAGGGCTGTGGTCCTGGGGCATCAGCGCTGGGCCCTGAGTGGCCATGAGGCCGGTCCATGTTTCCCTGATGCCAGCAGCTGGTCAAGCGCAGGTGTGAGTACGCAAAGTTGGCTCTCCCCGGCGGTTGAAGATTTTGCCAAGTAAGCATGACCAAATGAAGCAGCAAGATGTCAGGAGCAGGCTGAGGGGTGGGTACGGGGCTGGGGGCAGCTGGAGTGGGAGCCAGGTAAGGAGAGAGCACATGGCCTTTTCTTTGAAACAAAGAAGCCCAGCTCACCCCTGGTACCCACCCACTGTGAAAAGTCTGCTTGGATTGCAATTGAGTCTTTCCCACCCGCCCGGTTCCAGGTATCACCTGACTCTTGGTTCTCAGTGAACTGAGCCATCCTGTTGAAACTGTAGGGACCGCTCTGCCCAACAGCACACGAGCCCTTCACCAGAGGCTGCCTGCAGAGGGCAGGGTCACGCTGAAGCACAGCCTGCACTGGTGGACACATCAGGCACGGTGACAGGAGCTGGTGGATGGGTCTGTCAAGGTCTTTCCAGAGACACAGGTGGTTCCAACTTAGAACCACGGATATATCCAGAGCACAGGCTGGAGAGAAAGCAGAGTGAAGGCAGGAGAGAGAAAGGAGGCGGCCATGGGAGAATAGGAAAATGTCAGACCAGTGCGAGGGGCAGCAGAGACCGAGGAGGTCCTGGGCCAGCCTGGGATCTTCCACAAACCATGTTGACTACTCTGGTTTCCAGCTGTGCCCAACAGCCAATGCATTTTGTCTTTTGACTTTGGGGACTGTGAGGCTGTCACTAACTATGTTCGTCTCGAAGTGGCCTTCATGTTGGAGCAGGTTCAGAGACCAGATGGCGCCATTGGCACAACCCAGGGCCTAGAAGGAGCCCCCTTCCTGCCCTGTCTCTTTCCTCTACCCCTCTGAGAGCTCAGCCAGGACACCCGCTCACCTCTCCCGAGGCCAGGCTAATTACGAATTAGAACTGGCTAATTCGTTTTCTCCAGCTGTCCCAACCTCGGTTTGTTATAGTTGTCTGCTGGAATGCCAGTTGCACAAATACATATGTTAGGGCCTTTGATCTCTGAGCACAATGACATAGATTTATCAAATGTTTGCCTCTTTCTGCCTCTTTGACAAAGGCTGATTTATTGGATGCAGCCCTCGCCTCCCTTCCGTTCTTGAAATATGAAGTGTTTGTGAATAGCCAAGGTAATATTTAATATCCTGCCAACGAGCCTTTTGCACTTGCTAACAAATGAACGACATCCCTGCCAAATGGCCCACATCTGTTTGGGCTCCTCTTTTTGACTAAACGCATTAGCATGAAAATGCGTCATGGAGAATGCCAAGTGTCCCTTTCTAGATGAGGGAGCAGGGACAATTCTGGGGAAGAGGACCACTTCCCGGGCGGCAGCAGCCGTGCTTGAGGCAGATGCTCTCCTCTTTCCTGAAGTATCTGGGCATGAGCTGTTCCCCCAGCAGGGTTGGGGCTAAGGAGAATTTAGTGGCCTCCCTTTCCACTCCCCACATAAATTCAAAGCATGGGGCTACTGTGAAAAATAAACATTGCTAGCTCATTTCTGGCTCTTCAACCCCGAAGGATTTTCCTTAAGGCATTCCTAAGAAAGTGAAAGTGGCTTCCAAGCCACATTTTATTTCGAGAAGAAAGCTGCTGAAGTTTAAAGGTGCTGATTCAGGTGCTTTTGACGGGATCTGGCCTTAGCCCTGACTGTGGCTCTGTCTTCCCTGAACATGGTGCTGTCTTGGGAAATCCCAGGCGGTAGGGGTGGATTTGGTTTAAAGAGCAGGTAGTAAAATGTCCTGGGTTGTCTTCGTGTTAATGGCCTTGTAATAGGCTGACCTTAATCTGGGACTATATATAAATGTGGTCTTTCCTTACAATAAACTGAGACCACAGGTGTAAAGTGTTCGGGACAGCCTTGCCTCTTGGCTGTGGGTGGGAGAGTCTGAAGGTCTGCAGAGGAGCTGGGCCCAGCCTTGACTGGCACTCCTCTCCAAGGCCCTGGGGCCCACTCCCTTAGAGCTCCTGACCCCAAAGTCTCTGATGACCAAACTGGAAGGAATTTCCCCTTCCTCCGCCCTCTTCCTACCACATTTCCCAAACCTTTAGTCATGGGAAGGGAAGACTGTGTTCTACACGCAGCCTCTGATTGATTCGAGCCAGGCTCAGTGAATCAAAAATGGGCACCAACCCTGAATCAGACCAATTGGGTCCTGCATCTCAATTCCAAGACTTCCTCTTTCTTACTGGGTTTGAGTAAGAAGCTTTTCCCAGCCCGACAGTTCCTCACCCCAGAGGCAACCCCAGTTACTAGGTTTTTTGCATTTTTTTTCTAGAGATATAGGCACGAGGGCAGGGATTTTTAACTCTTCTGTTCACTGCTGCATTCCCAGTACCTGAAACAGTACCTGGCCCAAGGTAGCTAAATATAGAGAAATAAAGGAATGAATAATTGTTTAAGGGGTCTCAGTATCTTAAAGGCAGAGAGCTTCCCAAGAGCTGTGGCCAGGAGCAAGTCTTGCCGGAAGCCAGTGTGCTTCTTTCCAACTATATGAACCAACACATTCCTATTTTTGATCAATTCAGTTTTAGTTGGAATTCCTGTCACTTGCAATTAAGTGTCCAGATGGATATAGGAAGGTTGGTTAATGGTCAGCTCATGAGGACGCAGCCCTATGGGAATGGCTGTCTACAAATAGACAACGGGCTTAGTAGGGAAGAGTTTTTTCTGCTTGTCTGGTTCTGGGGAGATCATTTCTATTTTTGACGTGACTAAGTGTCAAATGGCTGTGTGAGGGTTCTGGACATCAGCCATAGTTTGGGTCGGTTTTAAGGCAAGCAATCCCATTCTTCCTTTTTGTCAAATGAATTCAGACCCTCTGACTGAATAGGTTGGTGGGTTATTCAGGTTGGGGAGACTTGGATGGAGAGAAAAATCAGAGGAGTTCCTGCTTTGAGCACCTTCCAGGCAGAGGCAGTTGACTGAGGGGAACCGTGGGGCCACTCTGTTAGAGCAAAGGCAACGCACCTTGTCTTCAATGAGCTGGTCATTCAGCACACCACACCACACCACAGCAGGAGACTGCAGCTGGGACTGGCCAGGGAAGCTATTTCCCAAGTGCCAGGCAGTGGGGAGATTCCAGGCAGAGGCTTGGGTGGCCTGGAGTCTGCAGTGTCGGGGGAGGCAGGATTATGTGAGCGTGAGGGGCTGGGGGCCAGGCTGAGGCAGCCTGGGTCTTCCACTAGAGCTGAGACCAGCAATTGGGATACTGGTGACCACAGGCAAAGGGAGAAAAGGGGACATGAGAAATGCAAGGGGTACTCCCCTTGAGCGAAGGCACCACCTTGTCCTCAAGCTGGGACCCCGGGAATATCCCAGGATCTTCTCTTACCCCAATCAACCCTGCGGAGTTTCCTCTGCTCTCCCTCTCCCTCGTCTGCCCAGATTCAGACCCATGATTGCTCCCCTGGTCTTCCCAGTTCTTCCCATCCACCTTCTGCTCTGTGCCTGGATTTTCTTTCTAAAGCACAAACATGATCATGCTACTTTCTAGCTTTACTCTTCAATGGCTCCCTAGTGCCCTTAGGGTAAAGTCTAGACGACTTAGTTGGGCAAACATAAAGTTGGCCATATCTGGTCCCTCCACTTCTCTCTTGAACCTCATCCTCCAGCTTCTCCTGGCCCCTATACTCCAGCCATGCAGAACTGATCATGCTCCCCAAACACTCGATGCCCCTTCACCCTGGGCCTTTGCTCACCCTGCTCTCTGCTTGAAGTGCCTTCTCTCCTCCCCACTCCCCCTACTAGTGTTTGGCCTAATGACCAATCACCTATGCTGAACTATTTCCTTTGAGACACAGAAACACAACTGCGGTGATGCGTAGACGCTAGAATATCCCATAAAAAAAAAAAGGTCATGGGCTGGGCTGAGTGCTCGGTTTGGCTCAAGTCCCCTTATAGAGTCAGGGCCTATGGCCAGACCAGCCCTGTGACAGAGATGGAGCCTGGAAGGAAGGACCCTGAGAGCCAGATCAAGGGACACAAGAGTCAGGATCATGGAGAAGCGGATGTTGAGAAGCCCCCAGCCAGGCTGCACAAAGGCAGCCCTAAGTCAGGTGGCGGGTCCTGAGAGTGGCACAGGCGAGGCTGGAGGATTCTAGGTTAGGAACGGGGGTTGGGGGTGGGAGGGAGGGGAAGGTTCCTTTTACTCTCACCTCATGGCTGCACTGCCTCTCCCGGAAACCTCCGGAGTGTGCTCCTGGGGGCTGGGAATATTCGGGTGCATCTCACTCCCCGACACGAGGCCTCACTCACAGCCTCGTGCTCAGTGGGCACAGGATAGCTGGCGGGTGGGCGGAAGGTGGCTGTCCTCTCCATGGGTCTCTGTTTTGATTCCTGGCTTCTTGCTTTCTGTGTTTGTTGAAGCTGGGGAGGGCTGAGGACCTTGTTTGGTGTGTCTGGCTCATCTTCAGATTGTCTCGGTCACCTTGCCTCTCTTTGGACGTTTGGGATGGGGCGGAGTGGGGTTACTCAACCAAGAACTTTGCTTTGCCTCGCCCACTGTGCCCTGTGCGGTCCTCGCCCCGCCCTCTCCTGAATCCCCGGCTCTGGCCCCGTTTTGCTGAGTGGGGTGCCCTCAGCCAACAGCAGCTTCACAGCGCCCCAGCCTGCAGCGCCCCCTGGCCGCCGGCTGGTGAGGAAAGACAGGCTTTTCCCACGACCCTGGAACCGCACCCTCTTTCCCTGAATGGGGTCCACCTGCCCTCTTGACCTTCTCTGCATCTGGGAGTCCTCATTGTCTTGGCTTCTACTTCACAGGCAGGTCCCCAATTTATAAACCCCCTCATTTACGGTGACCTGGATGCATGACGCTGGTGCTCAGGAGGTGACGCCTGAGCTCCTATCTGGTGGAAGTGAGTTAAAGCAAAGCCTTTAGTGGCAGATGATGAGGGATGAAGATGGAGACAGACACTAGATTCTCTGCTAATGCATTTAAAAAGTAAAAATATTGGTCAAGAATCCAACTTAATTTACTGGGCTGAAAACTCTTTGTTACTAAGTAGTTGTGGGGAAAAGAGCGATCAGACTGTTATCTTGTCTATATAGAAAGAAGTAGACATAAGAGACTCCATTTTATTCTGAATTTGAGATGCTGTTAATCTGTGACCCTACCCCCAACCTTGTCCTTGCAAGAGACATGTGCTGTGGTGACTCGAGGTTTAATGGATTTTGGGCTGTGCAGGGTGTGCTTTGTTAAACAAGTGCCTGAAGGCAGTATGCTTGTGAAAAGTCATCACCATTCTCTTAATCTCAAGTACCCAGGGACACGTACTCTGCCAGAGGTCGCAGGAATTTCTGCCTAGGAAAGCTAGGTATTGTCCAAGGTTTCTCCCCATGTGATAGTCTGAAATATGGCCTCGTGGGAAGGGAAAGACCTGATCGTCCCCCAGCCTGACACCCCTGACGGGTCTGTGCTGAGGAGGACTAGTATAAGAGGAAAGAAGGCCTCTTGGCAGTTGAGATAGAGAAAAGCATCTGTCTCCTGCCCGTCCCTGGGCAATGGAACATCTCGGTGTAAAACCCGATTGTATGTTCTGTTTACTGAGAAAGGAGAAAACCGCCTTAGGGCGAAAGGTGGGACTTGCTAGCAGTGCTGCTCTTTATGCAGTAAAAAGGTTTATGGAGATGTTTACATATGCATATCAAGGCACAGCACTTTTCCTTAAACTTATGTCACAGAGATCTTTATTCATATGTCTTACTGCTGACCTTCTCCCTACGATGATCCTATTATCCTGCCACTTCCCTTTTTCTTTGATGGTAAAGATAATGATCAATAAATACTGAGGGTCCTCTGTATGCTGAGCACCGGTCTCCTGGGCCCACTTTTTCTTTCTCTATACTTTGTCTCTGTCTCATTTCTTTTCTCAAGTCTCTCGTTCCACCTAACGAGAAACACCCACAGGTGTGGAGAGGCAGGCCACCCCTTCAGTAGTTAAGTCAAAGTACCCCTGAAGATACAGAAAATGATGAAAATTGATGAATGAGTCAAACTAGGAAGAAATAGTCACTTGCCTTGGTTCGACTTTGGCAGTTTTCTTAACAAAGCAGGTAGAAGGGTGCACCTGTTCCAGATTCAGTCACAAGGGGCAGGCATGTACCAATCTCCTCCACCTTCAAATGCTCCCACCACCTCCACCTCCCACCATGCCATAAAAGGTACTCGTTCATTCCTTTCATCATTGATGAAGCACCCATCACATGATCACTTATGGATTGTCTTCTGTTCTAGGTGCCTGTGGACACAGCAGTGAGAAACAGGTATTTCTGCCCTACTGAGTTTACAGTTCAGGGGTGGTGGTTGGTAGTCAGTAACAAGTGAAAAGTGTATGGCACATATTAATAGGTGCTATGGGAAATGAATACATCAGGAATGGCCGTGGTGGGGCGGGGGGGGGGGGTGGAAGTTTGAAGTTAGAAAAGGCAATTCCAGAAACAAGTAGAAGCTGTGGGGTGGTGGCCTGGAGGCAGTGGAGTGCATTCTGGTTGGTGCAGCCTGGGGACAGAGTCCTGAAGTCAGGAGTGGGAAGAGTGATTGCACCAGCCAGATAAGGACTATGTGGAAGCCATCTTTTCTCATGGAACCACATGTCTTCAATACCTTTCCAAATCCATTCATTCTTTATCCCAGGCTAACAGGCTGTTTCCCTCTGACCACAGGGACTTCATACAACCCAGATGGGATTATTCTTTTATTTGTTCAGGAAAAGGCATTTATTGAGCACCTACTCTGTGCTAAGCATTTGTTCTAGAAGCTGGAGATAAAGTGATGCAAAGATACAGTCCTTGCCTTCACGGAACTTATATTCCAGGGAAGACAGTCATTAAATAATGAGATATGTAAACAGACATAGAACATGAAGTAGTGTTAACTGAGGTCAGGAGTTCGAGACCAGCCTGACCAACATGGTGAAACCCCATCTCTACTAAAATACAAAATTACCCGGGCAAGATGGTGCCTTTAATCCCAGCTACTCGGAAGGCTAAGGCAGGAGAATCGCTTGAACCCAGGAGGCGAAGGTTGAAGTAAGCCAAGATTGCACCATTGCACTCCAGCCTGGGCAACAGAATAAGACTCCATCTCAAAAAAAAAAAAAAAAAAAAGCAAAAAAAAAAAAAAAAAAAAAAAAAAGCAAAAAGCAAAGCACAGCAAGGAAGTAATAAGCACTGGGGGTGGGGACAGGAGTGCTATTTGGTAAGGTGGCCAAAAAAGGCCTCTCTAAGGAGGTGTCATCTCAATGAAATGAGAGGACCCCACGCAGAGGGAACAGGAGTTATCAATATGAATACACCACAGCGGGTGTGCTTGAGTATTGAGGAAAAGCATGGAGATCTGTAGGCAGGACAGTGGGTGTGGCAAGAAGGTATTTCCAAGATCAGAGAGGGGAGCAGGACCAGATGGCATGGGACCAGATGGCATGGGACCAAGTAGGGAAGCAATGACAGGGTGGAGAATGGGAATAGCAGGATCTGCCTGGTAGCTTAGAGGGATCATGCTGGCTGCCGTGTGAAAAACAGACAGGGCTGGGGCAAAGAGGAAAATAAATTGCAGGCATGTCTTGCAGGCATGTGTCTCGGATAGACGGGTGGTTCAACCAACCTGGTGGTGGTAGAGGAGGTGAGCAGTGGTCAGACGGGATTTTCAGAGGGCTCAAGTTGGTGGCGTCATGCAAGCTGAAGTGTGAGGCATGAGGCATGATCAGAATGCAAGCACAGAGTTGTTCCACGCTGGTGGATACCTTGCCTCTCAGATGCTCTGTGATGTGCATGGCGGAGCCCAGCCACTGAGTGATGGACTCTGAATGAGTAAGTGAACATGAGAGCCTCTTTGATGCAGAGCGTATCTTCACATCTTGCAGTTAGGAAATAGTGGCCAAAAGATGCTAAAAAGTGTCATCTGTCCAGCAGGTCAATTATGTTTGGGTTTCCAACAAACAAGAAGCAGGTATATTGCTTTATTTTTCTCCAGGCAGGCAGATATGTATAGCAGTTCTCCCTTATCCGCGGTTTCTCTTTCCACTGTTTCACTTACCCATGGTCAACCAAGGTCCAAAAATAGTAAATAGAAAATTACAGAAATAAACATTCCAGAAGTTTTAGATTGTGTGTTGTACTTAGTAGTGTGATGCAATCTAGCATCACCTGCTCGGGACCTGAATTCTCTCTTTGTCCAGCAGATCCATGCTGGATACCGTCCCACCCATGAGTCACTTAGCAGCCAACTCGGTTATCAAATCCGACTGTGGTGGCAGAGCTTGTGCTCAGTAACCTTAATTTTGCTTACTGAGCTTGTGCTCAGTAACCTTTATTTTGCTTAATCATGGCCTCACAGTGCAAGAGTAGTGATGCTGGCAATCCAGAGATGTCAGAGGAGCCAGAAAGTGCTGCTCTTAAATGAAAAGGTGAAAGTTCTCAACTTAATAAGGCACAGAAAGATAAATATTGCATTGGTTCATACTTATATGTGGAATCCAGAATAATCAGACGTGAAGAAGACAATAGAATGGTGGTTAGAGAGGCCAGGAGTTGAAAGGAACGGGGACAAGATGGTGAAAGGGTACAAAGTCAGTTTAGGACGATTATGTCTCCTCCCTTTGACATACATCACACGCTGTATGAAGGCAGTAAATAATGTATTATAATTTCAAAATTACTGAGTACATTAAAAATATTCTTACCACAAAAATAAGTGTCTGAGGTAATGAATACATTCATCAGCTCGATTTCATTATTCCAATTGTCTTCATAAATCATAACATCACTTTTTTACCTCATAAATATACACAACTATAATTTGTAAATTTACAAAACAAAAGCAACCTCCCCACGCGCCCTCTGCCAGCTCCTGAAGGCGTGATCAAGTGTTGCCAGCTCTACCAGAAACGGTGTGAACTCGGCACAGGATGATTAATTCCAATGACGTCACACGCACTCCTGTTCTTGTATACCGTTTTATTGTGGAACGAAAAGAGAATCCATGAATTGTACAAGCGTGAAGGCTGTAACAAGTTGTAGAGGCGCTTTCCGGACATTCCTATGCATTGTTCTCCACAGTAAACAACCTGGGGGCAGCCAAGAGGGAAGATTTCAGATAAGTGGAAACAGTGATGGATGTTATCTACCTACAATCCCTTTAGACATTTTCAAGAGAACTCTGTTTAAATGCTGTTCAACTCTCCCACTCCGGCCAATGAATCCCTAGACCAGCAGTGCCCTGGGAGACTGAGTAATGAAAACATCCTGTCAAGCTTCAAGACCTTTGGGCAGATGGGACTCTGCAGACCCGTGGGAGTACAAAGGACCAAAGAGCTACAGGTAACCCTGTTTGGTACCTGAGGCCACACCTGGCCACAGGATAACTCGCAAAATTCCCAGAACTCGTCTTCTGGCTCTTAAAGCCATTGCACATGTGGAGGCCAACTTCTGAATTCAGGAGATATCAGGATGGACAAGTATTTTTCACCCAAGGGACAGGAATGTGAGCTCTGTGGGCTGGTTAGCCCAGCACACCCTTATTCCTCACTTCCCTTCTCAATACAGCCTTGAAAAAGCTGTGCTGTGTAGCAGAGCAGCGGCGACCCACAGTAGTGACTACCGAGGTACAGTAATGGGGTGGGGACCAGAGGTATCCGGTTGGTATTAAGTCCAGGGCTACCCTTTCTGAAGGAAATACTTCCAATAGTGTATGTTAATGTGAACTATAAAGATGCCTGTGACTTCTTGGACTTCTGAAATGCTCATACGCAATGGGGGTGAAGGGAGGACAGGGGCTGGCAGTCCAGCTTGAGACTCCCTAGGCAAGCATGTGGAATCCCCAGTCCCAGCGCACAGCAGCCGGGTCCTAGCTATTGGCATTGTTAGAAGGACTATGGCTGAGAATGTGTGGGGTGGGGAAAATCAAAAATGTAGGCCCTGGCTCAGTCACCACGAAGGGGATGCCACGAGGCCCTTGAGGAACCTGAGCTCACAGAACTACAGACAGCAGATCATGAGGTTCACGCTGTCTGGCCACAAAGTGCCACTCCGCTGGGCAGGTGGAGTGTGTGTGTGGTGTGGGGGTAAGGAGGAAGCTGTGTATGTGTATACCCATGTGAGGAAGAAGAAACAGAATGGAGGGTGGGGATGGAGGAGAGATTATATATAAAGACCCTCAACGGGAAAAATATTCCTTTTTTGTGTTCACTGAGCTGATGCAGTTCTTATTTGGGGAACATTTTGGGTATTCTTCTTAAAAAAAACCGTCAAGTGATCACTGAGCACCAAATTCATTTATAATCTTGTTCTAAGCCCAGCATTTTCTCTTCTTGTGATGCAGAATTACCACAACATGCTCGCCTGGCCGTGGAGGGAAAGGAGCGGTGGGCGTCCCCATGCGCTCAGCTGGGAGGGGGCGCCGCGTCCTCGTCCCCGCGCGGCCGCTTGCAGGTGAGCATGAGCAGCAGCAGCAGCGGCAGGTGCCACAGGCTGCAGAAGAACAGTCTCCGCGAGCTCCTGCGGTCTGCGTCCACGTAGAAGCGGAAGCCGAGGTAGGAGATGTAGGCGTTGATGGGAAGGGCCACGAAGGGGAAGGTCCACGTGGTGATGTCCAGGACAGGAGCTGCTGCGGACAGCACGAGCAGGGCCAGGCAGTGGCGCAGCGCCACGCGCCGGCACAGGCCCGGATGGGTGACCGACATCATGCAGTAGCCGCCCCGGGAGTAGTCTTCACGGAGGCCCCAGCTGAGGGCGTTGAAATGAGGAAACTGCCAGGAGTAGAGGATTCCTCCCAGGAGAAATGCACCTGTGTTGGGGTCAGGGCAGGAGAGGGAGACAGAGGCAGTCATCACCAGAGATTTCCAAAGAATGGTTTCCTCTCCTGGGACAGTCTGCCTGGCAGCTCAGAAGCTCTGCCACCCTGTGCTCTCATCACTGCCTGCCTATATCACAGGGTGGCTGGGAGACAGGTGCTTACATCAGGCTGGTGGGGCAGCCGATGAGCTAAGATGCCTCCTTTCTCACCTGGGGGTGCCTGCGTGCCTGGGGGCAGGAGGCTGTGGGGTCTGGCTCAGACCCTGCTTCACAGGAACGCTGCCTGCGCTGCAGAACCCTTAGCATCGGTGGCTCCTGCCCACCTGGTGCTCCTCATGCCTTCCCACATTGTGGGGAGGAAAGAAGCCCCTACACACGGACAAACACCGTAGGGAATTCAGTATCTACTTCAGTACCACCTCCGGGTGCAACCTCTGTGCTAGAGCGCTGAGCTCCATTTCCGCCTGCTGGGACCTGGGTGTGTGGCTTCAGGCAGGTGGAAGCAGTGCTGTAACCTGGAGGATGCTGCGAGTCAGCTCTGCCTGTTCTGTGAACCCTGGCTCCCTTCCCAGGGCTGTTGGCGCTCCCGGCTCAGCACTGACACAGAGCTGGATGTACCTGCAGACGGGTTTGTCACACCCTGGCTCTGATCTGTTTACCTGTTTCACCAGGGCTTCCAGGGCACATGCCTGCCACATTCCTCTCACCATCCCCCAGAGCCTGGCACAATGGCACAAGCAGGAGGTGTGAAAAACCACATGTGCTAAATAAAATGAGTCATAAAGGCAAAACGGTCCCAGAGTACAATGATAACTCGTCCATGTCTTTGTAAGTTTTCAACAAGGACATAATACCCTAAGCACCATTTTGCCCCTTTCTCTGGAACAGTCTCCCCAGCACCCACACGGGTGGAATGAAGGCTGCTGTCCGCTGAGCTCCTATTATATGACAGACCCTACTCTCATAGTTTGCCCCATTTAATCCTGACCATTGGATTTTGAGGTAGATTCATAATCTTCATTGAAAAAAAAAATCAGACAATGTCAAGTTCTCCAAAAAGAGGTGGAAGGGCAATTCAAAACATGGCTGCTTGATTTTTAGGCCAGCGTCCTTCTATGACATGCACGAAGCCACCTAAGGACAGGCAGCAGGGTGGGGGCTGGAAGGCAAGGGTTGGCTATTCCTGTGCAGGTGATTGAGTACTCACGCCAAGAATGCTCCCTGGGCGCCTACCATGGGGTAAGCACCGTGCTAGGCGCTGGGGATACCATGGCGAGCAACAATCTACACGTGCTCCTGCCTGCACTGAGCAGACCCTTCGCTCAAGGAGGTGGACGTCAAGAGCCACACTAGTCACTCTAAAGTCACCACTCCAAATGCAGTGAGGAAAAGAGCATGGTGCAGTGAAGACACACAACAAGAGATGACTGAGTCTAGGGGACCAGAGGAGGCTTCTCTGAGGAAGGGATGTCTGAGCTGAGCTGGACAGAGTGGTGACCTTGTCAAGTCAGGGCTAGTGGAGGGGACAGTATTCATAAAGGCCTTGGGGCTGGAAGGTTTGAGGTGTGGGTGGTGTAAAAAAAAAGATTAACACGTGTTAGGAGTCACAGAACTATATATGTTAAAAAAGTCAAGTTTACCGCATGAGGAAAAAAAGGAAGGTGGTGTGGCTTGGCTGGAGTGCTGAGAATGACAGGGAAAGTTCTTCAGGACAAGGCTGGCTGGAGTGCGGTGGCATGGTCTCAGCTCACTGCAGCCTCGATCTCTTGGGCTCAGGTCATCCTCCTATCTCAGCCTCCTGAATAGCTGGCACGATAGGTGCACGCCACCAAACTCAGAAAACTTTTTAAAACAATTTTTTGTAGAGATGGGGTCTCACCATGTTGCCCAGGCTGGCCTTGAACTCCTGGCCCCAAGCAATCCTCCTGCCTCAGCCTCTCAAAGTACAGAGATTACAGGCATGAGCCACTGCACTCGGCCTTGACTTTGCTATTCTAAAAGCAACAGAAAGCCACGGAAGGATCTTAACATATATGAGTGCTGAGCATGTGTGCCTGCGTGTGTGCGTGTGTGCACCTATGTGTGTAGGGGGTGAGGGGAGGGGCACCAGTGCTAAGTGATCCTATTTGTGAAGGACACACTGGAGGGGCCTAAAGCAGGTATGGAAGGATCAATCAGGAGATGAGGAGTGAGGGGATGAAGGATGACAGTAGTTAGGATCAGGATGGTGACAGTAGAGATGCCAAGAAGGTGAATTTGGAAGGAATTTGGGAGGCAAAGGGACAGGATGTGCATGCAGTGTAAGTAAGGAGGGGAGGAAACAGGGAGGAGGTATCAATAGCAAGTCCTGGGCTTATGGGTCCATGGAGACACCACTCATTGAGACAAGCAGGGAAGAAGAGGAGAGGAGGTTGTAAGTGTGACCTTGGGTGTGTTCAGTCTGAGATGCCTTTGGGATATCTAAGGGGAAAGTCACAAAGAGGGTCTGGCAGCCAGAGTGTGGGTATGGTCTCTGATAAGCAACTGTAAGCGTCTTTTCCTGAGTAATCCAGGCAGACATTTATGTATCTGCATTTCCTACCTGAGGTGAACTTCTTAGGGTATGTTCACTTACCTGTGAATCTCCAGGCATTAGAACATAGAAAGTAAGTAATAATATTGTAGTAAAGTGCGCCCAAACTCATCGTGGGAGCCAATGTGGAAAAAAAGTGGATTTACTCTAAGCTATCCCCAAGATCACTGTTTCCCAACACTGGCTTGGGAACCCGTCAGGCGAACTGTAGGATTCTGTCTACCTTCTCCTTCCCCTCCTTTGGAACTGCCTTCCCATGGGGTCCCTGGCAGAGAATTGAGAGTTCACCAACCCACTGTGTCATCTACCCTGGAAAGCGCCATCCTGCCCAGAGGGAGAAGAGGTTGAGGATTTGTAACCACAGTCCTATTTCAGGTAATGAGGATCTTTTAAGCCTCTGGTCTGTGGGAATGTTCAGAAAAAGGGAGCTGGGGGCTATTGCTAGGCAGAACTCACCAGGAGACAGAGCACTTTACATAATGCAGAATACTTCAGAAAATAAGTCTGAGGCTATAAGCCACTGAGGGGCCCTGTTTGTGCAAATGCCAATGAGCATGAGAAGGAACCAGCTCCTCCTTTAATCTCTGATCTGTATTTCTCAACAGCGGAGAATGCAGAGTGACACTAGGGGCAGGCTTTGCAAGTCATCTAAAAGAAAGGAGGAGGATTTTTAATGCACATTGTTCTGGAGAGAAACTTAATCATTTCTGAGTTACGTTTATCAGGCAGGGCAGTTGTAGTTTACCGAGTGGAATTTGTGTGGGTACAGATGATTTAAGAGGGATGAGGGCTTCCTTTTATATCCATGAATAGTTTTCTGTGGCTTCCATAAGTCAGTCAACCCCTTTTCAGTCTTCCAGTATGGGAGGAAATATAACAAAGACCTGATTTTAGGGTCCCTATTTCAGTAGGGTTACTGTCAAATCCCCCAAATTCATTTTTAACCTTAAATTATGTATTTATACATACATATATATGTGTATATATAGTTGAGTGTGTTTGCATGAACTAAGATACATACGTGTATATATATGTATAAAAATTTAATTTTAACGCTGATAATAGGAGCAGCTACTATTTATTGAATCCATTAACCTGGTAAACAGTTGACAGGTGTCTCACATGTAGGCACAATTCTGGGTGCTAGAAAGGCAGTGGCAATCAAGACAAAGTCCTGCTTAAAGTCTAGAGGGAGATGGACATAAACATAAGTAACAGTGCTGATCGCTATTTTGAGACTAGACTCAAAACAGGGTAATGCAATGGGGGTGACTTGAGACTGAGTGCTCGGGGAAAGCCTTTCCATAGGTGATATTTAAGCCATGACTCAACTAATGGCAAGCAGAACTCTATCAGATGCTGGGAAAGGTCCCAGTAGGCCTCTGGGACAGCATGGAGGCTGGAATGAGGAAGGGAGAGTTACAAGAAGGGGCTGGGAAGGCATCTGGAAATCAAGATAAGGAGTGGGGTCTTCCCCCAGCGCAGGGGGAGAACAGGCTGGGAGTCGAGAGACAGAGGGGATGGCAGAGGGGGGTTATTCAGGTGGGGAACCCTAGGACAGACACTAGTGAGTGTGCTCATGGTAGAGACACGACCAGTTTTATTTTTGACTATTTTAACTTTGAGGTACATGATAGACATCTCAGTTGAAATGCCTATGGCTGTTATGTGCCAGGCAGTTACACATATGCTTTCTAATCTTTACAACAACCCCGCCTATAGGTACCATTATCATCGTTTTATAGATGAGAAAGATTAATTTGCCTGATGATATTCAGCACTACTGGCACAAGATATTAGCACCTTCTGTTAGAATGTGATTGGTTATCTGGGGCAACATAGCAAGACCCCATCTCTAAAAAAAAAAAAAAAAAAAAAAATTAGGCAAGGGGCCACATGCCTATAGTCCGACCTACTTGGGAGTCTGAAGAGGGAGGATTGCTTGAGCCTGGGAGTTGTAGGCTGCAGTGAACTATGACTGCACCACTGTACTCCAGCCTGGGTGACAGAGCAAGACACCAATTCTTTTTTTTTTTTTTTTTTTTTTTTTTGAGACGGCGTCTCGCTGTGTCGCCCAGGCTGAAGTGCAGTGGCCGGATCTCAGCTCACTGCAAGCTCTGCCTCCCGGGTTTTTACGCCATTCTCCTGCCTCAGCCTCCCGAGTAGCCGGGACTACAGGCTCCCGCCACCTCGCCCGGCTAGTTTTTTGTATTTTTTAGTAGAGACAGGGTTTCACCGTGTTAGCCAGGATGGTCTCGAACTCCTGACCTCGTGATCCGCCCGTCTCGGCCTCCCAAAGTGCTGGGATTAAGGACACCAATTCTTAAAAAAAAAAAAAAAAAAAAGGCCGGGCGCGGTGGCTCAAGCCTGTAATCCCAGCACTTTGGGAGGCCGAGACGGGTGGATCACGAGGTCAGGAGATCGAGACCATCCTGGCTAACACGGTGAAACCCCGTCTCTACTAAGAAATACAAAAAACTAGCCGGGCGAGGTGGCGGGCGCCTGTAGTCCCAGCTACTCGGGAGGCTGAGGCCGGGGAATGGCGTGAACCCGGGAGGCGGAGCTTGCAGTGAGCTGAGATCCGGCCACTGCACTCTAGCCTGGGCTACAGAGCGAGACTCCGTCTCAAAAAAAAAAAAAAAAAAAAGAAAGTTGTTGCCACACAGAGACTCAAATTAGTGACATTCCTACATCAATGGACTGTTGGATGCTGTGGGCAGAGGAAGGCTTGCTGAAAGAAAAAATTGCAGAAGCATTTTCTAGTACCTTAAAAAAAAAAGAGAGAGAGATCTGTTTTAACAACAAAACCATCAACCAGATGGCATTCACTTGGCAGTGAGTACTGCCAGGGAATTCCAAAGGACAGAGGAAAGGTTGGAATGCTCAGGTGCAACTGATGGAGTAAACAGGTGATGCAAGGAGACTTCTTTATATTTTGACGGGAAATAAAGTGACCTCTGGATTTTAAAGTGACTGGTAAGAGGAAGTGTTGTCTCGGGGCGCAGGGTCATGCTGAGACTTTGAACACGATGTACAGAGAAGCCCAGCCCCAGCTCACAAGCTGTCTCAGATTCAGAGTTTGCAGTATGACAGCCACAAGCACAGGGGGAAGTGTCTTTCAAGAAAAACAACATCAGTGATAACTTAGAAATGGGGGGAGGGATTGGATCATTCAGGGCTCAGTGTCTGCTTTGCTCTAGAAATGGCTCAGAAGGAGCAACCTCAGCTGGAAAATGGCTAAAACACCAGCTCCAAATGTGGGATTTTCCTTGTCTTTCTCAAAAGCCCTCCTTTTCTTGTGTGTGTCAATCGAAGTATTTTGTTTTGCTCAATACACTTTTTCAGTAATGCTTCTGCTTAAAATAAACATAATTAAAGAAATCATTTTCCTGAGAGTAGCATGCTGCTTTCTGTAAGAGGAAATTGGGTGTGGGTTTGGCTCATGTCGCAAATGAAGGAGGTTTGGAAATCACAGCCTAGCCTTAATGGATTGTAATCAGAAAACCACCACCCACACACAGCTTTACTTGATATGCTTCAACTGCCTCTCCTCCTATAAAAGCTGAAAACTAATTATTCTCTTCATCAAGATAAGGTGAACTAGAACAGGAAGACTTGAATTAGTGCCGGGGCTGTGGTGGAACCCACCTTCCTTGTGGAGTAAACATAAAGCACTCAGTGGACTAATTCAAAGACCTCACCTTCCTTCAAGATAAGTATTCCACTCATCTCCTCTGCCTCAAGCTCCTAAAGCAGTCCATTTTTATTGGGTCTGTCATCTATGACAACAAATCTGGACTGTGTGCCCCTAGATATAGGACAGTCTGTTTTCAAAGTCCTCTGCTGGTGTCTGGCCAGGGAGAAAGACAACACAAAGGGATTACAGTCCACGGTGAATGTTACTTAGTGCAGGGCAGGAGAACACTTAATTCAGCCTTGAGAGGTCAGGGAAGGCTTCCTGGAAGAATTTGTAAACTGAGATCTAAAACTGGTCTCTGAGTTTCAATCCATTCACACAAACCATGTGCTTTTGACTTCTTTTAACCGTATCTTCCCATTTTCCTGCCTAACCCTGCACAATCTCTGTACATATTTGGTTTAATCACATTGGAAAGAAACGTGCACTTCCTTTCTGTTAATCGATTACTTGCTAGTCTATGAACATAGAAAATTCTGAAAATCTACGTGGCATATCTGTAGACATGGCTCTCCAGAGCACGACAGCTTCCTGAGAACATGGGGCCGAAATCCCACTGCAGAGGCAACTCCACAGAATGTCCAGGTGTGCAGGGCATCATTACTTCCCTCCTTACTCAGAAAATGGAGAAGGGCACATGCGCAGTAGTGTGTGTGAGAACAGCTGGAGGGAACCCTCATCCAGTGGCACCTGGCTCTGATTAGAGGGCTGTATTAGGTGGGGCAAGGCTCATTAATATCTTCCTGATGACTCGTTGAAAATGTATGTATTTTTACATTCTCTTGAAACTTCTATCAAACATCCGACGACATACAGACTGGAGGAGAATCGCAATTATTTCCACCTCTGTCCATTGTTCAGAAATGCTCTTGTCCACGGCACACCTCCATCACTTTGCTGACAAAACTAAGGCAATTCCAGCTAAATGGTATTGGAATGGAATGGAGACAAAAATCCTCAAGCTGGAACTGACTCTGTCAGGAAATTCCCTGTGGAATGGAGTTCATCGGTTTCGGCTTGCTTTCTCTGACTGCCCAGTGGGCACCTTCCCACCCCACCCCCCAAACCCATTGTCACTCACCATCCACGCATGGCCTTGCAAAGGATAAAGAGCCCTAGCTCCAGTGAACCTTGGTGCTGGGTTTGGGAGGTCTTCCCTCGCCAGTACAATAGGCTCCTCTCTGATGGGGCCCACGGTAGCGCGTCTGCTCCATGGCCGGCTCTATTTGTGCTTTCAGGGTTATGTGGTTATGTAGACTGGGGGCTAGCTGGGGAAGCAAAGCCAAACCCAGAGCTTCATGGTCACAGATTTCAAAGCCTTTCTTTTGAGGGGCAACACAAAGGAGCTTGTGAAACAGATCAGCCTCAACAGTGCAATAGACTTCTATGGTGCTGCAGATAAAGGGAAGAGGATGTGGGGCCAGTTTATCAACTGCACAGGCGACAAAAGGGAAGATTAAAAGTCCCCTGAAAATAGGAAATAGAGTGGGCAATAACTGCTTGCCCTTGAAGAATTCTTTGCTAGTAGCTTAGGAATAATGGAGAGGCTCAGGGGGCGGGAGGGAGCTGGATTCTCTCCTCTCCCTCACCTCATTGTGTGCTGCCTCCCTCCAGGCAGAGTCATGGGGAGGTTTCACTTAGAGAGGAAGACGGGAGTAAAGGAAGCAAAAAGCTCTGACTCTGAAAACAGTGCTCCCCTTTTTCTCTTCTTGCCATTTCCTTGGAAGGACATTTCAAGCACCTGTGAATCCTCTCTGAAATTCAAATGCTTCCTACTCCCTTAGCTCATGTTGGAAGGTCTTTCCATCCTTATCACTTAAATATTAATTCATTGAAGAATACTAGTTACATGTACATTCTGCTCCAGGCACACGTCTACCAGAGGCTGGCCTACCACACCGTCATCTATCATTCATTCAGGAAGGCACTGGCCCAGCTCCCTCAAAGCTAGTGATCAATTATGGTCAACACAGCACAACTGACAAGACCTCAGCGCCCTTGGTACCAGTTTGCCTCCAATTATACCACCAATCTGGGGGCTTGCAACATAATTTCTAGCATGTTCTTTCATAGTTCTCTCTTTTTTTTTTTGGTCTTTCAAGAGAATATAGTGTTCTAAATATTGTTTGTTTGCTAATGTTCCCATGAAAATGTTCCTTATTTTGTCTTTAAAAACATCATTTAGCTTAATCTGGAGCTCCAAGGCTACTATAACTTAATCTGGAGTGCTAAGGCTAGTTATAGTAAAATCTTATACAAAGTGAACACAGACACAGATACTCATTTGCAAGCTTGGTTTCAAACTGAGGCAGCATTATAAAGGAAATCGTTAAGTGCGTGGGTTAAACAGTACCTGGTACTTAGTAAGCCTTCCATAAATATTTGTTGAATGAGTGAGTGAATAAATTCACTCTGACTCTACTTTCTCATCCAGGAATAAGAGAGGTAAATAAAGTGAAACAGCACTGAACATTTTGTAGTTTACCAGCTGAGGGCAAAAAATCTCATTCTCTTTTTGTTACTAAAACCATCCATCTGCCCAGTGTCACTTCCTGATAAGAGCCCATTTCTAAGTCCTCATTTGTAACTAAATGTTGGGTGACATAATTAATGCTTAACACACATTTGAATTACAAGCCACAGGCGACTGCAAATCCACTCTACAAGATGGTCATTACGGAGGCCCAATCCATACACTCCCAAAACATGGGATTTATTCAAATTTAGGAAAATGAGGAAAAAGAACCTGAACCTTTCTGAGATATGGGAGTGATGAAAAGAGGGGGCCTTGGCCAGAAGGAGGGGGAGGGGATTTAACTCAAAGCCTCTGAGATACACGAATAGTCTCTGGAGATAAACACTGCTGAGAGGCCTAATGCGTGTGGCTCCAGGCCTGCTTGCAGCTGGAATGTCGGCTGGGCACTTATCTGCAGTCCCCTCCCTCCGCTACCTCCTCAGAGTGGACTCCTTCACCGGAGCTCCAGCAGGTCACTTCTGTCATTGCCATTCCCTGTGTGCAGAATGAAACCCAGTACTGCAGTTCCGGTGACAGCAAGCTGGCTAGACCAGGGGTCAGAAAGCAACCCTCTCATTCTGCCTTTCCTGAATTTTAGCTAGGAAGCATTTTTAATGTTTTCTGCTGTTAGCAGAATACTAAAAAAGAATTAAGACAAGGTAATTAGGCAGGTGAGAGGAAAAGGCCTAATTCTGAGGCTCAGAGGAAAATGGACACAAGTCAAATCCCATTGTAATGATTACCTTTATAGACAGAAGGGCTTTGTAAAATGGAGTTATTTCCTGTGCACAGAAGCAGCGGGACTGCAGAGACCCGACTTTCCTGACAGAATGACCACAAGGAGTGTTCTCTGGGCTGGACCCGCGCTTTGCAGCACAGCACTCTCCGTAGCAAGCACTGGACTGAAAGCTGTTGGCACTGTGATGGGGACAAAAGCTGAGCTGCTTACAGTTCATTGTGCAGTTATAAAACAGCAAACATTAAGAACAATTCACATTTGCTTAGCTTTTACAACGGCTGTCTTCTCATCTGTGTCATTTTCTTCACCCCGCCATCTTACCTCACTCACCCCATGCTGGATTCCCGAAGCAGGCAGGTCAGACACCTGCGTGGGACCCACACCTCTCACCGGGCATCTAGAACAATTAGAAGTTCCTTTACACTGTCTGATTTTTTAAAAAGTCAAAGTAGTTGTGGGGGGGAAAAAACAATCAGAATCCCATGGAACATCCTTAGAGTTATTTTATATTTTATGTCTTTGCAGGAAGAGAGAGGGCATCACAATTTCTTCGGTGCTCAAGGCCCCTTGGAATTCTTAATGTGACCTCGTAGCCACCACAAAAACCGCGAAATGATCCAGACACCACAGAGGGGAAAAGGAACTTCCCGACATGCTGCATTTCCTTGCTTGGGGGAGCCCTGTGACCCACGGGCTGCCTCAAATGCACAGTGTTTTCTATATCTACCAATCTGTAAATATCTCCCCTCCAAACCAGATGGTTAGCTGGGCCTTCAATACACGAGGCTGCAGGATTTCCATTTCAAATCTTTGCCCAGCTGCTTCCTCTCCATCTTGACTACCATCTACTGAGCCCCAGGAAGGGCTTTTGCAAAAGTATCCACAGTCAAGGTGACTGGGTGACTAAAGGTTGGTGCTGGCTATTTGATGTCCTGGCTCATAAGGGAGTATGTTCAGTGCAACCTGCCTCCCTTCAAACACGTATCCTTCATCCATTTCCCCACTTGGAGGGTCACTGGTGGTAACAAGCTGTTTCTTCAAAGGATGATCAGATTGACGCTTCACTACTTAAGAGGCAAAATGTTAAATTAACTAGGTAGGGCAAAGAGAGTGTGGGGGGGGGGGCAGGTCTAGGGTAGGTGGAGCTCTAGTGCAGAGAGAAGGAAGTGGAGGAGGGGAAGTAGGAGGTGAGAGGAGGCACACAGGCTTGGAAGGACAATAAAGGCAGGCTTCTGCAATGTACTGACTTTCCAATACCTCGGAGAACCTGCAGCACACTGTTAAATGATCCTGAAAGTATGGCCCTGCTGTTAGGCTGCCTCAAGCTCCAGTGCGGCTTTCTCACCACTGAATGAAGTATGAGTTCCTCTATAGGTGGCTCATCCTTGCGCGTGTCCCCACCCCACTGTGCACTGGCTTTCAGGCCTGTAAGCCTTTGCACAGGCTCTTCCCTCTTCTTGGAAAGCATACTTCCTCCTCAAGTAGACTGGTCATGACTTAATTCTGTAGTCTTTCTTCACCAAAGTCATCTGGGACCAGTTTGGGATAAGTTAAGAGAGCCCACAGCCCTCTGAAGATACCCTGCGAAAGCCCTTAGATCACTCAGTCATTTGATTACCTGCCTGCCTCTCCCCAAAGACCCTGAGACATGATTTCCTGAGGACACTCACTGGATTTTAGTGATGTTTGTGTCTCTCAATGCCTGGCAAACAGTAGGCCCCCAGTTGACACTTGCATGATGAAGTGATGATGGGGACCAGTTTATAAAGGTGGCTATCCAAAGTGATCCATCTTTAGGGGCTCAAAGATTAAGTGCTTGGCAATACCACAGAAGAAGGGAAGCCTTTTTGGCCATTTTTTTTCTCAGAAGGGCTCTTTATAACTATACACGTCCCCTAAGACAAGAACCCAGATGAGAGATATCCCCCCTGTTGATATCATTAGTACATCTCAAATAATACCATCTGCCCATGCCCTAATCTCTAGGTATTTTTAAGATATTCTAATGGCTAGAGCTCTCTCTGGTTCTATCTTTGCAAACTGGTGGTTCTTAACATGTGGTCCCTGGACCACGGGCATCAGCAACAACTAGAAACTTGTTAGAAATAAATATTCTCAGACTCCATACCAGCCCACTGAATTCAGAAGTTCCAGGGGTAGGGCCCGGGAATTTCTGTGTTAGCAAGCTCTCCAGGTAATTATCTTGTGCACTGAAGTTTGCGAACCACTGTTTTAGACTTCAGTGAGACCACAGTTACAGTCTCATTATTTGAAGCACATATTCAGGTGAGGATGATGAAATATAGATTCATAAGGACATCAATCTTTCCACCTAGGCAGTACGGTCTAAGTGAACATTCTGCAATAATGGAAATGTTTTACATCTGTGCTCTGGATAGTGTAGCTACTAGGTACATGTGCCTTTGGGCATTTGAAATACGGCTAATGGGACTGGGTAACTGAATTTTAAAGTTTAGTATAAATTTAAATTTAAATAGCCACTTGAGCCTAGTGGCTACCATATAAGACAGTACAGCTCTAGAAGATGACTAAGCAATATAAAACCATATTCAACCCAGTTCCTAAAATCCCAGCAATAAAAATCTTTTAAAAAATACATTCTCTTAGATTCTGTCACCTGTAAAATGGAAGGTACCTATATTCACTGATTTGTTCATTCAATTAAGTATTTGCTGCTTATCTCAAGTTGGTTCTATCAAATTAATGTTTGGAAACTTTTTTGAAGTAGTTTAAAGCATTATGTAAAGTAGCAGTATTCTTTCTGTATAATCTTGACAAGGCTTTAAGCCTATGGTTTGATCTGCAATTAATTAGGATCCTGGGGGCAGTAAGTCATGTTGTTACTGTGTGCCCCACAATGTATCTTTAAGATTTAAAGTAAAAGGATATACTGTAATAGATGCCAACCTCAAAAACTGCCCAGGGAACTTCTCTTTGTAGTTATACACGTCTTTCAGGCTGCTCTGTTTTATACCAGGTTCTACTGAAGTAGATAAGGGGTCTCGCTTTCCAAGACAAATATGTACTTTCATTCTGCTACCTAAACAAGGGATGAGCTGCCCTTAGCTGTCCATCATTAATGAGTTTGTATACAAATGATTCAATCTGTATTATAGAAAGACTATAATCAACATTAAAAACATTTATTTTAAATATGACTATTGGCCGGGCGCGGTGGCTCAAGCCTGTAATCCCAGCACTTTGGGAGGCCGAGACGGGTGGATCACGAGGTCAGGAGATCGAGACCATCCTGGCTAACACGGTGAAACCCCGTCTCTACTAAAAAATACAAAAAACTAGCCGGGCGATGTGGCGGGCGCCTGTAGTCCCAGCTACTCGGGAGGCTGAGGCAGGAGAATGGCGTGAACCCGGGAGGCGGAGCTTGCAGTGAGCTGAGATCCGGCCACTGCACTCCAGCCTGGGTGACAGAGCGAGACTCTGTCTCAAAAAAAAAAAAAAATAAAAATAAATAAATAAATAAATAAATAAATATGACTATTAGCAGTTTAGCCAAATCCAGACTATCCCTAAACAAATGAGGGCTCTTGCCTGAATGTGCACTCCTAAGTGAGGACTTTTGAAAAGTTCTTTTTCTCTAGCCTCCGGGGAGGCAACTCCAGCCTGCACATGCTGAGGCTCTCTTCAGGACAGAAACTGCCTGGAAGTGTGACAAGGGCCTCTAGCCCTCAGCAAGAACCTGGGCCCTAGGACAACACTGCACAACAGTGGTGACCAAGTTCTCCATGGCCGGGGACTGAACTGTCCATATCAGTCTCCTGTGCTACCTGTCCCTAAGGCTGTAATCCGTGGCTCTGACTCTGGCCCTGTCTGGGTCTTCCCAGATACAGAAGGTTCTTGTTGCTTTGTGCCAGGTTTGAGGAAGTTGAATAGGGTTCAGGCACTCCTGCCAGGGATGGGGTGTCTCCATCAGATAGGCAGGTGACTCGGTGCAGGAACCCAAGTGCTGAAGTGGGGCTACACCCTTGAGGACGGGGATACTCCCCATGCACAGCTTAGGCAGTTCCGCACTGTCTGTCATGGTCTCCACCTCAAATGTCTGCACAATCACTACAAAGGTTTGAGGGGAATAAGAGGGAAGAGGATACTTGCGTTAAGGGAGAGAGGGAGTTGGGGTCAAGTCAGATGAGCTCCAGGTGGAACTAAGGAAGAGGAACATGACTGGGAGCGGGCGGGCTGGTGGTGTGCAGCTGTGCTCTGTGAAGGTCAACTATAAACCAGGGTGAACATGCAGATGTCGTCTAGCCTAGGGATGCCAAGCCCGGGCGTTAAACCCTCGCTTCTCTTTCCCAATCCAAACCTCACAAAAGGACCCCAGCACTCTTTCCCACCAGGCCTGCAGGCGCCTCAGTCTTCAAAATAACAGCCAGAGGACAAGGCTGCATTGCTCAGTTTACAAACGAAACAAAATCTTCCAGTTCCTGATCTGTGCCAGTCCCTCCACTGTATGAAGGAGGACTCCTGATTGATAACAACAGCATACGGGTCCCAAATTGAGCCCTCGCCATGGTCCAGCACTTTACAAATAACAACTTGTTTCATCCTCACAGTGACTCCAGGAGAGGAGAAGACTATTAGCCCCACGTGGGAGATGAGGAGACAGTGGCAGAAGGAGGCTGAGTTCAGCCGAGAAGGATGCACACAGCTCACGAGTGGTGGGGTCGGGCTCCCAATCCAGGCAGCGCTGCTGGCTTCCTTATTCACCACCGCTTTGCTGACACTACCTCCCACGTGGGTGGGGCTCTGGTTTTAGGTTTATCAGAGAACACACAAGCACATACGCTTTAGAATATGATATTTGTAGATTCATTAAAATCCGACCTTTACAGGATATTAAAACCATTCTAAGAGACAATCATGGTAAAGGTGTAATCGCATTTGTAAGCCTGCCAAATTGGAGTGTAAGAGCTTTTATGAAAAGTTTCAGAAATGTGGCTTACAGGGTAACGGTTTATGGTCAACTGCCTTTTGATCTCTCATGTGAAAAATATGTACTTACATATATTGCAGGAAACCTCACCACTTCCTTCCTAAGTGTCGGTCAAAAACACTAATTACTTGACTAATTAGACTGTGAAACTTCCCTTACAGATGGTAAAAATGAGCTATTTTCACCCCACAAATTTAGTTGTGACATATCAGCAAAAAAATGTAGAAATCTTTCAATGGTTTTATTGTAGACAGTATGAACAATTTAAGCAAATCATATAAAAATAAATGAGAAACTAATGAAAATAATCTGCCCTTTCATAAGAGGAGAACACAAGAGGCTGGCTCGTGAGATGACACCCCTTTGATGGGAGACTGGAGGTCGGATCCAGATACCTTCTCCCCGCCCCATGAATTGGTTAGTCCTAGCTTGGTTTGTGATTTTCATCGTGGCTTCAGGTACTTTCTTTATCCACCTGTAGTCACAGGCAGGCAGCACTCTTTCTTTTGTTTTCTCCCAGTCATTCCCTACAAGGGAAAGTGTATGTCATGTCCACCCACCAGCCACGATGACATGGTCTCCCTTGACTCTGCGTCCACAGAATTTCAGTCTGCGGCATCAGCACATTTGCCAAAAGAATTAGTGTGGGATGAAGTGGAACCGAACCAAGTGCGACAGCTCGGGGAGGAAATGCCTCCTTGACCAGAGTGTGCTCATGTGAGACTCCACACCGCGGAACACTTACCAGCATCGAGGCTGCCCGTGGCCGCTGTCCAGCCCATGACAGGCGGGATGGCCCCAACCACGGCTCCGACCCATGTGTTGACAATGCTGATTCTCTTCAGTGGTGTGTAGCAGCAGGTATACAGAAAAATATTGAAGAGCCCCAGGGCTCCTGTGAGTGGATTCACCCCCCAGGTCAGAATGGCAACTCCCGGCACAGCACAACAAGTGGCAAAGGCCACAGCTAGCAATGGGCTGGAAAAGAGCAGAGAACATGGAGTGATCATCTCTGACGCAGCTCAATCACACTACCTAGAATCGGCACTGACAAAGTGCAAATAATCCACCCATCCAGTAGAGGCAGTACTGATCTGGCTTATTCCTGGATATGGGGAATCCTCTTAGGAAACAAACTTACAATAAGACAGAATATGTTTGTGGGAGCTCTGGCTGCTCTTCTTGATTTTGCTGGCTAAGAGTAAAGTGGTTAAGAGAGTCAGGGTTAGAGTGTTCTGGATTCATATAGGTTGTGTCCCTTCCTGGCTATAAGACAGCTAGGTTTCACTTACTCCTTTCTACAAGAGAAATGATCCTCTCTTCCTCCTAGGGTTGAAGTGAAGCCTGACTGAGACAATGCCTCCTCTGCACATTGTTCCATTTTATATTTAGTCATGAGCAAACCACTTCAAACACAATATTGGAAGATTTGAGCAGAAAATAGAACCTGAATTCTGGAAGCAGTTCTCCCCCTGTATTTATACTTTATTATAACGTCACTTAATTAGTGATCATGAGTAACAATGGTGTGCCTCTGACTGCCTTCATTACAATGTCTGTAATGAATTACAGGCTCAGCATTACCGGTTCCCGATAACAGTAAACACCAGGTGGCCGTTGTGTAGTACCAGTGCCGTAAAGTGACTTATGGACACGGGATTTTCAAGGGGAGGTCGCACAATGTTATTTATGTAAATGAAACCCATCATCTAAAACTCTACAATGATAATGATTATTATAAGCCTGTTGCTCAAAAGAGCCAACTTCTAAAAGTAGACTTTGTATGGAATCTTGTGAAAGGCTTTTTGAGAGTCTAGATAAATTGGATCTACTAGTTCCTGCTTATATGTATGTTTGTTTATTCTTTCTTGAGAAACCTAAGGAGGTTACTCAAGCCTGCCTTCTCCTAGCAGAAGCCATAATTCCACTTCTGAATAAGGTATGTTTGTGTAGTGTTCAGTGACCCTGCTGGATTACAGATTCCACGACGCGCTTCTTGGCAAGCAAGAGTCACCAGTGTGCAGCTTCTAGGGTGCTCTGGTTTTAAAAACAGCCGATTCCCTAAAGAGGCAGTCTTTACCCTACGTGCACACATGTGAGATGATACCCTTCTATGCACAGGGCTGCAGTGTTCCCATGGCAGGAGAGAAGGCCTGTATCTATGAGACGGCCCCTCCAGGAAAAAGACTAACTTGTAGAATTATGTTAGTCCAGGAAAAAGACTAACTTGTAGAATTATGACGAGTTAGAATTCAGCTGGGAGGGAGTCAGGGGAGAGCCTAGCAGCTGGAACTACAGTACTGAATGAAGTCAGGGCAACAGAATATGAAAGCGAGTAGTGACTTGATGGAGAATTCTGGCCACCACTCTACCACTCTGCTATGGGGGCCAGGCCTGACTCTTTCCTATCAGGCCTGCAGCCACTGTGCCCAAAGAGTGAACCAACAGAATGGGAATTTTCATGGAAAAATGAGAAAATACAAGGGCTATGTTGCTGTCAAGGTGCTTGTGACAGAAGAACCACAAATTACAGCTGAGAGACTTCGAGTGCATGTTCTGCCCTGAGGGGGCATTTCCACCCACCTGTTCCTGGGCCATCTCTTCTGAACCCTGTGGTCAGTTACTTCCACAACACTCACTCAGGTACCCTCAATAATCCATTCTGCCTTTTCCGTCCAACATTCCCACCCTGGATCTGCTCAATAACCTACTGTCTCTGCTCCTGCTGGGAAAGCCCTACACTCATACTAACTGGCCCCATTTCAAGGGATGGCTTAACAGTGCGGGTGCTTAGCCAGGGCTGATTTCCATTTTCGTTCCTTATAGTGGCTATTTTAACTCCTCTCCTGCCTTCTCAAGGCTCCAGGTTCACTCTAGCTCCCAAGACGCCTTAACAGATGCCCTTCCCTCTTATACAACAGTGACAAATGCCCTCAGATTTACTTCCTTTCTCCCATTTCAGAAGAGGCTGTCTTCACTCCTTTTAAAGATTAAACTGTTTTTATTTAATCTCCTCCCTAATCTGTCTTTTATCTTTTATATCTACTGTCTATTAACCTCCAGCATCAAATAAATTACTTTCTTCATATTTCCCCCAAGGTAATACCCCTCTTGCTTCAACACTCTTCAAAGCCAAGCATCCTGATGGAGTGGACCACATGCATTCCTTGTCTCTATCTCTTCCATCCCTCAGTTTCCTATTTGTTCCTCAACTGTATCCCTCACCGACTGCTGAAACACATTTTTCTAAGGTGGAGATAAACAAGGGGACTTCAAAAAGTTTATGGAAAATGCATATTATGAAAAGACTATGCATGGATTTCAAAAATTTTTTGCACCAAAATAAACTGGTACTAACTTGTTATAACATGTCTGAATAGGATCGAGTTTGAGGCACTAAGAAGGATAAGACATCAGTTTGAAAAGAGCCCTTATCAAAGCAACCTGAATTCTGCTAAAACAGAAGCAAGAACAAATATCAAATTTATGCTAACGTTTGGATGGAAGAACAGTGAAATCATTGATTCTTTACAAGAAGTTTACGGGGACAATGCCCCCGCAGATCAGCAGTTTACAAATGGATAACTTGTTTAAGAACAGAAGATGCTGAAGATTAAAGTCCACAGCTGCAAACCATCCACATCAATTTGTGAGGAAAAAATGAATCTTTGTCATGCCCTAATTTAAGTGGACCAACGGTTAACAGTAGAAACAACCACCAATACCATAGACATCTCAATTGGTATAGCTCACACAATACTGATGGAAAAATTAAAGTTGAGCTAACTTTCCACTCAGTGGGTGCCAAAACCGTTGCACCCAGATTGGCTGCAGACAAGAGCAGAGCTTTCAATGGAAATTTTAAACAAATGGGATCAAGATCCTGAAGCATTTCTTCGGGGGGAAAAAAAAAAAAAAAAGAAGAGCCGGGCGCGGTGGCTCACGCCTGTAATCCCAGCACTTTGGGAGGCCGAGGCGGGCAGATCAGGAGGTCAGGAGATCGAGACCATCCTGGCTAACACGGTGAAACCCCGTCTCTACTAAAAATGCAAAAAATTAGCCGGGCGTGGCGGCGGGCGCCTGTAATCCCAGCTACTTGGGAGGCTGAGGCAGGAGAATGGTGTGAACCCGGGAGGCGGAGCTTGCAGTGAGCCGAGATCGCGCCACTGCACTCCAGCCTGGGCGACTGGGCGAGACTCTGTCTCAAAAAAAAAAAAAAAAAGAAAATGAATATATAACAGGAGGTGAAACATGGCTTTACCACTACAATCCTGAACACAAAGACAATCAAAGCAATGGCTATCAAGAGGTGCCAGTGGTCCAGTCAAAGAAAAAGTAGACAGATCAAGAGCAAAGCTCATGGCCATAGTGTTTTGGGATGCTGAAAGTATTTTACTTGATTCCTTTCCAGAGGGCTAAAGAGCAATAACATCTACTTATTATGAGAGTGTTTTGAAAAAAATTAGCAAGGCTTTAGCAGAAAAATGACTGGGAAGGCTTCCCCAGAGAGTCCTTCTCCAGGATGTTCCTGCTCATTCCTCTCATCAAACACGGGCAACCTTGTGAGCATTTGGATGGGAAATCATTAAGCATCCACTTCACTGTCCTGATTTGGCTCCTTCTGCCTTCTTTTTGTTTCCTCATCTTAAAAAGTCTTTAAAGGGAATCCATTTCTCTTCAGTTAATAATGTAAAAAAGAATGCTTTGCCATGGTTAAATTCCCAGGACTCCGTGAGTTCTTTACAGATAGACTAAATGGCTGGTATCATTGCTTACGAAAGTGTCTTGACCTTGATGGAGATTAGGTTGAGAAATAAGTTTTTTGTTTTTTGTTTTTTTTTAAATTTTAATCTTTTAATTCTATTTTTTTCCATAAACTTTTTGAAGTTCCCTCATACATCATATTATCTGGGACCATCTACCTTCCCAACATGGCACACAATATTAATTTCCAGATGAAAGATTACAAAGATACCTCTGCGTTGTTACATCTCCCATATACCCAGAAAGGAAACTGAAATAGCTAAAAAGCAGTACACATATTATAATGTTGTTCTTCCAATAAGGTAATTTATAGCTCATAAGAACAGATTTTTTTTTTTTCCTATGAGACTCTAAAAAACTAGCTTTATTTTGGGAGACAGAAAAATGTGGTGGCTGATAAACATTTTATTTTTCGTGAATTGGCCCTTGTGTTAAAAAAAAAAAAATTGAAGAAGGTTGTTTATTCCTTCTCCAAGTTCTGTGGAGGCCAGTTGGATTCAAAGGTATTAGTGTTATGAAAAGCCCTTTTGGAAAAGCACACATGAATTTAATTTATTGAGATAGGCCATTTTATGTAAAGTTTAGTTTCTGACCTTTGTTAAAATCACAGAAAATGATGTGGCTCAATTTTGGTATTTATATCAATGTGCACAAGGCCATGAATGAGAACTGGGTAGGTTGACGGGCCATGCAAACGAAAATGAACCTCTTTACCCAGGATGCCATGATCACTCTCAGCATTCAGGTACCTGAAGGAACCCATCCCCCCCTGGCATGAGGAGCCCTGAATCGGTGCACTTCAGAGCTTTCTTGTGTTATGGGCAAAGGTATTCCAATTGCAAACTGTGTGAAATTTATTTTTCCTTTTATGTTTCATTTTTCCTAAAACATTTATAACAAAAGTGATATACATCCAATTCAGAAAATTGGCAACTCTAGAAAATCACAGAGAAGAAATTCTTAATGAGTTATTCAGAGAAACATACTAGTTGATATCTTCCCAGCCTTTTTCCAATGATATAACTACTTAAAAAAATTGAGAATATGCTAAATTGTGGTTTTATTCCCTGATTCATTTCAATATATCTTAATAATTTCCCCAGGCTATTAAATATATATTTTAATCATCATTAATATTTATAACACATAGTGGCTTATTCTTTGGATACACCACAATTAATTGAACCAATATACTTTTTTTTTTTAGACGTTCAGTCTTTTTCCATTTTTAAAAATCAAAAAGGATGCTGGGATAAATATCTTATGGGTAGACTTTTGTTCACAGCTCTGGTTAGGAGAAATTCTGAAGATAAATTCCTAGATGTGAAACTGCGAAGTCAGATGATATGCACATGTTATAGGGATTTTGACATGTACTGCCAGGCTGTACTCCAGGGAGTCTGCACACAAGTTGACACTCCCACCAGCACTATGTGAGAGCACCATCTCCTAGAACCTGTATCAACACTAGGTGTGGCATTAAAAACAAAGCAAAACAAAAAATAAAATTTGCCAATAGGATTAAAAAACAGTATTGAGTTTCTTAAAAAAAATAACACCTTAAAATTAACAAACAAGACAAGTTTACTGAGATAGCATTACCTCATTTCAGCAATGAGAAACTGAGACTCAAGGCAAGTAAAATAACTTGGAAACAGGATCTATACTCAGGCTCATTTGTTGGCTCTTCGGTGTAACCCAGAGTCTCCCAACTGTACGTGGGGCACACTGGTGTAATACAACTTGCTGAGCCTCTTCTTTCCTGGGTCTGCTGAGGGCCTGGGGTGGCCAGAGTCTTGAGTTGGGATGCCAACACCTGGGAGTAGCCTCCTGTGGGCTTAAAAGCACCTTCAGTTTACTCCATTATGCACATAGCCTAATACTGCATTCCCTGAAATCAAAACAACTGGATATAATATGGTAAGCAAGACAGGTGTGGTCCTTGTCCTGGGGGACTGATGCTGTAGTGGTGGTCAGTTCAGTGGGCAAAGGCAAGCACGTGTGGCACAGCAAGTGGAACACAGGGCAGTCAGGGACACCTAACCTAGTTTATGCTGGGTGGTGGACAGGGCGTGTTTCTAGGAGGAAGTGATGTTTAAACTGAGACCTGATGGATGGGTGGGAGATGGGCGGAAAGGGTGGAGAGGGGAGTTGCAGACAGTGGGAACGGCATGTGAGAGGGCCAAAGGGGAGAAGAATGGCAAATTTATGTTCCACCTATCTGGAGAACAGAATGAGGGTAGGAGGTATCAAGGGAACACAGAAATTAGGAAGGCCACATACAGAGACCTCTGGGCAAATGCAGACTCAGTGAAGTCTTCTAGTTTTTAAAAAGGGGAAGAAAATGATCAGATCTGCCTTTTAGAAGGATTACTCTGCCTGCCATGTGAAAGTCAGCAAAGAGAGATAAGCATTTGTTTAATTCACCTCCCAAGAGAGGCTCAAGTTAGGCATTTTAAAGGAAGAAGAATCATGGGCACACCACCACATAATTTTTATCAAATGTTTCGTTGAGAGAAACAGCCTTCAGCTAGCTTGTATCTTTAATCTATCTTCCAGATTTCCTAAAATGCATTGGTGGAGCACATTAGACCAGCAGAGAGCGGGCCCTCCTCTCCCACTGAATGGCTCTTTGGTCTAATGACACCAGGGTGATCGTGGTTTCCACTTTTAGTTCTATTATTCTTGGCTCCACTTTGTCTCTCCTTAGTCTTCTTTTTCTGGACTATTTTGTCACATTTTACATATCTTTGCAAGTTACTTGAACTCTTATGTGAAATAAGGCAGAGGAAAAAAGTTAAATAAAGGGGTAACTACAGGATTTTCTTTAGAATATTTGTATATACTGAGACATCAGTAAAAAAAGAGTAAAGGACTCTCTTTGGAACTGTATGTAGAAAAAGGACAAGCAATAATAACGGGTTTGGAATAAAGAGAGAATATAGCAAATGATATGTGGGTTATTAAGTTTGATTTACCATGAAATCTTTAAATATCATGGTTATATTCAGGTTGTTGAAGTTTAGCTGTTTTAATCAAGAGATCTATCTTTTAGATAGAAAAGGGTTAGAAAAGAGTGTTCATTTTTCATCTCAGTTAAACACAACTATGATTTTCTGCCTTAGTGCTCATAAAATGTGGTCAGACCTAAATCTCAGCGATCTCAAACACTATTATGTCAAGGACTGATTTCTTGTTATTTCAGGTCAATTACTCTATATACTTTTTCTCCTAATCATACCATTTAGCCTTTGATAAAACAAACAAACAAAAACCATCTGCTCTTCCCATTCCTAGACGGATTTTTGAAAGCACCCCAAGCCTGGAGACACACACATATACACACACACACCTGAGTTTTCTCCTTTCATAATTTATTCAATATTTAAATTTTTTGTGAAATATGTTTCTTTTTTATTAGTCCTTTTACTCCTTTTTATCATTTAAATTCCTTAGCAGTTTGCTTCCAGTTCAAGTGTTACCCTGACATCTGGTTTCTAGAAGCAAGATAAGGAGGAGAAAGGCTAAGCTGGCCTCCTTTGGCATCTCTGGACTCAGTTACCTTAGGAAAGAAGGCCTCATTGGAATTTCCAGGTAGATCCTCCACATCATGATTCTAAGTGTGGCTCCTGGACCATCAGCATCACCTGGGAACTTGTTAGGAATCCCTGTGGTTTGGAAGCTCTCTGAGATTTGATAACTACTATACCATTACAAATGTGATGCTGGTCCCCATCTGGTCATGCTACATATGCTGAGTCAACATAAACCGCACCACTCCAGTGCCGACTGTGGCAGGCCTGGTTAGGTCACCCACTTTCAGTTGTCTTTCATTATATGCCTCTTGGCATGTTCCAGTGGAAGAACAGAGGGCTGTGAACTAGCTCTGTTATCAATTAGCAGAGGAACTTTGGATATATCCTTAGACTTCTGACTTGCCTACACTATCTACTTTGTTTTAATTTAATCATACAGCTACAAGTGTTTTGATCATTAAAAGTACTTAAAGGGCAAGATGAAGCAAGTGTAGTAAAAGTCTTGATAATTGTTGATTTTGGGCCATGAGTATGTCGAGGGTCCACTGTACTCACTCTACTATTCCAACTGTTGGGATTTTTCATAGGAAATATGTTTTAAAAATACTTTAATACTTTTTATTATTAGTGTTATATTCTGGTTTCCTCATGTTGGCATAACTAAGCATGCTGAGTAGGATCAGGTGGCCTGCATTCTAGTTCTGACTCTGATGTTAGCTAGGTATTTAAAAGTGGGCAACTTATTTAACCTCTCTGGTCCTTGGTTTCCTCACCTGAAAGGGTGTAGTAGGGCTCTTTCAGTGGCAAGACTGAAACTCAAGGCAAACTTGCTTAGGTAAAAAGGCTCAATAAAAAGACAATAGGGAAGGTGGGTTTTCACTTTAGTCATGTGATCTTGAGCAAATTATTTCATCTGTTGGCCTTAGATTCTTCATCTGTAAGATGGGAGGTATTTTATAGAGTTGTCTTAAGAATTAAATACAATGATGTAAATAAAGCACTTAAAAAGTGCTTGTTAAATGAGCATATAGTGTTGACTTGTTCATTCACTCATTCATTAAAATTTCTCATTGCCTAGAGAGTCAGTCACTATGCTAAGTGTGGCTGTACAGCAGTGAACAAAACAAGAAGAGTTTAGTCTAGAAAGGAAGACAGACCTTAAACGAATACATGTAAGTACTATGAACTCTCCAATTGTAAAGTCAGCTACAAGAAAGAACAGATGAAATAAGACAGAATAATTTAAATAGGAAGGACCTATGTAAATGGAGCTGGAGGGAGGGGCTGATAAACTTGCCATAAATTGTTTCCCCGATGTATTTTGTCAGATGTATAAAGACTTATGAATATACCACTCTTTTTATCTTCAATTTTAATTTTATTTAGAATTTAATTTTATTATACCAAATTACAAAAAGTGGTATATTGAAAAGCTAGATTGATCACATACAAAACATGTTTTTTAAATGTTGGTGTTCTTGCACCACTGCACTGGTAGCTATAATGGCCTTTTATTAAGAACAGAGGAATTAATATCTCTGTGAGTGATTCTTGCTGGACTGAATTTATATAGGAACAATCTGAAATAGAGTAGAACAGGGTGTGATAATATTGCAAAAAAGTTTTAATGTTCAACAACACAGAATAAATGTATGAATAAGAAAAACAGCACTACTTGATAGGGGGTGGGCAGAAAAAGAGTAATTTTCTTGAACAAAAAAATTCTTTTATATTCATTCACTCATGCATGCAAATAGGTTCATGGTTCATGCTGAGGGTTGAATGATGATTTGTTTCAAAACTTATACACAAAACTGAATTACATTTTACATTAAGATGTCTTTTTACTGAACATCAATGCTTGGGATTTTTCTACTTCTGCCTTTCCCGCCCAAGGCTACTGTAGAACACAAACTGATGGATTGAGAGTGGGGAAAAATTGGTCCACACATTTCTATGAATTATTTTTTTCTCCTATTTAAATATAACACTGTTTTGTTTACTAAACATCAGCCCTTACATAGCTCTACGAAAGTATAATTTTCTACAGAAATTAAGAACAAATAAGAGAGAAACAAGCTTTAATTTGGTGCCTATGTATTACACTTAATAAATGTAATTTAAATTACCTGACTTTTAAATAACTTCCTGGAGAAACGCGGCCTTTCTGTTAAGCAATGTCTCAGGGAAGCCTATGAAATGTTCAGTCAAGAAAGCTTTATATTTTGAGCAGCTCTGCAGATAATTAGTTTAGACAAAAATTAATTTCATACTTCTTGGTCATTCCTCCAGAATAAATGATTTTGAAATTACAAAATAAAATATCCTTTCTTCAAAAACAAAAGAGAATGCAGAACCTTAATCAAACCAAGACAATTTAACTTTAATTTCTTGCATAAATCCCACACTGGAGCTTGGAAATGAGTTTCTGGAGAAAGTCTCTACCAAAAACTGTTTTGAAAATGTCTCCCCAGAATCTTATTTAGGAGTTTTCTATTTCTGAACATGTCTCAAGTTATAGATACTGTAGACTGGCAGACGACTGATGCAAATTCAGAACTTAAGGAAATTGTGAAGAAAATGAGAAAACAAAATCTATTTTAAGAGAAAAGTAAATTTTAAAACATGTTTAAAAGAAATGCGAGGAATATAAGAAAATATATTTGGCATAATTAGATTCAGAACATGGAGACTGTGGTTTCACACACACGGACACCTTTTTATTTATTTATTTATTTATTTATTTATTTAAGAAATGGGGTCCCATCTCTAAAAAATGCTCAAACTCTTGGCGACAAGTGATTCTCCCACCTCAGCCTCCTGAGTAGCTGCGATTATAGGCATGCAACATGATGTTTGGCTCAGAGATTGTGGTATTATATTAACAATTTTTTTTCAAGGAAGAAAACAAACCAGATCTACGCTGTATGAGTTTTGAAAGCGGACTGAAAGAATCTTATTAATCTAGAAGGAAGAGAAGAAAGATTGCCTATAAAAAAAAAAAAAAGAAAAAAAGACCAAAATGAATCTTCCCCATTGCTGACCACTGAGATTCAGCCTTCGAATTCACAGGGGAGCACGTGGTGACCCCTGAATTATGCTATACCAACTCAGCTTAAATTAAGGGTAATTTGTACAAAGACTCTGGGATTTTTAAGGAGAAGTGATTCCTACTGTCCCAGTCATGAAAATCAGGGTTTCCGGCATAGTAGTCCAATCTCTTAGTTTGTTTTTCCAATTCCTTGAGGGCAGGGACCACCTACTGAATCCCTCCATTGCTCCAAAACATCCAGTGCCTGCCACGTGAGAGACACATACTTTTCCTTTCTCCTCACTGAGTCAGATAGTTGAATTCTCTGATCTGCCTCCTTATTTTTAATTTATAGGACTCTATCAAAAAAATACCTTTGTTCACCTGCACAAAATAGGGTCAACAAATTTTAAAGAGTCTTTGAAATTTATAAAGAATGAAGCTGGGAAATAAAACTATCCATCTCTGCTGCTTTGGAGACCAGGAGTGGCATGCACGTGCAGCTACCTGAAGGTATAGGTGCTGACCTCTGACTCCATCTCCTTACCTGCCCCTCAGGACCAGGACCTTTGGCCAGGGACCATGTTTACAAACGCAGACATCTACAAGGACCAGGTTGGCACAGCAGGCCAAACAAAAAATTGCCTCTTTGGGATTTGGTCTGTTGGCCATCATTTTGCCATCTCTGATCTGTTCTGTGAAGGTATCTAATTAACTGTGCATCTATCTAGCTCCTTTGCCCTAGAATTGACCCCCTTGCCCCCGAAACACTTCTCTCTATCTTTTGTATGGCCATCTCTTACTCATCCTCTAAGACTCAGCTTAGACATCAAAAAACTCCTCCAAGGACATTTTCTATCTCTGTTCTCACCTTCCTGAGCCCCTCCCCATGGTTGGTCTCCATGTCTGTCCCTGAGTTCTCACAGCACTTCTTAGTCCTTATACTAACATGAGCTGCTGCTGTGCCTGCCCATCCCATTATGCCATATTTTTTTTAGTGCAGTGACTCTGCACTATTCATCTTTATATTCTCTGTACTTAAGAATGGTGCCCAAATGAACCTTTACAAACCATGCAAAAGAGAGAACACTATCGTGAGACTTCCACTCATGTAACACCAACCAATGAAAACAGCATTTGATTGTGTCCCATCTTTTCACATCATCTTATGTGAGAAGAGAGGAATCAAAGTCAAGGGACATTAGGTAAAATGATCCTAGATTATTAGTAAAAGATATTTGCTCCTAAAACATATGTTTTAATTGGCTACAAGTGACAGACTAAGTTACTATGACAGTTAACTCTTCATATTCATATTTATTAGAATATCTGGGTAATTTCTGGTTATAAAAAGGGAGATGAGAACAGAAGAATCCTTCATCCCTAGGAATACTGCCACAACTCACAATGCTTCAAAATAGTCACAAATGCTTTCTTTTTTCTCATGATGAGAGGAGTGTAACTTTCAGAAAATCCCAGCAGCGTTCCTCTTGTTCAACCTTTGTAACGACTAAGCATCACAGTATGTACAAAAAGTTTTTGTGAACTCTTCATAGCATGGTTAATAGAGAGTAGTTTTATTTTAAGGGTAAGTTCTCTACATTAACACCACTATTATTAAGTTGAGGCCAAATTTGTTCTTCCTGCCACTTTACTGGTTAACACTAAAAAAAAAAAAAAAAAAAAAAGAAATTTCTATACTTGTAAAATGTTTATGTTCTTATTACATTAGCAATATATACACACCAAGAGAGTAATCATAACAATCCTTAGAAACTCTGCAGAGCTTTAGCCTGGCTGGGTACCCGTCTACTAGACTAGTGTGCCTGGGTGATGAATAATATCCACAGCTCCCCTGCAGCCCACAAAATGTTTACATTTGCTTAAGTGCTTACTGGTAAAACCCTCAGTAAATTTGAAAAATGTCTCCTGGAAAGCCCTATAATACTTAAGCTAAACCCTGTTCTTTAAGTTAATAATGCCAACTAAACAATCCATTCATTTCATTTCTAAAACTCCATTTTCATCATTCATTTCAAAACCAGGTATTGACTGACCCCGATTCCAAGTGTTTTAATTTATCCTCTCTAAATAACCCTTTGCTCTGCTCTTATCGTGCAATCTCTCCTGCTCACAGCCCACACCTGAAGCTTACATGTTATGGATCACTCTCATCTGACCCAGTAAGTTGGAAAAACTAATGCTGACATGTATTACTTCCCTGTCAGCGTCACCAAGCTGGAAAACAGATAATTCAAAAGAGACATAATCAAAATACAGATGTCTCTGAAATAACAAGAAGAAAGGCCCGGTCCTGGCTCCGCCTGCAGGAAGCTTTCACTGTCCACTCTGTCCTTCTTCTTTGTCTGACTTTCCAGAGAAATTCTTGTTTGTACCGTTCTATTCATTTCATTCAACACATATTTCTGGGCTGCCTTATGCTGTCTGTTAAGCATTTTATACATGTGGCTAGGTTTTTCACCCAGATTATAAAGCTTTGAGCATTATAAAAATAAAACTGACAGTGCTTGTACATTACAGGTGATCAATACATTCTTGATGAATTGAAGAAAATAATTATATGATTCCAAAATATTTAAAAGAAACAGTAGGTCTTGACAACCTAAGAAAGATTAAATTAGGATAGACCAGCAAAAAGGATATCACTAAAAAAATGTGTAAGATACCTTAAAAATGTAAGTCTCAAGGACCTCAGGTTTGATAAGAGATGGTAGATTAAAGGTGTCTATCTCTCTGTCTTCTCTGAAAACAAGGAGAACGTGAACAGAAACTCCAATTTTAATGGAACTAGGAAACACATCTCTGAAGCAAAATATAAGACTTGGTAAATATTAAGAATCTTTTTGGCTTTAATTATAACACACAGAAATAATTTGACGTAACGTGTGTGTTGAAAGTTGGGGAGGTGGATTACAGCTAGAAAGTTACAAAGCAGAATCATAGCTTGAGATACACATCTGGCCAAGTGCTGTGGAAGCTGCCCTGGATCCCTCCCTTTGCCTTAGGTACTTTTGTCCTCCCATTCCCATCCCTAATGCTTAATTGTCCTCATAACCCTTTCCTTTGTCCCAGGGAAATGGCCCAGGAAGGAACTATCAGGCCCACGCTGGAGCCATCAAATTTTCTCTCATAAAGATTTGGAGTTGGGATAGGGAACTCAGCTGGAGGACCTAAGGGTTAAGGCTGAGGTTGCCATTTTGATATGAGTCCATTTAAGTGAAGAGTGATCAGGATTGGAAGGGCCCACACACAGAGAGAAAAATGCAGTGAAAGTACAGAGAAAAGCAGAGATGAATAGTAAGGCTGGAAGCTGAACTGTAACTAGTGAACTGCTGAGCAGGCCACTCTTTTCCAGAAGTCTGGCTACAAAGAAGATAAACAGAAGAGTAACTGGATGGAGCGGCAAATTTAATAGATTTTTGTCTAAGACAGGACAACCTGTCAAATATGAAGTCGGAAGAGAAGGAACCAATGAGGCAGCAGGGCTGGCAGAGGTGCTAGGAGAGCCCTCAGGCCCCACAACCTCCATTCAGGCCAGCTGGTCTCCAGGTCTTACAGCACGGAAGACCATAAGATAGAAAAGGGGTCCCAAGGACCCCCAGAAACATTCCAAAATAGGTGTTAAGACTCTGCAGCTATATAATCTGCTGGGGCAAAACACTTGGTTTTATATCCTCCTGAGAAGAACTGAGGTATATTTTAGAAGAAATATTGAGAACATTCACTTTTAACCACTTGTCTCTTCTGCCGTCCCCTCCTCTTGGCCACTCTAAAACTACTAAATCCATTTATCCTATTAGGGCCAGTGTTGCAAGCAGATATGGAGCTTTGTTAAGTGGAAGGCGTTCAAGGACACCGGCTGCCTGTGTGATATGTAAGAGGTACAGGGAAGGGAGTTACTAGTGACGATATAAAAGTGGCGAAGAAACGGGCTCAGAAGTGTCAGAAACAAACTACTTGATTTTGCCTCTGCCAAGTCCCACTTACCAGTGTGGGTATCCAGAATGGAAGCCATGGGTCCCTGAGGCTGTGAGGTGGCTGTGCTGACACAGCCTAAGGGGAACAGATGCAGTTGTCTGGCTCCAAGTTAATAGGGATAAACTCTGTGGTGAGAAGCTGACAGCAGAGGTTAAGACAGCTCCATTGTGACCCCTCTGGAGCACTTCTCTCCAGACTTCCTCATGTGCAGCTCTTTAGCCAAATGCACCATGACTCTAGATTTATCCATGAGCATCTGGGAAGCTTCCTAAGTGATGTGATGTACAGCGTACTCAAGTTCATCAAGTGGCCCCGAGCCATTAAAGACTCTGATAAATAATTCTATCATAAAGGCCCCAGAGCTGACATAAAAAGCAGAAAGCCACGGGGTCAAGTGTTTCTACAGGAACTACATTTGGTAAATAGAAGCTGCAAAAGGATGTTTCTATTAACCACTTGCAATTATTGTAAGGCCACAGTCTTTTCTGGAACGGATGTGTCCCTGGAAGTTTTTGGATGAATTTAAATAGAAGGAAAACAGGAAGACCAGAATTTTCCCAAACATGATAAGACAACCATTTTTTTTTTTTTTTTTTAATTATAAGTGATACCTCAGATATATGGAAATGGTATTTTCTTTCTTTTCCCTTTTGTGTCTGCTCCCAGACTAGAATGAAGCAACCAAAGTAAATGCCTGGCACCCTCTCAAGGAAGCACAGCTCTGCCCTGCGCCAGTGCCAGAAGCCCCTAGAACTGTGACGTGGGCGACCAGATGAAGAAGACAAGACATTCCTCTCCCAGCAGTGTGAGAGACACCCGGCGACTGCTGGCAGGAATCAGCATTTTACATAAGCAATCAACATAACTAAAACTTAACTACTGTCCTCTCTATTCTCCTTGGGAAGATGAAACAAATGATAATGTCATTGCATTGATTTTATTCTCATTAAATGGTATTTTAATGGTATTTTAGCTATAAACATTTTCCCCTTTGATTTGCAAAAAAAAAAAAAAAATTATAGAAAATTTCTATGTTGCTTAAAACGTAAAGGTTTTTTACTGTAACTATTTCAAAAACAGTCAATTATCTTACTGTTCCTTGTTTATTAAATATATTCAAGGTCACTTTCTCCATCGTTTGAAACAACATAGACAAAAGGGAGCCCAGTAACAAACAGGCAAGCAGCACCAAGACGGGCACTCAAAGCTGTAACAGGACCAGATGCATTTTCAGTTTCTTGAAACAGTAGAGCTGCAGTTTATTCCGTTTATTTAGGTCAGCCCTAAGGTGAAACTATATTATATTCAAAATTATCCTTTAAAATCCCCTGAACTCATCCATAAAGTACACAGAAGGTTATGTATGTGCAATTCTGGAAAATAATGACTGTGCTCACTAGGATTTGAGTTAAATTAAAAGAAGGAACAAAGAAAAGACTATATTTAGATGGCTGGGCATTCAAACCATTCTGCCTTTAAGAATACTCTCAGTAGAGGAGAGGTGGAGAATTCTATGGGGTTCAGTTTCCCTGCGGGGTTTACTCTGTTCTGTCTTCACAGTACAAGCATCGGCAGCCTGGCTAAACAGAAATGTATTTCTGTTGGTGATGGCTATGAGGATTTGAGTGAACAAAGCAGTGGCACCTTCTCTGGGATTATGTTCTAGTGTCTCCTTTGCTCCTTTCCCTTGTAATGAATTACAGGTAGACAGAGCTATAGCACTGTAATAAAGGTGAAGATACACATAGGTAATAGAGATGGGAACATTTCAGAGAAGATAGGCAATGGTAGCCAGCCTGAATTCTGAGCTGAGTAACAGCAGAACTTCTGCTTTTTTACCCAGGCAGCTAAAGGGTTCTTTTAACCTAAATCTGGTCACACCAGCCCCCTCTGTACAACTCACTTCTGGCTTCGCCCACTGCGCACGGCGTTCCAGCCCTTCTGACTTCATCTTGTGCCACCCTGCCCCTTGTTCATTATGTTCTCACCACACTGGCCTTTCTATTTATAGTGTCAGGTACAAGCCCACTCTAGCCACCGTGTGTTCCCCCAGATCTCCGCATCACTCTCCTTCAGGTCTCAACTCCAATCCACTCCCTCCCAGTGCCTTCCTGCTCTGGAGTGCTCTCTCCCAGTTGTTCTGTATTATCATTCTGTCTCTTTCCTTGGTACCATTGATGCCCACCTAGAATGATGTTTTAGAGCTCATCTGTTCACTGGCTGATGTTCTACCTTCCCCACTGGACTGGAATGAAGGCAGGGATCAGGTCACGCTGGTCATATTCCAGCATTTAGCACAGAGCATTACATCCAGAGATGCTTAGGACACAGTTCTGAAAAAAGTAGTAACAATGAGGACAACAGTATCATTTACTGATGGCTTTATGAGAACAGTCGTTTTCTCACATAACTCTGTGAGGTGGAAGGCACGATCCTCATTTTATAGGTGAGGAAATAGAGCCTCAGAGAAGTTAAGTAATATGGTCAGGGTTGCATGGTGAAGCAGGCAGAGGAGCTAGGCTTTGATTCCAGGCAGTCGGACCCCAAAATCTTATGTTCTACAAACTATAGCATTCTATTCCCCAAGGAAAAACCAAGTGCTCTGAAAATCTAGTCTAAAACAGACTCTAATTTTTCATATACAAATTTATCAATTTCAAGTGTACCGTTAGTTCTGAGTTAAAAAAAAAAAAAAAAAAGGTAAACACAGCGTAACCACTACCACAATCAAGATATAGAGCATATAAATTTATCTTTTCAAACAGTTTCTTATGCCCCTCTGTAGCCAGTTCCCTCCTGTCACCCCCCAGTTCCTGGTAACCACTGACCTTACTTCTGTGCCTAGTTTTGGCTTTCTGAAATGTCACATAAATAGCATCATACGGCACGTCGTCTTTTGTCTCTGTCTTCTTTCACTTAACAGAGTGCTTCTGAAACACACCCGTGTCACTGCATGTACCAGTGGTTTGTTCCTTTTTATTTCTAAGTAGTATTTCAGCCGTAATTTGTTCATCCATTCACCAGCTGAGGGATGTTTAGGTTGTCTTTAGGGATATTTAAGCTAATATTCATGTACAGATCTTTGTATGGACATGTGTCCACACATACACAGGAGTGGGATTGTATGGTAAATTTTGTTTAAATTTATTGAAATCTGCCAAACTGTTCTCCGAACTGATTGTACCATTCTGCATTCACACTAGCAATATATGAGAGCTTCAGGTATTCCACCCCTTGTCAGCACTGTATTGTTGCTTTTAATAAATGTTAATTATGCTAATCGGTGTGTAGTGGTATCTCATTGTGTTTTTAATTTGCATTTCCCCTAATGATTACTGACGCTGAAAATCTTTTGCTTATTTAACATCTGTATTTCATCTTTGGAGTAGGGCCTATTTAAATCTTTTACGCACCTTTTTTTTTTTTTTTTTTTTTTTTTTTGAGACAAGGTCTTGCTCCGTCACCCAGACTAGAGTGCACCAGTGTGATCTTAGCTGACTGCAATGTCTGCTTCCTGGGCTCGAGTGATCCTCCCTCCTCAGCCTCCCAAGTAGTTGGGACTACAGGCACATGCCACCATACCTGTCTAATTTTTTAAAAAAACTTTGTAAAGATGAGGTCTCACTATATTGCACAGACTGGTCTCAAACTCCTGGGCTCAAGCAATCCTCCTGCTTTGGCCTCCTAAAGGGCTAGGATTACAGGTGTGAGTCACTGTGCCCAGCCCCTTTTGTCTACTTTTAAGATGGTTTTCTTAATGAGTTTAAGACTTCTTTCTGTATTCTGGACATGAGTTCTTTACCATGTCTGTGTTTTACAAATGTCATCTCCTACTCTGTGGCTTATATTTTCATTTTAAGTGTCTTCTGAAGAGCAGAAGTTTTTAATTTTGATGAAGTACAGTTTATCTACGTTTCTTGCGTGGTTTGTGGCTTTTGTGCTTTATCGAAGAGTCCTTTGCCGAGCCCAGTTTCACTGGGGAGCAGCCCATGTTGCCATGCTGGAAGTGGAATCCCACAGGTGATTTTGGTATACTGACCTTGTATCCTTTACCCGTGCTAGATTTACTAATTACTGCTGGTAGCTTTTCTGTAGATTCCTTTGAATTTTCCATGTAAACAATCACATTGTGAAAAGAATTTCATTTCTTTCCAATGTATGTGCCTTTTCTTTCTCTCTCTTGCCTTACTATGTACTAGTTAGGAGCTCCAGAACAACATGGACCAAGGTCCAATTCCCACAGAACAGCCCTCACAGTGTAGTCTGGTCCGTACATTTTCCTTAACCTCTTCCCAGTTTAACTTCCTCACAATTCCCCTATACACATTCTTCCCTCCACCGCTGGCCGGGTTGCCTGTTTTTATCCTTACACATATATTTTGCACTCCCGTCTTTGCACCTTTGCTCACCATGTTCATCTTGCCTGATATGGTCTTTGCTTCATTCTCTACCTATCCAAAACCTATATTTCTGTCAAGGTCTACAGCCTGACTCTCTATCTTGATGTTCATTTTGTCTCTTTCCTCATTCTCCACTCCTGTCCTAATAACCTTCTCATCGCCTTGACAGCAGAAGCTATGTATTCCTTCTTTGGTATCTTTACTTCTGTATTTCTCCCACCTGGGAGGTCATTTCTTTCTCTATCATCCATCCACCTGTCCATCCATCCATTATTAAGCATTAGCTACCTGCCACATATAATGGCTAGCATGCAAGCTCCACGACAGCAAGAATTTTGTCTGTTTTGTTCACCTCTGTAATACAGTATTGACAATGGTGCCTACAACTGTTCATGCGACAGTGTTAATACCCAGAATGTACAAGGAATTCAAACAGCTCAATAGTAAAAACAAACAAACAAATAATGCCATGGAAATGTGGGCAAATGACATGACATTTTTTGAAAGAAGACATACATGGTGGCTCATGCCTGTAATCCCAGCATTTTGGGAGGCCAAGATGGAAAGATCACTTGAGGCCAGGAGTTTGAGACCAGCCTGGGTGACATAGTGAGACCCTGTGTCTACAAAAAATTAAAAAAAAAATTAGCTGGGTGTGCTGGCTTGCACTTGTAATCCCAGCACTTCAGGAGGCTGAGGGAGGAGAAACGTTTGAGCCCAGGAGTTCGAGACCAGCCACAGAAAGTAAAAAAAATTACCTAGGCCCAGCGACTGGCACCTGTAATTCCAGCTACTTGGGAGGCTGAGGTGGGAGGATCACGAGTTCCGGAGATTGAGGGTGCAGTGAGCCATAGTCCTGCCACTGCACTCCAGCCTGGGTAACAGAGCAGGACCTGTCTCAAAAGAAAAAAAAAAAGAAAAAGAAAAAAAGAAAACATACGAATAGCCAAAACGTATACAAGAAAATGCGCAACATCACTAATCATCAGAGTAATGCAAATTAAAACCACAAAGAGATATCATTTTACCTCAGTCAGAATAGCGATTGTTATTATAAAAAGACAAAAAATGAAGATGTTGATGAGGATGCAGAGAAAAGGGAACTCTTACACACTGTTGATGGGCATGTAAATTAGTATAGCCTCTATGGAAAAGAGTATGGCGATCTCCCAAAGAACTAAAAATAGAACTACCATTTGATCCAGCAATCCCACTACTATCTACCCAAAAGGAAAGAAATCAATATAAATCAAAAAGATACCTGTACTCATGTTTATTGCAGTACTTTTCACCACAGCAAAGATACGTGTTTTGTCTTGAATATGTTTGGTGAAAGAGTGATTGATCACTTACGGGAGACCTATCTGCCAGCTGAGTGGAAGACAGATGGAAGGAGGGTTAGGAAGAAGGCAGAGAAATCAGCTGGGATGTGCTGTAATAACCCACGCAAAACTGATGATGGTCTGAAGCTAAAGCACTGAGGTGAGAGGGCATAGATTCCAGGGTAAACCAGGGGGTTGAAAAGACACAATTTGTTGAGTAATCAGATGAAGGGGATAACAAAAAGAGTGTCTAGGATGGCTTTATAGGTGCCTGACTTTGGAACATAAATTAAGGTATTAAGGAAAAAGATTTGGGAACGAAAGTGAATTGGGGTAAAACATACAAATGTGAGCTGCCTGCAGGGGCAGCCCAATAGATTTTCAAAGGAACTAGGCTCAGAAAAGCAATCTGGGCTGGAGGTACAGACAGTGTGGAGTGTAGTAAATGCAGGGAAGTGAGATGAGAAGGAGGTTAAGGACCACCAAACTAGAGTAGGTGGAGGAGGAAGGAACAGAAACAAGAGCTCAGCAGGGAACAGGCAGAATGGCTTATTTCTTACTCATCCTCTGGTTCTCAGCTTCAAGACTCATTCCCTGAGAAGTAATCCTTGTCCTCCTCAGTTTGAGGCAGATACTCCTCTTTGTGCTCCCACGTCACAGTGGGCCTGTCTGTGGTATTTAGCACGTTACACACATGAGATGCTTCATGACTCAGAATCCCACGAGACACAGAAGTGTGTCTTCATCACCACTGCGCCTCTAGGGTCGAGCACCATGCCCGGCTGGCGTGTGCATTAAAAAAACACATTTGTTGAGTGAAATGTACCTTTGACAACACTTAGTGTCCTTTTAATGCACGTGTGTTGCCATCTCCTTGACGTGATTGCAAGAGAATGAAGACCATGTCATTCACCTCTCTGCAACCTTAGGAACTAGCACCCTTTTCTACATAGACAACACTCTCCACAAAAGTGTTCTGATGATGATAGTATGAGGGAAAGTTTCAATAACCCGCCACTACTTTCCACTGAGTGTTTTTGCCTACCAACTTAATCATAATGGAAACACACAGTTTTCACTCTGAGTTCACTTATTCAGCAAGTGTTTTTGCTTACTCCTCCCCATCCTTTGAAAATAACTTGAATTTCTTTTTTATGTTATTAGCTGACAAGTATATTTTAAAGCAAATTTTAAAAAGACATTCAAATTCTGTAAACAACTCAACATTTCTCTACAGCTTTAAACCTCTTCCCTAACAACGTACTTTTATTTACATGATTTTAGTGATCTTATTATTATATCCATAATAATGTTATGAGATGAACAGGTTAGGATTTTTCTTTTCCCTGAGACAGGGTCTCATTCTGTTCCCCAGGCTGGAGTGCAGTGGTGCAATCATAGCTCACTGGAACCTCCAAATCCAGAGCTCAAGCAATTCTCCCGCCTCAGTCTCCAAGTAGCTGTGATGACAGGAGCGTGCCACCATGTACAGCTAATTTTAATTTTTTTTTTTTTTTTGTAAAAACAGGGTCCCACTATGTTGCTCAGGTTGGTCTCAAACTCCTGGCCTCAAGTGGTCTGCCCACCTTTGCCTCCCAAAGTGTTGAAATTACAGGTGTGAACCATGCACCTGGCCTAGGTTAGCAATTATGATTGTTCTTTACACATGAGGAACCAGTAATGTGGAGAGATTAATTAAATGACTTGTCATGCTTAGAGTCAGTTAAGTAACACTTTTCATTAGACCATGATCATCATATGAAGAATGCCTGAAGACTCACATGTTATTTATTACATAAAAATTTGTAAAATTGCTAATTGGCTTTTTCCAGTCACCAAGTTAAAACTGGATAATATTTAATCTTTCTATTAAGAGGTTAAACTTCTCTGACATTTTCCTTAATTGCATGACTGAGTTTGCAGACTCAACTTGTAAAGTGGGTTTACTCACTATATTAGTCCATTTCATGTTGCTATAAAACAATACCTGAGACTGGGTAATTTATAAAAAAAAAAAGAAGTTACTTAGCTCACTGTTCTGTAGGCTGTGAAGTTCAAGGGCATGGCTCTGGCTTCTGGTGAGAGCTTTCACACAGCATCAAAATACAGCAAAGAAGGTCAACAGGGAAGCAGACATGTACAAATGGGAAAACCTGAGGGCATCCTGCTTTATGGCAACCCACTCTCTCAGAGACTAATCCATTCCTATGAGAACTAATCCAGTCTCCTGAGAGCAAAAACGGATTCACCATGACAACAGCACTAAGCCATTCATGAAGAATCTGATCCCATAACCCAAACACCTCCCACTAGGCCCTACCTCCCAACACCAACACATCAGGGATCAACTTTCAACACAAGTTTTGGTGAGGACAAACAAACCACATCCAAACCAAAGGATTCACTCTTCAATGTGAGTCCCTAATATGTGACATATGAACTCAAAGGTGTGTTCTTTGCCAGGGAATAATAGGAGGCTCTAAATCTAACTCCCTCATTACAACAATCATTATAGCCAGAACGATTTGCCAGAAATGTTCAAACAAGTCAGTTTGTTTGTCCATATGGCCTCCCCAGCCATGTGGAACTGTGAGTCAATTAAATGTCTTTTCTTTATAAACGACCCAGTCTCAGGTAGTTCTTTATAGCAGTGTGAAAATGGACTAATACAGAAAATTGGTACCAGGAGTGGGGTGCTGTTATGAAGATACCTGAAAATGTGGAAGCGACTTTGGAGCTGGGTAGTGGGCAGAGGTTGGAAAAGTTTGAAGGGCTCAGAAAAAGACAGGAAGATGTGGGAATGTTTGGAACTTCCTGGAGACTTGTTGAATGGTTTTAACCAAAATGCTGACAGTGATATGGACAATGAAGTCCAGGCTAAGGTGGTCTCAGATGGTGACAAGGAAATTATTGGGAATTGGAGTAAAGGTCACTCTTGCTATGCTTTAGCAAAGAGATATTATGCCCCTGTCCTAGAGATCTGTGGAACTTTGAACTTGAGAGAGATGATTTAGGATACCTGGCAGAAGAAATTTCTAAGCAGCAAAGCATTCAAGAGGTGACCTGATTTTTTCTGAAGGTGTACAGTCATATGCATTCACAAATAGATGGTCTGAAGTTAGAACTTACGTTTAAAAGGTAGGCAGAATGTAAAAGTTTGAAAGATTTACAGTCTGACCATGTGGTAGAAAAGAAAAACTCATTTTCTGCAGAGAAATTCAAGCTGCCTGTAGAAATTTGCATAAGAATGAAGAGCAGAATGTTAATTGCCAAGAGAATGGGAAAAATCTCTCCAGAGTATTCCAGAGATCTTTGCTGCAGCCCCTCCCATCACAGGCCCAGAGGCATAGGAGTGAAAAATGGCTTCATGGGCTGAGGCCAGGGCCCTGCTGCTCTGTACAGCTTCTGTACAGCCCTGTGTCCCAGCCGTTCCAGCTCTAGCTGTGGCTAAAAAGAGCCAAGGTACAGCTCAAGCTATGCCTTCAGAAGATGCAAGCCCCAAGCCTTGGTTGCTTCCACATGGTGTTGGGCCTGCAGGTGCACAGAAGACAACAGTTGGGCTTCGGGAGCCTCTGCCTAGATTTCAGAGTATGGAAATGCCTGGATGTCCAGGCAGAAGTCTGCTGCATGCAAGGGCTGAGCCCTCATGGAGAACCTCTGCCAGGGCAGAGCCTTTATACAGAGTCCTCACTGGAGCACTGCCTAGTGGAACTGTGAGAAGACAGCTACTATCCTCCAGACCTCAGAATGGTAGATCCACTGACAGCCTGCACCGTGTGCCTGGAAAAGCCACAGACACTCAAGGGTAGCCCGTGAAAGCAGTCATGAGGGCTGTACCCTGAAAAGCCACAGAAGCAGAACTGCCCAAGGCCTTGGGAGCCCAACTCTTGCAACAGTGTGCCCTGGATGTGAGACATGGAGTCAAAGGAGATTATTTTGGAGCTTCAAGATTTAATGATTGTCCTTTTGGGTTTCGGACATGCATGGGGCCTGCAGCCCCTTTGTTTTGGCCAATTTCTCCCACTTGGAATGGGAGCATTTAGCCAATGCCTGTACCCTCATTGTATCTTGTGGGTAACTAACTTGTTTTTGATTTTATAGGCTCATAGGTGAAAGGGATTTCCCTTGTCTCAGATGGGACTTTGGACTTGGAATTTTGAGTTAATGCTGGAATGAGTTAAGACTTTGAGGGACTGTTGGGAAGGCATGATTGTGTATTGAAATGTGAGAAGGACATGAGATTTGGGAGGAGCCAGGGGCGGAATGATACGGTTTGGCTCTGTGTCCCTGCCAAATCTCATCTCAAATTGTAATTCTCACATGTGGAGGGAGGGACCTGCTGGGAGGTGGTGGTTGGATCATGGGTGTGGTTTCCCCTATGCTGTTCTCATGATAGGGAGTTCTCACAAGATCTGATGGTTTAAAAGTTTGTGGCAGTTCTCCCTTTGCCTTTCTGTCTCCTGCTACCATGTAGGAAGGTGCTTGCTTCTGCTTCACCTTCTACTATGACTGTAAATTTCCTGAGGCCTCCCCAGCCATGTGGAATTGTGAGTCAATTAAATCTCTTTTCTTTATAAATGACCCAGTCTCAGTAGTTCTTTGTATCAGTGTGAAAATGAACTAATACACTGCCCAACTGATTGACTCTCCATTTCATGAAAGATTTTTCTACAGAATGCAATGCTATTTGATAGCAATTTACCCACAGTAGAACTTCTTTCAAAATTGGAATTAGTCCTCTCAAACTCTGACACTGCTTTATCTATCAAGTTAATATAAAATTTTAAATCCTTTGTTTTCATTTCAACAATGTTCACAGCATCTTCGTCAGAAATACATTAGGTCTCAAGAAACCACTTTCTTTACTCATCCATAAGAAGCAATTCTTCATGTGTTCAAGTTTTATCATGAGATTGCAGCAATCCAGTCACATCTCTAGGGTCTACTTCTAATTCTCATTCTCTTGCTATTTCTTTCACATCTGCCTCCACTGAAGTATTAAACTCCCCAATGTCATACATTAGAGTTGGAAGCAACTTTTTTCAAACCCCTGTTAATGTTGACATTTTAACCTCCTCCCTGAATCATGAATGTTTTTCGTGGCATGTAGAATGGTGAATCCTTTCCAGACAGTTTTCAATTTGCTTTGCCCAGATCCAACGGAGGAATCACGATCTATGGGAACAGCCTTACAAAATGTATTTCTTAAATAAAACTAAAAAGTCAATCATGGTTGTAATCCCAGCACTTTGGGAGGCCGAGGCGGGCAGATCACAAGGTCCAGAGTTCGAGACCAGCCTGACCGACACGGTGAAACCCCATCTCTACTAAAAACACAGACACACCCACACAAATTAGCCAGGGGTGGTGGCGCATGCCTGTAATCCCAGCTACTCAAGAGGCTGAGGCAGGAGAATCGCTTGAACCCAGGAGGTGGAGGTTGTAGTGAGTAGAGATTGCACCACTGTACTCCAGCCTGAGTGACAGAGGGAGACTGTCTCAAAAAAAAAAAAAAAAAAAAAGTCGAAATGACTCTTTGATCCAGGGCTGCAGAATGGATGTTATGTTGGCAGGCATGAAAACATTAGTTTCCTTGTATATCTCCATCAGAGCTCTTGGGTGACCAGGTGCATTGTCAATAAGCAGTAATACTTTGCAGGCAATCTTTTCCTCTGAGCAATAGGTTTCAAAATATTCAGTAAACCATGTTGTAAACAGATGTACTGGTATCCAGGCTTTGTTTTTCCATTTATAGAGTACAGGCAGAGTAGATTTAGTGTAACTCTTAAGAGTCTTAGGATTTTTGGAATGGTAAATGAGCACTGGCTTCAACCTAAAGATAGCATCAGCCTTAGCCTCTAATGAGAGAGTTAGCCTATCCTTTGAAGTTTTGAAGCCAGGCATTCACTACTCCCCTCTAGCTATCGAAGTCCTAGATGGCATCTTCTTCCAATAGAGGGTTGTTTTGTTGATATGAAAACTCTATTGTTTAGTTTGGCCACGTTCATCAATGAACTTATAGCTAGGTATTCTGGATAACTTGCTGCAGCTTCTCCATTAGCACTTGCTGCTTCACCTTGTACTTTTTGTTTTGAAGATGGCTTATTTTCTTAAACCTCATGAACCAATCCCTGCCAGTTTCAAACGCTTCTTCTGCAGTTTCCTCACCTCTCTCGGCCTTCATAAAACTGAAGAGAGTTAGGGCCTTGCTTTGGATTAGGCTTTCGTGTGAGGTAATGCTGTGGCTGCTTAGATCTAGCCAGATCACTAAAACATTCTTCATATCAGCAATAAGACTGTTTCACTTTCTTATCATTTGTGTATTCACTGAAGTAGCACTTTTAATTTCCTCCAATAACTTGTCCTTTACATTCACAACTTGGCTGTTTGGGGCCAGACGCCTAGCCTTCAGCCTATCTCAGCTTTCAACATGCCACCTTCCTCATTAAGCTTAATCGTTTCTAGCTTTTGACTTAAAGTGAGAGACATGCAATTTTTCCTTTCACTTCTACACACAAGGCTATTGTAGGGTTATTAATTGGGCTAATTTCAATATTGTTGGTTCTCAGGGAAGAAGGAGGTCCAAGGAGCGGGGGAGAGATGGGGAAACTGCCAGTTGGTGAAGCAGTCAAAACACACACAACCACTTATCGATTAAGTTTGCTGTCTTCTATAGGCACAGTTGGTGGTGTCCCAAAACAATTACAATAGTAACATCAAACACCACTGATCACAGATCACCATGCCAGATATAATAATAACAAAAAGCTTGAAATATTGTATGAATTATGAAAGTGTGACACAGAGACACAAAGTGACCATGTGCTGCTGGAAAAATGGCACCAACAGACTTGTCTGCTGCAGGCTTGCCACAGACCTTCAATTTGTAAAAAATGTAGTATCTGTGAAGCATAATAAAGCAAAGTGCAATAAAATCAGGTATGCCTGCATACCTGGAAACTATAATAATTTAGATACATTATACTTTACATTTATATGTTTTTCTCTTCTAAGCAAAATAAGCAATGCCAATTTGCATGAAACAGCCTCAGAAATAAGGAAATTCTGTGAGCATCAGAATCATATTTCCCTCTGTACAGTGTGGCATTATTGTTATCATCCAAACTGGGCATTGTTGAAAGGGAAACAGGACGTTATCAATAATTCTGTGGGGGCAAACCAGGACTGTCCTGGGCAAACCCATTTGACCTTCAGCCCATTTTACAATCATGCTATGTGGGAGAACACTTTCCCTACGTGATCTCTTTGATCCTAATCACCTGATATACACGTAACAATGACACCTTCTCTTCTTTCTTTCACTGACTCAATTTAATCTCTGGATCTAGGTGAATAGCTAGAGATACATCTTTGGGCTATAATGTCTGGCCAATGGCTTCTTGTTCCTCACTTGCTTCAAGGCCACATACTCTAAGTGGTTCTCACTGGGATCTATTCTTTGCCATTTTGTCTATGGCTTGCACAAAGGGATGCCTTAGAAACCCGTTGTTTATTTTCCTCAACAGAACGCCATAATCCCAAATGTTGAAATCTTGAAAAATCAAAATCCTTAAAGTCTAAAATCCCAAAAGATCAAAATCCTGAAAATATAATTCTGGAAAAAATAATTTAAAAATTCTTTAAAAGATATCTGTACATTTTTGAAAGGGAATTTGAGAAACATACAAAAACATGATAGAACACTTTATAAGCCACTTTACACAATAAAATAGGCAATAATAACATATTCATTTGTGCAAGCATAAACACTCAGGTATACTAATGACAGTCACATGGGCATAACAGTTAAAAGCAGACAAACCTTATTCATAAAGAAAGAGGTCAAACAAAGGAAATGTATAAATCCGTATCACTATGAATGGTGATGGTGTGCAGCCAGCGGTAAAACTGTGTTCCTCTGAAATGCCATGACAAACAACCTAAGTCTTTTCACAAGACTGCTCAAAAACCATGATGGGTCACCATCACCACATACGCAGTCCCCAGAGCCAAGATCTTGAGAACTTCTATCTTTCACAAACACAGATGGATAAAAAGGACATCTTTCCATTTGTTGAGGAACTGTCAGTGTTTTTACATCCATGCACAATGCTAATACACAAAGTCAAATTTGTGATAATGCACTTTGTGGAGTCAGGTTTGCAAAAAACGCACAAATTGAATTAGAACTCTAAAAGGCCTTACACAATCTACACCTCCGGAATTGGAAATGATGTGAAGATGAAATACATAGCATAGTGAATTGTAAAAACAATGCCGACAATTTAAAATGGTGAATAAAACTGAAGAGAAAGAAAAAAACTAAAAAAGAAAATTAGACAAATGAAAGAGCATTACAGGGATAGATTATGAGCAATTGAACAGAGACAGTCCATTAGAGCAGGCCGACTTTCATAATCATTACCCATATCTTGATTTCTTGCATCACGATGAATAGCTGCTTTTTTTCTTTTAAGACACGGCTCTCCTTGGAGAATACATTCACATTCATTTTCAATGTGGTTCTGATCTTTTTGAAACTCTTCTATGATTTGATATAAACTGACATGAGCATGCCTTATTAAATTTTCCTGGCTGGGCACGGTAGCTCATGCCTGTAATCCCAGCACTTTGGGAGGCCAAGCCAGGAGGATCACTTGAGGTCAGGAGTTCAAGAGCAGCCTGGCCAACATGGCAAAACCCCATCTCTACAAAAATACCAAAAAATCAGCCAGGTGTGGTGGCACACACCTGTAGTCCCAACTACTTGGGAGGCCGAGGGAGGGGAATCACTTGAACCTGGGAGGTGGAGGTTGCAGTGAGCCAAGATCACGCCACTGCACTCTAGCCTGGGCAAGAGAGTGAGACTCTGTCTCTAAATAGAAAAATAAATAAATAAATAAATTTTCCCGTCTTATGCCATGCTTCTATGTTATTTTGGGTAAAAGGAAATCCATTCCATATGCACCCATATACAGAACATAAATTTGGTGGAAACAATACTGGTGATCGAAGAGCAGCACCATTTTTCGTGTCATCTTATCCTAACATGCACATAATTATTTTCAAACCAGTCAGTAACTTTACTGGTTTCTTCAGGCAAATGCAGCTTTAATTTATTAAAAGCTCCTGGAATGTCATAAGTTGGAAGGAATGCCAATGCAGGCAAATAATGTATTTTTAAAGTGAGGTTTTCGGTTTTCAGTGTTGCCAAATCATGTAGCCAACCCGCTCATCTGAATTTTCCGCCAAATGCATTGGGCTGAATGGAAAAAATACACTTTATTGGTAACATCTTGAAATTCACTTTAGATGCCTTGATTGCACCTAACTTTGTATCTGTGTTTGAGGATCTGATTACAATCCATTTTCTTTTGCAAAGTCTTCCAAATCTTCAAATAAGTGTTTATAAACTGCTTCACATTTTCCAGTCATTAATACATAAAGGAGGGAATAATTTTTAGAATTTGTGGATCCAACAGGGGCATATTCTATATAGTTGATTAAAAAAAAAAAGTGAGGATAGTTGAAAGTGCCATCCATTACCCAACGTGAAGCATGTGCTGATTTTTCTACATTAGACTGAGTGGTAAGTATAACAAGTCTGTCTTCTTTGACAGTCAAATCACTAATCAAGAACAGGTCACCATTTAATGGTTTTTTGTGACACTAGAGGAACTTCAATATCGGCAAGTGTCTTTGGTTCAGAAGGTTCCTGGGCTTGTTGAATTCCTTTTATTCTCTGATGAAGGGCATTTTTTGAAGGCAAACATGGTGTTATGTGTGAAGGGGCAGAAGTTGTACATGACAGAATAATTTGACAGGGAAGATTTCTTGTATTTTTTGCCAGTATTTTCACTTCTATGGTCTTCGAAACACTCACTACACTTGTTTTCCGAAAGTGGTTGTGGTCTACAAATTTTATAAGTATATGCTATCCATTTGAAAGTCTGGTTATTGCCAGCTGTTGCAATTAAGCAATTTTCTGCTTTCAAAGCACCAATAATAATTAGCTTGAAAATGTTTATCTTTCACCATTAGGTAGCCTCATACACTTAACTTATCACAGTCTTTTTTAGAGGGAACAATATCACAGATCTCTTCCATCGTGCTGTAAGAAATACAGTAAGAAGGAATAACCTTTGGCTTCCCCAGTGGCAAATCTGTATTAGTCAGAGTTCTACAGGGATACAGAACCAATAGGATGTGTATATAGATATATGAGAGGGGATTTGTTGAGGGGAATTGGCTCATGCAATTATGGTAGCTGAGAAGTCCCACGACAGGCCATCCGCAAACTGAAGACCCTAGGATGTCAATGACCCTAGGAGCTTTTCAGCTCAGGCTGAAAGCCTCAGGACCCAGGGGGCTCCTGGTATATGTCCTAGAGTCCAAAGGCCAGCAAGCCTGGCGTTCTGATGTCTAAGGCAGCGGAAGATAAGTCTGTCCCAGCTCTTACAGAGACACCAATTCGCTCTCTTTATCTGTTCTCTTCCGGCCTCCAGCCAACCGGATGTTACCCACCAACATTGAGGGCAAATCTTCCCTATCTACTCAGATTCACACACTATTCTCCTCTGGAAATACCCTCACAGACACACCCAAAATAATGCTTTCCCTGGTTTCTAGGTATTCTTCAATCTAGTCAAGTTGACACCTATAATGAAGTCCACAAGTTCACCCCTTGTCAACCTGGCATCCATATGCATCTCCTTAAACCATACTTAAGCTTTAAATAAAGATAAAAATAAAGTGATAGTTCCACCTAACATGATTTTACTATCCTGTGATTGGAATTTGCGGGACTTTGGACATTAGGGATTCGAGACTTTAGGAATTTTGATCTTTTGGGACTTCAATATTTGGGACTGTGTCTTTTGGGAACATGATCCAAACCCCCTTTAAAAGGAGAGTGTTGCCAATTACAACAGCTAAGGCCCCAGTGCTCCCTCCTGAGTACTAACAGGTTGTGCATCCACCACAAAGTAAGATGGGCTGGACAAAGTAAAGATGGGCTGTTTAAAATGATGAGCCTTTATCTGATTATGCTTAAAGACTACTTGCTGGGCCTATTCCTACACTTCCCTGGTTCTAAAGGAGGGTATAATTTCACTGAGGAAAAACGACTGAACAGAAATTCCAAAGCATTACTAGGGGCAACAGCAGCTTTTAGCTCTTGAGATAGGTTACAGACTTTGCATTTTCCCCTCTAAAACAGATCTACCCAAATAAAAGTACTTTTGACAGTTTCTAAACCTCAAACACAGCATATACCTTTGTTTATATTTCAGAAAAAAGAAATAAAGTATCAGTAGATGTGAGTTTTTTGTTCTTACATCTTTTCATCTGGTTCTATTGCCCTTTTTAATAAATTCATTGAGAAATGTCTAAAACCAGATAATATTAAAGATCATTTTTGCATAGATTAATCTGACTGCATATACATTTGCTTCCTTTATTGTTTTACCTAAATATGTGTGATCATTTGATTCACAAGTGTTACCACAATAAATTTTAAGCTCCATGAGGGCATTGCCTAGAAACGTGAAGACAGAATCCAGTGATTTATCACAGTCAGTATAAACCATTTGGCCCTTTTTATTCTTCTAGGCTTGTAATATATATTAGGTTAAAAAAAAAGTTTTTAAATGCCGGTTTAGAGGTCTCCAGGAAGTAAAATGTTTAATTATTAAGCATTAGTGATATTAAAATATTTATATGCCTTTTAGTTCTACTTAATTGAAATTGGTGGAGAGTGATGGAGGCAGTGCTTTACTTGGCATACAACAGCATTATCAGTTTATCTGAAAAAGTAAGATTTCAGACATCCTTCTGCTGAGACCCTAGATGGATTTGTCTGAAAATCATTTGCGTTAATGCAATGTTTTCATCTTCAGCCACTACAAATGAAAGTCTATGTCTCAAAGTAGAATTAACAAAAAAAATCTATCACATAATTTACTACCATAAAAAAAAACCCTGCCATTCTTACATCCATCTCAAGTGCTTTATAAAACATTTTGGTTAGAGGTGGAAAGTACTGCATTTCCATATCAATTTGTTCCTTTGTGGGTATTTTATTTTCACTTCACAGCTCAAAGCAAAATAGTGGGAAATGACTCAGATGAACAAGCAAATGAATGCTTTATAATGTGGAAGACACTTGTGTTCATGATTTTACCTGATCTGTCCACGAACCAGCGGTCTGTTCTTTGTCCTATTCATGTTTGAGTCAAATGGCACCTCAAAAAACTGTAAAAAGACAGACAACATTAACTATAAAACAGTTCCTTTCTTCTGCTTTAGTACTGAACATTTTTTCTATAGTGAACTTCATTTTAATTTTGATAGTATAAATCAATACTCTGGCACTTCTTGAAGAAAAATTAAAAAAGAAAACAATTTGCACTAGGTGCCAGGAATATCTACTTTTATCCACTTTGAAAATCACTTGTTAAACATACAAGTGGTATGTCCCTTGACAAATGCAGACGATTGGCTCTAGGATCCCCCATGTGTGGATAACCAAATCCACACACACTCAACTCCCGCAGTAGGCCCTCCAGAACCCGCCTATGAGAAAAGGTGGCCCCTCTCTATATTCAAGTTTCACATCCTGCAGTCTATGCTGATTGAAATAAATCCATGTATAAGTAGACCCACACAGTTCAAACCCGTGTCACTCAAGGGTCACTTGTATAGTTTCAGATTTGAAGCATTAGCGCTGTAAATAATTTCAGAATCTTTCACACAACCCAAAGCCTGTGAATCAACCAAGAATCAACTGACCCTGGGGAATGGACTACTGATGTCAAGAACCAGGGCTGACATAATTAAGATCTCAGATGAAATTGAGGATATACTGTGATGAAGGTAACCATCCTGTTCTGTCCAGGATAGTTCTAATTCACATCTTGGTGCCAGCATCATTAACAGAAACCTCTTTCATTCTGAAAGCATCCTGGCTTGGACAATAGATTGGTATGGTCATCCTAATAATGAAGTACAGTTTTAATTGTTTACCTATTAAAAGACAAGGCCCAAGGGATTATCAAAACTAATTTTCCAAAACCTTGACAAACTGTACAGTATGTTCTTAAATTTGTTATTAATGTCTCTTACTTGTCTCCTTTTTTGCTAAAACAGAATACTCAAAAAATGTGCTGATCAGGTTATTATTTAAGCATATCTTTGACTCAATGGGCTAGAACCAAATCAACAGATGAAACAATAATTCAATGGAAGGCTGAAGTCAGTATTTCCCCAGCTATGTTCCCTTACTGTCCCTGGAGTTGCTCCAGGAAGAATAACTGACTCTATGGTCAAACCATATTAGTACAATAAAATCTCTGAGAAATCCCAAAGTGAAGAAACCTAATTAACCTTACTTTAGGCAGTGTTCCCCAAATTTATTTGACCACAAAATTTTTTTTTCAAGAGAAACATAAACAACAGATTTCAGAAATTCCTGGTCTGATTAGATTTGAGTGACAGGAATCATGTCTTACTAATGTCTGTATGAATCATAGCTCTTTGTAGAGTGTGTTGTACTTGATATGCGTTCTATAAATGTTAGAAAAAAGTAAACACTAGTGCTAAAAAGACGAATAAGTAACATTGTATTTTATTGTACTTTTACAAGTCATCTAGTATGATTTGCTAAGAAGTACAGGTTAAAAATGAAAGAAAATTTATTCTGAACTATTTGAGAAATGTAGAATTTATCCCTGTAAGTTTGGGACATCTGGTAAATTGTGTTCCCTTTAATTTAAAAAAAAACTTTGACATACGTTTCCTTTCCCTGTATCCTGTACTACAGACTATCTACTTTTAATTTTTTTACAATGTCTTGATATTCCTAAACACAATGACATTTTCCAGTATGATTATTTACTTTTTTCTTTCTCATTCCTTTCACATTACTATAGTCACTTCACTCACAACACTCTGAGTGTTACGCACAGTGAGGATTCCCTGTCATTCATATTAAGTATCTACTAGCCCTAGTCCCTCACACTTGGGGCATACTGACCATCCAGTTACAGCTCATTTAACCACAGCTACCTGTGATTCTCAGACCTTTAAAAGAAAACTGCATACCAATAATGATAACCACCACTATCCCCACAGCATTAAGAGAGCATATATTATCTATAATTGTAAGAATACAAGATATTCTTCTCTTGATGGCTAACCTTTACGAAGAATGGGCTATACATGTTAAGCATTTTACATGCATTGCAAAAGGAGCTGTATACCAAGCCTGAGTTTTCAGAGCTTCCTGGGCACTGCTGCACCTGGGTTCCTGTGTGTGTGGCTGTAGTCAGAGTAAGAAACTAAATGTCAGGAGTCTGCATTGCCTCACCTGCATTGCCTGAGGCCATGGCTGCATGAGAAGACCCTAGATTAGGAAATGGCAGTGTTCACTCTACAGGTGGCTTTTTTGAATTGGTTTCTGTTGGAAGAAACTGTGGCAGCTGCAGTTTTTATCTACTGCAGCATATTCCACTTAATGGATATACCATAAAACCAATCCCGTAGAGATGAACAGGTAGGTTATTGTTCATCATTCTATATGACAAACATCCCTAAACATGTATCTGCATATGTGTGCAATTATTGTTACAGGATAAATGCCTAGAATGTTCCCCTCCTTTTGAAAACAGTCATGCCTTGACTTGAACACACTACTTAAAAGGGGTTCTCCTAATTCTACATTCTCTCAATGCTCCTCTTTAGGTCACTATTCAGTCCATACAATTTCCTTAGTGTTTACTACACACCATACAATGCGGATACGAAAGTCAATTAGATTCAGAACCTGCTTTCAAGAAGTTCTTACTCTATGCAGTATGCAGGTGTTGGCAAACTAGAGCTAATGGGCCAAATCCAGCCTGCACCTGTTTTTAAGACCCACCAAGCCACTGTCTTTTTATATCTCCTTAATAATTGGGAAAGTAAGTTAAAAGAAGAGTACTTGTGGCATGTGAAAATTATATGCAAGTCAAATTTCAGGGTCCATAAACAAAGTTTTATTGGAATTCAGCTACACCCACTTGCCTAAGTATTGCTATGACTGCTTTTACAGAACAGCAGAGCTGGGCAGTTGCAACAGAGACCCATAGCCCACAAAGCATAGAATGTTCACTGTCTTACTCTGTGGAAAATGTCTGCCAACCCCTAATCCACTAGAAGGACTGAGATAAGAGAACCTGGTTAATTATAATCACATGTGCAGTAGGAGGACAGAGTTGTGCAAAGGATTATGGGAGTCCAGAGAATGGGCTCTGAACCCAGGTAGGGAGACAGAAAAGGGCAAGGACGATTTTCCTCAAGTACTCTTTAAGGGAAGCTTAAAGGCTGAGCAGGGCTAGATGGTTAAGGGTATAGGGTAGGAAGGACAAGCACTCCAGACAGAGGAAGCACAAACAAATGCACAGGAGGCAGAATTTTGATGAAATGCTGGAGTACCTAGGAGAAGTTCAACACAGCAGACCGATTAGGAGCCCAGTCTTGTACCTAGAGAAATTAGGGTTAAATTTCAGATTTAGGCCGGGCACGGTGGCTCATGCCTGTAATCCCAGAACTTTGGGAGGCCGAGGGGGGCGGATCATGAGGTCAGGAGATCGAGACCATCCTGGATACATGGTGAAACCCCGTCTCTACTAAAAATACAAAAAATTAGTTGGACGTGGTGGCGGGCACCTGTAGTCCCAGCAACTTGGGAGGCTGAGGCAGGAGAATGGCGTGAACCTTCCCGGGAGGCAGAGCTTGCAGTGAGTTGAGATCACGCCACTGCACTCCAGCCTGGATGACAGAGCAAGACTCTGTTTCAAAAAACAAAAAAAAAAATTCAGATTTACCATTGAATAGTGGCTGTGCAACCTGGGTAAACCTAATTTCTTCATATAATATAGAACTTGTCAGGTGATGTAAGGATTAAGATAATGTACATACGCATGATGCCTGGCACACAGAATGTGCTCACTAAAGATTAGTTTATTTGCTATTACCATGAGTGTTGCTGCATGGCTGGTGATGAAGCTCCAGAGGTAGACAAGGGTCACGGAGAGTCTCACGTGCCACGCTAATGTGCCAAGACTCTGCTGTGTACGAGGTGTATTTTGGATTGATCCCTATGACCGCCACTTGGAGGATGATTTTGACAGAAAACATTGTAAAGAAGCCCAGGTGAGATGATGAGGGCCTGAACAGGGCTGTGACAGCGGAGATGAAGAGGAAGCAATCTTTCCCTTTCCCTCCAACACAATGAGCCTTACCCAAAGTGCAGACCCTTGCCTTCTGTGTTCACTCTCCAATCTTTTTTTTTTTTTTGAGATGGAGTCTCACTGTATCGCCCAGGCTGGATTGCGGTGGCGCAATCTCGGCTCACTGCGAGCTCCGCCTCCCGCGTTCACGCCATTCTCCTGCCTCAGCCTCCCGAGTAGCTGGGACTACAGGCACCCGCCACCACATCCGGCTAATTTTTTGTATTTTAGTAGAGACAGGGTTTCACCGTGTTAGCCAGGATGGTCTCGATCTCCTGACCTCGTGATCCACCCGTCTCGGCCTCCCAAAGTGCTGTGATTACAGGCGTGAGCCACAGTGCCCGGCCTCACTCTCCTATCTTTCAATAAAACCACTAGGTGTGCAGCCCCGACTTTCTCCTGGGCTCCAATTTTGTAAAGTCACTTGATTGCTGTTTTTTTTTTTTTTTTCGTTTAGGTGTTTTAACATCACAGACTCAATGTGTCTCAAACTGAATTCAACACATCCCTATGAAAATCAAAGTGCCTCTCCAGATTCTTTTTTGTTAAACATACAACTTCTCTATAACCTATGTCAGAATCTTTAGAATCAGCTGATTTCTTCCATGCATTGGCCAACCATATCCAATTCATCACCACATCCTGATTATTTGGACTTCATAATATTTCTCAAACCTACCCTTCCTGGTTCACTCTGCTATTGCCACTACTATAGAAGCCTAATGAAATTACTTGCTCAAAAATATTGAAGGGACTCCTCACACTGCTCACTTCCAACAGACACTGAAAAATCCAAATTCTTAGAAAGTTATTCAAAGGCTATCCCTAATCCAGCCCTCACACTACTTTCAAGCTTCTCAATTACTTTATTTTTATCCCCTGGTCACACTCGTCGCTGTCTCAGGAACAGAGCAAACTGCCCACGGGAGTTGAAGACTCAGCCAGTTTCTGACTCTGAAGTTGGAGAAAATTATGTCGGAAGCCTTAGTTTCCTCAGCTGCAAATGGGAATAATTTCTCTAACTATTGAAGTTACTATGAGGATCTGAAAAGACAGTGTAAGTGATGGACTGTAGCACATCATGCACTTCTGCTCATTTCTCGCCTATGTCTGCATCCATTGATTAGACTGATGTTCCTTGAATCTTCACTTAACAAACCCAACCCATCTTTTAACACTAAGTTCAAATTCAACTACCTAGACTGAAGCCTAAACTTCTGACTTAAATGTTATCCCTCTCTCCTTTCAATCCCCATGGCACTTGTCTGAACCACTGAAGAGATGTGTGGTTGCAATTTATGTGAATTCAAAATAATGCAAATAGAACAAACACTCATCAAGAATTACATAATTTAAAAGTAGCAGGTCAAGTGAATAAATCTTTTATAATTTTACAACATAGCAATGTCACTCTAGTTGGTAAATAAAAATACAAATTATCCATTGTTAGAGTCAATCTCTTTTTCTTAACAGTTATATCTTTATTAAGGTATAATCGACATGCAATATCCTACACATATTTAAACTATTTAATTTGGTAAGTTTCAACTTATGTATTTACCCACAAAACACCCACCAATCAAGGTACTGAATATATTCAAATCAACCCAAAATGTTTCGTTATGTTTCCCTGTAGTCCCCCTCTTCCACCCAATTCACAAGTTTCTTGTCCTCAGGCAGCCACTGAATTGTTCTGTGTTCCTATACATTACTTGCATTTTCTAGAGTTTTATGTAAATAAAATGGACTCTTTTTGTCTGAATTTTTAGCACTCCAAATAACAACTTTTGATATTCACCATCTTGCGGAGGGTTTCAATAGTTCATTCCTTTTTATTGCTGAGTAATATTCAACTGTATCGCAGTTTGTGCATCCTTTTACTTGCTGATGGATATTTGGTTTTTGGATGGATATCTGGTTAATGGATATTTGAACATTTCTAATAGTTTTTAACTATTACAGAAAAGCAGCTATGAACATCTGTGTGCAAGTCTTTGTAAGGACATATGCTTTTCACTCTCAAAGCTAAACACACATATATCATATAGATGAGGTATTTAAACTACTTAGGAAACTCTCAAACTATTTCACGAAGTGGTTGTGCCACTTTTTCATTCCCACAGCAGTATATGAAAGCTCCAGTTCCAGGTTTTGGTTGTGTTACGGGGTAAGGACAAAGTGTTTGCCAAGGACAAAGAGAATAGGGACTGGCTATCAGAAGAAAGTGGTTATAAATACCAGCAATGACCCTGTGATCAGTTGCAGAAATGAGGACTAGAACAGTTATAAATGCTTTTTTCGTATTTTGATAGAACTGTATTTGTATATATGAAACTTTTTATTCCTCTCTCCTATCCTCCTACCATTTAATGTAAAATATGTTAACAGTATTTAGACTCACACCTCACTATTTAAGTTATGCAATATCAAGGAGCTTGAAGAGAAATGAATGGCACCTAAAGATGAACAGAGACTTGTATTCTCTTTTGGGGAGTAAATTAGTGATTTTTTGGTTGTAAGAGGGAAAGTTTTATTGTGTTTGGCATAAAACACGATTCTGCTATCACCTTATTTGGAAGTTTAGTATGGCTGAAAGATGTATCTGACTGCCAAGTTGACAAGAGTGAACCGTGATGGCTCTGTGCTGTGTCAATTTAGTTAATCCAGAACTACATTACCCAGAATTCCCTTTCTGTACAGTTTTAGGTTAGGGCTGGCCAAAAGAAGCTTACATGAGATGTGGAAGTTGGAAATGAAGCAGTAGCCATGCTTACACTTGGAAAATTGGCATAAGGTCAGGTACTACAGTGGAGCACACACAATTGTGAATCTGTTGGCTCACACTGTTGGCCTGGAGCAGTGCTGGGCCTGCAGTTTCTGTAGCTCCTGCCAGATATCCTTGGGTTGCAGCCGATCCCCGAGCTTTTCCAGCTTCTCACTATCCTGGGCCAAGTATGTGCGCTGCTCCTTGGGAGAACATACAAGCTCTTCTGTAGGTCATGTGCATTATCAAAGTCCGATGTTTAGAAGTGGCAAGGGCAAGAGACAGTCATGTGGTCTAGTTTATTCTGATGATTTTAGGTCATCCTCACAGATTCCAGGTTGTTCTTGCTCTCTTCTACTTCCCTTACAGACGGCTCTGCTTTTGTCAGGCCCAGCACTAGATACTGGGGCAACAGCCTCACAGGCTGCTTAACTCAAAGGAATGCATAAGGTCTAACCCCTACATCAGCCTGATATGGTTTGGCTGTGTGTCCCCACCCAAATCTCATCTTGAATTGTACTCCCATAATTTCTATGTGTTGTGGGAGGGACCTGGTGGGAGAGAGTTGAATCATGGTGGCGATTTCCTCCATACTGTTCTTGTGGTAGTGAAAATGCCTCACAAGATCTGATGGTTCGATAAGGGGAAACCTGTTTCGCTTGGTTCTCATTCTCTATCTTACCTGCTGCAATGCAAGATGTGCCTTTCACCTTCCACCATGATTGTGAGACCTCCCCAGCCATGTGGAACTGTAGGTCCAATTAAACCTCTTTCTTTTGTAAATTGCCCAATCTCGGGTATGTGTTTATCAGCAGCGTGAAAACGGACTAATACACAGCCCTGATATCCTGCATAGTGGTTCTGACATTCTGATCAAACTTTGATACAAATTTCTCTTACTTTCAACAGAGCCACTGCTTAAAGGTATTTAGTTTTTCAATATATTCCTCTTAACTAACAATCTAAATGGCTAACTTCCTGAGATATGTGAATTCATAATTCCTTAATGTTAAGGGGAAACGGTGTAGTACCATGCAAATAGGCACTCAATAAATAATTTATTTAATAAACCATCAGTGCAAACAAACATATCTGCAGACTGCACTATATTATTTAAAACTGATGTATAATTTATATAATAAGTGTCGAAAAATTATTTGCTTGTTAGGGTCTATCTTCTTTACTGAATTAATTGAAATTACATGTAATTAAAAGGTCCTGCCTGAAACGTTCACATTCTTTCCCTTCCCCAATATTCAAACACATTCTGTAAGTATTTGGAATAATCTTTCCTCATGACTTGATATATGTACTTTAATTGAATTTCATGGGATAAAAGAGGATTCCAATTACAAATCAAGTGATTTAAATGCTTGTAAGGTGTTATCTAATTTAACAAATAAACTTGTGGTTAAGTAACTATCTTGGCAGTTCTCGTGTGTGTGTATGTGTGTGTGTGTGTGTGTGTGTGTTTAGTTCAGGAATTCTAATGTGTCATTTCATCTGGATGAATGAAAAAAGATACTATCTTTTCTATGTTTCTGGTACATCATCCATGGAAGGATAGAAATAAATAGCAATTGAACTCCAGGATGCCATAACTTGGCAGCAGCATCTGACTCCCATGAATGCTTAAATTTTGCAGGACAAGCAACATCTGGGCAAAAATACCATGCTAACCAAGACTCCTGGTTCATTTCAGCGAGGGCCCAGCAATTCTTCCTAGCACCAAGGGATCAGAACTCATGATGCTACTTGATTCTGTTCTTCATGCATTTACTATAATGCTTTCAGTTAGGGTTACTCTATTGGTTTAGATATTTAAACCACATTTCCTAAATATAAAGCACTGTATATTTCACTGAGCAATTTAAACACTTCAACAGTTATTTCAGAACCTATATACAGCTGGCTTTAGTCTACTCATTTTTTTTCCTGTGCTTTATAATAACTAGTTTTTCATAATGTTATCATTTTCAGTTGGTTCCAACTACTTCTGAAGCAGTGAAGTAAAAACTCTGGCAACTTGTGCTGAAAACAAGACAAATGCAGTCATATCAACCCTTAGAATATACTGTTTGGCCCCCTTTTTCATATGCCCTCACTACTTCAGAGAACACTGAAAGTAATATGCTGTAGTAAACAGAATTTGGGCAGCTGTCCAGGTCAAGCTAATTCTGTCAGGGACCAGTCTTGTACTGCACCTGCCTTCTTCTAGTTGAAGGCTCTTGTTCATGGTCTCAAATGCTAAAGAATCCAGTACCTTACACTACTGCTGGACACAGTGATTACTGAGTGTATTATCTGATTCAAACTGGGCCAACTGAAACGTCTTTCCCTGGAACCATACAAACCAAACCCCCGGAAAACATGCCCTCCTTTCTCTTAGTTGTCTGTGGCCACAGAATGGGATAAAAGAGAAGTGAGGGAAAGACTGGACATCGATTCTAATGGTCAGGTTACCTCCAAGGCCTCCACCCTTTCCAGTTGAAATCAAACCTACAACGGGGTTTGACTCCTTTAACCTCCAACATCCTAATACACAAAGACTAAACATTTCAAACGTTAATATTGCACAGAAAGGAGTAACACCTTTTCTTCAGAAATCAACTTATTTTCTGTCTAGGTTAAATGTTCAAAAGAGGTTTTCCTCTCAGTCTTTCGTCATTAAAATCCACCAATCTTTTAGAACTCCTTTCATTGTAAACTTTTTTCTTTTTTTTTTTTGAGGCAGGGTTTTACTCTGTTGCCCAGGCTAAAGTACAGTGGCACAATCACGCTGGCTGCAACCTCTGCCTCCCGGGCTCAAGGGATCCTCCTACCTCAGCCTCGCAAGTAGCTGGGGCCACAGGTGCACGGCACCACACCCAGCTAATTTTTTGTATTTTTGGTAGAGATGGGGTTTCACCACATTGTCCAGGCTGGTCTCGAACTCTTCGCCACAAATGATCCACTTGCCTCAGCCTCCTAGAGTGCTGGGATTACAGGTGTGAGTCACTGTGTCTGGCCGTAAACTTTTCCTTTTTTTCTTCAGGTTCACTTCCTCACCATCTCCCTTCCCAATCAGTCATATCCTCCCGCACATTTATCCACATTTATTGCCCTCTGGCAATCCTGGGATCTGTTATAGTACTCAGGCTCTTGGGATTGCAAGTGATAGAAACACAACTCAAACTAGCTCAAAGGAAAATGGGGCTTTATTATTGCTTATAACAGGGTTCTACCTGCTTTCAGGAAGGACAAGATTCAGAATTTCAAATGATGCCATCATGACACGGGCTCCTCCCATCTCTTAAATTGGCTTGGTTTATTCCTGCATGCAGGCTTTTTCCATGAAGCAGGCAAAATGACAACGGTAGTCCCTGCCTTCCACACTCCTAGCCACCCTAAAAACTAGTTTATTTCCGCCTAGCTCCAAGAAAAGTCCAGAACCATCACAGCCATGAATCATCATGGCCAAGGAATGAGGTAACTATCCTGCGAGCATGCGGAGGGTGTTGGTAGAGAGACACAAAGACACAGTATAGCCACTAAAACCACATGTACTATTTTCTCCATAGCAAAGGAAAATTTTATTACAAAAAAGTGAGAAGATGCTCGGTAGACAGATGCAGTTAAATTATTTATAATACACTGTAAAACTAACAACCTCGAATCATTTCATTTCACATACATCATACCTACAAAATAACTTGCCTGTAGTAGAAAGGGTATCCCTAGTTTAAGTATCTGAAGGGCAATAATTGATATAAACATAGTAAGTATTTATACTAGTCTTCGTCTCATAATCGGTTTGGGAATCAATTAACAGTTCTATTTAACAGAGTAGTAAATGGATCATTTTTTTTTTTCCTCATGGTCACATGATAAAAATCTAGGGCGTGTTATACTAATGGATATATCTATTAGACACCTATTCTAATGTTTGTGCTTTCTTATATACATTTTTATGTCAGTGAATATTAACTTTAATATATTATAACTATATTGTTATATATGTTATAGGCTATCTAATAATACCTTTTATATTACAAAATATAACATGTTGTATTTTAATATAGTATATATAATTACCGAGTAATACATTAAAATATATATTAATTATAATTATATATTATCCAAATAGTTAATGCTCAGATACAAAATACACACTTACTAATCCTTCTAACAGACAATACATACTTATGATACTATTGAACTCTGTGAGCCAAAATACATAGATAACAAAAATGGCTAGAAATAGAACAGCCTAAGTGATGTACTTCCTAGTCCTACTTTGATTAATTATATCCTATGCAAAAGACAGATGTATTCCAGAGATGTTTGTAAGACAGGCTCAGAAAATACTGAATTTGATAATAACTTTTTCTTCCCCTGCATTAAATAATGGACGCAACATTCTTCTAGAGAGTCAACAGGAAAACAAACATGTGACCCTCGTGGGAGTTTGTTTTTCCATCCATCTTCTCAACACTGTCAACAAGTGTTTGTCATTCCAATATGGCTCACAGCTTCCAGGGTTCAAGATAATGTCTCAATCAATCTCAGACCAAGTTAAAAGGGATGTTAAAAACAAACAAAAAAAAATAAAGCACAGGGAGAGGCACCTTATCCAGCAGGATTCCATATGCCATTACTTTCAGCTTACAAATCAGTAAAGACACCCAGTCAGCCATTACTCTCTCGTTACCAATGCTCTGTTGCCTTACCTAGAATAAACAAACTAAGTAAGACTCCTTCCCATTGATTTTCCCCCTATGAGGCATTTGAAATAATGAATGTGTGTGCTCTGGCATTCATCAGAAGTGGCTTTTCACTCCATGTGGTGATTGGGGCAATATTCTCCTCTAAACAGATTACTCAGGCCGTCTCTCATTAGGCTGGATTTTAAGGCTTCATCCATGAAGGAAAAAATAAAGGATCTAAAAGGTCACCTAGCACTTATCAGAGGCAAAGTGCCACATCCTACAAGTAAAACACTCAGAAAGTTAAACTGGTTTCTACTAGCTCCAAGAATCACTGCTATGGAACTGACCCCTTTTTCCTTTCAGAGAGATCTCAATTTGCAAGCAATGCTTTCTGAAAAAAGATGGAAGGAGAAAACATCAAAATATTTACCATCCTTGTCTCTGGATAGTGAGAGGTAAGCTAATTTACTATTCTTTACCTTTTTGTAGTTTTCAACTGTCTATAAAGACCATGTGTTTTCTTTAAAAATTGTTTTTAATTGTTTTAATTTTTAATTTTTGTAGGTACATAGTAGGTATATATATTTATGGGGTACATGAGATGTTCTGATACTGTCATGCAATGTATAATAGTCACATCATGGAAAATGGGATATCCATCCCCTCAAACATTTATCTTTTGTGTTACAAACAATTCAATTATACTCTTTTAGTTATTAAAATGTACGATTAAACTATTATTGTATAGTCACCCTGCTATACTATCAAATATTAGGCCTTATTCATTCATCCTATTTTTTTGTACCATTAACCATCCCCACCATCCCACTATCCTTCCCAGCCTCTGGTAACCATCCTTCTACTCTCTATCTCCATAGACTCAATTGTTTTGATTTTTAGATCCTACACATAACTGAGAAGATGCAATGTTTGTCTTTCTGTGCCTGGCTTATTTCACCTAACATAAAGATTTCCAGTTCCATCCATGTTGCTGCAAATGACGGAATCTCATCCTTTTTAATGGCAGAATAGTACTCTACTGTGTATAAGGACCACATTTTCTTTATCCATTCATCTGCTGATAGACACTTAGGTTGCTTCCAAATCTTGACTATTGTGAACAGAGCTGCTGCAGCAAACATGGGAGTGCACATATCTCTTCCATATACTGATTTCCTTTCTTTTGGGTATATACCTAGCAGTGGAAGTGCTGGATCATATGGTAGCTCTATTGTTAGTTTTCTGAGGAACCTCCAAACTGTTCTCCATAGTGGCTCTACTAATAATTCACATTCCCACTAACAGTGTACAAGGATTCCTTTTTCTCCACATCCTTGCCAGCATCTGTTATTGTCTCCCTTTGGATACAAGCCATTTTAACTGGGGTGAGATTATATCGCGTTGTAGTTTTGATTTGCGTTTCTCTGATAATTGATGATGTTGAGCACCTTTACATATGCCTGTCTGCCATCTGTATGTCTTCTTTTGAGAAATGTCTATTCAAATCTTTTGCCCATTTAAAAATGAGATTATTAGATTATTTTTCCTATAGAGAGTTGTTTGAGCTCCCTATACATTCTGGTTATTAATCCCTTGTCAGATGGGTAGTTTGCAAATATTTTCTCCCATTCTGTGGGTTGTCTCTTCACTTTATTGATTGTTTCCTTTCCTGTGAAGAAGCTTTTTAACTTGATGTGGTCCTATTTGTCCATTTTTGCTCTGGTTGCCTGTGTTTGTGGGGTATTACTCATGAAATCATTGCCCAGGCTGATGTTTTAGAGAGTTTCCCCAATGTTTTCTTGTAGTAGTTTGAGGTCTTAGATTTGTCTTTAATCCATTTTGATTTGATTTTTGTGTAAGGCAAGAGATAGGGGTCTAGTTTCATTCTTCTGCATATAAATACCTAGTTTTCCCTGCACATTTATTGAAGAGACTGTCTTTTCCCCAGTGTATGTTCTTGGCACCTTTGTGAAAAATAAGTTCATTGTAGGTGTGTGAGTTTGTTTCTGGGTTCTCTATTCTGTTCCATTGGTTTATGTGTCTGTTTTTATGCCAGTACCATGCTGTTTGGTTACTATAGCTCTGTAGTATAATTTGGTCAGGTAATATGATTCCTCCAGTTTTGTTCTTTTTGCTTAGGACATCTTTGGCTATTCTGGGTCTTTTGTGGTTCCATATAAATTTTAGGATAGTTTTTTCTATTTCTATGAAGAACGTCATAAGACCATGAATTTTCCAGTCAGGAAAAAAAGATAATAAAAAAATTCTACCAAAATGATACAAAATATGGACAGACCCTCTTTAGGTAAACTAATAAAGTATTACTAAAGTGAGGTAATATAAAACCAACATTAATGGAGCCTTAGTCAATTAACCTTTTTTTCTCCAGAAAGTCAGGGGAAGGCAAAATGTTGATCCAAAATATTTCTCAAATACACCCATTTTTTAATCCTATCCTCAGTGCCACTTCCTTAATTCAGGTTATTTTATTTTGCCTAGATTACAACAGCCCCCTGACTACTTCCCCTACATCCAGTATTGATCCTCCCCTAGTAATTTTTCACAGAATAGTCAAAGTGATCTTGTCAGATGCAAATCTTATCATGTTACTTTCTACCAAGGAATAAAGTTAAATACTCTAACGCGGCTTATAAAGCTCTTCATAACAGCTCTTGCCTCCATTTACCTCTCCAGGCTCTTTTCTTTCTTACTCTCTACCTATTTCATGCTATACTCTAAGCATTCTGAGCTACCTTTTGGTTTCTCAAGGATGGCATGCTTTCAGGTCTTCACTCACTCTACCCCCTGGCTGTCAAGACCCATCACAGCATTGAAAGCACATATCCAACTACCTAGGGCTTATTAGTTTTTACCCTAATATTCGACTCTTCTCTGTGCATGTGCCTAAGCAGTGGAGCTATGCTGGAAAAAGACACCTTATAGGACAAGAGGATTCATTACAAGTACACAACCACAAACTTCAAATGTGCTCTCTAGTCAACTCAATCTGCTTCTCTCCACAGGGTTTCATATCTGGTCCATTCTCAAGAATCTGATGTTTCTACATAGCACCCCCCACCCCACACCTAAAATACAGGGCACAGCCTTCTATTTTATTGAACACTGAGGTCCTCAAACAGGACACTCCCTCCTTTTCCTACTATCATCGCTACCACTGTGTAACCTCTTCTCTCCTAACCTGGACTGGTAATCCTGTCCACTTCCACCTTCTAGGAAATTTATTCCATCAATTATCCTTTTCTGTAGAGCACATTTAGCCTGTTGTCTTTTAACTGTATTATTCCCATTTATACCTAACTATGCTCAGTTTTGCCCCATCCCAACCCCTCTCCCAAATCCCACAAATCTCCCAGCATCATTATTTGATTTTAGCACAAGGTTAGCATTTGGGAGACAGAAAAAGGAAAAAAAAAAAAAGAAAAGAAAACTTTGGGCTCACATTGTAGGCAGCATATTTAGTTAACAGGGGTATCCAGGGTGGGGTTAAGCTCCTTCTAAAATCTCCAAATAAGCTCGAAGGAATTTCTACTCTAACAGCTGCCAACGGCTACAATTCCATCTTTGCAAAAACTGTTTTAAAAACAGTTCATTCTTAAGGCCAGTTTTCAAGAACAATAAATAAATGTATTAAAGCTCACTAAAAACTTCTAATGTTAACAGACTATTTAGGTTGCAAAATTGAAAGAAAACCAAACACCTTTCAAACTAGGACTTAAAAGATTAGAAAATTTTTCATCCACTGGTGCTACTTCATCACAATCGTATATGAATACAAGACTTTCATAGTTAATAAATCCTTGCAGATCCCCTCACAATTATAACACAAAATAGGCATGCTTACTGACAACATTAACAAGGAGAAAATAATGTGACAACAGTATGACCCTGGAATCCATTCTCAAAAATACTAGAGAGTTGAAAATGCCATCATTTAAAAACAAACAAACAGAACATGAACATTTACTGCAGAAAAATGATATACTCAAAAAGAAAAGGTTATACCACATACTAATCAATAAAATTGGCAAATCTACAGAGGTCCAAATACAGTTATGATATACATCTGGTCACAACACGGTGGGGGTGGAGGCCAGAGAAATCATTAAGCAACCTGAGAACTCCCAAACAAAGAAACTGTAAAATTCTGAACTATAAAGCAAAGGAAACACATTAATCCCTCAGGAGTTGCAGTATTTCAACTGGGCTATCCCTTCTCTTGGAAGGACACAACAATTCACCAAAAGCTAGGGTGACACAGTATCTGCACTGTAGGCTTGTGGGCACAAAGCCAGCTTGCTTTAGCACTCCTGACACCTGTTGCCTTCATCATCAGCAAAAGCCTGACGCTATACAACAGAGAGAAGGGGAAGGAGGGAAACAAAAAGGGGGAAGCCAGGGGGAATGGGGAAAAAGTAGGTCTCATCCATTTTGCCTATCAGAGAATATAGAACACACCTTTAAAAGACAGTTGCGTATGCTTTTTATAGTGTTCAACATGTTCAAAATGTTCAATAACACCCTGAAAGATTTACACATTTCCTCTAAGATTACAGTTTGTTTTCGAACTTCAGATCCTACCCAAATGACACGGGAAGTGATTTGGTCAGAGAGGAGATAACAGCTTTCTACTATATTATCTAAGCAAAGTGACTTGAAACCTCTCTTTAACGATTCTGCTTCTTCCATCTCTGAGATGCTGTGTTGGGAGTACAAGCAATTCCAGTGCATTTCATCTTAGGCAAAATTGCTCTACTGCCCATTTTCTCCACCATCCTGAAAGACTTTCTTACCAATTCCAGAAAAGCATTTTAAAATAACTTAAAAATCTTCACGTTTAAGGAGTGTATGTTTTCAAGCAAATACCTTACAAAATGTGCTTCTTTATACATTTCAATGGAAGACACTGGAATCATAAATAAAAACAATGACTATCCCATTAAAACAACAATAAATAGTAAATAATAATATTTGCATTAAAGGATAAAATCAGTACTTGAAATACACTGGGACATTTTCAAAGAGGTCTTAAGAAGACAACACGGGCAATATGCATCTATAAGATAGTTGTTAATTTGAATACTGACAGCTTTTTACAACTGTTCCTAGCTTTTCTTTCAAACTGATTATTGGCAATGCCTTTATAGTAGAATTGGACCATCCACATGATAGAGGGGGCCTAGAGTTCCTTTGCTGAAAGATGTAAAAAGGCTGAAAATTCTTACAGCGGGGTGAGACATTTGTCATGCACAGTGGACAGAATATTGGGTAATTCCCCAGAACTCTGAAAAACTGAAGTACATAGCTTCTTTCCTGAGAGGCCAAACAAAAAGCTGTAATGTGTTGCAAGCACAGTCATCACATCCTGAGAGAGTAATGTATGAACTTACCACCATAAAGAATGAAAAAGATAACAACGTGGTCCATCTATGGAAGAAAAGTTTTTGATATACACACAAAATATTTTCAGTTCTCTTTTTAATAGCAAAGTGGGAAGAAATGTTTGCTTTTCTAAAATACGTAGATAAAAATTCCAAATTATTAAGAGTTTCTAATAAAGAAAAGATATAATAGGGTTCAATGGTTCATTTTCAGTCTTTCAATGGTGCTTTGTTTTTAAGGAAAAAAGACTTAATTAGTTAAAAATGGCATAAAGGGAATTTATTTCTAACTCTTCTGCCAAATACCAATTTAACTCAGAAAGCAGGCAAATATTTTTAAATACTCATAAATAACAGTAATTGATGTGTGACTATGATTTAATTGGCATAATTATGCAGCTTTAGATAAATGGCATTTGGTCATCAAATCCCAATATTAAGAGAATTACAATAGGTTATGTATTTATTGGCTGTCTGCCTATGTCACAGTTTTCTGTCTTCGACATAATTTTTAAAATCCAGAAATACATGTGATTTTTCCATGTTTGCACAACTATCTGTGTAAAGTAACATCTAATTTTCTGACAAATATGAGTTAAAGGAAGAGCATTAATGTCTTAGTAAAATACTTCCAAAAAGAAAAGGTTTTAATTTTACTAACTAGACTTGACTCTTGAATACTAGTTTCTGGCAATTGGGAGGGCAGGTTTTCTAATACAGAGGCCGTTACCCCTTATTTGAGTGACAGCAGCGCGGACGGGCTTGATATTGACAATGACCATGTTAAAATCATAATGAAAACCTGATCCCAGGAGAAATTCTGAACACTTCAAGACAGAAAAGACATTTTAAAACTTATGTGAGTACATTTCCAAGCAGAGATTTTACTTTAGAAATGTCATATGGACCACAATTCTCTATCTAGTACAATTCTATATTTAAAAAATCTTCCAGATCATATACTGCTACTCTTATGTGAGGCAGTGAAATTCTAAATTATATGTGGCAAGTTGAAACATTAAACAACAATCATTACCACAACAACAAAATTCATAACAAATGGAAAGGTAAGTGGACTCCTGAAATATAATCAAATCTGCAATTACATAAAACAATGTTAGATAATAAATGTCTTTACAAAAAAAAAGTCTGTAATGCTAAATCATCTAAGACTTACTAAATTTATTTTAGCCTATCCAGTTTACAGTGATTTTTATTCCACTATGAGAATAGACTGAAATATTCCTAATTCTTATAAAAGGTAGTCTTTTTTTTTTTTTTTTTTTTTTGAGACAGGGACTGGCTCTGTCACTGAGGCTGGAGAGCAGTGGCACCATCTTAGCTCACTGCAACCTCTGCCTGCTGGGCTCTATGCCATCCTCCCACCTCAGCCTCCCAAGTAGCTGGGACTACAGGCATGCACCACCATGCCTGGCTAATTTTGTATATTTTGTAGAGACAGGGTCTCACTATATTACCCAGGCTGGTCTCCAACTCCTGAGCTCAGGCGATCTGCCCACCTTGTCCTCCCAAAGTGCTGGGATTACAGACGTGAGCCACTGTGCCCGGCCAATGTAAGGGGCAGTCTTTATAGGTATAATACAAATAAGGAAAGTCACACTGGGGAGGGGGAGTGGAAATTTTGTCAACTGGCCTTTAATAATACATATTTTCGAACGGTTTCAGATAAAAAGTGAGATCTAAAACACATAGATTAACACTATAACATAATTAAATTAACACTACAACTTTAAATTAACACTATAACTCATGATTAGGCAAAAAAAATCCTAGACGATATCCATGTATGAATTTTGAAATGTATGAGTAATAGCAGTAAAGTAGAAACTAGTTTGTACTAATATAATTTTTCAAAATGATAGTTTTAATAATTCAATGTATTAGAGGCATCATTTATCATAATGTGACAACTTATTAATTCTGTTAAAAGCTTTTTTAAAAGCAGATTACCACACGTCAAGATTCTGAAAGCTTTGCGACAAAAAGATCAGACGTAATGTTGCAATTAAATGAAGAACAAGCTCACTGAAGATTACTAGCTGACGATTACTAATCACATATATTACATGCTATTTAATAATCTAAATTTTATATTGCCTCTTAACAGGTAGATGAGGTTACTATTGGAATAGAAAATGTTTAACATTAAAAACAAAAACATAAACAGGAATATGAAAGTAAGAATACAGTGTTTCAAAATCATTTATGAATGAAAAGGAAAAATGTTCTCATGAAAGACATAGAGACTCTAAATTTAATGAATTTAGTTTATCTCTAATGAATTCCACTTCTGAAACTACATATTAAGGAAATACATACAGAAATAGAGGAGAAAACTATCTATCTACCATAAAAAGTGTCTACTGTGGTTGTTAACAGGTATGATTAGAAGAAACACTAATAGAATGATTAAAACATGGTAAACAACTTGATAGAATATCAGGCAGTCATTAAAAATGTTAACTAAGATTACTCTGAAATAATCTGGAAGAATGCCTAAAATACTAATATAATTTACAGTTTGTTATTTGTTTCAGAGTGGTAGGTCTATAGTTTTTTGTTCTCTTGTCAAAAAAATCTTATTAAAATAAAAAGGAGACGAATCATAAACAAAGAATAAGTACAGATCGATGTGGCTACATGCTTTCAAAAAGATTTGCACATGGTTGGGAAATATTTTTTAAAATTGAATGTTACATTACATTTTCCAAACCACATTAAATCTTTCAGGCTTTCCAAAACACATTGGAAATGCAAAATTTTCATCAGAAACTCTTTTGAAGGTTAGTTTGAGGAAGAAAGTTCCTTGTAAAAAGATGGCAATTCAAATAGACTTACAAGAGAAGCCCTATCAGAAAAGGTTTCTTTACTGTTGAGTGCTTTTCAGAATGACATTTTCTTTATTTGTTTATGGATAGCTGCAGTTCTCCATGCCTACATTGCTCAGAACTTTTGTTTTATTTTTACTACTATTATAGCACATTCTAATTTTTCTTTTTCTTTTGTTTGTTTGTTTTTATTTTGAGACAGGGTCTCCATCTGTCACGCAGGCTGGAATGCAGTGGCACTATCTCGGCTCTCTGCAACCTCCGCCTCCCGGGTTCAAGCGATTCTCCTGCCTCAGTTTAGCTGGGACTACAGGCATCTGCCACCACACCTGGCTAATTTTTGTATATTTTTTCTGAGACGGAGTCTCGCTCTTCTTGCCCAGGCTGGAATGCAATGGCGCGATCTAGGCTCACCACAACTCTGCCTCCCAGGTTCAAGCGATTCTCCTGCCTCAGCCTCCCGAGTAGCTGGGATTACAGGCATGCACCACCATCCCCAGCTAATTTTGTATTTTTAGTAGAGATGGAGTTTTTCCATGTTGAGGCTGGTCTCGAACTCCTGACTTCAGGTGATCCACCTACCTCGGCCTCCCAAAGTGCTGGGATCACAGGCATGAGCCACTGCGCCTGGCCTAGCACATTCTAATTTTTTCCAAGAAGTTACAGACATCTAGTACAGCAAGACAGGCAATCAACAAACACTGCAAGCTGAAAAAGTTTTGGATACTAAATACTGGAGTCAACACAGGGATCCTTCCAAGTATAAGGCTTCAAATGTGCCCACCTGTATTTTTTCCTCTTAACACAGTGATGGTTATGAATGAAATACCTAAGCTTGCAATCACTATGCAACTTTTATACCTATTTATTTTATTGCTAAGAAATCTCATTTACTTATTTAGGTATAGGAAAGGTGTAGCTAGGTTATTTCATGTGAAACTTTCTTATGAAAATTTCAATAACAAAATTATAAAACCTTTTATTTTTGTCAACTTTCTACTTGAAAAGTAGTATATATTCTCAGCTGTGGGTTTAGTTTAGTGATTAAGGCAGTACATTTGCTATGAGTCAACCAGCAAATTTGCTATAAACAATTCATTAGACCAACACTGGCTAATATTACCAGGGTTAATTAATGTGTTAGCCTCTCATGATAGTCATTCATAATTTTATTAAAGCAGGTGAAAATCTATAGCGAGTTTAGTAACTGGATGACTATAACAGACATGCAAAACATTGAACACCAGTGCCTTTTATTATACTGATAAAAAAAGACTACAGCAATGCCCCAACTTACTTTTTACAAAAATCAAGAACAATTTACTACCATTAGTTACTATTTACTAAGGGCTTACTATTACCAAGTCTGGGCTAAGTTCTTTTGTGTATTACTTCACGTAATTCTCACTGTAACCCTATTCAGGAGGCATTATCATTATCATCATTTTAAAGATGAGGAAACTGAGGCCCAGACAAATAAAGTAAATGATGGGGGTCGCACTGCTTGGATATGATCCCAGGCAGTCTGTCTTGAGTCTCTGTTGCTTCCTTACTGCCGAATACACCACACAGCACACTATACTGGAGCAAGAGACAATGCTGGGATGAGGAGACAATCAGGCAGTGTAAGACAAAGATCCTGGCTTCAGCTCAGGGCCCAGCTTAGGAGATAAGACACTTGTTTATAAAATAATAGGAAGCAGTACAATAAGATCTACAGAAATGCAAATGAAAAGTGCTAACAGTAAGTTTAGAGAAAGGACCGATTATGAGTCTCAATACTGTACATCCAAAATGTGGCCCACCAGGCACTGGGTACAGAACACCTGAGCGCTTTTCACAAAAATCTGTGTTTACTTATATAGCTAGCACTCAAGAACCGGTAGGGCTAACCCTTCACAATATAAAATGTAAACTTAAACAAAATTACTCTTGCTACCAATACAGTGGTTGCCATTAGGAGGATACTATGGAGAAAACATTAAATGATTTTGTTCTTTTCAACAAGGACAATCAGCATGTTTATCTTTAGTGGAGTTGCTTATAATGTACTAGATATAATTTCAATGTCTGACAATGTGGGCTACGTTAATGTAAAGTTTGGCTTATCTGTAAAATGGCACAATACGCAATATTCTAAAAGCCCCTTAAAAACAAATAATATTTAGTGACCTGGAAAGTCCATGATTTGATATTAAGAGAAAATATCAGATTTTGACATGTCATATACAGTATGATGTCTATTTGTGCCTGTGTGTGTTATTGAAAAGAACTGATCAAGAGCTGTAAGCCAATATATTATAGCTGAGTCACGCTATTCCCTTTGTAAGGAAATTTTATTCATTTGTGTCCCTTTAATGACCACCACATTATGAAATATTTCAAACAATCAGAATCAGAGTAAGAAATCTGGTTGATTTTAGTGTAGTAAGATTGCTAGGTTGTAGAAATATGGTAAAAACAAAACAAAACAAACAAAAAAACAACTTAATTGTGTCAGCCACTTAAGAACATCTTGGAATTAAGAGCTCTGACAGAATCACAAAACTCTGTCTGAATAATGACCTAATCTGCATGGAAAGAAAAACCAGGAACACAGGCAAATTGTTGAAGGACACGAAGATTAATCTAGACATAGAAAATGCATTCAGTAACTGATACCCTTTCCAGTCTACCTTAATACTATTTATTTTTCTTTCATTTATTCGTTTACTATTTTAAAGGGATTTGTATTAGATAGTGTTAAAGCCTATAAATGAGTCGGAAACCCTAATCACACTCTTTTAACAATACTATTCTTAAAATTTTGTGTATGAAAGCATTAAATATATAATAACCCACACGGGAAGAATTATTTTTATTCTCCTACCTCTGTTCAGCAGTTTAAAAAGAGATGTAAATATTTACTTTCACTTAGAATATATTAATTTCTAAAAGAAGAATGAGTTAAAAAGTATAAATATTTTCTGATCCAATCACTCAGACATATACATACTGTGCACACTATTATATTCTAATAGTTTCTCATTTAGGACTCAGAAACTTTCCATGTCATTAAATATCATCTGGAAATGCAATTTCTATGATATTGTATAGTATTACATTATATGAATAAAACATAATTTACTGAGATCACTTTTTCTATATTGAAATATTTAATACATTTATAATAATAAATATATTTGCACATATTTTGATAATTTAGAAAAAAACCTGTAGAAATGGAATTACTGGGTTGAAGAAAATATATGTTTTTAAGAATTTTAAACTATGCTTCTAAAATTTCCCTTCAGAAAGGCATTACCAATTTAGTTTCACCAACAGTGAGAAGGCCTGCCTTCTAGCATCCTCACCAACTCTTGGTAAAACAATTTAAAAAAAAACACCACCTAAAAACACCTTTACTCATTTAATTGCTCACCACCTCACACAGACTTAGACAGCCTTCTTATTGATTTTCAAAAAGAAACACACACAAAAAAATCATTAGGACAGTCTAAGTAAACTTGAAGTTTCAATGAAAAATATAAACTTAGAAACAAATAACCAAAAAGATTTCAATGTCAAATGGATACTAAACACTATAGCTTTTACTTTATGAAAAAATCCAAAGATTTAATAAAGTGTTGATTTTTGAGATGAGGCAATTATCACATGCAAATATCTTTATGAACAGACTAAAACCATACATGTCCATCTTTGCCATCTTTCACTATAATTAATTTCTAACATTGGAAGACAAGCTGAAGTTCTTGTTCTGCTAACTTTATAATGATTTAAAAAAAGCTACCATAAAAATGTATTTTGAGGTCAGAGATTCACTGAAAGTTTTGAAATGTACATACCAAGGAAACAAATAAGTACAGGATTCAAACGGCCAAAGTCTCAGCCGTGCTTTATAGCAAGAAATTTCCTAAAACATCAGTATGTCCCACACAAGCCAAATGTCAAGGTTTGAGCAAACTGGAAATGAATGGGAAGCACATCTAGGCTTTGTTTTGCTAACAGAAAGAAAAAAGTCTAAAAAAAGGTATGTATAATTACCTAGCTTTTTCTTAGAAGGAAGATGTTACTCAAAACTCAAATGAGTAAGTCACACTTCATTTTTATGGCATCTCTGGGAAATAAGATGTTGCATATAAATGAATTTTCTAGATTAATGAAGTAATTTTCTTGTATGCATATCCAAATATTAATGAAATTAAAACCAGTTTTGATGGAAGTATTTCTAAAATATCTCATATTTCTGAGCCTTCAAAACAATTTACTGAATACCATTTCATCTCTTTCCCAATGAATGACTCAGTGTACTTGCTGTCACATCAGATTGCTCAAACTCCTTAGCTTCTTAAAATCAATCACCTTTACATTTTGCTTTGTTTGATGCCAATGTTTTCTTCCTCTCTATCTCCATCTCTAATCCCCAACTTGCTATTTTTAATTTCTTTTGTCATTACTTAAAAAGAAAATTAAAAATGCCTGAAGAAAACAAAATCCAAACAACTTATTTGATGAAACACAACTATTGACAGAGCACTTTTGGGTGGCTCTCAATCCGTATTCCAAGCTCTTTTCTTTGCTACTCAAATGCCTTTACTTTTCCTGAGTTGCTGGCCATGAGTTTGAAAAAGATTTTAATTGCAGAGCACAGGTATTACCGAACTGTAATGTTGAAATCTAAAAATTCCAATAGGTTACGTAGTAAGACTATGAAAAAACAGTAATTACATATTTGAATAAAAATCTATTTTTGGAAAACAAAATGATGTTTTTTATACACATTTAGAGTACAAAATCAACACGCTATTGCTTCTACAATACAATGTAAAAAGCTCAATATTAAGTGTTTCTCAAAGTGCAGTTCAGATTTCATCTGCATCAAAATCTTCTGCAGTCCTTAATTATAAATGCAGATCCCTGGGTCTCACTTCGGACCTAAAGTAGAATATCTAGGAGTGGAGACAAGTATCTGCATTTTCAGTCAGGTCCCCAGGTGATTCTTTATACACGGTAAAATTTGAGAACTACCAACCTAATATCTAAAATTGGTAATATGTTTGCTAAACTAATAATAAACACATTTTCATTCATAACAAAATAGCTACATTAGTTCCAAAGAAATTTTATAATTAAAATATTGGTTACCAAAATTATTCAAAGATTTCAACTTAATAAAATCTGTATACTACACAGATAAAGAAAAAGATTAAAATAAAATATTTCGTTAGAACAAACAAACTGCATAGGAAGCAAAGAGAATACTACATAAAATTTCGAAATGTTTTACCTATTCAAATATGAACAGCTCTATATAGTATGAATCTTCATGCCCACACTGGAACAGACATCTCATCATATATTTATTAGGCTAATTTTTAAGATAATTTTTATATGCATCTTATATACTGTTGCCTTTTATTCAGAATAAAATAAAACAGTGTTATGCTTTGGCCATTTAGACAGACTCAAAAAACATTTTTAAAACAAAAAGTCAACATCCTGCTTGTAATATTGTACTATATAGTTCTGCAACATTACCAGTGTGGGAAAATAGGTAAAGGCTACATGCAATCTCTCTATATTATTTCTCACAACTGCATGTGAATCTATGACGATCTCTAAATAAACAGCTTAACTTAAAAAAAAACAAAAACAAAAAAAACCACCAAGGGCATTTAATTTATCCATGTCTAGTTAAAAAACTACTACCTTAAAAGGCACACTTTCTGCTATTAAAGTTAAATAGCATTGCTGTTTTTTAGCTTACTCAGCTAATTACTTTCGAAATCCTCTCCAAGAGTGTGTCACACCACACATATTCTTTGGGAACGAGTTTGATCTCCTTTTATGTGCTTGCTGTCCCTTTTTGGAGGTGAAAACATCTGTGTCCCACATACAAAGCAAAATTAGGCATCTTACAGAGTTATTCTGTGCTCTGAAACACTATCTGACAAAGGCGGATGCTTTTCATCTTCCAATGTGAACAACCATTAAAATACTTGTAAGAACTCAGTTAATTTTTTCCAGAAAACAAACATTTTCTAACACGTATGTTGTTTACTGGAGTTCTTGATGGTTGAAAAAAAAGCTGATAGAAAAGATAACTTTGTATTTTTTATCTCGTCACATTCTTTAAGAATACTTTAACAAGCATGTATGCATATGATTAATAATATTCCTAAAGGTCATGAGTACAAGACAACTAGATAAAACCTAAAAATATTCTGTAAAGATCTATATATAATCAATTATAAAGAATCATTCGTTTTTCCTTTAGGCATTAACATTTGTTGAATTTGAGGGCATCATGGAGTCTACATTATGAGGCCTTTAAAGTACAAGTAACTAAAAAGTATTACTAATATTTATAGTATAAAAAGGAATTATTTAACACCAAAGCAAAGAAAAACCAAAAGAGTTCAGAAACACTGACTCAACCATTATGAATACCAGGGTTCCTCTTGGTAAAAGTCATCCATCATCTACTATATTAAACACATTTTTAAAAAAGAAAAGACTTCTATATGAAAACATATAGTCTCACTTATGCCCTATAAAGTAAGTCAAGCCGACTAAAATCTCACTAATTAAGACTACACTGAAACTCATAAAAATCTGAATTAAACACTATTTTAAAGAAAATTCCTTATCTGCAATTATGATACCATCTCATGAATTTAGATATTACCGTTTTTTTTCATCATTCAGACTGAAATCTGGATGAAAGCAATTAACATCTAGCAAACTCTTTTATTCCATGTAGCGCCATTTCATAGTTTTAATAATATGTGGTGTTGGTAGTGATGGCAGGCATTTTAAATGACTGATACCCAACTGTTTAAGTACCTTTAAGTATATTTAGTAAGTGTTTTATATTACATTGAGTATAATTACAACTCATGTTCATTAATTCACTTATAACATCATTAGCTACTATGGGTCATGCAAAAATAGACATAAATACCCACCACTCAGATTACTTTTAACAATAAGAAACTCTTCAAGGACTTAATTATTCTAATTTAATTTTAAAAATAATAATATTATATTTCTTCAAAACTATTTCACAATTTGAACTTTTCACAAATCCAGTTAGTCCAAATTAGTGTAATAAAGATTAACGGATAACCAGGTTCTCTCAAAGCTTCCTTTATGAGGAAGCTTTCATGAAAACATGAAAACATTTTCTAATAATTTTCATGTTTAGATGTAAATATGTACTTCTAAAATACATTTGATTATTAAACAAAATACAATCACAGTTGACTTATTTTAATAAACTTGGCTTATTTTTAATACATTTGAGGGAAGTTTTAGGGAATTTTATCAAATCAACATTAACCCAAGATTTACCTGGTTCCTTTGTAAAGAACTTCACAAACACCCCACATTTCTAAACAAGTGTTACCATGTTATAAGCTTTTAAGTTAAAAATCTCAACACAATTTCCAAAGTGATTGAGTTGTACTATTTCTTTTAGAAAATAAATCTAAAATGAAATGAAAATAAGAATGGTTAAAGTTCTAATTACACAGTACTTTCAACATTATTAGATTACTATTAATATTTCTATAGTCACATTGCATATTTTCCCTTAATATTTAATTTCCTTAATATTTAATCATTTTAAAATAGAAAATAAATATTTGAAGCTATAATTTTGCATCAGAATAAACAATGGAAAAGTAAAAAATAACCAGGAGTATTCTTTGATATAGACGTTTCATAATGCTACAAACATGTCTTTTTTCTTCTTTTCAAATTATTTAACAGGTTAGAGGTTAAACTACCAATATATCCTCTGGAAAATTTAACAGTTCATAAAAATATTCTAAGATAGGAAAATGTATTTGTAAGACTGAATAAAATATATAAAATTTAATTGTTTAAGATTAGGAAAATATTATGGCTAAAAAATTTTAAAATACAAACTATTATGCTCACATACAACCACCACCATTCAGTAAAGTGCTTATAAATGCAAAGTGACAGAAAGCAGAAAATCAAGGGAAGAAATATTTAGTAATACAAGGATCATACCTCTGTGCTGTCTCAATTGAGATATCAGTAGTTTTACTTCAGATAAAACTTTTCTAAGTGATAGATTTGACCATCTACACAGATCCTCCTTCAGAATTTAAAACAACAAAATTACAGAACCTGGTATCGTATACGTATGTTAGGCACGGAGTGATCACACAGCTGTGGAAAGCTACATCTCAAATATCAAAAATTCCTGATATAATAAAATAGTGTAAACTTAAACCATCCATTTCTAATCCAATTACTTTATCTCCTCACCTCATCTGCAATGATTTCATGATGTTTGGATGAAGAATGAGGTGGCATTTGGTTCATGATTAAACTCTAACATAGGATGTAGGAATATTATGAAAAATAAACCAAATGAAAGCAAATGTAGGTGTTTTTAAAGGAAGATATAAACGATGACAATGTAATAGCTAAAGAAACTTCTAGTAAGGAAGAAATCATCCCATAAACAATCTACTTTTGCATCACTTTATAATTTAATTTCCCAATTTTTTTCGTCAGAAGATCTAAGTGAAAAGGACTTTGTACAAAGCTACTGATTTAGGCTTCAGAATCTCCTACATAATTACTTTCCAGGCATGATGTATGTCAGTATCGCAACATTTTTTTTTTTACAGTGACTGTCTCAGTCTCATGAAACTCCTTTGTATTTACTATTATTACATGGGAACAATACAGGCTGTAAGAGAATGATTTATTTTAAGGGGAAAATCTGTCCTGTAATATTTCCAAATACTGTTTTCTAAATTATTGTCATCAGGACATTTAAAATGAAATGTTTTATTTCTTGACCTGCTTTACTTGCTTCATCCAGTGTATTTTATGGCATAATGTGACCATCCAGTCACATTCAGTTATCTAAAAGTATTTCACTACAAAAAGCCAGGGCCGGAACAAATGAGAGAAAATTCATTTCTTATAGAAAAATAAAAAAATAAGCCAGAGTACTGATACTCATATATGAAGAGTTAGTATTTTGATCTATATTTTCATATATACTGCCTTCCAGCATGCTTTTTCACTTTATAAATATCATGTGTATTAAAAAATATGTTTATATACAGATAGAGCTACCTTATCATCTGTTGTAGCATATTGTCTTCAATGAATGCATCCAGATGTATTTAAACAATCTCCTTTTGGTTTCTCTTAACCTGCTTTCTGATTATTCTTATAAATTACAGTAACTACTTAGGAATGCCCTTTGACTCCCTCTTCAATAAACTGCCCTTTTAAGATGTCTACAAATCAATGAGCTGGTCATTCATTTAAATAACTTAAATATATCCAAATTACACTTCACAATAAAAATTCAATCTTTTACTTGTGAAGAATTTTACTAAGCCACTATGACGTGCTACTAGGAATAGTGGTGAACTAGGTTCTTTATCCTGGGAAGCTAATATTTAGTGAAGGTACAACCAAAGACCTATTTTGTGATGGTTTTTCACACACAGACTAAATCATGGGTTTTAAAACAGTGTTTGAAGAATCACAGGTCCTAGAAGGTTCTTGAAAGGGCTCTATAGGAGATGATGAGACTATTTAGTGAAGAGGAGCAAAGGAGAAGAAAAAGATGGGGAACAGAAAAATGAGGAGGAAAGAAAAGAAAGCAAAGGAGAGACAGCAAACAACAAAGATGAAGATGACAATGAAGAAGATGGCCATGGAAATGCATATGATGAAGACAATGAGGCTGGCAAAGAAAACAGCCAAAAAACAAAGACAGTGGTGAAGAAGATAACAAAAAAGAAAATTTAAAAATTAACGGATTTACTTTAACTCTTAGAAAAAAATCCTATAAGGGTAGATGGTACAGGCCTCAGTTTACATATGAAAGAGCTGAATGTAAATGAGATGAAGGAATTACTTAAGCCAAACACCTAATAAGTAGAGCTAGAATTTGATTCTAGGCCTGTTTCAAACTTTGACCTTAAGCAATACATTACTATATGTATTATTTGTAATACCTATTACAATTAACTCTATCAGAAGTTAAAAATTCCCGGGGAATTTTTAATTGCCTATGAAGCTGCACTTTAGAGGCAGTGATGGGTCTCAAATCTTCTAATCATTGGTAGACATTACTCAGATTTTATCTTAAAGAGGTGAAATTCCCTAAGAACAACACTATATCTAGTGCCTTTAGTTGTAAAAATATGCACAAAAATGGGGGGAATATTTTCCTAGAAAGGGAGGAATTATTCTGAGGGAGGCAGAATACAATCACCTATAAGATAATCACTTCTCCAGTATAATGTAATTGGGAGTAGAAACTCCTCACTTATGTCCAAAGAATTTTTACTTTCTTAATTTTTTGTTGAAACTCCAGGCTGGCACTGGGTGGCTTCAGCACCTTCGCTACATTCTCCCAGGAAGAGAAGAGAGGAAAGAATATACACAGAGCTCATAGGTATACCCACCTAGGATTAAGAAGCCTCACGAACTAATTTATGTGGACTTCTTAGTATGTGACTGTAGAGTTTCCCAGACAGGCTGATGCACAGGCTGTGAAGAAAAGAAATGGGCTTGCAATCTGATTCCTCAATAGGTAAAAACAAGACCACCAACCCTATATACCCCTATATTACCCAGAGTCCTCCTATCCTTTTGCTAGCATAGCTCTGCTAAAGTTGGTTTTTCAAGGTAAAGAGGTCTGTTTTTGTTGAGCACAAACAGCCTGCATCTTCATGTCTTTTGCTAAAGGAACACATGGTTTACAATGCTTTCAGCACAATGAAAAAAAATAATTATGGGGAGTTTTCTCAAGGGGCCTTAACGAAACAGTCAAAGCAAAGAAAAATACAGAAGGCTGAAAGAGTTGATTTATCCATATAAGCCTAAATAAAAATAGCTCTGCTACAGAAGAATCAGATCCTGGTAAAGATTACAAAAGACATAAATACTATAGGAAGTTTTAACTGATTCAGCCAGAATGTGTATAACTAGAAATCAAACAAGGGAATTTAGGTAGGACAAACTGAGAACTTGAGTAAATAGTTTTTAGTGGCAAGGGACTCATCGGCTGAGGAAAGGTTACATTATTTATACACTGACATATTTACATATATTTTGAAATATAAAGTGTTATTTCAGTAAAGAGAATAAATTTCATTTCTGTGAACTAAAATTTAAACACAATATATCTAGCAGTACCCGAAATCAAAAAAGGAAGATTTTTTTTTAACTAATGCAAAACCAGTGTTTAAAAAAAAAAAAAAAAAAAAACCAAGGCCAGGCACAATGGCTCATGCCTGTAATCCCAGCAATTTGGGAGGCCAAGGTGGGCCAATCACCTCAGGTCGGAAGTTCAAGACCAGCCTGGCCAATATGGTGAAACCGTCGTCTCTACTAAAAGTCCAAAAATTAGCCCAGTGTCTGGCGCTTCCCTGTAATACCAGGTACTCGAGAGGCTGAGGCATGAGAATCACTTGAACCCAGGAGGAAGAAATTGCATTGGGCTGAGATCACGCCACTGCACTCCAGCCTGGGCGTAACAGAGCGAGACTCTGTCTCAAAAAAAAAAATAAATAAATAAAAAATAAAATAAAATAAATGTAGAAATACAGATTTTTGAAATGTGCCTGGAGATATGCTCTTCTTAAAGTTGACCGCTTTTGTTTAGGTTCTATAGTCCTGCTGTAACTCAGTCCAGCTGTACAATCATAAATCCATCCATAATGTACTTAAGTTCTCCTTCTTGAAGCACCCTGCTCCCTTCTTCCAATGTCCTTTTTATTTAATTATCTAAATATTTTTGGTGAAAGCATTTTTATGAGGATTCATGTGTGTAAAAAACCTACAGAATCCCTACTATATGAACACCCTATCAGGAGAATTCTGGATAATTTGCACCCTAAGCTACTAAACATTAATTGTTTATTATGACTAAATGAATATTTGAGAATAGTTACTTTCTGTCTGGAAATAGACAATACAATAAAAAGAACACAGGTAATATAATTAAGTTATAACTGAATGAAATACATATCTGATATTTAGTATTTTTAATTGATGGCTTCAGGGAGAGCTTTCTTGTCAAATAAGCATTGTTTCTAATGTTCACAGCTAACATTTTAATCTCATAAATACATGACAAATTAAAAGAAAACTGCTGCTGAAAATGCAAATGCTCAAAATTGTATCATTAAAATAGATTAATATGAAATAATACATTAAAGTCGATACAAATGAAATAATTACATAATCCTTTCATTTATAAGCATTTGGAGGTTCATTTTTCACATCTTTTTCTTTTACTAAGAGTTCAGTTCAGTGAAATGTTCTTATTAGTATTAGAGGTACCAAAAAGAGTAAAATTAAACAGAAAACGTCTAGACTTAAAGAAAAAAAAAAGATAAATCAGATTTATATACAGCATCTGCAACAAATTTGAGGTACTGGCTAGGCAGGCCTTCTAAGTTCAATGCTGTAATTTAAAAACCACACACACACACACACACACACACACTTAAAGATTCAAATTACTATTAAAAATGCAACTTTTGAAAAAAATTTAAAACACTTCTAAAGGTGGTGCTAACTTTGATGTGGTCAAATACTATTTTGGTATTTGAGGGCAAAATAATAGCTTCTCAGTAGTATGTAATTAATAAAAGGACATTAAGTGGACAAAAAATATTACTTTTAATTTTTAAATACAAAAAGACAGAGTAACAATGTTAATATTTTAAACACAAGGCTAATGCATACATTCTCAGTGCAGCACATTCACACACATATATAATATTAATAGAAATCACTAGTGCAATATTATTTCTTCGCTTTGATCTACATGAATATTATAAATAGAATGCATTAATTGCACTTGAATTTTTGTATGTGATTTAAAAAATTCCTATAGGTACAAAATATTTAAACTGACTGGCTTATTTTTATTTATAATCATTAAGAAGATTTTACATCAGAATATACTTTCTCTTTCCCTGCATTCAGTACATAAATATATGAAAAAACTGAGGTAACTGAGGTAAGAATAATAAACAGCTAAAATACGCTTACAGGTGAGCTGTCTTGAACTCTATCAGAATGTCTCAATGTTATAACTTTACTGACTGGTAGCACACCAGGAAAAGAGACAGAGGAAAAGTATTCTTCAAACAATAATCTATTCAAAACATCAATTTTTAAAACATATACATCTATAGTAGAAAGTTTGGTTTAGTGAAGATGGCAAATAGCTAAAACAAGTTTCTTTATAACTTTCCTTAAAATTAACTCTCTTTTAAAAAGCCAAAAGTAATTCAAAAGTTATAACACACTTTTGGTCAAATTAAACTATTTTCTTTCAAGTTTATAGTTCAAAGATTAAAATATGAAGATTAGGACATTCAGTCATTTGCACCAAACTCGTGATTCTATTTATTACTCAAGGAAACATGAATTCGAGTCACTAACAATCTATTTTTTTCTAAAGTTAAAAACAAATCAGAGACCAAATCAATAAGATTTAGCATATTTCAGTAATGCTCATACTGATTAATATTTAAAGTAAATATCTCCCCATAAATTTTAAATACTAATAAAACATTATATAAAGCAAAAAAAAGAGAGACATCAATACTTCAGGAGCTTGAAAGAATTAAATAAAACACCAAGTTATCAAAGGGACATTTAGCAAGTTCTCCCCCTCATGCTGTACTCCATTGCATCCTCCCACCCAACAGACATCCCTTGTCACCAACACCCTAATATCGATGAGCTGAACAAAAGATGAATTTCATCAAAATAATAACAGCAACAAAACCGTGACCACTGTCACCATAAAACACACACAGTTCAATTAGGCAGCTTAAAAATGTATATGCATAAAAGTACAGAATACCATACTAAAATTTGAACACATCTACTATATAAAGTCAGAATACTGCAAAGAGAAAAGAGTTTTAGTTTTCAGTTGTTAATTAGCTGTGGTAACAGGATGTTTATTAAAAGTGAATTTATTTTTAAAATATACATTATACATCTTCAAAACTAAGAGGATTATAGAAATCAGAAACTTTTAAAAGTGTGTTTGAATGCAGTAATTCAAGAGTTTATACTGAACCTTTTATTCAATGGATTGGCTAAAGGAATTTAAATTAGTGAGACCCAAATGGCTTAAGTTTAAATGGATATTGATGGAGAAGTAAACATTTGGATACATTTTAAAATAAAGATGAAATGGCAAAGTGCCTTCAAGCTAAACATATTTAAAATAATAAATAGAAAGTAATGAAAGATGCATCCTTATAAGGAATCAGAAAAAAAAAAACCAGCAATGAATCAACACAAGTACCCCTTATTAATCGCAGTGTTTTGTTAGAAGCATTTTTCTAATTGACACTGAATTAGCATTTACTATCCCAGAGAGAGTTCCCCGTGGCAAACACTGTAATGGAGGTTGTCTGATGGCTTTGGCTCCTAATAGAGGTGTAACAAAATAGATTTAGTGAGCAGAGTTAGCTGCGGTGGTACAAACAGCACCGTGGAATAGTTCTTCTCCTCACCCACAGAACAAGTTATGCATGAAGCTCTTGCCCTTGACTAATATATTAGGTCCTCTAAAACAATGCATTAATTATGCATTCACTGTGAGTTCAGACACTGTGCTTAATATGATTAGTGCTGCTGTCTACCCTACTTAAGTATTGACATGTATTTTAAAAACCGAAAGTGAATTGGATGCCATCTACTACCCAGAACATTAGCCGTGAAGTCCTCTCTGAGAACATACAATAAAGATGAATACACACATGCCTCAACTACTAACACTGGTAGGAGCCCTGGTTTAGTTCTTTAAACTCATAGGCATTTCCCTTTGTAATCCTCTCTCAAATGTATTTGCCTCCCAAAAGAGCTGCATTTCATCGTCTGGCTCTGAATATGTTTTAAATTTTTACAATGTGCTTTTCGGTATTAAAGTAAAAATTTACTTTTCAATAGCCAATTTTTTTCCCTGTTCATTGCAATCCCCTTAACACAAGGCTAATTCAACAAAGAATGAATTTGACACTGTAAACATTACAAATAACAACCTAAAATTCCATTTTAGAGAGTTGTAAGATTTTCTTACAGTTTTATTAATAGGCTGACAATGTTGTGCAAAACAGGCATACTGTCGCTTCCTATCAGCTGTAGGAGTACAGCCTTCTATTTTCAGTGCATATTGAAAACTACAGCCTCCATGAAACGTTTCAACTAGATGTGGCAGGATAAAAACATTCCTGTAGCTATTTTACCAGTGTGCATTCGTCAGTGACAACCTGTGTAAATACGTTTAAAGATGAAGTTCACATTTCACTGTTCACATTTTAGTGGGGGAAACCCAACCAGCATCTCATAAATCAATTTGTCACTTGCTTTTACTGACCATTTTTTAGTGGATTTCAATTCAAAGTGAAAACTAGTAAAGCAACAGAAAAAATAACGAGATTGAAGTAAGTTTTACACAAAAGGGAAGATTTCTAAAATTGGAGCACATTTGTTTCAAGTATAGCTCATAACCTGGTTGTGACTCAACATTAAACAAGTAAGATCTAAAATGTGAACATTCTCATAACATCAAAACACTCAGTCCGCACAAGCCCATCCTACAGGGGAAGGAAGATGTCACATTATGATAGATAAAGAAATGAAAGAGGAAAGCACAGTTAGCTGAACTTCACCCCAAAACACTCCACAGAGGTATCTGCACCGGACCATCGAGGGCAAGAACATGGCAAGTCACTTTTTTCCTTTCTTATGTAATCCTAACAACCTACTGTTATGAAATGAATATACCATCTTAATTATCAAGAAGCCCACTAACAAATTACACGTGCAACATGAACTGTGAGAACAAACATTGACCAAAAAAGCACAGTGGGACTGGCAACAGCATTCCCAAACTCTAATATTCTGAACAGAATAAGAAAAAATAATCTACCTTGAGTTGTCCTAGGGAATTTGATTTTCACCCCTTAACTTTATGCGAATGGAAATTAGGAAAAAACTTACTGTGTAATATGCTTAGGGTATGGCTCTGCTTCCCTAAAAATATTCTACTTCCCTATCTTTGATAAAATGGTAATAAAGTATAATAAACTCTAAATACAAATCTCTCTACTTGGCTTGCATTCACAAATTTTGTGCCAAGTTACAGAGACGAAGCAATTCTTTCTATCATTAAAAAAGAGTTGTCAAGTCTAACGGAGTGGTCACCCTGCAATATTCGATGCAACAACTAACCTATTTATAGCTGAACTGAGCAGAAAACAAGAGTCAGGCAACCTGATTTATTCTTTAGAGACCCACAGTCACCTTGACAGGAGTGAGAAATGTGAAACTAACCACCATGCAATCAACTGTAACTGTTGTAAACATTTTATCTGCTTTTAAGTAACAAAAGGCAAGCCTAGTTTCACAGCTGGGTACTACTAATATGGAGCATTGAGGAAAAAAAAGTACTTGATACTGAAAGGAAAAAATGTCTATGTCTCAAGATCATATGGTTTGACTTAAAACGGAATGATTAAAGATACTTAAACTACTCTTGAACAGAAATTGCATGCACCTGTTGTTCTCATAGTGTTAGCCCTTCCACACCCCATGTGAGCACAAGAATGCTTCTCCATCCACAGAAAGCCCTGGTTAACTCCATCTCACGTTGCCTAACACTGGAGGAGAGTGAATTTATTAATCGATTTCACAGTTTCTTTGGGATACATTATCTACCTTAAAACGTAATACTAAATAGACTACAGAAATAACATTTACATTCTCTATTTAATGGCTTTCATTACAAACCGCCTTCCTAATTTTATGATTTGTATAAATTTTTCTTTTTAATCAGACAAACTAGTTTCATGTGTTTCCATCATGCTCTAGGCTACTTTATCTACACTGGAAAAAAAATTCTGAATTCTTAAAGAAGTTTTAATGTTCACGGCTCACACATCAATAATATGGCCTGTGAGTCCATTCTATCCAAATGATCTTGAGAAAATTACTGAGTAATTAATGCTGCTGAGAAGAGATTTAGCATTTTGGATTTCAGATTCACTATGATAGATTGTGAATATGCAACTTAAAATTCTGAAGCAATAACTTCCCCAAATCAAGAGTTTACTGCATGAGCTGGTAGAAAAAGTAAGTTTAATGATAGAAGAAATTGGAATTTGGAGTTTAAGCTCTGGTGCTGAGGCAAGGAATTTTAACTCTGGGCCTCAGTTTCCTAATCTTTACTCATGTGGTGAAACCTGTTCCATATGCCTCAGAGAACTGTGGAAAGATCAAAGACAGGGTACATGAAATAGCACTGTAAAGTGCTCTAAAAATCTAAGGCATTATACTATCATTGTCACTCCTAGCTCCCTCTCCACATCCAACTGACATATCCGCTTTGGTGCTATTCTCTTTCCAGTGCTGACCTGGCTTGGCTGCTGTTCTCAAACCATTTTTGAACCGCGCAGATGCCATGTAGAGGCAGCTCCTCCAAAGGCAAGCACTAGAGAAATATTATCTTGGTTTCTTTGGGTACAGGTAGGATTGAGTTGGTTTCCGGCTAATGTATAATTATAAAAGATATTAATTTAATGTGGTTTATTGAAGCAACAGTACTTTGGCCAATGGGCTGGCCAGTAACCTCGTGTTTAAGATAACTAAGAGATGGTACAATGAATGTATTCTGTGGCAATGAACAGGCCAAGTCTCAGAGATCCTGGCACCAATCGCCAACTGCCAGGACTCCTTATAGGTGGACAAGGGCATTTTTCTCCCTCAGATAATCCCAAGAGTCACTGCCCCTAACCAAGGCTTCAGGCAGCCCTGTACAGAAAATCATTTAATAGCAAATAAAAGTACAGAAAAAAAAATTTTCTCTCACCAGAATCATATATGATCATATTAAATGTCTCTTGGTTTCCTCTATTTTTAAAAATTTAACTGAACAAATGATGATAAACTGTAAGTGGATAAGCAAGGATTTGGTAAGATTACAGACGGTGAGTATCAACTCATTTAGTTGGTTGATGGGGATTGCCAGAGCACACGGAAGATTTTGCAGCCTCGTGTGTTTTATAAGTATAAGGACCCTGATCACAAAGGGGTGCCTGACACCCAGGCAAACAAGTGCCTCTTTGTTTACTAATAAAGTTACAGCTCAAATTAAATCAACTTTCTCAGAATGAAGGCCCTTTTTGGCCTCAAATCCATTTCCTCTTCTGCATTATCTCCATCATTTCCAAGTCCCTGTTTCCTGTAGTTGCCGGGGTGATGGCAATAATACCTGAACCGGTCAACATGCCTCTAGGCTTTGCCCACTTCAATGGCTCCCTATTGCCTACAGAATCAAATCTCAACTCTTTAGAACTGGGCAATTCTGATACTCAACAACGTGACCCAAGCAGTATGGCCAACTACTTCCTTTTTGCCATCTGACATTCTAGGCCTCCCCACACTACACACATGCACATGAGTATGCTTCGCAGCTTCCCTCTCTGGGCTCAGGTTATTTCTTCTGACTAAAATCCTCCTCTCCTCATCTGCAAATCATGTACACCCTGTGTACTCCAGCTAAAATGCACCACTTCCTTTGGAAGCATTCACTACCACTTTCCACCACACAAGCCAGAGATAATCTTTTTTCTGTGATATTCTCTATCACTTTATTTTATTTATGTTCTAAATTAAACTGCATTTATTTGTGTACGTATCTTATATTTCCCACTAGGTTTTGGGAGTAGAAGTAATGTCTGTCTTACCCGTCTCCAATGAGAGCAAATGATGCAGATAGATACTATTATTACTATCTCCATTGTGCAGATGAAGAAATCAAAACATAGAAAAGTAATTTGCCCCATGTCACACAACTACAAGTAGTGACAGCCAGGGCTCACATCTGTGTTCCTAGCCATTGTGGTACGCAGCCTATCAGGATACTGCAACTGTTAGAACTCACGATATTTTCATTGTTACTTTAATTATTAGGTTGCTCGAAGCCCAAGTGACTAAGTTGCAACCATGATAGCAACAGTGCAGGATATTAATATATGCATCCCTCAGCATTAACCTTGCTTCTGACTTAAGTTTTTCAATTTATTATTCTCTTTTCCTTGCCATGGTTTTTAGAAAGTGCCTGGGAATAAATACACAATTTTTAAAATCATTACTTCCTACTCACAAAATTCAGATCATAAAGCCTGATATCAAGGGTGAGATGAAATACATCTGGCTGAGGCAGACAAGATATAAAAAGAGAAGGAAGTTATGAACAAATAAATTTAAAAATACATTTTCAGAATTGAAATCAGCACTAGAAATGCTAAAGAACAAAATCCATCCCCAAGGAAGTTAAGCCAGTTAGTCACAGGCAGAGTGAGCATGACACATTCACCCAGGTTACAGAAGCAAAGGACAAAGAGATGAAAATGTCAGGAAAGAAAATGGAGAAGGAAAACATAACCAGTGCCTATATGGGAAGTGTTACAAAGATGTAGGTTCTCCACATCATAATTCCCGTATTTCTAGGGATCTAAGCTTTAGGATATAAAGCCATTGATTAGAGAGGCCAAGCTTTCACAAATTGTGGGACATTATATTCCAGAGGATACAGTTTTCACTCATCATTTTTGTGTAAAATTATCTGTACTCACGTTCTATGTTTCATCACTTATTTCTGTCTCTAATTTGGCTTCTCATGGCTACCGTGCTGCATAAGTCCTGGAACTACCATTCATTTTTATCCCATCTGAATGACATCTTCTGGAATTCTGTCTCACTGTGGGTCTATGGCTTCCCCATCCAACAGACCAACAAAGCAGCTTTTCCTAAGGTCATCACTGGTGTCTTCATCACTATATCCAATGGACTCTTCTAGTCTTCAGCTCACATCACCTTATGACAGCATTCTATTAATCTTCCTTCCTCCTTGAAATATGCCCTCTGCTTCTGTGATACCTTGGTTTTCTTCTTTATGTCCTCTGCAACATCATCCTCTTCCATATGCTGTTCAATTATGTAGCTCTTCAAGGCTAATCCTAGGTCATTTAATCTCATTAGTATCCATGGCTACAATTACCATCTCTGTGCCGATGATTCTTAAGTTTCTATCTGCAACATGCTCCTCTATTCTGACCTCTAGACCTACATATTCATCTATCCACTTGATGTCTCCTCTTGGCTACAATGAAGGCAACCTCAAAGTCAACATGTCCAAAACCGAAATTATGATCCTTCCACCAAACCTAGGTCCTCTCTGGGTGGTCAATGATATCACTATCCACCTAATTTTGTAAGCTACACCCTAGGAGTCATCCTCATAAACTTCTTTCTCTCTTTCTACCACTGCTAATCAATCTCTAAATATCATTTATTTTATCTCTTAAATATCTTTTAAATTTATCCCCCCAACCATCACCCTAGTGTAAAGCATCATCACCTTTTGTCTAGAGTATGGCAGAAGGCCTTTTGGGCATTCTCTCTGTATCCAGTCTGGTTCAAATAACAAATCTGATCAGGTCTCTCTCTCTAAAGCCTGACAATGGTTTCCTAGTGCTCCAAAACTAAAATCACAGAAAATCTTAACATAGTCTATAAGACTATTCATGGTCTGATCTCCACCCTCATCTCACTCGACACTCCCCTTTCTGTCTCTGTCTCATCACAGGGCTCTCAGTTTTTCTAAACCACGCTTCCTCTTGTCAATGGGCTTGTGCACATCTTATTCACTCTGCCCAGAACCCTCTTCCTTGTCCTATTGCCCAGAAAACTCCTATTCATCTTTAGGATTTCAGCTCAAGCATCACTTCAATCCCTTTTACAAATTCAAGTAGTACCAGGTATCACTCAATTTGCAGCTCCCACTAAACCAATTTTATAATTTTAAAATAAAATGTATAATTATTTAATTATTATCTTTATCATCATTCTTCACTAGGCAATAGGTCCACTGACAACAAAGATCATGGCAGGGGTTTTTTTTGCCTACCATTGTATCCCCAGAGCTGAGTGACAGACGCTCAGTTGAAGACACAAATAACAGATGAACACAAGTTGAACACATGAATAAATTGCTTTAATAAAGGCATAAATTACAAATTTTCACAAAATATCTGAAATAGGACCAGGAAATGTAACCTCAGAGCAGATGAACTCTCCATAAACATTAGGTAGGAGATACATACCTGTCAATGATTGGCAATCACAAGAGCAGAGAGGAGGCCTGTAACACCAAGTCTGTAGACACTACAGATTCCAGTAAATATCACACTATCACACACTCTGCATATGAGCAAATACTGCAACTGAATGTACCTCACTGAGTTCAATGATGAATAAACAGAGGGAAACAATAGCAACTGAAACTGTCAAAACTCCCCGACATAAAAAAAGGAAAACAATACTGAGAGGTGAGGGAAAGTTTATTTGAAAAAAACAATCCTACTAGAGAAAAACAAATTTTGAAAAGCATTTGTCCTTTACTCTCAATACCTAAAAGAACTAAGAGAAGATATGACAACATATTTGTATGAAAAAAAAAAGCTTCCTGACTACACGTATTATAGAAATAAAAAGAAAAAGGGTGAGAAATGGAACTATTTTAAAGAAACTAAAAAGTCTAAGAGCAAAGAAAACCTAGAAAGGAACATTCAAAAACAGATACAGATCTAAATTTTTGAAATATACTTTACCATGAAATATAAAACATGAGAAATCAGGAAAAAAGTAGCATTTAAAAAAAATTTTAAGTCTTTTCTCCCGTACTTCTGAAATGGATTAATCTTCACATTGATTTGCACATTTAACATTGTCTAATGTTAGCCACCCTCCTGCCATCATGTGTTAGTAAATGGTCTTAGTCTAAGAAATACATTTGGTTAGGAAGATTAAAATAGTGCAAAGATGTATACTCTATACAAATACATAGGCAGATACAATGTAGTTCTAATTATATCCTACTTTTTAAAAAGAACTTAAAAAAGTAATTCTCAACCTCATCTGAAACAATAAACTAATTAAAAGAACTAAATACGTCTTGGAAAAGAAGTGCACTGTGGGAAGACTTGCTCTCTCAGATATTAAAGTAAATAACAGATTACATGAGTGGGGGGTGGCAGGGAAATGCTGGGTAGAGAAGGGCGGGGTCCCTGGTGAGGGCTCCACCCCCAGGTCTGTGTCCATGGACCTGAATGAGGACAAGCATTTACATTTTCGCACCCCGAAAGTTGCCTTTTGGCCTGCAATGCCCACCTATCCTGTGCCCATAAAAACTCGAGATCCTAGCGAGCACAGACACGAGCAGCTGGACTTCAAGAGAAGCAGAAAAACACACTGAGAGACATCAGCAGACACTGGCAGGCCATCAACGGCGGAATAACGCAGATGCTGAGGGGAATTCAGCCGGGAAGGTCAGAGGAGAGTCCAGCTAGCCGGGCGGCCTGACTCCAGGAGAAGACCACCTTCCCTTTCCATTCCCCTTCTGGCTCCCCATCCATCTCGCTGAGAGCTACGTCCACCACCCAATAAAATATTGCACTCATCCTCCAAACCCACATGTGATCCGATTTTTCTGGTATAATACAGGGCAAGAACGTGGGATACAGAAAGCCCTCTGTTCTTGGGATAAGGCAGAAGGTCTAACTGAGCTGATTAACACAAGCCGCCAGCAGACAGCAAAGTGGAAAGAATATATGCCCACTTGGGTTTCGGGAGCTGCAAACACTCACCCCTAGACGCTGGGTCAGATTTTGGGTCAGGGCCTAAAAACGCTCCCCACGACCTCTGCACCTGCCTGTCTGCATGTTCCCCCTTGGGGTTTGAGCAGCGGGGCACCGAAGGAGCGAGCCACACCCCTGTCACACGCCCTGCAAGGGGGATAAGGGAACTTCTCTCGTTTCAGAGACATAGGATGTGATTTTGAAAACAGAATAACGAGTCAGTAACAAATTCAAAATACAGCATAATGTAGCACATTGTAATAACGAGTCAGTAACAAATTCAAAATACAGCATAATGTAGCACATTGTAAGAGCGGCATTTAAAAATAAGACCAGAAAAACCAGCTAACAGTTTAGGACCGAATTAAGTTAAATCACCATCTCACACTTTTTTTTTTAACCCACATATTACTATGTAAAGCCTTTGTAATGATCTTTCCCAAGGAAGAAACTACAAAACAAAACAAAAAAAGATGTGATATTTTGAAATGTAAAGCCTCCGTATAACCCAAAATAAACATAAAGAGCTAAGTAAGGGACCGGATCAGAAAAATAGTTGTAACAAAGGGTTAACGTTTTTAATGTAAAAAAAAGCCCTTGTATGTTGTTTAAAAAGAAAATGTCTTCATGCTCAAATGGACAAAAGATATGACAACAATACTGGCAACTAACAAAAAGGGAAATACAAATAATGAATAAGTATTTGTAATTAAAGCATCACGAACATAAGCCCATGTTACTTTTCTCAAAATTTAAGATAACTAACATGAAAAGAACGTGTTGACCAGTGTGTTAAGAACCAGGAGTTGGGGGTGGGTGGCACAATGTTCACACAGGATGAGCGGAGTCCCTCTGCAAGGTGCTGATGAGAAGAGGGATATGATCTCATTTATATTTCCAGGAGATCACCCTGGATGTTGTGCTGAGGATGCTGTAGAAGGAGAAGGTAGAAGTAGTAATACCAATAAAGAAGTCATTACAACCCTGGCAAGAGATGATGGTGGTGCTAACGTGAAGGCTGTGAGAACTGGCTGGAAAGTCCAGCCATCCTCTAATCATTCCTCACAACTTCCACAGCTAACACATGTGTGTGTGTGTGTACGCACGCATGCGTGCGCAATCAGCATAATTTCCTGATGGCATGAATGTGGGGTTTGAGAGAAACCAGGAGTCACTGATGACTCCAGCATTTCTGGCCTGAGCAACCAGCAGATTGGATTAACAGTAGCTGAGATGGAAGTCAGAGCCGGTTTGAGGAGAAAGATCAGAAGCCGTAGGAATGTTACACTTGTAGTGTCCTGCATAAGTCTAGGTGGAACTGGTGAGAAGGCAGTTAGATCTAGAAAGAGTCTGGGTTTCTGAATCTCCTAGCTTGTGTTTTCCTCTAGTAATGAAATTTCTGATGAGAAAATGTATCTTTGAAATACATTTTCACTAATAGCTACTCAGGATGGCTGGCAACTTAAACTTAGGAACTGTTTATTTCTGGAATTTTCCATTTAATATTTTCAGATCTCAGTTGACTGTGGGTCACTGAAACACCAGAAAGGATAAGGGGGACTGATGTACCAGTTAATGAAGGGTAACTTTTAAAAGCTTTCAAATGACAAAGAAGATGAAATAAATACACAATTTCATTTAGCGTTATATGAAAAAAACTGCTTTGCTGTTGTAAATAACTTTTACATTGCCACTAACTTTAGCTTAATTTTATCTCTTCCCTTAGTATACCATGTTCTTAAAAATAAATGTATGGGGTAGAAATGTAATTTTATTACATGTATAGATTGCACAGTGGTGAAGTTAGAGCTTTTAGAGTATTCACCAACTGAGTAACTTACATTGTACCAGTTTCTCATCATCCACCCTTTCCAAACCCTGTCACCCTTCTGAGTCTCCACTGTCAATCATTTCATATTCTATGGCCATGTGTACACATTATTTAGCTTCCACTTACAAGTGAAAACACGCAGTATTTATCTTTCTGTGTCTGACTTGTTTCACTTAAGATAATGTACTCTGGTTCCATGTTGCTGCACAAGACATGATTTCATTCCTTTTAATGGGTGAATAGTATTCCATTTTCTTATCCACTTTTTCCTTATGTAATCAACCATTGATGGACACTTAGGTTGACTGCATATCTTTGCTATGGTGGTAGTGCAGTGATAAATGTATAAGTGCGGGTATCTTTTTGATACATTGATTTCTTTTCCTTTAAGTAGACACCCAGTAGTGGGATTGCTGGATCAAATGATTGTTTTATTTTTAGTTTTGAGAGATCTCCATATTATTTTCCACAAAGGTTGTGCTAATTTACATTCCTACCAACAGGGTATGAGTTCCCTTTTCTCTGCATCCTCTCCAACATCTGTTATTTCTTGTCTTTTTAATAATAGCCACTCTGACTGGTGACTGTTAACCAAATTTTAATTCAACTTGTTTTATTATAAGCTCACTGACTAATACATTTCCAAGAAAATGTGTACGAACAATAGGACTATCTTCCTCTGTACATCCTAAAATGTAATTTCATTTTTAAATGACAGCTCTGATGAATTTGGAGTAATAAAGAAACTAAGTAACACTGTGTGTTTAGCCCCTTTTAATTGTTGAGTTTATGTTCTCATTTGTTGACCCATGTTCTCCTTCATTTATTTAGCAGCCATTCACTGAGTGCCTGTCAGGTACCAAGAATCAAGATGAATGAAATATGCCCTTATAGCAAGAGAGGGACTCATAGGCTAGTGGAACATTCAGATGCATAAAAATATATTGAAGTGCAATTTAATAAATGATGTAACAGAGCCATATACAAGGAGTTAGGAGATCTCAGAGGAGAATGTGTCAAAATTCTAGAAAAGATTACATTAAACCCTATCTAACTTGCAAGTTTATGGAAAGTAATTAGCAAACAACTATTGATTAAAATGACCTTAGTGGAAAAGGTTAAATAAACTAATATACGGACATTTTTATGCAACTACATGTAATCCCTAATTATCATAACTTAAGAATATTCATTTTAGGTATTTTCTATCTAACAACTAAGAGTTCTACATGGATATGACTATAGGTCTTTCACCAAATTATTTAACTCTAAAGTATTCATCAAACACCTAAGGGCTGGACTTCTTTTACAGAGGATTACGGTGTTAATGTCACCCGCTGGCAACTTGAGGTACTTTGTAGTAAAACATCAATAGCATAATCAGAAATATTTCTTTGATCAATGAATTATTAAAAATGAATGCTGAATTTTTTACTATTATACTAACCTATACTGACATTTAGAATGCAATTATGAATTCTATGTACAATTACTATTGAGATTTCAACTTGATAGAAATGATGATGAAAACGAGGATGAAAATAAGCATGACAATGAAAATAAGGATGACATGTTTAAAGTGATTTGATTTTCTCTTCTTGTAGAAAGAACACTGGAGTTAATTGGCTGAATGCCTAATTCAAGTGTTTATTTTTAAAGTTCATGTGAATTTTTAAACACTATGCTTGGAAAATAATGGTATCTAGAGTATCATACTTAATGTATGTGTGAACAGTTGCAGGAAAAAATGGGATAACTGAGGGAAAGGATGCTTAAGAAATGTGGATAACTCTTTAAATACTGAAGTCAAAAAGTATACTAATATGGAATGACACAAAAAGTAAATTAACTTTAGGATCTGCTGTTTTAATTTGACAGCTGTTTGACAACTGCAAAATGGAAAACTGACCTCAGACAACTGAGTATAAATGAGAGGCGATTAGGCCAAAGAATTTCACATGGAAAGATACAATATACATTGTAGTAACGCCTCACATGGGAATAGATCAATGCAGGCTGGAATTTTTATTGTCTTTGAAGGTGCTGATATTTAATAGACTTAAATTTCACAAAGAGCTGTGTGTTACTCTATCACAATTAATGGCACTTTCTGAAACATAATGCCATCAGTAAAGAAATAATTGTAAACACATTTGCAATTTCCAGGTGTTTCTTGAAGCAATTTTGAGTCTCTGTGATTTTACCTTTTGAATGCTAAAGCAGTAACACACTCCTCCTCTTTCAAAATTTAAAAACAATGAGCTCTTTTAGGGTATAATTCAAGAAGACACAATTGTCCATGGCTAGCAGCTGAAACTATGAGTTAAAATTCAGTACCTATGGCTTGATGCTATATAAGCTGCTGAGATATTTCATGCTTCACTTTCTCAACATGAAAATAAGGAGACAAAACTACATTCTATTACTTACTTGTGAAAAATTCCGTTTTCAGAAAAAAAGCTCTTTTTCATCATCATCCATTTTTGGTAAATGATAGTATAGAAATTATATGTCCTCCTTCAAAGACCAGAATTGTTGTGGAGGAGTCAAGACAAGTTCAACCCAATGACAGGTTTTGTTGGGTATGAAGGGAGTGAAGGGAGGAAGGCGCAAGGGGACAGAGTACACAAGAACAGAGGACAGAAGAGAGGTTGAAATGCATGGGCTGACTTTTGGTGCTTTCTGTGATGAGAAAATGAAGATATTGGACAAACAGAATTAAAGTTATGCCAGAGGAGCATGACTAGGTCAACTGAAATGTCTGTTGAATGAATGACATTTTAGCTGAAATCTAGAAGATCCTATAGTTCAGACATGGACAGTGAAAGGAGAAGGGGCTTGAGAAGAATCAGATCATGCACAGTCTACAGGTCAAAGTCAGGTCTTCCTTCTCTAGCCTAACATTAACAGAAAGCCATTAACTATGTTACCAAAACCTACCAATGGCTGCTGGACACCTACAGGGTAAGCCTGGTTGCTTTAGCAAAGCACATGATGCCCTTCTTGGCCTGCCCTCCTGCTTCTTTAGCCAAATATCTCACAGTATCCTCCCAACCTTGTGCTTCGGCTACACTGCAGTGTTTGTAGTTTCCCAAATGGCCCCTCATGTTATAAAATTTCACAACTCTGGGTCTTTACTCATGATGCTCCCTCTGTCTGGAAAGTTCCCCTATCACATGCACATACCTAGTAAAAAACCCATCTAACCTTTTGATGCTCTGGTCACTTCTCTGAGAAGCTTTCGTGACCTTCACAGGTAGAAATGGCCACTCCCTACACCTTCGTTTATATGCCTAAGGCACTGCCTATATTCTGTTACAAAGCCAACAAATGTTATTGTTTTATTGTACTTATTTATTCATCTGTCTTCCTCTACCAGACTGTAAGCTGCTTCAGAGTAGGGACCAATCTTTTTATCTCCAGCAAAAGTAATCAATACATATACACGGATCCTTCCAGAAAACAGCTTTCAAGAAAATAACAGCAAAGAATATCAGCACTTTCTACTATGTAATGGCATTCTGCTTTCTGGTCCGGCCAAATCAGAATTACTTTCTAATAGGTGGGTGAATGTCAAGAGGATTTCAACTGCCTTCCCCAACCTCAATAATTTGAATTTGAACTAAGTAGAATAAACAAAATTCTGTGGAAGTGTGAACTGCTTTTCAAAGGTATTAAAGTCTTAAAGCCTGAAGGTTCACTGAGGGTTTACAAAAAGGGTCATTTCTGATGTAACCTGACTTTACTTAAGTCCTAGGTACTTAGGATGGCTGAGTATGTTCTGCTGGAAAACTTATAAACTATTTTTCCTCTTGTGGAAAAATACATTACACTTTGTGCATGCTCACTCAAATACACTCTTCACTCACTCACTCACTCACTCAGAGTAAGTGAAAATCATGAAAGGAATTCAGCCTCAGTAAATTCTGTCTTTTATTGATATCCTAATTTATAAATCCCTGAACATGTTTATAAGAACTGAGAATGTGGTCTTAACAATATGTTCTTAAGGTCAGAAGCTGTATTTAATCCCCATTATTTTAAGTTAGTAGATTACATCAGTAACATTAGGGGAAGAATCTTTATCCACATATCTTCAGCTAGCTGTTTAAGGGAATTATACACAGAACTATTTAATCCTTTTTACTTACTTCATCTAATGACAGCAATACAACACAATGGCATTTTCTAGATTACCAATCATACTTTTGCTAAAAGCAATAACAGATCATAATTTTATTCAGACATATCAATGAAAATGTTGGAATATTAAATTAGACTTGTAGTTCTTTTTTGAAATAAAAGTTTTCCTTCTTGTAAGTGGCAGTTTTCTTTCTTGTAAGCTAGCAGGTAAATATCTTTTAGTACTAAGGAAAGCCCAGTCAGAATGAAAGCTAAAGCTGCACTTTAACTTAGTATTTTAAGGTTACATGGTATATTTTAAAGCATAAAGATATTCTAGATTACAAGTATACATAAGTCTGATTAACTACCAAAATTTCTCTTTTGTTTCATCCTATCTCTACATTCCATCATTCAAATCCTTTAGAATTTCTTTGTTCCCCCTGTGATCGTTGCTTCCGGAAGAAATCTGGCATAGGATCTGAAGGAAATGCCACAGTGAAATTTTCCTTAAGATTAATCACACAGGTAAGTAATTTCCCTTTCTTGCCCAACAATATTTTCTAAAACTTCTTAGAAAATTGGTAAGACAGAAATGGGTGGTCATGAAAATGTGAATTTTAGGATTTACTTAATCACTTACACACAAATTTTAAAGGTCTAATAGCTTGCCTAAAGCAGTCTGGAGCTCTATTACTAGTTAGAAACAGCAACAGACAAAGAAGTCTCAAAAGGTAGTCTGGGTTAAAGAAGCATAGGTATAACAATTAACATCTGCTCTACTGTCCATCCCCACCACCCTCTGACACCCCAATTCCTATTCCTTTCTGTGTCTGGGGGCTCAGTTTAGAATTCAGAATCATATAACGATTCCAATTTTAAAGTAAAAAATATATATGAAGGCATCGAAATGTTCACAAATTAAACCTTAAAAGCAGTTTGTCACTAAGGCAAAGAGAGTATGAGACAAAGAAACGATACAGTCTCTCAGGGATCAGCCACACAGTCAGTTTTTACATCAGTGCCATCAGTCATCAGTCAACCAAGAGTCAATCTAAGCCAGATAACAGGGAGGGGAGTCTGTGGTTCAGAGCAGAGAACTAGGAGGCTAATGGGATTCAGAAGAACAAAAACCATCAGGAATGGCAAAATGTAACTGAAGATTCAAAAAAGAAAAGAAAAGAAAGAGATAATTAGAAAAGAATGCTACTTTGACCTCTGCTAGGTGGGGGTGGTGGGGAGATGAAGGAAGCAAGTCCCCAAGCCACCCAAATCAGGTTTAATTACAACATGCTACCCAGAGATACACACCAAGAATTATAACTCCCCAGGTCCACATTGTATCACTTCCCTTATGTCTCAATTAATTATCTGCTTTTGAATCACTCTTTTCCACCAATATTTCTTTGATTTACCAGATCCTCATACATAATTCCACAATGCTTACCGAAGAGTAGAAAATCGATGTCTGCGGAACCCAAGTCATCGCCACATATTCAAATATGAAGAATTCATAAACAAGTATATACACACTTGACATAAATATATACATATATTCGTAACATACACATATTAAAGTTTGCCAGTATAACCCAAGTCTTAGTGCCCTGAGAAAAATAAACACGTCTCCTTCTCATTCTCTATTAAGACCCTGCTTCTCAGATCTGAAACTACTTATGTTTTGTGCCTTTCTTGTAATTTTCTCCAAAATAAAGTCTCTAAGAACATCAATGGTTCTCCTTAAAGCTAAGTTATAAATTCACTCATCATTTATTTCATCTTACAAAAGAGCTATTTTTTTTTTTTTTTTTTTTCTGAAATCCCAGGAATCTAGACTCAACCAAGACTGGAGATAACTGCAAGATATTCAGATTCTGAATATGTGAAAGATGTGGGCCAAAACCAGACCAAACTTTTATCTTAATAACAATAATCATAGCTAACATTAATGGAACACTTAGTTTGACTAAGACGTAAATGCTCTAGATCCTCTCGATGTCATCAGAGGGAGATACATCACCACACCCACTATGTTAACTCCATGTCTACTACACCGTGGCAAGGATGTCAGCAGTTAACCTGGTGGCAGAAAGACTCATATTAATAAAGAATAGCCTGATTCCAAGGTAGCGACTGGAATAAGACATCTCATTTGAGAGGAAATAGTAGTGAACTGGGTCCACAGGTTCTGCTCCCAATTTGACCACTTTCAGACATGTGTGATCAATCGTACCATTAAGCTTCATTTTCTTCTTCTACAATACTGGAATAATGCCACCTCACAGAGTCGTTGTAAGAAGTGAATAATGACCAGTGGCATGTAAATTATTGAAAAACTATTTACAAATACATGTTCGAATTATCATAATTTCCGCATTTGTTGGCAAAACCTCACCTGGAGTTATTTTGGTTATAAATACCAATGCCAAACTCACTCCACTGAGATGGATCATTCTGGAAAGGGGAATCAAATGTAATTTAGAAATTATTTGAGGTTATTTAAATTCAGGAAAAGAGAGTCTGCATTCAAAATGCATTTTCTTTCTGTCATTGTTCAGTAATGCTCATCATTTTCCTTATATATAAAAACCATATTTAGTTAGAGACTCTTTCCCACATGGTATTCAAGAACTCTCTATGCAAACCTGATCTAGTGCAGTAGCTAATTTGAATCATCTGAATAAGCCACGAGTTATGAACTTCAGAGACCACTGAATGAATGCTAGTTGCCCAGCAGCTAAAACATCAAAGTCAAACAAATCACAACATTCAGAAGAAAAATATATTTCCCATATTGATTTTTTTCTTATATGTATGATGTTCAATAAATCACATCACTGGTATTCACTAACGTAAGTCTTATTCTCCTGGAATACAACACCAAATTTAATAACCACTTTTGTTCAACATAGAAGATGAAAGTCAATTTCTATTGCTCTAGGCAGACTGTATAGTCAAAACACAAGAAACATCAGAGAAAAGGAAAATGGAAAAAATGAAAAAAAAGGAAAAAAGAAAATGGAGAAAATGGAGATTAATTAGATATTAATCTCGTATTCACTGGGAAAACAAAAAAATCTTTACCTGTTTTTCCTTTCAGAGTTTAAAAAGATGTAAATTTTCTTTTGCCCTACCTACTCTACACTTCAGAGCTCTTTATCCAAAGCCCTTCTTTTTTACCTTATTTCAGCCATGAACGTCTCTCAAGTATTGTCAGTATTAAACAAAAAGCAAGTCTCTTCTTGACCCTATTTTACTCACACCTCTTGATCTTTCATTTGCTTTCACAAAAATTATTCAACATTCACAGATACACTAGATCCCAAAGATAACATCCCCTTGTCACACTTACCTTTCTAATTATAACCTGCTTCTCAGATCTGAAACTCTACTTATGTTTTGTGCCTTTCTTCTAATTTTCTCCAAAGTAAAGTCGCTGAGAACATCAATGGTTTTCCTTAAAGGTAAGACTAAGTTATCAATTCATTCACCATTTATTTGATCTTTCAAAAGAACTCTCTTTTTTTGAAACCTGATGAACCTAGACTCAAACAAATGATCTAATGTATGTACAATGCTTAGAACATTATTTGGCATATAGCACAAGTGTTTGCTGCAATTATTGTTATCATGAACACTTATTGCTACTTTTTCCCCTCCCTCATACATATTCCTTCAAAGCTGTACTCTGTTGTCTTGCTCTATATGCTTGTAGGCAGAAGTGATGGATGTACAAAATATGTAAGTCATAATCATTGGTTTCCGGAAGTCAAGAGTTCTCTAGGGAAGAGATATAAATGAATAATTATACAGCAATACCACAAGTGGCTACTAACCATAGTCAGAAAGTGATACACTGGAAGTATTATCACATGAAAGAAAAAAGAACACTGAGTTTTTCCACATAGCAGAACTATGACCAACAGATTGAAGTTATAAGGAGGCTGACTTTGGCTCAGGATGAGAAAGAGCATTCTAGTCATCAAGGTTGTCCACTTACAGAGCCATAGTAATGAGAAGACAATCTGCCAGGAATATTGTAAAAACTAAGGAGATCAGTCATCAAGATTCTAGAACAACTTACTAAGAGCAGAGTAATAATGGATATAAAATGTTTTCTACGGTCGTGTGTGGGGGGTGTGTGTGTGTATAAAACACTACAATTAGGCTGACAGTAGAACAAGATGTAGCTACAAAGAGGGTGAAAGCTGAGGCCAGCCAGGTGACCTTGGCTGTGGTCAGGAAATCTCTACTTGTCTCATGGGAACACTTGCTGGAAAAAAAGGAAAAAAAAAAAAAAAAAAAAAAAGAACTCAAGATGAGATTTGTTTCGATACAAAGATATTTTTACATCTTATTTACGATAAAAGATTGAAGGCATAGGTGGGCTATGAATAGCAAGATCATATAATTACTTGTCCAAACTAGGACACTTGAAAGTAAAAGAGGCATTCTTAGTAATTATGCCATGAACACAGGCATAAAGAAGTGCATATGATCACCCTAGCTATCCACGAGTAATTAAACAAAAAGAAATGTGGGCCAGGGTTTGCCTGAGACAAAAATTATAGCCAGGATCTTGGGTAAACATCTCAGAAAAAAAAAATCAAAAGTAGAAACTATTAAAGCAGTGGTTCCTAATTGGGAGTGATTTGAGGCCCCAGGGACGATTTGGCGATGTCTGAAGACATTTTCAGCTGTCGCAAGTGGGGGTGGGGGAGTGCCATCAGTGTCCAGTGGGTAGAGATAGGGGTGCTGGAGCCACTCTGCAATGCACAGGACAGTCCGCACAACAGTCATCTCGTCCAAATTGCTAATAGTGCTAAGATGCGAAATTATTAAAATGTCTGTATTACATTTGTGTTAAAAATAAAAAGACCTCACTGCAAAAACATATGAAACATCTGCACTGTAAAACATTAAAGACAAAAACTGAAGAAAATATTTGCACCTTACATGTCAATGCAATCTATACACAGCAATAGCCCTTAGACAAAGGCAAGCATCCCAACAACAAAACAGGCAAAACTCACTAGCAAACAACTGACCAAAAAAACGCATCAGTGGCCAATAACCACTAAAAAATAAACACACTCCACCTCGTAAGTCATCAAAACAACTTGAACTAAAAGAACACTTCTGATGGGTTACCTATAAAGCCAGCCAAGATTTTCTAATTCACAGCGTTAGTAATGAGCACTTTAACATACTGATAAACAGAAACGTAAGTTGATTTCAAACAAACAAAAGACTGGGAAGACATTTAGTTTTACTTAAAGTAGTTTTTCTTAATTTTAACTTTGTATTTTGAAAACCTCAGAATCTCTTGACATGACCACATATTTTTAGAAAACTATCAAAATCAATAAGGATATATGCAAAGATTTAGCTAAAAGAATTTCAGCTCAGCATTGTTTACATGGACAAAAACTAGAAATTCCTAAAATGTCAAATAAGGAGAAACTGATTAAACAAATCAATATACAACTCTTAAAATCATGCTATGCCGGCTGGGTGCACTGGCTCACACCTGTAATTCCAGCATTTTAAGAGGCCGAGGTGGGTGGATTACTTGAGGTCAGGAGTTCAAGACCAGCATGGCCAACTTGGTGAAACCATATCTCAACTGAAACTACAAAAATTAGCTGGGCATGGTGGCAGGCGCCTATAATCCCAGCTACTTGGGAGGTTGCAGCAGGAGAACTGCTTGAACCCAGGAGGTGGAGGAAGTTGCAGTGAGCCAAGATTGCGCCACTGCACTCCAGCCTGAGCGACAGAGTGAGACCCTATCTCAAAAAAAAATAAATCATGCTATACCAAATATTGACATGGAGAGATGTCCATGACATACTATTAAAATGAAAAAATATACCCAAACTATAGATATATATGATATATATGTGAAGATATCCATATGTTAAATATGTTTCATATATGTTATATATGTGAAGATATGTGTGTATGTGAAGAAGTCTATAATAACATAAACCAAAATATTAACAAATGGATCTATTTGGGTGGTGAGATATAGGCACCACAAAAGCAAGATATTTGTTTGTTTCCAGCTGTATCTCTAACACAGAACAATGTCTGGCATAAAGGAAAAGTAAAATAAAATTTGTTATTGTTATTTTTGTTTATCTATATTTTCTCACTGATATGCAGTGAAAACATTATTTGCATAACACATTTTAAATGTTGCCTTCTGAAAGACTAATTCAATAGCAAAACAAAATGTTTTACACATAGAAACAAAAGGAATGCCACCTACTTTAAGGATTATAAGCCTTTAAGAATAATTTATGTAAATATGCTCTGTAAATTCTACAGCACTGTATAAATGTAGAAAATTAATTATTTTGTTAAGATCATATATTCTGAAGTTAAAGCGGTTTCATGTGTGCTGTCACTGGCCGCCCTCCTCCCAGCAATTCATTTCCAATAATTTGTCCTTTAAAAACAATTAGAGACATGTGCAGTGTTACTTATAGAAGCAAAAAGCTGCAACAATGGAAAACTGGTTGAGAAAGTTGAGGCACATCCATAAAATGAAATACCATCTCACCACTAAAATGTTATCTTGTAGAAATGTATTTATTGACATACACATTGACTGATATAACCACTCTAAAACATCATGTATATGTAATCTAGGTAAAATAATCCCAATTACAGCTTATTATAACACTATTATGTCAAATCCTCAAAATAATTGTTATAGTTTTTTGATAATTCTTATCTTTTTAAATTTGTTAATTCAGCTATTCAGTTTGTCACTTGTTTCTCAAGACTTGATCAGTTAAACCATCCATAACATTTTATCTTCCAGTTGCAAAATTCAAAACATTTTATGGATTTTTCCATCCTTTGAAGGCGTATGCACTTTAAAGCCACACTACCGTTTCGAATGAAGCATGTGTATATATTACAAAATATGTATGTAATTTACTTTAACATTTTAATGTTAGTGGTTTCTTATACATATCTCTTTATGCACTAGTCACTTCTTCATAATTCAGAAGCTGAATCTCATTTTCTCTCCTTAAAACAAATGTAAAAATTGCTTTCCAAAGTTTTATTTTTTCTACTTTCACAGAGATCACAGAAATAGAGTACAAAGAATACTGAGAACTAAATGAATAACTGCTAAAATATTAATAAATTAAAAATATAAATAAAATGTGAATCTTTTTATAAATATGAACAGAAGGAAAGTTTTCCTCCCATAGAATTCTATTAAAAGTGAAGAACTTTTATACAGACCAACCACATATATGTATTTTTAATTTGAACACTAGCTCTCTAAAAAAAGTATCGTAAACTCTTCCTTTTTGCTAAGGACTACTGCTTTATTTATATGCTACTCAAAAACTCTGGTGAACCCTTATTGCTCAGTGCTCTTTGTTCGGCTTACACTATTTAAAAACACTAATCAAAATGGTTTTGCATTCCTTTATTTTAAATTTATAAGATTGCCTAACACTGGAACTAAAATATCTCTAACATTAATGGGAAATATTATAATTTGGGAAGCTGACTGATACCACAATGATAACACTAGGATTCTACTATACCGGGAATTGTTGAGATTTTTAAAGTGTTGTGATGCTTCCAAATGAAATCAGAGCCTGAGACAAGTGGAAGGAAGCAATATGAGGGGTACAAAAAGATGGAGAAATTCATTTGTACCACAAGCACTGATGAAGAACTGACATCACTCAGGACACTGCAGAGGCCTGTGTGGGATGAGTGACACATGGAGGAACATGACACCGAGTTCCAACGGAAGATCAAGAGCGCTGTGTAAGTGGGATACGGAGCAGGGCTGGAAAACCAGCCTAAGGAGGAAAGAGGCAGACACTGCACTTTTTCAGTACCAGAAAGAATCCCATCATGCATTCTGTGGCTTTCCTCTGTATTTTTAAAATTTACAGAATCCAACTCGCCCCCTATAGCAAAAATAGTTCTACAGACTAAAAATCAAGCAGCCACCTAAACACATCCTTTTAAAATTTCCAAAACCTTGGCTTATGTTCAATTTCTGTCAATTTCTGCCTAAATGCAAATCATTCCATTTTTATTCCTCCAAATACTTTCTTGCTACAACTGAGAGGTTTTTTCCATGATAAATTCTTGAGCTACCTATTTTTAAAAAGAAAAGGGGTGGGATGAGAGGGGAGGAGGAGGAGCAGCTCCAACTCAAACAACTCCTCTTTTTTATAATATTTAGGAGTTTCTGAACCATTTGATGCTTTCTAGTTATTTTTTTCTCCGAATGTCCATACTTTATTTTAAACATTTTCTTTGAATCTACATAATTTAAATCCTTGAGATAATCAGTATCTCAAGGATAAATGGGGCTTTTCAATTTAAGAAAAGGAGGCTGAAAACTAGAATGTGCTCCTGGCTTAATCTCGGGTCCCAGATGTATAACCAAATAGAGGTAATAACTTTAAAAAATATAAAATAGACCCAAGTGGACAAATAAATCAATTTGGCTTATATTGCTTTTTATTCGCATTTTCATTAAAAATATGTTCATGGCGGAATCATGTTTATTCTCTTTACCAGAAAACATGGGAAGGTAGCAAAAGGAAGAAACTACTTGGAAGAGATGGTGTCTGGCTTTATAGAAGGGGATGATCCTTTTGGTAAAGTGGTAGCACTATTTGAACCTTACTGGAAGACTGTTTTGACATCCACAATAACAACAACGACCAAACACTTATTTGAAATAGATTGATCCTTCTCCAAATAGCTGACAAGATATTGTAGAACCATAATGGCTAGAGGCATTATCACATTAAATTCACATATTTTGCAGACTAGCAACTTATATATCCACTCAGCCAAGCTGTTTTCCTGCTGGTAACTTGAATTCCTGTTTTAAAACTGTGCCAACTCCTCTTGGGTGTTCTGGTGATGAAAACGATTTTCCTTAAGTTCTAGCCAACATTTTTCACTATAGTATCTTATGAGAAAGCCACAACGTTAGGGCAGACCACAATGACCAGATGGGGAAAAAAAAAACTATTTGGGAGAATTATTTTGATGTTTAAAATAATGGGGGGGGGCATGTATTAAAAATAATGTGCTAATTTTGGGGTATAATCTTATTCCATATATCAAGTTAACTGAGTACTAAATTACTGATTTTTAAAAAAAATAGCTGAATATGTGTATTTAAAATATATTCTGTTCCTTATAGTGGTGGTTTAAAATGCAAAGAAATGAAACCAAGAAAGAATAGTGCATAAAAATGACAAGCTCAGGGAAATGTATCTGAAACGGATAAACAAAGATACCGCTAAGAGTAGAAAGTTATGACAGCTCAAAAACATGTTTTAACCCGAGGAATCCTAGTCATCTGAAGCATCTACTCTACTGCTCTCTCACCTGAACATATCTGAAAACCATTCATCTCAAAAGAAAAGACAAATTGGTTATGAAACCCACAGGCTCCTGTAGGATATATAGTGTTACAAATGCTTCTTCATCAATATATATGAGTTTGGAAGGTTTTTAAAAATATGACAATACAGCCATCTAGGAAAAAGTGACAGTATCATAATTTAGGTGAAGTGTGAAACTGACCTGATTGATGGAGTTGGCAGCACAGGATGCGAGGCCTGTCCCAACAGAAGCAAGCAGGAAACAGGGCCAGTCAAAAGGGCCTGGAGCCAATGCAAATCCAGCTGCAGTGGTACTTACAACTAGACCTGTGATACAGAAACAGAGCAGACGCACTGTTACCAACGAGAGTCCCAACTGTAAAGGCCAAAAAGACAAAAACCAAGCCATCTTTCATATAAACTAATTGATTATATTAATAATACAAAGTACAGGCTCATCTTTGGTTTAAAAAAGATCCACATATTCCTGATTATAAAAACCACATGTACTAATTATATAAAACTGTTAATTTTCTTTTAATTCCATACTCAAGAGAAAAAAATAAGGTCAGTCTTCTAGATTCAATCATTCACTTATTCATTCAACAGACGTTTACTGAACACCAAATTTGTAATCAGCATGTACTGTCAGGGATAAAGATGTATACGGTCTTATTCTTGCTCTTGGGTAATTTGAAAGGGAGATGGCAGATATACCTTAATAATTGTAACACAAAATAGCAAATAACAAATAACAAGGATCCCAATTATGTGACAAACTCCAGACAAGCCTAGGGGTGGGCTTGCCTATAAGAGATGATGGTCCCAGGGGTCAGAGAATGTGTAGTGGGAGATGATAATCCTACAAGTCATCAACAGGAACCAAGTGAAGAGGCGAGGTACAGAAGCAAAGCCAGACAATTCAAGCATCCACCAAGCCTGCTCCTTTTCGGTAGGCCCTGCTGCTTCTTTCCTGGGGTTTATAGAAGCTGACAGGCCCAGAAAGTGTCCAAGAGTGGTGCTGATATGGAGCTGTAGAAATCCGCTGGAAAAAGGATCCCCATTGGTGGGCAAATCTGGGAAAGCTTCAAGAAGATGGCATTTAAGATGGATCTTCTAGAGGGCATGCAGAGAAAGGAAGAGAATGGTGGGGTGAGCAACATTACAGGTACAAGGATAATTCCAAGAACAGGCACAAGAGAAGGGAAGACCAATGTCAAGAATCTAAAGAATGCGTGATACCATCTACCTAGATTCTCCAACCGAAAACCTAGGAAGCATATTTGATTATCTCCTTTGTCACTCGCTGCATCTCATTCATTACAAAGTAGTGTCTGCTCTATCTCTATAGTAGGTAGAGGTAGAGATAGTACCTACTGTAGAGATAGAAACCCATCACACTGCCAGCATCTAGTCCAGCAGTTCTTAACCAGGGGGAGTTTTGCCCCCCAGGGGACATTTAGCATTGTCTGGAAACATTTTTGATTGGAGGGGACGGTGCTACTTGTCTTCTAGTGGACAGGGGCTGAGGATGCTTCTTAACATCTTATGGTGCATAGGATACCCCCCAACGACAAATAATTTTCTAGCCTAAAATGCCAATCGTGCTGAGCTTGAGAAACCCTGACCTAGTCCAAGCAATTACCATAAGAGCTCACCCCCAACTGGTCTCCTTGCTTCCATCTTGCTTCTCTTCAGAGTGGTGTTTTTAAAATGAAAACAGATCAAATCACATCGCTGCTTTGAACACTGAAAATTCTTCGATGCTATACCTGATATAAAATGTAAACTCTTTCTCTACCAGTCAGTGCATCTCACACCTCTCTTTAGCTCACTCACTGTTCTCTGATCATGAGAATTCTTCTATTATTTGAGCATTCCAAGCTCTTTCTTGTCCCTGGGTTCTTGTACTTTTGTTTCATCTGCCTCTTTCCATGGCTGGCTCCTTTTCATCCTTCAGATCCCATCTGAAATACTACTTGTTAAGGGAAACCTTCCTGATCACCTCATCTAATGTAAGCCTCCCCTGTTACTTCCTCGCTCACATCCTCCTTTTATTTCCTTCACGACACTTACTACACTCTGACTCCCCACCGGAATATAAGCTCCATGAAGGTAGGACCCCGGTCTGTGTAGTTCACTGCTGTATTTGGGGGGCCATCACTATGCTAGGCATAGAGCAGTATTTACTGGAAAAACAGGAGAAAAGGTGGCAACTGTCAGATTGCAGAAGAGCAAGCTGAGGAGTTTGTAGTTTGGTTGGTTGGCAGTGGAGAGTCACTGAAAGTCTAATGCAAGAAGGCAATCTATAAGTGGAAGTATCTGTGCACTATGACTTAAGAGAGGCAGAGAGTTTTACAGAGAAACATTTTAGGAGGCCATGCCATTAATTCATTGTGAATAAGGGTTGTAAAAATGGGATATTTTGATTAGAGAATTGTTAGGATCTGGTAATTGGGAGAGGTAGGAAGATAAAACAACAAAAAAGAATGAATGGAAAAGTGCTCTTTACCATTTGCCATGCACTTGGGTGACATGGAAAGGAATGATAACATTAAGAGAAGTAAGGACATTAGGGAAAGAGGTGATGAAGCTAGTGGCCTTAGCAACATGTGCTGCTTTGAGAAATCGTGGGCCATCCAGGGAGAAACAGAAAGAACACAGATGAAATATGAAACTAAAGCTCAGGAGGGAGACTTGAGAGACTGGAGAGGCGTGAAGCTCTGGAGTCGCCCAGAGGCCATGGCTGAGCCTGAGGGAATGGATGAGATCAAGGGGCAGCAGGTACAATGCAGAGAAGTACGTGAAAACGTCAGACCTTTACAGATGTGGGGAAGGAAAAGAATGAAAGACATAAAGAATATTTGGAGACATGCATCAAGACGATAAGGGGGCATAGGTGTCCAGTAACCATGTGAGGGGCTACAGGAAGCCGGACAGGAAGCCACCACTATCGGCATCAGCAGGTACATACTGGAGAAACTGGTAGTTCCTCATAATCATCATGAATTGGCTGGCATGTTCTTCAATCTAGTCTTATCAGCAACTTACAATAATCCTTTATAGTTCTACCATATGAACAAGCCCCTTCCCTAGTATCAATAGGGGTCACGGATTTCTTGATATTGCTAAATCAAATAAATACTTTGGCTGGGTTCAATGGTAGTTTGTAAGGTGCCTTAAGTATAACTATCTCAATTCAAAGTACCTAGAGCACAAGTATTTTGGCAAGGGGTCCTTCCTTCAAGTCAGTCGTTCCCAACCAAATATGGCGTGCATCTGAATATCCTGGGGGAAGATTTACCTCCAGGAAACGAGAGACATGCACAGATGTAAGTAGAGAGCAAGGTTCAGGAATGAGGGTGCAGGTGTGGATAAAGATTACAGGAAGATGAGCAGATTAGGAGCTGAAGGCAAACGAGGCTAGTCAGAAGTCATGAAGACACACACATTTAGGAGAAAGGTAGCATGGCTGAGGTGGGGAGTCTAGGCCAGAAAGCATGTGCTGTCCCCTCTCACATCTCCTCCGCTTAGGGGTACAGCCTGTTCTGGCCCTTATATGGTACAACAAGTCATAACACAACAAGTGCACACAAGGTACCTAACAGTAGCAAAGAATCACATGGAGCAGAAGGCAGCAATCAAAGGTAGAATACTCAATTTCAAAGTAAACATTCTGGAAAAAGTTTCAGCTATCTAATTCTGTAACAGCTTATGCCTAAAGGAAAATGCCATGGTGATTACAGACTCTGAAAACGGTAGTCACAGGTACATTTTACCCTTGTGCCAATGGGGAACAAACAGTCTCTCCTGTAATAGGCCATTTAGTTTTACCTGCACACATTTAATGACCATCAAGAAAGACACTGTTTTTTAAAGCAAACAACAAAGCTCCATTTAGAATATTCAAACAGCACCCATCTTTGAGGAAGCTTTTTCATTCTTTGTAGCTATCACACCGTAAACTGCAAAACTTCCTGGACAGGCCAGTGTGAAAGAACAAGACTCATCTTGTTTTGCAAGACTTAAGAGCTCTCCAGATGGGTTAGGCGACTCTTCACATATTGCACAGTGCATCAGTGACAACCAGGACTAGAAGAAAAATCCTTAACATCCAGGCTGCCTCTCATTTGTATCAGAATTATACCATGAAGAAGAAAGGCTGATGGTATCAATGGGAGAATTTGAGGAAAAAGAGACTGCAGAGGTTTCTCTCTTAAAATCAAACTAAATAAATTGCTTCTCTCCATAGAGTAAATCAGCCAAAAAAATTTGACTATATTTTAAGGCCCTGAACACAAAAGTAGAGTTGTTTACTACTCATAAACAACTGTAATAGTTAAAAGAAAATCTACTACAACCTTCTCAATATATAGTTAGTAAAATCCAGAGTCACAAAAATAGAAGACTATAGTCAACCTTCTGTATCCATGGGTTCCACATCTGTGGATTCAATCAACCTTGGATCAAAAATATTCGGAAAGAAAATAGTTAGTCTGTAATGAGCATGTACAGGCTTTTTTTCCCCTGTCATTATTCTGTAAACAATACAGTATGACAATTATTTATATAGCATTTACATTGCATTAGGTATTATAAGTAAACTAGAGATGGGATACTGGAGCCAAGCCCCCAGGGATACTCCAAAGGATGATGTATTATACCTTAAAGATCTCTAAATATCCAGATCAACATTTTGTATTGCGCTTAACAAATTTTTTTAAGTCAATTACCATTATAGTGGACAAGAAAGCCTCATAATCATTGAACTGTCAATAATAGAAATGTTCTAAAAAGAAAGTTCATTTTGTCTAAAATTGAAAAGGGTATGTAGTTACATGAAAGGAAAACTGCTAATCAGAGGAGGAAGTATCTTGTTATTCTTTTTATTCACCCCCGAGCTTGATGGGGTGATAAAGCATAGAGAAAGTACATCAAATGTTTGACTGCATCTACTGATAAATTGAGGAGACAAAAAGTGATTTATAAAAAGCTAACAAAGGGAAAAGAACAGTGTTTTAGTAAGACATAACAATGATGAAATTTACAAAATGGAAATACTACCTAATTTTAAAATGTACGAATTGTAAATGGTAATATATGTAAAAAGAATAACAACTATTACTAGAGAGAAGGAAATTTGAATTTTGTAACACATTTCTAAAAATATCCAAAAGCTAACAAAGAATGTATTTATACTTATTTCATCAAAGCAATTAATTTGAAAAAGAAAGGCAGGGAGGACTGATAAATTGTACAAGTAAAATTGACCAAAGCGATTTTCTCATACAACACTGCCATAACTGTAATTAAACTTTTCATTGATTTCCTGGGGTTCATTACATGGAATCATTTTGTAACACCAGAATCTCATTAAAAGTGAATGCAATATACTCCCTCATTAATAACACCTGAAATTATATTTTATTTGGTAATCTCATATTCTGCCCTTTCACAAATAAACATAAAATCAATGTTGTCAATGAAGCATGGCCCATCTAATATAGGCCCAGAGGCACTGCACTGCAGGCCCAGAAATAGCTCTGGGAGCCCATAGGAGAGTAATATTCCCAAACCAACAGAGCTTGACTCATCCCCACTCCTGAGTGGAAGGCCAGGTAGAGAACCTCAAGCTTCTCCATGAAGAGATCCAGTAGCAACCCTCACTAAAGATGGTCCTGCCTACTAGGTCCCATCTGTTGTCCAGGATTCATTTGCTCCAGATGCTCTCTTATCTGCCTCTGCCTCCTCCAGGAATAAGTTCCTACCATGTTTCCCAAAATTAAAAAAAAAACCAAAAACCAAAACCACATTTTTTGCCAGATGCCATGGCGCATGCCGGTAATCCCAACACTTTGGGAGGCTGAGGTGGGAGGATCCGTTGAAGTCAGGAGTTCAAGACCAGCCTGGACAACAAAGTGAGACCCTGTTCTACAAAAAAATAAACTATCCCAGCTCAGTGGCATGTGCCTTTAGTCATAGCTACTTGAGACTGAGGTGGGAGGATGACTTGAGCCTGCGAGTTCAAGGCTGCAGTGAGCTATGATGATGCCACTGCACTCCAGCCTGGGCAACAGAACAAGGACGTCTCAAAAAAAAAAAAGCCTGCATTTTAAAATTTTGAAACAATCGCAGTGAGATATGCCCCCATCTGAAAGTTGGTCTCCTCTGAAATTCATGTTGAAACTTAATCCCCAGTGTGGCAGTACTGAGAAGTTGGGCTTATAAGCGGTGATTGGGAAGGGAGGGCCCAATCCTCATGAATGGATTAATGAATTAATGGGTTAATAGACTATCATAGGAGTGAGACTGGTGGCTTTATAAGAAGAGGAAGAGAGACTTGGGCTAGCACACTCAACCCTCTCAACATGCCATGCCTTGTGCTGCCGGGGACTCTACAAGAGTCCTCACCGTCAAGAAGACCCTCACCAGAGGCGTCCCTGGACCTTGGACTTCTCAGCCTCCATAACTGTAAGAAATAAATGCCTTTTCTTTATAAATTACCTAGTTCCATAAGCAACAGAAAACAGACTAAAACATCCTTGACTGGGCGGGAAGAAAGCAAACATACACAATGAGAACTGCTTATGAGGGCCATGTACTTAAGGGCAAAGCAAGCACTACAGGCTGCTTCCAAGAGCTAAGAGCCGGCCATGCCAGCAGCTAGAAGGAAAACAGGCACTTCAGTCCTAGAGTTGCAAAGAAATGAATTCTGCCAACAACCAGTGAGCCTGGAAGAAGACCCTAAGCCCCAGATGAGAACAGTCTCAACCAACACCTTGAATTCAGCCCTGTTAGACCCTGAGCAGGGTGTCTAGCCACATCATGCCTGGACTTCTACCTGTTGAAACAGTGCAACAATAACTTTGTGTTGCTTTAAGCTGCTAAATTTGTGGTAATATGCTTCACTGCAATAGAAAATTAATATGTACTGTAATGAGGGTAGCACTTAAGAAGGACTAGTCTACCAGCAACACAGAGGACTGATTGGAGTGGAGGAAAATTTACCCAGGGAACCACTTAAAGGTTACTGCAGGGCACTAGGTGGGAGGCGATGAGGGCCTGGGTAGGATGGCAACAGCGCAAACAGAGTTCGCTGTAAGTATTTTAAAAGTGGTGACAAAGGGCTTCGTTACTGAATAAATTTAAGCAGTTGTAGAAGGAGCTAAACAAAATCCAGTACTTCAAGTAATCAAATCCAAAAAGGTCAAAGAGGATTTAGGGTCAACTAGTCTAATTTCTCTCCTAATGTAAATCCCTTCTCCAACATCTCAGTGTATATTCTCTCCAAATCTGGTGACAGGAAATTATTTCTCCCTGGGCAACCCCTTCTGCTACAGAAGAGCTCTAGTTGCTCAACAGTTCCCTCTCCAACCAAGTCAGAATCAACTTCCTTGAAATACCTACTTAAGATGCAATTTCTGTGTTCTGGAGCAGCAGTGAATTAACTTTTTCTTTCTTAGCACAACCCTTCAATCATGCAAACCCAACTATTCCTACAGTTTCTGTCCCTCCAAGCTAAATGTCGCTAGTAACCAACCATGCTTGACTTCCAGGCTCCTGTCCATGCCGAGGGCATCTTCTACAGACACAACAGTTTGTGACTATATCAAATGCACTGAGTACAGTGTCTGGTAAATAATAAGGGCTTAATAAGTAGTGCTCTTGGAAATTATTAAAATGTGGTTCATAAAATTCTAGATCAAATATTTCTCTGGCCACTACACTTGTACTCTACATTTCAAAGTAATGCCTAAAAGAATTTAGAGAAACAACAAAACACTTCACACCATACTCCTTATGCTACTGTATTATAATCTAAGTTATCTCTCTGTCTCCTTCAGGGGAGTGAACAGATAGCAACCCTTAACCATTAAAAATAATAATGATAAAAACAAAATTTACATTTGCAAAGCACTTTAGTGTGCCAAAATGCTTTTACGTTTATTTAAATCTCAAAAATACTGCACTTCAAAGAAAGGTGTGGATACCTCAGGGACACAGTAAGAAAACAGGAGAACTTTCACTTATATTTCATTTTTTAACCCTTTCTTTTTAAACCCACAGTTTGCATATCTTAAAATGAATATATCAGAGTAAGAATACATGAATTTTGTTTATATATAATTATTCATTTATTTTATATATAGCATAAATACCTAAGTACACTTAAGGTTCTTTTTACTTATAAAGTACAGGACTAACAAACTAGAGGACCTGGCTCTAAAATAAAAAGCAAAGCAAGCAATTGTAGGTACAAAGTCTGATTTTCTATATGGAGGACCATGTGCAAATTACTGGTAGTAAAATCTACCAAGGTCTAATCAAGAGAATCATATGGCTTATGTGTAATATTTGGCTCTCTCTTTTTTTCAGAGGCAGGGTTTTGCTCTGTCACCCAGGCTGCAGTGCAGTGGCACAATCAGAGCTCACAGCAGCCTTCAACTCCTGGCCTCAAGTGATTCCTCCACCTCTGACTCGGCTTCCCAAGGCACTGGGATTACAGGCATGGGCCACCATGCCCAGCCAGAATATTCTTTAGTAAGTACTACAGAGACTCATTTTCAGAAAAAGGAAATTCCACTAACTAAAGGAATGAAGCACATACAAACACACAATCACCTAGTTGATCATAAAATCACAAAGCAGGCAAGACAGGCTTTAACACTGTACCCTTAGCATAGGATCCATGATAACGCTTCTTCCTCTACAGATTTTAAGGGGGAATTGGAAGGAGTCACAGAGGGAGCCCCATACTGGGGGTGGGCAGAAGCAGCCCTGCTACGCATGCTGTTACTTCTGCAACAGAGGGGGCTTTATCTGTCACCCATAAATGGAGGCTTTTACAGGACTTGCAGTACAAATTTAGCCAGGCCCCTAGTTCTAACCTCACAGCATACTTTGCAGGGCAGCAGTAAACCACTTGAAATGTTTTGCCTTTTCCAACACATAAAAGAGGTTTTTTTGGAGAAGCAGCTTTATCAAGAATTTTTTTTTTTTTTTTTTTTTAAGTCTCAATACTTTGAGACTATTGGTCTCTGTGCATAAGCATAATGACTATACTTAATTTTCTAAAATCATCAACTAAAAATAACTGTAAAGGTTACATTAAAAAATGGGTCAGCTATATCTTCCTTTTCTTCTTTCTCTGTCTCTTAACGCCTCACTATTTTTTAGCACTGGCCACAAAAGAACTAAGAGAAAAAACAAAAGTCCAAAATATCAATTTGGATAACTATCAATTCTGATGAAAGATTTGGTAGCAAGAGTAAAGCCACTGGCTAAATGAGACTGAGATTCTCTATAGATTTCAAATTACCCTTGTAATCTATTATATCTCATTATCCTTGATAGCAGATACTATGGAACATTGTAATCCAAGTCCCATAAACTTGAGATGTAATCTCTTTAAAGCTGTTTAACGTGGAAAGCTGATGAAGAGTAGGCAGTTAATGAATTTGTATGTGGTTTTGTTTATGTGTGCATTGAAGCAATGGAGTTAAGCTTTTGTTAGTAGATCTCAAAGTTCAACATCGTGTAACTTAATTCAGAGGAAGGAGTTAAGTCTTTCTTGATTTTTAAATGAGAGTGTACTTTTTACTAAATAGCTGTACTTAATGATTTTCATCTCTTTTTTATTAGCACCTTAAACTTTGAATAGTTGAATTTCTAACTTAAGTGAATTTTTTAGGCTTCACAGCTAGGCAGCATTCTGTGAACCACATAATATAGTTGTCTTCCCAACAGACATATCACAGAAGGTGGTAATTCTCATGCTTATTGTTAAGTTCAGATGAAAAGTCAATTGACATGAGACATGGTATTTTTTTTTTCTCAGCCACGTTAAAAGATATCAATCAGGGGCCTAACTGATTACAAACTATAACCACTTCTGGTTCAAAAGATAAAACTTTTAATACAGGTTTTTAACATCACAGCTGCAAAGGTAAGAATTTATTAGGGCTTCCTGTTTTCCTTTCTTATTTTTCATAGGATTAATGATGAAAGTTAGACTGAAAGTCCTAGGACCAAATTAAATCGCATACCTTCAAATTTACTAAGTAACAATGACACCGAAGTGACGCATTTAAGTATGGTCACCAAGGCAGTTCACCAGGAAGCATTTGGTTTACACTTACAGTTAGCATTCAGAAAAAGGAAAATGAAGTATCTATCAGGCTTGACAAATACATAAATAAAAGCTGTTTATATTAAGCTAATTTTGCAACACTGAGTGACATCCTAATCTTGTTCTTTCAATTATAGCTTTTCCTTGAACCAAAGAGCTTTCTTACCTTATCATCCTGCTTTTAGTTTGTTCTTCTCAATAAACTCAATTTACTTCATATACTCAATAACCAACAATTTATAACCTTTTTAATTAACTAAAACAAATTCCATAAAGCTGGTGCCTGTAAACTAAAACTGATGAATAAAACGGAAACTTTTAAGAAGCAGAAATATGTAGTTTCAAAACTGAGTTTGGTGAAAAGAAATTGTTAGTTAGACAGTTTTCACAAAAATAAAGCTTTATCTCAGTTTCATATCAAAATTACAATTGTGATTATCCAGAGAGCATATTGTACAAGATAAACACTTAAAATAAAGAATTAAGTCTCCATTTCGAGTATCATTCTGATTTTGATGGTATTTAGTGTTTAGCTACCTGTGCTTATTTTGCAGAACACATGTAACAAATCAGTAAAATGCCAGAATGATTTTACATTTATTTAAATCTCGAAAATACTGCAGAAGAATCAACTTCCTTGAAATACCTACTTAGGATGCAATTTCTGTGCAATTACTCACTTGTGATTTACATCTGGACCTAACTGCATACATACATATTAATGTATCATTGTTTTCTTTTTCTTTGGGAATTTTCATTTATTCTTATTAATTGTTTAGGCAAGAATGATGCTTATGTCATTCTAAGCATTCAAAAGAGCTTTCTAGCAAGAATCTTTTAGAAATACTTTTGAGATGATGAACAACTAAAAGAATTCCCTTATTGGTGTTGCTGTTCCTTTAAGCAAAACTGAAAATCGATAGTTTGTCAAACCTAATAGCAATTCACTGATAACAGAATGAAGCAAAGTCTTTGCGGATCCCTCTGAGCTTCCATCGGTAGTTTTCACGAATTTGATGAACTTTATGAGAAACACAGTGGGGCTATCTCCAATCCTCCACAATTATCCTGAATACAAAAATCACGTAACAGACTAAAAACTTCAAGACACAATCACAGCACTTGAAAGAGACACTGTGAAAAGCAGATCAAGTAACTATAAATGTACAGCTGCCTAACAGTTTAGATACAATGCTTTTCAGTCATCACTAACCACTAAACTACTACAGTACAGTAAAATAATTATTTGTAATTAAAAGGCTAAGCTGTTCAAAATTCTACAAATGGTGGCAAGCTAGATCGCTACACTTCTTTTCTCCATTGAGCTACTATTTTTTGAGCACCTATTATTTGCAAGGCACTGTGCTGGGCAATGGGAATGTAATAGTCAACAAGACAGATGTGGTCCTGGCCATGTTGGGGCTTTCACCCTGATAAAGATTCAGAAAAGTCAACAGGCATGAATTACAACACAAGGTGACAGTGATTCAGCAGATGAGGAACTCTGAACATAGAAGGACCTCCAAACTCAGAAGGCTTCCCAAAAGTGATGTCAAAGTTGAAGACTGAAGGAAAAAAAGGAGTTAACCTGGCAAACACGGAAGATGGTGAGGTATACGCGTTTGAGACAGGGGCAACAGAAAGCACAAAATCCACAGGCTGAGAGAGTGCTCCAAATAGTCACTCTCTATCTACAGATAAAATATCGCAGAGTAACTATGAACAAAAATGCATCTCTGCATCCTTGTAAAAGCTCACTGACATGCAGCATTCTTCTTTTCTTTCTTAATTGTCAAGTTTACTATTCTTCCTTCTTATTTATTTTTTAAAGCTACCAGTAAATTTAAAACTTTATATACGTTTTGGAAAGGTTTTCCAAAATAAACAGTTGAGCAAAAACTTGAGACAATCTTGCAACATTCTTCTAAAATTCATTTATCTTAAGTGTTTCATTCCTTAATCTTAATAAATAAGATGCTACAATGCTTTGCTTTGAAGTAAAAACCAAGCCCTTCATAAAACCCAAAATGATGATTAAGTACCCAGGCAAGTCTGACCTGCAGGTTGAGAGGCAATCATTTGCTTCCCTCGAGTGATTCAGATAACATTCTCTCCACATAGTAGATAGAGGGAGATCTGCTTGGACGTGCAGAATCTAGAGGACCCCAGGTGTCAGGCTAAAAGTGCCATCCACTGAAGGGGACAAGGGGAGAACAGGCAGAGGAGAGAAAAAGCAAAAAAAGGTAAGAATTCAGATAAACTAGGTTAGCTGTAAGTTGTAGAGGTCTCTCTTAATGGGAAATAAACATTCTTGTGAGTAATGGGAAGCAAGGCAGTGTGCTGAGAGTAAAGAAGAGCTAGGAGAGAGAGTGCTGAATCAGTTCTACAGATTAGAAGAGTGTGTCTCAAAGTATGTTATGGGGACCATTAAAATATACAATTCTAGACCCTACCCCAGACCCAGAGTGAAGGAATTTATGGAGGTGATGGCTAAACATTTGCATTATAACAAGCATCTCAGAAGGCATATGAAGTTTGAGAACTCCTAGGAATAGTGAAGTTTTCTAGGTTGATGGTAGAATCTTGGATAAAGAAGAAAACTGAGCCAGAAGGCAAAACCCTCAACAACTACTGGAATGCAACAAGAAGTGAAAGACAGGGAAGTTTATGGTGATCTTCAACTCCTTCAACATTCACTAACAGCTTTGCCACCTGGCTTGCTTTCTGGTTTGGCTGAAGTTCCATCATCCACCAACACTTTTTCATGAAGACGTACACTTGGGCTAGCTGGCTTTCCTCTGTTGTACAGTCCAGTACTGACTACATACAACCCAACCCAAACCAGGAGTCTCCAAATGTGTATTTGATTATCAAGATGATAGGGAGAAACTGCTGCCAGATTAGTACACATTCACAACTGCTAATGGAAAAGTAAATGCCAAGCTGGCAAGTCAGTCTTCATTTAAATGTACTGCATTTGAAGCACACATATGTGGTGGTAGTCGCAGAGCAGACTAAAGAGTGGTATTGTATTTTTCTTTGGAAAAACTGGGTAGGGAAGAGGCAGGCAGTTTCATGTCCTCCTCCAAGAAGGGGATGTACTGCATAATGAGAGAGCCCAGTGAGGGCTATCAGGACAGAGAAGTCGGCTACTGTCAGAGTTGACTAGGCTGAATTTAAGATATTTGGGCTTTTAAAATGATAGATGTAAGAATTATGCCTTACTTTAAAACCTCCCTTGCAGCTGGAGGTAGCCATGTTGCACACTCCTGGCCAATAAGATATAATAAGTTCCTATGAAGAACTTTGCCTCCCAAATTAAGAGGCAAAGTCTTATAAGGAGGTTTCTGCCTTTCCACATTTTCCCCTCATTTCTTCTTTCTGCTCAGAATACAATATGATGATGAGGGTATGGAAGTCATCTTGTGGTCCTGAGGACAAAAACCACAAGCTAATGATAACAGACAAAGAAGGTACCAGGTATGTTGGCAACATCCTTAAGCACCAGCTCCAGACTCGGAACCTCAGAATCCTTGACACATGAAATAATAAACCCTTTACTTAAGTCATTTATTTTCAAATTTTCACTTATGTGATGTTGAATCAATTCTCAACTTAGTTTTTTTTTCTTCCTCTTTAAAGTTCTCAATATATTTTGAGAGTGATTATTATTCTTACAAAATTTATCTTTACCTTCCCCTAGCATCTATCACAACATCTTATACTTACAACCAGTTCAATTAAAATCATATTGAACTTAAGGCAATTAAATCCCATCTTAACAACTAAATCATCAGAAAACAGAGTAGCCTAGCTAAATATTTTTTTTTTTTGTCTAAATTGGAACATTGGCTAAAGTATCTGTAGAGCCCCAGTCCCACAGAAACCAACTGAAATGATGGAATAAAAATGAAAATCGAAGAAAAATCTGCATCAGCAATAAATTAGGTAAAGACAGGATACTAAAAACCTCAAGAAGCATTTGTTAAATAAAGGACAGATGAGACTAAATTGAAGACAGTTACTGAGGGCTGAGTCACTACATTCATTATTTAAATAGCAAAAGAATATACTACATAAATAGCTACTAATAAGGAATGGATAAATATGGGAAATAAATATGGGCAATCAAGGCTATTCTAACCATACTCATTATTCCTTCCTGGTGAGGAGCAAGGACAGAAGCCAGGGTGAACCATGGCCAGATAAGCCCACTCCTCAGAAAGCCCCTTTGTCACCACAGTGTAGGAGAGCTGAGAGGCAGCTACATCATAGCTAGAGGGCTAGAAAGCAGTAGAGGTTCATGAAAAAATGAAAGCAGGGCCTCACCTTGACATAATTCTCACTGAGACAAGGGAGAACACTTTTCTGATGGCTTCACACAGTGTAGCAAGCCACCCACTGCCACCATACTTTGGCACACTGTGGTATTCTTCCAACTCAGCAGGCCACAGCACCAGAGAAGAGGCTGGACACAGACATACCATATGCAGAGAGGAGAAACAGATGACACCAAAACCCAGATTTGGGAAACAGGACATTGGCACTGTTGTTTCAGAAACATGGTAAATAAAAAAAACCTTTTGGAGAAAAAGTTCCCTCACTGCTTGTGCCCTCCTCATTTCCATAAATGCAAACTGATGGCCTTGGTTCCTCTCATTTAAAATGAGAGAGAACTCCAACAACAAGTGAAACTGTTAGGTGATGAATACAAACCCAACCCTGCATCCGTTCAATCGACACATAATGAGCGCTTACTATGTGCCAGGCACTGCTGTAGGTACAGAAGACAGAACAGCGCAAACAGACAAAATGCCCCACCCCATGAAGCTTACATTCATTTGGGGTGTAACTACTGTCTAGATAGTGTTGTCTTCTTGCCGGAATAGAGAAAGATAAAGAGAGGTAAAGCGAATCAGTGTGACTCATTAAAAAAGATTCTACAGTATAAAAGAAAAAAAAAAAGTAGCATGGAAGAAGAGGCTGAATATATTTTTAAAAAGATGTACCACAGACCCACTAGACTATAAACTCCTGAAGAGTAAGACCTATCAAGGCAGAGACTGTGTCAGTCACCTGCACCTTATTCTGTCCACAACACTCAGAAGCGGATACTTGGAATATAATAGATGCTCAACAAACATCAGCTGAATGAACAGAACAAGTAAATTTGTACACTGTAGAAAAAAGTAAAGCTCATGAAACAAAGTAGGTTAAGAAAAGTAGTACAAGAAACAAAAACTGCCATAGCAGAATGTCAAAAGTCATGAGATGTAATAAAAAGTAGATGGCACAAAATCAAGTCAGCACTCTACATAACACATTTCAGAAGACCCTTCAGAATGAAGCAGAAAATTATAATGAAGAAAGCAAGTAGAGAAAGTACAACAAAGAGGCAATTACCAGAAAATGAAATAATTAGCATAAACATGAAAAAGGAGATAACTTGATCATTATTTCACTGTATTCCTGAAAAACTCAAGAAATAATCAACTGAAAAAAAATGTTTAAATACTTCCAAAATCATTTATCAATACATGTACTGATCTATTTAAGTAAAACTATGAAACTCAAGAGGCATAAAAGAAGACTTGTATAAATGAAGCTGACGTAACGGTAAAGTTCTCAATTCATCCCTGAATAAACATTGAAATCCCAATTAAAATATTAGCAGAATTGAGGTATTTATTCCAGGGATAGAGCTTCATAAATTCTTTGTGAATAGAACATTCAAACACTGGTTAATGATTTATTCAAAACTGGCAATATCTCTATCTTATACCACTGACCAAACTACATTTCTTATCAATAATAAATTTTATTATAAAATATAAAATCATAAAAATATAATATTAACAATGCAGATAAATACTGTATTTACAAAATCTTCATATGGGAAAACCTAAGCATGGTATAAAAACCAGAAACTTGTAAGAAAATAGCTTTGGTTACATCAAATTAACTTTCGCACATGAAAACAAAGATAAATGAAAACAAGACACAAACAACATAAGACATTTGTGACAGATACATATAATGAGATCAAATCTTTAATATATAAAGAATCCTTACAAACAATAAACAAAGACGAACACAGAAGAGAAGGCTGGGAGGCAAACAGGCCATTAACAAAGCAATACAAATCACCACTCGGCATATGACAAATATAAAACCTCATCAGAATTAAGTACAAAATTAAAAACCTAAGTGTACTTTCACACACTGAATTGACAGAGTTATTCAGAAAAATACATTATCATCAAGCATTCATTGGTGAAGATATGGTGAGGTGGCTAGCATGAATTGGTGAGGTGGCTAGCATGAATTGGTGAGGTGGCTAGCATGAATTGGTGCAACTTTTCTTGAGGGGAATCTGTTCATGAAAACTGAAAGCTTTAAAACCATGCATACCCTTTGACCTAACAAGGCCACTTATATACACTTATCCTAAGAAAATCATTATAGATTTAGCTTATTTATTATAGTACTATTTATAATAATAAGGATAATAAAATAAAAAACATCTAAAACAGGAGAAATAAATAAATACATTATGGTATAACTATGCAATGGCATGCTATATACCCATCAAAAATAAAGGTATACTTCCATACAGCTAACTTTGAGAAAAAATACATAAAAGGATATATGTAAAATGATATTACAAGTCTTTATTTTTAATAACAAGAAGTAAGAGACTACTTAAATGTCCATTAATAAGGAAATGGTTCGATAAACTAAATACATCTATAGTATGGAATACTCTCAACCTTTAAAAAGGGAAGGCAGATTTAATTATATTGATGAGGAAGTATGAGGAAGATATACCAATTAGTGAAGAAAGCAAATAACTAAACAAAACATGTAATATAACCCCATTTTTATAAAACTAACAAAATAGAAACTATCTATGCACTAATGTAATAATAACCTTTCTTGAACATTTACTGGATATGGCAGTGAATCATTTGCTTACATTATTGCTTATAATCATCACAATAATCCTTTCTGGGAGGATTATCTCCATTGTACAGACAAGTAAACCAAGGCTTAGAGACTTGAAAAAAAATGTGCCTGTAACCACAAAGCCAATAAATTGTAGACCAGAGATTCCAACCCAGCCAGTCTGACTCCAGAGGCTGTACTGCTAATATTAAAACACAGACTATGCACAGATAAAGGCTAAAAAACTGTATGCAAAAAGCCTGGTTATTGGCTGGACATGGTAACTCACGCCTGTAATCCCAGCACTTTGGGAGGCTGAGGCAGGTGGATCACCTGAGGTCAGGAGTTCAAGACCAGCCTGGCCAACATGGCGAAACTCCATCTCTACTAAAAATACAAAAATTAACTGGGCGTGGTGGCAGGCACCTATAATCCCAGCTACTCAGGAGGCTGAGACAAGAGAATGGCTTGAACCCGGGAGGCGGAGGTTGCAGTGAGCCGAGATCACACCATTGCACTTTAGACTGGGCGACAAGAGCAAAACTTTTTCTCAAAAAAAATAAAAACCCTGGTTATTGCATGGCCTGAAGGGACTTTCTGTATATTATGTGATTGTGTTTTAAGAAAATGCTACTTTTAAATTTTAAAAGTCACTAAAAACAGGGTAAACATGTTGATACACAAAAAGACATAAGCAGAATATTAATTTTTTTCAATCACAGAAGGCATTTACACTATGATCGTATATTTGTTTATAAAGCAAAAATATATGAGATGCATAGAAAAAATTTCTGGAAGAGAATATACCAAAATATTCAAAATGGTTTTATTTTGAGATAGTGAAATTATAGGAGGATTTCAATCTTTTCTTTTTGCTTATCTGTATTTTCTATTTTTTCTAAAAATAAATACTTATTAGTCATATAATTAAAAATAATACTATAACATTTAGTAAGTATATCATTATTACGGTACTTATTTCAAAAAATAAAGTTCAAAAAATCATAGTAATTCACTCATTTCATACTGAGTGAATGCTAATAACCCCTTAATACAAATATTTAATAACTGAAGATTACAGTAAGTTGACTTCTTAAACTATACAAGTGGTCTAAAATGAATGTGTATCCTCCATTTCTGCTTTTTTCTTTTAATAAAAAACAGCATTCTAGGCTCTAGGAGAAAAAAATTTATAAATTGATAGACCATACTTCATACCAGTTCCATTAAGAGCATAATCTATTGGTTCCAATAAATAATCTATTTCAGTGTTCTGGTCTCAAAAAACGTGTTGCAGCGTTTCAGCACAGATGTTCCTCTGGAAAAAAGTTCTGCTTTTTACTGACCTATATTAAGTATAAACTCAGTTGAGTCACCAAAGCCTCTTATGATCCTAATCCAAATAAAATTTCTTTACCCCAGTGTGGTCCATGCAATGAACTCCAAAAACATATTGTAAATAGCTCAGTTGGCAAGAGAAACTCAAGGGAGACATATTATTCCTTCTTTATAATCTCAGTCTTACTTCCCTTCATTTAAAAAAAAAAAAAAAATCTTTAAATGGCATTAGCACCAGCAAATGTTTGGCTCCTATCCTGGCCTAAATGCCAAGGCATCAGGCTGCTGCTACCTTCTATCCCACAGATGAAATGAGTACTATATGGCCCTTCACTTATTCTACAGTTAATTATCCTCCGTATATTGCAGCTATAAACAAAAGAAGGCAAAGAAAGAAAGGCTAGTTCTAGGAAAGGGATCGCTGACTCCCAGATATTTCTGCCTCGGCTATCATTAGCTATAAATGAATTCTGCGAGATGTTAAGAGTCCAAAAGAAATCAATTGACAGATATCAGGTATTTTCTTAAATAAAAAATCCTGCTGACTCCAAGACACATGTGACTTCTAGTAATAAACTAAATAGAGAGGTAAAAGGTCAGATAAGAGGGTAGGGGTCACTCAAAGGGTGCTGCTTCTTTAGATGGAATAAGCAGAAGGAAATGACTTTAATTCAATTAGTTCATCCAGAAACCTGGGGCGTGGAATATATAAAACAATACAAGGGAAATTTACTGCCCTGGGACCTTTCCATCTGTGTGTGTAGGTGAGGCTGCTCCCCTTTTCTGTGGTGCATCCGTCTTGCTTTGCATGCCTCTCTTGTGTGGTCCAGATTTTGCCCAGTTGGCTTTTCCTGCTGCCAGTGGTAGCGACCGGCTCCGCTGGCTCTCACTAGGTGAGTTCTCTCCACATTCAGTCAGACCACTCGGTCTGGGACTGGTACTCGCTGTCTGCCTAACACCTACTTCGCTTTCTCGAAATGTGGTCTAGGACCACCTGCATCAGAATCATCTGGTGTCCTCGTCAGACATGCAGATCTCTGGGTCCTGTCCCAGCCCTAGGGGATCTGAATCAGTGGAAACAGCGGCCAGGAACCACTGTTTTAAGAAGCCCACCATGAGTGTACATCACCATGCTGCCATTTGGAAGCCAATGAGTTGATGTACACTATACATCACAGTATGTACTATTAGATCATTACTTTATTAATTTCTTGAGATTTCAGATAGTATGTTTTAGATATCAAACCCTGCATCTGGAATGACAATTCAGATTTATAACCATATAAGCTACATAAAAGGAGAAATAATACAACAATAGCCAGCATGAAGGAAAGGAAGATGTGGCCAAGAGAAAAGTTGATCTTAAACAAGTTATCCTATTTTCCTGTGTTCCTAATGAAACAAGCATTATGATAATAAACTTAAAATTATTTTAAAATGAATTATTTAAAGCAGCGCATTTAAGACTCTAAGAAGACACAGCAATCATTATTCTCTGATTTAGCAACCAGCCAACACTGACTTCCTAATTGGCAAATAAAATAACTCTCACCGGCCAGGCTTCTCAGGAGACCTCCAGCATTTGACATCCAGTCCAGATCACTGCCCTTTATGAACTGGATCTAGTCTTTTGGCTTCTGTGACAGGGTCTTTTCCGGTCTTCCTCCCTCTGACCATTTATTTCCTTGTCGGGTCCATTATATACCTTATCCAATCCTTAAAAGGGGACATGCTCCAAAGTTCAGGTGACCATCAGCATGGTCACTCCACACACTGATCCTCGGTAACACCATTTACTACCATGACCTCACTGCCAGCTCCAGGCTGAAGACCCCTGGTTCTTCCAGCCTAATGTTCTCTCTGAGCTCCTGCCTTTCACAGCCCCCTGCCCCACTGGATATGCCAGTAGCAACTCAAATTCCACTTGTCCAAAATTGAACTCATCATGTTTTCTTTAAATCTTTTCTTTCTTCCATATTTACACTCTTAAGTCTCAACACCACCATTCATCTAGTTTTTCATTCTGAAACCCCGTAATTGTGTCTGGAGCAGGGGTGGCAAATCCAAAGGCCAATGGGGGTAGCCAGGTATTAAATTTATTTTTTAAGAAATATGTGTATAGTTCTTGACATGTACTAGGCACTTGCACGTCATTTGCAAATGTTAACTCACTTATTACTCAGAACAACCCTATGAAGGAAGTACTATTATTACCCCTAGTTTACAGATGGGTACACTGAGGCCGGTGAGATTCTAAAACTTGCACAAGGTCAGTCAGCTAGCCAAAGCCAGGATTTGAATGCAGGGAATCTTCACTCCAGAAGACGGCTCACTCTGCTCTCTCTCAGAGAGCAGGATAGAGCCTAGAATAATAAATGACAAAAGGGCCCATGAAGCTGGAAAATACCTGCTTCACCTCAAGGTATTCAAACTCTCTGCAGCTCCATGCTCTCAGCTCTTATTTCATGTCTCCTTAGCAATCCACTTCATCAAGCTAAGGTCCTACTCATTCAGTTCCCTTAATGTTTCTCTCTATATATCTATCTTTCTCTCTCTCTCCCTTGTTCTCTTTCCCCACCACAGCCTCAGTTCAGGCCCAAGTTGTTTCTCAGTTAACCACGACTATTTGTCTGCCATCATTCTTGCCTCTCACTAGTCTGTGCTCTCCGATAGAAGGTCAGCAAACTTTTTCTGTAAAGGCCAGATAGTAAACATTTCAGGCTTCCCAGGCCACAAGGTTTCTGTTGCAATTAACTCTGTCACTGCGGCATGATCTATGCTCAGAACAAGTGGGCGTGGTTGTGTCCCAATAAAACTGCATCTACAAAAACAGGTGATCCTTGCTCTATAGTACTACCCACAGCAGTTTTCTTAATCAAGCCTATTCCTTCCACTGAAATATAATCCAGACGGTTTCAAAGCATTAGAGAATATGCAAAAATATAAAAGCATCAGAAGAAAACATGAGTGAATGTTTTTGTAACCACAGGGTGATGAAACCCTTCTAAGCATGAAAAAAACAGACACATAAAAGTCAAAAATCTCCATGGGGCAAAATAAAACAAAACAAAACAACAAAATACCACAAAAAAAGAAAAGGACAAAATGAGAAAAAATATTTGTAATGCATATGATGTATAAAATGCTAATTTTCTTTATTTACAAAGAATTCTAAAAAGTCAATAAGGAATGACCAAGGATATAAGAGCTAAATAACAGAAGAAAAAACACAAATGATCAAAATAGAAAAAAGATGCTAAACCTTACCAAAATGGAAATAATGAAAACTCACACAAAATCTTTTTCAATGATCAAACTGGCAAAACTGGGAAAGACTGCTTATGCAGGAGTGGACTCTACAGAGAAAGTCTAATTCCCAAATGCTGGCCGGGCACGGTGGCTCACGCCTGTAATCCCAGCACTTTGGGAGGCCGAGGCGGGCGGATCACAAGGTCAGGAGATCGAGACCATCCTGGCTAACACGGTGAAACCCCATCTCTAGTAAAAATACAAAAAATTAGCCAGGTGTGGTGGTGGGCGCCTGTGGTCCCAGCTACTCGGGAGGCTGAGGCAGGAGAATCATTTGAACCCGGGGGGCAGAGGTTGCAGTGAGCCGAGATCATACCACTGGACTCCAGCCTGGGTGACAAAGGGAGACTCCGTCTCAAAAGAAAAAAAAAAAGAAAAGAAAGTCTAATTCCCAAATGCTGTTGAGGGGAAGGGTAAATTATACTATGTTTTTAGAAACAAATTTGTTGTTCCACCAAAGATTTAAATGTTCAAAGCTAGCTATTACATTTCTAAATACTGATCCTAAAGGCAGACTCACATGAGTATACAAAGACATACATAAAAGTTAATCACAGAATTGCTTTTAATAGTAAAAAACCTGGAAATATCACAAATGTTTACCTGCAGAAGACTAGTTAATAATGGCAGATTCATACAATGGAATAGTATGCAGTGAATACTGTGAGTGAAAACTATACGTCATAAGAAAATGGCAAGTTGCAAAACTGTGTGTGTGTGTATATATATATTTAAAATGATCCTATTTCTGTGGAAGAAAACTTACAACCATAGCTCTATCTGCATATGTGTCTATATACAGAAGGCGACATTTCACACAGGGGTTTTTAATCTAGAATGGTGGGAAAGGATACTTTCTCAGTTTAAAATATATGCTTCTGTATTATTTGAATTCTTTTTTATAATAAGCCTGTACTAATTTAATAGAAATTTTAAAATATTTAAAAGGTAAATAAGACAAAACATAAAGTCATCATATCCCTCCATAGAAGCTTCCAGGACTTTCCATGGCTATGGTCTAACTATTTAGCCTGATATACATACCAATATGACAACATGACCACTGCCTAACTCTTCAATCTTAATAAGCACCTCTCCTATATGATACTCAGGTCATACTATGCTACTCATAAGTCACACTGAAGCTTTTTGAATGTGCCAGGATAACTCAGACTTCTTTGCTTTTGCAAAGACTCTTCCTTCTACTTAAAATTCTCCTCCTCATCTTCCCTGCTGAGTAAATATTCATTCACCTCAAGTCCCTCCATAGGCAAAAACAACCTTAGGGGAAATATAATACACATTAAGCAGACAATCAAATGTTTACCTATACTTACTTAGAAATTTGCAGTGTCTCCCATGTGTCGAGCATGCTGTTGGATGCTTTCTATACATTAATTATTTGATTTAATTCTTAAATGATCTATTATTATTCCTGCTTTACAGATGTGGAAATCATCTCAGTAAAGTTAAGGAACTGCCCAAAGTCTCACCGGCTAGTAAATGTGACAGCCAAGATCTGAACTCAAGTGTGCTTGTCAATTCCGAGTTTTGAGAAGGGAGACTGGGACCAAGAGCAGGATTAACAGAGGCCTTGAAAGGATCTGACTGGATATAAGACAGGCAGACCAGTTTCCCATGAAGGTGGGGGAACAAGTATGGTGGGGTGGAAGGACTGGCCTAAATGGTAGGGTGGAGGGACAGGGAAAAGGGAAAAAAGGTTGATTCTGAGGAACAGTTTGATCATTCCAGGTCACAGTGTTCCTTTAACACTAAGCAGGGTTGAAAAAGAAGATAACATGGAGAAACTATAGACTCATATAAGCTAGGAAAATCGAAAGCAATATTTTCGGAAAGTTAGTTCGGCAACCCTGGGCTGCGTGAACTGCAGGGAAAGCAGGGCAGAGGACAAAAGAAAAGAACAGTGAGGAGCTGCTGCAAAAACCAACAGCCTCCCGTGTTTCTAACCTAAACTGGGATGGCAGCTTCAGAAATGAGGATGGGAAAGCAAATCTCATAGGCCTTACGAAAGATTCTGTTGGTGACAGAAATTAGACTAAAGATGAAGGGGAGAGCAGAGAGCAAAAAGTGAAGACGACTGGTTCTAAGGTTTCCCCTCTGAAGGAAGTGAAGAATGCTGTAACTGACAGAAATGGGACGATAAGAGACAAGAGCTAATCTGCCGGGTGGACGTGCTAAGTGATGGCACACACAAAGAAGCTCCTGCTGTTGACAGGCCACATCTGATGCCTACGGGCTGAGAGGCCTCGTTTTTGGGGTGGCATCCTTATACATAACTTATCTATAGTCATTCTTAACATGTCAGCAGCATGACACTCAGGCCACTTGTGTAAATGACAAAAGAGAATTTCTTTAGAAACATGCTGATTCCTGGCTTAGTGACCATAAACCACTGAGACACGTTTTCAAGGTTATCACACAGAATTCATCTCACTGTCTTAGAGTTACATTACGTAAGTCTTACTAAGACGTTTTAGCTCCTTCACCAACCCCTCTGTGTCTATTCATCATTTCTTTAAAAACAACTTTCTTTAAGTAAGGCTGGTCGCTAAGGAGAGAAGTTGTCTAGTTGCCTGCTTTTGCCCTGGATTTCAGGCTCAAGTCTCTTAAAAAAAAAAAAAAAAAAAAAAAAATCACTCTTTCTCTGATCCTTCTCTGCTCTCACAAGCCTCCCTGTCTCATCTTTTCATCTGACTCCAACATTATTTACCACTTTCTGTCCTCAAAGAGGCCTGGCTTACTCTTACTATTCCCACATTATATTCAGTCTTTTTATTCTCATTTAAGAGGAATCAACCAGGTTTCCCCCAAGTTGCAGCGTGACCCAGAACATACCTTCTAAACAAGGTTAGCCCAGAATAAGCTAAGTCAAAGTTTGGCTATACGATGGGATAATAATGATGCTCTACCTGACTTACAGGGTGATTGTAACAACCTGTAATAATAACTTAACTTAATTATGGTAATACAATTTGGCATAAGATGCTAGAATTAGGTTAAAAAACAAAATCTGGTTCAAATCTCCTTTCAGGAAAAATGCACCCTACATCCCCACAGACCTGTGACAAGCCCAGAGGCTCTACAAGAAGCAAACCACAGAAGTGAACTGGGAGACTCAGTAGCCACTGTGGATTCATATCAAGTCCAGCAGTGCAATTCTTCCCATTCCAGAACTCAAGTCGACAAAACTTATTATCTTATGCATCTTTACAGTAGGTGTAAAAACACTAACGACAAGGAAATAAGCAGGATAAACATTCAACTTTAATTGCAAAGGAAAGGGTGACTATTTTTAGTACAATACTTACAGTGCAAAACTATTTACAATTCTGTGTAAATAGAATTCAGAAAATTTAATTTCAAATCCCAGTTAAATTGAAGCCAGGAAAAATACTAAGACAGGACCTGCAGTTCCAAATTATTCTTTTCGGGTGGTAAATAAAATGAGCTTTTTGTTTAACTAAAAATAAAGTTTCAAATAAGTAAGTATATTAGAAAAACAAAGTACCTGTGAGTTTGATTTTGGATAGTCGAGCCAAAATTCCTGGCAAGTCATACACTTGTAGCTTCATCTCTTTCCACCGCTTTTCCTCTTTTGTCTCTTTCCGTACATCTATTGAGTCTTCAATTACTGAGGCTGGCTCTAGTTCTATCAATTCCTTTTCATTTGGCTTTCTGGACAAAGATAGGCTGGGCGCTGAAAGAGGTCTCATCTCATACATTTCTGCTTTGGCTTGACCTGAAGATGTTTTTTCAAGGAAAGGAGATGCTACTGGTTCTGGCTTGGGTTTTACTTGCTGGTTGTGGCTTCTGTTCAGCTGTGTGACATACTAAACAAAAAAGCACAAGTTACTATAAAACCAAGGCCCAAATGCTCTCAAACGGTTGTTTAGCAATCTCTTTAATCAGTTCAGCTTTTACATTATTTGAAAGCTTTTCCCACAGCTTTAATATCTGTTAATTATGGAAATCACTATACTAAGAGATTATGGAGAATAAAATTTAGGCCTCAGTAATGGTTTTCAATTTCTGTAGTTTAGAAAAGCATAGAAATATACGTTCCTTGAAAGAAAAATACATTTACTTGTTATCCATCTCCTCTAGAATTTGCCCTGGAGGCTTAACATTCCAAATACAATAAAAAAGTTTTCAATAATTAAGAGCCCAGCCGGGCACAGTGGCTCATGACTGTAATCCGAGGATCCTTGGGCCCAGGAGTATGAGACCAGACTGAGCAACACAGGGAATGTCTCTACAAAAACAAAAAAAAAATTAGTGGGTCATGGTGGCATATGCCCACAGTCCCAGCCACTTGGAGGCTGAGGCAGAAGGATTGTTTGAGTCTAGGAGATTGAGCTGTGATGGCATCACAGCTGAACGACACAGTGAGACCTTGTCTCACACACAAAAAAAGAAAGAGCCCAAGTCAACCTGTTGACCTTCCATGTTCTCAGGCAAACAGCATAGGGAGGGGCTCAGTGGTAGGGCATAGTCCAGGGCTGAATGATTTTCTAGCAGGGCAGGATGAAGACAGAACGTGGGCTGCAGAGTCAGATAGTCTCTACCACTTACTAGCAAAATTAATAACTACTACTACTATTTGTGAAGTACTTCACAGTTTCATATAATATATATCTCATTTAATCTTCTAAACAGTTGTCAAAGAAGATACATCATTATTAGTATCTCTCTCTCTTTCTCTCTCTTTAACTTACAGATAAGGAAACTAAGCCTCAGAAATAAATTGGCATATCAACAGCTAACAACCAGCTATAGGCAGGCCTGGGAGTGGAGCCACCTATGCTGATAACTATTTAAGAGCCTTTTCCATTACATCGCAAAGATGTGAAATTACATACATTAGTCTTAATAAAGAATTACAGACTCATGAATGAAGAGTTCTATTTACATAAAAAAGGGCATTACACATATTTGAATTTCTCCTCTGAATAGCCACCATTATCCTTGACCCCCCAACTTAAAAAGCCTGAACATTTCTGGAAATTTAAATTTCTTATCAACATATCGAGTTTTATTAAGATTTTAATTTAATTTTAAGTTTTAAGTTAAAGATGAGAGAAATGTAAAATAGGACTTTAAATTATAAGTTTGCTGTTCTTTCAGGCTGGCACTATGAGTTTTCAGCTACCATTCTGCCATTCTACGACCCTTTTTCTATCTGAGAAAATGCAAATGGCCTCGCTGGCAATTAACAGTAAGTTCCATATTGCCCACAAATTCACAGAGTCAACCTGGATTGATGTATGTTATCAATACCTATTATAAAATGCCGAGAAAATTATAAAAAGTGTCTAATTGTTTGAATTTACTCAGAAGTGCAATTGTTAAAAAAGACTTTTAAATGTACTGCTGATTTAAGAAAATGAGAGGGTTGGCCGGGCGTGGTGGCTCATGCCTGTAAGCCCAGCACTTTGGGAGGCTGAGGCGGATCACAAGGTCAGGAGATCGAGACCATCCTGGCTAACACGGGGAAACCCCGTCTCTAATAAAAATACAAAAAATTAACCGGGTGTAGTGACTGGTGCCTGTAGTCCCAGCTACTCGGGAGGCTGAGGCAGGAGAATGGCATGAACCTGGGAGGCGGAGCTTGCAGTGAGCCGAGACTGCGCCACTGCACTACAGCCTGGGTGACAGAGCGAGACTGTCTCAAAAAAAAAGAAAGAAAATGAGAGGGTCACACTTTTAAAGCAATTATTTCTCTATTACTGATGTAGTCACAGAACTCCAAAGAATTTTAAAAGATGTATCACAACAGTTCAGCTTTTCCCAATTTTGGCCAGGTTGAAATATGCCACAAGTTTTCAGTCTTTCTCTAAACTTAATCAGTAAGTTCAGGATCATACTTTTAACCTCAAACACCAGAATTATTCTGTTTTCGGTTAAGAATAATCAAAACAAGAGATTTGGATAAATTTAAGGACACTAAATACAAGTTGTTTTCAAACAGTATTTCTTAAAGCTTTTATTAAATAGGAATTTCTGAAATTCCCTCAACAGAGAAACACAAAGGCAGAAGGTAACAGTAAGAATGGTCTTCTAAACATACCATGCGTTTGAGGAAGCTAAAGTGCTGAAATGTAATCCACCGCTTATTGACATTCCTGAAAAGATGTAAGAACTTGTGAGGGGATTCCTGTATAGTTCTTCTTTTAAGATACCAGACGCAGCCTCCTACCCAACCTATAAAAGAGAGAGAAGTGGAAGAAAGGTTAAATGATTCGTACTTCTTATTAAATGATGACTACACCTCCCCAGAAGCAAAGCCAGCCACTAAGGTAAGTGCTACACTGTGTGATGGGTCTGAGCTTTGAAATAATCTAATCCAGATTTGTGAATAAATGCAATTTACCAGCCCTACTCATTGTTCAAGTCAGTGTAAGCCTTCAGAAGGGCCAGGGAAAATTTTCATTTCAGGATCACTATGCTTTATCACATTTAATGCTGAAATGACCACGCTACAGATCTTTTCAAGAAAATATAAAATGATCCGTTCAGTCAATTTTTCAAAAGTAGAAAATAAAAAGCATTAATTTTTCTTAATAAATGACAATAAATTGAAATAGATGGATTTCAGGTTAACATTTTAACTACGCAGGGTAAGACAACAAAAAGGAAGAAGAAACAGTTCCCGATTAAGTATGACTCTATCAGTCTAGTTAGGAATAAGCTATTTTTGTTGTATCTAAATTTGGCTTTTAGATTCTACTGAAACTTCTCTCAAGTATCAACAAATTCAATGCTTCTCTGCCTTGGTCCTCATCCTACTGAAGCCTCCGACAAGCCATACAACACTAGATTCTCCTGATGGCTTCCATGACACTAAGTGTTCCTGGTTCTCTGCATTCTATTTCTCAGTTGCAGATGGTGTCTATTCTTGCTATGTATGCCACCTTAAGGTAGTCATGTTCCCTCTTTCTGAACACTAAATATTGTCCCTGAGCAAATGTAATTATAGGATAATTTCTGATCTTCAAACCATTTCTAGAGTCATTGGGCCTATTTCCATCTCCTCTCTTGGTGTCTCTACATGGATGGATTGCAAAATGTCTGTAAGAGCGTTTTATGCTCAATCAATCTCTACTCTGTTCCCTATTGCACATAAAACCATTACTTATTTAAGACTTCAGGAACATCTTGAACTCTCCTGTTATCACCTAACAACCATCAAGTCCAATCTACTCTGAAATATAGGTCAGATCTGCCCACTTCTTTCCATTTTTACTGATCATCTTACATTTACCATCTTATATTTGGACTATGGTAATGACAGCAGCATTCAAGCCAGTCCTCCTGCCTTCAATACTTCCTTTCCTCTCTAATCCACGTCCCCAGAGACAACAGTTTTCTTCCTGCGGCCCTGAATACATATTACTCACACGACCCACCAAAGCAACATTGCCCATGACCCTCCACTAAAAACACCACACATTTCACAATTTGCTCATGTTTCTATTGTTTCCTTGTTTGCATGCCACTCTCTGTCAAATTTTCTGTCTTTTTGAACTACTCTATCACTTTATGCCATGTTGTATGACACTTCTTCATGCAAATTGTTCCCATCATCTAATATTTTAGTTCCTTGATGGCAAGAATTCCCCTTTACTCACCACCTTTGTACAACAGCTAGCAGAGCACTTTTATATAATAAGGAAATAATGTTTGATGACTAGATAGCCCAAACAGCACACCTGGACTATGGGAAGGAGAACTATCACAACCCCAAGAAATACATCACAATTTTCTTAGACTGGAGATAAATCACTTCTTCATTGAAATTACAGTCTCAAACCTGAGTTAACTGACATGCTTGTTTTCCATAAACATGAAAATGTGTTTGTCTTGGAACTACCTTGGAAAATAACTCTCAAGATTAAGTGGGTGGATTACCTGAGGTCAAGAGTTTGAGACCAGCCTGACCAACCTGGTGAAACCCCATCTCTACTAAATACAAAAAATTAGCCAGGCATGGTGGTGCATGCCTGTAATCCCAGCTATTTGGGAGGCCAAAGTGGGCGGATCACCTGAGGTCAGGAGTTCAAGACCATCCTGGCCAACATGGTGAAACCCCATCTCTACTAAAAATATAAAACTTAGCCAGCCGTGGTGGTGGGCACCTGTAATCCCAGCTATTCAGGAGGCTGAGGCAGGAGAATTGCTTGAACCCGGGAGGCGGAGGTTGCAGTGAGCCAAGATTGTCCCATTGCACTCCAGTCTGGACAACAAGAGTAAAACTCCATCTCAAAAAAAAAAAAAAAAAAAAAGATTAAGTGGGTCAAATTGAGATTTTACACAATGGTAGTAAGAAGAAAAAACAGTTAGGAAACTGACATTTCATTTAGTTGAAACACATCACATTTCTATGAATCAGTGCCCAGAAACTGAAAGACATTTCAACCTTGTGTAAACAAATTAAAGTTTGAAGATACACAAAGATTATACATTAAAATTCTGGAAGCATAACACCATATCTATTATTCACCATCAACACTGGCTCCTGATTTTAGGATGTTTAAAATTAGGTAAGGAGACAAGTAACTAAATAATGCTGACATTTTTTATTTTTACTTTTTTATTTTTTGAGATAGAGTCTTACTCTGTCACCCAGGCTGGAGTGCAGTGGCACGATCTGGGCTTACTACAATCTCTGCCTCCTGGGTTCAAGCTATTCCCCTGCCTCAGCCTCCCAAGTAACTGGGATTACAGGCGCACACCATGCACTTGGCGAATTTTTTTTTTTTCTTTTTTTCTTTTTTTTTTTGTATTTTTAGTAGAGAGGGAATTTCACCATGTTGGCCAGGCTGGTCTTGAACTCCTGACCTCAAGTGGTCCACCTACCTTGGCCTCCCAGAGTTCTGGGATTACAGGCGTGAGCTACTGTGCCTAGTTTTTAAATGGCTATAAAATACTTAGAACTTTTAGAAGCAAAATCAGGCATGATACTACTCGATCACTAACACTGTCCCAGGTTACCTTCTCTGCCACCTCGTCCCACCATGCTGCTTCCTCATCAAGCTCTCTTAGTAATCTTCCAAGTGGATCACAGGAAGTTATACAGGCCACTTACTAGCAGAGTTTTTGGCAATTATGTTCACAGCTTCAGGGAGTAAACTGTTCATTAATTCCTTCCATACCACCACTGCAAAGACTGATGCAGCAACAAACCATGTGGGCCATATACAGCCCACCATTGGAACTGGGGAATTCATAGTAGTCAAGCAGAACTGACCTACAGCTGACAATATAGAATGGAAAGGCAGAAAAACAGCTAATCTGAAGGATGCATGCTGGAAAAACCTACATACAGAGGAAATATTTCAAGCACTAGAAAAGGATGAGTTCTCTGAGAATGAGTGCCCAGGATCAGGATCAAAGAACATTCACAGTCAGGGATGGTAGAAGGTAACAAAGAAGTGATTCAAAAAAGAATCACGGGACTTTAAAAAACAACAACTTTTCATTATAGAAAATCACAGCCATGTGTAAAAGCAGAAGAGTACCATGAGCCCCCATTACTTATCCCCAAGCTTCATCAATTACCAAACCCTAGCCAATCCCGTTTCATCTATTCTACCTCTCCACTTTACAAACCAATCAGGACCTTTGAGATCACCTACTTCAATTACATCATTTTACAGATGAGTAAACTCAATTCCAGAAAAGTCAAATGAATTGCCCTGGGATCACACAGACCAGAAGAGAGCCATAAAATAACATTATGAAAAAGAAGAATGCAATTTCATAGAGTCACAGTGTCAATATCACCAGATGGTACAGAGAGTTTGTGTGTGGTTGGTGACAACTGAAAAAAGTTTCCGGGATGTGATCAAAAGGCAGTCCCTGGCTTCTCTTATCTGGCCTCTAATATGCACTACCAGCATCGCATTCCTCACACAACCATTAGTTAATCATCTAAGATACTGGGGGCAAGACAATTCCCAACGTCCTCTTTCATATCTCCATGGGGACAAATTGCATCCATCCACAAATAACTATTAGGAGCAAACAATGTACATTAAGTAATGTTCTGGGCACTGGAAACAGAGGTAAACCAGAGATGGACACTGTCCCTGCCATCACAAGGTTTATATTCTAGTTAGGAAAAACAAATAATAAACTAGTATATAAATAAACAAGTACAGACTGTGCTAACCATAATGAAAGAAATAAATGGAATGATGTGAACAGAAAGAGGTAGGGGGCCCTAGTTTATATAGGGTGGTCCCTATAAAGGCCTCTCTGAAAAGGTGACATTTGAGATGAGACATTACCAAGAGTCAAGGAAGAACATTATAGCTCCAATATACATTTGTCACTAGTTCCTTCGAGTGAAAGGTTATTCAAGACCACTCTGGCGGTACAAAGACAAAAGTCTCAGGGGGACTACAGCCCGCTGTCTGCAACTGTCATTATCATCACCGTTGTCATCATGACCCTTTATATTGGAACAAGGCTTCTGAGTGGAAAGCAAAGTACTTCCTTGTCATTGCAAGCCAGTGGCTAGAAGCTGAGGATCTGATAAGGAGGACTGCGGAACCCCAAGGTTCTACTCTGCCCTCTCCTCCAGCTTCCGCTATCTGAAAACCGAAAGAAGCACTAAGACGCCGCTCTTCCGCAGAAGCCGGATGGAAGAGGCGGTGTGGACCACCAAAGTCACAGTGCAAGACTGGACCCTAGTTCCGTAGCCTCTTCGCTCCAAGCTACTCCAGAGGTCAGTTCCCCCACCACACCGGTGGCCGGCCAACCTCGCCAAGGGCTCCCCAAGGTTGCAGCCAGACGGAACCACGGCCTCGCACGTGGCAATAAGAGAAGAATTTCCCCCAAGGTCGTGCCCAAGGCAGGTACAGTACCTGCCAGGAGGCGTGAGGAGAGAGTGTGAGGAGATGCGGCCATAATTCACGAGTCTGGCCGCTCCCCGGGATTCCCGTGTCCTCTCTCCTCACGGGCTGCCGGGCGCCGCCATCTTCCTTCCCCGCCCCCCTGTGGGAGTAGTTCCGGGCCGTCACTTCCGGCCGGCGGGCTCCGGGAGGAGGGCGTGGTGGCCGTAGGTGATCGCAACGTACACGCTGGAGTGTGGCGGGCTGACGGGTCTGAGACCTGAAGGACCCGGGAACCGCAAAGCACGGTGTGCCTCCGTTGTCCTGAAGAAAAAGCCGCGCGCAGACGACTGGCCGGCCCGCGCTCGCAGCTCCCAGACGTTGACAGGCATCCTCGGGTGACCGGGTGAGGTGGGCAGGGCTGGGCTGCAGAGTCCTTGCGGGCAATTTAAAGTTACAGCGGCCGAGCGCTGTGGCTCACGCCTGCAATCCCTAAGGAGGCCGAGGCGGGAGGATCGCTTGAGCCTGGGACCTCGAGACCAGCCTGGGCAACAAAGCGAGACCCCACCTCTACAAAAAATGTAAAAATTCGCCGAGTGTGGTGGCGCGAGCCTGTGGTCTCAGCTACTCAGGAGGCTGAGGCGGGAGGATCGCTTGAGCCAGGAAGGTCGAGGCTGCAGTGATTGCGCCACTGCACTGCAGCCTCGGCGACACAGTGAGACCCTGTCTCCAACAATAAATTTTAAAACAAAAATAAAGTTACAGTTAGGACACTTCCAGGTGACAGGAGCATCATGAGGAAATGGTTCTCATGGCGATGCTTCCACCTCCACATCTGATCAGTTACACTTTACCATAGTCTCTATCAAATGGGAGCCCAGATGAACTCCGGGTTACTTGTTTCTGAGCCACACTAAAGGAACTGAATCATCCAGATGTTTCCAGATGAAGAAGGTGCATGTAGAGGTTCAGATTTGGTGCTCTGGAGTGAAATCCGTATTTTCTGCCCTTGTGACCTTGCTTGAGCGAGTTACCTAAGTCCTCTGGACCTCAGTTATGTAGCAATACAATGGGGTAATAATAGCACATCTTTTATAAATGGTTGAGATAATTAGATAAATGTGTGTCATGGGTAGTCAGGCACCTACTAGGTACAGGCACTAATAGATTGTTACCTGTGTTATCGTAAGTGTTGTGATTACCGGGGCAGATCTCAGCATCCCCCAGCCCCTCAATCTTCTTTTCAGATTGGGGTTCCACAAGTAAAGGTAGATTGAAGAAAAGTTTCCACTTTTGAAAAAGAAGAGAAAAATAGGTAATTGGGTTCTAAAAAGGCAATTTCTTTCTGTGTTTTCAATAATGAGAGGATAGCGGTTTTGGTTCACCTCAACTAACATTGCTAGGCACAGGGAACGCTGAAGAGATTAAGACAGCCCCCGCCCCCTCCCCGATTCTGTAGGAGCTTACACTAGACCAATGAGGGGACAAGACGTTGTCGATTGTTACTACCAGTGTGATAGGGGTAGTATGCAAAGTGCTGCAGAAACGCTAATGTGGTAACATTTCTGTGAGGTTGGTTTAAGGAAGGCTTCAGAGATTTAAACTTGGTGCTCTGGAATGAATAGTAGGATTTTTACAGCATACAAGAAGGGAAAGGACATTCCGTAAAGAGGAAAATAGCATTAAGTACGGTGTTAACAGTTTTTGAACTCTTTATAATTTTCCATGTGCTTTTATAAACACTTGTTGTCTAAACCTAGAGCAAAAGTTATCCTAAGTCTGGCACATTAAGGCCCAAGAGTTTTAAGTAATCTGCTCAAAGTCACCTAGCTGTCGAGTGCCGGAACAAAGACCTGAGTCCCTGAAACCTGTGAGAATGTTATATTTTCACCATGCCATAAGGCCTTACTCACCTAAGCATCTTGAAGAGTCATAGCTTCTGTGATTTATAAAACAGTGTTTTCACCTTGGCTGCCTATCAGAATCAAATGTAGGACTTTAAAAAATTATAGATGTCTAAGCCACCTCTAGACCTATTGAATCTGAAGAGGTGTATGATAGATGTAGAGAGACCTGTAATTTTCTCTTTAAAGCACCGCTGGTGATAATGATACACAGAACTGAGAATACTGGATTCCAGCTTTTACTTCACAACACAACCATGTCTAAAAGGTTGATTAACATAAATGTTATATTTCACTAACTCCCAAGTTCTCTAGGCTTATGATAGACAAGGGGTTTAATAGACATGCACCTTCTTGACCAACAGATTTTTCCTTTGTTTTAAATTTTTTTCCAAAAATGGGGGCAAGGTAAGACCAAGTACACAAATGAATGCTTAGGTTTTTATTTATTTGTAGAAATTAGAGGCCGGGTGCGGTGGCTCACGCCTGTAATCCCAGCACTTTGGGAGGCCAAGGTGGGCAGATCACCTGAGATCAAGGGTTCGAGACCATTCTGGCCAACATGGTGAAACCCCATCTCTACTGAAAATACAAAACTTAGCCGGCTATGGTGGTGGGTCCCTGTAATCCCGGCTACTCTGGAGGCTGAGGCAGGAGAATTGCTTGAACCTGGGAGGCGGAGGTTGCAGTGAGCTGAGATTGCGCCCCTGCAATCCAACCTGGGAGACAAAGCAAGACTCCGTCTCACAAAAAAAAAGAAATTAGAGTAAATGTTTTATGGAAGAAATGTCTGAGAGATAACACATTCTGGCTTTACTGGCCAAGAAATGCACTTATCTATCTACTATTTGTAATATAGTTAGCCTAGGCCATCATACTCTCCAAAAAAGTAATCCTTTGGAGATACTTCTGGAATGAAGAGGGTTCCATGGCCATATACATTGACTTGGCCATGAGTAGCGGCAAGAAAAGCAAGGAAAGCTGAAAATAGAATTGCAATGATTACCTTAGGCCAGTCACAATTCATCACTGTGGACCTAGCCATATTGCTGTCTCAAATCAAATTAACATTAAACCAAGGAAGAAGTGGGGAATAGATTTTGGATAAGTAACTGAAAGAGTATCACAACTATTTGACCCACAGTTTTCCACACATTTTGAACACAACCCATTTTATAAAATACCATTAAAACAGGAAATAGGACTTTTAGAGATAGGCCTCAGAAATCTATATAGCTCCCTACCTTTTCATTTCTAGATTTGTAAACCCAGGTCCAGAGAGGTTAAGTGATTTACTCTGTAATAAAACATTGACTCTAGACATCCAAGTCAGCATTTTTTCCATTTCATTATATTGTCTTTTTTTTTTGTCCCTCAGTCTCCCTGTAGCATCTTCGTTAATGAAATAGTGTAGGACTCCACAATTAGATATAGTATTTATTTGACTTTGCATTTCGCATTTCAAGCAAAATATGTTTCATAGGCTATGTTCAGTATCACTTGTGGAAAGAGATATAAGTAATCAAAAGCATTATTTTTTAACCAAAATATTAGATGTAAATAATTGAAATCATTATTTTTAGCTAACAGCATTATATGTATTATTGCATAATTACAGAAAGTTGAGTTATATCATTCAATTGTGTGTTAATATGGTCATTACCACTTATGTTTTTTCCTTTTTTTTTTTTTTTTTTTTTTTGAGACAGAGTCTCACTCTGTCACCCATGTGGGAGTGCAGTGGTGTGATCATAGCTCACTGCAGTCTCAACCTTCCAGTCTCAATTAACCCTCCTGTTTCAGCCTCAGAAGTAACTGGGACTATAAGCACATACCAGCATGCCTGGCTAAGTTTTAAATTTTTTGCAGAGACAGGGGTCTCACTGTGTTGCCCAGGCTGATCTTGAACTCCTGGGCTTAAGCAATTCTTCTGCCTCAGCCTTTCAAAGTGCTGTGATTATAGGCGTGAGCCACTATGCTCATCCTGCTTATATATTTTTAAATAGTATTCGTAAAGCTTTGTAACTTGTCTCTTAAAATTAACATTTCAAAAGCCTGAGAACCTAGAAAATGGAAACTAACTTATACTCTCATCCCATTTTGTCCTGTAGGTTGGCTGCTCCTTTGCTTTCAAATAAGATTTCTTCTCAGAAAGTCTACATGTACTGAATAAAATCTGCAGTTTATACAGTATCACATGACTTCAGAGTAAATCCTAACTTTGTCAAAGCCTCGCTGAATTTCCCACAATAGATAAAGACCCAGCTTTCCCTAGGAGCTAAAGGGAGAAAAAAATCCCAACCTAGTGTGCAGGGTGTAACCAGTTGACACAGAACTGTGTATTTGAAAACAAAATAGATTTCAAAACCTAAGGGGAGGCAAATGATTTGAGTACATTTTCTCCCAAGCAGACTTACAAATGCCAAGAAGCACGAGGGAAAAAAAACCTTAGCATCATTAGTCATTAGGGAAATGCAAAACAAACCTACAATGAGATATCATTTCACATCCACTTGGATGGCTGTAATCAGAAAGTCAAATAATAACAAGTGTTGACAAGGATATGGAGAAACTGGAACCCTCAAAGATTGCTGACGAGGATATAAAATTATGTAGTCACTTTAGAAAACAGTTTAACTGTTCCATAATAAGTTAAACATGGAACTGTATGATCCAGCAGTTCCTCTCCCAGGCATAGACTCAAGACAAATAGAAACATACATCCACACAAAAATGTATATATGAATATTTATAGCAGTATTATTCATAATTGCCAAAAAGTGGCTACAACCCAAGTGTCCATCAACTGATTAATGTATAAATGTTGTATATCCATACAGTGGAATGTTTGGCCATAAAATGAAAATGGAGTACCAATACATGCCATGACATGTATGAACCACAAAAACATACCAAGACCACATATTGGATGGTTTCATTTATATGAAATGTCCAAAGTAATTAAATCCATAGAGACAGAAAGTAGGTTAGTGGTTGCCTATGGCTGGGAAGGTGGGTAGAGTTAAAAGAGAAGTGGCTGCTAATGGGTACAAGGTTTATTTAGGATAGAGGAGGATGAAAATGTTCTAAAATTGATTTTAGTGATAGTTGAAAAACTCTGAATATGTTAAAAATCATTGAATTGTACACTTTAACTAGGCACATTGTATAGAATATGGATTATCTACCAATAAACCTGTTTTTAAATTAGTCAGGAAGAGCTACTCAAGGAGATCAAAGGTCCTGGTGTTGGACAGACATCTACCAATAGCTCTTCCCTCCTCATGTAGAGTGGAAGATGTAACTGTCCAGAATAGACGCATTTCCCAGCCTCTCTTGCAGCTTGGTATGACTTTGCAAGTAATTCTCAACAGTGGAATGCAAGCGTAGGTAATGTGTTTAAGTTCCAAGCGTCCTTAATAATGAGATACCAGCCACATATTGAAGACAACGGAGCAATAAAATAGGCAGAGCTTGGGTCTCTACTGCTTGTGAAACTGCTGTATCAGTCCTGGACTGGTTTCCTGAGGGACAAATAAACTTCTAACTTGTTTAACACGGTGTTTGGGTTTTCTGCCCCCTCTGGTACTGCTTAATCCAAACAATATACCATTAATGTGATTAATAGTAAAGTTAGTGAGCTCATGTCCCTAGCTCATAGTCAGGTCAAAAGCGATAGCTGTTGCTATTAAATGACTCACCATATGCTTTAATAAGCAATGACGAGAAAATGTTAATAGTTTTTTAAATATGTGTTTTCAAAAGGAAAATTTAAGGGTCATAATGTTCAAAAATTTATTGTAATACAGCAATTTGATGAAGTTTATTCATGAAAATGAAGCAATTTGATGAATCTAGAGAAAGCAAAATTTACGCTATTTAGGAATGAGGGCACCATGAGCTTAGACAATTGGTCCCAGTTTGTCAGACACAAAATCTGTGAGGTGGAAAATGGAAACTTACTTACTTCATAGAAATATTCCTAAAGACCATCCAACTCACCTGTTCTCATTCACCACACTAGCATCTCAAAATTTGTTCACCAGACTCTACTTAGGGTTCTCTAGGATAAGGGTGCCACTCGTCCCCAGAAAGGAATGCTAATATGGATGGGTTAAGAACAAGGATATTAATGAGCATGCTGCTGAAAGTCAGGCTTTTGGAGAGGTGATGAAAAGGGATGAACATCTGGGTTTTCACTTGACATCCTTTCTTTGGAGTCAGTCTCTTGATTTTCCTGGCCTTTCGGTTCTTCTCTCTCAAAATAAACCCCCACCCCTACCCATCATCCTTGATGGTTCTTCCCCTGGTCCCATGACGTTGGGAAGGTGATGACAAGACGAGTCTGAATATGTCTCTTGCTTGAAAAGGGTCTTCTGCTTTGAAAGAGACCCAGGGAAAAGGAGGGTGTTCAGGCCCCTCCTTGTCAGACCCGCCAGATCTGTCCCTGCTCACCAAAGTTAGGGCTTCCACATAAGCATATGGGGCCAGAACCTTAATGTAGTAATAAACAGTGGCCTCCCTCTGGTCTTATCTTCCATTGGAGGCTTTGTGAAGGTCCTGCAACTACAGTAAGTAACCCCAGTGTGGGGAAGCATAGGGTATTTTAAGATTTCTTCATTTGACTGTCTCTTCATGACATAACACTACTGAATTAGCTAGGGTCCAGTCAGGAGACAGAAATCACACCAATTATTTGAAAGAATTTAACCTAAGGAAAGGTTACTGTGGTATAAAGTTGTTAACTAGGTGTGGGTAACTAAGAAGCAGCTACCACCTCTATGACTGGGGAAACAAAAGGAAGAAGTTGGAATTATTACAACTTAGAAACTTAGAGGAGTGGAAACTCAGGCTGTTAAGGAGGGGCACTGCACCCCTGATGCTCTTGTCACTGAGCAGGAGCTGATTGAGCTGGTTCTTTATGTGTTGGGAAAGCTGCAAATGGTGCTCAACTGTTGCTGGGGATTCTAGAAGCTTTGGAGTAGTGCTCATAGGAATTGCAGGCAGATGGGAAGCAATAGGAGGAGCAAGTTCTCCTTGGCCCAGTCTTGTAGCATTACTAAAGCCTCATTGGCAGAGATTGTGGTTTGCAGGAATGTGGCTTGCACTCTGCCAGCTCTAGTCACAATATGGAAGGGTAGCTTTGGAGCCAGGGCAGATAACTGATGGGAATTTTCTGAGTAGATGTTCTACTCTAAGTGTACAGATTAGAGTTTCCAGTCAGTCTCCTCTGAGATTGAGTAACTTAAATCAGTTCCTAAGATCTCTTAATAGTTCCTCTGAAGTGACTGATAACATCAGGCTAGGATCCTAGTCCAAGATCACTCCAATCAGTCATTACACCTCAGCTGTAACCTGCCAGCCAACCTTTTCCATCTTTACTCCCTAGTGCTTTATTCCACACATGAGTTTTGGGATACCAAAACTGAAAAGTGCAGTACTGGACACAGAAAAAGAAAAAAGCAGCAGGGAAATGCACTATAAACAAGTTCTATTAACTGCCATGGTGTTCTGCCTTTTTAATAAACAGACCTTGGTTTTGTTAGGGGAAGCAATATGCCAGGAGATGAATCATCATTGCTTTAAGTTTATCAGAGTACTGTCAGTCACATTTCCAGAGTTTCTTACAGCCAGTGATGGTTGTGTTTCTCAGTTCTGACTAAAGAGATAAGGCGAGACTGGCTGGTAAGGTTTTGGTGGATAATTTTGTTTACCATTGAAAGAGCTGGGCATGCGAAGGGAGGTGCTCCTTCTGCCTTTTTTCTTTTATACTCAGGATGTAAGACTGTGGATGGAATTGCTGGAACTGAGGCAGCCATCTTGCAATGATGAGGTGACAAGCGTGAGGACAAGTAGACATGCCAAGGAAGGCAAAGCAGAAAAAAATAGCCCCCAGTTTCTTGAGGAAATTGTTGAGCTGCTACACCAAGTCAGGAATATCTGTCTGCAGACTGATGGCTACGGGCATATTATGATGCTTAAGCTACTGTTTAGTTTTCTGTTCATTGCATCCTGGATGATGCATTCAATGAGTGACACAAGGAGTGAGCAACCTGACATCAAAGCTTGCTGAGGACAGGTGACATGGAGAGACTACTGGAATCATGTCAGCTATCCAAAAAAGATATCACATTTAACAAAAAGCAGATTTGTTATATCTGTTTCTAATATACAGATTAGTGGCTGTTTATAATATGACTTAAATCCACAATGGTTTAAATAATGCAAAAATAAAAGAAATTTTGTGCAGATTTGTTTCCTACCTTGTTTCTTGCCATTTGCTGTGCGTGCAACTCCTCTGATGAGGTCAGAATGTCTGATTTCCCACACCAAGGAAAGCATTTCTTGCCTTGTTCCCTTCTTGACATCTTAGAGCTTCATGAAGAATACAGTGAAGTGTTCTAAGTATAGCAGGAAACTAACCTTATTGGGCACTACTGATTGAAGAAATCATAACCAGTCAGAGCATTCTCACAGATATATTTTCTCTTAGCTATGAGGTCCTCTTAAAAATGAGTCTTATGTATTATGGTAGATGACTTGTCAGTCAATATGACCTGTCAATCAAATGACCTGTCAATTTGTATAATCAATATTATAAAAATAGAGAATAACATGGTATAAGGAGAATCCCTAAGGGCATATTAATAAGTAGGATCCCAGGTAAGTTATTTATCAGAACAATAATCATTAACAAGCCACTAGGAAGGGAAAGCATGGAGAGCATTCTTTTCTAAAATCAGCCACTATTTCTAATCTGTGGTCCTTCTTTCTCCCTGCATTTATACCTTTTTTTTTTTTTTTTTTTTCTTGAGACTGAGTCTCGCTCTGTCGCCCAGGCTTAAGTGCAGTGGTTTCATCTCAGTTCACTACAAGCTCCACCTCCCAGGTTCACGCCATTCTCCTGCCTCATCCTCTTCGAGTAGCTGTGACTACAGGCGCCCGCCACCATGCCCGTTTAATTTTTTGTATTTTTAGTAGAGACGGGGTTTCACTGTCTTAGCCAGGATGGTCTCGATCTCCTGACCTCGTGATCTGCCCAGCTTAGCCTCCCAAAGGCATTGTACCTTTACGACAATCAATAGCAGATGAAAATGCTGATTTCTTTTTTGGAAATAAATGTCAATATATGTTGCAAAAATACACTATTAGCACTTACTGTGCTAACGATAATACTAATAATGCTTTATCGTGACATCTCATTCACTTTTTCACAAGAACCCAGATGCATGGTATTCCTATGTTCAGATGAAAAGCTAAGACCTGGTCTGGGCGCACTGGCTCACACCTGTAATCCCAGCACTTTGGGAGGCCAAGGCAGGTGGATCACGAGGTCAGGAGATCGAGACCATCCTGGTTAACATGGTGAAACCCTGTCTCTACTAAAAATACAGAAAATTAGCCGGGCGTGGTGACTGGCATCTGTAGTCCCAGCTACTCAGGAGGCTGAGGCAGGAGAATGGTGTGAACCTGGGAAGCAGAGCTTGCAGTGAGCTGAGATAGTGCCACTGCACTCCAGCCTGGGTGACAAGGCAAGACTTGTCTCAAAAAAAGAAAAAAAAATAAAAGAAAAGAAAAGCTAAGACCTTAAAGGTTCAATAATTTTCCCAGATTCCCATAGCTAGAAAGTAAGTGCTGCAGCTAGAATTTAAACCTTTCTGATTCCATAACATGTTCTTAATCCTCCTATTGTACCATCTCCCATATTTTTTGTGTCATGGAGGTATTGTTGAGGTATTACAATGCCTCATTATCTGGAAGTTTTGGGTCTAGACTCACTTCATCAAACTGGTGTAGTTATTGAAGTTCAACCTTGAAAAAGTTACTCAAGTTTACATTTTCTGACTTGGTTCAATTTTCTTTTATTTCAGCTTCCATATTTATAGAACAGGAATACTAATGCGAGGTCTACACTTAAATGACATTGCACTTTTGATACTTAATGAGAGTTCATATCTGGATACCTTCAAACAATACCCATTCCACCAAGACCCACTGAATCAAAGATTTTTGGTAGTGGGCCTGAGAATCCACAGTTTAAAAAAAAATGACTTTATTGAGTTATAAAAATCATACAAGCTTTGTATAAAAATTTCAAGAGTATAGAAAAAAAAAGTGTTTCCAGGAGAGAGGACTATCCAAGGAAGTGGGTGGTGGTGATGGTAGTGTTGGTGTTGAGGATGATGACAACAAACAGCCCATTTTATTTATTAGCTAGAATGTGCCAGAATTTGTATATCTTGTCTCATTTAATCACATTTAATCTTCTCAACAATCTTATAATCTTACAACTTTAAACAAATTATCATCCACATTTCATGGAGTCATTGAAGCCCAAAGTGTTTGAGGAATCAGTTGCCTTAGTTTCCTGGGGCTGCTGTAATGTACTGAGTAACTGTAAACAACAGATGCCTATTGTCTCATTGTTACCAGGCTAGACGTATCGGAGGGGCCATGCTTCCTCAGAAACCTCCAACAAGGATCCTTTCTTACCTATTCCAGCTTCTGGTAGCCCCTGGCATTCTTTGGCTTGTGGCAGCAAAACTCAAGTCTCTGACTCCATCTTCACGTGGCTGTCTTTCCTTGTGTCTGTCTTCCCATGGCATTCTCCTCCCTAGGTGTCTGTGTCCAAATTTCTCTTTTCTTAAAAGGACACCAGTCTTATTAGATTAGGGTCCACCCTAATAACCTCACCTTAATTTGACTACACCTTATTTCCAACTAAGATCACATTCAGGCCGGGTATGGGGTGGCTCACACCTGTAATCTCAGCACTTTGAGAGGCCAAGGTGGGAGGATTCCCTGAGCTCAGGAGTTTGAGACCAGCATGGGTAACATAGTGAGACTCTTATCTCTACAAAAAATTTTTTAAATTAGCTGGGCATGATTGTGAGTGCCTGTAGTCCCTGCTACTTGGGAGGTTGGGGCTGGAGCATCCCTTGAGCCAAGGAGATAGAGGCTGCAGTGAGCCATGATCCCATCACTGTGCTCCAGCCTAGGTGACAGAGTGAGACCCTGTCTCGGAAAAAAAAAAAAAAAAAAAAAAAAAATGACAGATATGGGGGATTAGAATATCAACATATCTTTTGGGTAGATACAACTCAACCGATAACTTTGCCCAAGGATACAGTGGCTAGTAAAGTATGGAAACTAGATCTGAACTTAGGAGATGCTAGAATCTAGCCACTTGGCCGTCAGCCACCACATATTCCATCTCAGTGGCATGTAGTTGGTGAAAATGTGTACAATGCCTTGAGAAAGGGAGAAAGTGTAATAAATGAAAGAAATCTTTCAACTATTCAGTAAAAATTTATTTACAGGAGAACAAAACTTTGGGTTGGTTTCAGATGTTTCCTCTGCAACAGTTAGATGCCAAATGGCTCCACCGTTTTTGAGGAGGGAACAGTTATGAGCTAAGAATGTTATAACCAGCAATTTGTCTTTCAGTAGGACAGGCAGGCATTCTCAAAAATGCAAGGGCTCAGAAAATAGGCCACTTGTTGAAAAACTATTCAAAGATACATTCCAGTGGTTCGCAGGGTTTGGAATTATATAGACCAGAAAAAAGTCAAAAATAATTTTGAAACCAACATAGTATTGCCAACTTTTAACATTGTAAGGGTGTTTAAAACATGTCAAACTTACCATCTAGTGTTAGAATCATTTCATAAAAGACAGATTATTTTAATGCCAAAAAAATTTAAAAGATACATAAACTGATGGCTATTTAAATAGAATAATTTAGCTTTATGAAAAAAATCCTTTAATATTTTGCCCCAGAGTAGTGAATAACTTTTTCCATAGATAAGATCTCTTCTATGAATGGGTGTTTGAAAACCAGGAACTGACAGGAACACAAAAAGAACATGATCTGAAAATGAGCTCTGGCTAGCACTCTGATTTATGCAACTGAGGGAAAAATGTTATTTGAAACAGACTCTAATCATTTCCATTTTCTAAGGAAAGTTTCAGTGGGAAAATCAATCCTTGCAGTACTATACCCTTCCACATACAGAGGGAAGTGGAAGGTCCAGAGAAGATACCCCTTTCCCTCAACAGACATCTGGGTTTCCACTTAGTGTTTTCCAAATTATCTTGGAAATATCTATGAGAGGACCACTCATTTAAAATAATGGTTTGAACCCACACATTTAATTAGTTCTCCCTCTCAAAGTCTCTATATTTAAAAACAAACAAACAAAAAAAACAAAACAAAACAAAAAACCTCTACATTTGAAACCAGGTAGTGTCCACTTGGCTATAATTTCTAAGAATTTCTGCAAATTAGAGTATAGATGAGGTTAGATCGGGAAAATGGCCCATTGGTTGGTGATTCATGACATATATAAGGTGAGATTCATCTAGGGAGAAAGAAGAGCCAATAAGCAAAATGTAACCAATACCTCCCTCCCCAAACTTGGAACAAGAGGACAGTTAGAATCTGGGAGTGAGGGCATCTGGAACCAACACAGAAGCTCCCTGAAGCATTCAATTGCAGTTTACACTTGGAATGAATTCCCAGGCTGAATAAAGCAGGGCAGTTGCAAAACTGCCTTAAAACTAAGGAAGTGGGTGGTTGTTGGGGAGAATTGCTCTGAAACATTGCCCTAGAGCTTAGCTAACTGAGCTAGAACTGCAAACAGGAATAGAAGATCCCAGGCAGAGGAGTGACATTCCTACCCTATATATCTGCTCCCTCCCTGACCTCCTAGGCAAATGGGCCTCCTATCTGGTATAGGGTAATACTATGGTAAATCAAAGCATGGTAGCCTCCATTTAAGAGCATGGGCTCTGAACTCTGCCTACATTTAAATACAAGCTCCTCTATGTACTAGGTCTTTAACTATTGGCAAGATATTTAACTTCTGTGCCTCAACTCATCTTTAAATGGAGACAATAATAGTACCTAGATCAAGGGTTTCTTTTTGAGTGTTGGTGAGTTAATGGAAAAGTTATGAGCTAAGAATGTTATCCCCAGTATGTAGATTACTTGGCTCTGTAACCAGAATTTAGCATTCAGCAAATGCAGCCACTATTATTGATGATATTACCACTATTATTATTACCAACATCACCAATATCTACTCTGAAGTAGATATTATTATACACATTTTATATGCATTGAAACAAAGGTTTAGAATGGTTTTTCAAAAGGTGTTTGATTTCAAATAATTAATGATTGATGAGCATTGAATCTAGATCTGACTCAAGGCTAGTATTTGGTTCCTATTGCTGCCATAACAAGCACCATAAACTTGGTGCTTGAAACAACACAAATATATTATCTTACAGTTCTGGAGGTTAGAAGTCCTAAATGAGTCTCACTGAGTGAAAAATCAAGGTATTGGCAGGGCTTTGTTCCTTCTGGAGGCTCTAGAGAAGAACTCATTTGCTTGTCTTTTCCAGTTTTGAAGGCTGTCACGTGCATTCCTTGGCTTGCAGCCCCTTCCCTCTTCAAAGCCAGTAATGGCTGATCAAATCCATCTCCTTCTGCATCACCCTGACACTGACTCATCTTCCGTCTTCTTCTTTTACATTTAAGGACCCTTCTGATTACACTGGGCCCAGCTGGATAATCCAGGATAATCTCTCTATTTTAAGGTCAGATGATTAGCAATATTAATTCCATCTGCAAGCTTAATTACCCTTTGCCATTTAGCCTAACACATTCACTGGTTCCTGGGATTAGGATGTGGACATCTTTGAGGGGCCATTATTCTGCCTACCACAAAGCCATGTCACTATATTATTTAAATCTCCCTATCCCTCCATCTAAGCTAGAAAGATAAGACTTAATCTTTGAAAGAACTTATCCCAACACTCCCGGTGTGATAAACATAGATCCTCCCCCTTTTCTCCATGCAGGCAAGATAGGCAAAAACAAAAAATTCAATACTTCAAAAGAAGACAACCAATCTGAGGAATCGACATATTCTTTATTTGTCACAGAATTTCTACCATAAATGGAAGGAAATAAGTGCAGATATGTCATTTCTATATCCAAAAGTGCTCTTCTCATATTAGCAATAGTTACTTAGAACTATTGAAAAATTTCCCTGTCACAATAGCAACAGAAATATCCATATTTGGAAATAAACTGAATAAGCAATTTGCAACCTTTACTAAGGAACTATTCTATGGTAATAAATAAGTCTCCAAATCTCAATGTCTTAACACAAATAAAAGGTTTATTTCCCACTCACTTCAAGCCTGATGCAGGCTGAGTGACTCTTCAAGATTGCCATCCTTCAAGTGGAAACTTGAAGATCCAAGAGGCTTTCAGTTGGCAGCTTCACCATTCTTAATATGTGGTCTTGGTGGTTACCACCCTTGGAGAATAGTGTGAGGGACTCACTCTCGATTCCTTCTGACCATAAGTGGCAAATGCCCTTTATTATCACAGCCCATTGGTTAGAACTAATTACGTAGCCCCAGTGTAACCACAATGCAAGGGCATCTATGTAGGTGAGCCATGGAATATACAGTGAGTGCACCTCTGCTCCAGGAACATAACATATTTGAATAAAATGAAGTGTATACTATGTTTCTGTATTAGGAGAGGTAACATTGTAATGATGTCCATTCTCTCCAATATAATCTATGGCTGTGACATAATCCGAGAAACAGTACATAATAAAATGATTCCAGAGTTTTCTGGGAAGAATAAATGAACGAGTATAGTCAAGAAAAGTTAGGAAATAAAATGGGATAAGGCAAGGTTCTCCACTAATATATTGAATTTACTGCAATGCTTTAATAGCTAAAATAACTTGGTGGTACTTGCCCAAGAATGGATAACAAGATCATTGGAACAGAATGAAAAGTGTAAGAACAGACCAACAAATATGTAAGTATGGTGCATATAATACTGGCATGTAAAATCAGTATGGAAAAGAGTGCTTACATGAAAAACAATGGAGGGACCTCAGAACCATTGCTTATGAGGAAAAATGTTACGTCCATACCTTATGCCCTACTTCAAAATTTATTTCAGGTCGATCAAAATTTTTAAATGAGTTAATAGGAAAAAACATAGGTTTTGAAAAGACGGTCTAAGTGTGATTTAAGTCAGAGAATCCATGAAGATAAGAACGCATACGTTTTTTAACCTAAAACTTCCATGTCCCAAATAACAAATCAAATTAAAAAGCAATCAAAAATGAGGAAAGAGCTGGGCATGGTGGTGTGTGCCTGTAGTCCCAGCTACAGAGGAGGTTGAGGAGGCAGGATTGTTTGAGCCCAGGGGTTTGAGAAAGCCTGGGCAAAATAGTGAGACCCTATCTCTTAAAAAAAAAACATTTGAGGAAAGAAATTGTATCCTATATGACAAACAAGCGGATACCACCATCAAAATGTAAACGGTCTTAGAGATAAATAATAAACTCATAACATTACATGAACAGAAATGTGGTTATACTTTCAATAAACACAATAAAAACTTAGATATCATTAGTAATAAAAGTAGTACAAATTCTAATAAAATGATACAGTCTTCTACCTGCTGGATTGGCAAAGATAAAAAAGAAATAATCACTCAGCACTGTTAGGGTGCAGGATGATGAGGCGTGTAAATCTGTATACTCTTTCTGAAAGGTCGTTTGTATTAGAGATCTCAAAATGTTCATCTCCATGCATTCTACTTATGAAATTTATCCTAAGGAAATAATAATAGATTTGTAGAAATAATTATCTGTAGAATTACTCATCCAAGCTCAGTTTCAGAAGCAAAAATTTGAAAACCTAAATGTTCAACAATCATTCTTAGTAAATATTCAATAACATCATATGTTTTGATTGAATAAATTGTTTTATAGCCATATGTGGAAACATTGTAAATATTGTTGTAGATGTAGTTTATAGGCATTAAAATGTACATGGGCTATATTTGAGTAAACAAAGCAAGTTACATACAGTATGATTCTATTTTGATTTTGAAGAGTTTATATATGCATGAAAAATTCTAGAAGCATCTATTTAAAATTCACAGTAGTTACCTCTACATAGTAGAAATAAGACAATTTTGAATCTTTTTTATTGTATTTTTACAAATGTTACACCATCAGCGTGTCTTACTTGATTAAAAACTGGAGCGGGTGGAGGAAAGACGTGTGGGATTCCCGGAATAACCACTGCCAAGATCTAAGGCATGGATCAACAAAAGCAAATGGCTGTTTTGCCCTTATGGCTGCCTGAAAACACACACATATTTCAGAGTTGGCCGCATATTTTGTGGTAGCTTTGTATTCCAAGGGCTGAGTTTTGCAAACAAACTGAGCAAAGTACAGCGTGTGCCCCTTCAGGTGGTTTTTGGAGCTCATCAGGTATGAGTAACACTAACTCATTTATCTTTGGATGAATTTGCACAGAGCGCTGAGGTGTTGACAGAACCTAAGCTGAGAACAATGTTTATTTATATCTGCACAAAATAATTCATGTCTCTGTAAATCTAGGATTTTCTCCTCATTTGCTCACCGTTTGCAAACATTTGCAGTTCTCCCCACTGGTGATCCCTGGTTTGGCTTGGCTGGGCTTGAGCAAATGAAAAGGAACATAAGACAGTGAATGGAGCTGAATGCTGTGATTCACACATGCTGACATGTTGGAAATGCTGAAATCTGTAGAGTTCTGTTTTGCATCTTCATGACAAATTGATATCTGCATCGTTTATGTTACAAGGTGTCTCAAACTGTGTAACTCTATGTGTGTGTTTGTGTTTGTGGCCAGTTGGGTTGAGGCGGGACATTCCTAATGTCCTGGCTAGGTGCTGAGCCATTTGTAACTATTGAATGTCTTTATGGAACATATAAAAGTTTCTACCAGCCTCGGTTTATTATGGAAAATTTCAAATACAGAGGCAGAGAGATTAGTATAAATGACTCCCCCATCACTGTCCTAATTTGAGTAGGTGCAATGGACAGGCATAATTGCCTCAGCAATTACCAACTCATGACCAATCTTATTTTCTTTATAATCCCTACACTCTCCAATGGCAACTATTAGATAGTACTAATGCCAGCAGATGTTGAGTTCAAGTTGAAAGCCTTAGACCCTGACATCTTATTGTAAATTGTGGGATGAGAAAGAATTAAGCAAAAGATTAGGGAGTCAGGTAGACCTAAACTAAATCAGGCTCTACAATTACTATTTTCTAGTTCATTGATTTTAGGCCACTTAACTTTTCTGAGCTTCATCTGTAAAATAGAATTATAGAATGTAATTTATAGAACAACTAAGTTAAACCTATGGTATAAAGTACAAACAAATACCACTCTTTGAATCTAGTAGGTAGTTGGTCACTGTTATTTTATTACTGTTACTGCTTCTTTGTCTAGAGTAGAAAATCAAAGTATAGAAAGACAAGTCAACCAGAATATTAAAATTTCCTGATCAGCTGATAAATATGAGTTACCTATTGGCTGAGGTCAATAGTCAGCAAATGAGTGCCTTTTGAGAGTAAAAGCTGCATCTGGACATTATTTTTAGTGTGAAGTGATTGTTTTCTCAGTATAAAGGGTGAACACACCTCTCTGCCCCAAATTTCGCCAACCTTGGCCTGTACAGATGTGTGTGTGTGTTTTTTTTTTTAATTCCCCTACTAACCAGCCATTTATTTGGGTTAAATTCTGTAGACACAAATCAGGTGATCATTTAGCTCTTATCAGTGGGTGTCATTTAGCATTTCAGCCTAAGTAGTCATCCATCTATCAAAGAAATAGAAAACAGATGGGAAGCAAGGATGCTAGGAAAGATAGGGAGACTGAGCAGCTGCTTCTCAGGGTGCTTTGACCTACAGAGTGCATGAGGTGCGGTAGGGGTGCCAAGAGGGCGAGGCTCTGGGTAGCCATTTGGAAATGTGATTCTCCTGGATGGTGTGTGCGGAATAGAAAATGTCACAGAGCCTGAGATCAAGGAACACTGTGGATAAATGTCAACATGTGTTCCTGTCTGGTTCGGGGTCTGTGTGAACTCAGAGATACCTTCCAGCTCAGAAACAAAAGGGTTATATATTTTTAAAGAGGTTAATTAATTTCTTTTTTTCTTATTTTATTTTATTGAGATGGAGTCTCGCTTTGTCACCCAGGCTGGAGTGCAGTGGTGCGATCTCAGCTTACTACAACCTCTATCTCCCGGGTTCAAGTGATTCTCCTGCCTCAGCCTCCTGAGTAGCTGGGATTACAGGTGCCCACCACCATGCTAGGCTAATTTTTTGTATTTTTACTAGAGACAGAGTTTCACCATGTTGGCCAGGCTGGTCTCGAACTACTAATCTCAAGTGATCTGTCCGCCTGAGCCTCCCAAACTGCCGGGATTACAGGCATGAGCCACTGTGCTCAGCCTTTATTTCTTATTTTTTAAGTTGATGAATAAAATTGTATATATTGATGATGTACACTACGGCATGATGTTTTGAAATATACATACATTGTGGAATGGCTAAACCAAGCTAACAACATAGGCATTAGCTCACATATTTATATTTGTGGTGAGAACATTTAAAATCTACTCTTTTAGCAATTTTCAAGTACACAATGCATTGTTATTCATTGTAGTCACCATGTTGTATAGTAGATCTTCAAACTCATTCCTCCGGTCTAACTGAAATGTTGTATCCTTTGGCCAGCATCTTCCCAATCCCCCCCCCACCGCCAATTACTTTCTCAAGGACCCTTTCTAATTAATTTCTAAACGGTTTTACCTCTTAGTAACTGTGCTTGCCTCCGTCACTGAAGCACAGTGAAGTGTGCTGCTCAGTTCTTCACGGGAGAACCTGCTTCTGCCTCATCTGCAAGGAGGGCAGTTAGCTAACAGCCTCCAGCTCCTGCACCTTGGGATCCAATTCAGCTTTTGAGCTGAGGCCATGCTCTTTGAAGAAAGGCACCAGTCAGTGACTGAGCATGACACGAATTCTAGGGCCTGGCCGTTTCTGCCCAGCATGAGCCTCCTCTAATGGATCCTCTTTGGTCTAAGGCTCCCAATCAGACTAGCCTGAACTTTGACAGCCCAGCATCAAAATCAGAGGCTCTCCCGCTAAATCCTGCTTCTTTCCCTCCCTTTTTTCATGAGTGTCAGATCAGCATCATGGTCTGAAAGCTTTCTATGTAAGTCTATATTAGGAACAAATGGAGTCTTGCTCTGTCACCCAGGCTACAGTGCAATGGCGCTATCTCCGCTCACTGCAACCTCTGCCTCCTGGGTTGCACTGATTCTCCCGCCTCAGCCTCCTGAATAGCTGGGATTACAGGCGCCCACCACCACGCCCAGCTAATTTTTTTGTATTTTTAGTAGAGACGGAATTTCACCTTGTTGGCCAGGCTGGCCTTGAACTCCTGACATCAAGTGATCCTCCCGCCTCGGCCTCCTAAAGTGCTAGGATTACAGGCATGAGCCACCGCACCCGGCCAAAAGTATACCTTAATTAGAAAATCATTATAACATGTCCCAGCATGTCTTCATCACCATCCTCTTCAAGTAATAACTAGGGAAAATTTGGAGTAAATACTGGTGAGCCAAAGAGAGTCTAGAAAGGGAATCAAATAGGAAAATTACTGCCTCATTTTTTTTTCATTCACATCTCCTGGCCATTGCTTCATAGAGAAGATAACCAGAGATCTTTATTTACTGTGCCTGTATTTATTTACTGGGCTGATGCTTTTAAAATGGGTGGGTCAAGATATCTTATTTTGTTTTAAACATTTTTTCATACAATTTCACCTTATCTTCTCATTTGGACCCCAAAATAATGTGTTCCTTAAAAATGGGAAAGCAAACACATCGAGTTTAGATAACTTAAGGTATTTTAAACACTCAAAGAATAATCAGCACTAAATACTGATGATTATTTTACCAAGGAGTTATAGAATATTTGTCCCATTCGAAAACTTTCTTTGCCCAAAATGTAAGCCTTAGTGGTATCTCCATTATTATCAGAAAAATTTGAATTTGCTTATGAACTCCTTAAAGGCTGATTTTGAGAATCATGCCAAGAAATAAACAAAAAGAAAACGACCCTTTTTCAAATGAACACATCATTTGCCAAGTTAAGCAAAGGAAAAAAACACATAGTGCTGATTAACGGTGCGATGTTAAGTGGTATTAGAAATCTCTTTCTCAAAAATAAACAGTGGTACAACCAGGGCAGAAGAAGGAAGTGTTAATAGGTTACGATTCTCAGGCTGGAAATGGAAGGAAGCAAGAAAAGTGTCTTATTTCCTCCCCCCCCCGTGGCAGCTTATATTCTGTTCCAAGCTTCTAGTCTACCATATTGGAGGAAACAAACTTCATCAACTCCAGGTCCACTGCCCTTTCTATTGGTCTTTGCCCCTGTCAGTCCGGGTGCGCTTATATACTAGGGAGATGTGCATTTGTCAGGAGAGTGGAATGGAAGTCAGGTCAAGGGGCAATAGTGTTGATTGTTTGGATATGGGTTATGATTCTCTTCCCCCGCCTCACCCACCCCCAGCTATTCCCTTCATGTTTCCTCCATGACCCTAAAGGTCCCTGCTGAGTTGTCCCTCTGTCCTTCTGTAAGGCCCCTCAGATGCAGTGCTTTCTCTGCTACTCCTGCTTCCTTCTTGAGCACAGGAAACTGCATGAGGCAGAGGCCCCTTTTGCCTAGAAGTGCCCCATAGAGTTGCTTCTGAAAGATCTTCATGGCTTCCCAGAACTCTGTGTGGGGAATGCAGATCATGTCATATAAATCTGCCTCCTCTCCTTACTTCCCTTGGCCTAAATTGAGGTCAAGAAACAGAGCCCTTTCTTAGGAATCCTGCATAGATCTCCGCAAACACATATGGTGCCTTTGTGGCAATTAGAAAAAGCACCAGGGCTGGGTGCGTTGGCTTGTGCCTGTAATCCCAGCACTTTGGGAGGCCGAGGCAGGCGGATCACGAGGTCAAGAAATCGAGACTATCCTGGCCAACGTGGTAGAAACCCCATCTCTACTAAAAATACAGAAATAAGCTGGGCATGGTGGTGCATACCTGTAATCCCAGCTACTTGGGAGGCTGAGGCAGGAGAATCGCTTGAACCCAGGAGGCGGAAGCTGCAGTGAGCCAAGATCACATCACTGCACTCCAGCCTGGTGACAGAGCAAGACTCCGTCTCAAAAGAAAAAGAAAAGGAAAAAAAAAAAAGAAAGACATAGGAAAGAAAGAAAGAAAAGGACACTAGAGCTGGATGGTCCCAGCAGAAAATAATGCCCCCTGTGGATGCATATGGCGATGCAGGCTGGTTGGTGAGCAGAAGGACCTTGTGCCTAGAGAAAGGCCTTTTTTTGCTGGTGGTGGTGGTTGCTGGAAAGTTGAGAGTTGGAGCCTCGGGGGTGGGAATTGCCATCCCTCACCTAAAAATCTCATTGCTTCTCTAATCACAAGGAAGAACATTTTTTCCAAAATCTATGTTTGGGGAATATAGGCATTAGAAGCCCAATACCTAGAAAGAGAGACCTTTTTTTCTTTCTTTTTTGCTAATACATCACTTCTCTGAGGCCAGCAGCCCATGGTCACCTGGCTGTTGCCTTCATGTGTGTGTGTTGTAGGGGGAAGGGGTGATCACTGCTCACATCCTAGGCCTTAGAGGCAGTTGGAATTCTAATCCGGCAAAGAAAAAGGACACAAATATAAACTTTTCCCTTTTCTCTTCATCTAGGTCTGAACAGTTTGAAAGGGAATGCAAACAATCTTGGCAGAACCCATCTCAACTTTCAATGCCGGACAAACACAGATTCTCCCTGTGACAGGAGGAGCAAACAAGACAAATCAGCACTCACGCAGTCAATAGTTCAAAATGAGGGGACCAGATTCAGCAATTGGCATAGAAGAGTCCTCATGGGGATGGGTAGCTGCGAGAAATGAGACACACCTGGAAACCTAAACCATTCTAGCAGCTTCTAGGAATTGTTTATAAAGTTATAGCGTATTTCATTTGTTTTTCATATATTTTATTGTAAACATAATTAACAATCTCGATCTTCTCAGTAATTACAATTAGCTCCAGTGAGTGAGGAGTGAGTACCTGGCTGTGATTATACCAGATTTTGAGGGAGACTAGGCAGATTCTGCCAAACGTTTATCCCTGTAACTAACTCAGTAGCATATATGGCTTTTTATAAATTCTGGTTGGCACTGGATTAGGTTCAAAGGAGTATGTAGATATCCTTATCTTTTATATATAATATAATGTTTTGTATTTTAGAAGATTAAGAAAATAAAGCTTTCAAACCACTACCTATAAATTATCCCTCCCTACTTGTTACAGTACCTGTTCATCATGACATTTATGTGTTAACAAGCATGTTTTTACACAGACAATGGATGCTTGCCTGTTATTTGGCTACAATCCTGCATGATCCTGTAAAAATCATGCCCAGCTCAAACTTCCGGTAACGTACTTAAGAATTTGTGTTAGTGTTTCTCATTCTTTAAAGTGCGTACGAGTCCTTGGGGAACGTATTAAATGCAAATTTTAACTCTGTAGGTCAGAGGTGGGGCCTAAGTTTTTGTATTTCTAACAAACTTCTGGGTGATACCAAGTCTCTTGGTCCATGGACCACATTTGTAGTAGCAGGGTTTTATATGGCTGGAAAAGGGACAAAGGTACTGTGCTGGAGACTCCAGCTAATCTCAAATTGGCCTCCTTTCCAATCTCCCCCACTCTAGTTCCAGTGAGCAAGATCTCTTATGGTGCCAGGAAGCAGTCTGGGTCTGGGGTTGTCAACATGAACTAGATGGCTAGCAGGTCTGGGATGGTGGTGTGTCAACACTGCTCTGAGTATACAAAGTAGATCCTGTGTCAGGCCTGTTGTGTGTCTGGGAGACTCTGTGTTCAGGGCTTAATTTTGCTCAACACTGGGTCTAAAATATGCATGGGCTGGGCCAGTCTCTGGTTAAGTTCATGTATCTGGGGTGTGGCCATTGTATCCAGTCTCTCAATCTATGAGTGTTTAACAAGTCCAGGCGAACAGTGTGTCCAGTGTGTTCCATCTCTCCAGCTTGGTCGAGGTTTTGGGCTTTGCATTTTTCCTGCACCATGTCATAATCCTAAAAATGTCGGCAGCTCTCAAAGTCAGGATTTCAGCCAATGGGTACGCTTGCTGGTAGCTTTACTAGGCTGGTAGGTCTCTAGCCTGGCTACTCTGTCTATAGAAGGAGTCACCCTCAGCCTCGTGTGTGTGTGTGGCGGGGGGGCGCGGAGAGAGAGAGATAGGTCTCTCTCTGTTCCCCAGACTGGAGTGCTATGGCACAATCATGGCTCACTGCAGACTTGACCTCCCAGGTTAAGTGATCCTCCCACCTCAGCCTCCCAGGTAGCTGAGACCACAGGTGTGTGCCATCATGCCTGCCTATTTTTTTTTTTTTAATTTTTTGTAGAGACAGGGTTTTGCCTTGTGCCCAGGCTAGTCTCAAACCCCTGGGCTCAAGCAATCCACCCGCCTTGGCCTCCCAAAGTGCTGGGATTACATGCGTGAACCACTGCACCTGGCCCTCAGCCTCTTAAAAAGGGGAATCTGCCTCTGCTCTCACTCATTTTCTATCCCTACTGCCACCCCAGATATTCCACGGATGGGGAGCCAGATGCCGGCCTGGGCCAAAGGACTTTCCCTTTGACCTCCCCACATCCCACCCACCCAATAAAACAAAGAAGCAAAGAGAAAGAAACAACGATTTCCTACCTCCAGGCTCATGCAGAGTAAAGAAAGAGGAAAAGCACAGAACTCTCCCCGACCCCATTCTCAAACTCTGGGCATCAGTTTTTGCATCAGTGAAATGCGGATAATGATAATTATCACTCGTAGAGTTGTTGGGAGGGTTAAGTAAACAGCATGTTTGTAATGAATTGAGCTGTGTGTAGGGCACAGAGTACCACAATAAAGAATAATTATCAATTTCTTTTCTCTATAAAAACTCTGTAGGGACACATATATGAACAAGGCCCAGCCGAACCATACAGAAAAATAATTCAGTTTTATCATTTTATAGAGACTAATTATATAATTTCTTCTCCAAACTGGAATACCTTTGAACAGTAAATATCATATATTTTGCTATTAACATGTGTGGCAGAACAACAGAGGTAAACAGATTCTTTCACCAGAATGAATGTCCATTTAATTTATATACAAAAGTTTAAATTCAAAACCCTTTGGTTCATTTTTTCAAAACATATCGGAGAGGTCGTTGCTTATTCATCAAAACAATCTGAGCTAAGGGAACAATCAAGTAAAAAGCTAATACTGAATTAGAAACTATCAATAAAATGTCAATAGAATTAGGAAACATAGGACTAGAGAATACAGAAAGTCAAATCAGTGAGCGGGAGGAAAAGTTCAACAAGTTCTTTCAGATCTCAGAGACAGGATAACTGGAGAAAATTATTCTAAAAATATAAGAAATGGTGCTAGAACAACTGGACATCAACATGCAAAAAAGTGAACCTAGACACAGATCTTACACTTTTCACAAAATTGACTCAAAAAGGATCATAGACTTGAGTGTAAAATACAAAACTACAAAACTCTGAGAATAAAACACAGGAGAAAAAGCAGGTGACCTTAAGTTTGAGAATGACTTTTTAGATACAACACCAGAAACATGATTCATAAAAGAAAACAAAGGTAAGTTGGACCTCATTAAAATTAAAGACTTCTTCTCTGCAAAAGACAGTTAAAAGGATGGAAAGATAAGCCACACAACAGGAGAAAATCTTTGCAAAACACAAATCATACAAAGACTGGTATTGGATATATATAAAGAACTCTTCAAGCTCAACAATCAGAAAACAAATAATCCAATTTAAAAAGTGGACAAAAGGTCTGAACAAACACCTCACCAAAGAAAATATACAGATGGCAAAAGAGCATATAAAAAGTTCTACATTATATGTCACTGTGGAATTGCAAATTAAAACAACAATGCAACACCACTACACGCCTATTAGAATGACCAAATCCAAAACACTGACACCACCAAATGCTGGCAAGAATGTGGAGCAACAGGAACTCTCATTCATTGCTGGTGGGAAAGCCAAAATGGTACAATCACTTTGGAAGAAAATTGGACAGTTTCCAATAAAACTAAACATACTTTTTACCATATGATCCAGCAATCACGCTCCTTAATAGTTACCCAAATGAGTTAAAAACTTACGTCCACACAAAAACCTGCACACAAATGTTTATAGCGACTTTATCCACAATTGCCATAATCTGGGAGCAACCAAGATGTCCTTAAATAGATGAATGGATAAACAAACTGTGATATATGCATAAAATGGAATTAGCAACAAAAAGACATAATTAATAGAGCTATGAAAAGGCATAGAGGAAATAAATCCATATTGCTAAGTGAAAGAAGTGAGCCTGACAAAGTCACCAACATGAATCCAAGTATATGACATTCTAAAAAAAGTAAAATTATGGAGACAGCAAGATCAGTGGTTGCTTGGGGTTTGAGGTAGAAGAGAGGAATGCAGAAGTAGGGCATAGAGAATCTTTAAGACATTGAAACTCTTATTCTGTAGGTTACTGTAATGATGGATATGTCCTTATACATTTAAGACTCACAGAAAATATAACACAGAGTGAACCCTAAGGTAAACTATAAACTGTAGTTGATAATATTAATGTATTGATATTGGTTTATTGATTGTAACAAATGTGCCATACTAACACCAGATGTTAATATTAGGGAAAATTGAAAGGAGGAAAAGGGGGACATATGAGAACTCTCTGCACTTTTCACTCTTTTTTTTCCTGTAAATCTAAAATGGCTAAAAATGAAAAGAAAAGTCTATTAGTTTAAATACATGTATACATATTTGTGTATATATATGTGTATATACATGTACACACACACACGCGCGTATGTATATATGGAAAAGGGATTGCCTGAAGAGAAAATCAGGAGACTTCATATACACAAAAAAAAGTATTTCCAGGTGGAAAAACCAAAAGGGCAAAGAGAAGCAATAATGGAAGAACTTAACACATAATTTTCTTTTAACAGGAGAAGGACTTACATATTTAAATAAAATAAAAATTAACATCAGAAAAACTTAATAAAAATAACTGAATTTGAAGATAATGAAAAAAATAGATAGGCTTTTTTTTCACCACAAAAATAAATGCCTGAAAAAGGAAACGATTTCAATATAATTTTGCTGGAAAGAATATGACCCAAGTATTTTATATTACGCCAGTATTGTTTTATGTAAAAATGTAACCAGAGACATTCATAGATTCACTCTGGGATTCAGAAAATATGCCCATATATGTCAATTCTGAAAAAAATTATCTGAAAACTTCCTGCTCACTAAAAATACAGCTGAGAATTCAAGAATATAAAAACACTGCATAAAAGAAATGGTGATGGATCTTGTAAGCAGGAAAAAATACCTAAGATTTAAATAATCATCGTTACCATGGTCAAGAAACAACATAAACTAATTCTTGTAAGAGACTACATATAATAAAACATTTATACATATTCATATTAGAATTCACAAAAAGTCAATAAAATGCTAAACTAAGAAATTATGCCAGCAAGAAATGCAATAAAACTTGAAAGTTTTGACACAAGTATACAAACATAAAAATTAAGGGTACCTGGCAATTCAAAATTTTCCTAAATAACCCAGGGCAAGGATTAGAAAGTAATGGCAATTTCAAAATTACATATCATAATTAATAGGATGTGGATTAAGCTGTATTCCAACGTAAATTTATTACCTTAGGTACAATGAGAATCATTGAATTAAGATTTCAACCCAACTCATATTTTAGAGTCCTCTACTCTTTATTTGGCTAAGACTAATTAATGAGAACAAGCTTGCTTTACCTTTTCTTATTTGCTGTGTAGGTTTTTCCCCGTGATGCTAAACTTTGCTCGGCTGCTTATAGCTATTCTTGTTATTGCTCAAGCTGAGAATCTGGAAGAACTTTGCTTAGATGTTGGTTTTCAAGTGCTGACTCGCCAGTACACATTGAGGGCCTCTGACATCCTTAATGGAATTTCTTATGGATACGCCATCAGAAACTGGGGCTTCGTGGAGAGTTTGCAGCTTTGCTTCTCCTAGTTCTCCCGATAGTAATTTTATGGAATATGCATTTTAAGTAAGGAAAGGGGAATGACCTGGGAGGGAGCTAGCAAAGGATGCTTTTTCTTGATGAGACTTAATAACCTACATAATTCTTTGATGTTTATTCCTTGGAACTGAGTTTGAAAAATCACACCATCATCTCACTTTCTTGTATCATGATGATGTAATGCTGTTTTCTAAGGTCTGCAGCCCGCGCTGGTCTCTCCCTTGTATTACATTGAGCCACAGAGAGGCCACAATGCAGGGGAGGGGTCGTGGTAGGGGCTGGTGGGAAGACTCTTACTTTAGGGATGTCAATAAAGGCAACCAGAATTTCTTTATTGCATTATTGACAAATCAAAAGAGGACCCAAGCCCATCTGTTAAAAGAGAATAGTATAAATATTAGCAGTATGGACTTGTTTTAGGAACTAAATTTTCTTTTTTGTTTTTTTTTTTTTTGAGACAGGATCTTGCAGTGTCACCCAGGCTGGAGTGCAACGGCATGACCATAGCTCACTGCAACCTTGACCTCTCATGCTCAACTGATCCTCCCATCTCAGCCTCCCAAGAAGTTGGGATGACAGGTGTGTGCCACCATGCCTGGTTAAATGCAACCTAGTCTATTCAAACCTAGGTTGCATTTACATTGATTGATTCATTTATTTTTTCTTTTATTCATTTACTCCTCGTATTAGTCTGGGTTCTCCAGAGAAACAGAGCCAATAGGATATATATACAGAGAGAAATACAGGAAGAGATTTATTAGGGAATTTTTTTGTAGAGACGGAGTTTTGCCATGTTGACCAATCTGGTCTGGAACTCCAGGACTCAAGAATTCTGCCCGGCCGGGTGCGGTGGTTTATGCCTGTAATCCCAGCACTTTGGGGGGCCGAGGCGGGTGGATCACCTGAGGCGAGGAGTTCGAGACCAGCCTAACCAACATGGAGAAACTCCAGCTCTACTAAAAATACAAAATTAGCTGGGCGTGGTGGCATGCGCCTGTAATCCCAGCTACTCGGGAGGCTGAGGCAGGAGGATCACTTCAACCCGGGAGGCGGAGGTTACAGTGAGCCGAGATTGTGCCATTGCCCTCCTGTCTGGGCAACAAGAGCGAAACTCCATCTCAAAAAAAAAAAAAAAAAGAGACCTGCCCACCCTGGCCTCCCAAAGTGCTGGGATTACAGGTTTGAGCCATCATGCCTGGCCTATATTTTTTTAAATGTGTACCAACCAATACTTTCAAAAAGAGTCACAGCAGGCTTTCTTTGATACAAAGATACATGTCATAAATAGTCATGGAAGCTTCATATTAATAGTGTATCTTACAAAGAAGGGGGACTATTATACACTTTAGTATTTTGAAAGAAAAAATATATAATATTGTATCTAACTTTTTACTGAAATTGTTTCCAGAATGTCTTCAAAAATCTTTATCTCCTGTACTTACAAAGGAGGTACTAAATATTAGAAGCTTGTTAACCAATAGCTTTATCACAAAGTTTTATGTGCTGTATTATGACTTCACTTTTATGTGGGAAATGCTTCAAATATAAATTTGTTTTGCCACATTTAAGAAAGCCCTGTCAAGCAAAATTAAGTGAATAATGGATTTGTTATTGAATGAACCTGAGTAATTTCTATTAAAAGACAAAAGGACTTCTGCTGATAAAAGCTTTTCTTTTTTTTCTGAGATAGAGTTTCACCTTTGTGCCCCAGGCTGGACTGCAATGGCGTGATCTCGGCTCACTGCAACCTCTGTATCCCAGGTTCAAGCAATTCTCCTGCCTCAGCCTGCCGAGTAGCTGGGATTACAGGCACACACCACCACACCCAGCTAATTTTTGTATTTTTAGTAGAGACGGGATTTCACCATGTTGGCCAGGTTGGTCTTGAACTCCTGATCTCAGGTGATCTGCCCACCTCGGCCTGCCAAAGTACTGGCATTACAGGCTGAACCACTATGCCTGTCCTGATAGAAGTTTTTGAAAATCAGGATTATCTTGTTTACCTTTAATCTATTCAGACCTAGGTTGCATTTACATGAGCATTTTCACTTGTTGATTGATTGAACCATTCATTTATTCATTTACTCTTTGTATTAGTCTGGTTTCTCCAGAGAAACAGAACCAATAGGATACCTATGTAGAGAGATATATAAGAATAGCTTTATTAGGGAAATTGGCTCATAAGATTATGGAAGCCACGAAGTCCCATGGTATATCATCTGCAAGTTGGAGACCCAGGAAAGCCAATTATGTAAATTAGTCTTGAGTTCAAAGCCCAGAGAACCAGGGAAGCCAATTCTGTAATTTTCAGTCTGAGATCAAAGGCCTGAGAAGGAGGTGAGGGGCACTGGTGTAAGTTCCAGAGTTCAAAGTTCCAAGAACTTGGAGCTCTGATGTCCACGGGCAGGAGAAGATAGACGTCCCAGCTCTACAAAAGACATCGCTTTTCTCTACAGGAGAAAGCGAATGCTTTACTCCTCCACTGTATTATTCTATCCAGCCCCTCAATGGATTGAATGATGCCCACCCACATTGGTGAGGGCAGTCTGCTTTACTCAGTCTGAGGATTCAAATGCTCATGTCTTCTAGAAGCAACCTCACAGACACACCCAAGAATAATATTTTTACTAGTTATCTAGGTATCCCTAACCCAGTCAAGTTGACACGTAAAATCAACCATCACATTTCTTCATCAATTCAGCCAATTCATTAATTAAATGCTACACAGTAATCTCCTTAAGGGTTGGAAGCATGTTATGTTCTTTGCCTATACCCAGGTCCTAACCAAAACCTGGCACATAGTAAGCACTGCCACATACACATACAAGCAGTGGGATACAAGCAGTGCTATGATTAGGGCTAAATCCAGGTGTGTGAGAACATACTGGAGGAATAACTAAAACAGTCCTTGGGTGGTTACACTGAGGGGATCCGAAGGCACATAACAGAAGAAGTCCACACTCAAGTAGGGTTTAAGCAAGTGAGGGGGGAAAGGAATGAGGGTAATGGAGAAAGGCATGAGCGCTTGGAGGCACATCTGGAGATACAGGAGGAGTCTCTCATGACTGGGGTGCAGGATAGAAGGGGAAAGGAGGGGAGAAATAAATTTGGAAAAGTAAGCAGGGTTCAGATTCTAAAGGGCTTTCTGTGTTTAACAATTTAGCTTTTATTCTCAGAGCAATAGAGAACCATTGAAGGGTTCTAAATAGGAGAGCAACATGATCAGATTTCTTTTCTTTTCTTTTTTTTTTTTTTTTTTTTTTGAGATGGAGTCTCACTTTGTTGCCCTGGCTGGAGTGCAATGGCAGAATCTTGGCTCACTGCAACCTCCACCTCCCGGGTTCAAGCGATTCTCCTGCCTCAGCCTCCCGAGTAGCTGGATTACCAGTGCCCACCACCACGCCTGGCTAGTTTTTGTATTTTTAGTAGACATGGGGTTTCACCATGTTGGCCAGACTGGTCTCGAACTCCTGACCTCAGGTGACCCACTCGCCTTGCCCTCCCAAAGTGCTGGGATTACAGGCATGAACCACCATGCCCAACCCAATCAGGTTTATTTTCAAGAGACCATTCTACATGCAGAATGGAAAAATAATTTAAAATAAGGCAGGAATTGTGACAGGAAAACTAGTTAGGATGCTGCTAAAACAATCCAGGATTAGAGATACTAGTGGCATCAACAAGATTGCTGGCCTTGGACATGGAGAGAAGTGGACGGGTTAGATGGTTCTGGGAGAATTAACAGGGACTGGAATGGATTGGATGTAGGGGGTGCAGAAGAGAAAGGAGTCATAGGTGGAGCCCATGTTCCTGGCATGGCCCTGGTGCAGAATGTGGTTCCATTCACTGAGGAGAAGGAACACTGCAGGGATGAAGTCTGGTAGATGAAGGGAGAGAAGACTGCCGTCTGTTTTTGACAGACGTTTTGAAATTGGAGGTGACCGTGGGCTACTTAAGTGGTGGTTTCTACCCAGCAGTTGGGTGTGCATATCTCAAGTGGGCTGGAATAAAGCCGTGGCAGTGAATGAGATCACCACTGGTGCCAGAACAGAGACCAGCCTGGAAAAGAATGTTTACAGAACAGTCAGCAGAAGAAAAGCCTAGAGACAGAAGAATGTGTTAAATGATACCACAAGGACCTAATCAGCAAAACCCAGAAACTGGAAAGCTCTGCAGAATGAACAAACCATTGCAAAAGGCAGGACCTTTAGATGATATGACAATTAAGAGACATAAAAACCAAAAGCAAGGCATGGATCTTGTTTAAACAAACTAAAAAAAAAAAAATCTTATGAGTAACTACGGAAATTTAAATTTGATGAGGCATTATTTTTCATTTTTTAAGGTATGATAAGGATATTGTGGTTATGTTTTTTACAAAAATGGTATCACTTAAAGATACATAAAGAAATATTTACAGATAAAATGATGTAATGTCTGGGATTTACTGCAAAATAATCACATGAGAGCTGTTGCTGGGGGAGTGATTATGGTATAGATGAAACTAGAATGGCCACGAGTTGATCGTTATTGAAGCTGGTTGATCAGTACATGAGGATTCACTCAACTAATTTCTCTATTTTTTGTTGATATTTGACATTTTCCATAAGAATAGTTTAAAAATACAAAAGAGAACCTCTGAACCCCTCCATGGACAAATCCATGCAATGCAACATTTTGACCAAATGAAATCTTACGCAGAAAATATCTCCAAAGTACAGGTTGAAGGACAGCTGTTATACACGCAAGGCTGGAAACCCAAGGTCCACACTCTCACTTCCCAATAACCTCCTTGGCCTGCCTCTTAACTTCCCAGAACCCTAGTTCTTTCTCAGAACACAGCTGGTAAACAAACTGACAAGCGGGTAATGAGTAGCAGCCTTGCCAGTGTATACTTTAACCTTTTCCTCACTTCCATAAATCTCACCTGAGAAAATGAGCTATGTCCATATAGCCTATATAGTGGTCATTATATTTACCTTAAAATAAAGTCAAGCAACTTGCCTGAATTTCCTCAAAGTAGGTTCTATACCCAATAATCACTCTGCAAACATCATCAGTTTCTCTGGAGAAAAACATGTTGTCTCTTCTGTCGCACAGAAGATAATTTATTAAAAGTGTTTTACTTTTAAAAAGTTTAATTTAGGCCGATGCGGTAAATTTAAACGCCTAAAAAAAATAAAAATGTACTGTGAAGCTATTCAGAGTGTTTTTGTAGGCTCTGCATCCTACGGTTGCGTATTATGTAGCCTTGATACATTAATCCAGACTAAGAAATTAACATGGTGTAATACTATGAACTGAACTGTAGAGTTTATTTGGGGTTTCTCAGTTTTTCCATTACCGTCCTTTTTCTACTCTAGGATTCAATCCAGGATACACCACATTGTACTAAGTTGTCACACCTCTTCAGTCACCTCCAGTATGGGAGAGCTTCCTTTCTTGTCTTTCATGACCTTGACGCTAAAACAGGCTCCTTTAACAATCAACGGAGTAATGCTCTCCTCTAAGATTGCAGGATTCCATGAGAAGTGGAGGGCAGATACCCCTTACAGTGATATCGTTTGGATCCCTGTCCCCATCCAAATCTCATGTTCAATTGTAAGCTCAGCGTTGGAGGTGGAGCCTGATGGAAGGTGGCTGGATCATGCGGGCAGTTTCTCATGAATGGTTTAGCACTGGCCGCTCCGTACAGTTCTCACAGACAGTGAGTGAGTGAGTTATCCTGAGATCTGGTTGTTTAAGAGTGTGTGGCATCTTCCCACTCTCTCTCTTCCTCCTTCTCCAGCCCTGTGAAGTGCCTCGCTCCCACTTTGCCTTCTGCCACGATTAGAAACTTCCCGAGCGGCCCCTCCCCAGAAGCAGAAGCTGCTATGCCTCCTGCACAACTTGAAGAACCGTGAGCCAGCGAAACCTCTTTTCTTTATAAATTACCCAGTCTCAGGTATTTCTTTTTTCTTTTTTTTTTTTTTTTTTTGCTGGAGTGCAATGGTGCCATCTCGGCTCACTGCAACCTCCACCTCTCGAGTTCAAGCGATTCTCCTGCCTTGGCCTCCTGAGTAGCTGGGACTACGGGCACGTGTCACCACGCCCAGCTAATTTTTGTATTTTTAGTAGAGACAGGATTTCACCATGTTGGCCAAGATGATCTCAATCTCTTGACCGCGCGATCTGCCTGCCTTGACTTCCCAAAGTGCTGGGATTATACGCATGAGCCACCGCGCCCAGGCCAGTCTCATTATTTCTATATAGCAATGCAAGAATGGACTAATAGAGACAGCAATCGTTCTGATGAAGAGAATGTTGTAGAAATTGAAACACCCTCTCATCCCTTGATGCTGGAGAGTAGGAGAAATGGGGAAATGCTCAAAGAATACAAACTTTCAGTTATAAGATGAGTAAGCTCTGGGGATCTAATGTATAGCTTGGTGATTATAGTTAATAATACTGTATTGTTTACATGAAGATTGATAAGTGAACAGATTTTAAGTGTCCTCATCTCTGTCTCTTTCTCTCTCTCATATACACACACGTAACTATGAGTGGCAATGGATGTGTTAATTAACTTGTGGTAGTCAGCACACAATGTGTATGCATATCAAATCATCACATTGTACACCTTGAATATATACAATATCTTGGCAATTAAATATTGTAAAATAAAAATAAAGCCAAGGCTGCTAAATCACTCACATTACAACAAAAGTCTATTTAGAAGTCACTACAACAAAATACAAAACAAACCTGACTTAGCTAGTGGGAGCTACTGCTTTATTTATTGATTCATTTGCTTTATGGTCTAGAATGGAATTTTAATAAATATATGCTCTGGTAGACACATTCAGAACCAAAGTATTTCATATCTGGGTTGCTGCCTTCCTGCCAAGGCTCAGCACTCTTCATCTACCTCAGGGTATCCAGGAAGGCAGAATGCACCCATCACTACTTAGAGTCTTTCTTGCCTTGGGCACTTTCTCCACAAATACCAAAACGTATACATCAAGTGTGAGCAGGTCAACCTGCTCTCTGTCATCTCTGTTACCTTTATTTTCATCCACAAATTTAAAGATAAACCATCCAACTGGAAATCACCATACTCAAATGCAAATACAGTGAAGTCTCATTAATTTAGACTCTACTAAATTAATGAGTCTATGATGGTTCATAAATGGTAAAATGCTTCAGTGAAAAATTGGACTTGTGTCTTTATGAATTTTCAGTTTGCTTAGGGGTAAAGTAAATCTATTCAGATGCCAGCAGCTATTTCAAAAAAAAGGACTGATCTTATGAATTTAAAGATTTGTCTTATATACTTTAGGACCCAGTGATTTTTGTGTGGTGAGGGATTCTAACATTTGATACGTTATGATATGATAGTACAATTTATTGCTTGATTGATAATAGGTGCCATCCTTGAAAATAATGGGACCACCTTAAAACTGATATCTGATTTAGGATTTTTACTGTCAAATGTTCTCCTCAACTGCATTATAAACTTTTTGAATTTAAGGATCATACATTTTGTACTTTTTTGTATCCCTATGCCCTCTCAGTCTCTGCCTCATCGTGGGATCCAGAAAAGTACTGTACATAGGAAACCTTTAATAAAAGGTTTCCTTTAAATATTGTGGGACTTGATTATTCTGAACATGTGGATTCAAACCAGTTTAAAGCAGCCAGATGTGTTCTGTTAGCTCCTTATCTATCTAGATTTTCAAAATCTCTCACTAAATTACTTGCTTTATACATTTCAGTGTGAGTATGGTATCAGGATGATTCGACGACTGCAAGCAACAGAAAAATCAAACAAAAATGGCCTAAGCCAAGAAGAGAAATGGTTATTTCTTCAAGAAGTTTGGGAGTCGAGTGGTTAAATGGCTAATTAATCTAGAGCTCAACAGTATCATCCAGGGCCCATTTTCACTATGGTGGCTAAAGCCCTGCACCCCTCAGGCTTGCACCATGGCAGCAGCAGTGACAGTAAAGACACCCTTGTACCACAATGCTCCATGACCACGGAGAGGGTCTCCTCTCTCCTGCCCCTTTCTAGAGGCTCCACCAATTCCCTTCACATTCTGTTTCTCATTCGTAAAGCAGTCTCTGGCAAGAGGGATGGACTTACCACAATGGGTACAGAGCAATTAAGATTCACCACTAGGTGAGTCCTTTGGAAAACACTTGGCCCCCCAATATATAAACAAATCTAGTACTCCTGTCAAGAAAGAGCTGGGTAATTCCCAACAGCCAACAGTGTCTGCCACAAGTGAAATATCTCATTAGAGAAAACTGAGTAGGTACTACACGATTCTGAGTTTTCTCTGTTTTCCGCCTTTGCCTTTTCCATTCCATAAGACTCGCCCATGTTGCTCTTTGTGGCTCTTCCTCCTTGGTAATACAACCCTGGTTTTGTTCAGATATAGGTGGCAATAGGCCGGAAGGGTATGATTCCAGTCCTAGGAGACAAATTCGTGATGAGCCTCACACAGTCATGACAATCCCAATTCCATTTGCCAGTGAACAATTTAGGGATGTCCTTGTGACTCAGTTCTGGTCACCAAAGTGGTGGAAGAGAAATTCTCTTGAGTGGCATCTGGGAAAGATTCTCCTGTCTGATAATACAGGAGGTGAGCAAGAGTTCTTCTACCCCATTTGCTTTCTGCCTTTGAACTTGGCTGTGGGAAGACATGATGCTTAGCGTTGCTGCAGCGATCTCATGACCTTGGGCAAAACATCCCAACACAGAGGAGGGCAAAATAAGCAGCCAGAAAAAGCCTGAGTCTTGTGGGTGTTGTTGAGCAGCCGAACCAACCCTAGCACGGCTTCCCCCCAGACTCCTTAGGTTTGCAAACAATGAAGCTCTATTGTTTAAGAGAGGTGTCGATGGTTATTGTCACTTGCCACTGAAAGCACCAAGACAGAGAATCGTCTTTCTAGGAATATAGCCATAAAAGCCTTTATTATGGTATATGCACATAAAGAATATAAAAGTTTTCTTTATGTTCCTCTTTAAAATATAGCTGAAGTCTGCCTCAGGCAAAAAGACAAACAGAAAACATAAATGTATACATAATTCAAGAACAATAAATATTCATTTAAAAATGAACAAATGTTCTACAGGATACTATAATAGTTTTCTCAGTGAATATATTTTTCTAATACTTACATCAACCAACAGTATTTCTGTGGCATCTCCAGGTCCTGTGTGTTTAAGTCCTCCCTAGAAACTGTATTTCTCTCCTTTTTTCCTGCTACTTTGGATCTCAGATGTGCCTAAAAAGAAATACTTTTAACTTCTCTGGTTTTTCTTTTTTCAAATATTAACTTGTAACTTGCAATTGTAACGTGCTTGTTGCTAGCTAGCTGTCAAGCATTTGCCCAAAAACATGTTCCTAGAATACCTTCATCTTATGGTCACTCAATCCACAATAGAGTTTAAACATTTTTCTGTAATATTTCACAGAATAGTCATGTTTTTACATAAAAAACACTTTTAATATATGAACAATCTGAAACACACAGCAAAAACCAAGTTATATGACATCAACAGCCATATACTAAAATACACCCGACAATGTATTCATATTAAACTCGAATTTAATATATGTTAATATGTAGGCATATTTACTTATACATAAAGCTGTAGATTTCTCTCTATCCTTCCCCCTTACTTCCCAGAGGTAACCATTGTCTTGATGATGATGTTGATGACAGCAGCAATGATGATGATAATGATGGTAATAAAAACCGCAAATTTACTATATGCCAGGCAGTATTCTAAGCACTTTACATACATTAACTCCTTAAATGCCCACTGCAGACATATGACATAGATACTATTATTATCCCTCATTTTATAGATGAGAGGTTGAGAAAAAATTGGTTAAGCAGCTTGTCCAAGGCCACACAGCTGGTGTGCCAGGCAATCTGGCCCTGGAGCCCTTTGCCATATCCCACTGCTATATGGATATTGCTGTGTATCATTATATACTTTCTCAAAACATGTATGCATCCATAAAAATGATTTGTCTTTTTTTAAAAAAGTACATAATTTTATAACATTTGTGGGGTCTTTTTCCAGTTATTTTACTATTATGAACAATGTTTCAATGAATCGTCTTGAATGTACCTCCTTGTGCACTTACTCTCTGGTAAACATCTAGAAGTCAAATTTCTGCCTGATAGGTTACTCATATTAACATTTTGTTTTTAGTTATTCCAAAATTGCTCTTTAAAGTAATTGTACCAACTTGCAGTCCTCCCAGCACTGTATAAGGTTTTCCATTACTCACTAACTCCATCCATTCTTCATATCATTGGGTTCACTGATTTTTGCCAATCTTATTGGTATGAGGTGGTATTTCATTATTATTCTCATTTGGACTTTTCTTTGATTAATAGAGAGGTAAGAGCATCTTTTCATATGTTTATTATCTATTTATGCTTTTTTTTTTCTTGGATTTTCATGTTGTCTGATTTTAAAAGAATTCTATGACATTCTGCCAATATAGTCAGTTACATAGGTTGTAAACACCTTCCCAGGGTAGCTATTGACCTTCTTTTTGTTGTCATCTTGATACATGGAAGTATTTAGTTTAATGTAGTTACATTCTCAATACTTTCTTTTCTCAATATGGTTTATGCTTTTAGCATTATAAGTAATATGGCAGTACTCAGATGTCATCAAGGTATTCTATACATTTTTTTTTAAATTTAGCTTTTCACATTTAGGCGACTTTGTGTATGCTATGAAGTAGTACCCAGTTTTACCCTCTTTTATATAAATAGTTGGACCTATCTTTTTCTATAAGGTGATGTCTCAGCATCATTTAATAAATAGTCTCATTCTTTGCCCAGTGATTTGTGATGTTATCTCTGTCATATTCCAAATTTACATATCTAAGTGGTTTTATTCCTACACTGTCTATTCCCTGTGGCAATATCACATTGTTTAGTGTAGTTTTACATGATAATGTAGTATCAATATTCAAAAGGATAACCACCTCGCTTTTTTTCTTTTCCTTTTTCTCTGCCTCCTTCTCCTCCACAATTGTCTAGCCTATTCTTGAATTTTTATTCTTTCGTATGCATTTAAGAATCATCTTGTCAAGTTCTTTGAAAAACCCTACTGAAATTTTTATTGAAATTGTATTGGATTTATAGGTAAATTTGGGAAAAATTTTTTTTTTTTTTTCAGACAGAGTCTCGCTCTGTCGCCCAGGCTGGAGTGCAGTGGTGCAATCTCAGCTCACTGCAAGCTCCGCCTCCCAGGTTCACGCCATTCTCCTGCCTCAGCCTCCCGAATAGCTGGGACTACAGGCGCCCGCCACCACGCCTGGCTAATTTTCTGTATTTTTAGTAGAGGCAGGGTTTCACCATGTTAGCCAGGATGGTCTCAGTCTCCTGACCTCGTGATCCGCCTGCCTTGGCATCCCAAAGTGCTCTGATTACAGGCATGAGCCACCGCGCCTGGCCCAAAATTGTCATCTTTAAAGTACTGAACCCACCCATCCATGAATATAGTACATTCTTTCTCTCTTTCTTCAATAAAGTTTTGTTGCTTTCTCAATAACAATCTTACATATCACTTATTAGATTTATTTATGGGTATCTTAGAGCTTTTAATGCTGTGGTTAATAATATCCTTTAAAAATACACTTAAAAAATAATTTGATTTTTGTATATTGATTTCTAGCAAGCCTACTGAAATTTATTAGTATTAGTATTTAATCATTAATTCTCTTGCATATTCTATGTATACACATGTAATCTATTAATTATGTTTCCGCTTTTTCTTAATCTTTTGCCTTTTGTGTCTATTGTGCTTTTTAAAGATTGACTATCATTGCCATACAATAAAATACACAGATGTTAATTATTTGTTTTAGTTAGCTTTGATAATTATATACCCTTATGTAATTAACACCCACAATCAAAATATAGAATACTTCAGTCACCTTGTGTTTCCTTGCCATCCCTTCCCATCTCCCAACTCTAAGCAACCAACAACATTTTTTTGTTACCGATCAACTGGTTTTTCCTGTCCTTGCTCTTTATATAAATAGAATAATAAAGTATATATTATTTTGAGACTGGTTGCTTTTGCATGCCGTAATGCCCTTTTAAGATTTCATTTATATTGTTGCCTGTATTAGCAACCCATTCTTTTTTTTTTTTTTTTTTTTTGAGACGGAGTCTTGTTCTGTCACCCAGGCTGGAGTGCAGTGGCGCGATCTCGGCTCACTGCAACCTTTGCCTTCCAGGTTCACGCAATTCTCCTGCCTCAGCCTCCTGAGTAGACCCATTCTTTCTTTTATGACTGAATAGTATTCCATGGTGTGGAATAACTCTGTGTGTTTACTGATTCGCTTGTTGATAGACATTTTGGTTGTTTAGAGGTTTTGAGCTATTATGAATAAGGCTGCTATAAACATTTAAATATTTTAACTTTTTCTTTTATTTTTGTGTTATGATGATTAGAACCCACAGTATAACATTAAAAGTAGAACGAGGGGTGTTCTTATGTTTTTGACATAATTAGTTTGATATTTGTAATAGTTTTAAAATATTTATTTGTATTTATTTATTTAATTTTTTTTTAAGAGATGAGGTGTCTCTCTTTATGTTGTCCAGGCTGGTCTCCAACTCCTGGCTTCAAGTAATCCTCCCACCTTGGCCCCCTTAAAGTACTGGGATTACAGGCGTGAGCCATCACACCTCGTCTGCAATAGGTTTTTGAAAGAATCCTTTATTAAATTAAGGAAGTTCCCATCTATTCCTAATCTGTTTAAAATAATTTGTTTATTTGGGGGGATATTTTGGTTTCATGAAGAGTGTTTGTTAAATTCCATTAAATACCTTTTCTGCATTTATTAAAGAAACCAGTTTTTCTCCTTTAATCTGGTAAAGCAATAATTTATATTGATAGATCTCCCAAGGCAGTTTTACATACTTGAATAAATCTTAATTAGTAATGGTTTAAGAAATTATATAGCTAGATTTTAAAAATATGTTACTTGTGGGTATAAAAATGGAAACAATACACAATGGTACTACAAGAGGGGAGAAGAAAGGAGGAGGGCAAGGCTTGAAAAACTCCCTATTGAGTACTATGCTCACCACCTGGGTGATGGGCTCAGTTGTACCCAAGTCTCAGCACCACACAATATACCCATGTAACAAATCTGCATGTGTACCCCTGCATGTTAAAAGTTAAAATTAAAAATACATAAAATAAAATATTTGTATGTTTGTCACTTTGTTCAGGTGTGAAATTAGCCTACAGACTTTCTTTTTCATTTTGTTTCAAGAGTTAATGGCCTCATAAAATGAGCTGGATAGCTTTCTTCCTTTTTCTATTCTCCTGAAGCAATTTTACAATATTGAAATGATCCATTTCTTGAAGGCAGAAGTTACCTGTAAAACCAACCAGGCTTGGAGATTGTTTTTGTGTGTGTATTTAGAAAACACAGCAGCAGCGGGGAGGTGGCCTGGATTATTTTCTTTGATGGTAATATGTATGTTCACATTTTATATTTCTTTTTGAGCCAGTTGTGTTATATTTTTCCAGAAAATTACCTTTATAATGTAAGCTTTTAAATTTATTGGCATTAAATTGTTTATGACATTTATCTATTAATTTTCTACTACATTCCTAGTATGTCTTGTCCTTTCTATTAAGAATATTATTTATTTTTATTTAAATTACTCTTGTTTTGTTCAAGTGAGCAGATATTGGTCCATCAAATTTGTCTTCTAAAAGAACCATTTTTCTTTTGTTTATTTTCATGACTGAGTCTTTGGTTTAATGCTATTAATTTTTGCTCTTATCTTTATTATTTCATTTCTTCTAATTCCTTAGGGTTTACTCTGCTATTCTTTTGTTAACCTTTGATTTAGATACTGAGTATTGTCATTTTCAACTTTCCTTCTTTGTCTAATGTGTGCATTTAAAGATATATTTTAATTATTTGCAGTGGTGTGCTGGAGCCAACTGTAGTTCATATTGGCTTGTGGGAATCTATTGTGTGTAGCCTTCCCAACTCCACACTTCACATTGGTAGCTTGAAATAGACTATGTGGGATATTTACACTGGATATTGACAAAGGGTGCAATTATAATAGTTCTTTCCCATCCTCCTTTCCCTCCAAATATACACACCAGCCTGAGGAACCTATTGGAATACATTTACCAACACATCATTGGTTGACTCCCAGATTTGGTATTTAGTGTTTGCATTATGATTTTGTTCTAAAATCTTATTTCTTCTTTACTCTTCGGTTGTTTAGAAGTATTTGTTAAAATTTCCAGATATATTAAATGTGTTGTTGTTGTTGCTTCTGGCTTTTAATTTTACTGTGATGTGGTCTATAGAATGTTAATTCTTTGGCATTTGTTAGGACATGGTTGGGAGCACACTATGTGGTCAATTTATTAATTTGTAATTTTTTAATTAAGAAAGTTTTTAGAGACAGGATCTCGCTATGTTTCCCAGGCTGGAGTGCAGTCACTATTCAGAGGCAAAAGCATAGCACACGATGGCCCTTTAACTCCTGGGCTCAAGCAGTCCTCCTGCTTCAGCTTTCCAAGTAGCTAGAACTACAGGTGCATGACAACTGCATCTCATGATTTCTTTTTAAAAATCTATTTATGCTTGAGAACATGTGTATTCTTTAATTCTCAGCGTTCTATATATGTCTCTTTGTTCAAGCTTGTTAATTATGTTGTCTCAATTGTCTATGTAATTACGATTTTTTGTCTATATAACTACTGATTCCTGCTTAATCTATCAACTATGGATCTATCAAATCTGTGAAAGGAATCTCAAAATCTCCACTATGTTGCTATCTAACTTTCTTTTCCTTTTGTATCAGTTTTCTGTAGATTTTGAGGCTACACTGTTAGTGTGAACAAAAGTTATCTGAAAAGGAATCTGAAAGAAAGAGACTTTATTGCAGTGAACAGTTTACAAACTGGGGGGACACAGCCTTCAGTGTAAAATGAAGATGCATTCCAGAGAACAAAGGGAGGCTTTGGGTTTCACAGTGAAAGCTCCTGTCCAGGTTCCTAATAAGGTCTGTTTCTGCAAATGAAAGAGTCAAATTTGCTTAGTTCTGACTGGTTAACAGAGCTGAGCTCTGATTGGTTGATACAGCCGAGCCCTGTTTGTTGATACAACTGAGCTTGCATCAACACTGGTTGGTTCAGGTGAGCTCTGGAAGTATCAAGGTGGAACAGAGGTATTGGTTTTGGCAGAATTCAGAGTAGGTGTGTGACCTGTAGTCAGCCAATGGTCACTTGACTCTATTTTAAATTTAGGACTGGTTAGCCACTTGGGATCCATGTTGAAAGACTGGCTCTTTCAGATATATGTTCACATTAGGTACATATGTGATTATTCCATGTTTCTGATAAATTTTTTCTTTAATGAATATGTAATGTCCTTCTTATTCTTAACATGTCTTTTGTCTTAATTATTCTTTCATCTGATACTATTTTTTCACCAGTGCCTTTTTTTTTTTTTTTTTGGTTAATATTTGCCTGGTATATCTTTCTATCCTTTATCATTCACTTTTCTATTTTAGATATGCCTCTTATAAACAGCATATAGCTAAAACTTCTCCTATTATAAGAGTTTTCACTTTTTAATTAAGACAATCTCTTCACATTTATTGTGCTTGATCAGCTTTTAAAAATAGTCATTCTCTTTAACTTCCTGCCTTGTACTGTCTTGATTATGAAGTTTTTGTGTGTTTATTTATATGAAATATTCCATTCATGAAGATAAGAATTGAGACCAGTATAGGTAAAATGAACTCCACATACGCAGAACACAGCTTTATCAAATTATTTTTCATCCTGTGTTTGGAAATCACAGATTCTGCCCCTGTTTGTTTTAGTGGTAGCCATTAGCTTTTAAACATGCATCCGTGACTTGACCCAGGACAAGAAACTTCAAGTGCTTTTATTCCAATCTCATCATTTATTCAGTTTATAATAGCTTTCTAGTATTTTATTTAAAACATCCTTTAAACTATTAGTTATTTCTCTTTTTGATCGTTTGAGTCAATGCCTGTCTAGATTTACCTATAGACTTACCAGCTATATTGTTTGCCTAACGGTGAGCATTAAAAAACAATATTTTCTGCTAGTGGCAAACTGTAATAGCTTTTTATGAAAATGTCTTTATTTTACTCTCAGTTTTTAGTTATGGTTTAGTTGATAATAGCATTCTAAGTTGCTGGTCATTTTCCCTTAGTACTTTGAAGATATTTTTCCAGTATCTTCTACCCTCTAATGTTGCTATTAGAAATTCTGTTGCTGTTCGGGTTATTGTCCTATTTTAAGTAATCTAGTTTTTCTTCCTGGATATTTTGATTTCCTTAGATTTCATATGACTTCACTGCAACTAATCCAAGTGTCAGTCTGTTTTTATTTATCTTGTTTAGACTTATTGTGCTTCTTCAGTCTAAAAATTCATGGTTGTAAAAATGAAATCTGGATAATTCTCAACTGTTATCATTTTGAGTAGCGTTACTTTCCCATTATCTTTATTTTGTCTTTCTGAAATTCTTACTAGATGCTTGTCAGATTTTCTCAATCCATACTCTGTGTCTTTTAGCATCTCTTTAACATTTCTCATTTCTAGTATCTTTCATTCATGTACTGGGTCATGTACTCAGGGTTAGCTTCCATTGATTCATTCTTTGTTCATCTTATTGTTTGTGTATCTCTAATACCTTTAATTGTCCTAAATATGCACATTGTATTCCCTTTCAGGTTATTTTTCAATTATTTTGTATTCTGAGCTGTAGTTTTTATGTTTGCTGTTTCTGTTGATTTTCATTCACAAGAATAATTTCCTTGTGCATTTTATAATTTGGAAGTATAACAGAAACTCTCTTCTTATTTAAGAATCTGGGAACCCTGAATAGTTAAGGAATCCCTCCAGTGTGTTTTTGCTTAGCTTCTTTCGAATATCCCAGAGCCACTATCAGCCTAAGACCAACTTTACATTACCTTTTCAGCTCAAAGATTTCCCACGCCATGAATGTGGTAGAAAACAAACTCCAGATGCCCAGGCCTGGGATGCTAAGCTCTCATGGGAGAATCATTTACTGGTTTCGTCTTCTATGTTTCCAGCTAGAATCATGACTGAGACAACTTCCTTTTGGTCTCTCTGAACTGCTGGGCAGTTTAGTAGTCCCAGTTTTTAGTAAGTGAGTTAGCAACTCACCAAAGGTCAAATTCTAGGTAACTGGGCTGGATAACTCCTCCTAACGGCCAGCGTTCTCTCATGTAACTCCCTCAGTGGCCCTCAGCTCTCTCCTAGCTTCTGCCCTGGGCACGCCATAGATGTTCTTTACTTGAGCACAGCCACAGATTTTTTAAAGCTGTAGTGTGTTATCCTGCATTTCTAAATGTTATTAGTGGGTGGCTCTGCGTGGTAGCCTACTCTGCTGTCTTGCAGAACTAGAAGTCCTGCCTCCTTTAGCAGATGGGAATTGTGTTAATACTGCCCCTTCCTTTTTCTTACTCAAGGTCTTTCTGTGGCTATTCCAACTCCTGGGTCGTCATTCCAAAAGAGCTGAGCGACCACAGGTTCCATCCAACATGTATATATCTTTGCTGTCTTACTCCTTTCTCCATGAGTTCCAAAGAATGGGTGTGGCAGGTGGGACTGGATGAAACCGGGGTACTCTTTTATAAAGTTGAAAAATAGAGCTCTTAGAGGGAATTCAGTGCTATGAATGGGCTTACTCTCACTTTAAGGTCATTGGGTTCTCACCATGTAAGAAAATATTTGATCACAAAACTCTGAGATGATTTTTCCACTTAAATTATGTGTCCATTCCAAGTGTATTTCATAGCCATGAGTTTGTTAAGCCTTCTTTATTAAAAAATAACCAGGCTTTAATATGGGGTGATATTTAATGACTTAAGTGAAATGACATTCCAGTTCTTTTTCCAGAGGTTTTTAAACTTCGTTAAGTTTCTCTGAACATGCTAAATTCTTTTATAAGTTCCTTTACTCTCCATTTTTTCCCTGAACTTACTACTACCTTGCTTTAAAACTTCTTTGTTTTCTACAGAAAAGGGTGAGCAAGAGGTGAGAAAGTCATTTGAAGCTAATTAAAAAAAAAAAAAACTTTAAAGACAGTACTCATTTATTCAATTTCTAGTTATTGAAGAAAATAAAAAATACATTTTATATATATATATATATATATATATATATATATATATATATATTTTTTTTTTTTTTTTTTTTTTTTTTTTTTTTTTGAGACGGAGTCTTGCTCTGTAGCCCGGGCTGGAGTGCAGTGGCCGGATCTCAGCTCACTGCAAGCTCCGCCTCCCGGGTTTACGCCATTCTCCTGCCTCAGCCTCCGGAGTAGCTGGGACTACAGGCGCCCGCCACCTCGCCCGGCTAGTTTTTTGTATTTTTTTAGTAGAGACGGGGTTTCACCGTGTTAGCCAGGATGGTCTCGATCTCCTGGCCTCGTGATCCGCCCGTCTCGGCCTCCCAAAGTGCTGGGATTACAGGCTTGAGCCACCGCGCCCGGCCTAAAAAACATACTTATATTTTTTGAGATGGAGTCTTGCTCTTTTTGCCCAGGCTGGAGTGCAGTGGTGCCTCTGCCTCCCAGGTTCAAGCAGTTCTCTGCCTCACCCTCCCGAGCAGCTGGAATTACAGGCACCCACTACCACGCCCAGCTAATTTTTGTATTTTTAGTAGAGACAGGGTTTCACCATCTTGGCAAGGCTGGTCTTGAACTCCTGACCTCGTGATCCACCTGCCTTGGCCTCCCGAAGTGCTGGGATTACAGGCATGAGCCACGGCGCCTGGCCTAAAATTATTATATATATATATTTTTTTTTTTTTTTTGAGACGGAGTCTCGCTCTGTCGCCCAGGCTGGAGTGCAGTGGCCGGATCTCAGCTCACTGCAAGCTCCGCCTCCCGGGTTCACGCCATTCTCCGGCCTCAGCCTCCCGAGTAGCTGGGACTACAGGCGCCCGCCACCTCGCCCGGCTATTTTTTTGTATTTCTTAGTAGAGACGGGGTTTCACCGTGTTAGCCAGGATGGTCTCGATCTCCTGACCTTGTGATCCGCCCATCTCGGCCTCCCAAAGTGCTGGGATTACAGGCTTGAGCCACCGCGCCCGGCTATTATATTCTTTTTAATGAGTGCTTTACTTCAGTCAAAACCCTTTTTCCCAAAGGCTTTTCTATTTATACGTTCTGATGGACTGAGGAAGCCTATCAAGGGCAGGGGCCTCTTATTCCAACACTGTTGGTCCTCACGGAAACCCATCACCCCCACTTTCTTTTTGGTTACTGGTTGTCCTGGGTAACTAAAAATATTTCGCCCATTTCTGTTTCCACGACCTCTATTCGCCTAATAATCCCTCCACTGCTTCATTGCCCTTCTTCAGGGTCAAGAAATTCATTCACTGCTGTATGATATGTTGGTTCATGAAGAAATAGACAGACATGCTGTGGAAAGGTCTAAAGCTCTTCGTGGACATACCACACCCCACACTCCATCCAAAAAATAAAGCGTATATCCTTTTCCAGCAAAAGATTCTACAAATTATTTATTTATTTTTTTTTTTAATCTTTTCCTCTCTCCCTAGGACTTTGTCTCCAGAGGAAAATTAACATCCTTTTCTCTGAAGCCCACCCGTCTTTTCCCTCTGGAAGAACAAGACGACTTCCACCCTTTCTACTTGACAGGAATATTCAAATACGAAAATAATGAGCAGAGTGAAAAGCATTGTGGTTTTTTTTTTTTTGGAGGCAGCGTCTCACAGTTGCCCAGGCTGGAGTCAGTGATGCCAATTCCCCACCTCAGCCTCCCGAGTAGCTGAGACTACAGGTGCATGTCATCACACCCAGCTATGAGAAGCATTTTTGGGTGCCTATTAATCACTAGACAGGTGGCATACATTACTTTCAACCTTCAGAGCTACCGTTACCATCCCCATTTGACAGAGGGGAAAACTAAAGCTTGGAAAAAAATAAGTGATTTACTATGGTTCCATAAAAGATAGAGCTGAGATCAGGGTGTCTGTCTGGCTCAGGCCCTCGTGTTCTAAACCTGCCTTAAATGCGTATTCTTACTTTTCATCTCTTACTCCTAAATCTTACTTCCTTTAAACTAGACATTTCTAGTCTCTTTTTGGGCTTCTACCATGTCCTGTAATATTTTTATCTTAGTACATTCCACAATGTATGAAATTGTTTAACGATGTTTTAATCAGATCCAACCTCTGTACCTCCAGGACCCAGCACAGTGCCTGGTGTACATTAGAAATGTTTAAGGCCGTGCATGGTGGCTCACACCTGTAATCCCAGCACTTTGGGAGGCTGAGGCGGGTGGATCACAAGGTCAGGAGATCAAGACCATCCTGGCTAACATGATGAAACCCCATCTCTACCAAAAATACAAAACATTAGCGGGGCATGGTGGCACGCACCTGTAGTCCCAGCTACTTGGTAGGCTGAGGCAGGAGAATCGCTTAAACCTGGGAGGCAGAGGTTGCAGTGAGCCGAGATCACACCACTGCACTCCAGCCTGGGTGACCGAGTAAGACTCTGTCTCAAAAAAAAAAAAAGAAATGTTTGTTGAACTTACACAATATTTTTTTTTCTGTTGCTATCTACTTACTCTTTTATCACCGCTGGTGGCCTCCCTAAGTCCCACAGCTGGAGAAGCTGAGAAGCACATGAACTTGATGAGGAATGGTAGTATCAAGTTGGGAATTAGGGGCAGTTAGAAAATGTCCAGATTCAAATCTGCTGTTGAGGCAAGTGCCGTTTGATTCTGGTCTGATTCATCAGGACTCATTTGGATTCCCAAGAGTGGGGAAGTACTTTGCTTCTGAAGGCATTATGTCTTCATCAACACTGCCATAGAACACCAATTCAAAAATGAATAGACAGTAGAATGAACAAGAAAGACCTCACTCAACCTTTGTTTAACTGAGTGCTATTCATTTGGAATCTGCTGGGTTTTTTTTCTAATAATGTAAAGTGACCTTGATGTGTTATAGAATCCAGATAAAGTAGAAAATCAAAATAATTTTTGTCAAAATCCTAATTTTTGTTTCAATTTGAATTTATGTATTTATTGATTGATTTGAGATAGGGTCTTGCTCTGTCACCCAGGCTAGAGTGCAGTGTGCAATTACTGTTCACTATAGCCTTGACCTCCCGGGCTCCATTGATTCTCCCAACTCAGCCTCTTGAGTAGCTGAGACTACAAGCGTGCTGCCATGCCCTGCTAATTTTTAAAGTTTTTTTTCTTTTTTTTTTTTTTTGTAGGGATAAGGTCTCACTATGCTGCCCGGGTTAGTCTAAAACTCCTGGGCTCAAGTGATCCTCCTGCCTCAGCCTCCTAAAGTGCTGGGATTCCAGGCATGAACCACTGTGCCTAGCCTCAAGTTTAATTTTTTATCAAATCAATATGGGCATATGTTTATTCAAAATTTTAGTAGCACTTATGATGAAAACTGCCACTTTACATCTCTAAGTCCCACTACTTGTATTTAACCCTTTAATCACTGTATTTCTTCTGGTATATATCTCTAAATAGTATCTTTATAGTGTTATTTCTTAACGTTTATTTTAGATGTTATCTTGTGTGTGTGTGTGTGTGTGTTTTCCTTAGACAGAGTCTGGCTCTATTGTCCAGGCTGGAGTACAGTGGCATAATCATGGCTCATTGCAGCCTCAGCCAATTGGGCTCAAGTGAGCCTCTCCCCTCAGCCTCCTGAGTAGCTGGGACCGCAACCACATGCCACCATACCAGGCTAATGTTTTATTTTTCATCAAGACAGGGTTTTGCCATGTTGCCAAGGCTGGTTTTGAACTCCTGGACTCAAGCGATCTTCTCATCTCAGCCTCTTCATTTGGCTTTTTCTATGGGCAAAGGGAATTCAGCTTTCTTAAATCACCCCCACACACTTCCCCTCTCATTTTCTCATAGAATAGTTGTATCACAAAACCTTTTAATTGATGTCAGTGTTCAGTGTTTGCACTTCTGAGGGCTTGCAAATGTTATTCACAGCTGAACTATGTTGTGCACTAAAGCAATTGTTCTCTTATCATAGAATTCTGTTTTCCCTAGGGTTAATAATGATTTTGTGTTGTTTGCTTACTCTTTTTTCACCTATCAATAATTCAGACCCAAACTTTCTAACCGGACAGTACAGCTTCATTATTGACAAGTACAGCAGTTAATTCTTTCTTGACCATCTTGGTCCTGGAAGTCCAGTTTATTTTCAATGCATAAATCTAATTTTTTGTTTTGTTTTTATGAAATTGGGATTCTACTATATACACTTGCACTGTATTGTAAGTGAATTTTTCACCAAGCAACGCATCATGAACATCTTTCATGCTTAAAACAACCTATTTAACAGATGCATAGTATTCTCTTGCCTGAGCATACCATAATCCATTAAACTAATTGTCCATTGTGACACATTTACACAGTGTTCAATTTTTCACTTTTATAAACGACCCTGAGTCTCAGACTCCTGAAGCTCAGTTTTGCCTAATTATTTCCTAAGATAAATTCTAAGCATTGAATTGCTAGGTCAAATGATATGTAGATTATTCAGAATTTGACACAGACCTTCCTCCAGCAATAGTGTTGAATTTGAGAAATATTGCCAATTCTGGGCTTTGTCATCTTAAACATTTAGTCAGTCTTAAAGCTAATTATTTTAATTACCATTTATTTAATAACTCATGAGATTGTGTATGTTTTTGTAAGCTGATTTGATATTTTGGCTCTAAATTTTGTGAATTGCCTGTTTATATCCCTCATTCATTTTATTCCCTGCTGCTTCTTAATAAAACCTCTCCATTTTAGTTTGTAATCATTGCTTTGCCAGACCTATTTTTTGTGTTCTAGTTCTTTGTCTCTTTTCCCATGCTGTTTCCATAATTTGCTTAACCATTCGCCTGTTCACACGTCTATCTAGTATTTATTGAGCACCTATTACAGTTTTCAAGGAATTGTGAACACTATAGACAAGACAATGTCATCGCTGTTATGGAACTTACATTTCAGAAAAAGGAGACATCATAAACAAGTGAGCAAAAACAAAAATATCAGATTGTAAGTGTTGCAGAGAGGCTTAACACTAGGTACCATGCTAGGGAATGGTAAGGCAAATCCTTTAGATTGAGCAGTTGAGGAAGAGGTCTCTGAGCAGGTGACACTCTAGGACACTCTAGATCTTAGTGACACAAGGAAGGCAGCTATCTAGTACAGCATTCCAGGAGGAAGAAAGAGTGTGCATAAAGCTCCATCTCCTGCCAATTTGAAATATAACTTTTTAAAGGTAAATTCCCAGTCCTATGAAGCTTTTTTGAACCCTTTTGGCCCACAGGAATAGAGGCAGGAGGCAGAGAACTCTCCTGGGCAGATAGGGGAGGGTCCCCGGAGAATCTCTCACCTGCCAAGGTCATTGTGCACAGATGACTTGTCTAAACATGTGGTAAAAACCTCCATCGCTTAACACATGTGCAGTAAGGGAAATAAATCCAATGTGGAGTGTCTCGGAGTAAGGGCCCACATAGGCCCTGGAAGGGTGGGATGGGACTGGCAGGAATTCGTGCCTTGTACAAATAGGGAACCCAGCCCATCAGCAGATATGGAAGCCCTTGTATTCAACAGTGAAGGGGGGCAACTGGCAACCTGCTTTCAGGACCCCTCTTTTTGCTGAGAGCTTTCCTTTTCGCTTAATAAATTCTACTCCACTTACTCTTCCGTGTACACATGCCTAAGTTTTCCTGGTCATGAGACAAGAACCTGGATCTAGCTGAGCTAAGGAGTAAAAAATCCTGCATCAACAGCAAACACTGTTTCAATGTCATATAATTTTCATTGTCTGAACTACTTATCTGGCATTTAAAATTTATAGACTCATATAATAATTCATCTTAGGTTTATTATACAGGTTCAGCATCCCAAATCCAAAACTCCAAAAAGCAAAATGCTCCAAAATCTGAAACTTTTTGAATACTGACATGACATCACAAGTAGAAAATTTCACGCCTGACACCTTTGCTTTCTAAAGGTTTAATGTACACAAACTTTATTTCATGCACAAAATTGTTAAAAATATCATATGAAATTACCTTCAGGCCATGTATATAAGGTGTATATAAAACATAAATGAATCTTGTGTTTAGACTTGGGCCCAACCCCAAGATATTTCACTATGTATATGTAAAGATTCCAACATCCAAAAAAATCTGAAATTTAAAACACTTCTGGTCCCAAGTATTTTGGATAAAACATACTCAACCTGTATTGTCTTTCTCAAATGAGTCTAAGAATTTCTTAGAGTTAAAGTACTATATCTTAAATTTATTAGTGAAGACAAACTTATCTGATGTACATTAGATGCTCATAGTTATATTTCTGAGTAATATATAAAATTATAATCTTGGGGGCTTGCTGTAGGTTTGTCTTTGAAAGCTTGGGAAAGAGCCATGGCATATGAGGTCTTTGGTTCAAATAGGCTAGAAAAGAAGGAAACTGTTTATTACAGAACATGAAATTAAATTAAAAAGCTAAGGCATTTACTTTCTTCTTGATGAAACCTTTACAAGAAAGTGAATCAACAAAAGAAAAAGTCTAGGCCCAAAGTACAATTTCAATAACTAGTGTTTGAAAGGGAGCAGGTTACTACCATTTCTGTGCAAGTGTGTGTTTATGTGTGTGTGTGTGTGTGTGTGTGTGTGTGCATGGAGTGTTTATTTAGTGTCCCATAGGTGCTTTGGTATATGCTGGGAAGTGTCAATGGAAGGGAAATTGTTATATGAAAAAATATGGTTATCATCTTCAAAAATCATATACTCTATTGAAGACAGAAAAATGCTGAGTACCTAGAACTCAGGAAATTGCTAGGAACCTCTAGAAACTTAAATAACATATGCAATAATGTAATCAGTCTTATACTTAAGGGCCCAAGAGTGCTAAGTATACAGCTAGGAATAAAGAAACAGATGGCTTCCCATACAGGCAGTGGCAGAAGACTACTTGTAGACAGAGATTGGTGTGGGGTGTGTGTGTGTGTGTGTGTGTGTGTGTGTGTGTGTGTGTGTTCTGATGTATGTCAGACACACTGGAGCTGGAATTCTAGCCAGTTTCCTCTCACTCACCTTTTAATGATCTAATCCATCTGTTATTTGTATCTCAGTGAGTAATTTTCCAGTTCTCATAACTTCAGGTTTAATAACCCAGAAACCAGTCAGGAGATAAAGGTTCAGAAAAAAGAAGATACCCAACCCCAAACGTTTTTAAGCACACAGAAAATGCAAAAACATTGAATGCTCCCAATCAGAGAAGATACTTCACATCACTGAGCTCTGGAAACATTTAAGGAATGTTTGGATTATGTGGCTCATAGATAAGGATTGGTCAACGCCAAGCTAGGTCAATAAAAAGGCTCAATAAATAAGAAGGGAAAGAGTGGTAGCACCACAGAAGGAGAACAAGAACATCTTTGAAACAGATAAACAATTGATGCAGAATTGTGATTAAGACGTTCCTGTTTGAGGTGGAAGCTCAGCTCCAGAAATTAACTATAGTATGACCTTGAGCAACTTATTAAACCTCTGCGTGCTTTCATTGCCTTATCTGTGGAATGAAGGCTCACTTAACGGATAATTTCTGGGCACCTATAATGTACCACACTCGGTCTTAGGTACTCAGGCATTGCCCTAGGCACTAGCTAGTAGTTTCTTTCCTTAGAGGGCTGTTACTAAATTAATCCATAAATGTAAAGACCTGAGAACGCTACTATCGTCATGAGACGCAGAAATAAATTTTAGATAGGAAAGAGGATGAAAAGTACAATAGACAGAAATGAACAGGCTGTTGGCAGTGTCAACGGAACAAGGAAAGGAAACAGGGAATACCATAATATAATCTGCAATGGAATCAGAAACAGCAAAGAAAACACTACTTAGTACATAAACGTTAAACGAAAGCCCATGTCCAAACATACTTGGTTTCCCTTTCTCCAATCTTCTCTCATTTCGGTCTATCAGTATATTTACCTTGCTGCCATATTAATTTCTCAAACATCCGGTAACAGTTATGGCCACCCTCAAAAACTTAACAACTTCCCATGCCTTCAACCCAAACTATACATGTCTAATTTGGGCATTATAGATACTTATAAAATTACTTTTAACTACCTTTTCACCCTTAGTTTTCACCCACCTCCTACATTTTGGGTCACAGATCACAGAAAGCTTTTGAATGGCCTGACAGTCTTTTAAAGGTTGTTTGGTTGTAGTATAATCTACTGTTTTACTACTTTCTGCTTTATGCGGTTTCGATACCACCGCTATTTGAGGTTATGAACATTTTCCTTTCCAAACAATCTAATAACACACTCTGATTAAACTTGCTTTACTTTTTTTCCTTTTTGCCTTTAGAGATAGCAGAGTACCTTGTACACAGTAGGTGCTTAAATAAATATTAATCCACTCTCTCTTTTCGTTAGCTGTACTCATGTTTCTTGCTGTTTTGGGAATGATCTCCAACTTTTCTTTGCTTGCCAAAATAATAACCATCCTTGCAGGACCAAATCGGAAGTCAACTCTTCAAAGGCTTCCTGTCTGTCTTGTCACAGGTGAGATGACCCTCTTCCCCTTCAAAGTATGACTTTATCCAGAAAATGTATACACTGTGTGTCTCAAATGTTACAGAACTGATGCGATTTGTGTAAGCGTGGCTGTTTGTGGCTACAAATGCAAACTCTTTGAAGACAATGTGTTCTATCAATTTCTGTATCTACAGCATTCACTTAGCACCTGATGCATACTAGGAGATTAAAAGCAAGCTTTTTGAATAAATGGAAACATGGGTGAAGTCTTGAGCAGAAATGGGCCATTTGAGGTCTGTTAAAGGTCTGAGTGGTTGAGGAGAGCTTATTTGGTTCCTTCGAGAATTTTCTCCAGGCTCTCTGCCCCTAGCCTGTACACAGAGTAAGTCTGTATTTAGAGTAATGTGATTTAAAGGTCACATTTATTAGCAAATAGCTATGTTTATAAATTTAGTTTGTCAAAAAAGGGAGCCTTTGAAATTAATTCTGTTTGCTGAAACTAGCACCAAGTTCAAGCAATAGTGCATACTGAGCCCAGGTAAGTGAATTTCCAGCCCATGTGACTTTTACGATCTTATGCTCCTCACCCACTCCTTTGTATATTGTTTTTGAAACTTTACTTAATGTTTTTACTGCAAGACTGGATCTTTAGGCTGAAATTTACCTATTTAGTGTTCATTTGTTATTGTTGTGATATTCTGCTTTTAAAAGTGTACTGACTGGAGGAGGTGGATTTGAAGACCTAGTGTGATTTTTTTTTCCTATCCGGGCCAGCCACACTGCAGGGCTCTGGTCTCTTATTCCTGAGAGAGTCCGAAGACTGTGAGACTGGGTCTGCTGGTCTGCTGGTGTTCTCCCATCTCTGCCTCTGAGCACCCTGCTGGAAAGGCTACCCTGACACGTTGGTGGACTGGATCTCTGATCTAGAAAAAACTGCTCAGAGGCAAAAGCTGCAAGAGATACGTTCTGTCATGAATGATACTGGCTCTTCTGGCCCCCAGATTGCAGATCCACAGAGAAGATTATGGGTAAAAGATGACTTCATCTTAGGAAGAGATCACCCAACCAGAGACTTCTTACACATCATTTGGTTGATTTTAGTTAACGGGAACATGGAAGATGTTGGAACAATTGCTAACAATTCTGGCCAGGGAAATTAGGAAGCCCATCCCCTATTAAAATTTAATGTAGAGGAACTGACCATCGTGAATGAATGGTCCCAATTCCTTGAGAAGAAGACAGAGAATTTCAAACTATTTCCTAGAACAAGTGAAGGCACACAATTGTACCGAGTGAGGAGGTTTCCCTAGGCAAGATTGGTGGTGGCCTCAGGATGTATGGGGCCAGAGGCTGTTATATTCACATTGGACGAGAGAAATGGATAGGGGATAATAATGAAGAATGAGTCTTCTTTCCAAGTACTCACTAAGGGAGGCTCTCCATTTTTTTTTTTCCTCACTAAAGTGCCTCAAAATGCTTAAAGAATTCCACTTTGGAATTACTTCCGAACTAGTTTATATTTTCTATTTCGTGACTCTGCAATTGCATCTCATTTTTAACCAAAAAATCATTTCCTGCTTCATCAACCACCTTATTCATCTGGATGATTTTTGGTTGTTTCCAGAAATGAAATTCAACCTCAAAACTTAAAGATTTATGCTATTGCAACTCTGAAGAACTGAAGAGGAGTTCCAGATATATTTTGGTATTAAAAAAAATTTATGTCTCATTATTTTGCAATCTCATACATTTTCATATCTTCTTCTCTTATATTGCTTTGAAGATGAAACTCAGATCTGTATAAAGTATTTCAAGCACATTAACCAAAGAGTTGTGCTTAATTCAGCCATCTATAACTAAATTTCTGTCTCTATAGTATCTCTGAAAAAAGAAAGAAAGTGAAAAGACAGATTGAGAAAAAATAGAAGTGGGTATAATTAAATCATGAAAGAGTGATGGATATGTGGGGTATTCTACTCTGTGTAGCCTCTGCCAGCCTTGTGTACATGATGTGTGTAGGTTACATCATAGTTTTATTACTTTTGGGTTACTAAAGTAATACATACTTACTGTAGAAAATTAGAAAAAAGAGAAACAAAAGGAAGAGAATTTAAAATCATCTGTAACTCTATTAACTAGGGAATTTTGATCTTTCATCGTTCTAGTCTTTTTTAATAGATTATTTTGTGGCAGATTTAATTCATTAGTGTTCTTGTTTGTTTATTTAAAAAAAATAGATACAAACAGGAACTTCCATCAAACAGGTAGAGTGAATTGCATTAACCTTTAGTCAGCTCTTTCTTCCTTTCCTTATAGGAAACCAACTACCTTGATTTTTATAGTACTCAGGGTTTTATTGTTGTTGCTGTTGTTTTTCTTCACAGTTTTATCATCTAAGCCAAAAGTAATTTTCCTTTTCTTCTCTACTATGCTCACTATGAGATCATGGATTTTTATTTATCTAAGTGTAATTATTATTCTTTCTAACACTCTAATTGTCTTTAAAATATGGCCAGTGGGAGCTTCATCAACCAGTTCCTGGGATGTTCCAGCACAAGCCCACCAGCCCAAACACTCCTTTGCTTTCTAATCCAGCAAGACTTTTCAGGCTCACATGGTGAGCTTCCTGCCCTGACTCTTTCTCTAATGACCCCTGGTTTCTGTTAGGGGTCATTTAGGAATGGAGATCTGGGAGCTCCACGCACCTTGCTATCCAGCTGTCAGTGTTTCTGGTTCCTTCAGAGGACAGAACTAGGAAATAAACACGCATACATATTTTTGATATTTCTTTCTTTTTTTTTTTTTTTTTGAGACGGAGTCTTGCTCTGTTGCCCAGGCTGGAGTGCAGTGGCCAGATCTCAGCTCACTGCAAGCTCTGCCTCCTGGGTTCCCGCCATTCTCCTGCCTCAGCCTCCCCAGTAGCTGGGACTACAGGCGCCGCCACCACACCTGAATAATTTTTTTGTATTTTTAGTAGAGACGGGGTTTCACCGTGTTAGCCAGGATGGTCTCGATCTCCTGATCTCGTGATCCGCCCATCTCGGCCTCCCAAAGAGCTGGGATTACAGGCTTGAGCCACCGTGCCCCGCCTCGTATTGATATTTCAAATTCAAATGTAGCATTGCTATATTTCATACATTCTTTGCCATTATCTTTTGGATCTCTTTTATTTCCAGCTTTTTACTCTGTGTGTGATTGCATACATGTGTACAGATGTGCATGTCTGTGTGTTGGATATACTTGACAATTTACACAATGATCACTGTACAAGTGGAAAGTTCTAGAAAGGAAGCAAGACAATGCTTTAATGGTGACAGGCCCCTCTGGTATGGGAAAGTGTTTGGGGGTTAATGTAGAAGGTCCAGATCATCTCACCATGAATAAGTGGAGAGTAAAGAAGACGTTCTTTGTGTCAGGGCTGGGCTGGTCTGAACGGGGTACTGGGTGGGACTCATGTGCCAGCCTGTGGAGCTCCTTAGGGGAACCCCATCAACTTAGTGGGCCATATCGTTGACCTCCAGACAGGTCTTTTGAAAGAAGACTATGATGGACACCCCCACACAGGGCAATCTTTTCCCACATTTATCTTATAAATGTAGACACTTTGTTATAAATTATGAAAATAGAGAAACATCCTAAAATGAAATTGCTGGGTCAGTATGTATATCCAATTTTAAAGCTAAATACTAACGCATATTGCTAAATTGAGCACCCAAAAGACTGTATCAACTTACGGCTCCATAAGTGGTATATTTTTAGTCTAGAATTCTTTGATCAATATTTATATTGGGAACACTTCTTCCCCCCCCCCTTTACTTATCCTTTACTTCTTCGGTGTGCTACTATGATTTATTTCTTTTTTTTTTTTTTTTCTGTTTTTGAGATGGAGTTTTGCTCTTATTGCCCAGGCTAGAGTACAACGGCACGGTCTTGGCACACTGCAACCTCCGCCTCCTGGGTTCAAGCGATTCTCTTGCCTCAGCCTCCAGAGTAGCTGGGATTACAGGCGCCCGTGACCATGCCCAGCTGATTTTTGTATTTTTAGTAGAGATGGGGTTTCACCATGTTGGCCAGGCTGGTCTTGAACTCCTGACCTCAGGTGATCCTCCCATCTCGGCTTCCCAAAGTGCTGGGATTACAGGGGTGAGCCACTGCAACCGGCCTATTTGTATTTCTTTCAAGCAATATATAATTGGATTTCATATTTTAAGCCAATTTATATTTAAAGTTTTAACTTACATCTTACCTTGTAGTTTAGACTCTGCCTCAGGAGGCAAAGTCTGAGGCAAAATCCTTGCTCTTGTCGGTCTATTTTGCAGCAAGTGGTGATTCCTACCAGATTCTGACATTAGGCTGTGTGCCCATCTCTCTTACTCAGGAATGTGTGGATATTCCTTTTGATGATTTCTTTCCTTGTTTCTATTTTAGCTAAAAATGGCAAGAGTCTGCATTGTATGCTGTTAATGGAATGTGATTTTTTTTTTTTTTTTTTTGACAGAGTCTTGCTTTGTCCCCCAGGCTGGAGTGCAGCAGCAGTATCTCAGCTCACTACAACCTCCACCTCCTGGGCGCCTGTAGTCCCAGCTACTCAGAGGCTGAGGCGGGAGAATGGCGTGAACCCTGGAGGTGGAGCTTGCAGTGAGCCGAGATCACGCCACTGCACTCCAGCCTGGGCGACACAGCGAGACTCCGTCTCAAAAAAAAAAAAAAAGAAATTCTCCTGCCTCAGCCTCCCAAGTAGCTGGGACTACAGGCATTCACCACCACATCCAACTAAGTTTTGCATTTTTAGTAGAGACGGGGTTTCACCATGTTGGCCAATCTGGTCTTGAACTCCTGACCTCAAGTGATACACCCATCTCAGCCTCCCAAAGTGCTAGGATTACAGGTGTGAACCCCCACGCCCGGCCAGAATGTGATTTTTTGAATCAGAAATCCCTTGTATTGAAAGTAAACTTAATGTTATTTATAAGACATATCACTTCAAGAAATAAACTAATATGCGTGTATGTATTTTATCGTGGGGAGGTAGGGGGTTTTTAAATCATTTCATCACTTTACTAGTTTCTTGGAAAGAAATGTGAAAACTTTATTTTGGAGAGAACTATTTATGTAGGCTGTAGATCCTGTTCCATGTCATTCTGGGGTTACTAAAGTCATAATGTGTTAGAAAGTTGTAAGAATACAAGATGTAGTTAAAAAGAGCCACAGATACATATTCCCAAACCAACAGGAAAAGACTAAAGATGCTGCCTGGTACTGAAGAATTGCTCATGGTAAAAATTTGTATTTGTCTTAAGTCGTTATTATTTTATACATAGCTTAAAAATTAACATGCTTGATTCATTTTGGGATTTTCCTTGCCAAAATTATAACTAATCCTTATGTTTTGGATGTTGATGTTTGCGAGAGGATCATTTCCATCCCGTTACTAATTTTTACAGAGGAGGCTTTGAGGGGAAGTGGGGCAGTTTGCTCTAGATCATCTGGGAGGCCAGCTGTGAGTAAACTGGGCTAATTTTTCTCCATTTCCTTTTCTGAAGGAAAGTTTTTTGTGAAGACTAATTTTCCATTTCACCCAAACCTGAAGCTCATTACACAGTAAGGATATCAGTTGTATTTTTAAACCTCTTTTAGCTTGTAGACAATCATGCATGTACACAAATATGAATTTACTGGAGCAGAGACAGCCTAAGGAGGGGTTGCGGGGATTGTGGTCACCACCAGCGACCGAAGGCTGCTGTCTCATTGAGAATCCCGCAGGCAAGGTACAGAAGAGTATGGTTCTCAAATGTCTTGGTCTCAGGATCCACTTATACTCTTAATTTACTGAGGATCTCAAAAACCTTTTGCCTAGGTGCATTAAATCTATTGGGACTGATGATATTAGATATTAAAATTTTGAAAGGTTTGTTTAAAAGTAACAAGGGCGTGGTGGCTCACGCCTGTAATCTCAGCACTTTGGGAGACCGAGGCTGGTGGATCACCTGAGGTCAGAAGCTCAAAACCAGCCTGGCCAACATGGTGAAACCCCGTCTCTACTAAAAACACACAAAAAAATTAGCTGGGTGTGGTGGCAGGCTCCTGTAATCCCAGCTACTCGGGAAGCTGAGGCAGGAGAATCACTTGAACCTGGGAGGTGGAGGTTGCAGTGAGCCAAGGTCACACCACTGCAGTCCTGCCTGGGTGACAGAGTGACACTCCATCTCAAAAAAAAAAAAAAAAAAAAAAAAATTAAAGTAAACAATAATAAACCTACTGCATATTAACATGAATTACTTTAAAAATACCATGTTTACCAAAATAAACATTGTTAGCAAGAAGAGGGGCATTGTTTTTTCATTTTGCAAATCTTAGGAAATGCCCATCTAGTAAAACACAGCAGTATTCTCATGTTTCCTGCTGTATTCCATCTATGGATATTACACGTCATGTGGTCACTGGAGCACTTCACCATGTACCCATGAGAGAATGTGAATGAAAACAAGAGAAATAATGCCTTCATATTATTATGAAAATAATGTTGATATTATAGATCTCCTGAAAAAGTTTCAGGTTCCCTCAGGGGTGCTGAGACCATACTCTGAGAACCATCGGTGGAGGAAGGTGTAGTGGAGGCTGGAACCCTGGAACGACTTCATTGTTTTGTGAACAAGTAAACAGCTTGATCTTTCTAATTTTGTTCTTAGAAACTGATCTCCAATGAACTGTTAAATATCAGCTAATTTTGTAAACATTTACAAAAGTTTAATAAAATCATTCTGATTTATTTTCAGAACTCCAAATTCCTACATATAACTGCTACTCAACATCTCTATTTGGATGTCTAATAGACATTTCAAATTCAACTTGTTCAGAACTCATCTCCTGACCTTCTACCCTTAAGTTTCTTCTGCTGTGGCATCACCCACTTAGTTAATGGCGATTTCATCATTCTAGTTTCTCAGATGCAACACCCTAAAATTATTGTTGACCCCTCCCTGGAATCATTCTGGTCTGAGTCACCAGCATCTCTCACCTGGGTTACTCTTTGTTTTTGTTTATTTATTTATTGGTTTATTTTTTATTATACTTTAAGTTCTACGGTACATGTGCACAATGTGCAGGTTTGTTACGTATGTATACATGTGCCATGTTGGTGTGCTGCACCCAGTAACTCGTCGCTTACATTAGGTATATCTCCTAATGCTATCCCTCTCCCCTCCCCCCACCTCACAACAGGCCCCAGTGTATGATGTTCCCCTTCCTGTGTCTAAGTGTTCTCATTATTCAATTCCCACCTATGAGTGAGAACATGCGGTGTTTGGTTTTTTGGTCCTTGCGATAGTTTGCTGAGAACGATGGCCTAAGACCATGCACTTCTCTGCTCAAAACTCCTTTCAACCAGTCAAAGTTGACATCTTAAAATGCCCTTAAGACCTTACCTGCTCCATCTCAACCTGTCTCTCTATAAGCCTGTGGCTCCCTGCCCCGCCCCCCACACTGCTCCAGCCACAATGGGCTTCTTACTGTTCTCTGGGCACACTAGACATGCTTCTGCCTTGGGGCCTTTACCCAAGCTCTTCCTGCCATCTGGAATGCTCTTCCCTCTTATATATTCAAGCCCCATTATTTTCAGTATTTGTTCAGATAGGAAGCTTCTCACTGCATTCTACTCTGACAACTCTACTTAAAAGTGCAAGTCCCACCTCCCACACCAGAATGCTTGTCACCCCCTTACCATTCTATACTTTAAAAAATAATTCTTTCTCACCCCCATCAGACATTGAAACCCTCCTACTTATTTCATTTATGTTTCTTGTCTCTTGTCTTGCTCCCCTAGAGTAAATCCCACAGGTCAAGAATTCTTGTCAGCATTTTTTCTCTACATAACACAAGAACTTAGAACAGTGTCAAGCATGTTGTAGACATATAATAAATATTTGTTAAATGAATGGTGGGGTGGAATGCCTTAAGAAAAACTACGATGACTTGGAATCATCCCTAGTATATGAGGTTGTTATTAATTAAAATCAATCATGAGGAATTGAGGGTATTAATAACGGAATCTCCTTCCAATGCAAGTGACAAAGATTCAGTTCACCTTGGCTTAAACCAGAAAAGAAAACAAACCAAAAAAAATTTGTTGACCAGGCATGATGGCTCAGGACTGTAATCCCAGCACTTTGGGAGGCTGAGGCAGGCAGATCACAAGGTCAGGAGATAGAGACCATCCTGGTCAACGTGGTGAAACCCCGTCTCTACTAAAATACAAAAAAAAATTATCTGGGTGTGGTGGTGTGTGCCTGTAGTCCCAGCTACTTGGGAGACTGAGGCCGGGGAATCACTTGAACCCAGGAGGCGGAGATTGCAGTGAGCCGTGATCGCACCACTGCACTCCAGCCTGGCGACAGAGGGAGACTCTGTCTCAAATGAAAAGAAAAGAAATTTGTTCCCTTACAGAATGGGTTTCAGGCGTGGCTGAATCCAGGGGGTCAAATGATGTCATTGGGATCCAGTCTGCTTACTCTCCTTCTTCTGTGTCATCCCCTCATTCTCAGGCAACCTCTCCCTTTGTGATGGTAAAGATGCTGCAGGCATCTCTAAGCTTATATGTGACCAGCTCACTCACTCCATGAGAGAGAAAGGTACCCTTATCTCTATTGGTTGTCCTTGCTCCGGGGCTCTCTCAAAGGGCACAATAAGGGAGTGTGCACACATCTGTATTTATGTCTATGTCTAAAATTGAAAGCTGTGTGTTCACTCTGATTCCTCCCATTGCAATTCAACCATACAGGTTTTATTTCTTTCTTTCTTTCTTTCTTTCTCCTGTGAATATCTCCCTTCTCTGACAGTGAAAAACTAGGTCCCCACTCCTTATTTACTGACCTGATTGATCCTTCCTTATGTGATCAATCCCCACTCCCATCTTTGCTGCTGACCCTTCCCTAGATGGACGCCCTTCTCACACTGCTTGGTCACAGGCAGCTTACTCAGTCTGTTCCTGTTCAGAGGTATCCTCTTCATTCCTGCTCAGGTCTGGGCACTCTGCACCATACCCTCCCATGTGCGACACTTTCTTACCCTACTTGGGCTCTGACACCACAGGCCAGGGCATGCCTTTGTAGAAGTTCTCTTCTTGCCTCTGGGGCTCTGACCCCGCCCCCCCCCGTGCTAAGCCACTCTGAGTGCTCTCCTCACCCGGCTGGGGCTGACACCCCGTGCCTCACTGTCTCTCTAGGGGACTCTCTCCTTTCCTGCTCACACTCTGAGTCCCCACGGCTTGTCACCCACAGGCATGCACAGGTGCCCTCCTCATCCTGCTAGGTTCTTAACACCCAACCTCAGGCTCAGACAACACAGGTGAGGCCACTCCAACACGGGGATGCCCTTTTCACCCTGCTTGGACTCTGATACTCGTAGGCCACCATGTTTTCCTCCGTTTCCTGCAAAGATGTGACCTTGTGCTGTCCCAATGAATAGCTTCGAGGCTGAGTTGCTCAGGAAGAGAGGAGAAGGGAAGAGGAAGCAGAAGCACCTTCTATCTTCATTTGTGTCTATCATCACAAGAGACTCTGGGCCTAAAGCTGTCCTTGATTTCTGGGACTCGAATGCTCACCTGGCTGCAGAGTCAAGGAAGCAATTGCCGCTTCCTTTAATCAGTCCTGGCCGGGGACTCATCTCCCCTTTCTGTGATGTGTTTTCCTCCCTGGCACTTATCATCCTCTGACCTATTTGTTGCATGAATTCCTCCATTTCCAGCAGTCAGTGCTGTGCCTGGCACATGGAAGTACCAAGAAATATTTCCTTAATGATCGAGTCCTAGAAGAGAATGCAGATGAGTGAGGCTGTCCCACGTGGCCAGGGAGGCTCTGGGCACAGTAATGAATATGGAAGACGTGGTTTCACTAAACCGTACTCAACTCAATCCAACCTGCTCAGATTCTCGGCCTCGGTGGAATTCTTCTGTGCATTCCGGGTTCTGTAGTTGCTAATGCTTCAGTGTCTTTTCATCCCAACACCCCATCAGGGCCACCTCCTTTGGCCTGTGAAGCACCAGTGACTTATGGGAGCAGACAGACGAGGAAGTGTAGTTAGCATTCATTCATTGCTTATGTTGTACAGGCTGTCAAAACTAATGAAATTTTATGACAGACGGGCAACGACCAGCTTCCTGGTGTTATTTATCTTTCTCACTTCTGGCTCAGAGCACCGGGTGATTTTTCATTTACATTTAAAAATGCCAAGATGACTAAGCGCAATTCGCCTGCTCAGAAAACTAGCAAACTGTATCAATGCACAAATGTAATTAATAATCATCAGGCATGAGAAACGAGGAGCGGTTAAGCAGGATAGTCTATCTTTCCAATTCCTCTCCTTCTCCCCTACCACCATTTCAACCAGTTCCCAAACTCCAGGCACATACATCACGTTTTTTTTTTTCTCTCTTTGCTCATATCTGATAGCCAATATTTGCAATGACAAACAAAAGGTCCTTGTGACTGGTGACACGGATCCCCATGGCTCAGTAGACATATTTATAGCCGCCTTAGAGGAGATGATGCAAATAGATGTAACACATAAAGAGAAAAAGACAGGAAAAAAAATGGAAAATTTAATGTAAGAGGGAACGGAGGTCCTGGGAGACAGGTTAATTCTAGAGTGACAAGATCCAAGATTGTGAGACTGTGTTTATATAACCAAGAGAAACCCACAGAACCAATTCATCATAACAACCTAAACCTGCAGACTGTATGTGCCTTGACAAATTCCTTTGTATACATCACTTAATTCTCTTATCTCCTCATTCCTGCAGTATGGTATCTGTGTTTCCTTTGCTCTCATCTCTACCTGCTAGTGCAGGGTTTTAGGCTCTCAAATTTCCTGCTCTCCACAAATTTCTGGGGAGTCTCCAGAGGTATCTCAGATGGGTTCACGAATAAATTGTTAGGTCTCATGTAGCATCTGCATTATTTTTCTTCCTTTCTCCTGCTCCCGTCAGAGTTTTGATGAGCTGCATCCTCAGGGCACCAAAGCGACAGCCCCATGTCCTCTGGAGACCTCTGAGGGTCAAGAGCTTTTCACATTCTGTACAGTCAGAAGAATGCTTTCTCTCCACTCCCAGCGTTTTCATAGGGACTTTAAAATTGCGCAGCTATGTTCCAGTGCCTTCTAGATTTTTTTAGTAAACAGCTTTTGGGCGAGCAGACAAAGCTGAAAGGCAAACATTATAATACTCTACTCAAAAATCCAAGCATTTGCTGCCATGACTGCCATGACTAAGGCTTTGTTATGGAGCCAAGCTTTTCTGCCTCACCTTCTCTCTTTTACAATGGGTTATTTTCCAGAAGGCACCTCATTTTAAAAATGCAAATTGGCATTGGAAAGGCCAGACACGTCCAGACATGCCAGCTTCACAGTAGTGGACACTTGTTCAGGCTCAAAATGGCACATCTTGATAACCACGGTGTACTTACGCAGAGTCCACAGTGTGCTAGCTGCTCCAGGTGCTGAAAAATGAATCAGACACAGGACCCATCCTCCAGGACTTTATTATACTAACAGTCATGCAGTAAATAACCATTATAACTACATAAATGGTTGGGAAAGTAAAAATAAAAATAAGTGCAACAAGAGATGTATAGATAATGTAGGAAAGAAGAGAGCTACTTCCTGTAGCCTTGAAAATGGAATGGCTTCACGGAAGACACATTAGAGCTGAGCCTTGAGAGGATGTGAACATGTAGAGGAGCGGAATCCAAAAGGTATTTCAGCAAGAAGGAGTGTTAGGAGCAGAAGCAAAGGGTGAGTGTTACCAGCAGTATGAGTGGATTAACAGGGTTTCAAATTGGTTAAAGCATACCTTGTTTGAAGGGGAATGGTTGGAGAAATCATAGTGGAAATGGGGAGTGAGACCTCCAGGGGATGTTTGGACTGGCTGAGATGATGATGATGATGATGATGATGATGATGATGATGATGATGATGATTTAGATGGTGTCTCACTCTGTCGCCAGGCTGGAGTGCAGTGGCGCACTCTCAGCTCACTGCAACCTCCGACTGCCTGGCTCAAGCTATTCTTCTGCCTCAGCTTCCCGAGTAGCTGGGACTACAGGCACGCGCCACAACGCCCAGCTAATTTCTGTATTTTTAGTAGAGACGGGCTTTCACCATGTTGGCCAGGATGGTCTCGATCTCCTGACCTCATGATTCGCCCTCCTTGACCTGCCAAAGTGCTGGGATTATAGTTGTGAGCCACCATGCCTGGCCTATATCTTATTTTTTATGCAGCAAAATATGTCGAACTAAGATAATATACTATTTAGAGCCATTAAAAACCATTGCACAGAGGAGTGTGTTTCTGAATCAGTCACGTTCACCTGGATCAGGTAGGTGCACCTACATCAGTGTGTGTCAGATGAACAGGAGAAGAGATCTGGGCAGGCAGATCAGCAGGGAGGTCTCTGCAATAGCAGAAGACATGGGTACTAAGATTGAAACAGAAGACATGGGTAGTAAGATTGAAACAGAGGACATGGGTAGTAAGATTGAAACAGAGGACATGGGTACTAAGATTGAAACAGAGGACATGGGTGCTAAGATTGAGACAGAAGACATGGGTGCTAAGATTGAGACAGAAGACATGGGTACTAAGGTTGAAACAGAGGACATGGGTGCTAAGGTTGAGACAGAAGACATGGGTACTAAGGTTGAAACAGAGGACATGGGTGCTAAGGTTGAGACAGAAGACATGGGTACTAAGGTTGAAACAGAGGACATGGGTGCTAAGATTGAGACAGAAGACATGGGTACTAAGGTTGAAACAGAAGACATGGGTGCTAAGGTTGAAACAGAGGACATGGGTGCTAAGATTGAGACAGAAGACATGGGTGCTAAGGTTGAAACAGAGGACATGGGTGCTAAGATTGAGACAGAAGACATGGGTACTAAGGTTGAAACAGAGGACATGGGTGCTAAGATTGAGACAGAAGAAATTCAGAGTAGAAAGATGATGAGCTTTGGAGAGAGAGACAGATGGATACCTGGAGTGAGGGAAAATAGGAAACTAAGAAAACCCCACATGAGGAAGGAGAAATATGATGTCCAAGAGGCAGAGTGAATTTTTGGAGGGAACAGAATGAGTTCACACATTCAAAACAACTTTGTAAGGTGAGTGGGATAGGAACGTTCTTCTTATTTTTTTAAAAATTATTTATTTATTCATTTTTATTTTTTTTCTTTGAGATGGAGTCTTGCTCTGTCGCCCAGGCTGGAGTGCAGTGGCGCGATCTCGGCTCATTGCAACCTCTGCTTCACGGGTTCAAGCGATTCTCCTGCCTCAGCCTCCCGAGTGGCTGGGATTACAGGCACGTACCACCAGCTAATTTTTTTACATTTTTATTAGAGATGGGGTTTCACTATGTTGGCCAGGCTGGTCTTGAACTCCTGACCTCAAGTGATCCACATGCCTCAGTCTCCCAAAGTGCTGAGATTACAGGTGTGAGCCACCATGCTCAGCCTCATTCTTATTTTAAAGGCAGGAGAGTTGTTAAAGGGAGCAGGCAAGCGTGTGTCCATGGTCACAGGGCGTGTGGCAGATGTGACTCTCAAACCCCAATTTTTGGATGTTAAAACATTTTCTCTTCTCTTGATACACACACACTTGCATATGTACATGCCTGAAGAGGACGGCAGAAGGAAGATTAAAGAAAAAGATGAGGAATAAGGAGTTATGCTGTTGATGAAGAAAGCACACACATTGCATTCATGTTAGCAATTATTTCTGGGAGATCCATCAGGCAAATGAAATCTCCTAATCCAATTCGGGAAGGAATTTCCTGGACATGTGGGTCCATAATCCTGTTTAACTCCTCCAGAAAGAGAGACTAAATTAGAGATCAACTCCAGTAAAAAGCAAACTTAGAGGTAACGATTGCAAACAGAGCCTGGGCATCCCCCCTGCTGGGGTCCCAGGCTATCATCTAATAAAAGCCATACCAGTCCGTAAGCCACATGGAAATCGCTTTACTCAGAAGCTTCTGGAAGGTCCACGTGTTCATAACTAGGACGCTGGTGACAGACCTATTGCTCTTGATTATCTTAGGTGATAGCTGTTTGTGAAGCATCCCTTTCTAGAGAATTTAGATTCCGTCATGGTCTATTTTGCACTTGGGAACGTGGTGGTGGTGTGTTGTTTCTCTCTTCAGCTGGTGAGGAGAAGAGGTGGGAAACCCTGGGCTTGCCAATGTCCTATTTGTCTTTCTGTTTGTTGTTGCAACTGGCCTCATTAAATCGGGCAAGAGCTGCCAACATATACAACTTTGGCTTTCCTAATTAAAGTTCTACTGAAAAAAATTGCCCCTCTCCTCTGACTCCCTCACAGGAATGCACTCTCATAACAGAGGCATCTGCCCCCTGGACTAACCTTTCTTAAAACCAGATAAACAAAGTAATACCAATAAAAATATCCATCTGTGCTTAAAGATAAATAGAGCATTAATATACCAAACTGAGATCTGGATTCTTTTGGAACCAGCTTTAATGATATTAGACATCTGTTCCGCCTTGCTTTCCACTCATTTTCCACTTGCACATTCTTATAAGAAAACCATGTGACACCAGTTTTTCTGTGGGAAGTGGGGGTGCCACCTGACCCCTGCCTTTTCTCAAGCGATTGCCCCAGTAGAGGGTGGTAGATCCCAAAGGTATAAGCCAATGATGTCCCTTACCATGTGGCAGTCTATTTGGGCTTCATCAAGGATTTTAAGCACTGTGATCTCTTTACGCTTTTATTTTTGAGATGCCAGAACGCCAACTTATTCCTTTACAAAGGTAAGTGGAATTGTCAAGTAGATGAGATGCACAAATGTTGGCATAATCGCGGCAGCCTTTCTCTTCCTGGAGGTAAGTCGTACGAGTATCCAAGAAATATCCAGAAGCTATTCATTTACCAGGAGAGACCATCTTCTCCGGCAAGAAAGAGGGAAGGTCCCCCATAATGATGGTTTCTTTTAAAGAGAATTGTACTCCGATGGCAAAAAATAAAAAATAAAAATAAAAAATAAAAAACACCCTCTAAGTGTTTCCTTTACCATTTTTAACACTCAAGAACAATTTCAGGCAATGTACTGTCGTGGGAAAACTTTCTCCACTTAAATGCAGACCTGTTGACCTGGATTTGTTAGATTTGGTGCTAACTCCAAAGTGACTACGGGCAGATCAGTGGGGGTGGGGAAATGTACGGGGGCGTTCAGAATTGTTCCGATGATGGGAGAGATGCCACTGATTTTTGGAGCCTGAAGACCAACAATGCCAGAGGCACAGCAATTCAAGGGTTCGAGGGGCAGTCTTACTGGAATTACCTGTTTCAAATGCTGATATAACACGGTATTGAGAAGCACTGACTTTTTCAAATAATGGACACTTTTTTTGAAAAACAAAAATCTTACACAGGACCCCAATATATAAAACTCATGAAAGAAGAGTTACTTTGCCTGATGGAGAGGAGGTCCCTGAAATACTTCTAGGTTACATAGTTTGAGAACCACTATTTTAGCTGATACCAAATGGCCGTAGACCTTTAATATTCTATCTGGTTCTACTATGTTATAAGGACTAAGTAGTTTATCTTTTCTTTTTCTTTTTCTTTCTGTCTTTTTTTTTTTTTGTTTTGATATGGAGTCTCACTCTGTTGCCCAGGCTAGAGGGCAGTAGCATGACCTTGGCTCACTGCAACCTCCACCTCCCAAGTTCAAGCAATTCTCCTACCTCAGCTTCCGGAGTAGCTTGGATTACAGGCCCGTGCCACCACACTCAGCTAATTTTTTTGTATTTTTAGTAGAGATAGTTTCACCATGTTAGCCAGGAAGGTCTCGATCTCCTGATTTCATGATCCACCCACCTTGGCCTCCCAAAGTGCTGGGATTACAGGCGTGAGCCACTGCACCCAGCCTGTTTAATTTTTCTTAAACTGTGATTTCTATAATTTCATTCCTCTCAACATTTTATAGGGAAGTTTTTAAACACACAGAAAAGTTGAAAGAATTGTTAACATCCAGATACATACCCGCTAGATACGTACCCACTAGATTCCACAATTGCCAGTGTTTTCCTCATCACATCTCTCTCCATATGCATCAATTTACCTTATTTTTGGATGCTTTGCAAAGTAAGCTGCAGATATCAGTAGATTTCATCCCCAATACTTCAGCATGCACGTCAAGCATTAGCTAGAGCTCAATATTTGTTTATAGCTCTATTTTAGAGGTCAAGTTTACATACAGTGAAGCCCACCAGAACAGATCTCCCGTACAATTTGATGAGTTTTAAAAATACAGTCACGTAGCCCAAGCCCTCATCAAAATGCAAAATATTTCCATTACCTCTGAATTCTTCTCTTACGGCCCTTCCCGCCAGGCCCACACCCATGGTCCGTCCGTTCCCTCATTTCTTTTCTTTTTTTTTTTTTTTGAGACGGAGTCTCGCTCTGTCACCCAGGCTGGAGTGCAGTGGTGCGATCTCGGCTCACTGCAAGCTCCGCCTCCCAGGTTCACGCCATTCTCCTGCCTCAGCCTCCCGAGTAGCTGGGACTGCAGGCGACCACCACCACGCCCGGATAATTTTTTTTGTATTTTTAGTAGAGACGGGGTTTCACCGTGTTAACCAGAATGGTCTCGATCTTCTGACCTCATGATCCACCTGCCTTGGCCTCCCAAAGTGCTGGGATTACAGGTGTGAGCCACCGCCCCCGGCCCGTTCCCTCATTTCTAGCAACCATTGTTCTCATTTTTTTTCCACGGCTCTTCCAGCGTGTCATATGAATGGGGTCATTGAGTCCAGTACTCCAGTGTCTTTCACACAACACAGCCCTTCTAAGACTCATCCATGTTGCTGCTTTCATCAATAGTTTCTTCCCTTTAATCCAGTGGGCAGCGTTTTTGGTCACAGACTGAAGAGAACTTTGACTTTAGTGATTCATGATCTGACACTTCCTGCCAGGCCACTGTTGTTATTTCTAGCAGTGTTAGCTTCGTCTAAACACCAGCAAACTATCTGCCAGTGGAGTTCATTCAGTCACATTACCTGAAAGTTAGATGAGAGGTTGTTGGAACTGGTGTCTGTCGGGACAGGGCAGTCTGGTGACTGTGGCCACAGCAGTGGCAGCACCTCCACACAGCTGTCATCGGTGGCTCAGACCCATCAAGAACACTGCTGTCTTTTACTGCCCACGAGCCAGAAGACTGGACCGGATCCTTGACTCCCACCATGCTTTCTTTTTTTTAATTGTAGAAAATAAATGCAACATAAAATTTACCGTTTTAACCATTTTAAGTGCATTAAGTGTATTCACAGTGTTGTGCCACTATTGCCACCCTCCATCTGTAGAACTCTTTTCATTGTGCAAAACTTAAACCCTATGCCCATTAAATGCTAACTCCCCATTCCCCCCACCCCTTAGCCCCTGGCACCCACCATTCTACTTTTTGTCTCTATTAATTGACTCCTCTAAATACCTCATATAAGTGAAATCAGAATATTTGTCCTTTTTTTGAGTGGCTTTTTTTTTTTTTTTTTCGAGAAGGATCTTGGTTCACTGCAACCTCTGTCTCCTGGGCTCAAACAATTCTCCTGCCTCAGCCTCCCGAGTAGCTGGGATTACAGGCGTGCACCACCATGCCTGACTAATTTTTGTAGTTTTAGTAGAGACGGCATTTCACTGTGTTGGTCAGGCTGGTCTCGAACTCCTGACCTTGTGATCTGCCGGCCTCATCCTCACAAAGTGCTGAAATGACAGCCATGAACCACCATCCTCAGGCCTTGACTGGCTTATTTCACTTAGGATAATGTCTTCAAGGTTAACTCACGTTGTACCATGTGTGTCAGAATCTCCTTCTATTTAAGGCTGAATAATATTCCATTGTATGGACATGCCCCATTTTGTCTATCCATTCTTCTGCCAATGGAGTCTTGGGTTGCTTTCACCCATTGGTTACTATGAATAATGCTGCTGTAAACATGGATGTACAAATATCTGTTCAAGGGTCTGCTTTCAACTCTTTTTGGATATATACTCAGAAGCCGAATTGCCGGATATAAGGTAGTTCTGTGTTTCAGTTTTCGAGGAACCACCATACTGTCTTCCACAGCAGCTGCACAATTTTACATTCTCACCAATGGTGCATGAGGCTCTCAATTTCTCCACATCCTTGATACACTGGTTATTTTCTGTTTGCTTGGGCTTTAGCCATCCTAATGGGTGTGATACACCCTGATGTGTGTACCTTATTGCAGTTTCGATCTGCATTTCCTTCATGGTTGGTGAGGTTGAGCATGATTTTTGGTGCGGCCCATCTGGATTTCACATGAAGGATGTTCTAAGAAGGAACTGTAAGATTGACGTGGCCCACTCAGCAGGAAAACCAGCTGCGTGGCAACAGAGTGTAGTGAGAGTGGCAGGGTAAGGGCTGAGGAGGAAGCCAGAGTGGTCGCGTTGGACTTTTGGGCCACGGTAAGGAGCTTGAATTTGATTCTGGGTGAGACGGCAACCCCCAGAGGGTTTTGAGCAGGGGCATAGCAGGATCTGACTTAGGTTTTCAAAGGATTTCACTCTGGCTTTCTGACCACACAGATTTTTTTTTTTCCCAGTGTGGCATCATCTGGGACTAATTATCCACTGAACACACTTAGCAATAATATTTATCATCATCATAAAACACACAGTGCGGGTAAAAAGATTTACAGGTTACAAAATGCCTCCACATACATCATCTCACTCAATTCTTGGGGCAGTTTCTGCAGCCTCCAGTCTCTTTGGCGGATGCCTGTTCCGAGCCGTCTCCTAGGACTGGCCCCCATTGGTGGCTTGGCATGCTATGAGAGGAGCCTGGGTGTGCCTCGTGATCACAAAGTGGTTTGGACGTCTTTGGCGGAGAACACAGGTCTGGCAATAATATACTGATTTTGGAGTTTTCTTGAAATTAGTCCATCCGTTTATAGCTAAGCCATGGGTGCCTCTGCAGAAATCACCCAGGAGCCATCCCATGTTTCTCTTTAAATGCCGTTGATCCTTTGGCCTTTGACACTATAATTTTTTTCTTAGTTGGCTATTCATTGTCACTGTTTCTTCAGAGAGGGCTCCTGAAGACTCTGCTGAGTCCTAATGAGCTTCAGGACCCTTTTAAAGAGTTTTCATGGCTCTTCCCCTGGAAGAAGTGAAATTCATGCATACATGTATTCCCCCCATTGTGTATTTATGGTGTCCAATGTGTACAGTTAACTATGACAAACACTGCAGGCACCATGATGAACAGGCATAGTTTCTGGTGCCCTGGATCCAGGGAGATTAGAGAGATGGACCAAGCATAGGGAGTGTTGACAAGGAGTGAGAGCGGGTGGCACACAACACTGCACATGCACTCCAAACCTATGGGCAATGCACACGCACATACAAGTGCATGTATGGTGAGATCCCTGCATTTAGAGCAGAAGGCTGCATGGGAACACTGGCTTTCTTCAAATGTCTGCTGGCAGTCACCTAATCAACACCCTCATTCTTTGACTGAGAAATGAGACCCCAGATCTAATTAACCCAGAGAAAATCCTGCAGGGCAAAAGATGGCCCCCGAGACAAACTTTTTTTTTTTTTTTTTTTTTTTAAGAAATGAACATGCTACATTTAGGTCAAGAGTCCAAAGTTCCAATAGTTACATTGATCCAAAATTCTATCCTTATCATAAAGTCTAAGGGCCCTTTCTGTTTAGGTCTCACCTGCAAGACTGGGTGACCAGGGCTGGTAGACTCTGGGTGCCTCCTTGACTGCAGTATGATATCAGAGGCACTGGAAACAATTTTCCTTTCTTCCCCGTCTCCAGGGGTTTGAGATTCCTTTAATGGGGTTGGGGGAGTGCCAGAGGTCTGGGGAAGCTTTGCAGGATGCCTTGAGCCTCAAATTGGAAATACCATTGAAAGACAAAACAGTGACTTAAAATCATAGGATGCTCTAAATGAGGAGGAGCTCATCCATTTTTTGGAAAACATTTATTGAGCACCTACTATGTGCCAGCCTCAGGCTGAATGGAGCGGATAGGTAACATACTCTCTCCTCTTCTGGAGCTTACACTCTCCAGGCAGAGAAGAAGACAGTAAATAAAAAAGAACAAGCAAATACATAAACAGGAGAAAATAGTCAGAAATTTTTCAAAGGAGCCACGAAAAAAAAAAAAAAAAATAGAAAAAGGCACCAGGGAGAGAAAATTGGTAGCACAGACTAGCTTAGACGAATGGCCGAACCAGGCTCTGAGACAAAGATTTGAGCACAAGCCATTTAGAGAAGAGGTGATGATGAAAATACCAGCAGAGGCGTGGGAAAGTGGTCAGAGAAAGCCTCAGGTGGAGTCACAGAGGTGGATGTCCAGAGTCAGGAGACTGCATGGCTGGTGCCGACTGGATGTGGCGGAAACAGCAGTGCTCGTCCTACCAAGCACAACGTCGCTGGGCACCCCAATTCCTCAGACCTAAGACTAAGGGTGAGCAGGAGGTAGCCATGGAGAGATCTAGAAAGAGCATTTGCAGCAAAGGGAACAGCATGTGCCAAGGCCCTTTGGGGTACCTGAGAAAGGACATGAAGGCCCATGTGGCTGGAGGGCACCAATCCTGCAAGACCCGCTGGGTGAAGTGGGTGAAGCAGGCAGGATTTGCAGCCCTTTGCAAGGAGTTGACACCGTTGTACGTGCAATGGGAGACAGGAGATTCTTCGGGGGTAGACCTGCTCTACTTTTCACTGGATCACTTCATTGGATCATGTATTTAGAGTTGCAGGAAGGAAATGGCCATTTGGAGTAACGGTGAGTTGGGGGTGGCATCTCAGGGACAGCGCAGGGCGTAGAAAGCAGAGTCTGAAACAATGACAACAGACAGCGCCAAGCTTAGAGCTGTGGGAAGAGCCTTTCTTTTGTAGTGCATTCTGCTTTAAAATGAAAACAACCCAAGCAGGGACCCTGGTCTATTTTGAGGATGGCCAAGCCATGAAGAAGAGGAACAATTAGATAGTAAAAGGATTGGAAAATGGGGAGTTTCCAGCGGCCATTTCTTTGTGTCACCCGTGATGCATTTTGACAAAGTGTGAAGCAGGGAAAAAGCCGCCGGATTGCAGGACCGTTTGGCTCTGCTCGGCAGAGCGGCTAACAGCAAATGCTTGCAGACAACGGGGTCTGCTCCTCCAGTTATGAATTTGGAACCGAAGCATGCAAAAAGAGATTACAGTTTAGCATTCACCGCAAGCATTCAGTGAAAAATGAGACTGTCATGCCGGCTGGAACTCAATCTACAAGGGAAAGTAGGGACAGAGGAATGCTGGCAGCTGAGCATGGGCCATGGGCAGAAAATGCCCGGGCTGGAGGCTCAGGGTTTCAATGGCTCTGGATGAGAATGTCTTCTTTTCGGCTATTAATTTTACCCTTCCTTGTGTCTCCGACCCCATGAGGTTTCCTCTTTTTATTTTCCCTAGCTCACTCTCCATTAGAAATGTGTCCCCTGGGTTTCAAAATTAGGCAGCTGAAATGAAGGCTGTTTCAATTCTGGAGTTAGGGGAAGAGGAAGGCATTAAATATATTCAAACCATGACAGTACCTTAGAATGATGTAAATTTTTTGGAGACGTTAAAAGTCATCCAATCCAAAGCCCTCTTTTCAGAGACGAGAAAGCAAAGGGCTAGAAGAACGAAGTGACTTCTCCAGGTTCCCACGGCCTCCTGGTTGGCAGACCCAAGGTTAGAGCCTAAGTCTCCTGACTTTCATGCCAAGACTCTCTCGGTGACACCCACAGACTTATTTTTCTCCTTTATTTGTGGGGAAATGAGTTATTGGCAGAGCTTATTCAGAGTCACAGACAGCCGGAGCCTTTGGTCGGCTATGAAGCGTTGCTCCCTCCCAGACGCCTGGACTATGGAAGAAACGCCCGTGACTCATTTGTCTCCACTCTTTCCTTTGTGCCAGCACAAATGCCATGCCACAGCCTTGGCACTGGGATTGCACGGGATTGGGTTTGGTACCCTAAAGGGGGCCAGGGCCTCGGGATAGAAGTCCCACCCTAAGGAGAAGTAGTGAGACAATAGCAGTGACTGGTGAGCTAGAAGGGAAATTGTCTGCAGAGGCCGGGAAGTGTAGTGGTTAAGGCGAACTCTCCAGAAGCAGGTTACCCAGATTTTCTATTCCAGCCCTACCTTGGACTAGCTGTGTGAACTGGTCAATTTATTTAACTTTTCCTCCGTAAAGCAGACATAAAAATATACATACCTATATTGGTTATCTATTGCTTTGTAACAATATTACTATAAACATGGAGACTTCAACCAATGCATATTCATTATCTCACAGTTTCTGTGGGTCAGGAGGCTGGCATGGCTCAGCTGGGTCTTCTGCAAGGCTGAAGTCAAGGTGTCTGCCAGGGTTGGGGTCTCATCTGAGCCTTGACTGGCAAAAGATCCCCTTTCTTTTTTTTTTTTTTTTTTTTTGAGACGGAGTCTTGCTGTGCCCCAGGCTGGAGTGCAGTGGCGCTCGATCTCGGCTCACTGCAAGCTCCGCCCCGCCGGTTTCACGCCATTCTCCTGCCTCAGCCTCCCAAGTAGCTGGGACTACAGGCGCCCGCCACCTCACCCGGCTAATTTTCTTGTATTTTTAGTAGAGACGGGGTTTCACCGGGTTAGCCAGGATGGTCTCGATCTCCTGACCTCGTGATCCGCCCATCTCGGCCTCCCAAAGTGCTGGGATTACAGGCTTGAGCCACCGCGCCCGGCCAAAAGATCCCCTTTCAAGTTCACTCAGGTTGTTAGTTGAATGTATTTCTGGAGGGGTTCATTTCCTTGTTGACTATTGGCTGAAAGCCAACCTCAGTTTTTTGCCACGTGGGTCCCCAATGTGGCTGCTTGCTTACTCAAAACCAGCCAGGGAGAAAGAAACTCCAGCAAGTTGGACACCAGAATCTTACGTAACGTAATCACATAATCACTCGCATATAATTACATCACCTTTAATGTTTCTGTTTATTAGAAGCAAATCACAGGTTCTGCCCACACTTGGAGGGGGGTGCAATTATTAATACAAAGGTATGGATACCAGGAGTTGGGATCATGGGAACTGCCTTGAATGTCTGTCCACCACAATGCCTTATAGCAATGGTCCCCAACCTTTTTGGCACCAGGGACCCATTTCATGGAAGACAATTTTTTCTTTTTTATTTTTTTTGAGACGGAGTTTCGCTGTTGTCGCCTAGGCTGGAGTGCAGTGGCACCATCTTGGCTCACTGCAACCTCCACCTCCTAGGTTCAAGTGATTCTCCTGCCTCAGCCTCCCAAGTAGCTGGGATTATATAGGTGCCTACCACCATGTCCAACTAATTTTTTGTATTTTTAGTAGAAACAGGATTTTGCCATGTTGGTCAGGCTGGTCTCGAACTCCTGACCTCAGGTGATCTGCTCACCTCGGCCTCCCAAAGTGCTGGGATTACAGGAGTGAGCTACTGCGCCCGTCTGGGCTGGAAGAAATGTATTTTATTTTATTTTATATTATTTTATTTTATATTATATTATTTTATTTTATTTTATTTTTTTGAGACGGCGTCTTGCTCTGTCGCCCAGGCTGGAGTGCAGTGGCATGATCTCGGCTCACTGCAAGTTCCACCTCCCAGGTTGACGCCATTCTCCTGCCTCAGCCTCCCTAGTAGCTGGGACTACAGGCGCCCGCCACCATGCCTGGCTAAATTTTTGTATTTTTAGTAGAGACCGGGTTTCACCATGTTAGCCAGGATGGTCTCGATCTGCTGACCTTGTGATCCGCCCACCTCGGCCTCCCAAAGTGTTGGGATTATAGGTGTGAACCACCGCGCCTGGCCCGGAAGATGATTTTTATGGGAGGCAGTGGAGGAGGTGGTTTTGGGATGAAACTGTTCTACCTCAGATCATCAGGCATTGGATTCTCATGTGGAATGTACAACCTAGATCTCTGACATGCGCAGTTCACAGTAAGATTTGCGCTTATCAGAATCTAATGCCACCACCGATCTGACAGGAAGTTGAGCTCAGACTGTAATGCTCTCCTTCTGCTGTGTTGCCTGATTCCCCACAGGCCACAAACTGGTACTGGTTTGTGGCCCAGGGCTTGAGGACCCCTTCCTTATAGGGCTATTGTGAGGAGCAAATGAGTTAATATCTTTAGAGCTCTCAACAGAAGACTTTCACTCAGGAAGCACAGTAACTGTCGGTTGCAGTGGAGATAGTGTTATTATTACCATCCGGAGAACATGATCCTAAGGTAGACTTGGTCTTGAAAAGTTTTCTACCGGTCTTTAGGGGACCTGGGATCATAAGCTTGAATTTAAGCAAATACCTGCAATAGCTAACAAATGAAATAATTCCAATAACATTTTTTACTTAATTTTATTTTCTCTCAGTTGGGGATTGCATGGTGAGTGATAAACGCACAGGGTTTAGAGTTTGAGGGGCTATGAATTTATAGACAGACAACAAATGTTGGCTGTCACTTTTATTTTTGATTACGCACCTCATTGGTTAAAAATGTCTCATCACGTACTTTCAATGTGTACGTCTTTATATTATTAAACATGTGCAGAGTAGAAATGACAAAAGGTTGAGATAAATAAGAAAGAAGCAACATTTTGGTGTCTTTCTAATCCTGAAGTCTTCAAACTATCATTAGCTCATATTTCAAGGTACTTTTGATGAAGTATGTCATCGACAATGGTGGGTATACGTTCATATTGCAAATATAATTCAGTGTTGGAATAAGAATTGCTAAAAAAACCAGCAAAAAATATGAAGCTTTGGACTTTTTTTGGTCAAATTTAATTAGTCCCATTCTTTTCCTTTCTCTTTTTTTCCCTTTCATAATGTGGCTGACAGAGAGATCAAATGGCAATGGGAGAATAGACAGACGAGCTATTGTTGCTTTTTGTCTACACTAAGAGTCTGATCTTCGATCTTTAGCATCTTTGCAAGAAGCCTTTTAAGCCACTGGTGTATTTGGTAGGGGTTGATTTAGGTTGGAATAGATTTTGCAGTCATTAAATTAATTGTATTGGTCCCACATAAACTGTGACACATCACAGTCTGCTTAAAGTTATTAGACAAGGGAGGTTACCTCTTTAATCTGCCCCTCCGACTTCATGTTGTGGATGTGTGTATTGCACGTGACATGTGCCACCTGACACAGGGACAGAGTGAGGATGCTTGTGTAAAGCTGTATATTGAGAATTAGAAGAGTTTCATTTCCTCTTTTTTTAAAAACAAAAATAAAAGTAATTCTAACATGTTATCCCTGTATGTCGGTGCAATGCCTTATATCCCTCTTGGGAGATGTACACACAATTTGAAGACTCCTTTTACACGTTAAACCACGCAGGTTTGTTTTCTTCCAGACTGCTTTTTGGCTTCATGGAGATGTGCCTGGAAATGTCTCTTGTGCCTGGCAGGTTGGTTGGGCTTGTTACATGCTCACATTCTGCCTGCTAAAAAGCTGCCCCACAGAGCTGCCAGGTGACTTGGAGCTCCCAACCTGAAAGTGGTTGCATTTCAGAAAAGTGTGCAAAGTTGGCAAACGTGCCCAGGCCGAGAGCTGCGAGAGACCTTCTCACATAGGCTTCTTGATAGAGTAAAACTTCTGACAGCACCAGAGCCTGCAGGGGCTCCTCTGTCATCCCTGTAAACAGGGTCGCACTGGCCTGCTTTATCTCTCTGAACAAAATGCAGATTTAATTGGAAGTGCCCTCAGAATCACTGCTGCTAGGTCGAGGCTCCAAAGGAATTAGGGATAACAGTTTAATAACTCTAGAAAGAGCTTAGGCGCTTCGCTGTGTCGGGTATCTCTGAGTTAGCTACTGAAAAATGAACTTGGGACATTAAACCCTTTTATCACACAGATAGAGCAATATGGGGAAAATCCATTCCTTGGCAGGGGATGAGTTTACTGGCTTCTGAAAGGGGTGTGTGTTTGAATGTGATAGGGAAGGGAGCATTTGTCAGAGTGGAAGGTGGATCAAAAGACAAATGAATTCTTTGAGTTAAATAAAAGCTTTAAATTATCCCACTTTGAACTGCTTCAACCATCAGCAGAATGTGCTACACTGAAATGCAGCCTGCCTTTCCAAGGTCTGTGGATGGCACGGTGGTCTCTATCTGTTAATGCTACATGTTAAAGGAACAGGCAGTGTGAGGGCAGATGGCCAAGGCTGGGGAGGCAAGATAAATGTCTATTTAGTTGAGCAATAGAGTCGCTTTTGCTAACCTATTCACCTAGCAGTCTGCAGAAAATAAGATATTTAGACACGACTGACTCTCCACATATTGGGTGGGCTAGAAGTCTTCCCTCCGGACTGCGGATGGATAAATCAGGTTAGCTTAGCCCATGGCTTCTAAATTCTGATCCATGGAATCCTGTCAGTGTTTACCTTCTGTAAAGATTGAAGAGTAGCCACAGATTCTACCCACTCTTTTGTTCACAATCTTGCATTGTGCTGTTGCAGCTCCCCTCATTGGTGGGTGAAATTGTTTCTCTACTCTCTGAATCTTTCCTGGGCATGTGACTTGCCTTGGCCAGTGGGACATGAACAATCACAAGGAAAGCAAAAGCTTAAAAAGCATTTGTGCATTGCCCTTTGGATGTTCTTAGAAACTCCTGCCTACCCCTTATGAAAAGAATCCCAGGCTCATCTACAGAATGATGAGAGACAGGGGCCCAGGTGTCCCTATCATCTCAGCCAGCCACACCCTGTAAGTAGGTGATGGACTGACGCCAGATGCAGGAATTACCCCTGAGATCTGCAGAAGAACTGGCTAGCTGAGCCCAGCCCAAATTGCTGACTTCCAGAATTATAAACTAAACAAATGGCTATTGTCTTAAGTCAATAGTTTGAAGCATTGGTTTTATGTAGCAAAAACTTCAGGCAGAAAAGGAAAGAAAGCACCTTTAGGAAGAAAAGAACTAAAGGAGAAATCTCCAAATTTGTTTTCACATAGAGCATCTCTGATTTATTTACTCTTTCATTTAAGTTGTTGTTTGAATGGAGTGTTTTGGGGGTATTGGTGGTAGGGGGCGTCTTTCTCTGGCTCAGTCTACAGCATCCTAGAACATTCTTGTTGCTGGCAAATGAGCCTGAGTCACCAGTTCTGAAACTGCTGCATATGGCTTTGTAGTTTGGAAATTTGGAAAGAGTTTTTAGGGATGACTAATCTGTCCCCTAGTTATCCTTTTGTTCTCCAAAGTGCCACACATCTAGGCATTTCAGTTTAGCGTCACTTCCCACTGGGAAAAACATGGGGAAATCAGCTGTAGGTTTGTTGTAAGCTATTTAAAGGAGCAGACATTTGGCTTTGCTCACTAAAAGGGAGGCTTTTGTCTTTACATTCTAGAAATTAATTATCTCCACAATCATATCACGCTGCTGCTAATGCCCTAAGACAGGATTTGCACTTGAGGAGGAAGTTGGAGTTAGACTTATTTTTGGAAGAAATGAACCAAAAGAAAGGTACAACCTTACAGGCTTCTAGATAAGACATAAAGAAATTCAGCCTTTGTATAATTTCTTGCTGCATAGGCATGTCATGATTCCATTAGCCTTTTAAATTACTATGAAATTATCTATGCACACTAAACATGAGTAGTGTTTTTCTGTCTTCCATTATTCCTTCTTTTTCTAACACTGTCCTGTTTTTCCTTTGTGTTATGATCCTCCTTCAGTTGCAGACAGTCTTAGTGGAGCTATAGTTCCGGGTGCCTTCCATCCCTGGGAAAGGTTAGCACATAGTCGGAGCTCAGCCAACTAGATGCTCTCACCTAGGAATTTGAAAGCTAAACAAATAATACAAAGACAGAATATATGGTTGTGGCTGATTCACACAACTGGAAGTGGTCTGAAGAGCCCGTCAATCTGGTTCTTTATCTGTATGCCCAGGGTTGACTTTGGTCTTGTTCTCTTCAAGCTAGATCTCCTTTAATTCTGTAAGCTACTCTATACCCTCCCAATTAATTCCTTTTTTGTTAACATTAACCAGAGTTGAGTTTTGTTGGCTGAAACTAAAGAACATGGATTAGCATACTTTTCTTAGCCAACACTAGCCCCTGTGGTAATCAAAAGTAATCTGGTCCTTCACTCCACCTGGGCATGTGGTCAAAAGGTACCTTCCTGCCATCTTTCAAGATTGGTGTGGCTCATAAAAACTGGGTGGAAGTGTCACTTTCAGGCAGGAGTTTTAAGAGCCAGTACAAGGTAAACCTCATTCTCTTGCTCCTGGCATGGTGGCTATGGATAAATGTAATAAGAGCCTCCATCAGCCTCAATCCCTGAGGGATTCTCATGAGCAAAACTTTCTGCTTCTCCTCCCTTTGCACAGATTGGGCATATAAAGTGAGTGGGAAAATAGCCTTTGTTAAGATGAGCCACTGGGATTTTAGAATTGTGTGTTACCACAGTATAACCTGTCCTATCTTGAATCATAAACCACTCTACGTGGACAAGGCCACATCCATATTAATAACTCATCATGCAACCTACCCTTGTAATTCTCTACTTGTTTTGCCTGATCTCCATTCAGGCAAGAATGAATGGCACCTCTAAGAGTGTTCTAAACATAATACCATTTATTCATTCTATAAATATACATTGAGTGTCTAACATTGATTTTATAATCACTTTGAGTTCTTTGAGAAATTTAAAGGAATGTAACATAAAATCTGAGCGAACAAATAATCCAGTTGAGGAAATAAGACTAATATGAATTAATATCAAATAAAGGCAACAATATATGAAGTACTAAGCTGGGCACGGTGATTCATACCTGTAATCTCAGCACTTGGGAGGCCGAGGTGGGAGGAGTCTAGGAATTCCAGGTTGGCCTGGGCAACATGGCAAAGTCCTATCTTTACAAAAAAACACAAAAATTAGCCAGGTGTGGTAGTGTGTGCCGGTGGTCCCAGCTACTCGGGAGACTGAGCCAGGAAGATCACTTGAGAGGTGGAGGTTGCAGTGTGCTGTGATTGTACCACCACACTCCAGACTGGGGACAAAGTGAGACCCTGTCTCAAATCAATCAATCAATCAATCAATCAATCAATCCTGCAGGGAATCTATAAATGCCTGTTTAAATGGTGGGGTCAAAAAGCTGAAATTCAAGATGGAAGAGATAATTTTACTGAACGGCAGCCTTTTCAATAAAACAGAGATTTAGCTGGGTCTGAAAGTTTGGATTGAAATGGAAAAAAAGGGCTTTGCATAGAGAGGAGACACATAAGCAAATTTACAGACTGAGCAAAAAAAATTAGGAAATTAATCTGATTCAAGTGGAAGTAGTAGTAAAAGATGAAACTGGAAATGTAGAGCTGGATTGGAGAGAACCTAGAGCGAGTTTAGAAAATTTCCTTGGGTGATGTGGAGTTGCTGTGTTGTCATGAAACATTTATTGGAGAGAATAATAATGAGATAAATATGAGAGTTTGGAAGATGAATCTGGAGGAAATATTGAAGGGAGTAAGGGACTTGTTGCAGGGAAACTAGCTGGGTGGCTATTGTGGTAAACTGAGGATGACACACTGAGGATCTAGAATCATCAGGTAGTAGAGAGAATGATTAAAAAGAAATGCACAGGCCGGGCGCGGTGGCTCACGCCTATAATCCTAGCAGTTTGGGAGGCCGAGGTGGGCAGATCACGAGGTCAGGAGATTGAGACCATCCTGGCCTGAAATGGTCTCATGGTGAAACCCCATCTCTACTAAAAATACAAACATTAGCTGGGTGTGGTGGTGCACACCTGTAGTCCCAGCTACTCAGGAGGCTGAGGCACGAGAATTGCTTGAACCTGGGAGGTGGAGGTTGCAGTGAGCCGAGATAGCACCACTACACTCCAGCCTGGGTGACAGAGCAAGACTGTGTCTCAAAAGAAAGAAAGAAGGAAAGAAAGAAGGAAAGAAAGAAAGAAAGAAGGAAGGAAGGAAGGAAAGAAAGAAAGAAAGAAAGAAAGAAAGAAAGAAAGAAAGAAAGAAAGAAAGAAAGAAAGAAAGAAAGAAAGAAAGAAAGAAAGAAGGAAGGAAGGAAGGAAGGAAGGAAGGAAGGAAGGAAGGAAGGAAGGAAGGAAGGAATAATACCAAACACCAAGAAAAAAAAGGAATTCAAGAAAATTTAATAACTGACGTTGTAAAAAGATAACAAAAAGAAAGTGTTAACAGGATTCTGGAGTTATAATTCTAGAGAATGGAAAGAACAGCATCCTCAGCAGAAATAAGGAAGACCGGGGGAGTGGGAAATGTGAAGATGAAATCAGTGTTACATAGGATGATTAACTGACGAACATGGCGGTAGAGGTAGACTCTAGGACACACACGTGATGCTTCCTTACCAGACAATCCTGCCTAAATGTGCCACATTCCATTTGAGTTTATGATGATACCATTTACAAGGCTTCAGATGAAACCTCCAAGTGATCTCCGCTTCAATTCTTCTTTCTCTCCTTGCAAGTAGTTACCCACAGTTGCTAATTCTACAACTGCAAGGGATTCCATGTTCCTTCCTACGTTTTCATTCTCTGCTTATTCCCCATTCCTGGCCCTCCCTGTGGCTTGCCTCAATGGAAACAATGGCTTTGTGGTGTTTCCCTGCCCGTAGACTTCCTTACTTTTTTAGATCACTATGACTTGTCTTCATAAAATGCAGCCCAACTAACTGTACACCCCATGTGGCCACTCCTCACGCTAAATAAAACATGAGCTTTTTTCGTTTTTGTTTTTGTTTTTTTGGCATAGCATTTGGGTCACTCTGACCTCAAACTTCCATGGACTGTAAACTCAGAACCAGTGGCCTGCTGTAGAGGCCACACACTCAGATGACTTCGGTGGTCAAACAAATGACATGCACAAGGATGGCTGATGAGCTTTAATATTACAGAGATCAGCGGGGCCAATGAAAAATTAGAGAGTAAGATCCTATTTTAAAGGCATTCACATGTTTTAAGTTTTTAAGAGAAAGGCACTGGGTGGAACAAACAAATCTTCCTATTACCCCTTCTCCCAACACCCGGGTGCAAACCAGCAGTGAGCTACCTGCACTCAGCTTGATGTTTCCTGCCCAAGGCCTGTACTTACTCTCAGGCTATTTCCTCAGGTTGGAAGGCTTCTCTTCCAAAATTCTTCTCCCTGACACTTAGTTCCTCTTTCCTCTGTTCTTGAAGAATACGTTAGCTGGGATCCCTGTTTTTCATCTTTATTTTATTTTCCCTGGTGGATTAGTTCATTGTTTGCTTCCTTGTCCTCACTGGACGTGCCTGAAGAAGATGTTATACTTCCCAAGATCAAGGAGCACACGTCATCACCATCTGGCAAAATGTCAACACTCAGCGAGTGATCAATAAATAAGTGTGGAGTTGACTCTCATTCACTTAATTTCATATACCTTTAATCAGCTCTTTAATCATTGGCTTTCTGTTGATGAGTCTGTGACTTCACTCAGATGATCAGATGCAGAGAAAACCTCATGGTTCTTTCATGCTAAACTACATGGTCAGCTACTTTATTCAGGTCTTTCCTTTTTTTTTTTTTTTGAGATGTAGTCTCACTCTATTGCCCAGGCTGGAGTGCAATGGTATGATCTCAGCTCACTGCAACCCCTGCCTCCCAGGTTCAAGTGATTCACCTGCCTCAGCCCCCCGAGTAACTGGGATTACAGGTGCGCACTACCACACCCGAATATTTTTTGTATTTTTAGTAGAGACGGGGTTTCACCATGTTGGCCAGGCTGGTCTCGAACTCGTGACCTCGTGATCTGCCTGCTTTGGTCTCCCAAAGTGCTGGGATTACAGGTGTGAGCCACCATACCCAGCTTCATTCAGGCCTCTCGCCATCTGATATAAACTTCCCCTTTTTCCTCTGCAATGGCCCTGTCTGATATCAGCCCTGGGCTTATCATGTTTTTCCATGTGGCAGAGAAGGAATAAAGAGAGTCCCAGATCCAGGTACACCTGGCCTGGTTTCATCTACTCTCCTAGCTTGGATATGGCCTCTCCTTGGCAGTCCTATGGCTCATCATTCATGAATTTCCCCAAGTCATTTTCCCATGGCAGTTTTTTCAGATTTCTCCTCTGATTTAAGTGCCACACCCACCCCTTAAGCTGATGACAAGTCTCTTACTGTATAGAGAGATCAAGACCAGAGTTCCTTTTTAGTCTCACCACATTCCTGAGTTTTTGTTTCTTCTCTTGTACTTCTCTAAAATCTCAGATGAACAGAAACCTTTTCTTGGCAGACAAAACAAATCTTCTAGCTCTGAACCAGCTCCTAGAAGCAGTTGTAAACACTGAGTTCATTTCAAAGCGAATGACCAATCTTCTCACAAAATGAGATCGTCCTCTGACACCTAATTGGTTGACAACATCTTTTGTATTGTTGCTGTCTTGGGTCCTGCCTGGGCTTGAGCCCTGAGTTATCTGGTTAACCTTCATGTTGAATAGATTCTAATCTTGACAGTGTTGGTGCCAACAGCTTGATCTCCAGCTTTAGATTTAGATGCCGTTCTCTTTATGGGAATTATCTGTTCCTTGACGGTATGAAAGAAATTGCTTGTAACATACTCTGGGCTGTTTGGGGGTTGGGGAGGGTTAGGTCTTTGAGGTCTTCAAATTTGTTAGATTATCTTCTACACAGATTTCTCTAATAATTTAAAAATCAAATCTGAGCCTACGGTTTTATATCATTTTTATTTTTAATATTTGCCTGTCTGTGTTCATTTCTTGTTATCAACGTGTCTTGAACTTCTTTGATGATCACAATCAAGAAGAGTCATTTGTTAAAAATGCATTTCCAGGCTGCTCCTCTGGGGACTGTGATACTATCTTTTCATAGTAGTTTTATAAATGGTGAAAGATAATACTTATGATTAAGTCCTCTTGGAAACTGCTTCTCTTGACTATCTTCAGTCACAGGTTTTTCTCTTACAAGGGTTCTCAATCTTTAGTGCCATTAAAAATCACCAGTACAACTTGTTAACACAGATTGCTGGGCCTCACCTCCACAGTTTCTGATTCAAAGGATCTGGGGTGGAACCCAAGAATTTTCATTTCCAACCAGTTCCCAGGTGATGCTCAGCTAGTCCTAGGAGCACACATTGAGGACCTCTGGTCTGTTGCGATGATTCCCAACTATGACTGAATATTGGGAAAGGCTGGGGTGTTTTTCAATCCCACCACTGCTCAGTTTCAACACAGAGCTTTAAATTTTACTGGTCTAGGGTAAGCCAGGCACAAGTATTTATTTTTAAAGTACTCTAGGGTTTTAATGTTCAGCTAGGGTTGAGAAGCACTAGGAGGTGGCAAACTAAAGCCAGTTGGCCAAATCTGGGTTATGGCCTGTTTTTGTATGGTCTAGGAGCTAAGAATGGTTTTTACATTTTTTTTTTTGAGTTGTAAACAACCAAATAATATAATGTGACCGATACTAATATATGACACAAACACTAATACATGACAGAGATCCTATAATATTTACTATTTGGCCCTTTACAGAGAATGTTTGTCCTCCTCTGTATTGTACTGATATTTCTGAGAACCATCATCTGAATTTAATTACCAAATTTCTCTCTCTCACTCTCTGTTCTCTAACTCAATAGTGTCTACTTCTATTATTTTGGGGTTTATTATTTTCTTCTTGCTTTCCTGATTTGTTCCATTACTCCTTTTTCCTAATTCCCTTAGGTAACTACACAGCTTATTTTCATTTCATAGTTTTACAAGGAAATCACGTAAATAAGGAATTATTTATAAGGAAATAAGGAAAACCTGTAAAGATTAGGATTTTTTCTCTCAGCAGTGCCAGAAACCTCAGAAAAGCTTAATATGTAGTGTTCATACTGGACATATTTTCTAATATTTTCTCATCATATCTTTGATTTTGCCCTTTGGCCCAAGGGATTTATTAAACAGTTCCTCCCTCACATTTTCAGGTGACGTTAAAATATTTTTATTAAAAACACTGGGTTTTATGGCATTGTAAACAGAAAACAGAGCCTGTCTCATGTTTACATTTGAAAAATCTGAGACTTCATTTATTGAATCATGGCTCTAATACATGATCAATATTTGTACATCCTTAATAAAAGTTTAGCTACTAATTTTCAGCATTTGATAAATGGTTAATTCAACTTTATTGATCATATTATTAAACTACTCTATAATCTTGTTCTTGGCCTACTTAATCTCTGTCATTAACTTATGTTAAATGTTCTCAAGATGATTGTCATTGTCACTTTCCATTTAGAGTCTTATGGTTTCAATGCTATGTTATGGTACATAAAGATTTATATCCGTGCCTTTACTGTAGGTTGCATTCTTCATCAACAAAATATGACTCTTTTCTACATTTAATATCTTTTCTTTTCTCTCTCTCTCTCTCTTTTTTTTTTTTTTCCTGAAACAGAGTGTTACTCTGTCACCCAGGCTGGAGTGCAGTGGTGCAATCTTGGCTCACTTCAACCTCTGCCTTCTGGGTTCAAGCAATTCTCCTGCCTCAGCCTCACTAGCAGCTGAGATTACAGGGATACACCACCTTTCCTGGCTAATTTTTGTATTTTTAGTAGAGATGGAGTTTCGCCATGTTGGCCAGGCTGGTCTCCAACTCCTGAACCTAAGTGATTCGTCTGACTTGGCCTCCCAAAATACATTTAATATTTTTTACTTGAATTATACTTTTCCTGAAATTATTGCATTCTCTACTTTCTTTTTGTTTTCTATTCTTCATATATCTTTTTCTATATTTTTATTATCAACCATTCTGGATTTCTTTAAGCTTAAATTATGTTTTTCTTTTTTCTTTCTGAGGCACTATTTACATACAGTAAGAAAATCACCCTTTGAGGTACATGATCCTGCAAATTTTGACAAATTCAGTTTGTGGCACTACTACCATAGTCACCACATAGAATATTTTTTAGGTAAGGAGTAATATTACCTAATTATAGACATAAAATATTTCTTGATTAAAGAGTGATTTTTCTTCAAATAATGGAGCTTTTATTTTCACTTAAATTCACAACTAAATTGTCTAGTCTTATCTCTGTCCCCCTATGTGCTTTTTGTTTCATATACTTTCTTGCTAGTTTTTTTTTTTTATGTTGTTTCAACTAGAGTAGCCTCCATTTCCCTCATGGCCCACTCTTGCCTCTCTAAGTTATGGAATGTTCTAATAGAGTGGTTCTATCGAAATTGTCATGACTCAGTTGTAGATGATCACACCGTTTCTCAGAAGGTGAAGTTGTGCATTGCCTACAGTCACTTCATTTATTCTATTCTCTTCTATTCTATGTTGAGTAGAAACTATGAAGTATGAAGCATATGACAACAAACTTTCTGAGGTCTGGGATTGATAAAGTATTCCTCCTATTTTGCTATTCCTCCATCCTTTTCAATCCATTTCCTAGAGGTTAGGTTGGATTCTCTTTGCCATGCCACCATCTTCCCTGAAACTCTTCTATTTGCCTTTAGGATGTTCTTAAATATATGATGTCTTCTATATCAAAATATGTTTTGCTACAAAAGAAATTCCCGTCAACAATGATTTAGGAAAATAGAGTGTGTTTTCTCATACAGCAAAAAGTCTGGAGGTACGTGGCTGCTGGCATCGGTTCAGCTGCTCAGTGAAGTCAAACCAGAAACTCTGCCATTTCTTTTCCCGCCTCTTCATGATCACAAGGTCGCTACCCCAAATGTAGGTATCGCATCCAGAATCCTCAAGACAGGCAGGAAGAAGGAAAAAGAACAGGTTTGCCGGCACATTGGCCCCCAATATTGGGAAGAGTAAAAGCTTTCCCGGAAGTCCCCAGCAAACTTTGTATTCCATCTCATTGATCAAGCTGGTATCTCCTGGCAGCTACTAGCTGCAGAGGGGGCTGGAACAGTAAGTATAGCGATTCTTTCCCTTCTAGAGCAGAGATGAACAAAGATGGAAGGAATCGAGACCAGGAGTAGAAATACAAAAATGAAAGTGTCTGCCACTTCCCATGGCATCTTATAGAGATTGCTATTGCTCTGTGGTTTCACTAACATAGAGATACTATATATACTGTTATAATTAAATATCAGATAGGCACAATGCCAATAATATCCCAATATGGTAACCATAATATAGACATTATAATGGTAACCATAATATAGACATTATAAATATTAGACATGATGATGATACAGACTGTAATCACTAGAGAAGATTGCAAGTAAAGATGGGTCTTAAACTGAGTTAGGGCAGTCTTTAAAATGTACAATGCAATCCCAGCTCTGTAGAATTTAGTCTATGGAGAAGTAAGTCTAGCATCTGAGACGAGAGTGAGCAGGGAGACACACAAGCTCTGAAATCAAAGGGCATAGAGGAGGTTTTATAGAAATTAAGAGGGGAGAGAATTAAGGATTAAGTAGGTGTGTTAGGCTGTTGTCACAGTACTATAAAGAAATACTAGAGGCTGGCTAATTTATAAAGAAAAAAGTTTAGTTGGGTCACAGTTCTGCAGCTGTACAGGAAGCATGATGCTGGCATCTGCTTGACTTCTGGGAAGGCCTCAGGAAGCTTACAATCATGGGGGAATGTGAAAGAAGAGCAGGTGTCTCGTATAGTGGGAGTGGGAGTGGGAGTAAGAGAAAGGCGGGGGAGGAGAAGCGTTACTTTTACTCAATCACATCTCACAAGAACTCACTCACTAGGACAGAACCAAACCATGAAGGATCCACTCCCATAACCCAAACCCTTCCAACCAGGCCCCACCTCCATCTTGGGGGATCAAATTTCAACATGAGATTTGTCTTTTTTTTTCTTTCGAGACAGAGTCCCACTCTGTCACTCAGGCTGAAGTGCAGTGGCCCGATCACAGCTCATTGCAGACTTGACCTCTTGGGCTCAGGTGATCCTCCCACTATCCCTCTGGGATAACTGGGACTGCAGGTGTGCACCACCATGCCTTGTTAATTTTTTTGTCTGTTTTGTAAAGATGAGGTTTCGCCATGTTGCTCAGACTGGTCTTGAGTTTGGCTCAAGTGATCCACTTGCCTTAGACTCCCAAAGTGCTGGATTATAGGCATAAGCTTCTGTACCAGATCTCAACATGAGATGTTGAGGGGAGAATATCCAAAATATGTCAGTACGGGTTAGAGTCCTTAAAGAAGGATCTGTGGTAGAGGTGGTTGTTAGACAGAAACTTGAGAATTGAGTAGCATTCAGAGAGGGAGAGGTGGTGACTCTCTGGGAAGGCACGTGTGGCAGGGGCGAATCTCAGTTTACACAATCAATTATGCAATAAATGCAATTTTATTTTTCTATAACCTGATTTATTTTGATGTCTCCTACCTGGCTACTAGAAAGATAATGCTTGTCATTTCAAGAAATTTTCTCCCTGTTTCTTGGGGTTCCATTGATGTTCTAGGGACATCATGCCCTTGATGTCATCTTGCTATAGAGCATTTACTGAATTTCCTTCTTTCTTTCTTTCTTTCTTTCTTTCTTTCTTTCTTTCTTTCTTTCTTTCTTTCTTTCTTTCTTTCTTCTCTTTCTCTCTTTCTTTTCTTTCTTCCTTCCTTCCTTCCTTCCTTCCTTCCTTCCTTCCTTCCTTCCTTCCTCCCTCCCTCCCTCCTCCCTCCCTCCCTTCCTCCCTTCTTTCTTTTTTTGATGGCGTCTTGCTCTGTCTCCTGAGCTGGAGTGCAGTGGCACGATCTTGGCTCACTGCAACCTCCGCCTCCTGGATTCAAGTGATTCTCCTGCCTCAGCCTCCTGAGTAACTAGGGTTACAGGCACCTGCCACTATGCCCAGCTAATTTTTTGTATTTTTAGTAGAGACAGGGTTTCACCATGTTGGCCAGGCTGGTCTCGAACTCCTGACCTCATGATACACCTGTCTTGGCCTCCCAAAATGTTGGGATTACAGATGTGAGCCACCACGCCCAACCCGAGATTGTTTCTTATTTCTCTTGCTTGATCCCTTCTGGTGCAATAGCCATTTCTACAGTGTCTATGCCACTCCTGGGGGTGTGTGACTCATTTTGCATCTCTGTGACTAAGACAGGTTCTGGGAAAGTCCACAAGACTGTATACAACTCATGTACCTTGACATACCATGCTGCTGCCTTCTCTTCTCTGGTGATTTGCTGCCTCCATGGGGCCCTTCACAGAAAAAGAGGCACAAAATGCCTTTGTTCTTTCATTGCCCCATCTTTTTGGAGATTTGGCTTCTCTGGGATTTGCTGAGGTGCATTTATTTTTCTACTCAGTCTGAAATTCAACATAGGGTCAAACATTCCGACAACATGACCAAACAAATACATTACATGTTTTATAAGAAAAAGTTTTAATATGAAGAATATCAATTATACAGAAAAGTGAAAAGGATGGTAATGAAACCCTGTGTTCCATCACCCAATATCTACTGTTAATGACGTCTTTCCATTCTTAACAAATGCTTAAGTCTTTTCCTTCAGAGAAGAGAAACTATCTTGAAGCAAAAAGTAACTTTTGTTTCTTTCTTGTGAAATTTTAGTGAAATTTGACCTTTGTGTCTAGGCTCAGAAGTCAATTGAACTGAAATAATTTTTAAGAAGGTTAATTTCAGACAAGTCTACAATTTCATTTTCCTGACATTAACCCACTGCCTAACACTGCGCTTCCTGCTTTTCCTGCTTGTCTACACAGGGGCCCTCTATAGACATAGCTATTTTCCCTCAGTGTCCTGCTCTATAAAATGCTTGTAATGAGACCTGGCTCCAAGGCAGACCAGGTAGCATTCCCCTGCAGCAGGACTCCTCAGAGACCATTATGTATAATCACAGAGTGTCACAGGCATGACATGAATGATTATGCAAAACTCTACGCCCAATTTCCAAGTGGCTCCACAATTTGACAAAATGATGTAGCCATTTGTGAAATGCAAGCAAATGGGAGGAAATGGAGGGTATAGGATTTCTGCAGAAGTGACAGACTCATCCAACAGCAAGAGCTCTTCCATTTGACAAATACAAAGCAGAAATTTTTACCCTGAATGAACCAGCCTTATAAAGTATGAGTTTATGCCTGGTCTAACTGTCACTGGATTAGTTTTTTTTGTTTTGTTTTGTTTTTGTTTTTTGTTTGTTTGTTTGTTTTAGACAGAGTCTCGCTCTGTTGCCCAGGCTGGAGTGCAGTGGCATGATCTCAGCTCACTGCAGCCTCTGCCTCCCAGGTTCAAGCAATTCTCCTGCCTCAGCCTCCAGAGTAGCTGTGACTACAGGCGCATGCCACCATGCCCAGCTAATTTTTTGTATTTTAGTAGAGACGATGGGGTTTCGCCGTGTTGCCCAGGCTGGTCTTGAACTCCTGAGCTCAGGTAATCCATCCGCCTCGGCCTCCCAAAGTGCTAGGATTACAGGAGTGAGCCTACCCGCTCGGCCTTTGAATTAGTTTTAACCAGTTGTGGCACAGCCAATGTGGACTCTTTGAGGTGGAATGAAATTGTGCGTGTCCCCCACTCTCATAGGAAGTAGTTCAAGGTGGGGTAAGTCCACTCCTAGGCCTCCCAGTGGCTGGCCACGAAGTGGACATGCATGCCTGGCTATGGCTCATGCTACATGGCAGGCATCCTCAGGGTTCCATCCTAATGGGAAGAGTATGACTTTTTTTCCCCAGGTTCAGACCTGTGAGTAATTCTAAGGGAGGTCTCTAGAAGGAAAACAGAGCATCCAGATTTAGCTAACTTTTACTGGATCCCCTGTTTTAAGCTACTTTCAATGCATGCTCAAGGAGATGGGTACTCTGTGATGTGCAGGAACCAAGTCCGGAGAATTGTATTCCTTACCACAGCCCTGTCACTCACCCAGGTGTGTGAGGAAGGGATAAGTTGGTAGGGCAAAGTCTAGACTGGTAGTTGGTGAACTCGTGATTAAGCAGCTCTGTGACTCTGACATATTACTGAGCTTCTCTGGGGCTTAGTTTTCTGAATTATAAAATAAGAACACAGCCAGGCGCGGTGGCTCACGCCTGTAATCCCAGCACTTTGGGAGGCCAAGATGGGTGGATCACAAGGTCAAGAGATTGAGACTATCCTGGCCAACAGAGTGAAACCCCATCTCTACTAAAAATACAAAACTTAGCTGGGCGTGGTGGCAGGCTCCTGTAATCCCAGCTACTCTGGAGGCTGAGGCAAGAGAATTGCTGGAACCTGGGAGGTGGAGGTTGCAGTGCACCAAGATCGCGCCAATGCACTCGAGCCTGGTGACAGAGTGATACTTCATTTCAAACAAACAAACAAACAACAACACTAGAATGAGCAATAATGCTCACATCCTTCTGAGATTTAAAATTTTAGCGTTCTGTGGTTCTAGACTATATAGTACGCCCTCTCCTTTCTATACAATGTAGTATGTCCTCTCCTACTAGGGACGAGTTCCTAGGTAGAGCAACTGCTTCTGTGCGTAGTGACGTAGATTCCTATTTAAAAGGTAAAAACCAGTATAGCAAACCACCATGGCACATGTATACCTACGTCACAAACCTGCACATTCTGCACACGTATCCCAGAACCTACAGTAAAATTAAAACATAAAAATAAATAAAAATAAATAGGTAAAAGGTAGAAACAAGAAGAAAAACCACACAGAAAGGAATTCCCCTGGAGTTTGCATATAGCCCCTTCCCTTTCTCATGTGCCCCAAGTTTGATCTGACAGTGGAAAGAGCGACAGTTTTGAATTCCCACTGTTGACTCCTTAGGAGCTCTTCAGGGAGCAGAGGTTCGCCAAGGTTAAGTGTCTTGCTCAGAGTCAGAGCTACTGAATGGCAGAGTTATGAGCACACAGCAGGGAAGAGATGAGCATACACGTGGGAAGATTTCTATGGAACGTGACCCACAGTTGTCTCTTCCTCTAAGCAAGAAGCAAACCCCTCCTCAGTGACTGGCAGAATGCTTTGGCTTGATAAAACTCATCCATCACTGTGTAGACAGGGTCTACTCCTCAACCAATTCATTCCCACCCTCCCAACTCACCATCTCTGTCCTCAGTTTTATCTTCATGGCATTGGGAGGTAGTGGGGCTAGGAGAGGAACGAATACATCGCTTGCCTTTGCCTGTTTCAAGCCAAGGTGCAATATGGCCCTCTAATTAAATGCACCCGCCCATGTGGGAGACAGGATTGGAGACGGCGTTCCCAGTACTCTAAATGTTCCCGTAAAGCTCTAACTATAGGGAACAAAATGCGGTTTCTTTTTCAGTTGTGACTGGGAGGCTGGTAGTTGTACTCAATGGAGTGTGGTTTTAATTAATCTTCAGCATTTGAACTTTAGCCAGCCTAACATGGACTCCTCAAACCAGAGGTGGTTGTCTGTAGACGCTGGGCAGTTTTCAGGTGCCTGACACGTGCTGTCGGTTTTCAAGTTGTGTCTCTTTTGTCTTCTATAAATGTCACTGGCGGGGGTGGGGAAGAGTAGGGAAAGCAAGTGACTTGATAACATCTTTAGAAACCAAGTAATGAGCCATTAGGAGGACTAACAATAAATAAATGCATTTTCCATCCAGTGTCTCTGTGGCAATCCAGAGAAGCACATGACTAGGAAAATGTAATGAAAGCAATTGTAACTCTTTCGGTAGAGAGGTAATTACAGTCTATGGTTGCCTGACTGATGAAAATTACACTGCTTATAATAAATTGCCACACAGCTAAGTCTTTTCTGAAGTCCTTAGTATGATTTGTGTTTGTGCACTTACTTAAAACATCAGGGAACAATTTATAAACATGAGCCTTTTTGGACACTGCCAGGATCGGCATTTACGATTAGAGAGCCTGTTTAAGGTTTCCTGATTTATAGGGGATAGATCATATTTTCCCCGACACTCTCATGGTCAATTACAGACCTGCATGGTGCATTTGATAACTTAAAAGCAAATTTAATCTTTTTTTTTTTTTTTTTTTTTTTAATTTGTGAGCATGCCAAGTCAGAAAAACATTTTCTCTTAGACTGGAGGAGAAAGATGTTTCAAAGACAGCCTACTACTGAGGTGGACAGGAAGCAATATCAAGCCCTGTTTTGTCTTCTTCTAATATAAATATTAGGAACTTCCTTATGGAAATAAAGGGCCCTGGGCTGAGTACCTGAGTGCCCAAGCCCTTGTCGGAGGAAAGTTCAAGAAGGTCAAATGTCTTTAATGTCATTGATTCTCAGACCACAAGAATCAGTACGGTGCATCAGGAAAAGCACTCGAGAAGTCACAGAGAACAGATTCCAAGCCTATCTGGTGCAATTAACTAGCCCTGTGATCACAGACAAATTCGTAAGTTTTTCTGCATTCCAGTTTTCTCATCTTTCTTTTCTTTTTGTTTTGTTTTATAAAAGGAACAGAGAAGAAAGTTCAGAAAAGGAATATGAGTTTTGTTTTGTTTTTTTTTTGAGATAGGATCTCTCTCTGTCACCCAGGCTGGAGTGCAGTGGCACGATCATAGCTTACTGCAGCCTCGATCTCCTGGGCTCAAGCAATCCTCCAACCTCAGCCTCCCGAGGAGCTGGGACTGTAGGAACATGCTACCATGCCCAGCTAAGTTTTTTTTTTTTTTTTTTTTTTTTTTTTTTTTTTTTTTTTTTTCTGGTAGAGGCAGAGTCTCACTATGTTGCTGAGGCTGGTCTTGAACTCTTGGGCTCCAGCAGCCCTCCTGCCTTGGCCTCCCAAAGTGCTGGGATTATAGGCCTGAGACACCGTGTCTGGCCAGTTTTCTCATCTTTTAAATGAGGGTTGGACTATTTGGGATCTCCATCCTTTTGGGAAAATAGGTCAATGACTCTGCCCCAGATCAGGCATTCTTAACCCTCGCTGCATGTTAAACATGTATTAAAAATACTCAAGCCTCACTCCAGATGAGTGAAATCAGAAGATATGGGGTGGGTATTGATGATTTTATGTTAAAAGAATTAGGAACACTACTCAGGCGATTTTAATGAGCAGCTGGAGTTGAGACCTCTGCTCTGTACCTTTCATATTTCTGAAGCCCAGATGGTTAGAACCAGTAGAGGCAAAGCCACAAGAGCAGGTTGTGCTTGTCCTTCCTCAGAGGTCCTAAGAACTGAATCAGCTCCTGCTATCCTATCCGAATCAAGACCTGGGTCCACCGCTGCCTATTCTCGGCCTTCTTTCCTCTTGGGACACTGGAAAAGAAGCAAATGGAGGGGGTTGGTAGAGACAAGAATCCTAGGATGGGTTTTGTGTGGCTGTACAATTTAAACGGTTTTTCACTGAAGCCACTGGAAGAGGAGTCTTAACATTCCACATTTCAGAGTTGCAGAACCCATTGTGAAAACCAGGCAGGCCAGGTGCTGAGCTGGGTGGAGCCACTGACCATTTAGCAGCATGATTTGTCTGCCCATGCCCTTCTTCCTGGGGATGCTGAGGGAGGTAATAAGGTGCTGCGCTGGCCCCTGCTTATCCTGGCTCCCACGAGTCCACGGTGCACATATTTTTCTAACACTGGTAGCTTGAACTTGGCCAGGGGAGGAGCATGTACACAACAGAAATTGGCAAATGTTACAAATCAACACTTCCCTGCTCCCTATCTTCCAATTGGCTGTTAAATATTTATCAGCACACCACTGAACTGAAGTATTTAGATGATCCTCTCCTGCTTTGACAGCTGAGACCTTCTCATATATATGGGGAAGAATAGTGTCAATACTTACATATTAGCTTTACCTCTGCTGGCAGGCTGTTACACGTTGGGAAGGCAGCAGGCTATGTTTCATACCTGTTGAACTGTGTCAAGTTACCTGAGAGAGTGGGGTTAACCTTAAAAGAAGTAGAAAATATAGCCTGTTCCATCGATGACTTCAGTCTTAATGGGAGATCTAACATTCATTGCTGAAACCAAGAGCCGTGATTGTCCAAGTACGGTCCCTGGACCAGCAACATTATCATCCCTTGGGAACGTGCTAGAAATGCAAATTCTTAGGCCCCCACCCTAGACCTATTGAATCAAAAACTCCCAGGGAGGGGTTCAGCAGTCTATTTTTAACAAAGGTATTCAAGTAATTTTGATGCAAGCTAAAGTTTTGAGAACCACTGATCTAAAGCAAGTCACAAGAGAGAAGAAAATGATGTACTGTAAAAATGCTGCAATGGCAGAGATAAATTAGTTGTGGCACAGTCCACGTGGCCCACAAAACCTAAAATATTTACCGTCCTGCCTAAACAGAAGACTTTTACCAACCCCTGCTCTTGGCCATTATATAGAGAATGCACACACACACACACACACACAAACACACACTCACTCACTCATAAACACTAATGAGTATACATGAGTATCAAGGTTCTGCCAAATTTATATACTGCTATTCACAATTGCATCTGGAAGGAGCTATCATTACCTGCTATCACCTCTTCCTCACCTTCCACTCTCTCCCCACATCTCTGACATTTTTCACTCCCGCAAAGCTCCTCTTCCCAAGGTTGCAAAAATACCTTCTTATTGCTAACATCAAGAAATGCTTTTGAAAAATCCTAATATCTCTTTCCTTTTCTGAATCATTTGTTACAGCTGATGTATTACTTCCAGTTCGAAAAATGTTTTTTATATAGCCTCTCTGATGCTTTCCTGGTTGTCCTGTCCCTTATGGACCCTTCTTTACTCTGCCCAGGAAGATAACTCAGGCTGGGCTTTACTCTGCCCCGAAAGATAACTCAGGCCAGGTGCAGTGGCTCACTCCTGTAATCCTAGCACTTTGGGAGTTTGTGGCAGGAGGATCGATTGAGTCGAGGAGTTCAAGACCAGCTTGAGCAACATGATGAAACCCCGACTATAGTGGCATGTACCTGTAGTCCCTGCTATTTGGGAGGCTGAGGTGGGATGGCTTGAGCTGAGGGAGGTTGAGGCTACAGTGAGCCATGACGGTACCACTGCACCCCAGCCTGGGTGACAGAGTGAGATCCTGTCTCAAAAAAATAAAATAAATAAAATAAAATAAAATAAAATAAAAAAAGAGAGAGAGAGAAATCAGAAGATTGTGTCTATGTAACTTCAGGAAAAGAGTCCTTTGGGAAAGAGGGAGTGGTCCATACTTTTGCAAGCTGATCCTGGTCAAGGAACATGAGAATAAAAACATTGTTTTCTCAGGGTTTGTTTCCATGCCCTCTGCTAACATTGATGCTTTTACTCTACCTGAAGGTGTCAGTAACCATCTCCACACAGAAATTCAGGCCTGCCGATACTGCTTCTCATAGTATATCTTTAGTTGACTATCCTCCCAGCACCCCAGGCTGGACATGTGCTCCTTTGAAGTCACCATCTCCCCTCCAGAAATCAATATCCCCGCTGCTGTTCCTACTGCAGTAAGTGGAACCGACATCTATCTGCATGCCAAAATTACCAAATGAACCTGCCTTTACAGGGTATCTTTCCACAACCAGAGCATTTAGGTAATGTGTTTTGCTGACAAAACAAAAGCCATTTTCCTGTGAATCACTTTCCTTCTTTTGCTTGCAGTTTTAAATCAGAATCAGAAACTCAATGTCTTCAGTCATTAGGAAAGGAAAAAAATAACAGGCAATAGAGAGTAGTGGGGACTGTGGTGCAATGCAGATTCAGAGTGTATATCTGCCCTCCCCTTGACCCACAAAAAACCCCATGCAAATTATTTAAATTTTCAATTCTGCTTCAGCCAAGTATAATACACCCATAAACTCAATTTCTTTTTTATAGGCCCCAGCTTGTTACCCCATTTTAAACTAAAGTTCAAGGTCTTCCTCCATAAGTTATAAAAATTGAGCTCATACTACACCTGCAATTTTCTTAACCATCTGTTAAGCTTAAAGCCTTGTGAGGCTGGGTGCAGTGGCTCACAATTGTAATCCCAGCATTTTGGGAGGCTGAGGTGAGAGGATTGCTTGAGCCTAGGAGCTCATGACCAGCCTGGGCAACATAGCAAGACCCCCATTTTCATAAAAAAAGAAATTTTAAAAAGCCTTATGAATATTTTTCCATGTCATGAGTATGCTGTAAATGGACTGATACTAGGCAGGTGCCATAATTTATTAACTAATTCTTGTTTTGATAGAGTCTTCAATTCTTACTAGATATGTTCCCCTCGAACTCAGCTTGTCTGAAATGAAAGTCACCTTACTGACAAATGTTTCCGGGAGAGAAGTCTTTAGAATTTGAAACATCAGAGTAACCTCTGTGTTTTCATATGAGCTTGACACATGGTGCTAAACTGTCCTTCAGAAAAGTGATACGAATTTGCATCCCATCAGGCTGGTAGAAGAGCACCTCTTCCTTAAGAGATATCAGGTATTTTCATTTAAAAATATATCTTTTTAAACTGGATAGGCAAAAGGGCATTTCATTGCTTCCCTTTGTGTTTCTTTGATGACTGGGTAAGCTGGACACTTACCTTACATCAGGTTCCTTGGAAACAGACCTGAGATAGATTGACTGCCAAATGCCTGTTGGACGGCAATCTCAGGATATCACCTGAAAGAGTGAGCCAACCAGACAGGCAGGAGAGAGGCTGGACTGGGAGCTGGGGTGGCCTTCAGAGTTATCTTGACCCAAGGCAATGGGACCCACCCTTCGTAGTTCCTCCTTGGGCCAGCCATTGGGTGCGGGGTCTCCCAATGGAGGGACATATGTTGGGGGAGGCAGTGTGTTAGTCTGTTTTCACATTACTGTAAAGAAATATTTGAGACTGGGTAATTTACAAAGAAAAAAGGTTAAATTGGCTCACAGTTCTGCAGGCTGTACAGGAAGCATAGCAGCTTCTGTTTCTGGGGAGGCCTCAGGAAACTTACAATCATAGTGGAAGGCTAAGGAGAAGCAGGCACATTTTCATGCCTGGAGCAGGAGGAAGAGAGAGAGGGGGGAGGTACTGCACACTTTCACAGCCGGGTCTTTTGAGAACTCACTCATTATCATGAAAACACCACCAGAAGATGGTGCTAAATCATCTCCTGGACCACCCCCATGATCCTATCACTTCCTACCAGGCCCCACCTCCAACCTTGGGAATTACAATTTGACATGAGAATTGGGCAGGGATACAGATCCAAACCATATCAGTCAGCTGCTTTTGCTGGAGGAAATTTCTAGAGAGGGACTCAGACATTGCCCCAGGCAGCCACCACTTCCAGCAGCAGGACACCGTGTGCCGTACAACACCTATAACAGCTTGTGGCATAGAGTAAGCATAAATGTTTGTTGAACAAATCAACAAACCCCTATTTCTTCTTTTGTTCATGTCTTATATCCCTTTATTTTCTATTGTATTTTTTCTCTTATTTATTTGTAAAGAACTGCTTTAATTTTAAAGACATTAGCCCTTCCTCATGTAGTAAAATATTTTCTCCTATCTGCTACCCACCTTTTGATTTCATTGGTTTCATTTTTGTGATATATAGACCTTCCTAATTTTTATATGGTCCAATCTATCCACCTTTTCCTTTTTTTGCTTGTATGTTGAGTAAATCTTTGCAATCCCTAGATCAGAGAATGCTTACTCATGTATATTTTTTTCAAGTTCTTTTAGGTTTTATTTCTTACATTTAACTCTTCAACCCATCTGGAAATTATTTTGGTTTAAAGCATGAGGTAGAGATCTAACTTAATGTTTTTTTCTCTGAAGATCCCGTTATATCACTCCAAGGGGTGTGGATTTTGTCTGGAAGTTCATAGGGAATCCCTGCAGAAAGCTGAGCAGGGGCAGTGATGTGATGAGGTTTGCTCTAATGGAAGGCTTGCAGCTCTGTGGCACCTGGATGCATGCAGATGTTTTTGAGTAGCGGGCTTTCCTGCCTCTCCCACCACACTATGTATGGCTTTGTCTCCCTCCCCGGAAGGCTGCCTTTGCCTTTCAGTGATTAAAGCAGGGTCCACTGACACTTCAGGAACTCATCAGGGAAACCCATCATGAATTTACTACAATTCAGCACTTGCCAGAAGCTGGCTGGAGATGTGATGTGTGTAAGAGGCTGTTGAGGGTTCATGTTAAACATCCATCCATCTACATTCTTTGAGCTCAGGCCCAGGATTGAGTTTGCTCTGCAGAAAGCCATGTGTCTGGTCCATATTATCTCAGTCCCTTTTAGAAATGCTTCCACTCTCTTAAGATTTAATGCCGTTTCCCTAGCTTTTATCTAAGAGCAGTGCAAGAAACACCCCTATTGAGAACCTTTCTGTATCTTTTGTTAAAACACCTGGCAACTGCGGCATGATTTTTCTTTGTTTGAAGAAAATATTTTACATGTGTTTCAAGATTAAAATTTATCTCAAATTCTTCTTGGGATTTATAAACAACAAACATGCAAATTGATGATTAAAGGGCTTCTAAGAGAACTTCTGATAAGTCTTTTGAACCTTAGGTGAACCTGTCTTAGTCAATTTGGGCTACTAAAACAGAACACCATGGGTTGAATGACCTCAACAACAGACCTATATTTCTCACTGTTTTGGACTCTGGGAAGTCCACAACCAAGGCGGATGTGATATCTGCTTTGCACTCAGCCTGGTTTGCTTGTAGCAGTTTATTCCTTGTATTCTCACATGGTGAAGAGAAAAATGACCTCTCGTGTTTTCAGAAGGGCAATAATCTCATTCATGAGGGTTGCGCCTTCACAATGCAATCACCGCCCACAGGCCCCCCTCCAAACACCACTGCGTTGAGGATTAGGATTTCAACTTATTTGGGGTGAAGGAGAGACATCAAAATTCAGTGTATAACATGTCATTTGGGCTCTGTCCTGTTGAGGATCCCAGAATTTACCTACTGACTTACATGGGTTTTGTCTGATCAAAAAGTAAGGGTGTCTTGGCAGAAGTCACAGTGTCCACCTGGCCATCTCCCATCTCCCTTGACCTCCCTAAATCCTTTCTTTTTTTTTTTTTTTTTGTGACAGAGTCTTGCTCTGTCACCCAGGCTGGAGTGCAATGGTACAATCATGACTCGCTGCAGCCTGGACCTCCCAGGCTCAAGTGATCCCCTTACCTCAGCCTCCTGAGTCGCTAGAACTACAGGCACTCGCTACCACATCTGGCTAATTTTTTCTACTTTTTTTTTTTTATAGAGACAGTGTCCTCACTATGTTGCCCAGGCTGATCTTGAATTCCTAAATCTTTTTGAAGCCTAATTCCATCTGGACTCTCGTAACTTCCCATGTGATTCCAGAGTACCCTGAACCATTTCATAGACATTTCACATGGTAATATGATTTCTTGCTCACTTATTAAAGCCCCTTCTAGGGCTTGAGCTCCCTGAGGATGGGGCCTGTCTTCTCCATTGTTCTATTTTCAGTGCCTGGCACCAGGCCTGATGGTACCTTAGCAGGTGTCCAATAAGCATTTATTGAACGAGTGAATGGGACATGGGGAGGAAGACCGGATACAGGGTATTCTAGAGGTGGAAATGGATACTGGAATTAAAAATAAAAATGATCAAAGGCATTTTCAGGGTTCCTTGGAGCAAACAGTTTTCATAGGTATTTCATTCTTCATTTCTTCATTAATCCTTTCATTTTACCATTCAGCCCTTCATTCCATCGTTCAGTTCTTTATCCTTTTTTTTAAAAAATTATTCATGATGTAACTACTCTTTGCACATCTACTCTGCCACCTACTAAAGAAGCTTATTGGAAATTCCTAACATAAAGACCAAGCAAACGAAGCCTCATTCCTGTTTTCATACAGGAGTATGGAATTGCTTTTCCATCTTTAAATGTTTTTTTGAAAATCAAAAGAAGAATAATGTTTTGCAAGGTGAAATTTAGATTAAATTCAAATTTCAGGTGTCCATATATAAGATTTTCTTGGAACACAGCCAGGCTCATTTGTTTACTTACGGGCTAAGGTGACGTTCACACTCCAAAGGCAGGACTGAGTGGTTAGGATAGAGATGGCATGGTCCATAATGCTTAAGATACTCACTCTTGGCCAGGCGCAGTGGCTCACACCTGTAATCTAAGCACTTTGGGAGGCAGAGGCGGGTAAATCACTTGAGGTCAGGAGTTCAAGACCAGCCTGGCCAACATGGCGAAACCCCGTCTCTACTAAAAATACAAAAATTATCTGGGTGTGGTGGTGCATGCCTGTAATCCCAGCTACTTGGGAGGCTGAGGCAGGAGAATCAGTTGTACCTCGGAGGCGGAGGTTGCAGTGAGCCGAGATTGCACAATTGCACTCCAGCCTGGGCAACAGAGCAAGATTCCGTCTCAGCAATAACAAAAAAGACTTACTTTCTGGCCTTTTACAGGAAACGTTTGCTGACCACTGATCTAACAGATAAAGTGTACACTCAAAACACAGGGTACATGCCCCTGGTGTTTAAACGGCAAGGGTGAAATGGCAGGAAGAACTGACTAGAACCAAGAGCATCCTTAGGTTGGGGTAGGGGGAAGTTCTATAAATAGCAAGAATCAGATAAGTGCTGGGGCAGGAATAGGACAGCTAAGCAGCCAGTGCAACTGAAGCTGAGGTTCAAGAAGCAGTTGAAGTATGAATGGCCATTGGAGGCTGAGAAGGGTCTAGGCGAACACACTTTCCACTTTGAGAGGCAGAGAATCAGCCTAGAGCAATGTAGCCAAGGAGGAGCCACCACCTCCTTCCCACAGCAGCACCAGCCTTTCTCTGGCCCTTTTCCTTGGGCATGAGTGGGCAAGGCTCCCAGAGTGTGCCGGCAGCCGGGGAAGGATCCTGGTGTGCAGCTTGTGCCTCAGGAAGGCTGGGCCTGGGTCCGGGTGGGAGATGAAGTAAGAAGAAAGGGAGGATGGAGAACAGGCCTCCTGGCAAGTTCATTCACTGCCAAAATAGTGGGAGGAACTTCTTGGAAAGATATGAAAGCTGAAATTTACAACACAAGGAAATGTATTGAAGCTATTAACAAGTGCTCCACAGACTTCTGTCTTAGGATTGTTAAAGTACTTATCTCCTTGGCATCTGAATGCACTAACGCGAACATGAAATATGTGTTGCAGGATGGAAAATAAATAATGAGGTGGCAACCATTTCAACTCTTGATTTCATACAACATTGCTTCACACAGTGGCAACCCGCAATTTGTTTAGGGACAGTCTTGCCATAAACGGGTGTGACATTCCTTTGAGATTTGAGGAGGAGTAAAACCTCATCAATGCTTTGGGTAGGATATTGATTTTTGTTCCATTTCTCCTTGGCAGATAAAGAAAACTGAGTTAGGCGTGTTAATGGAGTAGAAGTCGGAATGTTAAATACAGGTAGTTCTGCACCATTAACCTCAAGAAACTGTCAAGACGTTTTATTTTCATACTGGTGTAGTCCAAATATTCATTTCAGTAAGAGGGAGCTGGAACTGACAGCCCCTCAATTTCATAAGGAAGGAAGGTGGCCGTTACATATTTTTATCTGTAAATGGTTTTATTCTGCTTAAATATTCAGAAAAACGAACGCATAACTCCGTGTGGAAGCTGGGTTCTGCCAGGGAGCTCTTAAACTGGTAGGAATTTAAGGGTGGTTGATGTATAACCTTTAAACAAATTGATGCAAGCTTTTTAAGAACGTAATAGAAAAGAAGGGAATGGGGTAGAGACATTTTGATTCCAATGCAATAACAAAAAAGAAATCACAAAGAAATGTAGTTTAAGTAGCTTAGTCTGTTTTCTGTCTCTTTACTGATGTGATCAAGGAAGGACAAGGAATAGGAAAATCATACAAAGGAAGTCAGGACCTAGCCATTCCATCCCACTTTGCTTCCCTGTCTCCGCCAACAGAGAAAAAGAGAAAGCTTTGCATTCTCCAGAGGCTGAGTCCTTTCACAGCTACAAGAGTCTGTAAGATGCAACTTGCAGAAAATAGAATTTACTCCTGTAATTTTGGTCTGATCTTTGCTCTGATCCACTACCTACTATCTATAAATCACTTAATTCAGCCCATTCTGAGCTTCCAATCTAGTGATTCCTAACAGTCTTGTTCAAAGCTCTTCATCTGAATTTCTTTTCTGCTTCCTGTCCTTGCTGTTGCTGATTACAAAGCAACAACCTCAGCCAGGTGATGAGTCCAGGCGGAGGGATGTCCTGTTCGAAGGCTTCTTTTAAGTCTCCATTGTCAGCAGCTGTTGTCCTTGTGCGTTCTTTTTCTCCACCTGGCACAGGAGGGATGCATCAGTGTCTCTGGGGAGTGGCACACCCGATTGCAACGTGGGGATATGGCATGGGTGCTCCTACACAGATGCAGCTGCCCAGCCTCACATCTGGCAGAGAGTCCAGTATTTTTGCTTTGATGTGTTTCCTTTCATTTTATCAGGAAATTCTTGGGGCTGGTCAGGGCAACCATGCAGCTGCCTCCTGCCTCTCACTCTGGACCCAGGAAAATGTAGAGAATCCCTCTCACACCATTCCCAGGCCCACAGAAAAGTCTTAACTCCACTTCCAATCTTATCTTTAAATACACCATCCACTATTTTCCATTTTCTTTTTTGTCCCCAGGACTGCCACTTTCAAATAACAGCTGGGAGCCAGCCTGTCATCCTTCCTTTCCTTCATATGTATGCCCTCAATTTGTGGGTATCTCTATTCTCTTCCTTTCCCTTGATTTTCCTCAAGCTCCAGCTGACTTATTACTCTATTTTTTTAATTGTTTTTTCCATCTTTTTTATAGTGAAGTTCTTTTTTTTTTTTTTTTTTTTTTTAAAGAAAATAACCAACTTGTTGCTATGGGTTCTCATGTATTCTCTAAGAATTTTAGTTTCACAATCAAGAGTCAGTATTATTTTGTCCTAGAAATTTGCTTTTGACATCTCTGCTGTTGGCAAAGTGTATTTGCCAGTTAAGGCGGAGGGAAACCCAGCAGAGAGGTTGAGAGGAACACGACAGAGATTGCTCAATGAATTCTTCACATGTCCAGGGACTTTCCTGTGATGTTTTAGTAAATTAGTTTCTGTAGAAAAGAATCACTGATGGGATTATACGACATCTAGTTTCTGTCTTGACATCTACGTAACAAAAGAAGTCACACAGCATTTCCGACGCGCCCCCACAAATGCAGTCCTTCTGTTGATCACTGGAGCTGCTGCATTGCTCTGTGGGGCACATAGAGGACAATTTGAACCTTCCTCACCACCACCCCTTTCCAACTTGTTTTGTTCATGTACTTTTTTCTCTGCCTCTGGAAAAAGTCCCAGAAAATTCCCAAAGCTTTTCTGGTTATTTCTTTGGGGGTAATAATGATAATACAATCCAGGCCAGCCTCACATCAAAACGCTGGGCTCTTATTCAATTGAAAAGTTCTTCCCTCCCTCTGCTTGAGCCTGCCTTGGGCAGCTCTACTCCACGTCGTGGAAGGAGACACAGCCCGGCTTCTCCCTCATGTCCTCTGGTTACCTGCTCCTTCATTCACTAGCTGGGAAGGTGACGGTGAACTTGGAGAAGAGCACAGTCTCATGTGGGTGGTGCTGCTTTACCTGGCATTAGTATGCTGTGACTGTGTCATGGTGAACATTTTGACATCTTCTCTTGCGTATATTTTTGAGTTTTTTAGAGCTCCCTCCCATGCATTCTTCTCCATGCTGAGCACTGCTATCCCACAGTTCCTTGAGGAGGTGATCCCTCAGTTACCCAGCTATTTATGATACCTTCGTCTCCTGGCTTCTGCTGGTCCACTTCTCCATGGGGGTCACCTTGCTCCTGTACCTTCTTAGGTGGGGTCCATTTCAAAGCAACTCATGGCTGGGGCTCTTTCGGAAGGTCCTCACATGATCCAAAGCAACACGGACGCATTGTTACCTCAACCTCTGAGATTTCAGGCCATTCTCTTCGCTCTCCTGCCCTCCTCCTGCTGCCCAAAGCCCATTCCATTCATTTTTTTTTCAGGCGTGAGACAGGTACCAGTCCCTGTGTCTCCAAATTCCATGGGAAAAAGTCAAGTGTCTGAGTTATTCTCCTGATGAATATAGATGAAAGGGAGGGAGGAACACTCCACTTTCTGCCTTGGGTGAGAGAAAAGAAACACTATTCTTTGTAAAGAAATGTTCTCTAATCTTTCTCTTTATCCAATCTCTGGGATTCCCATTATTAACCTTGAGGTGGGTAATGGGGGAATGCAAGCAAATGGAATAATTTGGGGCCATTGCTTGTGCAGATGACTTAGCACCTCACAGTAAAATGAAGAGTGGTATTGCCTATACTTCTTGTCCTTGTGGTCTCTGCTAAAACTGAGATAACAGGAAAAATATTTCTTGCCCATTAGACTGCTCTAAGAAGGAATTGCTTATGCAGACTCTCGTAAGACTGCCCTACAAGAAGGAATGCTTGATTCAAGTCTCACTTGATACCACGGGATGGCCACTCAGGAACACAACTTCCTGTTGGCTCTTCTTCTGCCCCTGCCTACCCGCTCCTCCTCATTCCTGCTGTCTGGTGCTGTGCTTCCTATCTCCACAGGAGACAGAAGCCTCTGCTTTGGGCTCTGCTTTCTGGGGAAAGCCAGGTAAATATAACTACCAAGTGCAAAACTCTGCTAGATGTCATAGAGAAAGGAAACATGGTTCTTCTCAAACCAGCTCAGCCTTTGGAAATACTTATGAGGTTAACTACAACTGAAGGATGGCAAGTAGGGAATCATCTTCCTAGGCCAATTTTAGGACACTCTTTGTGTAGCTCTTCATGGTGCTTCCTTGGCCAGGTTGCTAAGCCACTCTTTGCTCATGATTTGGGCTATAGCAAGAAATTGAGGAAATAAGGACTTTCCTTGGGAAGATCCAAGAGTCTGCATCTGAAAACAGTGTGATCTAAGGGATGGCGTCTCATTTCTTTAATCTCTAGGTTTAGCTCCCAACACGCAATAGACTTACAAGTCTGTTAGGTGACTAGAAACAAGGCCATTCTGGATTAATTGTCCTTTTCTTTTTACTCCTTGTCTTTCTAAGCCAATGAGGTTAGCGCTGAGTGTAAAACTTCTGACTTGATTCTTCATTCTCTTCCGCAGATCACTTCCTAACTCTCCACCAAGCAGGAATCATAGAGATGAGAAAGAAGCCTTTCATGTACAAGGTTACTAAGTTTCACACTAAAACGGGTATTAGAGCACCCATACCTTCTCAAACACACACACACACACACACTCTCTCTCTCTCTCTCTCTCTCTCTCTCTTCCACATTCTTGGATAAATTTTCTCTTATTAAAACTAGCTGAAACTCCCTAGGAAAATTAACTGTTGTTATAAAGAAAAAAAATGCTATTGGCCTTGGCCTCAAGATAAGAATCAGCCATAGGAGATTGGAATCGTGCTGGGAGGAACGTATGTCCCTCTGGGAGTACCTGAATCCTGGCTGCTCTGGCATCCTGCCCAGATGCACTATCTCCTGATGCCTTGTGCTGGGATTCTGTTCAGTCGGGATGCTCCTTCTCAGCACACAATGTTTTGATTAAGTCCAAACAAGAAGACTGAACGATTATCTCAGGAATTTGGGACTGTCTCTGGTACCAGAGTGGGAGATACTGACCTCCACAAAGGTTCTTTCATCCCTTGAGTTGTTTCGAGTTAGCGTCTCATTAGTGATGAGTGCAGAACCAAATAGTGTCAGGCAGAGAGAATCACTTCAACTTAAAGAGCATAATGAGAGGGTGAAGAGTTAGCAAGTCAGGCTCACAGATTCTGTGCTTCTCAGAAGGTAAAGAGGGAGAAGGAACATCAGTAAAAGCATCAGGACAGCATATAGAACCATCGGGAGAAATGGGGAATGGTTCTTGCTCTGCCATTAACTCATGAAATGACTTTAGGTGAATGATCTAAATTAAACTCTAGGCTTAAATTTATATATCCGAAAGTGGGATGATTGAGCTTGATCAGGGCATGTGCACTTAATTGTTAACAGGGCAAGTAGGTAACTCTCACGGATGCGGTGCCCAGGTGTGGGTATGCATAAGTGCATTGGAGCGTTAGTGTGGATGCCCTGAGCTGTGTGCCTCTGAGCCCACTCCACTCCCCACCACATGATAAAGAGAGCAGCAGACACTCAACTTTAGCCTATTGTTGCCATGAGGAAATACAGACTCAGTGTGATCAGGTGTTTCCACTTTTAAATTACAAATCCAGATTTATATGTGAAATCTCCTAATTTTTAAAAGCTGACTTAAATGACTCAAAAACAATTTTTAAAAAAATCACTCAAAAAAGCAACTAAAACCCATCTGTAGGTTATATCTAATTTTTGGACCTCCACTTTATGGACTATGAACTAGGTTGATATTTCTAAAGTGTGTTACTGTAGAACAAAATAATAATAAATGAAACTGGTAAAAATCAATAAATCAATCAATTGTTCGATCAATAAAAAGAAGTAAGGGTCCTGCAGTCAAGTGAATTTTGAACACACTGGATTAAACAACATTAAAGAAGTTTCTTTATTGTAAGTCTTCTCAGAGCCTTTACTATTCTAATGCTCTACTTTCAATATGGCGGCCATCAGCCAAGTGGCTGTTTAGTACTTGATATGTAGCTCATCTATGTTGAGATGTGCTGTTAAGTGTAAAAACATGGAAGTGTGGTTTATTTTATTGTTAACTTGATCAGGCATATGGATGTTTGGTTAAACATGATCTCCGGTTGTTTCTGGATGAGATTACTATTTGCATCAGTAGACCACAGAAAGCAGACTAAACTCCCTAATGTGGGTGAGCCACATCCAATCTCTTGAAGGCCTAGATAGAATAAAAGGTTGAGCAATAAAGAATTTTCTTTCTGTATCTAACCATCTTCAAGGTAGAACATTGGTCTTCTGCCTTGAAACATGGACTCAGATTGGTACTATACTATATTGACTTTCCTGGCTCTCCAGCTTGCCAAATACAGATCTTGGGACTTCTCTGCCTTCATAATTAATTATATGAGCCAATGCCTTGTGATAAATCTCTCTGTTTCTGTGTGTTTGTGTGTGTATATGTGTGTATTTGTAGATATAAAATAAATATTTTATTAAACCTAAATTGACTTAAAAATATGGCTTTTCAAAAATTTTAAATTGCTAATGGAACTTGCATTATAATATTCCTAGACAGTGCTGGTCTAATATATGTTGGGATCATCCAAAAGGTGGATAAAGTATGAGCATTTCCAAAATTTATTTGACTTCAGATTCTTTTGATTCAAGGAGCAACTCATGAAATTAGTGTTCTGTGGAATATACTTCAGAAAAGTAATCCAACTCTGAGATGTGATTTTTTTGATATTTTGAGAGAGGGAGGAACAGAACAACCTTCTGGATTTCCCCTTTGCCTTCAATTCTTGTCAATGGTCCATATAGTGGGTTCTGGGCACTTAAAACCCTTTAAAAACTTCTTCGCCTATTCTTCTTCCCTAATTAAAAACATTGATTAAGTGTGCTGATGAATAATTGACATACTATAAAAGTCATCCAAATGATGAGTTTTGACAAGTGAGTGTACCTGCATAACCACAGTCAAGATGCAGAATTTAAAAACAATTTTTTTATTACACTTTAGGTTTCCAATGTGCAGGTTTGTTACATATGTGTATACATGTGCCATGTCGGTGTGCTTCACCCATTAACTCGTCATTTACATTAGGTATATCTCCTAATGCTATCCCTCCCCCACAACAGGCCCCAGTGTATGATGTTCCCCATCCTGTGTCCAAGGGTTCTCATTGTTCAGTTCCCACCTGTGAGTGAGAACATGTGGTGTTTGGGTTTCCACACTTGTGATAGTTTGCTTAGAATGATGGTTTCCAGCCTTTTTTTTTTTTTTTTTTTTGAGATAGGGTGTAACTCTGTCTCCCAAGCTGGAATGCAGTGGCATAATTTTGGCTCACTGCAACCTCTGCTTCCCAGGTTCAAGCAATCCTCCCACCACAGCCTCCCAAGTAGCTGGGACTACAGGCAAGTGCCACCACACCTGGCTAACTTTTGTATTTTTGTAGAAATGGAATTTCCCCATATTGCCCAGGCTGGTCTCAAACTCCTGATCTCAAGTGATCTGCTCAACTCGGCCTCCCAAAGTGCTAGGATTACAGGCATGAACCACTGCACTTGGCCCAAGACACAGAATATGTACATTATCCTACAATGTTCTTTCAAGTCCCTTCCCAGTAAACTCTCACCCCTCAATATCAAGCTGGTACAACTCCCATTTGCTTTATCATACTGGTCTTCTTACCTCCGATCTCTGTTCTCTGTCTCTCTCTCTCCCTCCTTTTGGCTCCCATTGTTTGGATCTAATACAGTCATTCTATCTCTCTAGAACCCTCCTACAGACAGGTCTTTTCATTTCAAACTTGGATCTGTGCTTTTGGCCATTCTAAGTAATAAGTACCTTATTAGCCCAGCAGCCTTAGTTTTCTGAAACCCTACTTGGTATCCATCTGTCAAATCAGATTCTTTTGAGTCTCGCCTAATTCCTTCCAAAGGGAGAAACCAACCAGGTGGTTGTGAAAAGCCGGGTGGTGCATTTTATTGAATGTGACCAAATGGTGTTTCTAGAGCCTAGAATTCTACCTATCATGTAACCCCAACTCAATTCCTAGTTTTATTTCCATTGGATAATTGTGATAGGGTGAGCTAGGCCCTGCCATAGAAGGATGGGTGAGGCACATAGAAAGTATGGGTCAATAATAGAGAAAAAGGGAGCCAAGCAGAAGGAAGTTGAGGAAACTATGCAATGGTTGTCAATATGGCCATATATTAGAATTTCCTTTGGAGTTTTGAAAATGTAATAGATGCTCAAGCTAAGTTTCTGAGTGTGTAATTCATTGGCTTTACATTAAAAATATTTCCTAGACCTATTTTAATGTACAGCCAGTCTTAAGACCCACAAGCATAGTGAAATTGACCCAATTCGCTCTCTTGGTGAATTGTCCAAGTGAATGTGTCCAGATGAATTATTTATAGGGATCTGCTTGGATTTAGAACTTTGGCCAGAACTTGATGTGTGAGTCCCCAGGCTCCATGTAGAGACAGTTGGTAGAGTGACAGCCATCTTATTACAGGTTTTAGCAGTGAGTTCAGGCAGAAATCAGACCAGGACAAAACCTATTTTATGGCATCTGGGAACTGGTGCTGTTTGCAAACTGGTCCTTAAAGAAATCATTCAGCTTCCCTCTCTTCACATGAATGGGGCCAGTAATGAAAGGACAATTTGCCTCAGGATATCCCTTGAGTAGAAGGCAAGAATCACATGCAAAATTATTGATAGGAAAAGAACAGTACACTCACAAGTTCACAAGGAAACTGTAGATACGTCAGTATGGCTTTAGTATAAGGTGTGAAAGGGTGGCAGGTGACCAGGTTAGACAGGTGTATTCGTCCATTTTGTGTTGCTATAAAGGAATACTTGAGGTTGGGCAATTTATAATGAAAAGAGGTTTATTTGGCTCACAGTTCTGCAGGCTGTACAAGAAGCATGGTACCAGCATCTGCTTCTGGTGAGGGCTTCCGGAAGCTTCCAAACATGGCAGAAGGGGAAGGGGAACTAGTGTGTCACAGGATGAGAGAGGGAGCAAGAGAGAGAGGGGAGAGGTGCTGCACTCTTAAAAAACAACCAACTCTCTCATGTGCTAACAGAGTGAGAACTCACTCATTATGCAGGGAAGGCGTCATGTCATTCATGAGGCATCCACCTGCATGACCAAAGCATCTTCTATCAGGCCCCACCTTCAACATGGGGGATCAAATTTCAACATGAGATTTGGAGGGGACAAATAAATATCCAAACTGTATCAACAGGGAAGCACTGGAGAAAGTCTTGTGCACCATGCAAGTGGGCTTCTATTTTCTGCTGGAAAAGTGATGAGATCCTTATAAACTTTGAACCTGTGACTTGGGGTGTGACCTGACCATCAGAGAGTCTCTCTGAGAGTGCTGTGGGATTGCATGCAGGGCAGGTGAGACCAGTGCCAGAGGGGCTAGGAAAGAGGCTGTTGGCATGGTCTGGGCCTTTTTCTGTTCATTAATATCCATTGATGTATGGAAGTCAGTCTGATCCCCTGGCTTCCCTCCAGTCTCTGTAACCTTCCTCAATACCAAGACGATACTGGGCACCCCCCCACCCCGAGTGGGGTGAGATGTGTTTTGAGCTAGTCAAGGCAGCAAAGTACCACTGAGGATTTCGATGCTTCAGGATCTTAAGTTTCCTGAGTGGAGGTGGTTCATGGTGGTGATGCGGGTGGTGGAGCGTCTCTGAACAGGGTGTGTGTTTCAGAACTCTATGAAGACCTTTTAAAATAAAATGCTGGTATTTCTAGTGAGGACTGCTTCCTACAATATCATCACCATGGGCAGCTGTCTGTGAATTCTAATGGTGCCGCCGTTGCTATCAGCCATCTTTCTTTCTTCTTGGCAGATTACTTTCAAGGCTAATTTGAGTCACATAATGAAAGCAGTCTGATTTTTAAAAATTAACTATGATTTATAATAAAAGTGATGCATCCTCATTATAGAAAAAGTGTCACCTTTTTATGACCCCAATTACCGGGCTTGGGCACTGACCCGATTCACCTTCCCTGTTCCCAACTGTCTATTGCCTGTTTGTAAATCTCAAATCTCACTCAAGGATTAAGATCTGGTGCAGGCTCTGGAGAAATTTACAAAAAAGAATTTTCAACACTCACTTCTGTAAATTCTGGAACATTTGGCAAATACCCATTCATTACTTATAGTAGCACCTCACAAAGTTCCTCTGGAATCCAGATCTGGCCTCTGAAAAATTTCAGTGCAAATGGTTTCTCCAAGTGAGCTGGGGCTACTCATCAGACTGCTGGCTCTTCCTCAAGCTGGTTTTATCTCTAAGGGAGCCAGGTCCTGCACAGAGGTGTACCCTCCTCTCAAAGGCGATCTGTAATTGGCAGTGATGACTGCATTTTCTCCACCTCTCTGCTAGACACGAAGCCTCTTCATGAGATACAAGGAATCCCTTCATTTCTTTGAAGTCAGTCATTTGTTTTCTACAAGTACCTATGGAGCAGAAGAACCACAAGTACTGCTTTTTCCTTGACGCTCTTCTCTCCCTAGGAGGCTCACCAGTTAATTTTTATTTTTCTGATTTATGTGAATGCAGAAGTATCTTTGCATCTGAGCCTATGTTGATGGGATCAATGGATGCTCAAGTTCCTTTGGCAGGCTGACCACTTTTCCCCAGGTTCCAAATGCTGCTCCTGACAGAGACGTAGACGAGACACCTGGCTCAAATCCTTTGCTTTACAGATGAGAATGATAAGAGCAGGGGAGACACTGGCTTACCTGTTCGCCTTCATGCTCCTGTTCTCAGCTCAGACGTGGCTTTGGCGAAAAATGGGCACAGTTCCTTGAAGGGCAGCAGAGACACAATAATGAGGTAGAAGCTACAGTCTTTCACAGGGGATCCAGCTGCTCCCTGACATGGTCTTTGCAGCTCTGTCTGGACCACTCAGTAGAGGCTTCCAAAATTCTCTGAGCTCGCTACTTGGCTAAAGCCTTTAGATCAAGACTCCAGAGGGCCACACAAACTTGGTTCCTCCGACTTAGGTTTGGCTGCACTTCTATGGATACCTCTTTCCTAACTTCCGCTCACCTCCATGTTTATTTTGCTTTATTCTCCTAACGATTTGATGATTTCATCTCAATTCTTAGCTCATCTCACACTGCACCCTTGGGTTGTGTGTTTTAGAGCAATTATTGTCAGGTTTTTCTTTTAAGCAATGACATAATCTTTATTTAAAATAAAGTTTTGCAGATTTCCTATGTGTGAACAGATGCAGATATGAAGAACCTACTTGACTTTCATGTGCCTCAGAATCACCAAGGAGCATGTTAAAAATGCCCTAGGATGCTTCGCAGAGTGTCCTGTGGAACTCTCCAGATTCAACATTAGAAGGTTCAAGATATGGTCCAGGAATCTGCATTTCAAGCATCCTCAGTGATTCTGATGCAGGATGTAAGTATTTCATGAATTTAAAAAAATGCTAAGTGATCTAATTCAATTGGTCCTAGACCATGTCTTGAAAGATGGTCTCATATGATATTGAAAAATTATAGTTTATAAAAATACTCCCTTAGAGGATGGTTGGTTGATGAAGATATGATCCCTGTTCTGAAGGCACATAGATGCTAATAAAAGGTGCTGTAAGACAGACTAAGGGACTCCTTGCACAACTAGAATGTTCTGAGTTTATTCTGGTGTTATTGCTTAGAATAATTTTGCATAAGGGACTGAGAAAGTTTGTGGGAGAGAATTTATTGGTGGCCCAGAGAGTTGGGTACCCAAATTTGACCCAATTATTTTGAGATCTGTTGCACAGCATGGTGACTATGGTTAATCATAATGTATATTTCAAAATTATTAAGAGAGTAGATTTTAAATGTTCATACTACACAGTAAAAAATGGTAAGCGTGTGAGGTAACGAATATGTTCATTAGTTGGATTTAATTATTCCATAATGTTGCATATATCAAAATATCCCATGGGACTTTATAAATACATATAATTATTATTTGCCAACTGAACATAATATTTTAAAAATTAAAAAAAAAATAAAAACCAAGGTCCCACTGGGAGGAAAGATGCCATGCCTTCAGGGTCTACCATAATGCTTGACATATAAAGGGCATTCAACAAATATTTCCTTTGAATGGATAAACGAATAAATAAATTAATGAGTGAGGGTGATGGTTAATATTAGGTGATGTGATGGTTAATATTAGGTGTCAACTTCACTGGATTGAGGGATGCCTAGATGGCTGGTGAAGCATAGTTTCTGGGTGTGTTTGTGAGTGCTTTGCCAGAGGAGATTGACACTTGAGTTGGTGGGCTGGGAGAGAAAGACCCGCCTCCACTGTGGGTGAGCACCAATCAATAGGCTGCCAGTGTGGCTAGACCAAAGCAGGCGAAATAAGGGGCATAAGCAGCTTGCTGAGTTTGTTCTCTCTCTTTCCCTGTGCAGTGCCGAACTCTTCTGCTCCTCCTGCTCTTGGACATCAGACTCCAGGTTCTTTGGCCTTTGGATTCTGAGACTTGCACCAGCAGCCTCCTGGGGTTTTTCTGGCCTTTGGCCTCAGACTGAAGGATGCACTATGAGCTTACCTAATTTTGAGACTTTAGGACTTGGACTAAGCTGCTACCGGCTTCTCTCTTTTCCCAGCTTGCAGATGGCCCATCATCGGACTTTGCGGTGTAATTAATGTGAGCCGATTTTTTCTAATAAACTCATATAATAAACTAATAAATGAGGTTTTTTCTAAGAAACTCATATATATGGTACACATATACATATTTTCATATATGCGTATAAATATGCTCCATATATGTATATATAAAAATTTATATATATATCCTACATATATATTTATATATATATAAAAAATACTCTTGGCTCTGTCAGGATGTAAGTATTTTCTAATAAACTAATACATGAGTTTTTTCTAATTCATATATATGCTACATATAATATATATGTACCATGTATGCATACATAAAAATTTATATATGGCCGAGTGCTGTGGCTCATGCCTGTAATCCCAGCACTTTGGGAGTCCGAGGTGGGTGGGTCACGAGGTCAGGAGTTCAAGACCAGCCTGGCCAACATGGTGAGACCCCAGCTCCACTAAAAAAAATACAAAATTTAGCTGGGCATGGTGGCGCGTTCCTGTAATCCCAGCTATTCGAGAAGCTGAGGCAGGAGAATTGCTTGAACCCGGACTTGGGAGGCGGAGGTTGCAGTGAGCTGAGATCACACCACTGCACTGCAGCCTGGGCTAAAGTGTGAGACTCCATCTCAAAAAAAAAAAAAAAAAAAAAAAAAAAGAAATATATGTATCTATATATATACACACACACATATATATATAAATATATAACTACATTTTATATATATATATATATATCCTCCATATATATCTATAAAAATCCTATTGGCTCTGTCCCTCTGGAAAACCCTGATTAATACAATGAGTAAATTAATTCTAAAGTCTTTCACTTGGCCCATGGCTCCTCACTACTACAATCCATCAGCCTAACTTGGATTCATGTCTCTGTTGCAGGGAGAAAGGGAGAAGCCAATAAAATCCAAAAGATGTTTTCACTAAAGAAAAGTAAGACATTCGTGGTGCAATAGCATTATTTAACCACAAATATAAGAAATGGTTGGGCTGGGAATACAGAGTTGCTTTGAAGCCCGGAGGGTCTGTGTTGCTTTGAATCTGAAAGACTAAAGCAGCTGCATGAGCAGATGTGATGCTGAGGGGATGAGATGCCAGTGCATTGCTCAGTGGCAAGTGGCCTGGAGTGGACAAAGGGGAGAGTGGCAAGGTGCCTTTATGACTCCGACAGCCAGGGGTACTCAGTGCGTATATCACCCAAGAGTTCTTTCAGGATAGAAGAACAAGGTACTGTGAAGCAGAATCACTGTGAAGCCAATTCACTGCACTGGTTACCAACTTGTCTGAGTCTGGTGAGATAGAACATACCATGCGCGCAAGTCACATGAAATGGATTTATTACTTAATAGGCATCAAGGGACAGCAGAAGCCTAGTGTTCATGATGTGCCGATCCTACGAGCCTCAGGAAAGCTGCCTGGAGAGGACAGTCTTGTCTGGGTGTGCCCCGCTAGCACTGCAGCTGAGGGACCCCAGAACACCCTTCCCTGTGTTCCCATGTATTGCCCCATGGACATGACATGCTGGGCTAAAGCACTGAAGGACATTTTGTTTCTAGGGGCAGGTTTTGAACAGGAACAGAGCTCAGGCTGCTCTGCCCAGTCCTTCCATATTTCAGGATGTTCCATTCCCAGCACATTTTACAGTTATTCTTGGAACGGCAAGCAAGAAAGTGAGGAGAACTGGATCAGTCTAAGGCTCAGGAGGCTGAGACAGGAGAATTGCTTGAACCTGGCCGAGGTTGCAGTGAGCTGAGATCGCGCCACTGCACACCCCAGCCTGGGCAACAGGCTGGATGCTTTTAACGATAGTATCTCTTCCAAACAGGGGGACTGGGCAGCTTGGTACTACTAGAAATTTCTGTGGAAGATTTGTTTCTCAAATTAACAAATCAAAGGAGGGGTAAAGAATCTTGTTTGTGGCTTTCCTTCCAATCCTGTAACACCCATGGACCAGGAGGAAAATTTTCCTTCATAAGCAGTAAAGACAGGGTAATTCACCGCTGTATTGAAAAGAAACTGAATTTGAGTGCCCCTGATGTCCAGAGTTACCTGGGGATCCTAAGTAGTAATTACAGTGTTCCAGGAAAAGGGCAGTGAGGAAGACACTGGGCCCTCTCAGTCTTCATCTAATTCCTCCTTTTGCACTGCTAGAGTTTTGCCTGACTGAGCCCCTCAGTGGGAGCAGGAGCAGTCAATTCTCCAGTGCCAGGGGTCACGACTGGTGCCTTCCCATGGATGGCAGGAGCCTGGTGGAAACTTAGTACATTCCTTTGCCCAGTGCCCACTTTTCTTGCATTTGAATCAAAAGCCTTTGCTGGTATTAAGAGCCCATTATGGCCACTTGGTGTTTACCCCATGCAAATGAAGTGGTGGCCTACAATCATTGTGATTGGTTGCTTTCTGCAACCAATCAGAGGCTGAAGTGAGGTTACAAAGTTACACTGCCACACAAACGTCTGATTCGTTGCTTTCTGCAACCAGTTTTCCATCCAACCTGCAGAACAGGGTGGTGGTTTATGGTCCTTCGGGTTTCCCTTAAATGCTTTTTGGGCATTCAGGGCATCACCAATGGTGTCTGCCATAATTTTGGCTGGCTGTTTTTCTTTACTCTGTTCCCTTTTTCCTTCCTCAGGGTCATAATACCACCATAAAGGTGGTATTAAGAAGTTGATTTTGATTAGTTTGTGGCCCCGTCTGTAGCTTTTGGAGCTTATGTCTGATAACTGGGGTGGATTGACTAATGAAAGGCTACGCCATGAATATTTTGCCTTCGGGAGAGGAAGGGTCCGGATTTGTTTGTTTGTTTGTTTCTTTCTTTCTTTCTTTCCTTCTTTCCTTCTCTCTCTCTCTCTCTCTTTCTCTTTCTTTCTTTCTTTCTTTTCTTTCTCTCTCTCTTTCTTTCTTTCTTCTTCCTTTTTTTTTTTTTTTTTTTTTGATGGAGTCTCACTGTCACCCAGGCTGGAGTGCAGTGGCACAATCTTGGTTCACTGCAAGCTCCACCTCCCAGGTTCACACCATTCTCCTGCCTCAGCCTCCCTAGTAGCTGGGACTACAGGTGCCCGCCACCATGCCCAGCTAATTTTTTGTATTTTTAGTAGAGACGAGGTTTCACTGTGTTAGCCAGGATGTTCTTGATCTCCTGACCTCGTGATCCGTCCACCTCAGCCTCCCAAAGTGCTGAGATTACAGGCATAAGCCACTGTGCCCGGTCCAGATTAGTATATTTCTTAAAGCCTTCCTCCAGCCTCCCATAAAACATGGCTGGATTTTCCTTCTTGCTTTGTGTAACCTCTCTTACTTTATAATAATATACTGGCTTAGTTATTCCCTTTCTCATTCCTCCAAGGAGAGCCTCAAGAAATTTAGCCTGGTCATTCATTCCCATGGGGGTGCTATAGTCCCAATTAGCATCAGTAGTGGGAACTGTATCTGGGCTCCAGTGATTGTCCTGAGGGTTTAGAGTGAATAATTCATCCACTTCTTGGGTGGAGGCGGGGGAGTGGCCTCAAAGATTTGTTCCTTTTCTGAGGGAATGCAACAGGTTCTAAAATGAATTGAACATCTCTCCATGAGAGTTCAAAGGCTCAGTTCAAAGTCTGGAACCCATCTGGACATTTCCTAGGATTCTCAGAATAGCTTTCCCTTACATTGTTGTATATCAGTTATAGAGAAGGGGGCCTGCACCAGGACGGGCCCCTTGGTTCCTGCTACTTCCCAAGGGGTAGCAGAGATAGAGGGAGAGTTGAATAAGATGTTACCCTGCAAGTGTGAGGGGAACTTAGTAGGGTCCCCAGTGTTTGCTCCTGGGTTTAGCCTCAGCAGCACTTGGCAAGGGGCTACATGGGGGCAGTTGTTGTTCACCCTGAGAGACAGGTGGTCCTTGTAAAATGGGGTCATCTGTAATATCTAGCTTTGCCTTAGAACCTTCCTTTAGGGGGTGGGTTCTGGGAGTTTTGCAGATTGTTAGGTTTTGGTATAGGGTCATGAAAGCCTGTATATATGGGATTTCTGACCATTTGCCCTGCCTCTTGCAAAATAGGTCTAATTGCAGGATGGTGTCATAATGAAGGCTACCGTTGACTGCCCATTGTTCTTGGCTGGGCAGTTCATAATAGGGCCAGATAGTATTGCAGAAAAAATATATATACTTTTTCTCTTTAGATTGTCAGGGTCAAATTGCTTCCAGTGGCGGAGGATGCATCAAGCGAGGAATCAGGTGGAATAGATTCAGAGTTGTCCATAGTGGCCTGGAAAAGAGAAGAGGACTTTGAAAAGTGGAGGGTTTATCAAGTGACCCAAATTTTACCTGGGTCATCCCCCCTGGAAAAATTCTGGGCCCTGACTGGGGTCCTCAAGGGTGCCCTAACCCTGACTTAGTCCATCAGATGTCTCTGACCTTCGATGGGTGCTGGCACCACTTTGGATTGTTTTCCTTCACCACTGATGACGTACTATGAACTTTCCTCAAGGCTTTTCTATCCCACTTAAAGCAACCCTTTAACTCTAAATTGAAGCAATAAACTCATTCATCAGTTCCTGCATAAATGCCTTTTCTCATGACTGTCCCCAACCCATGACTCACATGCACCACCTACAACATGCCTGGACCTTCTGACTTGTCCTAAACATCTCTCGCTTTAAACAACTAGTTGTACGATCTTTTTTGCATAGGTAGGTGGGTTTTCTGTCCTTTGCCAGTCAAGTAGAGGAAGGGAAGAATTTAGGATAAGAAAAGAAGGTTCAGGTTGCCTGAAACATGTGTGAGTTCGCCCTGGACAAGCTGCCACTGCCAGCTGCATCACACATAAGGACCAGGGACTATAACCAGAAAGGGTAGAAAATAGTCTGTTCATTTTTTGGGCAGGGAAGTCATCCTTGTTCACTCCTTGGCCTTCAGACAGCACCGGATAGCGGCCCTGGCCAGTTGCCCTCACTTACCAGGGAGCTACTAGGAAATAGCTGTTGAAACACTGAAAAAGGAATAAACAATGAACTCAGAAAAAGGGAAAAAGGAATAGACTTCAGAAAAAGGAAAAAAAAAAAAAAGGGAAAGAACTCAGGTCCCCCACCTGAATTGGGTGGTGGTCGGGGACTTCCACATGGAAACTTTTCTGTTTCAACAGAGAGTGGCCCTGGCCAGCAACTCGCAGTTGCCTCTGTGCTTAGGTGCTGTCCATCAAGCATCCTGAGTTGGAAAGGAAAAGAGGGAGGGAAAAAGAAAGATTGCCCTGTATGCAGCAGAGAAGAAAAGGGGAAAGGAGAAAAATAAATTCCAAACTTTGGGCTTATTTCCTGGTTGGCTCTCCAAAATATGTTACCGGTAAAGGGTCTTGACTGCAAGTTGTTGTTTCTTTGCCTTTTCAACAAAGAATTGGACAAAATGCACAGCAAAACAAGGAAGGAATAAGCAACAAAAGCAGAGATTTATTGAAAATGAAAGTACATTCTACAAGGTGGGAGCAGGCCCAAGCAGTGGCTCAAGAGCCCCAGTTACAGAATCTTCTGGGGTTGAAATGCCCCCTAGAGGTTTCCCATTGGCCACTGGTGTCCGCCCCATGCAAATGAAGTGGTAGCCCTCAATCAGTCTGATTGGTTGCAGAAAGCAACCATCAGAGGCTAACATGAAGTTACAAAGTTACACTCCTATGCAAACATCTGATTGGTTGTGGAAAGCAACCAATCAGAGGTACTTTAATATTTCCATCTGCCGTGCAGAAGGGGTGGCGGGGTTGCAAAGTGAGTGGCATCTGGTCCTTTTGTTACTTAAGTGTGAAAATTTGGGATTTTCCTTTCAATTTAGTTCTAGGAAGTCAGTCAATTTAGTTCTAGGAAATTGGTCTTAGATTCCCTGCCTCCAGATCCTATTCTTCTGCCTCAAACTTAGGCACCATATCTGCATTCTTATTACAGCTAGGAGAATATGAATGACATATTAGAAATGTACAGTGGTTTCTTCTAGATAAAATATTGATGGATTTATGTGAAAAAAAAGGTCAACAGGGCTTGATACATGACAGAAATCAGGGATTTTAAACTCCATGAGCACCCCTCAGCTGGAGGCAAGGAGTGGAGTTGGAGACAGGATGTAAGGTGGGCAAACACCTCTCTTAGAAGTGTCTCTGCAGACTGAGCTCCAGGACAACTGTGATGAGGATTGTAGCAGCTACTGAGTAGGAGGGATGCAAGGGTGACACCTCAGAACAAGAGGAAGGAAAGATCTACGAGCAGCTGTGTGGGAGGTCCAGGGCACAGGCATCAACACCATACTAAGGGCTCAGCAGTGGCTGAAAAAGGAAAAAAAAAAATAATAAAAATAAAGAACTCAGAAAAAGGAAAAAAGGAATAGGATTCAGAAAGAGGAAAAAAAAGGGGGGGAAGGTCTCAGGCTCCTCACCTGAACTGGGTGGTAGTGGTCAGGGGCTTCCACATGGAGACCTTTCAGTTCCACCAGAGCAGTGACTGGGGATCAACCTCTGTTTAGAGTCAGTTTCTTCTCTGAAGTTGCAGGGGGTGGCGCTGGAAAATAACCAGAGGAGGTCAGAAGAAATTTTAGCTGGAGGTTAGGGGGTCAAGGGTTGTTACCAGAAGCTCTTGAGCATGGTGGCAATGGAGGGTCTTCTCATCATCGGGTTAGGACTTCTTTCCAAAGAAATTAAAAGGAAGTCAAGCTATATTGTCTGGCCCCCAGCGTACAGGCTTCACTGAAAACCAAAACACCTCCCAGCCGATGGGAACTTCCTCTGGTCTGGCCCACTCTTCCCAGAATGCTGGGAATCATTGAACTGGTTCAAAATTGGAGGCTCAGATCCCAGACCCTGCGTTTAACAGCTTGCAAGCAGACAGTGTGCAGAATGCCTTATCTTGGAATAAATAGTTCTTGATGTATCTCCTATCATTTAAAGATGAGGAAATTAAATGCAAACCAGTAGGGAGCCTATGAAGTAATGCTATAGCATAAAGAAAAAAATAGAAGGAAATACTGTTTTTAAAATACTATCACAATAAACAGAAGAAACTATTCACCAGCACGTGCCTTGCACTCTCAGGGCTCAAGGAAACATGGATAAATGACAGGAAAGATGAATGATAAGAAATTTGAGCTGAGAAGAGAACGGATTGAGATAAAGCAGAAATTATAAAGAAATTAGATGAGGAAAGAATTTCAGGTAAGTAAACAAGCTCTAATGAATTTAAAAATTCATTCAAAGCAGAATTATTCTATGAAAATCAAATCAGGAACATGGAAGATATATTTGAAAAGTGCTTCCTGAATGCAAAGGAATGAGACCAGAATATGGTTTTATTTTTGAACGTGGCCACTAGAAAAATATTTGTTCAAATGTGTTGACTTTAAAAATACATTTTATTGATTTTCTTCTCATTACAAATGAGTACATGTTCACGGCTCAAGTATGAAGAAGAAAAGTTTTCACTTTCTACTATCATATTTCATATATCCATTGAGTCTTTTTCCTATGCATGTAACTATTTGACTACAGGATCTTTGCACAGAATACATATATATATGTAAACATGCACACACATATAAACATACATACATATTTGTATTTCTTTTATAAAATTGAATAATAACTCACAGAAAATAAAGCCGAGATGAACAGTTTCTATAGCGAGAAAGAAAAATAAGACCTGGCTCATGTGGCAAAAGACCCATCTCACTTCATGTCCTTCTTATCTCTAGCTTTTTCAGGTCAGGGATAGTTTTATCAGAGGCTGCCTATCCCAGTGTTGCCACTCCAAAGTAGTGATACAGAATGGCTGGGCTCCTGGCTAAGCCCCACCCTTAAACCCGGAACCGCGGCCCTAAGTGAAAACACCTGACCCTCGTTTTCCACCCCCCCCCCCCATGTTGCTTTTTGGCCTGCCACGCCCCTATCCTGTGCCCATAAAAAAGACTTCAGCAGGCAGAGCAACACAAACGGATGAGGCAAATGATTGGGGATGCGAGCGGCTGAGCATTAGGGATACAAGCTGCTGAACATTGGGGATACCAGTGGCCGAGTGTTGGGGACTCAGGATAGAAGCGGCTAACTTCAGATGGTGTGGCTCCGGGGAAGGATCATCTTCTTTCCACACCATAGCCTTTCCCACTCCCATCCCACTGAGAGCCATTATCCAATAAAATCCTCCACATACACTACCCTACCCTTCAATACGTTCATGGGACCTAAGTTTTCTTAGACGCCGGACAAGAACCCAGGTGCCAAGAGGGCAGAGGCTCCAACGCTGCTGCGGGCCACACAGCGCCTGCTCCCGCCAGCGAGGAGCGACTGGCCAGATTCAGCGTTTATTACCTCCAGTTCCCGCAGTCTCTGGCTCTCGCGCTACCTCTCGTGGGGCGTGGCTAGCGGCGGCCTGACTGAAAGGAGCCACCCCAGTTTCCGCCCACCAAGGAGGCCGAGGGAACAATCCCATCTCATCTGGAGGCCCGTCCGGGATGCAGCAGACGGTTAGTTAACATGCGGACCTGTCGGATCTGCCTTTTTTTTTTTTTTTTTCAAGACCCCGCCACCTCTCTCTTTCCACCGGGTAAAAGGAATATTGGCTCTGTTTCCCTTTATGGAGGTCTAGCTGATCTGAAGTGGGGAAGGGATGAAAGGAACCCATTTCCACAGAGCAGAGGCTCTTCCTTCAACCGCACCCCACGGCCCTTCTGCCCTTTAAGTTGTTTTTCTGTTTTTCTAAGGCAGAGGGTTCTCTTGCCACCTCAGCACTCTGCTTACGATAGGAAAACGACAGAGGCGCAACCCTTGGTGGTTGGTAGCTGTACATTTGCCAACGCCCGTGGGACTTAATCTAAGTGAATCTCTGCGGCCCTTCAAATACCGTTGTTTAATCTCAAACTTGATTCCAAGCTTCAGGTTGAGGTCCTGGAAAGGAAAATGAGATCTGAGGGATCCAAAGCCAGGTAACAGGCGCAATGTAAATGGGCGGGATCAATTCCTGCCAAGGAAAACCCTGCTTCATGGACGGAGGCCATGCTCCATGGCATAGGTGAGGCTCAGGGAACTCAAAGGTTGCTGACAGCAGGGGAGATAGGGCATATGTGGATAAGAGTGGGTACTCCCACCCCCTAGGCCCCCCTGCTTCGTGGGTGCAAGCCGCTTTGGCACCCATGGGTGGCACCTGCCAAGGTCACTGGGACTCGGAGATAAAGATAGAAAAGAAAAGAGGGGAACACCCTCTTTCTTTCTCCCTCACACCCCAAGTTTTTGCTGAAAGAACGAAGGGAATGAGGAATACCCCAAATTCCCTGCCTTTCGGAATGGGCGACCAACAAACTTTATCATCTCCAGTTTATACTCAGAAACAGACGCTGGGTCTAGACGGTACTTTAGAGGATCTCCTGAAAGTGGCCACCTTGGTCTTTTAGATCTAAGAAAGAGGCAGAAGCTTTAGTGACCACAGTGCAAGCCCATGAACCCCAGAATTCCTAACGTTCACCTGTTAACCACTACAGATGTGGCAAGAACAGTTCTCTCTCTCAAAGTTTAACCGCTCCCATACAAGACTTAATTTTTTTCACCAGGGTGAGACAGCTTGGGGTACAATGTCGTTAGTATATTTCACTTCTTATTTCTGTAATCTTTGGCACTAAATTCTTTCCTTGCATAGTACACATGTTTGACCCATGCATACTTAACCTCGTAAAGCTTGTTTTTTCTCTCGCCTGGAGGCCATCAAGGCTCCAAAAGGCAGGCAGCCAGAGCCTCGGACCATGGCTCCCTTTTGCCAGGGATCCTTAGGTAAATCTCTGGAAGGAATCTGATTGCCATTTTCCCCAAACAATGTCCCCTTTCAGCAGGAAGTAGCTAAGACCGGTCGTTGTCCATATTCTAACGGCAATTAGATGTGCCTCTTCAGAGGGGGATGATATAGAATGGCTGGGCTCCAGGCTCCCCATTGGACCCCATCCTTAAGCCTAGAACCACGACCCTAAGTGCAAACAACTGACCCCATTTCTTTGCCCAAATGTTGCTTTTCTGGCCTGCCATGCCCCTATCCTGTGCCCATAAAAAGACTTCAGCTGGCAGAGCAACACAGTGGCTGATGCAAGTAGTCAGTACAAGCGGCTGGGGATGCAAGTGGCTGGGCGTCGGGGATCCAAGCTGCTGAATGTCAAGGATAGAAGTGGCTGAGTGTTGAGACTATAGATAGATATGGCTAACTTCAGAGGTGCGGCTTAGGGAAAGATCATCTTCTTCTGCACCATCCCCTTTCCAACTCCCATCCTGATGACAGTCATCACCCAATAAAATCCTCCGCATACACTACCCTTCACTCCATTTGCGTGACCTGATTTTTTCTGGACACTGGACAAGAACCCAGGTGCCGGGAGGACAGGGACTTGGACACTGCAGGGCAGCACAGAGCCTGCTCCCACCAGAGAGGAGCGACTGGCTGGTTCCAGCCTTCATTCCCTCCAGTTCCTGGACTTGCTTGCTTGCCTGCTCCCTCTTGCGGGGAGTGGCCAGAGGCCGACTGAGCGAAAGGAGCCACTCCAGTTTCTGCCCATGAAGGGGGTCAAGGCAACAATCCCATCTCAGTACAAGGAAGGAGGTCTTAGTATTCTTCACTCTTCAAGCCCACAATTTAAAAGTTGGCTCTGAGAGACAGAAAGGGAATTTATTCCAATAATTGCAGTAGAGGCTTATTTCTTTTCCTTCTGTAGAAAAGGTAGAAGAGAAAGCTTTTGAGTTGTGGCTGCTTTGGTGCAGAGTGGGCAGAGCCAGAGGAGCTGTGAGAATCTCCCAAGTATCACTAGTTATCACCCGGGACTGTCACGCCAACAGGCAAGCCTGGATCCAGCCTCTGTTTACCCTCACTCCTAGGCTTGGTGTTTTCATAACTGTGGGGTCTTCAAGCTTAACAAGGCTCTCAGTGCTGACAGGTCATTCTTCTCCATTCCCAAGTTATCTTTTTCTTCCAAAACTTACTGTAGTGATTTCAAATCCTATAGTTTTTTATACTTCCAGCTATGTCTATAAAAACATGCTCACCCACGCTGGCCCACAGATATCTTATCCTCCTGCCTTGTTGTAGTAAGGGAAGGGGCATGCTTCTCAGATGTGTGTCTAATACCTGCATCTGTGCTCTGCGTGACATTTAATCCTCTGTATCTTCCACCCAACCCTTGACTGGCTTTTGTCTGTCCATATTTAAACATGCTTGAGATTTTCAAATCTTCATAAAAGTTTCTCTCTATTGCATGTCTTACTGTCCCCAAAGATCTGTTTTGAGAGTTATCTGCAATTGTTATCTTTACTTTCTCACTGTTTTCTTGTACTTCTACTCATTGAAATCTGACTTTTACTCCTCTCACTCCATAAAACTGCCCTTGTAAGGGTCATCCTACTTATAGCTCATGTTAAGGAACACTTCTAAGTCCTTAGACAAGAAATCTCCTCTGGGCAGCATTTGACACCGTTGATAAGGTTCTCCTTATTGAAACACTTTTATCTTGGTGTCTGTGACACTGTGCTTTTTTGGTTTTTCTCCAACTTAATCAGATCAGATTGTTTCTTCTCAATTTCCTTTTTTTGTTGTTACTGTTTTCTTTCTGCCCAACCCTCAGATACTGGTGTTCTTAAGAGGGCTCCTTCTTTCTCACTCAACACATTTTCTCTCAGGTGATCTGTAACAACAAGCTATTTGCTGATGACTGCCATTTATTTGTTTAACAAGTATTTATTGAAATGGAAACAAATCATAGGAAGAATAAACAAATTCAAATGCTGGATCCTTGAAAAGATCAATAATATAAGTCAACTTCTTGTGAGTTTGACTACTTAAAAAGAAAGAATGAGAGTAAAAATATATAAAATTGAAAATAAGAAAGGAGATATTTTCACAGATACAGAAAAAATTAAAATGTTCGTAAAAACCCTACATCCAACTCCTATGGCAATACATCTAAAATCCTAGAAAAAGGGATTATTTCTTAACAAAACATAATTCACCAAATTGTACTCAAGAAGTAGGAAGTTTGAATAGATCAATTTTCAGTAAGAGTTTGGAAAAATTAGAGGAACCATTGGAAAAGGGACTGAGAGAATAATATTCCTATTTACTAATTTAGTTTTTTGGCAAGGGAAAGGGGAGGATGAAGGCTAGTAGAAAGTGGGTTGTGGTCAATAAACCTAACAGAGGAAGTGATCAGAGAAAGACGGCTGAGAGTTTCCCTGTTCAGCATGTAGACTTTTTTCTTAAAACTCCTGGTACCGCCCTAAAGCAGGTGTCTATAAATTATGAACAAGTGGCCAAATCCAGCCCACCATCTTTTTTATAAAGGTTTTTTTGATACACAACAACACCCATTTGTTTAAGTGTTGTCTATGGCTGCTTTGGTGATACAATTTCAGAACTGAGTAGTTACAGCAGAGACCAGATCGCTCATAAGACCTAAAATATTTGCTCTCTGGATCGTCACAGGAAAAGATTGCTGACTCCTGCCCTAGACCTCATCTCTATCCGCTTCTATGTCTGGTGACATAGAAGGTTCTGTAGGACATTTTTGTCAGAGAATATACCTCCCATTCTTACAGAGGAAGAAGAAGGGTGGTTGCCTAACTCTGTTGGGATGTGGGGGGGGGGGTGGACATTTAGGAGTTTATTTCTTTTATATGCTTTTATATAGCACTGCCCCACAATCTTTGGCTGGACCTAGTGCCATTAATTTGTTAGTTTTCCAAGGTCCTCAAGTTGGTGATGAATATGCTACTCCGTGAGTGCCTTGGTTTGACTATCCTCAGCTTTTGAGTCACTTTCCATTTCTTCCTTCAGTCTTTGCCTTCATATATTGTAGCTTGGATTTAGGGAAGTTTCTTACTTTTACTCAGCTGGGGTTTGTGTTTCTTGTTTCTGTTTCTCTTTCTGTTTGTTTACTTAAGGTGATATAATTATCTTAAAGTCCAAATGAAAGTATAAATTCCTAAGAAGAGAAAATAAGATAAACATCTCAGGACGTGGTAAGAGCAAAGTATGATTGGTATGAACTTAATGATATGGAATCCATTCAAAATGCATCACAGAAACAAAAGAATGACTATAGTAAAGTGTCTCAGTATATGAGATCATTTAATATATGATTTGATCAAGGCTTTTTGTTGCAGACAACAGAATTTACTCTAGCTAATTCAAATGAAGGGGATCTACTAGGTGGGTTAGGTAGCTTTCTAGATGAAAGAACCATGCTTGGACGTTATGCAGCCAAGAAGAGGGTTCACCATACGTGAGACATTTCAAACGGAAGTAGCATTGCTGCTACTCTTATTGCTTGGGATTTATGATATAAGAACTTGAGAAATCCCCTCACAGCCACCCCAACAGAACAAAATATTTCTTTCTTTCTTTTTTCTTTTCTTTTCTTTTTTTTTTTCTTTTTTGAGACAGAGTCTTGCCCTGTCACCCCGGCTGGAGTACAGTGGCGCAATCTTGGCTCACTGCAACCTCTGCCTCCCAGGTTCAAATGATTCTCCTGCCTCAGCCTCCTGAGTAGCTGGGATTACAGGCACCCATCACCATGCCCAGGTAATTTTTGTATTTTTAGTAGAGATGGGGTTTCACCATGTTGGCCAGGCTGGTCTCGAACTCCTGATCTCGTGATCCACCCACTTCGGCCTCCCAAAGTGCTAAGATTACAGGCGTGAGCCACCGTCCCTGGTTCAAAATCAATCTTTCTTTCTTTTCTTTTCTTTTCTTTTCTTTTCTTTTCTTTTCTTTTCTTTTCTTTTCTTTTCCTTCCTTCCTTCCTTCCTTCCTTCCTTCCTTCCTTCCTTCCTTCCTTCCTTTCTTTCTTTCTTTCTTTCTTTCTTTCTTTCTTTCTTTCTTTCTTTCTTTCTTTCTCTTCTTTCTCTTCTTTCTCTCCCTCCTTCCTTCCTTCCTTCCTTCCTTCCTTCCTTCCTTCCTTCCTTCCTTCCTTCCTTCCTTCCTTCCTTTCTTTTTTTCTTTCTTTCTTTCTTTCTTTCTTTCTTTCTTTCTTTCTTTCTTTCTTTCTTTCTTTCTTTCTTTCTTTTTCTTTCTCTCTTTCTTTTCTTTCTTTTCCTTCTTCTTTTTCGGAGTCTCGCTCTGTCACCCAGACTGGAGTGCAATGGCATGATCTTGGCTCACTGCAACCTCTGCCTCCTGGATTCAAGTGATTCTCCTGCCTAAGCCTCCCGAATAGCTGGGATTACAGGCACCCGCCATCATGCCTGGCAAATTTTTTTGTATTTTTGTAGAGATAAGGTTTTACCATGTTGGTCAGGCTGGTCTTGAACTCCTAACCTCAGGTGATCCACCTGCCTTGGCCTCCCAAAGTGCCGGGATTACAGGTGTGAGCCACCGTGCCCAGACAATTTCACTGTGCTTTCTAAGAGAATAAACATTTTTTTGTACAACTACTTATCATATTGACCTCTCTGCTGTAAGACTTGCTTGGGTGTGCCTGTTTGCTGGCATCCTCATCTCATATGTAACAATAGTACAACTGGATCCAAGAATGCTGGATGTTTGCCTTTAGCCTCAGACTGTATAAGAAGGCAAACTAGAAGGGAGTGGCAGCTGAATGAGCCAGATCACAATATCTTCCGCAACAACCAAGGTAGCACGGCAGCACTTCTGAAAGAAAATAGCACTGGACTTCATCCCATGTGGGTAAAAAATCCAGACAAAAAAAGGTGAAAAGATAGGATACAATTAGAAAAACAATCTACATGTATTTGAGACTTACATAGAACCATCTTAGCAATATAATTCCTAGAAACAGATCTTAAATGATTTTTTGAAGAGACAAAGTCTAGAAACTATAGAAGGAAATATGTTTGACTATGTAAAAGTGAAAGTTTTGATTTTAAAAAAAGGATCCAAACTAGTGTCACTTAGACCTGTTTGTAAATTTGTAGAGCTGTCCAGTCTGCCATGTGCTACCAACCCATTCCTAGGCAAGTACAGAAACGGAGAATAAGCATTTATGGACTTTTATAGATATTTGATATTGCTATGACATCCAAGTGTGTGATTTTGTATTTTACAAAACAATGATTTGCTATAGATTGGAAATATTGTCCAGTACTGGGCCTTTGCCACAGAGAACGTAAAAAACACTTCCATAAGGAAAGTATATATACATGGGTGAACTCTGGAACAAAGTTACTTGCAATACAGCTGACAAAGTATTAAACTCTATAGTATACAAAAAATATACAAGTTGACATGGAAAAATTTTAAAAAGTACCAAGGAATAAATGGATTCAGAGAAGAAATTCAAATGTTCAATAAAATCGTATGTCATTTGAGCTCATGAACGGTTGACCGTATGTTTCCACTCTTTAGACTTATAAAAATTGAAAAGAGCTATAATACATATTGCTAATGCAGATATAGGAAATTCCTTATACATTGCCAGTGGAACTATGAATTGTTATAGCTGTTTTAGGAAGCAATCTGGCAGCATCCATTAAAATAAAAATAAATTGAACATACTCTTTGACTCAGCAGTACTCTTCCTGTGAATCGATCCTATCAAAATAAAAACACTCATAAGTAAGCACATCTCCTCAAACATGTTTATTGCAGCCTCCATTTGTAGTTGCAAAAATTTAGAAACAAAGTGAATGCCAGTAATAGGGGAATGGCTGAATAGATTGTGGTCCATTCACCCCAGGGAATCTTATGTGGCTATTAAAAAGAATGAATTAGAATTATACCAATTACCTTGGCAGGATTTTTATGAGGTATCCTTGAGAGAGTAAAAGAAGATGCAGAAAATGTTTCATATACTATCATTTATATGAAATCATAAATGACAAAACCCTGTTCATGTATATCTTTTATCGGTATATTTTGAAATATAATTGTGAACATTGAGAAAAATAAGAAAAATAAATACTAGATCATTAACATGGGTTATTGTGGGTGTGTCAGTGAAGATGTGGGTGAACCTGACAAGTGGAGAGAAGAAAAAATAGACAGTATTATAAATCACATCATGTATGATATGATTCAATTCATGTAAAAGTGTCCATTTTGTATATGTACATAAAACACTTTTTAAGACAATCTTTATAAAAGATGAGCTAGCTTTGTATCTGCCAACTTGTAGAGATAGCTACAATAATGTGACAATACAATAATATGCCAATAAAGAAAACAATCAAAAAAATCAAACGGAAAAACGTCAATATCTTGGTAGAAAAATATTCAAAGGGCATATATTGCGATTCAATAAGAGATAGATATAAAATCACCAATTGCCATGTGAAAAATATTCAACCTGATTAAAAATCAAAGAAATGCAAGTGAAAATATGATCAGATGTATATATTATTACACACAATACTATGTAAATATTATTAAAATCAGTAACTTTTGAGTTGTGAATGGTACTTTCAAATATCTTTCCAAAGAGAATGAAAATTGAAATAATAGTTCTAGGGGGAAATATCTAAAAAATCAAACCAGGTGTTTGTCATTGATATTGATTCCTTGTGTAAAATTTTATTCTATCAATGTAAATATGTTAGTAGGAAGGAACTGTTTTTTCTGTGAAAAGAGATGTACTAAGGGGTGTCAATAAGCAAATGAAATAACGGAATCTCTGTATTATTTACAGAGTGAAACACTTAGAACTGCCTAAATGTCCAACAGAAGGGGAATTAGTTAAATAGAAGATTGTACAACCACATAAAATAGCTATTGTTATGAAAACATGCTCAACATGTGTTGTGATTAAAATGCAGGTGAAACAATCATGTTAATATTTTGCTGCTTTTTTAGTAAAATATAGATTTCTATGAGAAAATATTAGACAGGCAAACACAAAAAAGTTAAAAGTAATTTTGGGGAGCATGATGGGATTATGGGTAACATTTTTTAGCCTCGTGTCTTTCTGTAGTTTCCAAGTTTTCTGCACCGAGCAATAGTTTTAATTAGAATGAAAAAAGATGTTATAAAAATGTTAAAAGGCTATAAAGATTACCATCTTCTGGAAGTGCACTCGGAAGGGAGATTAAGCAGGTAGGAGTTATGTGATGTATTCAGGAAGAGAACTGGCCACCGTGCTCTGTCACTCCCTCCACATCAGTTTGGCATATGAACTCTAACCTTTTGCTTTCAAAGCCGGAGATATAATCAAAGGTAGGTCATTAGTTAATTGCTTTGAGGTTATTTCCGAAGTCCCTAGTGGGCTCTTGTAAATGATTAGTAATATCATTATTACTTACACAATTGTGGGCAGGCCATTATTGCTTTCTCAGCACTGACTCAGGGTTTTATAAGCAAATGGCTCTCAACTTGGGGTTCCCTAACCTCGAGAGGTCCAAAATGATGGTAAGGTCTCTGAACTACTTTGTATACATAAAAAATGTCAAGAAATTATGCCTTTATCCTTATAGTCCTGTACAGGCTGACAAAGCCTTATTTTAATAGCTTTTTTGTCTTTCACTTGTAATATAATATGCAATTTTAATTTGATACATTGTGATAAATTGGTAATTAAAATAGTTTTTGATAAATATACATATATTGGAAACTTGGTTTATTACTAAATGAATACAAATTTGAGTTTTAGAGAAGTCTTTCAAACATGGAATTAATTTTTTTTCCTGACTCTAAGATTATTCTTGTATTTAATATTTAGGCCCAGCGACAATCCCTAAAATTTTATTTGTACTCCACTTACAGATAGGAACTTGTTATGATATTTCTGAAGAAGAAGAGACTATAAGGAAGAGCTCTCCTGACTTAGCAACCATTCTCCATTTTCCAAAAGGGTAAACCAAGGCACAGAAAGATGGGCACAAGGTCATGGTTGCTGAAGGAAAGAGCTATTACCAAAACCTATATTTTATGTTTTCAAGTTTTTCATTTCTCCTTGGGTTCTAGGTTTTTTTCCAGGTAACTTATGCATGCAGAAGGTAACAAACACTCGTGCACACACACTGAAAATCAGAAAGAGAGTGAGAGAGTAGACATAATAAGTACTTTTGTTTAGAGAAGAAAGGCTGAGGCCTGGAGAAGTTAAGCGACATGCTTGAAGCCACACAGCTACTCAGAGGCAAAGCCAGAATTTGAACATGGGTAGTCTGAATCCAGGATCTTGGCCTCCACCCTTCTATAACATGACACTTGTATCCCTGAAAAAAGAAAAAGTCAACCAGCAGCATTGTGAAAAGAGTCCTTTAATAAAATGGCTAATTCTGGCAACGGGCCCAGAGAGGAGATGGAGAAACCCATTTAGTTTTACTTCCATGACTGATACATATCTTAAAACTGACTTTCTTGCTGAAAGATTTTTTAAATCCTAACTCTAAAGACTGAGGAACTTAAAACTAACTGAAAATTCTGGCCATTATTGATAATCAGGGATATGGGGATATTTTAAAGAAAGAACTTCTAGCCAATGTAACACCTGGATTAAATTAATAGCTTCTCAATCCAGCCAATAGGTGCTTCTAAACAACACTGGCTGCTCTTGGTCTATTCTGGAAGTGACCAGAACAAAGAAAGGTTTTTCAGTGTTATTTCCCTTGCTATTTTCTCAATGTGCCGTGATGCTTCTGTTGTGGGAAGTTTAGCATTGAATGGATAAATTTGACAGTCCAGATGAGCTCTTCTAGGTGGAAGCATAGATTTAAATTTTAGATTCCAAGCAAAACTTTCAATTAAAAAAAGGGAAAAAATGCTTTTGAAGGAGAAAATATGGTGGCTGCTTAGTGTCTGTGTGCAGGTTGGAGGGCTTAGCGTGGGAGGAGTGAAGAGAGCTTCCTTTTGTTGATTTCCCTAAGTCATCAGTCAGACTAGCAGTACATCAATATTATAAGCATTTTTATAAATGGAAGAAATGAATGAGTTCCCATGTGCAGCCACTCAAAAACCTGCATCAGCTCAGCAAAGCTTTCCTTCCAAGAGGCCCACAGCCCCTGGCCTATCTCCTCACGGAACAGAAAATGTGTGGAAAGGGCTTCATGCTCTGGTCACTGATTACAGAGTCAATTATCTTACTACAATTTTTTTTCACAGTAAGAAAACCTAACCACTTTCAATGAAAAAATGGTCTCTACTGCATTCTCCATAAATGTCCTTGACTCTTCTTGAGGGCATTTTTATGGCCCTCAGGTATACAGATTTGATGAAACATAGTAGGTTCTCTGTACATGTTTGTTGAAATAAATTATTTTAAGACATATTAAAATGGTGTGGGGAATACCTAACCCATAGGGTTGGGTTTTGTTTGTTTGTTTGTTTGTTTTGAGATGGAGTCTTGCTCTGTCACCCAGGCTGGAGTGCAGTGGTACAACCTTGGCTCACTGCAACCTTCTGCCTCCCGGGTTCAAGCAATTCTCCTGTCTCAGCCTCCCGAGTAGCTGGGATTACAGGTGTGCGCCACCATGCTAGGCTAACTTTTGTATTTTTAGTAGAGACAGGGTTTCACCACGTTGGCCAGGTTGGTCTTGAACTCCTGACCTCGTGATCCACCTACCTCGGCCTCCCAAAGTGCTGGGATTACAGACGTGAGCCACCACACCTGGCCCCATAGGGTTGTTTCTAAGATTCAGTGGCACACTATCTGTAAACTCCTGTTGCCTGGCTCAATAAATGGTAGTTATAAAAGAGTGCTAAGTTCCATAGGAAAAAAGAAATTGGTAAATGATGTGGGAGTCTAGAAATTCATGAATTTACTTCCAGCTTTGAGAATGAAGATGAGTGTAACACTTAAAGCTTTTTTTCAGAAGTAACATTTGAACTGAGCATTAGGGAGGAAGAAGTCTATTTTTCTTCCTCCACCATCTTTTTGTTTCTCTGGAGGGGAAGGTATACAGAATTGATTAAATCTTGGGCCATGGATGGCTCACATTTCCTGGGGGGTAGGGCCAAAGAAGTTAGGTCAAATGCATGATGTGGTGGTCTCTCTCCTTCCCTGTTTCCATATATATAAATTTCTATCGATCTTGGCACTGTCCTATCTTTTATCTCCAGCAATCCTATCACCAATAGTTGTGTAGGCTGAATGGATAATTCCCCTCAGAGGCTGCCATCTTGCTTGCTAGTCTCTTCCTCTCAAGGATCTTTGTATCCGGCTTACCTTAGCCTCATTTCAGAATGACTGTGGTAAGATATAACTTTGGTATTACAGCAGAGTAAAAGTCCATATTAGTTTTCTAGGGCTGCTATAACTTAACAAAATTCCACAGACAGGGTGGCTTATAAAACAGAAATTTATGTTCTCACTTCTGAAGGCTAGATGTTTGAGATCAAGGTGTTGGCAGCCCTCCTGAGGGCTGTGAAGGAAGGATCTGTTCCAGGACCCTCTCCTTGGCTTGCAGATGGCCATCTTCTCCCTGTCTCTTCACACAGCATATTCCCTCTGTCTGTGTCTGTGGCTAAGTTTTCCGAGAGACGGAGGAGTTTATCAAGTATTAACTCACACAATCACAAGGTCCTACAATAGGCTGTCTACAAGCTGAGGAGCAAGGAAAGCCAGTCCAAATCCCAAAACTACAGAACTTGGAGTCTGTTGTTGTTTGAGGGCAGGCAGCATCCAGCACAGGAGAAAGATGTAGGCTGGGAGGCTAGGCAAGTCTAGTCTTTTCACATTTTTTGGCCTGCTTTATATTCTAGCCGCGCTGGCAGCTGATTAGATGGTGCCCACCCAGATTAAGGATGGGTCTGACTTTCCCAGCACACTGACTCAATGTTAATCTCCTTTGGCGACACCCTCACAGACACACCCAGGAACAATACTTTGTATCCTTTAATCCAATCAAGTTGACACTCGGCATTAACCATTACGGTCCATAACCAAGTCTTCCTTAAGGCTTGAATCTGCACCAGTGTTCCAATATTGTTTGCCACAAGGTCAAAATTAAGTGATGACTTTGAGTTCCAATCTGATCTATCATTGTTCCCTTTGCATATTTCCTGTTGAGCCTCTGTGATAAAGAAGTCATTTGAATATACCTGGTTCCCCGATCCAAGTGGCAGCTAACAGTCTTCACACACCCTTCCCTCAAAACCCTAATGTGAGCTTTGAAAGATGTATGATTTGAATGTGTGGAGATGGGAAATTACTGAGCCTGTAAATATCACATATGGGGCTTGGTCTAAAGTGAGGTTACTGGGGCACCTACCTTAAAGACAGAATTCAAAGGGATGCCAAAAAGCTTATTAATCAAGTTAAATAATATTTCAATGAAGTATTTAAAAAAGCAAACTAATAAAAAAATCCACGATAAAAAAAATATCAAACTTTAAAAAGACAAGATCCATGACAGTCCTTCAAATATTTTTTGACAGGTGTCTAAAAACCTCTCAGAGCCTCCAGGCCTTCTAAGAGCCTCTATTTCTGGGTTGAAGTCTTGCTGTGGTGTCAAATGTCTCTTATAGGACATGGTATTTAGATACCTCACTACTTTTCCATTAATTCATTCAACAAATTATTTGTTTATTGTGTGTCTACTAAGTGCCATCTAGAATAGTAATTAAATTGTTGTGAAATTAAGAAACAAGCAAATATCTAATTACAGTGTTTTTAAAAAGACACCCACAGAGGCTGTCTAGTCTAGTAGAAAGAATAAGCATTGACAAAGTGGTGGGTGTCAGAAGGGCTTGGATTGGATGGTAAAGGATCCTTAAAATAGATTTTTTATTTATTAAGTCAACAAATAATTATTTAGTATCTACTAGTGCAGGGCATTGTACATATATCAGTTAAGCATTTCAAAATGCTAGTAGGCAAAATGATCTAGAGACTCAAAGTGTAAATTGTCAGTATTTTTCAAGAGATTAATTTCATGGAGGAAGACCTCTTGGGTGAATTACCCTAAGAGACAATATTTACTGGATACATGTCATTGCTTTCCTCTAGCTGTTATTCCTCTAGCAGCAATACCTGGAAGAGTAGGGCAGAGATAGTGGAAGGGGGCATTTCTTCTTTATTAGTCATGACAAATGAGACATATAAACCAAATTGGCCAAAAGTGGAAACTAAGTACAGTGATGAATCCTTTAGTGACGAAGATGCGCATTTGGTTTCAAAATTTCAAGTCTGCTAAGCCTGTATGAAAACTACAATGAGCTATCAGTTAATCTCTAATGTTTAAAGCTCTAGAGAGAGAAGTAAGCAAGCTGCATCCCTTGTTCATAAAACCAGATGATCACTTTCAACCCTCAAAGGGCAGTATTTAGCTGATGATGCTTTAAGTAATTTTCTGGAGTTACGGAGTAAATGCTGCAACAAGAGGTAGCTTCAAGTTTCCTGTTTGTGGGGAGGGGATGATAGGGGAAAGAACAAGATTGGCCTCTTCTCTAGGAAAAGAGGATGAAAAAGATGGGATAAGAAAGACAAATAGGCTTACCCAGACAATGGGCAGGAAATCGGGGGTAGCAAATGGCTTTATAAAGAGACAGCACAGAGCAGTAGTGGGTGTGGACCCATCTAACTGAAATGACAATTCAACTAACACTGATGGAACTCACCTACAATGTATAAGAAACCATCCTAGAATGCCCTGGGGGGATTCATGGTCCCTGCCCCTGAGGTACTGATAATAAATAGGAAAGAGGATGACATTTGTGAATTATTTTAATATAAAATGAACTCTGGAATATACTACTATAAATATATAAAATATCATATGTGTACTGCAATAATAAAACATGCATGTGTATGTATGTGTATGTGTGTATATATATTTTGTGTATATGTGTGTACATACACATACATGTTATGCATATATAACATGTTATACATTATACACAACATGTATGTTTATATAAGTATGTATATCTTATATAGAGAGAATGTATAGAAAACATTCAAGTACTGTTAAATATCCATCTGAAAGCCTTGCACTCATTCTCCTCCTAATCTAGAAACTATGATATTGTTTAAAGCTAGTGTTCGGCACAAAATCAACACAATGCAAGGAAATAAATGACATCCTCAAGAAGCACTTGCTGTGACTTATCCAGTGTGAGTCTACAGGGCAGCACTGTGTCCACGCCCATTTCTCATAGGGATGCTGTGAAATAGATCACTTACAGGACAGAAAACAGTGAGAGAGCCCCAATTCACTCCATCATTGTAAGCCCAAGACGTAGGTTCTGCTGGGCCACAGCCTCACTGGTCACCTGGCCTTCTGTTTGGAAGAATCTCAGAACAGCCGACTTTAGTGCTTGATGGAGACCAGGCCCCAGGCCAGCCACCTCTGGATTTCTGATTGCAGCCTCTTATAAGTCAGCTCAGCAGCGTGAGTACTAGGGGTTGATTCCCTTAATCACTGATGTGGACAAGACGGTTTGGCCTTATGCCAAGGTTCTTGGCTCTCTGGCTCCTGTTCTGAAAAACATCCATCTTCTGCAGTGACACTGACAGGAGAAATGAACTGCCCTCTATGTCCTTAAACTCTCTACTTTGCCAAAACAACACACACAGCTCAATACACCGGGCGCTTATCTTTTAACCTTTGCTGGTGTGTTAGGCTTTAACATTGCTGACCTGGGGCTCTGGGCCCAGGCAAATGGACAGATCTATTCCTGAGATGCTGTTTGCCCTCTAGTGTCAATATTGGCAAAAGGGAGGGGGGATCAATGGCAGTCTAGCTGGTTAGATTAGTCTTTTATGGAAAGAGACTCAAAGACCGTGTTAACACTGGCTTGACTGATTTTTAACCTCATGGGTGAATCAATTCAGTTTAAAAGGGTGGAGCCCATAGGACGTGGAAACGCAGCCACAGAACGCCCTCTGAGTCACATTACCAGCAAAGAAACACACATGGACATTTGAGGGCCACCCTCATGGGTTTATGTGAGAGCATCACTTGTGATGCTAGAAAAGAGAATACTACACATTCACGGTCCTGCTTGAGAGTCCTGTGTCTCGGACAGTCCCAGATTACTTTCGTATTATTCTGGGAACCAGCAGAATTCCTAAGAATAGCCAACTGTAACCAGCATGCTGCCAAATTATTTCTATTTTCCCAGCAGTTGTTCTCCAGTAAATGCTAATTTGCTAACCAAATGGATTATTTTTTGTTGGCATCAAAGAAATAATAACCAAGGGTCCCCTGGGTTATTTCTTGTTGTTTCTTTTCACTCTTCCACAACCACCCCTGCCACCTTAAGAAAGTTTATTGAATAAGGAACAAAGTCAGTTATTGTACTTTTTTTTTTTTTTTTTTTTTTTTTTGAGACTGAGTTTTCGCTCTCGCCCAGGCTAGAGTGCAGTGACGCGATCTCGGTTCACTGCAACTCCACCTCCCAGGTTCTAGTGATTCTCCCGCCTCAGCCTCCTGACTAGCTGGGATTACAGGCACGTATCACCATGCCTGGCTAATTTTTTTTTTTTTTTTTTTTTTTTGTATTTTTAGTAGAGATGGGGTTTTACCATGTTGACCAGGCCGGTCTTGGACTTCGGACCTCAGGTGATCCACCCACTTTGGCCTTCCAAAGTGCTGGGATTGCAGGCATGAACTACTGCGTCTGGCCCAGTCATTGTAATTTACAATTACAATACTTGTACTACACAATTAATAGTATGATGTTCACTGTATAAATAACATGTATGATGTTCACTGATAGTAGATGTTCACTGTATAAATAACATGTGTGATGCTCACTGAGCCACCGGGGTGTGTGACTTCAAGCAGCACTCCTCCCAGGGTTAAGGAACTAGGTTGGGCAGACACAGGGAAAAACCAGTCTTGCTTTTTAAAGATGCTTGCCAGAGTTTCTAAAAGCAATAGTAAGATTGGAGAGACTGAAGCAGTGAGTTGGCGTGATGTAGAACTGAAAACTAACCCATATAAGGAACAGTTGGAGATATTCATGACATGGTAACCCTCTCTGGTCAAAGGATGACTATCTGAAGGAGTTTAAATTAGTGCTATGTTATTCCAGGTGGTAAAACCAGGACAAATATTTGAAAGTTACTAGGAAACAGATTTTATTTAGTCTCCTAAAAAGAGCTTTTCAGCAAACTGAACTCTGTATTTTTACATTTTTATTTATTAATTTATTTTTTAGGTTCTTCCTCTGTCACCCAGGCTGAAGTGCAATGCTACTATCATAGCTCACTGAAGCCGTGAACTCCCGGCCTCAAGCAATCCTCCTGTCATGGCCTCTCAAATTGCTAGGATTACAGGTGTGAGCCACTGTGCCTGGCTTGAACTGTTTTTTAGAAAGATCACGTTCCCTTAAAAAAGCAGAGAGTTTCCCATCGTTGGAAATACTCAAAGCAAGACCAAGTGACAAGAGATGTTGCGTTGGGTGGAAGGTCACCTGGTGTGGTCTTGAATGTACTCCTGGCACTTGAATGTACTCCTTTGATTCTGTGAAGAAAGGGGACATGTGCTCTTCTCCACTAGATCTTCAGGTTCCCTGGAATCTGTCCAGGATCTATGGTATCGTAGCAGTCAGATGTGGCTAGCTCCCAGGAATTTCTCTTATCTTGATAACTCCTTTAGGTCAGGAGATGGATACTAATAAACTCATGCAGGAAATTAAAATTGTCCTCCTTTAATGCTATTTGAAGTCAAACCTTTGGAGCATTCTTTCTTCCCCATGCTTTCCTCCCATTCTTTATTTAAAAGAATTGTGTGAGGAGCTGTCTTCCTCTGTAATTATCCCTGTCACGGCTGCTCAGGATGGTTTTACTAACTGGCAAGCAAATCTCCCAGAGAAAATGGATGATGGGCAGTTCTAAAGGGGAACATGGAGACTTTTCGTCTTGGAGCTCCTGTGATGGCAGCTTCTAGTCAAGATCCTCAGACAGGGGCTGACACTGCCTGTAATGTCACCCCAAGATGAGAGGCTACTCACTCAAAGGGAATCCTCTGAACATGAGCTCCATGGCACCCCTTCCCACTTCAAAGTGTTGATTAGCCTGAGAGTGAGAGGTTCCTGCTGGATTAAGGCTTGACTTATTGTTAATTGATGACTTTAAGAAGTACCAGTCAGTTTTGCTAGATCAACAGTCAGGTTGGTTACCGGAAGTACTTCCATAGGTCCTGATAGCATAGAATTCTTAGTGGCCAAGGTTGAGGCTCCCCGCAGGGTGTGCAGAGCTTGTAGTGAGTTTAATTTGAGAGGGAAAGTGATTTTCATCATAGTTATAAAAAACACAGGGGAGTTCAAAAGGAATGTCTGTGCCAGTCTACAATGATGCACATTGAGACAGTAAGTCAGATGTCATGCTTTTAGGAGACTGTGTCCTCATGGCATCCAATCTGAATGTGAAGCAAAAAAAACAAAACAAAACAAAACAAACAAAAAAAATGAAAAACAAAATCACGTCATTCACTTCTCTTCAGCATGCCTTTTATTTTTGCCATTGCAAGCGCAGCTATAAAAATGGACTCGGGATCCAGGAATTAGGTGATAGGAAATCCAGGACTACTTGATCCTTCACATAAGCAGGATAATTTTGTACTCTGAGCAACATTTTATCCCTTTAGGGTTGCCATGCACTTCAAACCATTCAATATCAGATTCCATTTTTGGAATCAGATACACCCTATCATGTATCATCTGTGTAGTATATCTTTTTGTGTTTCTTCACATAGTGAACCTCAGTAACTAAGGACTATTTCCATGGGGGAAAAAAGCCAGTTATCTAATTTGATTGCATTTTTGTTCAAGTTACCTGGAAATGACTATTGGCCACTGAACTCTAGAATGTAATTGTAAACTGAATAGTGTATGTGGCTCATATAAATTTGGTAAAACAAAATCTGATGACATTGGAGGTTAGATTAAACACAAAGCCCAAAGCTTAGGCCCTGTTCCACACATGCAGGGATGACTGATGGAAGCAATGGTTCTGTGCAACTGGGGTCAATTCTCTCCTCTGCAACCTTCCCTCACTTCTGGAATGACCTCAACCTGTGGCTCAACTTAGCTTTCCAAGACATCATCATCACAACCTGTCTATACAGTTGCTTTAATTTAACTTAAGCAACATTCATTCAGTATCTATTATGTGTCAGACTCCAGCTAGGAATACAATGATCAGGAAACCATCTGGGGGCGCTATGGGTATAAATAGCTATAGCATGCGAGATATGATGTGACAGAAAGTAGAAGCTATGGGGGGAACAGAGGAGGAAATAGTGAATTAGGAACAGTAGGGGTCAATGAAAGTTATTAGGGGAGTTAAACACTGGTTCATGTGGAAAAAGCATTTCATAGGCTTAAAAGAACATGGTCGTTTATAGGTTGAAACCTTATCTTGGGATTCCAGCTTTTCAGTCTGTAACTGTATGTATTATTCAGGACTCTTGGGGGTTAATGGCAGAAAACTGACTCAAATTGGTATAAGCTAGAAAAAAAGATAGTTGACTGGCATCACAAAAAGTGCAAGATACAGATTTTCAGGTATGACTGGATCCACAGTCTCATTAGTTGGATTTTTGGTTTTCCTCCTATTGTTTGAATTTCCTATATATTTTTTAATATTAACCCCTTATCAGATGTATGGTTTGCAACTATTTTCACCTTTCAAAGGTTGTTTCTTCACTCTGTATTGTTTGATGTAATCCCACTTAGCTATTTTTGCTTTTGTTGCCTGTGCTTTTGGGATCATATTCAAAAAATCACTGCCGTCCGGGCATGGTGGTTCACACCCGTAATCCAGCGCTTTGGGAGGCTGGAGCGGGTGAATCATTTGAGGTCAGGAGTTTGAGACCAGCCTGGTCAACATGGTGAAACCGTGTCTCTACTAAAAATACAAAAATTAGCCAAGTGAGGTGGCACATGCCTGTAATCCCAGCTACTTGAGAGGCTGAGGTGAGAGGATTGTTTTACCCCAGGGAGGCAGAGGTTGCCCTGTGATGTGAGCTGTGATCACGCCACTGCACTCCAGCCTGTGTGACAGAGCAAGACTCTGTGTCCAAAAAAAAAAAAAAAAAAAAAAAAAAAACTCATTGCCTAGGCCTAGGCCAGTGTCATAGAGCTTTCTCCCTGTTTTCTTTCAGTAGGTGTACAGTGTCAGGTCTTATGTTTAAGTCTGTAACTCATTTTGAGTTGACTTTTGTATACAGTGTAAGATAAGGATCTAGTTTCATTCATCTGCATGTGGATATCCAATTTTCCTTTATGTGCCCATTAGGGGTTGGACTGTCTTCATTTTCCAGCTCTACTCTTTCTTATTGGCTTTATACAGGGAGGCCCTTTATACACGACGGTAAGGAGACCCCGAGTAGCTGCTGGTTTATAGTCTATCTTCTCAGCTACCTTTGTAGAAAGAGTACCTCTTGCCCCACAGTTACATAAAAACCTTCTGGAACAGTGTCTGTTTGGTTTGGCTAGTTTAAGCGCCCCTCATGCCTATGTTGATCACTGTGTCCAGGGAGATGAACTGCTCTCCTTGGCAGGTCTAGACTGTGTGTCCACTGGAACCACGTAGACTGAGAGGGGAAGCGGTGTTCCTTAAAGAAAATTCAAGTGTGGAATGAAGGAAGAATGCCAAGAAAAACCAACAGATGTCTACAGTTTCTTTCTTTTTCCAATTCTACTAGAAGATTCTCTCCAGTTTTCCCGATGCCCTTAGTGTAGGGTTGTCTGTCAGAAACAGAGCAAATAAAAACACAGAGCATATGGATACATTTGCATTTCTGATCATGAATCATGTTTTGGTATAAGTATATCCCATAATTGTTGTTTATATGAAAGTCAAATTTAACCAGGCGTCTTATATTTTCTCTGGCAACCCTTTAGTACCTCACAGAAGACACTGTTGGAAATACTAGTGCCTAAGAAGATGTTAATAGCTTAAAATATTCTCTCAATGTGAGAGAATATGGTGTTGTTCTTAACAGGGTTTGAAATTTTCATTGAAGCAGTCATTATCAACTTTGCCTGTATATTGGAGTCTTCCAAGGAGCTTTAAAAATATCAGTAATTGGCCAGGTGCCGTGGCTCACGCTTGTGATCTCAGCACTTTAGGAGGCTGAGGTGGGCAGATCATGAGGTCAGGAGTTCGAGACCAGCCTGACCAATATGGTGAAACCCCATCTCTACTAAAAATACAAAAATTTGCCAGGCATGGTGGCACGTGCCTGTAATCCCAGCTACTCCGGAGGCTGAAGCAGAAGAATCGCTTGAACCCAGGAGGTGGAGTTTGCAGTAAGCTGAGATTGCGCCACCACACTCCAGCCTGGGTGATAGAGCAAGATTCCATCTCAAAAAAAAAAAAAAAAAAAAAAAAAAATCAACAATTGGTTCCTACCCTAACTATACTGAATCAGAATATCTGAAGCTGGAGTTTAGAATTTTTTAAGATTCGCTAGGAGATAACAGTACATGGCCAGGATTGAAAAGCACAGCACAAAATATTAATTCTTTGAAGGCATTTTTTCATTAGAAAACAAAGAAAAGGGGATCTGGAAGGCCTTTCCCAGTTTCTAAGATCGCACAAGTAGCCAGTTCTCTATTCTGTCTTCTACAAGATGGTTTCTGGTTTACACAATACACTGCTAAATTTGATAAGAAGTCACCTCTGGAATGATTCTTTCAATGTAGGTGGCAAACATAGGCTGTGTAATTTTTACGAATGAGTGACGATAGAGAGTCATTCCTGAAAGAAAAAAGGATGTGGGAGGGTTCATTGTTATGTAGCCTAAATTTACAAAAGGAATATTTTATTTCCCTGCATGTGTTAGCTACGTAGTTTTAGCACTTTTGACTAAGCCCTTTAATAATGAGAGATTTGCAAATTATTTGTAGACTGTGCTTAGAAAGGCCTTAATAAATAACATCTTCAGTTGACATAGGTTAGATCGGTTTTGAGATGGTCACTATGTGTTGACTCTGTGTCTCCTTTCTGCTTCTCTGCTCTCCTTATTCTCTTAGATCATGCTAGGTATGTGACTGTGGCTTCTGATTGGCGATAACTACATTTGCATATGTTGGTTGTCTCCAGTTATACACACTGGGTCTTAACTTCTAGTCCAGACATGAGCTATATCAGAATCATATATCAGAATCATCTGGAAAGCTTAATGCATGCAGACACACGTACACACAGACAAACACACACACACACACACTCCATCCTCAGTAATTTGAGTCATTTGATGCAGCTGGTCTGGGGTAGAGTCCATGGAGATTGTTGAAAATATCACTCTATTGAAAAAATGTGATTCTACTGCACATTCAGCTTTGAGAATCACCAGGCTAATTTATAACATTCAGCAATTTGTTGGGTAACGTTGATGATAATGAAAGTTACCATTTATTGAGGGCGTATGATGCACGAAGCACTGTGAGAGGATCTTTACAACATATATCATCTCTTTCAGGCCTCCACGTGCCCAATGAGATTTTATTTCCATTTCATGAATGGAAAAACTGAGCAACTGAGTATTGTGGAGATCATGAAGCTTATATATGATAAAGCTGGATTCACATCCACATCTTGACATGTCTCTAGTTCCTGTGCTACTGTATATGGTACTTTATGGTTCTTCTGGCCACATGGGGCCTGAGTGCAGGGGGTCACATATCTGAGAGCTTTGTTTTTTTTCCTGGACAGGCTGTTCAGCTCATCTATTTATTGGGTTCTCCCATCTGACTCATGTACATCCTGCCAGGCAGAACAGCCTATAATCTATGTGAAGGAAGGTTCGATGTCTTACTGTAACTCCTAGAACCAATTACAGTGACCTGTCCTCTGAAGAGAGTGATGAAATGTTCCTTCATGATGGTAGTCAGGAGTCCCTGACTTCTGAAGAGATGAAACTAAGTCCAACTTTCCAAGCTTCTTTCTCGTGTCTTCCTGGAGAGCTGAACTCTTTTGGGTAAGAGACAGTGCTTGTAACATCCATCTGAGCTCCTCCAATGGCTCATTTATCTCTAAGATAGTGGAGTTTCTTGTTGATAACTGTCTTAATTTGTTCAGGCTTCTATAACAAAATACCATAAATTGAGTGGTATATAAACAACAGAAATTTATTCCTCACAATTATAAAGGCTGGAAAGTCCAAGACCAAGATGCTGGCAAATTCAGTGTCTGGTGAAGGCCTGCATCTTTGTTCATAGATGGCGCCTTCTTACTGTGTCCCCACGTGGTAGAAGAGGCTAATGAAGTCCCACAGGAGTATAAGGGCACTAATCCCATTATGAGAGCTCCACCTTCATCACCTAATTGCCCTCCAAAGACCCTACCCCGTAATACCATCACTTTGGGAATTAGAATGTCAACATATGAATTTTGAGAAGTGGATGGGGGCAGGGGCACAAACATTCAGAACACAGCAATAATTCACCCAGAAGAGTAAAACACTGTCACATATGAAGAACAAATTAAGATAATGCAATAAACAGGACCCTTTTGTAAGGAGAAAACTTTTGATCAGCTCACTGAGCTTCCTGTGTTGGTCCATGTAAACACCAGTCCCAAGAAAAGCTCAGTAAACAGATCGGTGTGGGGTCGAGATATTTCCTTAAAAGAAAAATAGTATTCTGAAATCTCCATAAAGTTAATGATTTCTGCAACTGGGGTTTTCTGCACTATTGTGCTCACTATTAGCATAGCTCTGTATAAATACTGTCATAGTTTCATAATGTGCTTCCAGCTGCCTCTACCCAGAGTGGTTGGTTATTCAAAACAAATCTTTGATAAATATGATATTTTTTGTTCCATTCCTCATTTCTTCCTGCTGATTGCTCACACTAAGTGGCCACAAGAGCTTGGTTTCTTCCCCTTTCTTTTTCCCATGCTAAACAAAGGATGAAGACATATTAATGCGCATGAGAGAGGTGGGCCACGGAGATGTCCTCAGCAATCCAAAACCAGGAGCATTCCATATGTCCGAGGGCTCAGAGGCTCAGGGGTTGATGATCAGCCCTTCAGCTGTTAACATTGAGGTCAATGTTTCCAACCCTGCCTCTGATGGTGGTAACCTAGAAGCCAGTTTCTCTCATCAGCAGTCAATGAGAATGATTTACTAGTGCTCTTGCAGTTCCCAGGGGAACAATTCTCATGGCTCAGTTGGCTGTCAAGATTTATCTTGTAGCCATCATCTAGTTAGAGTCTCTGAGCCGAGTCAACCAGTGGAAATGCGACTAATTTTTCTGTCATTCAAATCTCAAAATTGCAGCTTCAAGGGATCATCTCATCCTGTGGTTTTTACCCTGTGCTTCAGGGATATCTTGGGTCACCAGAAGTACTTCAGGGGCTAATGCAGAACGAAGGGTCACAGAGTGGATTGGGATCCAGGTAGCCCACTGCTGCTTCAACTGGAGCTGCTGTGCTTTCCTATGCTTTTTATATTTAGGCTGCATATGCAATTTTGCTTAATCTAAAAGAGAATATTTGTTTTGATTTTTGGTCTGGGAAGCATGGATTATCCTGTCCCAACAGCATCCCAATTTCTGTTCCAGGCATTACCTCTTCCCCTGCTATGTGCTGTCTTGGTGGGACTGGAAATTTAGGTGTTTATTCTGCAGTGGGAGATAAAAGGGGTCTCTGGGGCACCATCCTAGATTTTCCTGCTTTCTGACCTGGTACCTCCAGTGAAAAGGCCACCTACCCCAAGCTTGGCCAATCATACGCTGGAACTTTGAAGAGTGAACAAAGAATGCAAAGGTAAAAGTAATGGTCAGGATTTATCTTCCCCAGTCAATGCTCACTTTTGCTCTATAATGCTTCTTTTTCTGTAGTTGATACTGCCAAGCTTCTTGCAGTGTCTTGCTTTGTTTCTTATTACTTCTTAAACTTGGTTCCTTAGCTTTTGAATCAATTCGTTACATTGGATATCCATATGAAATTAACTACTTTTTTCTCACAACCAAGACACCCTAACTTATACAAAAACTCTTATTTTATGGGAGAAGAAATTGAGGCTAAAACAGGATATATACCCTGCTTAAAAATCCCTCATACTAAATAAGAACTAAGACTAGAACTCAAATCCAGTTTCCAGGCTAGGCTCTTTCTTTTGCACTGGAGGAAAACTCAAATGCCTACAGTGGTCAGACAGGCAACAAAATGAGCTACTTTTTTCCATTTTTTTGTTAAATTACATGGACTTCTCAATTTTTTATTTGCATGATTTTGGTTGGAAAAAAGAGCACAGAAAAATATTTATTTACTATAAAAAAAGTGCAAAAATAATAGTAATTGGCAGCCAATACTTTGCTTCAGTATTAAGTACACAAAATGGAGTGGTGGAGACTGTGGAAAACCGGGGAACAGTTTTTATCTAAAAGTAATTGGCACTGTTCAGCTCCAGCTTGTTATTGTCTTGAAATAGCTTGGTCCCGTTATTGCCAGAAATAGCTATTACCTCATGTGTTTTTTCAGATAAGTGAGGCATGTAAATTTATATCAAAATAATTCTGTTTTTTTTAGTGGTGGCTCAAATTGTTTAAAACTACTTTGAAACCCAAGCAACATGTCTCTGGGTTGGATTTAACTCAGGTACCATTGGTTTGTAGCTTCTCTCTTACCTCATGCTCATTCTTTCTTTTTTCCCTAACTTTATATTCCTGCCTCCTATGTAATGCTGTGACTGTCTCATTCCAAACCTGGAAAACTTCTAGAAACAAATTGCATATTGAGTCCTGAGATATTCTCCAACAGAAAGAAAAATGCAAGCTTGATTTATTTTCAGTTTGGCTGTCCTTATATTCCTAGCTAAAGTTCAGGGTGAAGGAAAAGGTTTAATTAGAGGAGTCATTAATTAGAGTGTCTAGTTTTCCTATAGGGATAAAGTGGGTATCTGTGGAACAATTATGTCACATAGATCATTATCTGGAAAGGTCAGACATGAAGAAATATTGATTTCAGGAGTTTAGGATGATTACCCTACAACACTGTATGGAAAAAGTCACTGTGATGTGTGTATGACCAAATGAAATAATGTAGCTGAAAATGGCATGTAATAAAATATAGACTACTGTGCTAAAAATGTGGTTGTATTATCACGAGTAAAAATGAAGACAGAAAAATGTGTTTTAAAGAATGTGAAATATGCTACAGGGACTTCCCACAGTGAATTTAGACCAGGGGTTGGCAAACTATAGCCAGTTCAAATCCCGCCTGCTGCTGGCTTTTGTAAATAAAGTTTTATTGGAACACAGCCATGATCATTTGCTTACCTATTATCTGTGACTGCTTTCATGCTACAGTGGCAGAGTTGAGTAGTTGCAGATATCATATTTTTTGCAAGGTCTGAAAACTTTGCTGCTGGTCCTTTGTAGACAAAGCTTGCCAACTCCTGATGTAGACCTCTGAGAGTGTTAGGTCTGTTTCAGACATAAAGAATAAAGAAGTGTCAAGAGTCAGGAAAGCTTGGACAAAGATATAGAATTGAGAAGTGGTAGGGTTCAGAGTGTATTTTGAAGATTCACGCTAAAAAACATTACTGGTGGATTGGATAAGGGTTATGAGGGGAAGAGAAGATGAGGTAGGATACTAGAAGGACTTATTTTTGGCTCACAACCCTTCTGACCAAAACGGGATCTGGTCCAGACAAGATAAAGTGGAAAAACCAGCAGGAACCAGCAGATGGCTACAAAAGTAAGCTCTAGCTGCCCTCATTACTCATTGGCATAAGACACTCCCACCAGTGCCATGACAGATTACAAATGCCATGGCAACAACCCAGAAGTTACCACCCCATTCCAAGACAGTGACCTGGAAGTTACTGCCCCTTTCTTAGAAAGTTCTAAATAATCCTCCCCTCAATTTGCATTGACTCACCTCTTAATTTGCATGTAATTGAAAGTGAGTTTTTCTGAGTATAAATACAGTTGTCAAGAGCCCATAGTTGCCGACTTTGGGTGTAGTGCCTATGAGTTAGCCCTGCTCCACAGGGAGCAGTACTATTCAGTAAAACATTGTCTAACACCATTAGTTAATTATATCCTATGCAAAGCCAAAACTCACCCCTAGACTAAGCCCTAGTGTCGGCGCTTGCCTGTTCCACATCAAAGACATGAGGGGAAAAAAAAGGCAGGAGAAGTTAGGGAAGGGTCACAGTGCAAAGCAGGACACCTCAACTTCTTGGACTCTTGAAAGACCCTTGACATGCTCCATTTTGAACTTCATCCAAATGGCTACTGAATGGTTTTTAGATCAGAATTACATTTGAGCTGATGTGTCCCTCGTGGTGAGAGAGAATAACATTAGTGGATGGGGATGGTTCTGAGTGAATATGAAGAGCTTATTTTATGAGAGAAAAACACAAGACTTTAGTAGTTTAACAGACATCACCTATTCACAGGAACTTAGTTCAGAATAGAATTTTGAATTGAAGGTAGAGGTTCTAATATGGTCCCACAAGGAGCATTGTTTTTTTTTTTTCTTGGCAGAAGGAACTTCAGTTTCTGAAGTACACACTGTTCTGATAATATCTAGAAGAACTGTAATAGGATATGTGACAAATATTACAGATTGTACCCAATTCCTTATCTACTTCTTCCTTTATTATTTTACTTGGAGATATGGACATCTGGGTTAAAGATCACATTTCCCAGGCTCCCTTGCAGTTAGAAGTGACCATGTGACTAAATTCTAGTCAATAGGATAGAATGAAAGTGGTCTGCAACTTCTGAAGAGAGTCTCTCTTTTGTAGCTTTCTCCCTCCTATTGGACAGAATAGATGTTTAGTGATTTACTCTGGCAGCCATCTCCAGCAAGGAGGTCATCTTGGAACAGAAGCTATGAATGGTGGAGCAACAAAAATTTAGGAGCCAGTGACTCTGATATGCTAGAGCACTATGCCAGCTCTGGGCAGACTACTTCTGTATTTTCATTGTCCTGAAATCAATATTGCTTTGCAACTGAACTAATTTTACTTAATATATTATATACTCTGAAATGGAAAATGTTGATTATTTTGATCTAGTGCTGCAGCTTAAGTGATTTTTCCCGAGTTACCTAATTTGTGGACTCTGTGGTCATGGGAAGATACTTCTTTCACTTGTAATTTTAGTAATGTGCCTATTTTCTTTTATTTTCTTCTTTGTCACCCTTCCACAGGTATCAATCGTTTTAAAGAAACACATTTTGGTTTTACTGATCTTGTCTAATTTTTGAAATTTCAATTTTTAATTTATTTCTTCAGTGTATGCTGTGCCTGTTTTGTTCTCCCCCCACCACATATTTCTTAAGGAAGAACTTTTGATGATAGATTTGAGAATTTTCTTCTTTTTACACATTTAATTCTATAAATGTTCCTCTAAACACTGCATTAGCTGCTTCCTGTAAGTTTTGAATTGTTATCCTGTTCAAAATATTTTCTATTTTTTTTGGAACTTTCTCTACATTGCATTGATTATTTTGAAGTTTGTTGCTTAACTTTCAAGTATTTGAATATTTTCCCTTTACATTTCTGTTACTCATTTCTAGGTTGAGTCCATTATAATCAGAGAACACACTTTATGTAATTTAGTTCTGTTAAATTTGTTAAGGTTTGTTTTATAATGAGTCCAGATGTTGTTCATATTGGAGAATGTTTCATGTGCACTTGAAAAGAATGTGTATTCAGCTGTTGTTGAGTAGATATTTTATAACTGTCAATTAGATACAGTTAGTTAATGGTGTTGTTCAGTTCTTCTATACTCTCAATGTTATTTTATCGACCAGTTCTATCAATTATTTAAAAATGGAGTGCTGATATTGAAATGGGAAAAGTTCCCTTATTCCCCTCTCGGCATGCGATGAAAGTGTGGCTCACTTCTTTGGTGCCCCAACTACTCAAACCTCTAGGGGGAGCATGCAGACAGGCAGGTTGTGGGGTTCCAACCCCATGGCAGCGACTAGGGGTGAGTGTTTACAGCTCCTGAAGTCCCAGTGGATGTGTATTACAGTATGCTCTTTTAGTTTTGCCGTGATCAGGTGGCTTGTGTTAATCAGCTCAGTTAGACCCTCTGCCTTATTGCAAAGATAGAGGGCTTTTTGTATTCTGAGGTTCTTGTCTTGGTGTACCGGAAAAATCAAATCACACTTGGACTTGGAGAATGAGTGCAAGGTTTTATTGAATGGTGGAAGTAGCTCTCAGTAGATGGATGGGGAGCCAGAAGGGGGATGGAGTGCGAAGGTGGTTTTCCCCTGGGGGCTGCTGAGCAGCCAGACTCTCCTCCAACCACTGCCAATCAAATTCCATGTTGTCCCGCCATAGATGCCCTGCTGGTGTCTGCTGGTGTGTTCTTCTGCCAGTGTGTTTCTCTTGACGTCCAGCTGCTTGTGTGCATGCCTGCTAGGGTCTGGGAGTTTTTATAGGCACAGGGTCAGGGTGTGGCAGGCCAGGTTGGTCTTGGAAAATGCAACATTTGGGCATGAAAACAGGAGTGCCTGTCCTCACCTAGGTCTATGGGAATAGGCCTGAGGGTGGAGCCCTCTCTAGGGACCCTGTCTTTCTCTACCCAGCACTTCCTTGTCTCAATATTCTCAGCTATATGATGGACTAATTTATACCTTCTTTCAGTTCTGTCAGTTTTTGTTTCATATATTTTGAATGTCTTTTGTTACATGCATGTATATTTAGAATTATGTAGTATCATTCCTTTTCCCTGGTAATTTTCATTGCTCTAATGTATGCATAGACTTATGTAACCACTACAGCTTTCTTTTGTTTAGTGTTTGCATAATATACCTTTTTATACATGTTCTTTTTTTTTTTTTTTTTGAGACGGAGTCTCGCTCAGTCACCCAGGCTGGAGTGCAGTGGCATGATTTCTGCTCACTGCGAGCTCTGCCTCCCAGGTTCACACCATTCTCCTGCCTCAGCCTCCCAAGTAGCTGGGACTACAGGCGCCTGCCACCACACCTAGCTTATTTTTTTTGTATTTTTAGTAGAGACAGGATTTCACTGTGTTCAGCAGGATGATCTCGAACTCCTGACCTTTTTATCCGCCCGCCTCGGCCTCCCAAAGTGCTGGGATTACAGGCGTGAGCCACTGCGCCCGGCCTATACATGTTCGTTTTTAACTTGCCTGTATGATTATATTTAGACTGAGTGTCTTTAGACACATAAAGTTGGTTCATGATAAAGATTGTTTCTGTCTTTTATTTAGTATAGTTAATGCATTTATATTTAAAGAAAGAATATTGGTATATTTGCATTTTAGTCTACCGTTTAATTCTATTTCCTCTTCTTTGTATCGTCATAGTTTTGCTCTATATTCCTGCTTTATTTTGGGTTATTTAAATACTTTTCGTATTCTATTTGAATTTATCTACCTATTTTTGATAATATCTCTTGGTATAATTTTGTAATGATTGCTACAGTGATTACAATATACATATATATTTTTCTCAGTATTTAAAATACATGTTTTACCATTTCAAATTAAATATAGAAACCTTGTTGCCATTAAGTTCCCATCATTTTCTCCCCTTATCTTGTGGTGTCTTATTTATCACATCTGCATATATTGAAAACCCAGCAATGTTACAATTTCAAGTTTCAGTTATCAATTGTATTTTAAAGAGTTTAAGGGAACGATAGTCTACTATATTTATGCAGATATTTACTATTTATTTTAATCTTCCTTTATACCTGATATTCTAAGTGGTCTTCTGGTATTATTTTCTTTCTTTTGGAAGAATTACTTTTATAAAGAAACAGATCTGCTGAAAATGGATTCTCTTAGTTTTTCTTCACTGAGGCCATCTTTGTTTTAGCCTCAGTGTTGAAGAATATTTTTACTGGGTATAGACCTCTGGGAGTTCTGTAACTCTGAGGGTCAAGAAAATTCTTTCAATATGTTTTGTTGAGGAAATTATCTCTGTATTTTTACCTCTACATAATACCCTTCATATGCTTGAAGATCCTTGTTTTTAGTTATCTTTTTCTCATATTGCATGATTGCCAAAATTTTTAGTATCTGCTGCCACTCCTTTCCAGGTAATATGATAAAATCGTTAAACAGAACCTGGCTTTGTGGATAAGTTTCTGTGAGAACTCAGTAAATATTTGGCTTTAATTTTCCTGCCTATAAAATAAAAAAGATAACATTATATATATATGACTAGTTTGACAGCAATATCTTTCAGGACTTTGAAAATATTAACTTTATTGTCTCCTTTTTTTTCTCTTTCTTTCCTTCTTTTCTTTTTTTTTTTTGTTTTGTTTTGTTTCGTTTTGTTTTAGAGATGGGCTCTTACTCTGTTGCCCAGGCTGGAGTGTGGTGGCACAATCACAGATGACGGCAGCCTTGAATTCCAAGGCTCAAGAAATGCTCCTGCCTCAGTCTCCTGAGTAGCTGGGACCACAGGGACACACTACCCTGCCTGGCTAATTTTTAAAATTTTTCGTAGATACAGAGTCTCACTGTCTTGGACTTCTGGGCTTAAGCAGTCTTCCCACCTTGGCCTCTGAAGATGTTGGGATTACAGGCATGAGCCAATCTAGCCATTTGAATCATTGTATTATGTTAATACATATGTTTCACTTTGTTTTCATTTTTATTTGGCTGCTTTCAAAAATTTTTGTTTCGTATTTACTTTTCTGTCATTTTTAAAGGACGTGTTTGGGCATGAACTTTTTGGATTTATTCTTTTTTTTTTTTTTTTTTTTTTTTTTTTAGATGGGGTCTCACTCTGTCACCCAGGCTGGAGTGCAATGGCACCCTCTCAGCTCACTGCAATCTCCGCCTCCTGGGTTCAAGCAATTCACGATTCTCCCACCTCAGCCTCCTGAGTAGCTGGGATTACAGGTACCTGTCATCATGCATGGCTAATTTTTGTATTTTTGTAGAGACAAGGTTTCATCATGTTGGCCAGGCTTGTCTTGAACTCCTGATCTCAGGTGATCCACTCGCCTTGGCCTCCCAAAGTGCTGGGATTACAGGTGTGAGCCACCATGCCTAGCCTTTGGATTTATTCTTTCTGGGACTTGTTGAGCTTCTTAAATCTACAAGATTATATATTTTGCCAAATTAGAGAAGTTTTCACTATTATTTATTTAAGTTTTTTTTTTTTTTTTTTAATGCAGTGTATTATTTCCCCTGTCTCTGGGATGCTTATGACACAAATGCTAAACTTTTTCCTACTATCTTATAGTTCTCTGAGTCTCTGTTCATTTTTGAACTTTTTTTCCCTTTATGTTGAGGACTGGTTAATTTCTATTTATCTATTTTCAAGTTGACTGGCTCTTTCCAATGTCATTTTATTCTGCTATGCATCCTTTTCAGTAAGTTTAAAATTTTTATTAGTTGTATTTTTTGGTTTAAAACTTCCATTTGATTATTCTGTGTGTTTTCTATGGTTTTACTGATGCCTTCTATCTTTTCATTTATTTCAAGAGTATTACTCTTACTTCTTAGAGCATTTTTACGATGGCTGCTTTACAGTCTTCATAAGATAACTCCAATATCTGTGTTATCTCCTCATTCACTTCTGTTGACTCTCATTTTCCATCTGAACTGAGAATTTCCTAAATTTTTATATGCATTTCTGTTGTATTTTAATTATATTGAATGTTATCATATGAGACTTTGGGACTTAAGTAAATCTTATGACGAATATCAATATATTTACTTTAAAAGGCAATCAACCACATGAGTTCAGGCTGACAGTCTCATCAGCCTTCAGTGGATGGAGTTTTAGTGCTGGCTACATTTTCGGTGCCTTCACAGTGCTATTTGGATCTGTCACACGTGGGATCCACCCTATGGCCAGTTTGGTACTTGGATGGGAGTATATCCCTAATTATAGTTCCTGAAGCCTTTGGTTTGCTGTTTAGTGTCAGATTTGGTACTTGGATGGGAGTATATCCCTAATTATAGTTCCCGAAGCCTTTGGTTTGCTGTTTAGTGTCAGATTCACACATACGCAACTTGTGGGTGAGCTTGGGAATTCCTAAACACCTGTATGAAGTCCAGTTCTCTTTCCTGAGTTCCTTCCTCTTTGTGATTACCCTTGCACTTTCAGGCTTCCTGAGGCTCTCTTTTTGGTTCTATGATCAGTAAGATGGGGTTTCATGTGCGTTGCTCTACTATATACTTTCTGTAACATGCCTGACAAACTGCAGAAGAGCAGAGAGACGAAGAAAGTAATAGGGAAAGATCTCCACCCCGTTGGAACCACAACTCCTCTGATAAGAAAGGACGATTCAGAATTTTAGACTTCCATGGGTCCCCTCTTCCACTACTGTTGCTGTCACTACAGGCACGGGGGCCTGGGATGAGGGGAATAAAAAAAATAAGAAATTAATGAACAAAAATTTAAAAATGGGAGATTTTCCCCCACTCTCCCTGAATATTAGGATACTTCATTCCTGCTTCTCGATACAGAACTAGAGGGATTCTCCTAGAGCTCTGTCTGTCTGCATGGATCCCTGTTGGTTTCAAGCTTCCTTGATTCCATATTGGAGACACCATAAGAGAAAAGATGGTAAATCCATTCACATTCCCAGTTCGATGGCTGTTCACATTCTAATCCTTTTTCCTAGTTTACCTGCTACCAGTTATTTTTCATAGGCCCTGAATAACTACTTCACGCATTCTGTTCAGGACTTACAGCTGCACATAGTGAGAAAGTCAGTGTGAATGTGCTTGGTCAATATTTCCTGAAACTGGAGCCATCTCTAGATTTTAATCACTAGCAAGCCCCTTTCCTCCACCAGTTACAACTCTAAGTTCAGCATAATTTGCAGTTCATTCCACCTGTAATATATTATCACTTACAAAAATGCAATAGGGGGGCCAAGGGCTGAATTGAAGAGTAAGATAAATTTCAGATGCAAAGCAGACAATTGTCATAAACTTCTCATAACTGAGGGGTTCTATATAGGGCATGGTAAGGTAGAAATTATTCACTACATATAAAATAGCTTTGTTAGGAATTAACTCATCCTCCCCTGTTGTTTTTTCTCAGGATGCTTGATTTAGAACAGTCTTAGTGTTCACTTTGACCATCATTTATGTACATAAAGTTGTCATGTATTTGAGATACTTGTTGGGAGAAATTTGGGGAGTATTGCATCCTGATTCCATTCAGGATTCAGTTCTTCTAGGAATAACTTTGATTTTTATTTTACTTTTTGTTTTCTTTTCTGTTTTTCGCTATCACTTTATCAGATACCCAGCGCATTTATTCTCTTCCTTATTTTATGGACAGAAAAATAAAGGCCAAAGATTGACTGAATTCTCTCAGAAAATTATAAGCCAGGTTCTGTCTAGTGATTTTATCATGTTACCTGGAGAGAAGTGGTGGCAGATGCTGAAAATTTTGGCTTCTTATTTCCATTGAGATAACATCTCAAATTTATCCTAGCCATCCATTCATCCGAAGTAGGGATAGGTGGGATAGGAGTTGGTGGGGTATTGAAATCGGCAGACTGGTACAGAACAGACTCAATGAAACTGGCAGAGATTGGTGCAGAAGGGATCCAATGAATCTAAGAGTCAAGGATTTCCATCCTGGAGAGATTCTATTTAATTTAATGAAAAGCCAAGTTAAAATAGATAATCGGGCAAACATTTGATCTGGTTATTTCTGGCCCTGCCTCTGGTTTATCTAGTCTCTATGGTTTAGTGTGTGCATGTGTATCTGAGTATGTCATAAACCCTTGAAATAGGTTGCAAACAAGCTTATTACAAAGCAGGCTCCTATCTGCACTTCTAAGTTTACCTTTTGCTACTCCCCACCCAACTCCCCTCCCAATACATTCTACACTCTAACCTTTCTGAGCTACTTGTGTTTTCCCAGATGGGCTGTGTGTTCCAGTTTTTTTTTTTCCACAATCTTTTGCACCTGCTGTTCATGCTGTTTACTCTCCTACCCCTCCTTCACCTGGCTAACTCTAAACATTGCTCAATTCCTCACATATTTTCATACCCTCTGGAAATCATTCCCTGGTACCTCACACCTATCTCAACAAGAGTTACATTTAATAAACAGAATTGGCTAGCTCATAAAGAGAAAGTCCAGCATAAGACAGCCGTCAGTGTTGTTTGAAGCATTGTGAACATTCTTCTCTCATCACATGGAATGGCAGTTTTTAGTAACTTAACATGACTGTTTTAACTTGAAATTATATCACATGCTTCCAGTCCCTTATATTAAGAAGCAGATATGGGCCGGGTGCAGTGGCTCACACCTGTAATCCCAGCACTTTGGGAGGCCAACGTGGGTAGATCACCAGTGGTCAGGAGTTCGAGACCAGCCTGGCTAACCTGGTGAAACCCCATTTCTACTAAAAATACAAAAAATTAGCTGGGTGTGATGGCACATGCCTGTAATCACAGCTACTTGGGAGGCTGAGGCAGGAGAATCGCTTGAACCCGGGAGACAGAGGTTGCGGTGAGCAGAGATTGTGCCATTGCACTCCACCTTGGGCAACAAGATTGAAACTCCATCTCCAAAACAAAACAAAACAAAAGCAGATATTATCTTTATCTTTTCTGTGCAGAGCGACTTACTATACACCTTGAAGTGCTCTGATGGAAGGTATGGTAACCTCTGAAAGGAAGCCGTCCAAGTAGGAACTGTCAACAAAAATGTCTTGTATGAGTCGACACTGTAAGTTTATAAATCTTTTCTGCATATAGTTATTGCATTGAATCCTGATAACAGCCTCCGAAAGAGGCATATCATCATTTTACAGGTGATGAAATGGGGAGTGATGGAGGATTGGTGCCCTAATAAAAAGCACCTGTCTGGAAGCCATGGCACCTGATGTTTCTGAGGTGTCACAGGAATAGAGTAGAATCACGAAAAGAGAGAGAACCTCCTCACATCTGGCAGCACCACCTAACATTCATTGGCACAGTGGCCTCATCAGCACCTCTGATAGGATCTAACTGTCCCTGTCTTCTTGTTTCCTTCAAGTCCTTCTGGAATCTCGTTTCTGAGATGGGAGTGAAGATACAAAGGAAATCGCCTGAAAGGAGTTAATTGCCTTTGCTTCTGATTACCTTCTTTTTCAAGGGCAGTGGTTTAATTATCGAGACACTAACCACACGCTAGGTTTCCTGGGTGAAAGACTTTCCTTTTAACATGATCACACTGTGTTAATGATACTGATCAGTCCCAGAATACTGCTAAAATAATTGTCTATGAGCAGGTTGCTGTACAGAAATATTCATGAAGCTTAGAGCATGAAACCTCCCAATTGCATACTAAAGAAAATTTTTCAAACCGTAAAATTACTTAGCAAGAAAAAAAAATACGTTAATTTAAGAATCTATACTTAGCCAGCCCAAAACTACACTAGAAACGTTCCAGAAGTGGCAATTTAAAGAGGTAGAAAATACCTTACTTCTCTATGTGCCTCCAGTACCAAATAAAACTGTTCCTATTTACTCTACAGGGCGGACCGGTGCTTTGTAAAGTTTGGTTTCTTAACAGCAGTAAAGGGAGTTCTAATTTGGCTTTAGGTCAACATGCACAAGATTCAGTTTGCCAGAAGCGGCTACTCAGTGACTTCAGACTCTAAACACATGAGGATCTGAGACCCCCACACTAAAAGTTTGGAATAAAGACAGCAGGTTCTAAACTCTGAGTTCAAGTCAAGTGCTAATAGTTAATAATGAGAACCACTCAGGCAAATTCACTTTTCCCGGTACGTTTAAGGAAGTGGTTCTCACACTTGAGCTTGTGTAAGAATCCCCTGGAGAGCTTGTTAAAACACAGATGGCTGGGCCCCACCCCAGGTTGTCTGATTCACTAGAGCTGGGGCGTAGCTCAGGCATTTGCATTTCTAACAAGTTCCAAGGTGTTGCTGATGCGGCTGGTGTCAGAGCAACACGATGAAAACTATTGATTTGTTTAATGAAGACAGTTGATGCCAAGGACACAGTCATGATTATTTACCCCAAGGAGTTTATTCCTTCATCTGGTGGTCTCCTTATCCCCCAGTGGGCAGATTTCCTACTTCATTTACTTCATTTTGTGCTCCATTTTAGCCTTTTTTTTTAAACCATTGTCTACCATATTAGCTGTATTATTGTCAGTACCCAATTAGGGTATTTTGGACTGTAACAACGGAAACGAGAACTCAAACTGGTTTAGAAAGTTATTAAATGGATTTATGTCTAATAAACATAATTTACTAGCTCATAAAGAGAAAGTCCAGGGTAGGGTAGCCTTCAGTGTTGTTTGATGATGTTATCAAGGACCCATGTGATTCACTTCTGTTTTGTGCTCTGCAAGCCACAGTTTTGGCTTCACGATAAGACTGGTTCCCCTTGTGGTTTTAGGACAGTTGCTGGTAGCAATCAAGTTTTCAAGTTGCTTGCTCACATCCCTTGGAAAAGTGACTTCCTGGGGTTTTCTTCAGAATAAAGAGAAGTTTTCCAAAGCCTCTGGCAGGTCTCTTGTTACGTCTCATTGTCCAGAAGTAGGTCACATGCTCAAGGCCAAACCAACCACTGACCAGGAGGAGCGGTTTAACTTTAGCCCAGTCGGGCCTACCCCTGGATTTCAGAGTGGCGTCAAATTTTCCTGTGTCCTGTGATATGCATGATGCAAACCTAAATGAAACTGGCATTCTCTTGGGAAGGAAGAGTAGAGAATGGATGCTGGATTGCAACTAACAGTATCTACTACACTTTCCAGGTAGTTATGAAAGTAGATAGTTTTAGAAAGTTAAAAAGCCATGGGAAAGAAAATATTTTGTTTATTTACAAGATATGAGGTTTTCCAGGGTGACATTTAGCAAATTTCAGAGAACAATGGAACTCAATTCTGCCACTAGTAAGTAAGTGGCAGAGTTGAGTTTCAAATACAGATATATTTGAGTAAAGGCTTAAGCCACCTCTTTGAACTTCCATTGCCTCATCTTTAAAATGGGGATGATACATAGCTTTCAGGGTTGTCAGGACTATAAAGAATGAGTGCAGGGGAACTGGCATGTAACAGGGGGCTCAGTTGATTATAACTGTCACTGTTTGTAATAATGATGTGTGCATGTGTGTGCACGCACGTGAGTGTGTGTGTGTGTTGAGAACTAGTATAGCAATTGACAATGTTTGTATGATCTCCATTTAGGGGAACAGCAAAGATCTGGTTAATTTAAACTGTTAAACTTGATATTGATCCTTGGCAAAATTCTGTATCTGGCTATATAACAAATGGAAAATTAAAGAATTCAGCAATGCACAGACAATGACAAGCATCCCCTAAGAAGGGATTATACAAACAGACTTCATTTCCTTTTTGGATACCAAGTTGGTCCCTAGGGAGGCCATGTTCCCCAGAGTATGGTGTGTACACTATTAAAGGCATGTGGCTATTCATTGATGTCACTCACTGAAATTGAGTGAGCTACTGAATTGAGCTGCTATTGGGATTAAATATACCACTGAAAATTCTAATTGTCAATGGCCAAAAGATTGATCCTTTGGACACCTGAATTTTTTTTAAAGAAAGGGATTTCAGAGAGCCCTTATTCTTAACAATAAAGAGAGGGATTTTAGAGATCTCTTATTCTTAACAATTGGTGGGAAGATCAAATTAAAATAAGGAGATATAATAGTTTCATGGCTAGCCTTAAAAATTATCTTGACTAAGTCAAAGAGCAAAAATCTGACCTAAAACAGTTACACTGAAACTGCCCACTTTGAACTCCATGCAGGATTAACATGGAGGCTAGTCCATTTTGTAGTTTGGTGGTTAAAATTCCCATCATGGCTTGGGTTGTCTTCCTAATGAGGAATCGGTCCCTTTTGGTTTGATATTTCTGTTGACTTGAAATATCGGCTGTTTGTCCCAGCTAAAATCTGGTAATAAAAGATTTGAAAAAATTTTTAAAAAGAGTCCTACTGTTAGAAGTCAGCTTAATTAAAAGCTGATATATTTATATAAAATATAAATACATATGCACATAATACATATAAAATATATATACAGACACATATATAAATATATATACTATATATAAATATAAATATATATATACATACATATACATATATAAATTTAAGTCCTTTCTGTTTTTTCTTTTTAGATCCTGTTTTTGGAAACATTTTAGTGGACTAAAACATCTTTTTCAAAAAAATGAACACATATGTTTAATGCCTCTGTTCATTTCCTTTCTTAAAAATTGTTCTCCCATTTTACTTTTACTCTTCCTACTTCTCCTTCCTCTTTGCCATATTCAGTATTGTTTGAAAAGATCTAGAGAAGACTCAGACGCCTTAAGGAACCCAGAAAAATGTATTACTCATCCCTTTTGTGGAGGTCTTCCGTTTTCCTTGTGAAGATTCAAGAGTGATGGTCTTCATGATGCTCTGCCCTCTTTTGAATTGTTACCTAATCTCTTTGCTTTTGGGGGGGTACCAGAAATTACGTTATGTTGTGAGAAAACTAAACCTTGGTGTGTGTAATGGTTGGGTAAAAGATACAGTTTTAAAGGTGGCTGATGGAAATTGTTTATGGTAAACGGCCATTACTACAGTGGGTTACTTGTTTCTTGCACATTTGGGTAAGAAAAGTATGGTTTAGGGCCTGGTGCAGTGGCTTACGCCTGTAATCCCAGCACTTTGGGAGGCCAAAGTGGGCGGATCACCCGAGGTCAGGAATTCGAGACCAACCTGGCCAACATGGTGAATGTCAGGCCTCTGAGCCCAGGCTAAGCCATCATAACCCCTGTGACCTGCACATATACATCCAGATGGCCTGAAGCAACTGAAGAACCACCAAAGAAGTGAAACAGTCAGTTTCTGCCTTAACTAATGACATTCCACCGTTGTGATTTGTTCCTGTCCCACCCTAACTAATCAATCAACCTTGTGACATCTCTCCCCTGGACAATGAGTCTCATGATCTACCCACTGTGCACCTTGTGACCCCCTCCCCTGCCCACAGGAGATAACCATCTTTAACTGTAATTTTCCACTACCTACCACATCCTATAAAACTGCCCCACCCCATCTCCCTTTGCTGACTCCTTTTTTGGATTCAGCCCACTTGCACCCAAGTGAATAAATAGCCTTGTTGCTCACACAAAGGCTGTTTGGTGGTCTCTTCACACAGATGCACATAACAGTGAAACCCCATCTCTACTAAAAATACAAAAATTAGCTGGGTGTGGTGGCTCGTGCCTGTAATCCCAGCTACTTGGGAGGCTGAGGCAGGAGAATCACTTGAACCCGGGAGGTGGAGGTTACAGTGAGCCGAGATCACACCACTGCACTCCAGCCTGGGCGACAGAGTGAGACTTTGTCTCCATCTCAAACAAACAAACAAAAACAAACAAGCAAACAAATTAAAAAGTGCAGTTTAGGCCCTAAAAACTGCTTACTTACTTTTCCCTATTCACTAAAGGGCTCCACCCAAAAGCCAGTAATCTAATGGAGAAGGAAGCCAAATAAAAAAGCTAAAATACTGCTTTCTGATATTTAGCAGAATCTTTTGATACTCATTGTAAAAGAAATTTGCCCTTACAAATGGAGATTTTCTTTAGAGATGGGAACTGTAATGGTTTAAAGTTTACACAACAAACCTTACTTCTCTTCAGATCTAAGTTTTGTGCCTTTGAGATGTACATTTTCTACCTTGTTTCACTAGAGTCATGCCATAGGAGATGCAAATTAAGAGTTGCCTAGCTAACAATCATTTAAGGCAATGGAACCAGTAATCAAGAGATTCATAGTCTAAAGTGGGAGACAGAAACTTTTTGAAAGCTGGCAAAGGAAGAATCTTATAATTCTGTAAAATCTGCTTCTGTCTATATGTCTGTGTCATGTGTATGATATTTCACTACCAAATTATATTAAAGGGGTCTAACCAATTGGCTTAAAGAAAAGTAAGCACTTAAATCAAGTATTTTATCAGAAAATAAAAGCTAGCTCAAATGCCTTTTGGTTTGCATGACTTTAGTATTCTTTGGTAAATAAAACTAGTTTCCAAATTTTCTAGAGTAATTTAAAATCTTAACATCATGTTATATTAAATTAAATAATCCTAGAAATTTCACAGGAAATTAGATTTACTAAGATTTAGAATAGTAGTTAATATAGGTAATTAAAACTGCTAGATATAAGAGTACCAATTCCATATACGGAATATAGAAAGAAAGATGTCTTTTGGGAAAGAAGTTCATAAAAAATGAAGATGTAGTTTTGCTTGAAAGAAAAGCAATTTTGTCTAGTTTAGAGGCACTGTATAGGTTGTTTGAAAATGAAGGAAATAATGACATAGATAAAACTAAACGGATAGAAGAGAGGGGATAATAGTGTAGGGAATGAAGAACCTTTGATTTTTGGGTGGCCATGCGACACGGAGCTGCAGCTGTGCTGTTAAAGGTAAAAGCTCAGCTCAGCTATTGAAGGTAATATTTACCAGTGGCATTGAAAGATGGATTCAACTTCTGGGAGTTGATTTACTGGATGCATAAGGAAACAAAAACTAATAAGGGAAAAGTGAAATATTCAATTGGTAAACCAAAACTAAAATTCCAAGCTCCCCAGCTGACTGAATGGACTCCCTGCTCAGCCAAGGGGATTCCAAAGAAATCTGAAAAATGAGTTCAGGCAATAACAGGAAGTGGGGGTTTGGATATGCCTTATTATACCCTCTCCATTTTGCCGTTTAGACCCAACTGATGAGCATTCATATTAGAGATTCTAACACTGACATAACAGAGACTTTGTAGCAGTAAGCTACCAACCACAACCTGCCTCTGGTATATAACATCACAAGACAGGTAACAGGTTCTAAAAGAAATCAAAGTATTTTACCCCAAAATATTTTTTTTTGACATATTTTGGAATGGCCCTGCAAAGCCATCTCTTGTGGGAAAAAGTTACATTCTGTGGAGAATCCTTTTCCTTTTCCAGGTCTTTTCCTGACCAGAGAGATTTAACTGAGAGTTGGACAGTTTTTAAGGTCTGAGAAATATTTCCCATCAGTTCTCTCTAAAGACTGATACCTGGGGGTTCATCTACATAGTAAGAACCATGGCATGCAATGGGGAAGTGGCTTGCTTCTTTGGTGACCCACAGCTCAGGCCCCTAAGGGGAGCATGCAAATGGGCAGGTAGTGGGGAGTGTGGGCTCCAACCCTATGGCAGCATCTAGGGTTGAGTGTCTACAGCTCCGAAATCCCCAGTGGGCATGTGTTGCATTGTGCTCTTTCAGCTTAGCTGTGGCTTGTGTTAATCAGATCAATTGGACCCTCTGCCTTATCACAAAGAGGGCTCTCTGTGTCCTGGGGTTCTTGCTTTAGGGTACTAGAAAAATTGGATTGCATGTGGGCTTGGAGAATGAGTGCAAGGTTTTATTAAATGGTGGAAGTAGCTCTCAGCAAATAGGTGGGAAGCCAGAAGGGGGATGGAGGGGAAAGGTGGTCCTCCCCTGGAGTCAGGCCACTCAGCAGCAGGGCTCACTTCCAACCACCCTCAGCCAAATTTCCCTCAGCGTCCACATCATCCGACCATCAGTGTTCTTCTGCCAGTGTGCTCCTCTTGATGTCCAGCTACTTGTGTGTGTGCCCACTAAGGTCTCGGGGTTTTTACAGGCACAGGATTGGGGGGGCATGGCAGTCCAGAGTGGTCTTGGACAATGCAACATTTGGGCACAAAAACAAAAATGCCTATCCTCACCTAGGTCCATGGGCACAGGCCTGAGGGTGGAGCCCTAGCCAGGGACCCCACCCTTCTCTACTCAGCACTTCCCTGCCTCCCACCCATATCATTTTCCCGCTCTGAAGAGGTACATCTAACTGCCATTAGAATACAGGTGATGACAGTAGCAAAGATTTGGAACCAACCCAAATGCCCATCAATGATAGACTGGATAAAGAAAATGTGGTACATATACACCATGGAATATTATACAGCCATAAAAAAGGATGAGTTTATGTCCTTTGCAGGGACATGGATGAAGCTGGAAACCATCATTCTCAGCAAACTATCACAGAAACAGAAAATCAAACACTGCATGTTCTCACTCATAATTGGGAGTTGAACAATGAGAACACATGGACACAGGGAGGGGAACATCACACAGGGACACGGGCAGGGGAACATCACACACCAGGGCCTGTTGGCGGGTGCGGGGCTAGGGGAGGGATAGCATTAGGAGAAATACCTAATGTAGATGATGGGTTGATGGGTGCAGCAAACCACCATGGCACGTGTATACCTATGTAACAAACCTGCACGATCTGCACATGTATTCCAGAACTTAAAGCATAATTAAAAAGAAAAAAAGAAGAATGCAGGTGGTGACTAGTATTAGCTACTTCCTGATGACAGGGGGTGTTGTTTTGGGGAAAAAGCAGCAGTCAGATTCCTCCTAGAGGTCTACCTAAGGGTTCCTGGCAAAGGGGAACATTGTCTGGAATTTGATGGCTTCTAGGCTTGAGTGGAAAAAATAAATTTTATAAGGTTTAGTATGCATGGGTTAAACATGTGTATTACACAGGGAAGAACCTAGTGCCAAGGGTTATAGAAATAAGAAATGAAATATACTAATTATTTTGAAAACATTATTGTGCTCCAAGGTATAGAACAGAACAAAGGTAAGAACAGCAAGCATAGGCAAGGCTATGAAGAAGATATCCTTGGAAGGTTAATTATTAACACTTACGTGATTTTTTGGCTTGAGGTCCCTGATCTCTTCACATTGGTACTTCGAGTGTTCTTCTGGGTCAATGGAGATGACTTCGCTGGCTTCCCAGGCCTTTACTTGGCTATAATGAATCCAAGAGTCTATTCTAGTGACCTTTACTGCTGCAGGAGTAGAAAAGAGTATAGCGTAAGTTCCCTCCCAATCTGGGCCTCTAGAGAGAGAAAGGGAAGGGCGTACCTTTATTAGCACTAGGTCACCTGGTTTGAAAAGAGGTGGGTCTGGTTCATGGGCTTGGGCCTCTGACGGTTGTTTCAATTCCTGTTGGAAATGGGCCAAAGAGGTTATGTGTTTAATTAAATCAGAGGTTTCTTGGTCTAGCGAGAGATCATTGGGGAGAAAAGGCCATCCATTCCTCATTTCAAGGAGATGCAAAGCTAGCTTTGAAGGGGTGTTTCTAATACATAGCAGGGTTATGGGGAGAAAGGTAGTCCAGGGGAGACGAGTCTCCTGAGACAGTTTCCTGAGGTGCCTTTTGATAATATCATTTGTCTTTTCTTCCTTTCCTGAGGATTGTGGTCTCCAGGCACAATGAAGATGGTACTGTATACCTAGTGCCTTTGAGAACCCCGGGGTGACAGCCAACTTGAACGAGAGGCTAGTATTGCTCTGGAGGTACTTAGGGAGTCTAAAGTGAGGGATTATCTCATTGATTAGTACTTTTATCATCTCAGAGGCTTTCTCTGTCTGACATGAAATTGCTTCTACCCAGTTAGTGAAAGTATCCACACTAGGAGGACTGAATGCCTCTTGCCTTTGGCATATGAGTGAAATCCATTTGCTACTCTTTTTCTTGGTGGTCTACTGTCCTTTGGGTTCCGGAGGAAGAAGCTATCAATTGAGGGGATTATTTTTAAGGCAGTTCTCACAAGCATTAACAATTCGTTTAACCATTTGTATTAGGTTTTTTTTTTTTTTTAGACCGAGTCTCACCCTGTTGCTCAGTCTGGAATGCAGTGGTGCGATCTTGGCTCACTGCAAGCTCCACCTCCCGGGTTCACGCCATTCTCCTGCCTCAGCCTCCCGAGTAGCTGGGACTACAGGCACCCGCCACCATGCCCCACTAATTTTTTTTTTTTTTTTTTTTTTGCATTTTTAGTAGAGACAGGGTTTCACCATGTTAGCAAGGATGGTCTCGATCTCCTGACCTTGTGATCCCCCTGCCTCGGCCTCCCAAAGTGCTGGGATTACAGACGTGAGCCACCGCACCTGGTCTGTATTAGGTTTTTACCTGAGAACAATCTCTGGGTCATTTGATAGGTTTTATCCTTACCTAGGTGGAAGGCCTAGTGAAGGCTTTTAAAAATTTTCCATTGGTTGGCAGCAGGTAGATGAAGTTTACCGTGTTCTGATTGTAGCCATCCTGAGGACTGAAGGATGTATCCCTGAGAGGTGGCCCGTTCTATTTTTTCAGGAGAGTACTGCAGTTTTATTTCTCTGATGGGGCCCTCCCAGATCAATAGGGCTTCAAGTGGGTCAGAGACCTGGGGACCCCTGGCTGCTGTTTTAGCTGTTTAGTCTGCCAGTCTATTTCCCTCAGCTATTTCATCCATCCCTCTTTGGTGGCCTTTACAAAGTATGACTGACACCTTCCCATGGGAGGAAGACTGGGGACAATAGGCTATTAATTTCCTCATGGTATTTAATGGCAGACCCATTAGCTGTGAAGAAGTTCCTCTGTTTCCAGATAGTGGCATGGGTGTCGAGGTCTAGGAAAGCATACTTAGAATCAGTAGATATGTTAACTGTCTTTTCTTTGCTTAGCTGGAGTGCCCTCATGAGGGTGATTAGTTGGGCTAGTTGTGCCTGAGGAAAGAAGTGCATTCTCAACAATATGCTTTAAAGTAACTATTGTGTAGCCTGCTTTGTGGGTTCCTTGTTCTACAAAAGAACTCCCATCTGTAAAGAGAATCCAGTCTGGATTCTCTAAGGGGGTTTCCTTGAGGTCCTCTCTCGCTGCTCAAGTTTGTGCTTCTATTTGTTTGCAGTCACGCTCAAGTTCCCCAGCTTCATCTGGGAGGAAGATGACTGGATTTAAGGAGGGACAGTTTCTTCATTGGACCATAGATCCTTCTAACAATAGAGCTTGAGGCTTGAGGAGACAGTTGTCTGTTAGTCTTCCAGGAGACTATTGTCTCTTAGAAGACAGTAGTCCTGCTACATTGTGCAGAGTATAAACAGTGAAGTTATTCCCCATGGTCAACTTAGTAGCCTCTGGTATCAGCAAGGCTACAGCTGCGATTGCCTGGAGGCAAGGCCAGCCATCTTCTAGATACCAAAATGAGCACCTTACTTAGGTAGCCCGTGGGCTGCTGGGCTGGACACCAGTTCTATTTTAGGACTCTCAGTGCCATTCCCTTTCTCCCTGATACACAAAGATTAAACGTTTTTCCTATGGGGAGACTAAGGGCTGGTGCCTTAAGCAAGGTTTGTTTTAGTTGATCAATGGCCTTTTTAGCCTCCAGCTCCCAAGTTGGACAGTGAGTTTTAGCTGCCGAGTGTCCTTTATTAGATGATAATAATGAAATAGCTAAACTATAGGTATCACTGTGCCCAGGTATCAATAGTCTGCAGATTCCTGTAATGCCCAAGAATCCCCTCAGTTTCTTGAGGATTCTCGGGAGGGGAAAGGAGGAGATGGATTTAATTCTCTTTTTGCCCAATGTTCTGGTCCACTCTGACAAGACCAGGCCTAGTTACTTCATTCAAGACGGACAGAGTTGAGTTTTGATTTTGGAACCTTATATTCTCTGTTAGCTAGAAAATTAAGGAGAAGCTTACTGCCCTCCTGAGAGATTTCCTCAGTTGGAGCACAGAGGAGAAGTTCATCTACCTATTTCAAGACCTTAACCTGAGGATAAAGGAACTCAGAGAGGTCACTCAGTAATGCCTGCCCAAACAAGTAGAAGCTGTCTCAGAATCCCCGAGGTAATACTGTTCAGGTTAATTGAGTGGTTTGGTTACAGGGATCCTCAAATGCAAACAAATACTGGGAGTCAGGGTCTAATGGTATGTAGAAGAAGGCATGCCTTTAGGTCCAAGACTGTGAGCCATTTAGTCCCCTCAGGTATTTGGGCTAGCAGGGTATATAGATTGGGAACCACAGGGTGCATTGGAACCACAGCCTCATTAATGAGGGAGAGGTCCTGAACTAGCGTCCATTCCCTGTTGGGTTTTCATATTCCTAATAACAAGGGCTCTTGCAGGGTTTGAGGAGGGTTTGAGGAGGCCCAGGATCTTTAAGTTATATATCATGGCTTCTAGCTCTTTCCTGACCTCTGGTTTCAGGGGATATTGTTTCTAGTTAGGAAAGGAGATGGGATCCTTCACATGGACCCGGACCAGTATGGCTGTCCAATTTTTCCTCAAGTTACTCAAACTTCTGGGTTAATATCAGTCTCCACTAGGGGCAGACAAAGAGTTTGTCCAGGGGCCATCAGGATGGTGGTCCCCATACGGTCCAGGATATCCTTGCCCAACAGAAGAGTTGGGCTTTAAGGCATAATTAGAAAAGCATGAGTGAACAATAGGTCTCCCCAGCTACAACTAAGGGGTTGAGAGAAATATTGGGTTAAAGGCCTTCCTGAGGTGCCCCTCATGGTCATGCTGAGAGAAAAAGGGAGCCCAAATTAGGGAGTAGAACTGAGAGACCGGCTCCAGTGTCCAAGAGGAGGTCCCTTTTCCTCACTTCAATTTCCAGAATTACCCAAGGCTCCTGGATGGTAATGGTGGTCTGGACCACTGAAGCCGGGAAGAGGAGCCCCAGGACCCATAAGTCATGCTGCTGGACCATTTGGGAGATTGGTTCTAGACCCGGTAACCAGCATCCCAGGAGACAGTCCACTGCAGACTGGACAGGGTCGAGGTGGCTTGCTTATGGCAGTTGGGCAATCCTTTTTGAAATGCCCTGGCTTGCCACATCTGTAGCAGTTAACAGGTGCACCCTGGGAATTCTGGGGTTTGTGGGCTTGCCTGGCAGCCATTAAAGCCTCTATTTCCTATATTTCCTCTTTCCTTCCTGGGCCTTCCTGTCTCTATTATAAAAGACTGATATGGCTACTTTCAGGAGGTTCTTTAAAACACTATCTGGCCCCAGGGCCTGCTTTTGTAACTTCATAATGATGTCAGGAGCTGCCTGAGTAATACATGTATTCTTCGGGATTAGTCGTCCCTCAGCTGAATCAGGAGACAGAAAGGTGTGCTTTACCCGGGACTCTCTTAGCCTTTTCAAGAAAGCAGTGGGGTTTTCAGTGAATCCCTGGTTGATCATGGACAACTTAGTATAATTGAGAGGCCCGGTCGTAGTTCTACATAAGCCTTCCATTACACACACCTGAAAGTGTCTCCTCTTCTAGCTTTCCATTTCATTGTTGGGATTTCATTTAGGGTCATCCATGGGTACTGCTTCTCTTCCAGTTGGATAACATTCGCCCCCTTCTCTGATGCCATATGTGATACAAAACGCATCCCCAAACCTCTCTGCTGCTTGCAGAACAGCCAGCTTCTCAGTGCCCATCAGGGTCTGATTCAGCAGTAATATAACGTCTCTCCAAGAGAGTTCAAATATTTGAGTGAAATTCTGGAAAGCCTCTATATATCTACCAAGGTCATCTGAAAACTTGCCAAGATCCCCCTTAATTTGCTTTAAGTCTTGTAGGAGAAAAGGACCTGGAACTTACTGGGCCCAAATACGCTGTGCGTCTGTTGGAGCGGCAAGAGGGAGACTGGGGCTTATTTAGGGTGAGGATTTCTAGCAGGGGCCAAGCTGAAGCTGGATAGGGAGGTCGAGGCAGACCCAGAGGAGCAGGGCTTGAGAGAGCTGGCTCCTCTGCTGGGAGTGCCTCTGGGATTTGTATATTTAATTCCCTGGGCTTGCCCCTTGCAGCCTTCCCTGAGACGGCAAATAGGAGGGCTGGATCAGTCCTACACTGTTAGCAAAGGCCTGGATTGCCTTGCAAGGTATAGAAAGTCCGCACATATAGGGCCTCAGACCATCTATCCTCATGTCTACAGAAAAGTTCCAACTGCCGGATGGTACTGAAATGAATGGTTCCTTCCTGGGGCCAACCCAGTCCCTTCATAATTCGGCCAAACCTTTGTACAGAGGGCTATGAGGCATTTTCCCTCCAGATTCTGAGGTCAAAGCAGTCCCAGTGGTTCAGAATACATTCCAGAGGAGTATAAGCGGGGGATGGTGAAGAGATCTGATTGTCCATTCTGAAAGACAGGGAATGGAGGCCTTCCTTATTCCCTTCCTTCTTTCAGTGAAATCTCAGGGTGTGATGGAGAGAGAAAGCAAGCACTCCCCCTTTCCCTTCCACCTTTTCTATCCTCAAGACCCGGCAAACTTGGCACGTGTCTCCCACAGGTACCAATGTGGTGTGTACCCATGAAGCAGGGAAAACCTAGAGAACATGAATTAACCACCCTCCCCTATGCCTCCCTTTCTCCCTGCCGTCAACATCCTTTGAGTTCCCTGGGTCTGTTTAGCCCATGGAGCATGGCTGCTTCCACGGGGTCAGGGGTTCAGCAGGAATTGGTCCTGCTCGTTTACATCATGCCTGTTGCCTGGCTTTGGATCCCTCAGACCTCGTTTTGCTTTTTAGGGCCTCAGCCTGAAGCTTGGAATTGAGTTTAGGACTGAAAAGGTATTTCAGAGGCTGTTTTGTATACGTTTAGAGTGTCTCAAATGAGCCCTGCTGAATTTGCAGTTATCAGCCAGCCTGGGTTGTTCCCCCATTAACTTCCCTATCAGAAACAGAGTTCTGGGAAGGGGGAGCCCTCTCACTTAGAAAAGGAAAAAAGGAAAACAAAGAAAAACAGTTTAAAGGGCAAAAGGGGAGGTCCTGGGGGAAGAGCCCCTGGCTCAGGGCAAGCGGGCTCCATTCACCCTTGTATTCTTCCCCCAGATCGGACTGGATTAAATTCCTTGGCCAGGGAAGGAAAAGTTCCATTGGTGCAGCAGGTAAGAAGTGCCCACACTTCAGCCCTGTGGGTTCAACCCTGTGGGGTCCCACCTACTGCTGTAGTTTTCTGCTGCTTCCGGCTCACCCCAGGCTGTGGAGGTGGAGGCAGCGCGGGCCATGGCGGCACTGCTCCTTCTGCCCCCTCGTGGCTGTTGGGCATGACCTTTGCATGCTGTGAACATGCCCAGGCCCCCAATCTGGGAGGGGATAGGCTAATGAGAGGTGCCTTGAGCCATGGATGCCTGCAGCTGTCCAGAGGGCGAAGGAGGAGATTGTACCTCTAACAACCGTTGGTCTGATTTGCACGTTTGGTGGCTGAGCCGAATAATCGTTTTACTTAGTAACATTGCCACTCTCTGTAGCAAAACTCTTAACAATTTAAAGGAAGAGATAAGAGTCATTTCAAACTGTGTGTGTGAGAGAGAAAAGGGATTAAGTCTTGGGATTCTGGCTGCCCGATAGGGCGGTTAAAACTCCATGAAGGGAAACAGAGCCTTTTACCTTCAGGAAAGAGAGACAGGTGGCAGGATTTTGGAAAAGAGGCAGATCCAACAGTTTTGCTTTTGCATTCACCTTCCGGGATCCCAGGCAACGCCCCAGTTGAAACAGGAAGAGTTTCCTTATTCCGCTTACAGGGTGTGTGACAGAGAGTGTGGCTTGCTTCTTCAAGGCCCTGCAGCTCAAACCCCTAGGGGGAGCATGCAGATGGGCAGGTCGTGGGGAGCGTGGGCTCCAACCTCATGGTAACATCTAGGGTTGAGTGTTTACAGCTCCTGAAGCACCAGCGGGCGTGTGTTACAGTGTCCTTTTTCAGCTTAGCCATCTGCACTCATCTTGTGTTAATCAGCTCAATTAGACCCTCTGTCTTACTGCAAGGACAGAGGGCTTTCTGTATCCCGGGGTTGCCCTAGTGTACTGGAAAAATCAGTTTATATACAGGCTTGGAGAATAAGTCCAAGGGTTTACTGAATGTTGGAGGTAGCTCTCAGCAGGTGGATGGGAAGCCAGAAGGGGGATGGAGTGGGAAGGTGGTCTTCCCCTGGAGACAGGCCACTCAGCAGCTGGGCTCTCCTCTGACCACCCTCGGCCAAATTTCCCTTGGCATCCACATTGTTCTGCCGTGGATGACCTGTCAGTGTCTGTATGTTCTTCTGCCGATGTGTTCCCTTCAACACTTATCTGCTTGTGTGTGTACCCACTAGGAGCTCAGGATTTTTATAGGATCTCAGGATGCAGGGAGTGGCAGGCCAGTGTGGTCTTAGAAAATGCAACATTTGAGCGCAAAAACAGAAATTCCTGTCTTCACCTAGGTCCATGGACACTGGCCTGAGGGTGGAGCCCTAGCCAGGGACCCCAACCTTCTCTGCCCAGCACTTCCCTGCCTCCCTCTCATATCACAAGCACCCTCTCTGTAAGCGCAGGGATTATCACAGAAGTGGTAGGCACAAGAGATAGGACTAGTTTTGAGGGAAATAATTAGTTCAGACCCTCCAAATCAAGAACCAACACAGCACACAGACACACAGACATGCAGCTGGCAAATTGAGGGACTTTGCCTCCTGAGTCATTATGTGACCTCCTTTTCATCTATCCAAACCATAAAGAATGTCCTGCTCCCCATAGACTTACAAGAGAATTACCAAGAGGATATCAAGATACCTGGTGATAGAGTCTTCTGCATATAGCTGTTCTCAGTTATGAGGTTTATGCAAATAAAGATATGACAAAAATTTGTTGGCTACCTTATGACAAATTACTAAAAAGGTGTCAAGCATTTTGGCATAATGAAAGTCTCTAATTTCTTAAGCTTAAATGATTTTAGCAATATGCTTATGTTTTGTACAGCTAATTGCTACCAGTCTAACTAAAACCAAGATTATAGCAGCCCAATGCATAGAACTTACAGATAAGCCAATTTTGTAACCTTGCTTTTTGGCTTTGATTTTTTTACTCTTACATTGCTTAAAAGGTTTTAAGGGTTGATAGATACCTGTCCACCTCCATTCCTGTCTGGAATGTTGAAATTGGCTGTAAGATTTTTGGCTGTAAATCTTTTGGCTATGGACAGTATGGACCTGGGGCAGGTAGCCACATCATTCTGACAATGATATGGGACAAAATAAAGGTTTGGCCATTGATGCTGTCTGTGGCAAATCTTCATCAAAAGGGGTGAATACGAAATAAAAGTAAAATTTTAAGCCCCCAATTGACTGAACAGACCCTTTCTTGGCTGAAGGATCCTCAGAAAATCCTTCAAAGCTGAGTTCCTGGTCATAAGGAGAGTTGATAGGTCTCATTATATCCCTTCTCTTGCTAATGGCCAGTAGGCTTTCTTCCCTAAGGGCTAAACAGAAAGCAGCCCTTTCAAAAGTCTCCACACTGATAATACTTATTCCTAGATTATCTCTCCAGGTACAGAACAAAGACAAGATAAGATTAATGGGTCCTGCACCCCACCCTGAGATGTCTGCTTGTCTTGTTCCTCTACTCTCTTTTCTTCAAGGGCTTACATATCTTATGTCAAATGCAGACTTATTGAGCGCTAACTAAAGTCTCATATTTGTAATCATTTGTAATTATGTAATCATTTGCTTAACTGCCTCCTCTTTTTAGTGGAAAATGTGCAAATACGAAACCTGAGAGTCTCTTTGGAAAAAACAGCCACAGACATATCTATGATTTGCCTTTTTCCCGATGTGCCTTCAAGCTGGCTCAGTAAACCTCGATGGATGGAAACACCTACCTCAGTCACTCATTTTGGTTGTCAACCCTCCAAGCCCACTTTTCTCTCCATGTTGTAGCAATTGTGGGCTTTGTCCTCTAATACAGAGTGAACAGATTGTCTCTGTTCTTTCCTGCTTTTTCCACTTTTGCCTGTCTTATCCATTAGTTTCCTTTAAAAACATCTTTATGAATGTACAAAATAATTTGAGGCAATTTAAAGAAAACTATTAAATGACTAATAGTGCTGGTGGTATGCAGGCTTGGCACAAATTGTGAAGAAAGTGCAAAGCTGACCAAAGTTAGGAGCAGGGTCATAAATATAAAATTAGTAAGTATCCAGAGAAGTCATTTTGGAACGATGGTAATGTACTCGCCGGAAGACAAAACTCTCAGGTAGAATCTCAGCTTATTGGAGGGTCTGTATTAGCCTCAAAGGAGGAACTTAGTGTTGTGTCTGAAATACTATTTTTAATCCTATTGTTAGCACTCGGGAACATCTTTGAGTCACACGACACCCAAGTATGTTAGCAGCAGCGAACCCATATGGGTCTGCGGCAGCCTCAATTCTTGTCTGGTCAGAAGAAAGAATTTGACTGAGGGGCATGAGGCAGAGGAAGACGGAGGCAAGTTTTAGAGCAGGAGTGAAAGTTTATTAAAAAGCTCTAGAGCAGGAATAAAAGGAGGTAAAGAACCCATGGAAGAGGGCCACATGGATGACTTGAGGTCAAATGCATGGTTTGACCTTTTGACTTGGGGTTTTAAATGTTGGCATGCTTCCAGGGGGTTGTGTCTTTTCTCTCCTGATTCTTCCATTGGGGAGGGACTGTCCACAAGCACAGTTTCCTGCCAGCATTTGAGAGGGGCCGTATTTGCAGTGTGTTTACTGGAGTTGTACACATGCTCACTTGAAGCATTCTTCCCTTACCAGTCCAGTGGACGGTAATATTCCTAGAGGACGGCCATAATATTAGTCCATTCTCACACTGCTATAAAGAACTACCTGAGACTGGGTAATTTACAAAGAAAAGAGGTTTAATTGACTCAGAGTTCTATGTGCTATTCAGGAGGCATGGCTGGGCAGGCCTCAGGAAACTTACAATCATGGTAGAAGGTGAAGGGGGAAACCAGCACATCTTACATGGTGGAAGCAGGAGGAAGAGTGAGAAGGGGAAAGGGGAAGTGCTATACCCTTTTACATAACCAGATCTCATGAAAACTCACTATCATGAGAACAGCAAGGGGGGGAATCCACCCCTATGATCCAATCACCTCCCATCAGCTCCTTCCCCCAACACTGGGGATTACAATTCAACATGAGATTTAGGTGGGAGCAAAGAGCCAAACCATATCAGTCATATACCAGTTAAACTCCAACAATTTGCCTTTCAGTATGCATGCTTGAGCCCACTTGCCTAACTCCTGAGATCTTATTGGGAAGCTACTGATCATCCGTTTCAGGCATTTCTATCTAGTAGGAGACTGTCTTTCCCTGGTGCTGGCTGCAACAAATTATTATTTTAGAGAGACAGTTAACAACCACCTAGCCATCACCTGATGGTCATCTGACATTCCCAGTTGAGGGAAGGGGGCCCTCTTGTGCCTTGCTTATGTCTAAGTAGCTACTGACTGTACTATTGTCAGTAGCATAAAATATTTGACAACTGTCACTTAAAAAAAAACAACAACACTAATTTATAGCATTTTCTAATTTCCATAGTGTAAATGCTCTCAGGATGGTTGATTCCAAGCTAATGACTTGACATCACTATATATGAATTTGAGAAGAGAGGTGTATACCCAGCTCTCACCAGCTTGTGCATAACATACCACTGTCTGTTCTGGTCACTATTTGATTTCCGGGATCCTCAGTTTCTTAAGAAAGGGAAATAATTATATTTATCTCACAAAATTGTCAGATAAATTAAACCACATAACAGAAGTACAATGCTTTGCACATGATGGTTCTTCTCTGTCTTGGGAACTAAATTGTGTTATCTGCAAGCTTTGAAGACATTTTGCACAACCTGACAAACGTCAGACAAACTGTACCTATCGGTTGAAAAGAAACTAGACAAATGGGCTCTCTGAAGTTTTGTCCACTCAGTGCTGGGGGAAGGAAGCACAGAGAACCAAATCTAAATCCCAACTTCTTTTTCCTATCAGGATTCCCCAAACCAGAGCCTTACAATTGAAATACTAATTACTGCCCTTTTCTCCGCTACTCCGTTTTCCTTGGGGTCATCGCCCAGTCTGGTTTTTGTGCTTTTTTCCTGCCTTATCCACTAGATTTCTTTTAAAAAATCTTGCTTTCTCGCATGTGTGTATGTGTGTGTGTGCATATATGTGTGTGTATATCTATATGTATATACACAAATTGAGACAATGCAAAGACGACTATTAATAGTTCATTGTACAGGTGATATATGTGGGCCTTGATACCTATAGAGTTATAAAGTGCCTTATTTATAACTGTTGTTCCTGATATGACTAAAGTATTGAGAAAGCCAAATATAGGAGGCAGAGAAAGAAAATGAAGCAAACAGTAGAGCTCGCTCTGTGTAAAATCCCTGAATTGATAGTATTCTAGAGGTAAGTAGGAAACCAAAGAGCCAGCTATAACATACAGTTCTGCTGGAGCATGCAATCAGCAGGCCCTAAGATTAAGAGAGGAAATAGAAAGAGGAAGCCCATGCTTCTCAGCTAAAGCCTGCTGAGGGATTATGGAGGTAGAACATGGAAATTAAAGGACACATAAGCCTTTATATATGAGGTTAGGCAAATGGGTAAAAGAAGAAAAACAAGGAGATCATTGTTTCTTAGCTCTGAAATGGGAAGCATGTCATTTCTTGGAATTTGGGACTCTAGTTCTACTAAGTTACATAGGGGGTGAGTGGTGCCTTCTTTTTCCTCACTAACAGTAGCAGAGGCAGAATAGAGTGCCAACCTTGAGTATTCAGGCCAGCCTTGCTTCATCATTTGAATCTCTGCCCTCTGATACTAGATTAAGACTTGAAGACAAGATCAGTATGAGCCTCCACTATGCTGAAATTAGTGCTGAGTGTTTACTATGTTGATGTGATCTTGGCCAAATTAAACCAGTTTGAAAGCTTACCTAGATATGGGAGGTAATTCTCAGAATCAAGGTTATGACTTACTAAATGTCAAGTATATATGAACCTGAAGACATCATCTGTCTCCTGGGATTTCTGCTAAAGTGAAAGATATCCTAAAGTCAAAGATGTGACTGACCAAGAGACAAGAAAGATTCATGAGCTCACAGCAATGAGCTCATGTTTGGGTTCTGCCCTCACTGCGTGTGGGGAAGATACAAGCAGCAGAACATCTGATCCTGTCTCTACATCCAAAACCAAGACACAACCCAAAAGGTGAGGGCAAATAGACATTTATTTCAAGAGGAGCCATGATAGTAATGAGTTTTGTTGCAGTCGGGCTCAAATTATTAATCCTCTGTAGCCTCATGTTTATTTATCTGCAAACTGTTTGTCTATAATGACTTTATATCTAGATAGTATAAAGATTGCATATGTTCATGGATGTCTAGAACCTAAATGGTTACCCACATTGAAAGTAGAGTTAACTCTCCATAAATTTCAGTTATCATTCTCATAGTAAGACAAAGGCAATGTAACTGGTGTGCCCTGGGGTATTCTAGGGGCAGGGGAGCAGCAAAGAGGATTGAGAATGTGGAGTTAAAATGTGTAGGGCCCTGAATGCCCAGTTAAAGATTGGGGCTTTTTTCATACTTCAGTCCCTTGGGTAACATCTTTACAATTTTGTCAGTGTCTGCAGATTTCCTGCAATATTATCTATTAGTAGTTTAAATAGAACTACCTTTTTAAGAATGCTACATTTCCCCCATCAGTATGTGAGCACTCCAGTTGCTTCATATTCAACAACACTTGGTATTTTCCGTTTTTCTTTTGTAGGGGCCAAGGGAAAACTTCCTCTTTGCTCTCTGAAGGTTCATTGAAAATCAGTTGACAAAAGTCAGATGAATAGGAGAAAAAGGATACAAAATTTGTTAATGTGAACATGTGTGCATAGGTGTCTTATCGCATATGAAAAGCTCAAAGAAAAAGCCACATGGATAAAGTTTTATACTGTCCTGAGGTTGAGGAAAAAACAGGAGCTTGGGGCAGGGGCAAGACCAGTTCTGGGAGGGAGAGGAGAGGAGGCCTGGCTAGCAAAGGATGTCTTGTTATGCAGATGCAACCTCACAGTGAGCAGCTCTCAGAAAGAGGGAGTTTCTGTCAGACCCCCAAAGGTATCAGACTTCAGTCTCTCTCTTCCGGGAGGTAGTCATGTCTCCATCCTGATCCCTGATCAGGGACAGTGGGCAGGGAAAACCTGGCTGTTTGTTACACCAGTGCAGAGTTTCTCTACAGATGCAAATCTTAACAAAAGGCAGCTTGCAGGAGACCCTCTGAATATCCAACTCCAAATATGCCAAAGAAGCATGTATTCTGAGGTGGAATATTCTTGGTTCCTCCCTCCCTCCCTCTTCCTTCCTTTCTTCTTTCTGCTGAGGCACAAAATATAATTTAAAGAGTTTACTTGAGCCAAAGTGAGGCCAGGTACCTGGAAGACTCAGGCCCAAGTAGCCTTGAATATGAGCTCCATTTGGCCTTTGTTTCAAGCAAGTTTTTAAAGGCAAAGAAGGAGGATAGAGACAAAGTTGTTTGTCAGAAATTCTCACTGTCTGATAGATATAACTTTGATTACTGATTGACTATACATTGTTAGGCTATAGAGTGTAGGTTATAATGTTCACTGTGGCATTATTAGGTTAATTTATAGCTACCTGTGGTGATAGCAAGCAGTTCCAAGAGACAAATACATAGCTCAAAGCAGGGCAGGGGTGGAGGAGTAGGAAGTGAGTGCTGCCTCATTCTAATGTCTCTCTGGAGCTGATAATTTAAAGGGACTCACATTCCTTAGATAGAAGTTCTTTTCTCACTTTCTTTCTTTGACAGATAAAAATTTTATGTATTTATCATGTACAAAATGTTGTTTTGAGGCCAGGCTTGGCGGCTCTCACCTGTAATCCCAGCACTTTGGGAGTCCGAGGCAGGCGGATCACCTGAGGTTGGAAGTTCAAGACCAGCCTGACCAACATGAAGAAACCCCATCTCTACTAAAAATACAAAATTAGCCGGGCATCGTGGCACATGCCTGTAATCCCAGCTACTCGGGAGGCTGAGGCAGGAGAATCACTTGAACCCAGGAGGCAGAGGTTGCGGTGAGCCGAGATTGTGCCATTGCACTCCAGCCTGGGCAACAAGAGCAAAACTCTGTCTCAAGAAAAAAAAAATGTTGTTTTGAAGTATGTGTACCTTATGGAAGGGGAAAATTGAAATAATTACCATATGTATTCTCTCACAAACTTATTTTTTGGAAGTGAAAACAAATCTACTCTTTTAGCAATTTTATGAATACAATATATTGTTATTAAGTATGTCAGTGAAAAGAGTCATACTGTAAAATATTTGAAGAGATTTATTCTGAGCCAAATAGGAGTGACCAATGGCCCATGACACAGCCCTCAGAAGATCCTGAGAACATGTGCCCAAGGCGGTCAGGGTACAGCTTGATTTTATACATTTTAGGGAGACATGAGACATCAGTTAAAACATGTAAAATGTACATTGGTTCATCCAAAAAGGTGGGACAAATCAAAGTCGGGTTAGGAGTGGGGACAGAGCAGGGAGCCCTCTAGGTTATAGGCATAATAAAGATTTTCTGATTGGCAACTGTTAAAAGAGTTATTATCCGCCAGGCATGCTGGCTCATGCCTGTAATTCCAGCACTTTGGGAGGCCGAGGCAGGTGGATCATGAGGTCAGGAGTTTGAGATCAGCCTGACCAACATGGTGAAACCCTGTCTCTACTAAAAATACAAAAATTAGCCAGGCATGCTGGCAGATGACTGTATTCCCAGCTACTCGGGAGGCTGAAGCAGGAGAATCACTTGAACCCAGAAGGTGGAGATTGCAGTGAGCTGAGATCACACCATTGTGCTCCAGCCTGGGCAACAAGAGCAAGACTCCATCTCAAAAAAAAAAAAGAGTTATTATCAATAGAAAGGAATGTCTGGGTTATGATAATGAGTTGTGGAGACTGAAGTTTTATTATTCAGATGAAGCCTCCAGGTAGCAGGTTTCAGAGAGAATAGAATGTAAGTGTTTCTTATCAGACCTAAAGAGTCCATTCTATCAGTAATTCCAAAAGGGAGGAGGGTATGGTAAAGCATGTCTGGTTCCCCCTTCCCATCATGGCCTGAACTAGTTTAAATAGAACTACCTTTAAGTTCTATTTAAGTTCAGGTTAAATTTGGAATGCCCTTGGCTGAGAGGAAGAGTCCATTCAGTTGGTTTGGCAGGGGTCCTTAGAATGTTATTTTTGGCTTACAACTACAGTCACCATGTCGTACAATAGAGCTCTTGACCTTATTTCTCCTGTCTAACTAAAATTGTGTATCCTTTGACCATCATCTCCCCAAAACCCTGTTTTTAGTAAAGAAATTTTAGTAAAGAAAAAAAAGATCTTTTTTTAGTAAAAAAATTTTAATAGTTTTATTAAGATATAATTCACATACAGCATTAGTCTGTTCTCACTCTGCTAATAAAATCATATCCAAGACTGTTAATTTATAAAAAGAAAAATGTTTAACTGACTCACAGTTCTGTATTGTTGGGAAGGCCCTGTAACCACGTTGGAAGGTGAATGAGGAGCAACGTCACATTTTACATGGCGGCAGGCAAGAGAGGGAACATGTGCAGGGGAACTCCCCTTTATAAAACCATCAGATCTCATCAGACTTATTCACTATCATGTGAGCAGCATGGGAAAGACCCATCCCATGATTCAATTACATCTCACTGGGTCCCTCCCATGACACATGGGAATTATGGGAACTACAATTTGAGATTTGGGTTGGGATACAGCCAAACCATGTCACATACCATATGAAGTTTGGCTGAAAAGTCAACTCACATAAGGCAGATTCATTGAAGAAAAGGCATGCAAATGTATTAATGTGTATACACAGGAGCCTTTAGAATGAAGACCTAAAGATGCAGGGAAAATTGACTGTTTTTATGCGTAGGTTCAACAAAGTGTGGACAGCTGGTAGAAATAGGATTGGACAAAATGAATAAGATCTAGTGCTGATAGATTGAGTGGGGAAACACAGCAGGGCCTGTCTTTCTAAATTCTACTTGGCCTCTCCAAGAATGCCTTCTTCCTTCTGGGTGTGGGGAAGGACCATCTCTAGAATGGAGTCTTATGACCTACAGTCAAATGGGGTAGGTGAGAGAATTTCTTTATGACTAGTATTTATACAGAAAGGCAGAGTAAAAGTTAGAGAAATGTTTTTAGCTTTTATGGCTGGTTTGGGAAAAATGGATTCTGGTTTCTATGACCCACTTCAGGATAGAGGGATTCTAATCTGTTTTTTTTTTTTTTTTTTTTTAATTTTTTTGAGACAGAGTCTCGCTCTGTCGCCCAGGCTAGAGTGCAGTGGCCAGATCTCAGCTCATTGCAAGCTCCGCCTCCCAGGTTTATGCCATTCTCCTGTCTCAGCCTCCTGAGTAGGTGGGACTACAGGTGCCCGCCACCTCGCCCTGCTAGTTTTTTTGTATTTTTTAGTAGAGACGGGGTTTCACCACGTTAGCCAGGATCGTCTCGATCTCCTGACCTCGTGATCCACCCGTCACGGCCTCCCAGAGTGCTGGGATTACAGGCTTGAGCCACCGCGCCCGGCGGGATTCTAATTTGTATGGTTAGCCTTGGGGGAGAATGAGACACAGAGATAGGAGAGCATGAGAGAGTCAGAGAAAAATGTTTGCTTCTGAGCCTACTTCTTAGGCCCTTCATTTTGGGATATTGTTTTCTGAGCCCCAGAAATACGATTCACCCATGTAAATTATATTACTCAATCTTTTTTTAGTATATTCACAGAATTATGCAACCATCTAATTTAAATCTAATTTTAGAACATTTTCATTACCATAGAAAGAAGCCCTTTCTCCATTAGCAGTCACTACCCATTTCCCACCAACCTCCCAGCCCTAGGCAATTACTAATCTATTTTCTGTCTCTATAAATTTTTGTATTCAGGATAGCTCATATAAATAGAATCATGTAATATGTAGTCTTTTGTGACTGACTTCATCCACTGAGCATAATGTTTTAAGGTTCTTCTGTGTTGTACCATTCCTTTTCAATGACAAATCAAATATTTCACTCTGTGGATATGCCATACTTATTTATCAGTTGGTGGATACTGGGATTATTTCCACTTATTGACTATTGTGTTTAATGTTGTTATAAATATTTTTGTGCAAGTTTTTGTTTGGACATGTTTTACTTTTTATATTTTAAGTAGAGACAGGGTCTTGCTATGTTGCCTAGGCTAGCCTGAAACCCCTGGCTTCTTCGTGGTTCAGCCTCCCAGAGTGCTGGGATTACAGGCATGAGTCACTGCACTTGGCCTTTTTTGTGGTTGCATTTTTTTTTGAGACAAGGTCTTGCTATGTTGCCCAGGCTGAAGTGCAGTGGCATGGTCATGGCTCACTACAGTCTCGAATTCCTGTGCTTAAGGGATCCTCCTGCCTCAGCCTCCTGAGTAACTGAGACTACATGTGTGCACCACCTTGCTTTGCAAAGTTTTTGTGTTTTGTCTTTGGGAAAATGGTGCCTCACTCTATTGGCCAGGCTGGTCTTGAACTCCTGGCCTCCAGTGATCCTTCCACCTCAGCCTGCCAAAGCACTGTGTATTAGTCCGTTTTCATGCTGCTGATAAAGACATGCTTGAGACTGGCAAGAAAAATAGGTTTAATTGGACTTACAGTTCCACATGGCAGGGGAGACCTCAGAATCACGGCAAGAGGTGAAAAACACTTCTTACATGGCAGCAGCAAGAGAAAATGAGGAAGATGCAAAAGCAGAAACCCCCAATAAAACCATCAGATCTCGTGAGACTTATTCACTACCACGAGAACTGTATGGGGGAAATTGCTCCCATGATTCAAATTATCTCCCACCAGGTCCCTCCCACAACATGTGGAAATTATGGGAGTACAATTCAAGATGAGATTGGGGTGGGAACACAACCAAATCATATTATTCCACATGTGGCCCCTCCAAATCTCATGTCCTCACATTTCAAAACCAATCATGCCTTCCCAACAGTCTCCCAAAGTCTTAACTCATTTCAGCATTAACCCAGAAGTCCACAGTCCAAAGTCTCATCTGAGACAAGGCAAGTCCCTTCTGCCTATGAGCCTGTCAAATAAAAAGCAAGCTCGTTACTTCCTAGATACAATGGGGGTACAGGTATTGGATAAATACAGCCTTTCCAAATTGGAGAAAATGGCCAAAACAAAGGGGTTGTAGGGCCCATGCAAGTCTGAAATCCAGCAGGGTAGTCAGATTTTAAAGCTCCAAAATGATCTCCTTGGACTCCAGGTCTCACATCCAGGTCATGCTGATGCAAGAGGTAGGTTCCCATAGTCTTGGGAAGCTCCTTCCCTGTGGCTTTACAGGATATATTCCCCCATTTTGGCTGCTTTCACAGGCTGGCATTGAACGTCTGCAGCTTTTCCAGGTGCACGGGACAAGCTGTTGGTGGATCTACCATTCTGAGGTCTGGAGGATGGTGGCCCTCTCCTCACAGCTCTACTAGGTGGTGCCTCAGTAGGGATTCTGTGTGGGGGCTCTGACCCCACATTTCCCTTCCACACTGCCTTAGCAGAGGTTCTCCATGAGGGCCCCGCCCCTGCAGCAAACTTTTGTCTGGGCATCCAGGCACTTCCATACATCTCCTGAAATCTAAGCAGAGGTTCCCAGATCCAAATTATTGACTTCTGTGCATTTGCAGGCTCAACACCATGTGGAAGCTGCCAAGGCTTGGCGGTTGCACTCTCTGAAGCCATGGCCTAAGCCCCGTTCAGCCACTACTAGAGCAGCTGGGACACAGGGCGCCAAGTCCCTAGGCCGCACAGAATAGACTGGCCCTGGGCCTGGTTCAGGAAATGATTTTCTCCTAGGCCTCTGGGCCTGTGACAGGAGGGGCTGCTGTGAAGGCCCCTGGTATGTCCTGGAGATGTCTTCCCCATTGTCTTGGGGATTAACATTTGGCTTCTTGTTACTTATGCAAATTTATGCAGCTGGCTTGAATTTCTCCTCAAAAAATGGCTTTTTCTTCTCTATCATATTGTCAGGCTGCAAATTTTCTGAACTTTTATGCTCTGCTTCCCTTATAAATCTGATACCTTTAATAGCACCCAAGTCAACTCTTGAATGCTTTGCTGCATAGAAATTTCTTCTGTCAGATACCCTAAATCATCTCTCTTAAGTTCTAAGTTCCACATATCTCCAGGGCAGGGGCAAAAGGCCCCTAGTCTCTTTGCTAAAACATAACAAGAGTCACCTTTGCTCCAGTTGCCAACAAGTTCCTCATCTCCATCTGAGACCACCTCAGCCTGGACCTTATTGTCCATATCGCTATCAGATTTTCGGTCAAAACGATTCAACAAGTCTCTAGGAAGTTCGAAACTTTTCCACATTTTCCTGTCTTCTTCTGACCCCTCCAAACTATTCCAACCACTGCCCATTACCCAGTTCCAAAGTCACTTCCATATCTTTTCAGCAACACCCCACTCTACTGGTACCAATTTGCTATATTAGTCCATTTTCATGCTACTGATAAAGATATACCCAAGACTCAGAAGAAAAAGAGGTTTAATTGGACTTACAGTTCCACACTGCTGGGGAGGCCTCAGAATCATGGTGGGAGGTGAAAGGCACTTCTTACATGGTAGTGGCAAGAGAAAATGAGGAAGACGCAAAAGTGGAAACCCCTGATCAAACCATCAGATCTTGTGAGACTTACTCACTACCACGAGAACAGTATGGCGGGACTTACTCGCTACCATGAGAACAGTATGGGGAAAACTGCCCCCATGATTCCAATTCTCCCCCACTGGGTCCCTCCCATGACATGTGGGAATTATGGGAATACAATTCAAGTACACAACAAAACCATATCACAACCAAACCATATCACAGCCAAACCATATCACACTGGGATTACAGTCATGAGCTATCATGCCTGGTGTGTTATTTTCTTTATTTTTTTAATTTTAAATTTATTCATTTTTATTTATTATTATTATTTTGAGATACAGGGTTCCTGCTCTGTCACCCAGGGTAGAGTGCAGTGGTGCAATCATAGCTTTCTGCAGCCTTAGACTCCTGGGTCCAAGCAATTCTCCTGCCTCAGCATGAGTAACTGGGACTACAGGTGTGTGCCACCATGTTCAGCCAATTTTAAATTTTTTGTAGAGATGTATCTCGTAATATTGCCCAGGCTGGTCTTGAACTCCTGGCTTGAAGCCATTCTCCTACTTGCTTCTCAAAGCACTGGGATTACAAGCCTGAGCCACTGTGCTCAGCTCAGCTGTTTTTATTTCTCTTGGATGTATACTTACGAGTAGAATTGCTAAATCACATGATAACTCTATATTTAACTTTTGGAGGTATTTCCAAATTGTTTTCAAAACCACCTGCACCATTTTACAATTTTACCAGAGGTAAATTAAGTTTGCAGTATATACACACCCTTGTCAGCATTTATTATTGTTTGTCTTTTAAATTTTAACTTTCCTAGTGGGTATGAAGTGGTATCTCATTGTGATTTTGATTTGCATTTTCTTATTCACCAAAGATGTTGAGCATCTTTTCCTCTTACTTATTGGCCATTGGCCATTTCTCTTTTTTTTTTTTTTTGAGAAATGTGTATTCAAACCCTTTGCCTAATTTTTAATTGGGTCATCTTCTTATTGTTGAGTTGTAAGTGCTCCTTATATATTCTAGATACAGGTCTCTTATTAGGTATATAATTTGCAAATATTATTCCCTGTTCTGTAAAGTGTCTTTTTTCTTTCTTGATAGTATCACTTATAGCACAAAATTTTCAGTTTTGATGTAATCCAATTTATTTAGGTTTTCTTTTGTCATTTGTACTTTTGCTGTCGTATCTGAGAGCAAAGAAATTAGGTTACACAGAAAACTTTGAAAAGAAAACTCAACCTCTAGAATCACAGTGATTAAAAAGTAATGATACAAATAAATAAAGCACAAATATTTATGAAAATAGGTAGTCAGTCATTACTTTTAAAGTTCTATTACTCTGTGCTGTAATTATCTCCCTCAAGGCGCCATAGTGAGAGGCATAGTTATGGAGGCCAAGTTCCTGGGACAGTCCCGAAGGAAGAGTGGCCCATTGCAATGTGTAAAGTAGCTCAAGTTGCATGGACACCTTTAGTCACATGCAGGAGCTAGCCTCAGCCCAACTGTGGAAGAAGAATGTACCCACTGAAATGCTCCCTCCTACAATGCCCAACCTGATATCAAAATACTGCCCCCCGACTCTCATATCCCTTGCACCGCTTTATTTTTCTCCATGTCACTTATTACCTGCAACAAAGCCGGTGTTTAATTACATAGTGCCTGTCTCTCCCATTAGAATATAAGCTCCATGAGGGCAGGAATGTCTGTTTATTTATTGCTATACCTCTAGGGTCTATAGCATGACCTGGTGCTCAACAGATATTTGTTGAATGAACAAATAAATTACAGTGCTGGGATTGAGAATGCTGACTCTGCAGCCACACTACCTTGGCTTGAATCTCAGGTTAGTATGATTAGCTGGTAAACTTTGGTAAGCTACTTAGCTATTTTGTATCTCAATAGCCTTCTCTAAAAAATGGGATATGCCTATACTATATGATTTGTGCGAGTATTAAAAAAAGATAATATAAGCAAAGTATTTAGAACAGTGATAAATGGATAACAAATGCTCAATAATATTAGCCATTGTTATTATTGGATAGTCAAAATAAAGTATGTAATTATATATCAATCATTCTGTGATACAAAACTGGAAATAGAGATGCAGGTAAGTTAAGCAATTTTTAGAGTCAAACAACGGGTGAATGGGGTAAAGAAAAAGGAGAAGGCCCAGGATCCAAAACCAGCTCATATGGCTCCACCACCCCATGAATTGGGCTGCATTTGGGGCTTGGGATTGTGAAGACACAAACACTTCTTAAAGGTAGGATGCTGTCCTTGCTGATGTCATTGTGGCAAGAGGTCAGGGTTAACGTGGGGCTGGAACCTGAAGAATGCGATTTAGCATTTCCCAAAGTCTGTTCTGTGGACATTTAAGTCCAATAACATGCTCAGAGCAAAACACAGTTAAGTTTCAGGAATGCTCAATACTCACTCTATCCCTCCTTAGATATCATCAGTGCGTGTTAACCTAGTAAAGGCTCTGTGAAATCTTCCCATGAAGAAGCCTGTTTAACTCTTTTACACATTCTCCTCAAAGCATATTTAACTATAGAACCCTTTGTGTACATTATGTCTACCAACACTGCAGAGCCAAGGTTCTGCAGAACATACTTAGAGAGGCACCAGTGTAACTAAACCTGTCCAAACCCGGGGTTGGCTGCTGGTGAGGTTGGTCAGACCAGTGGGGGGTGATACCTGGAGGATGAAGAGATCCACCCAATGAGGGCAGCCAATTGGAAACCAGCCTAGCAGCAGGAGGCCAGGGGAATATCCAGTCTTGGATGAGTCTAGAACATGACGGCAGTTGGTATGAGGCCCTGGCAGGTAGTAACACCCAGCAGACAGCACCCAAGAGTCCCAGCACTGCAGAGCTTAGCACCTGGGAAAGCTGGGAAAAGACCACATGCTAAGGTTCCAGGAAGGAGTGAGAATAATCCCTGGGGCCTGGTAGCTGGTCAGTGGATCTCAAATGTAAGCTTGGAGTTCAGGGATGGAGGCATAAAAGCAAAGAGAGATTTCATCTCTAGGGGCTGAGAAATATCATTCAGGAATTCAAGAAGAGGCAAAAGTCCATCAAAAAAGGTTACAAGAAGTGAAGTTGGAGTAAGAGGGGCCAGAAGCTTGGTGTCAAAAAGCAAAGTCACGGTGGAGTTATGCTATGCAGGGGCGAAGGTCAAATGTGATTCCTTAAATCCTTCATGATTTTCACTTCATCATGTGCACAGAAACTAAGCTGAGCCTATAGGCAAGGGATAAGGGACTGTGGCTATGGGGAAAGGAGGGCCCAGGGGCTGGGTGCGTTGGCTCATGCTTGTAATTCCAGCACTTTGGGAGGCCAAGGCGGGTGGATCACCTGAGGTCAGAAGTTTGAGACCAGGCTGGCCAACATGATGAAACCCCGTCTCTACTAGGAAAAAAAAAAAAAAAAAAATTAGCCGGTCATGGTGGCACATGCCTGTAATCCCAGCTACTCGGGAGGCTGAGGCAGGGAGAAGTGCTTGAGCACGGGAGGTGGAAGTTGCAGTGAGCCGAGATAGTGCCACTACACTCCAGCCTGGGCAACAGAGTGAGACTCTATCTCAAAAATACAAACAAACAAACAAACAAAAAACAGGGCCCAGGAGGCAAGGCAGTCATTACAGCGCAGAAAGTTAACGTACCCATCAGATGCATCCAAATAGCAGGTGGCTATAGTCCCACAGTTATTCCTGCTTCTTGCGTCCTAGGCATCTGATCCCCATCCGAGTGCTGTCTGTGCTATACTAGATTGCATCTTAAGCTGGCTGGTATCCCGGGATGCACTTTGCAGCCTCAGGGTTGGATTTTCAGCCCCTGACACCAGGAAGAATAATCAGCCTCCTATTTGGGTTGTTCTGCACCATTTCCTAGGGACAGACTGCCCTCCCAGAGCAGTCAAGATAATCTGAAAGTATACGAATGCTACTATATAGATTTGGTTGATGTCCAAGTTAAGTTTTTAAGCAAGAGAACTTGTCATAAAACTACCCTGAATCACTGTCAATACTTCGAAGCCAGCTAAAGTTACTCTGCCCAGTAAAGTTTTGGAGATGGTGTCTGCCAAACTCTGGGCATATTTATGATTTTCTCATCTCAATTCATGACGATGAAGCCAAAACTTTTTCCCCCCATTCTCTGCTGGGACTACATAAAGTGGTTTCATACTGGGGTACTCTAAAACATATAGTTAGGAGACGTGGCAGGTATTTAAAAAACTTTGTGTTTAATACACTTAACACGTATCTAGGATATAAAGCAGATCACAGTACAAGGAAGAGATCCAGCAAATTACTGTGAGAACAAAGAAAGGAAAAAAAATGCCAACATGGTAAAACCCCGCCTCTACTACAATTACAAAAATTAGCTGGGTGTGGTGGCGCGCACCTGTAGTCCCAGCTACTCAGGAGGCTGAGGAAGGGGAATCGCTTGAACCTGGGAGGTGGAGGTTGCAGTGAGCTGAGACCGCACCACTGCATTCCAGCCTGGCAACAGAGCAAGACTCCGTCTCAAAAAAAAAAAAAAAAAAAAAAAAAAAAAGACTTGAATGAAAATGAAAATGATAGGAAGTCTTCATGGAGGAAGAGACATTTGAACAGGGCCTTGAAAGAAAGGAAAGAACAGCATGTTGATATTGTTCATTTACTTGCTGGGCTCTAGAGGGTTTCAATCTCGGGAACCTATGAAGGGATACTTCAGAGTTCAGAAAGAGATTGTCTTGCTTTCAGCTTTAATATTTTGACCCCAAGTTAACGATCACTTCAGTAAAAATGACAGCAATTGAAAAATTGATTGATATTTTGTTTCTCCCCTGGCCTCTCCATGTTCTCATTAGAAAAAAGAAAAAAATTAAAGAAAGGAACTCTCTCTCTCTTCTTTGTTTTGGACTTCCTTGACCAAAGGAATTAGCAGGTAGTATATTTTCTTTTTGTATGTAATGTGTTTTGTTATCTATGTATGTTTGTAATTTGTTTTGTATGTAATGTTTTTGTATGTAGGTTTTTGTTTTGTATGTGATGTGGGGGAAGAGTGGGAAGCCCCAGGTCAACTGTAAAAATACTTTGCTGACAAATATTGATGGAAATGAACACAATTGAATCTGAAGGGGGAAGGGACTGGAGGCTGGTGCAGTCGAACAGGAAGAGTTATTTGACCCGGAGGAGTTTGGTAGAGCTATGTAGACTGTAGAAAACTAAGATCCCATTTGAATCAGGCAGCCCAAAGACAGCAGGACCTCACGTGAGGATGGCCTGGTGGTACTGAAAGCCTGGGTGAAGGTAGAAGCCAGTGACGCAGACTAGAAGACACAGAGACCCACAGGTAGTGAAGAAACACTAACCTTCAGGGCATCAAATACCAGAACACTCTAAGACTGGGTTCCTCACCATTTCTGTGAACCTACATAAGCCCAGTGGAACTGTAACAGGTTTGTTGTCTGCTGGTCAGTGAGTTAATATCTCCAGACAGTGTGGGCAGGGAGTTGCAGCAGAGAAAGAGTTGAACAATCATAGGACAGACAAACCAGGAGATGAGAGGAAGTCTCAGATCTGTCTCCACAAGAGGTGGGGAGTTTTTTTTTTCCGTTTTTTTTTTTTTTTTTTTTTTTTAAGGCAGAGTCTTCCTCTGTTGCCAGGCTGGAGTGCAGTGGCACGATCTCGGCTCACTGCAGCTTCCGCCTCCTGAGTTCAAGCGATTCTCCTGCCTCAGCCTCCCAAGTAGCTGGGACTACAGGTGCACACCACCACGGCCGGCTAATTTTTGTATTTTTAGCAGAGGCAGGTTTTCACCGTGTTGGCCAGGATGATCTTGATCTCTTGACCTCGTGATCCGCCTGCCTCGGCCTCCCAAAGTGCTGGGATTACAGGTGTGAGCCACCATGCCCACCCAGGAGATGGGTTTTTAAAGAGATCTGGACAGGTGATGGCTAAAGTGTGAAGGTTGCTGATTGGCTGAGAAGTGAGGGGTGAAGGGATGGGACAGAGCCCTGAAGAAACTGCTTTACTTGGTGGGGATTTTCAGTTGGCATCAGCCATTCTGCTGGAAATCAGAATCTGAGGAACACTTTTAGAAATTCTTGGGTGAGAAGGTCCAGTGTCAGGATTCCACCTCTAGGAACAATGGGAGAACAGGTGGCCCATGTGCTATGTGACTCTCGGTTCGTTTGCAGCTGCTGGGGAGTGGCCGGAAGTACCCCAGTGCACCCTGGGCAGTGCCTAACCATAATTCTGCCTAAAGCCTGGCTTGCAATTCACATTAACATTGTGCGGGCAGTTTCACCAGTGGAAGAGGGGAAGGAAAGCCTCAATTATTAGTCATATTGGACTCCAGATTGACTTTGGTGGGTGAGGGCTGTGAGCCAGATTTTAATTTGATTTACAAAATTTAGGAAATAATGACATTTTTTCACCTCGAGTATCATGGAAAAATTCATGACTATCATATTTGAAAATCTGCAGTGATCCATTAGAAAATCCCACATCTAACTTCCAAGCTGTTCTGCAGAAAGGCAGTTCAAGTTTTCATATCCATCTTGCAGTCATTAAGAACATTGTCTTTTGAATCAGAAAGACCTGAGTTTGAATAATGACAGTACTTCTTATAAGGCAATAAACCAAAAGTCCCTTAATATTTAGAGTTTCAGGTGTCTCATCTGGCATAGGGTTATCATGAGGTTACTGGGATGATACAGTTCTATAAAGCTCTTAGCTCATTACCTGTTGCTTAGAATGTATTCCGCAGATGGTCTCTTTTCTTTTTCTTTTTCTTTTTTTTTTTTTGAGATGGAGTCTGGCTTTGTCACCCAGGCTAGAGTGCAGTGGCATGATCTCAGCTCACTGCAACCTCTGCCTCCCAGTTCAAGTGATTCTCCTGCCTCAGCTTCTTGAGTAGATGGGATTGCAGGTGCCCACCATCATGCCCAGCTAATTTTTGTATTTTTGTAGAGACAGGGTTTCACCATGTTGGCCAGGCTGTTCTTGAACTCCCGACTTCAGATGATCCACCTGCCTCTGCCTCCCAAAGTGCTGGGATTATAAGCATTAGCCACCATGCCCGGCCCACAAGTGGTCTCTTATTATGATATATTTGTGGTACTGAGACTGGAATCATGAATATGATCACCTGGGCTCTACAGCACTGAGAGGGGAGTTTGGGTAGATCCCCTCTTGTCAGAGTTCTCCCTCATCCCTACTTTCCTTTTTTGTTTTTTGAGACAGAGTTTTACTCTGTCATCCAGGCTGGAGTGCAGTGGTGGATCTCAGCTCACTGAAATCTCCGCCTCCTGGGTTCCAGTGATTCTCCTGCCTCAGCCTCCTGAGTGGCTGGGATTACAGGCGTGTACCACCATGCCTGGCTAATTTTTGCATTTTTAGTAGAGACGGGGTTTTGCCATGTTGCCCAGGCTGGTCTTTCGAACTCCTGGCCTCAAATGACCTGCCCACCTTGCCCTCCCAAAGTGCTGGGATTACAGGCGTGAGCCACCGCGCCCTGCCCCTACTTTTCTACCCGTAACACTTTAAAATGACAAATGGCTGCACCCCATGTTCGGCAGTAAAGAAGAGGTCTTGTTTATGAGTATAGATAGCTGTGAAAGAAAACAATGAAGTAAGAATTATCTTATTTTTATTTGTTTATGTAAATTACACATGACATATTCTATATGCTTTCATAAGTTCTCCACTGACAGAGTACATTAAATAACATGTGAAACATAATTTGGAACTAAAATAGTGACCAGAGGACAAAGAAAAAACAAACACAACCAACAACAACAGAAAAAAACCATTCTGTATTTCTTTATAGCAATGTAAGAATAAAAATGAAATTAAAAAAAATTCTGAAAAAACCATCTAAGAACATTATTTATTAATTTGTTTGTAAAAAAATTTTTTGAGACAAGATCTTGCTTTATCACCTAGGCTGGAGTACAATGTCATGATCATAACTCACTACGGCCTCAACCTCCCAGGCTCAAGAGTTCCTCTTGTCTTAGACTCTCGAGTAGCTTGGATTACAGGAACCCACCACCATGCCTGGCAAGTTAAAAGAAATTTTTTTTTGTAGAGATGAGGGTATCATTATGTTGCCCAGACTGGTCTCAAACTCCTGTGCTCAGGCGATCCTCCCGCCTTGGCCTCTCAAATTGTTGGGATTACGGGCATGAGCCACTGTGCCCAGCCAAAATCTATTTTAGAAGCATTGAGTTACACCTTTTGAGAAGAGAGAAAGTGGGAAACACTGTGGAGAAACAGGGGAAACAGAGTGGAAAAATCCCTGGAATAAGCCATTCTAAGATGGAGCAGCCTCAAGGGCCATTTTTGCCTTGGAATTCTTTGAGGAGCACTGCTTGTCTCCGCTCACGTCTCTGTAAATCCAGAAAGCTGCTCAGACCTGACCTGTCATTGGGAGGACCAGAGATGGGGCAGGAGTGGGGGTGAGCAGAGGTCTGGCGTTGCTGCCATCACATTGAGGAGAGATTCAGAGCCCTGGTCTTCAAAGATAATTCCCTCTCTGATAGAATTGACTCCCTTTTCTGGGAGAAAGATGAATTCAGGACTCAACTTTGTTTGAGGTCACCCTTTTACAAATGGTAGGAGAGGATTTTTGAAATACTGCTTCTCAAACTTCAATGTGCGCACAAATCTCTTGGTGTTTTATTTATTTATTTATTTATTTATTTATTTATTTATTTGAGGTGGAGTTTCGCTCTGTTGCCCAGGTTGGAGTGCATTGGCGCGATCTTGGCTCACTGCAACCTCCGCCTCCCGGGTTCAAGCAATTCTCCTGCCTCAGCCTCCCAAGTAGCTGGGAGTACAGGCACCCGCCACCATGCCCGGCTAATTTTTGTATTTTTAGTAGAGACGGGGTTTCACTGTATTGGCTAGGCTGGTCTCGAACCCCTGTCCCTGTGATCCACCCACCTTGGCCTCCCAAAGTGTTGAGATTACAGGTATAAGCCAGCACACCCAGACTTGGTGTTTTAAAATATGGTATATTAATAGAAAATATGAGGCATAGAAAGGCTGGCAGATTAGGAGACACTTGTTACTGAAAAGATAGTTCATAAGTCACAGTCCCCAAGAGGCGGGGGGGATGCCAGGCTATGGGGAACCACACAGGAATACCCTGGGGTCAACCATGGGGCAGCGGGAGAAAGGGGAGTGGTGGCCAAGAGTTGTCATTGTGGTTTCTGCAAAAAGGAATGGGGGAGGCAAGGTAAGCAGACTTGGGATTGGCAAAAAGGAATGGGGGAGGCAAGGTAAGCAGACTTGGGATTGGCTAGTTTGAATGATTTCAATGGGCTGTGGGGCATGGGGACTGCAGCTCTGTTCTTAGTTGGCTGATCCCTGGCCCTAGGATGATTAGGACAGGGAAATACTGACTCTGAATGTGACAGCTCCATAAAGGAGGTGGTTGGTGGTGGGCTCTGGCTGGGTTGGTTTGTATTTGAAAAACACATTCTGGTTGAGTTGCTTACCATCTCTAGGACTTGGCCAACCCTGGGAGGAACAGTCCCTCTAGGATCAGCAAGACTCCACATGTTAAAGCCTCAGAATATAGAAAATCAAAGACATGGCTAATCAACCCGGGGAGGTTGAGAAACACCAACTCCTGGGGCCCAGCACCATCTGACTCCCTGGGTCGAAAGTGAGGCTCATCATTTGCATTTCTAACCAGCTCACAGTGGTTTACGGACCATGCTTTAAATAGCACTGCTCTGAAGATGAGCGGGCCATTGCAGTCATCCCCAAAATGTACGCTGTGTAGAGTAAGCTTGTTCTCAAACAGCTCCCATCACAACTGCCCTAGCTGCTCACCAGGCTCAAATTGAATAATGTGGTTCAATGTAGAGAAGGGTAAACTAGACGTGGCTGAGTATAATTCAAAGCCATTGAGGCTGCCCCCAAACATACCCAGATACCTAAAGGGAAGTAGAGTTCCATAAGTTAACTGGTTGCCAGCCATTTAAGTGAACTTCACCTACAAGAAGGCATAGGCTACAGGCTGTGGAGATTTTATTTTTATTCAGGTATAATACAAGCCACAAAGATATAGTTTGATGAGTCTTCAAAATGTGAGGCATGTAACACAACCCAGATCAAGAAAGAGAATCTTTACTAGCACCACAGAAGGCCCCCTCATTCCCCATCCCAGTTACTGAGCCACCGATAATCTTCTTACTATTTTTGTTTTAGAGACAAGGTCTCACTCTGTCACCCAGGCTGGAGTGAAGTGGCACGATCTCAGCTCACTGCAGCCTTGATCTCCCAGGCTCAAGCGATCCTCCTGCCTCAGCCTTCCGAGTAGCTGAGACTATAGACGAGTATCATCACACTTGGCTAATTTTTAAATTTTTTATAGAGATGAGGTCTTATTATGTTGCCTCGGCTGGTCTTGAACTCCTGGCCTCAAGGGATCCTCCTGTGTCAGCCTCCTAAAGTGCTGAGATTACAGGTGTGAGCCACCACACAATCACTTGACTTCTGGTCACCATAGGTAAGTTTGGCCTGGTTTTGAAATTTTGTAGATTACATCTTTTGTTTTTTAGGTATCTCTTCATACACTCCACAATGTGAGACTGATCCATATTGTTTTGTAGAACAATGGCTCATTCTCATTGCTCTGTGGTGTTCCATTGTACAAATGAACCACAGTTTGTCCTTCCTACTGGGGATGGCATTTTGGTTGTTTCCAGTTTAGTGCACTGTTATGAACATTCCTGTACCTGTCCTGTACAAGCTGTTGGGCATATACCCATATTTGTAGTTCATAAGAATTTATATTCAACCAAATAGATTTCCTAAGTGGTTATGCCAGTTTACCTTCACAGCAGCAATGAATGGTTTTTTTCAGTTTAACCATTCTGGTGGGTGTAGAGTGGTATCGCATTACAATTTTGATGTGTACAGGTGGACAATATGGGCAAGAAGCATAGGGTAAATGAGGGTGTGGAGGTTGAGATGTACATGCTATCTTTAGGGCAGCTCAACAAGGTTAAAATGCCTTCGTGAGAAATGGAACTGGATGTTTCAGGAGCAATTAGAGTGACACAGGTCTAAATGCTCTCCTCCAGGCAGGCAGGGAGTACACGCAATGTTTGAACCAGGAAGCTACAAACTGGACAGCTCGGAAGAATGTGAGAGTTGAATTAGACATTCAGAAACCACAAACAGAGATCTCCAGAGATTCTCTGTAGTAAAAATGTAACTATTGAGCTTTTCCTATGTGCTAGAAGCTGTGTTACTAGGGCAGTGTACATATAAACATGAGTAAATCACATTCCCCGCATCTCATGGAGACCACAAATATCGAGGAGAGAGGGGTAAGATAGAAGGGTGAGATATAAAACAAGTAAGGCATTGGGATAAATACTACTGCAGAGACTCACACAAGCTGTGTCTTTGCTCTGGAATCAAGGAGAAGATACTCATCAGTTTGGTCTAGTAGGGCTGGAGAATACTTCACGAGGAGGTGATATTGTACCTGAGTCTTGATCAATTAGTGGTGGTTCATTAGGAAGATAATGAAGGGGCAGGTTTGGCGGCTCACACTTGTAATCCCAGCACTTTAGGACGCTGAGGCGGGTGGATCACGAGGTCAAGAGATCGAGACCATCCTGGCCAACATGGTGAAACCCCGTCTCTACTAAAAATACAAAAATTAGCTGGGCATGGTGGTGGGCACCTGTAATCCCAGCTACTCAGGAGGCTGAGGAAGGAGAATCACTTGAACCCGGGAGGCGGAGGTTGCAGTGAGCTGAGATTGCGCCACTGCACTCCAGCCTGGCAACAGAGTGAGACTCCATCTCCAAAATAAATAAATAAATAAATAAATAAATAAATAAATAAATAAGAAGATAATGAAGAGAGAAGAATGAGCAATGGTTTGAAGATGCAGAAGATTACAGTGTGGCTGGAGAAAGTACAGTAGTTTTGTGTACATGCACGAGGATGGTGATAGCAGGCTGAAATTGTGTTTTGAGAGCAGATTGGGATAGGCCTTGCAAACACAACTGAACATGACTTCGTATTATGGGTAATGAGCAGCCAAGGAAAGTCTTCAAAGAGGGGGTTGCTGTGATCCCATGGAAGGATATTGCCATAACACAGGCATTGTGATCTAAGGTAGACAGCAGGGGAAATAAAAAATAAAGCGACAGATGTGACTTCAAATAAAATATGGCTCAGTTCTCCTCTTGCAGGGCAAAAATCCTCATTTATTGGGAACTGGAAAAGTACTTAAGGTGAGGATTTTGTTCTGCTAGGGTGGGCCCAGTCTGAAGGTAATTTTTCAAAAGCAGCTGCTCTAAGTGCTAGTTAAATGGCGCCAGGGGATTCACTGGACACAGGTGTCATGTTCAATCTTATCCATCTATCAATAAAGCCAGACTCCCAGCGCCAGTTGGATGGCAGCACGGCACCTCCGAGACAGGAATTCTATTAACAGACGCTTCTCGCTGCTTCATTTTAGGGCTGTAACTACAGAGTATTCAAAGATATTCTGAAGTCCTTGGTTTCTAACTTGGCTTCTCCACCGTCAACTGTGGCTCCTGCCTGGATAACTCAAATACATATGCCACATATGTTCTTCCTATTGTTTTGAGTATGTTCCTACAGAACATTCTTTTTCTTTGTCTTTAATATAGGTAAGGAATATCTAAGTAGTTAAGTAATTTTTTGAATAGTTAATAGATGGTGTTGATAATGAATTTCTCTCCCACCCCTTTCACCAGGTCACTCAGTTTCTCTTTTTTCAGTGGCAGACATTATCACCTCTTTCTTATTCCATGGGCCCTCTGTATCAGTGGGTTCTTCATCTGTGGGTCCCATATCCATGGATTCATTCAACCAACTATGGATGAAGGATGTTTGGAAAAAAGATTTCACAAAGTTCCAAAAAGCTAAACGTGAATTTGCTTCACACTGGGTAGTACGTTGAATCCACACAAAGGAAGTGATATGTAGGCTTTGTGTAAGGCATTATAAGTAATTTGGAGATTATTTAAAGTATATCAAAGGATGTGCATAAGTTATATGCAAATGTGATACCATTTTATATAAGGGACTTGAGCATCCCTGGATTTTGGTATTGGCGGGGAGAGAGTGTCCTGAAACTAATCCCTCATAGATATCAAGTCATGACTCTATATTGATTTGAAGATGTTTTATGCAATTACAAAAATTATAAGCACATGCCTTTTTTTTTCTTTTTGTAAAGCACAAATGGTAGCCTATTATATACTTTGTTCTCTACCTTATGTGCCCCTTGAAAATGGTTTCTTACACTCTCATCTTTTTAAAGGCTTCATGGTATTCCATTGTGTGAGTATGCCATCATTGATTTAGTCAGGCTCCTACTGATGAATATTTAAACAATTCCTAACTTTTTACGATTTTAAACAATCTTCAAAGAGTAACCTTATTTCTTATTTAGATATATTTATAATAAATTTCTAGAAATAGAACTTATGGGTTTCAAGGTATGAGTGTTTATAAATTTGAGTGATTTTCCAAACTCCATGGAGTTGTATATCAAACACCATGCAGGAGACACTGACCCCCAAATTCTCACGTGCTACCTTTTTGTAATTGACTCCTCAACCAATCTCCAACTTTGACCATCACTGATGGGTTTTCCATTCCTACCCTTTTGTCTTTTCATGAATATCTTATAAATAGAACCAATCAGTGTATAGCCTTTCTATTCTGACGTCTCTAACCTAGCAATATCCATCTAAGATTAACCCATGTTGTTGAGTGGATCAGTAGTGCATTCTTTTAAAAATAACATATCCATTGAAGTATAATTGACATACAGTGAACTGCATGTATTTAAAATGTTCAATTTGGTAAATTTTGATATAAATACACATACATAAGGCTTTTATGATAATCAAGATAATAAACATATTATCTATCACTATCAAAGTTTCTTTGTTCACTTTTGCAATTGCTTCTCATGCCCTTGTCCACATTTCCCCTCCCTAAGCAACCACCTGGTTTTCTGTCACTACAGATAAGTTTATATTTTCTAGAATTTTATGTGAATGGATACATACTCCTTTTTGTCTAGCTTCTTCCACTCAGCAAAATTATTTTGAGATTCATCCACAGTGTAGTATGCTTCACCAGTGAGTTCCTTTTTTATTGCAGCATAGTATTCCTTTGTATGCATCTAGCTCTGTTTATCCTTCACCTGTTGATGGACATTGTTTACAGTTTTTGGCTACAACAACTAAAGTGACCATGATCATTTACACACTAGTCTTTTGCATGGATGTATGCTTTTGTTTCTCTTGGGCAAATGCCTAGAAGTGGAATGGTTGTCTCATATGGTGATGTATGCTCACCTTTTTAAGTGACTGCCAGACTCTTGCAGTAGTTACTCTATTCTACATTCCTATCAGCAATGCATTAAAGTTCTAATTTGTCCATGTTGTTGCCAACACTTGATATGGTCAATACTTTTAAATTTTAGCCATTCTAATGGTTATATAGTGGTAGTTCATTGTGTGTAATTTGAGTTTACCTAATGACTAATAATGTTGAGCATATTTTCAGGGATTTACTTGCCTGTTTGAATCTTATGATTATGTTTTTAAAAATTTGTTTTCTTCTTATTGAATGTTGAGATGTCTGATATATTTTGAATGCAAATCTGTTATCAGATATGTGACTTGCAAATATTTTCTCCTAGTCTGTCTGTGGCTTATCTTTTTATTTTCTTAACAGTATCTTTTAAAAAGCAAAAGTTTTTAATTCTAATAAGATCTCATTTATCTGTTTCTTTTTTAATTGAATCATGCTTTTGGTGTTGTATGGAAAAAAATCTTTGTCTAGCTCAAGATTACAAAGGTTTTCTTCTGAATGTTTTATAGCTTTAGGTGTTACATTGAGGTCTCAGAGTTAATTTTTGAAGTAATTTTGAGTTAATTTTCTTTATGGTACAAGGTGTGGATTGAAGTTTATTTACTATGCTGAAAAGACCGTCTTTCTCCACTGAATTACATTTTCATATTTTATCAAAAATCAGATTTCCATCTATGTGTAGGTTTATTTCAGGTTTCTCTATTTGCTTTTGGCCTTCTTGTTTATCTTTACACCTGTACCACAGTGTCTTGATTACTGTTTTATAAGAATTCCTAACATCAGGTAGCGTTAGTCCTTCGAGTTTATTCTTTTGCAAAATTATTTTGCCTATTTCAGGTCTTTTGCATTTCCATATGAATTTTAGGATTAGTTTATCAATTTCTACAAAAACACTTTTTGGAATTTTTTATTCGGGTTTCTTTGGATCTATGGATAATTTAGAGGCAGAACTTGCATCTTAACAATATTGATTCCTCAGCCAATTAATGAACATATACATCTCTCATTCATTTATGTTCTCTTTATATTTTCTTAGAAAAGTTTTCTAGTTGCCATTAGTCTTTCACATCTTTGTTGGACTAATCTCTAAGTATTTCATAGTTTTGATGCTACTATAAATTATACTTTTGGTTATAATTTCTGTTTCTGACTGTTGCTGTTATATAGGAATACAGTGGTTTTTTTTTTTTTTTTTTATTTTTTTTTTTTTACGTTGGTCTTGTATTTTGTAGTCTTGCTAAACTCTCTTATTACGTCTAGTAGTTTTTTTTTCAATTCCATCAGATTATCTACTTTGACAATGTGTCACCTGAAAATAAAGGCAGTTTTATGTCTTCCTATCTGAACTGGATGCCTTGAATTTCTTGTACTTGTCTTGTTGCACTGGTTAGAATCTTGATGTCGACGAGAAATATTAAGAAAGAACATCCTTGTTTTGTTTCTGATTTCAAAGGACTAGTCATTCAGTTTTTCACTATTAAATATATTAGCTATAAGGTTTTGGTTATTTTAAATGTCTTAGATTGAGAAGGATCTGTTCTGTTTCTAGTTTGCTGAGAGTTTTTTTTTTTAAATGAGGAGTAGACTTTGTCAAAATCTTTTTCTATGTTGATTGAGAAGATGAATGAGCAAAAAACATTCACGTACAATTCTACACCTAGCAAAAATTTCTTTGAAAAATAACGGTAAAATAAAAATGTTTTCAGGCATATAAATGCTGGAATAATTTATTTTCAGCAGATCTGCATTGTAAGAAAAATGAGAAGAAGTCCTTCAGGCAGAGGAAAAATGTACCAGATGGATATATGGATCTACATAAAGTAATGAAGAGCTCAGGAAATGGTAACTATACTGGTAAATATGTGTTTTCTTACCATTTAAAACTATATAAAAGATAATTATTTGAATAAAATAACAACCATGTAGCATGGGGTGAATAATTTGTTGAGGAATCAATATTGTGAAGATGCAAGTTCTGCCTCTAAATTATCTATAGATCCAATACATATATAAAAGTAGCATGTATTTCTATGTTACAGCAGAAATCAGAAATTATAACCAAAAGTAAATTTATAGTAGCATCAAAACTATGAAATACTTAGAGATTAGTTCAACAAAGATGTGAAAGACTAGTGACAACTAGAAAACTTTTCTAAGAAAATATAAAGAGAACCTAAATGAATGAGAGATGTACATGTTCATTAATTGGTTGAGAAATCAATATTGTTAAGATGCAAGTTCTGCCTCTAAATTATCTATAGATCCAATACATATATAAAAGTAGCATGTATGAAAACAATAGCACAAAAGTTGGCAGGAAGAAATGTAAGTATATTTTTAGAAGGTTCTTATACTATACACAAAGTGGTACAATGCAGCACCCCATTTTTACAGCTAGATTGTGGTAAGTTAAAATGGTATTAATATAGCGTAAACTTTAAAGCAATCACTAAAACAACACAGCAGAGAAAACCAATAAGCAACCAACGTTGTTAAAATGAATTCATAAAAATACATTCAACTAATCCAAAGCAAGGCAAGAGAGGAGTTTTTCTGCAGAAAAAGAAAATAGGGACACATAGAAAATAGATAGTAAGGTGACAGATTAAAACCCAACAATGTCAATAACATGTTAAATGTAAATAGTCCTACTTGAGTACCAGTCACTGTTCCTTCTAATTCTTTCAGATGGTTTTTTTTCCCCGCCTCAGGTGGTTTCTTTGCAGACATTTGTTGATGAATGCACACCTGAATACTACATGAAAATCCTCTGCAGATCTCTGCAGTTCTGTCTCTTCGTAGCTGTCTTTTCTACTCTACTGAGTCTTGGGAATTCTAGCTGTCTTGGTTTGCCTGAATTCTCAGCTCTGTGTCTTCAACTCAGGGAGTCCACTGGATTCTATCTGAGTTCCTTCTCTCTGTGCCGTTGCCTGGAAACTCTCAAGGAAAAAAGTTGTGTTGATCATAAGGCTTACCTTATTTCTACCTTGTCTTTTAGAGATCATTGTTCTTCCTTATTTGGTGTCCAGTGTTTTGCAAACTATTGTTTTCATTTGTTTGTTTGTTTCATGTGGAAGGGCAAATTCAGTCTCTGTTACTCCACCTTGCTCAGATGTAAAAATCAATTTAAGATTTTTTATTGTTGAGAATGTTCTATTGTGTGGATGTACCACTGTTTGTTTATCCACTTACATACTCAAGGTCTAGGCTGTTTCCAGTTTTTTGCATTTTTGAGTGTATCTTCAGTCCGCAATTGTGTATATAGCTTTTTGTGGGAACATATGTTTCCAGTTCACTTGGATTAATATCTGGGAGTGTTATGGTTTGCTCATTAGGTAAGGTTAGATTTAATTTTATAGGAAACTGCCAAATTGTTTATCAGAGTGGCTGTACTGTTTGGCATTCCTACCAGATAGCTACGTGGGTTCCAGTTGCTCTGCAGTTTTGCCAGCTTTGCCATTATAAGTTATTTGCTTACCTATTTATTTCTTTTGAGTCATTTTAATAGATGAGTAGTGCTATCTCATTGTGGCTTTAATTTGCACTTCCCTAATGATTAATAATGTTGAATGTCTTTTAGTATGCTTGTCATCTGTATATTTTCTGTGAGAACCTTTGCCCGTTGCAAAATATTAGGTGATCTGTTTTCTTGTTCTTGAGTTTTGAATGTTCTTAATATATTATGAATACGTCCTTCATTAGATTTTATTTGCAGATACTTTCTCCTAGTTTATGACTTGTCTTATGTTTCGTTTTTAAATCTCTTTAAGAAGGATTTAATTTGTTGAAAAGACTGAGTTAGAAATGCAACTTTATCAACGTCCCAATACCATTTATTGACTAATAGAAAAAATAATTTTAAGTACACCAATTTTTACCCCTATTTAAAGTCACTTATATTCGTGTTCCTGAGTACAATTTTAGAGTGAATTTATTTTAACAACAAAGATTTATATTCTTGTTTTGGGTTTCCCACTAGTTATATGACTTTAAATATGTCATTAATTCTCCCAGCTCGATTTCCTCAGCAGCAAATGTTCAACTTTGAATATAAACTTGTCAAAGTTACTACACAGACTGCAGTTACACTTTCTGTTAACAACTTTGCTCTGAAGTTGTAGTTTTTTTTATACCCTCATAATAACATAATAGTACATTTTGTTCACAGTAATATTCATATATATTTTTTGATTGATATTATTCATATAGCTTTAGGACTAGAAAATGTATACACAAATAAAAAGGGGAAGATGGTGCAAAGAGGAAGAGATTTTACATTTTAGCAAGAATAAGCATCTACAATTTATTTTTAAAATCCCACTTAAACAAAATACGTTGGCCCAGAGAGGTGGCTCATGCCTGTGCCCAGCACTTTGGGATGCCGAGACAGGAGGACCGCTTGAAGACAAGAGTTCGAGACCAGCCTGGGAAATAAAGTGAGACCCTATCTTCACAAAACACTAAAAAAAAAAAAAAAAACAAAAAACAGCTGGGCACGGTAGTGCATGCCTATGGTGCCAGCTATTCAGGAGGCTAAGGCAGGAGAATTGTCGACCCTAGGTGTTCAAGACTACAGTAAGCTACGATCACGCCACTGCACTCAGCTTGATAACAGAATGAGACCCCATCTATACCACCATTTAAAAAAATTAATTTACAGACATAGGTAATAAATTACTTCAGATACAGCACACATAACATTTAGGGGGCATTGGAGTAATCAATCACCTATCAGTCATCTAATTATATTAGATGACCTCAACTTAATCATTATTAATCATTATTAAGTTGAGGTATAGAGTTAAAATATAATTTTGAGGCAAAATTTAACCCTAGTGTCTTTTCATTATAAAGTTTCCAATGTACATAAAGTTGCAAGAATTCTACAACAAGGCTGGGTGTGGTAGCTCACACCTGTAATCTCAGCACTTTGGGAGGCTGAGGCAGGAGGATCGCTTGAGTCCAGGAGTCTGAGACCAGTTTGGGCAACATAGTGATGCCCTGTCTCTACAATAAAATAAAATAAAATAAAATAAAATAGCTGGGTGTGGTGGTGCATGCCTGTAGTCCCAGCTACTTGGGAGGCTGCAGTGTCCTAGGCTTGATCCCAGGAGGTCAAGGCTGCAGTGAGCCACGATGGTACCACTACACTCCAGCCTGAGCAACAGAGTGAGACACTGTCTCAAACAACAAAAACAAATATCCATGTACCTGCCTACTTAGATTCTACTACTAGCATCTTACTAGATTTCCTGAATTGTCCATATATCCATCCTGTTACTCATCTATCAATCCACTTTATTTTCTGATGCATTTCAAAGGGAGTAAATTTTTAAAATGCATTTCTTACCATGAGGAAACCTTTTGGCTATATAACTAAAGATTGTGAGATAATTGTTTCTAACATATATTGGCCCATCCTTGCCCCCCTCCCGCCCCTTGGCCTCCCCCCAAAAAAAAACCCATCACCATGTTAAATCCTACTAAGGTTCCCACACTTGAGGCACCTTGCAAACCAACAAAAAGATTCCTGGGCCCAGCTCTGGATATGCTGAATCTGATCTGGGGTGGCACCCTAGTATCTGAATCCCCTCACGCCCCTCCTTCCTCCATCTCCACAAGTGGGTGAAGCACTAGCTAAGGCTTTAGCTCAGACTCAAGAGAGTCTAGTAGAAAGAACAGATGCGAAGGGGGCCATAACATGCCTCAATTATGCAAGTCTGGGAAGGCCGAGAGAGAACAACATTCTAGAAGAAGTCAAATTTGGTGAGGGTAAGGAATGCTCAGACAGGGCTGAAATTAGACCGGCGCTCTGAAATAGCCCTTTGCAAAGCTAGCTGTCTGAAAGAATCATCTGAACGAACTTAAAAAGAAAAAGATGCTTGAGTCTCAACAAAGAGCTTCTGATTCGAAAGCTCTGGATGAGGGCCCGATGTCTGTATTTTTAACGAACGATGCAGGCATTCCCGATGCCACTGGTCTCTAGCCAGTATTTATGAATTTCTCCAGAAATAAAGAAGGGTGGGGCTACAGAAGAGCTAGCTGAGACTTGATGGCTTTTTAATATAAGTTAAGTAATACTTTAGTACGAGTGAAGTAATACTAGTGTGTGCGAGGCAGAGGCTGGGTTCCTAAGCTTGAATCTCAGCTGTGTCTATTGCCAGAATTTACATGTCTGGGTTACCAGTAGGACTGGCCACCAGAAGTTGATTGCCATAAAGTGCCATGGAGAAAAACTTGGTACAGTGCCAAGCCCACGTGCAGTGGAAGGGAGACAGGAGTCTGAGTTCCAGGCAGTGCTTTGCACTTAGATTTGTGTCCTGATCCTGGCTGCTATCTGCGAACCAGCAAGGAAGATGTGTGTGAGCAAAAATCTGAAGACTGTTTTGGCCAATAACCGTAACATATTGAAACACAGGCAGCATTTCTTTGTTGTTCATAAGACAGAGTGGGGTACAAAAGGAACAAAAGGAAGGGAGAATTTTACAGGGAGCTTTGGTGCTAAGGACCCCAGAAGACAGCGTTTCCTATCCTTCTGCATTCGTTGGAGAACATAGTGAGGGATGGCAATTCCTAGCAGAAACCAGTGGCAAGGCTCAGAGGGGACCTTCATGCCTCAGGACATCATTGGTGTTAAAATATCAGAGGAAGAAAATGTTAACCACTAACCAAAACAAAGCCAGAGGTGACACTGTTCTCCCTGGGTGCCTGCTGAAATGATCAACGGTTGGAGGTGATCTTCAGGGGACAAATGTCTTCAGTTAGTGGCAAACTTTGGGCAAGAGCCAGCAAAATATGACTTATATGGGGGCTGGCTTTAAATAACAAATGCTTGTTAGGGGAAGCTAAGAACTTGTAAAGAAGGCCAAAAGAAATTAAGGCCTAAGGAAATGAATGAGGCAGCATATTAAGAGAGGGAAGAGCCGGGCGCGGTGGCTCACACCTGTAATCCCAGCACTTTGGGAGGCCGAGGCGGGCGGATCACAAGGTCAGGAGATTGAGACCACAGTGAAACCCCGTCTCTATTAAAAATACAAAAAATTAGCTGGGCACGGTGGCGAGTGCCTGTAGTCCCAGCTACTCAGGAGGCTGAGGCAGGAGAATGGCGTGAACCCGAGAAGCGGAGCTTGCAGCGAGCCGAGATCGTGCCACTGCACTCCAGCCTGGGCGACAGAGCGAGACTCCGTCTCAAAAAAAAAAAAAAGAGAGGGAAGAACAGATGCTTCGTAAATGTATCTTTGTCCTAATAGATATTGCTTGGTTTATCTTCCTCTAATTAAAAGTTACTTTATTAATTCGAACTTAATAGGAAATAGTTATTTAGATTGCAGGCAGCCAAGGTTTCCTGATGCCTGCGACAGTCTGTGCTTCTAATTCTTTTCTCATTCCCTGACCTTGCTTTATGGATTCCTTTTCAGTGGCCTTTTCTGGCTCCTTCTGCTCTGATAGCTTACAGAAACCTTATTTCTTTCTTTTTCTCTGTCATACAAGAGAAGTGAATTGTCTGAAGTGGGGTTTCAGGGTTGAATGAGAACTTTAGTGTGGGTGTGCATCCTACTGAGTCACTTCCCAGCCCCATGCTTGAAAACCCTCCATGTAGGTGGCTGCTTGTCCCTCTGAGCCCAGAGAGAGCTGATGCAGGTGACATTACTCTTCCCAACAAAAGCCTTTGCTTCTCACTCTGACAAGAAGCATAGCAAACAGCTTTTGCGAAGTTTCTGATGTGCTTCAGTTTTCCTCCAGAGATGCCGAAGGAATATTATGGAATACTGAAGAGCAAACTCATTCTAGAATGCTGGGAACGAAGATACTTGTATTTGAAACTTGGTAAAATTGGAACTTGGCTAAAAACGTTTTCTCTCTGGTATGTGTGCCCAGGGCACACACAGGTGGTTAGGGAGAGATTTGTATCCCTGTCATATTTTAGTCTAACAGGTGATCTCTCTGAGAAGCTACGCAGTTATGATAAGGGGCGGGGGTGTGAGGAAAATGCTAAAAAGATGTTTAGGCTCAACTGAAGGCTTAATGTAGGAAGAGTTCTTGCAACATCAGAATGTAAATAATTTACTTTACTCATTCATTCAGCAGGGTGAAGGGAGGAAAGATTAATGGGCAGTTTAAAAGAAAGTCCAGTTAAAACCTTTGCTGCCCTAATGTCATGGATGCAAGAGCCAGTTTAATCTAAACAAAAGGGGCAACTCACCCATTTGGGCAGGGCTGGGAGACCACACAGTGGCTAAGAATTGCCCATCAGCAGGTTCCCGCTCTTTATAGACCATTTGTTTCCATTTGTAGTGAAAAAGGAGATGCTCTTGTAGAGGTTAAGTCACCCAGTTATTTGTTATAAACTTTCAGAAAGGAATGGGTTTGAAACAAGTCTTAAGTGTTTCAGTGACAAATATTTAACGTCACCCCTGAGATTTATGGCTCTTCTGTTCGCCCTTTGAAAGCTTTTAGTTCAGTGGCAAAGGTTACTAGGGGCTTGCCCAGCAGAAAAGAGGTCTTTTCTGTTGTTGTTTTATCATCTTAGCACTGGCTGGAGAGTATTGCAAAGTTTCGGCAATGAATAATCACCCTTTCTGCTCACATCGTCATCTGTCCTATGACTGTGATTGTCCTCGGAGACTCATCTAAGGCATGTAAGTGCTTCTGGCATCTGGTCTCTCTGCTTTCACACCTCCACAGCTGTGATGCAGGGCGGGAGGGCTGATCCCAGGCCATCCCAAGCCACAGCACGGCAGAGCAGGGTGGCCCGGGTGTTATGTACCTGCTGTTCCTCACTGGTACCCTGTCTGGAGCACCTGTTGTGTTGGGATACTTGTACTAGAATAATCCAAATGGTGAGGCCTCATCACTTTTTGGCCGAGGTAGAACTTATTTCCTTTTAATGTCTAAATGTTGATGGTGAATACCCCTGCTGGCTTAATTATGGGAAATTAGGCCTCCTGAAATTGTGCCTAATGTGTTTCTGAACAAGATACTGGGTACCGCATCATGCGGCCACATGGATATTAACAGATCTGCTGTAGCTCACCAGTGTGAGCCATAGTGACCAGCTGCTAGTGACCACGCTGCCTCCACCTGGCTTTGGGGCCATGGACCGGGGGGTGAGATGGGTGGTAAGTCTTCCTTCCTAATGATACAAAGACAGAACCATAACTCTGATAGAGCCTTTACCAAAAGGCTGATTATGACTTATCATATCTCTCTCCATCTGTCCAGCCCAATTCTGAGATTCTTTATCAGGCTTTCTTCTTGCTCCATGTAATAAAAGCAACAGCTGACATTTATTGTGTGCTTATTATGTGCCAAACAGTATTCTAAGCATTTTGTGTGTATTATTCCGTTAGTCCTCACAAAACTCTTTGTGCTATTATGATCCTCATTTTACAGATGAAGACACTAAGGCACTGACAGCTTCAGTGACCTGGTCAAGGGCACACACTAGCAAGTACGGAGTGGCATCCGACGCCAGGCTGCCAGACTCCAGGGTCTTTTTTTTCTTTTTTCTTTTTCTTTTTTTCTTATTGAGACGGAGTCTTGTTCTGTGGCCCAGGCTGGAGTGCAGTGGGGCAATCTCAGCTCACTTCAAGCCTTCAAGCTCCGCCTCCCGGGTTCACACCATTCTCCTGCCTCAGCCTCCCAAGTAGCTGGGACTACAGGCGCCCACCACCTCTCCCGGCTAATTTTTTGTATTTTTAGTAGAGACAGGGTTTCACCCTGTTAGCCAGGATGGTCTCGATCTCCTGACCTCCTGATCTGCCCGCCTTGGCCTCGCAAAGTGCTGGGATTACAGGTGTGAGACACTGCACCCGGCGGACTCCAGGGTCTTTTAACCACCATACTCTACTCCTTCCTTCCTCACTAGGAAGCTCCGTGCAATTCTCTGCCTTCAAATTCAGGCTCAGTTGCTGGAAGGCTCCCAAAGGGAGAAGGAAGCTCCCCTCTAAGCCAGTTTAAGGCTCATCCACCAAGTTTTATTTTTCTATTCCAGAATTGATCTCTTTTAAATGACTGACAGCTCATTTCCTTTGGAAGAGACTCCACTTCTGCCTACAGAGGAGTGGCCTTACCTTTTCATTCTCCGCAAGACATCACTCTCACAAAGAATGCCATGGAATAATATAAGTATATTTGCCAAGGTCTGGGCTATTCAATCAGGATGCAAAATAGCCATTTCTGTTTCTTTAAAGGAGAAAAACAGATCAGAGCTGTATATTGCTGTGCTGCCTTCTCCTGGATGTCTTTGAACTGCTAAGTAAACAAGAACACATAGGACTCTGCAATAGCTCGCAATCACAGGGAGTTACAGGGGAGTCTAAATTCCTATGCAAGAAAGTTTTCTTTAAATCAGTGAGTGTGGGCACTGGAGATAAAAGCTTCTAGAAAGAACACATACCAAAGCCTCTGTATTTTAAGAAATGAAATCTCTGGCCTGGCGTGGTGGCTCATGCCTGTAATCCCAGCACTTTGGGAGGCCAAGGCGGGCAGATCACGAGGTTAAGAGATTGAGACCATCCTGGCCAACATGGTGAAACCCCGTCTCTACTAAAAATACAAAAAATTAGTTGGGCGTGGTGGTGTGTGCCCGTATTCCCAGTTATTTGAGGGGCTGAGGCAGGAGAATCGCTTGAACCCAGGAGGCAAAGGTTGCAGTGAGCCGAGATCGCATCACTGCACTCCAGCATGATGACAGAGTGAGACTCTGTATAAAAAAAGAAAAAAAAAAAGAAAAGGAAAAAGAAAGAAATCTCTATAGGTGATTCTAATATGCAATCCTGGTTGCAAGCCACAATGTGAGGAAATTCATGGCAAGATATAGACCTGCTAAAAGATACGCTTTATCTTACCAAACAGACATCTGATTAGAGATGGAAACATGCAGTCTAGTGAGTTTGTAAGCACTTGGGTCTTATACAACCACAATGTGTGTGTGTGTGTGTGTGTGTGTGTGCGTGCGTGTTTGTGTGACATGTGGTGTATTTGCTTTGCATTCGCTAACTCAAAGGACCTGTCCAAGTAGCAATCCTGCCAACTCTTAGGGGGCATGAAATTCTCCTAACGTTTTTATATTTTAATAAAAGGTTTCAACTTTCATTTAAATGAAGAAAAACAAGAAGAAGTAAATCTGAAGAAATTTTCACAGCACCAAACATTAGATCTCAATTTTTTTTTTTTTTTTGTATTTTAGGCAAAGAGTTTTTAGAAACCGTAAAGAGAGAGAAATAGGAATAGTTTATTTTCTTCTCCCACAGTGGCTTAAGACTGGCATATTATTGAGTTTTTTACTTGCTCTTATACTTGAAAATGAACGTGGCTAGATATATTCTTGTTTTATACTTTATTTCCCTCATAACTTTTAAAGTATCGCTCCATAGTCAATAACTCACATTGAATTTTTTTTGTGTGGTGAAATCTGAAGCTAGCCTGACTTTTTCTCCTGCACTGAACTATAATTTTTTTGTCAGGAGGGTTAAAAATTCTGTCTTTATCCTTGAAGTTAAATCATTTAATGAGGCTGTGTTGATGCCAATAATTTTCTGTCACTTATTATTTTCCATATATGTTGTATGAATTTAATTTGCAGATTCTGTTTTTTCCACTTCACAGAAATTTTTTGATGTTGTATCTCTAAATATTTTTTCCCATTTTTTGGTTCTTAATGACAGGAGTCCCAGTTAGCTTTTGGTTGGATCTTCTTGGCCTTCTACATGAATCATCCACTCTGCAATTGCTTTAATTTCTTTGTCTTTCTCATTCACTGAGAATACCTAAAACCCTTCTCTATGTCATTAATTTAATATTTAACACTATCTACTCTATTTTTTGCTCTTTCTAAAATATTATTAGGGTTAGGGTTCTCTATTCTGTTTCATTGGTCTATGTGTCTGCTCTTATACCAGTATCATGCTGTTTTGGTTACTGTAGCCCTGTAGTATAGTTTGAAGTTGGGTAGTGTGATGCTTCCATCACACTTTGTTCTTTTTGCTTAGGATTGCCTTAGCTATTCAGGCTCTTTTTGATTCCATACGAATTTTAAAATAGTTTTTTTTCTAGTTCTGTGAAGAATGTTAATTATAGTTTAATAGGAATAGCATTGAATCTATACCTTGCTTTGAGCAAGTATGGCAGTTTTAATGATATTGATTCTTCCTCTCCATGAGCATGGAATGTTTTTCCATTTGTTTGTGTCATCTCTGATTTCTTTGATCAGTGGTTTGTAGTTCTTCTTGTAGAAATCTTTCACCTCCCTAGTTAGATGTATTCCTGGGTATTTTATTCTTCTTGTGGTCCTTTTCAATGAGGATTCATTCAAGCTTGACTCTTGGCTTGACTGTTGTTGGTGTATAGGAATGCTGGTGAGTTTTGTACATTGATTTTGTATCCTGAGACTTTGCTGAAGTTGCGTATCAGCTTAAGAAGCTTTTGGTCTGAGACGATGGGGTTTTCTAGATGTAGGATCATGTTATCTGCAAACAGGGATAGTTTGACTTCTTGTCTTCCTATTTGAATGCCCTTTATTTCCTTCTCTTGCCTGATTGCCCTGGCCAGAACTTCCAGTCCTATGTTGAATAGGAGTGGTGAGAGAGGGCATCCTTGTCTTGTGCTGGTTTTCAAGAAGGGAATGCGTCCAGCTTTCACCCATTTAGTATGATGTTGGTTGTGGTTCTTATTATTTTGAGGTATGTTCCTTCAATATCTACTTTATTGACAGTTTTTAACATGGAGTATGCTGAATTTTGTAGAAAGTCACTTTTGTATATTTGGAGATAATCATGTGTTTTTTGTCTTTAGTTCTGTTTATGTGATGAATCACACTTGTTGATTTGCATGGGTTGAACCAACCTTGCATCCCAGGATGAAGCCTACTCGATCATGATAAATAAGCGTTTTGATGTGTTGCTGGATTTGATTTGCCAGTATTTTGTTGAGGATTTTTGCATTGATATTTATAAGGGGTACTGGCCTGAAGTTTTCTTTTTTTATTGTATCTCTGCCAGGTTTTGGTATCAGGATGATGCTGGCCTCATAGAATGAGTTAGGGAGGAGTGTCTACTTTTCAGTTTTTGGAAATAGTTTCAGTAGGAGTGATACAACCTCTTCTTTGTACGTCTGGTAGAATTCAGCTGTGAATTTATCTGGTCCTGGGCTTTTTTTGGTTGGTAGGCTGTTTATTACTGTCTCAATTTCAGAATTCATTATTGGTCTAGTCAGGATTCAGTTTCTTCCTGGTTCAGTCTTGAGTGGGTGTATGTGTCCAGGAATTTATCAATTTCTTCCAGATTTTCTAGTTTACGTACATAGAGGTGTTTATAATATTCTATGATGTTTGTTTGTATTTCCATAGAGTCAGTGGTAATATCCCCCTTATCGTTTCTCATTGTGTTTATTTGAATCTTCTCTCTTTTCTTCTTTATCAGTCTAGCTAACAGTCTATTTTATTAACTTTTTTCAAAAAACAAGCTCCTGCATTTGTTGATCTTTTGAATAGATTTTCATGTCTCTGTCTCTTTCAGTTTAGCTCTGATTTTGGTTATTTCTTGTCTTCTTCTAGCTTTGGGATTTGTTTGTTCTTGGTTCTCTGGTTCTTTTATTAATAGTTGTGATGTTAAGTTGTTAACTTGAGACCTTTCTAACTTTTTGATGTGGCCATTTAGTGCTATAAATGTCCCTCTTAGGCTGGGTGTGTTGGTTCACACCTGTAATGCCAGCACTTTGGGAGGCTGAGGCAGGAAGATCATGAGGTCAAGAGATTGAGACCACCCTGGCCAACATGATGAAACCCCATCTCTACTAAAAATAAAAAAATTAGCTGGGCATGGTGGCATGCACCTGTAGTCCCAGCTACTTGGGAGGCTGAGGCAGAAGAATTGCTTGAACCTGGGAGGCAGGGGTGGCAGTGAACCGAGATCACACCCCTGCACTCCAGACTGGTGACAGAGTGAGACTCCATCTCAAAAAAAAAAAAAAAAAACTCAAAAAGTTACTTCTTAATACTGCCTTAGCAGTATCCCAGAGATTCCGGTACATTGTATATTTGTTCACATTAGTTTCAAAGAACTTCCTGATTCCTGCCCTAATTTCATTATTTAGTCAAAAGTCATTCTGGAACTGATTTCTGAACCTGTTTTCATGTAATTCAGGAACAATTTTCTTGTAATTGTATGATTTTGAGCGAACTTCTTAGTCTTGAGTTCTAGTTTGATTACGCTGTGGTTCAAGAGACTGTTGGTTATGAATTGAGTTCTGTTGCGTTTGGTGAAGAGTGTTTAACTTCTGATTATGTGATAGATTTTAGAGTAACTGCCACGTGATGATGAGAAGAATGTCTATTATCTTGCTTTTGGGTGGAGAATTCTGTAGATATCTCTCAGGTCCATTTGATCCAGAGCTGAGTTCAGGTCCTAATATCTTTGTTAACTTTTTCTTTCTTTTTCTTTTTTTAGTCTTGCTCTATCACCCAGGATGGAGGGTGGTGGTGTGATCTTGGCTCACTGCTAGACTGCAGGTTGGATCCAAGTGCTGAATTCAATTTGCTCTTGATTTATCTTGTGTTTGTATTCAGGAGTGTTTTTCTCAGCTATTCGTGTAAGAACTAATGTTTAAGCCAAGAGGACTCTTCTGTTATTTGGAACACAAAGCATCTAGATTAACTTTTGTCAGGAGACTGACTACCAAACTCATATAAACACTGCTCAGACAGCCCATGCAGGCCCTGCACAGACACTTGCTGTCACCTCCATGGTCTTTCTTGAGTTCTCTTAGACTAACATTCCGTAATTACTGCTGCCTTCCTTTCTTCCAAGGGCTGCACCCTCTAGCCCAGTACTCCTCACGCTGTCATGTACATTTGAGTTACTAGGAATCTTACTCAAAAGCAGTTTCTTATTCAGCAGGTCTGGGGTGGGGCCTAAGATTTTACATTTATCACAAGCTTTCAGGTGATATTGGCCCACGGACCTCACTTTGAGTAGCAAGGCTTTAGGCCACAATAAGAGTATAATTTTTATTCCAGTTTTTAAATAATTTGACACTGTTAATGACAGTGTATGAGAGACATAAGGTAAAGTGAGAAGAGTACTGGGGGAGGTCAAGATTCGATTTCCATTTCTGCTGTTTACGAGTTGTGTGCTCTCAGCCTTAATTTTCATGTACTAAAAAATTGGGAAAATCAAATATCAGAACAAATGTGTACATACTTTGCATAAGGCATTTAAGTGAAAGGATTAAATAATCCTCTATGATTAACAAGAATGATTATCAACATTTCCCAGGTAATTTATTGTCATCAAAACCACAATATCAGTAGATATCTAAAAAGTTAGGATGAAAAGAGATAACTGTTGTAAAATGCCCATCATTGTGCCTGGGATGTACATAGAAATACATGTTAGCTATTCTTATTTTTTTTTGAGATGGAGTCTTGCTCTGTTGCTAGGCTGGAGTATAGTGGCGCGATCTTAGCGCACTGCAACCTCCACCTCCCGAGTTCAAGCGATTCTCCTGCCTCAGCCTCCTGAGTAGCTGGGACTACAGGCATGTGCCACCACGCCCAGCTAATTTTTGTGTTTTTAGTACAGACAGGGTTTTACCATGTTGGCCAGGATGGTCTTGATCTCTTGACCTCGTGATCTGCCCACCTCGGCCTCCCAAAGTGCTGGGATTACAGGCCTGAGTCACCGTGCCCGGCTAGCTATTCTTATTTTTATTCAATCTGGTAAGATTGGGCAAGGAGAAAGCTGTACTTTCCAATGGGTTTGTCAGCCTGTTCTTTCTATGTAGTCTCCATTTGATCTTGGGTGTTGTACATGTGTTCTCCTAATGATGCAATTATGTGTTTAAAGAGACAAAGGCAGAATGAAGTCTGACCAGCAACCTGAGAATGTTCATGTTTACATCAGTGAGGATACTTTAAGCTGCAAGTAACAAAACCTCCAAATTCAATTTGTTATAAGCAATGGGGAAAATGTATTATGTCACTTAACAAGAAAACCTGAAATAGGACAGCTCTAAGGTTAGTTGACTGGGCAGCTGGGCAGGTTTTTACATCTCTCCCATTTTCCATTTTGGAGTAATGGCTCCTCTCATGGTCTCGGAATGGCTTCGGCAGTTCCAAGTATGGCATCCAGACAAGACAATCTCTAGGAGAGAAAGAGAGTTTTTCCCTGTATCTCTGTATTTCCAACAGAGGAAATAACTCCCAGAAGATCCCAAAAGACTCGCTCTCTTATCTTAACAAGATAAGCTTGTTAGTCAGGGCTGGTTCATGTGCCTCTTCCTAAGCTAACCCCACTAGCATTGGCATCGGGATTGCCATGCTTCTCTGGATGGTAAATTCAGGAATTTTCTCTATATTGCATGGGAAAGGATTGAGACCACAATACAGAGTTCAGAATGCAAGAAAGAATGGCTTTTGGACACTCAGCAGTGTAGATGGTGTTCTAAATATGAAGGGTACAGATGAAATCTTCCCGGGGCAAACACCTTTGAATTTCCTACCCAGGATAGGATTCTCTTCCTGTTATAGCCATCTCAAATACGTTTCCATTGGCTTAAATTTTTAGTGGCAGGAAGCTTAATTATTTTGAGTATCTTTGACCTCTCCTCGCTATTGACCCTTATTTGCAACCCCAGGTAAAAGTCGAAGGTGGCTTGAGCATCAAGAGTACCACGCCCTTGTAAGGAGGTGTCACCCTCAGCTTCTGAAGGTGGGGTGGACCCTGAGGCTAGCGCTGGGCATTGGCCAGAGTGAGAACACCTTTCCAAAGCCTCAGCTGTGCCTGTTTTTCTGTGTGTCTCCTCATTTGACCCCTATGATTCAAGCTCGTATTGAATACCCTGACCTCCCTTTCACACTGCTTCCCCTAATGGTTTATCATCCTTCTCTTAATAACTTTCACACCAACATTTCAACTGAAAGCTATTGAAAATGTGCCACTTTAAAAGACTGGGCTTACCTTGCTTGTCAGTACTACCAGCAAACATCCCCCACCCTCTTCAATCACCAAACACCACTGTCTCCCACTTTTTCAAATAAATGGAAAAACTTTAAGGTCTTGTAGGACCAGATTTAGGAGCCACTGAGAATGTGACCCATTTATTCTGAACTCGCAGGAAATCAGTTGACCTTCCGTAGATACTAACGTTTAGATACGTGTGCAGCTAGAGAGATTTACGTCCTGGCCTTCCACTTGCTTCTAGAGTAGTTCACCTTTGCTCAACAGCATTGGAAAATCCACACAACGTTTATTTCTTGCTCTAACAACCTTCTTGGAGGCTTCAGAAATAGTCTTTTATCTATTCCAAGACGGAGGAGAAGTAACAATGGTTTTAACCTCACTGCAGAGCAATCTAACCTTTTAAAGTGGACGTTATTCAAAATGGAAACAGAAAAGCTCAGCTTCCTACTGACGGTGGATTATTTGTCATCATCATCGCTGTCATTAAAAAATGTTGCAAACGATCTTGTCATTTTAGGAAACCTCTGCTAAAAATGTTGTTTGCTTTATGCCTTTAAATGTTTCTGTGCTTGGCTTTTTTTTTTTTTTTTTTGCATCATTGGCTTTGCCTGAAGAAGTTGGCCCCATTAAGATCAAGGGAGGAGAGGAGTCTCCGCTTTGCACAGGAACTTTGGCTGCCTGAGGTTTGTGGAAATGAGGAGAACGTTACCAAGGTGCATGTCCTTGTTCAAGTGAAGCTCACTGCCAATCTGTGGTGTGCTGGGAGGCAAAGGCATCTCTGTGCTTCCTGCTGCCTGCCTGGTTTCAGGAAATCTGCGAGGTCTCCGTGGAAGCTTCACAAGTCTTTCTTTCCTAACAGTGTTAACTGTGTTTGAAGCCCCCGACAGGGCTGCTATCATCTCTAAGCAGGAGCTTCTCACCCCGATTTCCTGATGCCTGAGAGTAAAAACCATGTGTAATCATTTACTGGGAGGAGCGGTTTATCCATCCAATAGAACCTAAATCACGCCTTACACTTAAACTTGAGTGCACACCCAAATTTCCTGGAAAACTTGCTAAAAGTACAGAATGGGAAAGGTAACCTCTACTTTGATTCAGTAGGTTTGCACGGAGCTCTGAATCTGCATGTTAAGCTGAAAACACCAGACGCGAATCTGAGGTGGTGCTCAGAAAAATCTATTAGGGGAAAATCTGCTCTAAGCCATAGGCTTGAAAATCAGCAGCGTGGCTTCTCTGTATTGGGTTTGTTGAACCCCTGAGCACCAATCCTCACTGGCCTTGCAAATTTGGTGGCCCAGTTTACAGATGAGAAGAGTGAGGCGCCCAGTGGTTAGGTCATTTGCTCACAGCCTCGTTGCTGGCAGTGGTCTACTCCCTGGTGTGAGCTCAAGGCTACCTGAGCTACCTGATTCCAAGGCCTGCGCTCTTGCCATACCATCTCCCAGACAAATGCCTGGTTAGGCCCCAAACTAGCCTCTGAACATACAAAGATGAGTAAGATAGTCTTCCTTTTTAGAACTGATCCTAGTGAGTTTTGAGGGATGGTTTTTCTCCCTTTGCTTCCAGATGTGGAAAATCAGTCTGCCCAGTGATGGGCAGAGCCAGGACTAGGAAGTAAGACCTCCTGGAGATTTTTCTTCTGTTTCAGGATGACAAATTAAGGGTGGCTGGGCTCAGTAGCTCACAGCTGTAATCCTAGCACTTTGGGAGGCCGAGGCAGGTGGATCACAAGGTCAGGAGTTTGAGACCAGCCCGACCAACCTGGTGAAACCCCGTCTCTATGAAAAATACAAAAATTAGCTGGGCGTGGTGGTACGCACCTGTAATCTCAGCTACTCAGGAGACTGAGGCAGGAGAATCGCTTGAATCCGGGAGGTGGAGATTGCAGTGAGCCGAGACTGTGCACGGTACTCCAGCCTGGGCGACAGAGTGAGACTGTCTCAAAAAAAAAAAAAAAAAAAAAAACAAAAATAAATTAAGTGCACTTGACCGTTTGGCTGATGAGCCGCCTTGCTGGCTCTGAAGAACCTCCAAAAACAAGGGAATCCAAAATGGATTCCTAAATTCATGAAGAATTTGGATCATGCTCTATTCTATCTCATACCATGTATCTATTTTTGATGACGTTAAACGTTCTCAAGGCATTCCTAATGCATGGTATTGTGTGCTGAAATAAATAAGATGGTTGAGATGGGAACACTCTGAAATAAAAGCACCATAAAATGGGTTGTGGTAGGTGTTACTGTCAAAGGTCCTATCTGATCTGCCTTACTAAAGTGGTGCTTCAACCTCACAATGGCCGTCATGTTGCTGAGCGTTCATCAGGCCAGCACTGCACTGGGGACTCTGCCTGTGTCGCCCCAGATGTCTATACGTTTATCCTCACTGTTTTACAGAAGCGGGAACAGAGGCTCAGGAAGGACACTCGTGGTGAAGATGAGGGTTGAGCCCAAGTCTGAAGCCTTCATATTTAAACACCGTCTACTGGGCTGCCTTTTGTTCATTCCTCATAATACATTCGTTCGACAGATGGGAGCTAGATGCAGAGCACAGGGTCTTAGAGATGAGGTAGTTCAACTTCATCCTGTTGTATGAATGGGCTCCGTATCATCTCCTGAACACAGTGATTGCCCTCTCTTTATACACTCTTAGGGGTGGGCATTCAACATGTCATAGGTAATCCTCAAAGTTCCCTTTTACTTAGAGGGTGAAGCACAATCTCCCCAGGCATCCATGTTTTGCCCTATTCAACCTCTAACTCTCTCTCCTTGACAAACACATTAGTCAATTACTGTCTGCTAAGCTGACCACATGCATTTCCAATCTCTGCTACTGAGAGAAACTCCCACATGGCGTAGTTCCTTTTTTCTCTGTGTTTCTCTGAGTCTAGTCATCTTCAAGTCCAGTATGAAGACCTTGTCCTCAGCCCAAAGCGAGTTTTCCCATTTTCCCAGAGCACTGCTCCCCACACTACTCATTTGGTTCCTAGTGTAAGCTGCTCCCTAGTGTTCACCCTTTCTATCGTCTATGGAACCATCCAATGAGATTGTGAACCCCATGAAAGCAAGAGCCTTGTCCTATTCATCTTTATATTCTCAATGCCTCGTTTACCCCAGAATGGTCTTTCAGTAAATATTTGTTGTAGATAAAGATTACTTTCCCTAGTAGAAACTGCATCTTCTGTCCTGCATTAATTTCCATGTGAGTGGCTGCCTGGAACAGGGTTATCTCTCAGTGTTGTTTGATTGGCTGAATTTTTTTAAGAGCTTATATGGTGATCAGGCTGGAAGGAGAACTGAGTCTCACCGTTACTTCCATTTAACACTTACATACTGGGACTGAAAAAATATTTATGGGAGCATTGTTTGTAACAGTGAAAAAGTGCAAACAGTCTAAAAACCCATCATCATGGCATGGGTAAATACACTGTAGCACACTCGTAAAATGGAATACTATACAGCAATGAAAAAGCACCAGTGAGAGCAGCATGAATACACATGGACAAATCTCATAAAAATAATGTTAAGCAAAAGAGCAAGCTGAGAAGGATGCACATGATGCAATGCCATCCATACAGAGTCAAGAAATGTCCAAAGCAATATTATATATTGTTCATGGGAAAATGCATGTTTAATGCAATTTCAAAGCAACATATACCAAAGTAGTGCTGTGGGAAAATGTATGAGTTTCCTGGGCCTGCTGTAATAAAATACCACCGGCTGAGGGGCATAGGCAACAGAAATGCATTTTCTCACAGTTCTGGAGGCTGAAAGTTCGAGATCAAGGTGTCAGCATGGTTGGTTTCTCCTGAGACCTCTCTCCGTGGCTTGCAGATGGTTGTCTTCTCACTGTGTCCTCATGTGGCCTTCTCTCTGTATGGGCATCCCTAGTCTCTTTCAGGTGTCCTAATCTCCTCTTCTGATAAGGACATCAGTGAGACTGGCTCACCAAAGTGATTCTGCTTTAACTTAATTACCTTTTTCTAAGGCTCTATCTACAAATACAGTCATATTCTGAGATACTGGGGACTGGAGCTTCAATGTAGAAATGTTGAGGGCACACAGTTCGGTCTGTAACAGCAGACTTGGTGCCTCCGGAGGGCTGTGATGAAGAATCTGTCCCTGGTCTCTCTCCTGGCTTCTGGTAGCCTGAGGGGTGCCTTGGCTTTAGACGGTGCTCTCTCTGCGTCTTCCCCTCATCTTCCCTCCGTGTGTGTCTCCCTGTGCATCTGCGTCCAGATTTCCCCTTTTTATAAGAACACCAATCATATTGGATTAGGACTCACCCCACCCCAATGACCTTATTTTTTTTGTTGTTATTTTTATTTTTTTTGGCAGAGTCTCGCTCTGTTGCCCAGGTTGGAGTGTTGACTCACTGCAACCTCTGCCTCCTGGGTTCAAGTGATCCTCTTGCCTCAGCCTCCCGGGTAGCTGGGATTACAGGTGCCCACCACCATGCCCAGCTAATTTTTGTAGTTTTAGTAGAGACGGGGTTTCACTATGTTGGCCAGGCTGGTCTCGAACTCCTGACCTCAGGTGATCCGCCCGCCTCGGCCTCCCAAAGTGCTGGGATTACAGGCCCAATTACCTTATTTTAATTTGATCATATCTGTAAAGGCCCCGTCCCCGTATAACATGACATTCTGAGATACTGGGGATTAGGACATCAACATAATCTTTTTTTTTGAGAGACGCAATCTAACCCACAGCAAAGTATGTAAATGTACAGGGTGAAGAATCGACCGCGAGGGACTTGAGTTGTATGTGTCCTATTTTAGTTTTTAGGTGAACATTTTATAACAATAACAGTTACAGCAACAGACAAAGGGATTGAGTAGAACTGCCAAACTGCTTCCACAAAAGTCTTCAGAGGCAGAGGAGGGAGAAATCTTTTTCTGGTCCTACAGGGACAATTTTCCTCTCACAGCACAGTCCTAGGGAGGCTGTCACAATGAGACCAGCTTCTTCCATTGCTGGACAGCTTTAATCACTAGATATTTATTTATTTATTTTTGAGAAGGAGTCTTGCTCTGTCACACAGGCTGGAGTGCAGTGGTGCGATCTCAGCTCACTGCAACCTCTACCTCCCGGGTTCAAATGATTCTCCTGCATCAGCCTCCCGAGTAGCTGGGACTACACATGCTACACATGCTGGGACTACACGTGCCACCACGCCCGGCTAATTTTTTGTATTTTTAATAGAGACGGTGTTTCACCGTGTTAGCCAGGATGGTATTGATCTCCTGACTTCGTAATTCTCCTGCCTCGGCCTCCCAAAGTGCTGGGATTACAGGCGTGAGCCATCACCCCCGACCTAGATATTTCTTAAAAGTTCCAGGCCTAAACCTTCACATTAACTTCCAGCTGTGGGTACTATGCTGATCTCTGTCTGAAGCCACGTAGACTATGCCTGTGGCCACTTTTACCTGGAACACTTTGATGTGTTTGAAGGCATGACTCGCCCTGTCCTCTCTCCTCCCTGTTCGGTGCCTGCTCTTTCTCCTTCTTCTTCTACTGCCCACATTCCCATTTCTGATTCCTTTAACTCCTCCTCATAGAATGAGATGTTCTTGATTTGGGTGCACCTGACAATGGACTAAACAAGGCATTGCTCTGTCCGCATTGAGCCTGTACTTTATTCAGCGATTGATGACTCAAGCAACTCTTTTTTTTTTTTTTTTTAAACTGGGGTAAGTAGCTGGAAAAAAAATGATGATGCCAGGCTTGATGTGGGAGGGCAGAAAATTCCCTTTTTAGAGGAGCCCCAGGCAAAGGGTAAGAATTTCCCGGATAAAGAGGAGCAATGGTTTTTCAAGGAGAGGAGGCGGCACGCGGGAAGGAAGGTAACTTGAGCACCTGAAGATGTGAACCAAGTCGCTGCAGCTTGAGGGTAGGTCAAAAGAGGGGAGGCCTTTGTTGAGGCTGGCGAGGGGCTGATAGATCATGTTGAAAACTGTGGTTTTGATTTTTCAGGGACGGTACGAAAAAGTGTTTAGCTGAGAAGCAACGTGGTCATATTTGCATTTTAGAAAAATCAGCTTAGCTGCAGAAGTGATGTAAGAGAGTGGGTGAGCGGAAATGAAATGAGAAGCCTATTAAGAGGTTATTCCAAAATTGTAGCCCATGTGGGAAATAAAAGCAGTGTTGATCAGGGTGGTGATGGTGAAATGTTCAGAAGTGCATGGATTTGAAACATATTTAAGATGTAAAGTAAAACAGGATGATTTATTAGAAGCAGAGAATGAGGGCAATACTACTCTTAGTTTGGGGCAAAAGAGACCCGACTCTGGGCCTTATACGTTATTCCAGGGATTGGCAAACTCCAGCCCATGGGCCAAATTGGGCCCCTGTCCTGATTTTTTCTTTAAATAAAGTTTTATTGAAACACAGCTGCACTCATTCATTCTGTGGCTACTTCTTTGCTACAGTGGCCTTTCTGGCCTGGAAAGCCTAAAATATGTACCAAAAATTTTGCCAATTCCTGTTTTAGAAGACTACTCACATCACAAACACTCACAAAAAATAAAGGTATTAATAAACAAATGGGTCTCTCTCAGCCCAGGCAAGTCACTTGCCCATAACCTTAAACAACCACTTTCAAGACTAAGGCTGCCTGGGTCCCAGGAAGATGCTGCTTTCCGTCTCTTCAACCTGGCTTCTCTACACAAAGGCATCTAAATGTTGTGGCGACTTTGGCGTGAGCTGTTGCTAACACTGCTTTTCAGTGCAGGAAGGATCTGAGCAGAGCAAATGCCTCCATAAAAGAAGAGATGAATTAATGGACTTTAGTCTATTACATGAATGAAACGAAGTGTAATTTCTCAGTAGGTTCAGTAGCCACCTTCATTGTTTGTTTTACTTAGCGCTGGCATACTTCTAAGTTACTGTGGTCTCCGGAGTGCTTTTGCGTGGCAGCTGAGGAATATTTTGCTATACTTCACAACTCATACTACTCTGGTTTAGACCCAACATGAATGAAGTATGATACTGATTCTTTACGCAAACATAAAAGCTACACGTATGCATATGAGCGCCATACATATTCTTACTCTGGGCCCTGCAATGGTTAGCATGGACCACAGCAAGGGAAGGGTCAAGGATACCAGATACCAGATACCTCTGGGTATCTGGTGTGATCACATAAGCAGTGGAGGTGACAGCTAGTTCGGAAGATGTTTTGCAGAGCTTTTGAGAAAGCAGGTAGAAGAGGTGGAGTCGGCATTTGGATATGCACTACTCAGAGGGGAGGTCTGGGTGGGTTGACATCAAGTGAGGGGTCGTTGGTCATTGGATGTGATCAAGAGCTCCTGGAAAGAAGGAGCTCCTGGTTAATTGTGCCACGTAAGCTGAGGAATGGATTTCGCTACCTGGAAGTCATTAGTGACCTCAGCATGGTTCTCATGAAGTCAGAGGATGAGGATTTGGAAGCCATCCATGTCGAGGTGGTTTGAAATATGCATGAGGCATGAGGAAGGCACACCGTGAATGTAGAGAGTAGGTTGATGCCTTTTGAAGGGGATGAGAAGTGGAGCAGTCACTGGAGGAGGGAGTGGGACCAAGGGTAGATTTTTTATATTTTATTTTTACTTTTAAAGATAAGAGGGACTTGAACATGTTTCAGTGCTGATAAGAAGGTTCCACCACAGAGAGGAAAGTTGATGATAAAGGAGAGAAAAAAATTTACAGAGCCACTCTACGAGCAGATGCTCCGTTTGTTTGCAGCCTCGACACACTGATGTATTCTTTGTTATGTCTCTGTTATGTCTACTTCAGGTAGGCATAAAAAACAGCAAGACTGTGTTTGCTGGGAGAGATGACAACCTGGCGACGGGGAATCCCTGAGGAAGCTGCCTCTGAGACCTCACCTTCCCCTGCCTCACTGTCAGTACGGCTTATGGTCTTTTGATTCAGGTGCATACAGAAGAGGCTCTTGTTATGTATCCCTCAGAAAATGAATTAAATTTAAAATAGATCTCATTTCAGATCCAGAGGCTGTAATGCTATCAGCCCACTAGGTAGAAATAGCTTGTTGCTCTCTTGGTTCCTTGCAGGCTTAACAGCGGGATTGCATGTTTCACAAATGAGTGTATCCTGCGTGGAATTCTGACATGCTCTCCATCACTGTTTCACCCAATTAAAAACGTTGTACTCCACAAGGAAACAGCATTTAGGACACGGGGGTCTCTGAGTGGCGGAGTTTTTAGAAAAGCTGTCAGTGCAAAATGAAATTTAGAATCTTAGAGATGGCACCAAGCTGGGAAATTTACATACTATCAGGAAGCAGGACTAACTGTCTGGAATAATTGAAACTGCAATAATAACTTCAGTTGTCCTAGGGGGTAATGTTAGAAAATATAATAAACATTTTCCAAATCCAAGAGCTTTTATTTGCCTTCTATTTACTACACAGAGATGCTGTCACCTTCCTAACTAAATATCTTCTTGACATAGTTTAGACCCCCAAACACTGGTTCCCATCATCATCAATGCCATTTGGAGCAATTATTGTGCGAAGTGCTTTGTATATATCTCTTTATTTTACCTTTATAACAATCTTGTGTGGTCCTATTGTTATCTTCATTCAGAGGAGGAGGAAAGAGATTCAGAAGGTGAATTGCTTGCCTAAATGTCACACACACTGTGTGTAGTTGGCAGAGTTTGGGTATAAACTCAGGCAGGATGACTCTGGAGCCCTCAGCTTTCCCTCCTTCATTTCTCTATGTAGAAATAAGGGATCTTACCTTTGGCCCTCAGGTAGCTTAAAATCTGATTGGAAGTATATGATGAGTGTACTCATAATGTTTCCATAGACAGAGTTTGTTAAGTTTGTTAAGTATAATAAGGGGTGCTTTGGAGTTTAGGAGGGTGAGGAATTACTCCTGGGCATGCAGACGGGCGTGCTATCAAGGTTGGTTCACCATTGATCCTTAGAGCTAATGAATTGGTGGAGTTGTGATTGATTGAGGTGGGAGTGAAGGATGGTTAAGGTGGGAGGAATAGTAAGGGCAAAGGCAGAGTTAAATCAGAGACAATGTCTGGGGAGCAATGGGTAGTCCTATTTAACTGATGTATGTGTGGAACAATAACACCAAAGACTGTGGGTCACAGCATGGGAGTGCCTGAATGACAGTATGGCTATATTCTCTCCATGCATTCTGGAAATAGTATAAAGGCTAGAGTTGAGTTGATAAAGAGACAAGTGCACTAGGAAAGCTGATTCAGCTTCTACCATCCAGCATATATATATTTAACTCAGATGATATCACTAGGAAGTAAGTACAGTTCTTTAAAAAGCTTTAACCTTTTTCCTCTCATCACACAATCAGTCATTATATGCTGCTCTTTCTGTGTCTAGCACAGTGACTTTCAATTCTTGCTGAAATTATAAACCACCTGGGGAGGCGATAAAACTCTTACTGCCCTGTTGGGATACTAGACCCATTAAATCAGAATCTTTGGGGTGGGAAATAAGCATCAGTATTTTTTTGAAGCTTCCTGGGTGATTCTTATATATAGCTGAGGCTGAGTACCATTATTTTATCAGATCCCTCACTTGCTAAGTGAACTAATTAATTAATTACTGCCATAGGCATAGCTGGGTAACTAAAATGATAGTTGTGCTGGTAATAGAAAAAGAAAGATCAGGAATAAGAGCTAACTTGGGAAATGGCGAAATATTTTGAAATTGGCATATCCAAGTGGAGACTGGATGTTTCTTCATGGAGATTTGTGGGCTCTCCTTGTCATTGCAGCCTCTTCTCTAGGCTCTATTTCCCGAACATAGCAGGTGCAGTATAAATGTTTGAATCTGGAAGTCCAGTGGGCATTTGGAACTAGGGTTTCACATGCACTTGAGGGAAGTCAGTGTTGCTAAGATTAAGATGTTTGAGTTATCTGCATATAGACAATGATGTAAGTCATACAGATGGAAAAACGAGAGAAAAGATCTGATGACACAATATTGGGTAATATCAGCATAAAGGGAAAAGGAAAAAGAACTAAGGAAGAGAGTTTTAGATAGAAAAGAACAAAATAATGCAAAGCCAAGATGGTGGAAAAGGATTCTATACAGTAAACTATTTAATATATAAAATGTTACAGAAAGGTAAAAAAGAAAAAAGAAAAAGTTGAGGTCAAGGCAAAAAAATCTGAAGGTTTTGGTGCATATAGTGTAGAGCAAAGTATTGTTTGCTAAATCATACAAATAGTATTATTCATCATAGAAAAAATTACAAATTACAAAAAAAATCAATCACTTATAATACCACCATTCAAATATAAACACTTAAAATTTATAATTATTTTTTTAAAAATATAAATCTGTATTTTTGTAAATAAAAATGGGACGTCATATATATAAACATGAAATCTGTTTTTCATATAAAATGTATCATAAATATTTTTCCATGTCAATGAATATACACAAATGGTAATTTAAAATGCCTTCAAGTTATTCTGGTTGTAATAGAACTGCTATAATTTGTTTGACCAACCTTACTGGTAGTTTTTAATTTTTTGAGATTTTAAAGTTTTGTTCCTATGTGGTTGTACATATGTTTATTTCCTTAGGTTAAATATCTAGGCATAAAATTCCTAGGTTCAGGTATATGTACATGATATAATCTTTGCCTTCTAGAAATCTTCTACCACTTCACACTTTTATTAGCAAAACATACAATTGGTTACTTTATCATACACTCGACAATACTGTATATATTCCTTCTTTATTTTTACCAACTTGTTGGGTAAAAAATGATTGTTCTATGATATGTATTTGCTTTTCTTTGATTACTAATTATTCCAGTTGTTTTCTCCTTAGCATATTTTGGACTTCTAGGAACACTGTTCATTTGCTATGCAGAATGCTTTTTTCCAAGATGGACTAGAGACTTAAATGTTAGACCTAAAACCATAAAAACCCTAGAAGAAAACCTAGGTAATACCATTCAGGACATAGGCATGGGCAAGGACTTCATGTCTAAAACACCAAAAGCAACGGCAACAAAAGCCAGCATTGACAAATGGGATCTAATTAAACTAAAGAGCTTCTGCACAGCAAAAGAAACTACCATCAGAGTGAACAGGTAACCTACAGAATGGGAGAAAATTTTTGCAATCTACTTATCTGACAAAGGGCTAATATCCAGAACCTATAAAGAACTCAGTCAAATTTACAAGAAAAAAACTAACAACCCCATCAAAAAGTGGGCAAAGGATATGAACAGACACTTCTCAAAAGAAGACATTCATACAGCCAACAGACACATGAAAAAATGCTCATCATCACTCGCCATCAGAGAAATGCAAATCAAAACCACAATGAGATACCATCTCTCACCAGTTAGAATGGCGATCATTAAAAAGTCAGGAAACAACAGGTGCTGGAGAGGATGTGGAGAAATAGGAACACTTTTACACTGTTGGTGGGACTGTAAACTAGTTCAACCATTGTGGAAAACAGTGTGGCGATTCCTCAAGGATCTAGAACTAGAAATACCATTTGACCCAACCATCCCATTACTGGGTATATACCCAAAGGATTATAAGTCATGCTGCAATAAAGATACATCCACACGTATGTTTATTGTGGCACTATTCACAATAGCAAAGACTTGGAATCAACCCAAAAGTCCATCAGTGACAGACTGGATTAAGAAAATGTGGCACATATACACCATGGAATACTATGCAGCCATAAAAAAGGATGAGTTCATGTCCTTTGTAGGGACATGGATGCAGCTGGAAACCATCATTCTCAGCAAACTATCGCAAGAACAGAAAACCAAATACCGCATGTTCTCGCTCATAGGTGGGAATTGAACAATGAGATCACTTGGACACAGGAAGGGGAGCATCACACATCAGGTCCTATTGTGAGGAGGGGGTAGGAGGGAGGGATAGCATTAGGAGATATACCTAATGTAAATGACGAGTTAATGGGTGCAGCACACCAACAAAGCACATGTATACATATGTAACAAACCTGCACGTTGTGCACATGTACCCTAGAACTTAAAGTATAATAAAAACAAAAAAGAATGCTTTTTTCTTCACATGTGTAGATTAGAGGAATGCCTGATTATTGCTTCCCACTGGTTTCCCTTCCCTGATTTCCAGAGTTCAAATTATAGTAGATCTCATTTTATCTTTCTATGGACATTTAAAAGGGAACTTATGATGGAGAGATGTCTCAGGACGGGTTCCCTGAGCAAAGATGCTAAGACAGAGTATGATTTAGAAATGCTTTAGTGTCTTATCCCTCTGCTAAGGAAGAGAAGGAAGCGGGATTGTGGAGAAGACAAAGGCAAATGCAATGCTGATGGGACAAAGCTTTGCCAACCCTTCATGGAGTTCTGGAGCCAATGTTGCCCAACACAGCTGACGGTCTTTGGGCCAGAAGGTCCTGGCCCTTCCGCTCTTACCTCACTGAGTCATTGGATGGGTAGAGTTGCCGGATTTAGCAAATTAAAATACAGGATGCCCAGTTCAATTTTTCAAATAAACAGTGAATATTTTAAAAATAGGAGTATGTCTCAAATATTGCCTGCAGTGTACTTACCATAAAAAATTAAACTATCTATTGTTTATCTGGAAGCCAAATTGAACTGGGTGTTTTGTGCTTCATCTGGCCACCTTAGATGTGGGCTGCCTGAGAAATGTGTGATCTTAGACAGGCGGCCCAGGTGCGGCAGGTTCTGAAGGAGCTGACAGCTGGGACAGGCTGGCTGACCACATGCCCCATGTGTGCACAGGAAGTCCTCTTTGGTGGCAGATATGGGTGATTAATTTCCATGTTCGGGGGAGTTAAACACAGGATTCCAGTTCTGAGCTCGAACTGGACATTCCAGGGGAACAGCTTCAATTAATCAGGAGTTAATTCTATTATCTATGAACTCTGTGACTTTTCTCATTCTTGAGTTCTTCCATCAGAACCCTCTCAAAGTTTTTTTAAATCAAAGCTCAAATTGAGAAAAGTCAATGAGTTCATAGACAATAGAAGAGAGGAAGTAGTGGGTGAGTATATACTATTTTTAAAAGTTGGCTTTGGGAAAAGCTTTTCTAAGGAAAACGGTAAAAATGCTAACAAAGAAAAGAGTAGGGAAACTTGTGATGTTTATAGCAGAAGGAGAATGGATTGAAGATATTGGGCTAAAAGGTAGAGTAACTGTTGAATCAAATTCCAAAACGAAGTGACCAATTTTGCCAATAAGAAACAAGCCTTCTTCTGAAAAAGCAGGGGAGGAAAATAAAAATCATGAATTGGAGTGGAAGGCAATTGTGGGAAATTTTGTGTGAACTCTATCTTTTTAGGAAAAAAAAAAAAAGCAAGGAGTCTGCTGAGACTGAAAATAAATGATAGGGTTTGAGGTTTGGGAGACTTGCAAACAGCTTCACCATCGTGAGCATAATTTGGAACACAGGATTTTGGAGAAAGGGTTCAGCCTCAATATCTCCATCTTCTTCCTATGCCACTGAACGTGGATGACATACGACGTATAAGACATGGTTTCTCTTTTTAAGGAGTCTATATTGTAGTTGGAGAGAGAATTTACACATGAAAAGAAATATCCATATAGGAAATATATAAGCTCAATGCAATTCTGTGGTCTAGTCAAAATCTATTATAGTTCAGAAGGTCAAGGATTGCTGTGAGCTGGAGAATCTGAGAAGAATTCACCAACAAGGGGAAACTTTGACGTTGAGTGTTGGGTAGGAGGCAGACATTGCAGACAAAGTGGGACAAGCACTCCAGGCAGGAACATTGTCCTTTTGAGAAATAGCAGTTTGGCTGGTGTCTTTTAGGTCGTATCTATTCCTTGGATGAACACTGTCACAGTTGGCACTGTCCATTTCCTTCATGTGCTAAGCCTACAAGAGCCCTGAGTCATTGTGGGATCATTGGTTGGAAATTTTACTGCAGTCTAGTGACTCTTGAATGAGAGTTAGAAAACATGGCCCCCTATTCCTCCATTTTCATAAGAGTGGATGACATGTAAACTGTTTCTGAAAAGGGGACAATGGGAGGATCAGATGGCATGTGGTCTGTTGGCTGACAGTGCTCATTGGCTGCAACAATGGAACAGCAATGAAAAGAAGTCTTCAAGAGGTTCCTGGACTGCCTGGAGACTTTGAGTGCACTGTTACAGAACTTGTTTTAGCATTCATGAATAGCAAATGAGAGCAAAGAAGTAATTTAACTTAATGAGCTGAGAAAGCTTTGCAAGACTCCTTGAGTACTTCCCAGCCTATGTGCTACCCTAACTGCCTATGGAAAGTAGAAGAGATTTGATGCTTTTCCTCTCTCTCTCTCTCTTTCTCTCTCTCTTTTTTGGTGGTGATGGTAGGGTTTAACTCATTACTAATTCTATTTTCGTTTCTTATAAGGAACTTAAGATAGATCTTGCCCTAATACTGCCAGACTAATCTTCCTTAATTACATCTTTTATTGCATTGTTTTCCTGCTTAAAAACCTCCAAAGGCTCCCTATCTCCTACTATAAATTCTTATTGATTTACAAAACTGCCATAATCTCTGTGTTTTTTTTTTTCCAAATTCCAAATGTATTCTTTTCTAAGCTCTAAACTTACCCAGTTCCCTTGACAAACTGCCCTAGAGGTGTTATTTTAACAATGGAGAACATTCTCAAGGCATGTACACTTAATTATTATTTTGTCATGTTTTCACAAGGGACAATCTTATAACTTAGATTAGATCTTATCTCAGTGATATAACTGTGGTTATATTTTCATGATCTCATGAATTCCCTCCTACCTTCCCAAGGATATTTCCTATTGGCTCTCTTGCTTATCAGCTGGAATATTTTCCAATAAATGGAGGTTCTCTTGTGGATATCTAGTAAAACCTCTGTTTTCAGTAGGAGATTTGATCAGCCTTTGCAAAAACTAAACAGCTTGTGTTTTGTCAACATCAATTCCCAGTTCAGATTAGAAATCATTAGTGGCAGAGCAAGTGCTATTTGGCTGAGAAGGGATAATTAAAGCAGCAAACAGAGATCTGTGTAATTCTGCCCATGTTTTGCATAGATAATGGAATGAAGACATGTCACAAGGACTTCTGAAATAGATGATAACATGATTTCAAAGATAACATGATTTCAAAGATATGTCCCCACCCGGCATTCAGAAACCAAGTTAAATTACCAAAGGGACATAAAGATTAGGAAAACACAGCATCCACACTGAAAATGAGGAAAAGGTTTCATTAACATGTTACAAAGTTGGAAGAAGTTTTGAGACAGCACAGAAGAAGTGACAAAAATAAAGACATAATTTCTCTTATTTAGAAAATTCCTCCCTTCCCCTTTCCTCTCCTCTCCTCCATTAGAAAATGCGGGTATTGGCAGTGGTGAGCTGGTAAACTGGTTTTCTGGAAAACTAAAGCCTGAATTTGGGGCATTTGGTGTGTGGTGTAAATGCACCTGCCTTGGCCAATTTCAAGCTTCCAATGCAGAATTAGGACTGGCCACACAGATTCAACTTTTCAGAGCCTACCTTAGTTGGCTCATCACACTGTTGAGTATTATGGGAAGTCAGTGTAAATGGGGGCTTGGAATAAGCCCCTAAATTGGTTATGTGGGTGTGAGGGTGTGTGGCAGGGATTGGAGGCCGTGAAGAGTTGGATGCTGGCTCCATGGATCCTTTTAACTGCCGGGATCCATAACTCCCAGGAGCATCAGTGCTGGGAGGTACAGGGACAAGTCAACAGGAGAAAACAGCTAGGGTGGACCTATTTTCTCTCTGACACAGACTCTCAGCTGCAAGACTCTTTCTCTGTAAGGCAGGTAGGTGGAATGTGGAAAGACCAGGTAGAAGAAACAACTAGATTTAGAAAGATGGCCAAAGTATGAAGATGCTTTTATGGGCTAAATGTTTGTGCCCAACCTCTCAAATTCACATGTTGAAGCCCTAAACCCCCATTGTGACGTCATTTGGAGGTGGGCCTTTGAGAGACAATTAGGCTCACATGAAGCCATGAGGGTGAGCCTTCTCATAAGTGTCCTTATGAGAAGAGGAAGAGACAGCAGCACTTCCTGTTTCTGCCATGTGAGAGAAAGCAAGAAGGCTGCTGTCTGCAAGTCAGGAAGAGGGCCCTTCCCAAGAACCCAACCAGCTGGCACCTGTACTTCCAGCCTCCAGAATGCAGAGAATAAATAAATGTTGTTAAAGGTATGCAGTCTATGATATTTTTGTTATAGCAGCCTAAGAAGACTAAGACAGACACTTATAAAATAGAAAGCACATAATACTGTGGTGAAGATGTGCCCAGATTTACTGCTTGTCACATTGAGAATACATATAATCTATATGTGTTCTCTAATTAATCTAAACTTCTGATTAGAAGACAGAATTCTCAGATTGGGTAACAAGGCAAATTTCAACTATGTACTGTTCACAGGAAAGACACCTAAAACAAAATGGCGCAGAACAGCTAAAAATAATGAGATGGGAAATGGTATCTCAGAAAAATGCAACAAAAATAAACCCAGAGTTTAATACGAATATCACACAAAATGAAATTTAAGACTAAAAGCATTAAATGGGAAAAAAGATGATTTGGTATTAATGAAAAATTCAAAACAAGAAAAATTAAGTCTGGACAGGAGTCCTAAACTTTATGTAGCAAAAATACATAATATTGAGAGATATAAAACTTTATTATTTAAAAGATGCAAAGATGTTGATACAATCTTGGTATTATACCTTAACAAAACGTGACTTTCAGAATTTAGTCAATCAGACTAAAAAAGGCTGCTATATACAGAGAAATAGAATAGTTAATTATTACTTTTGAATTAGTAGTTACATATTTTTAGATAGATTTGATACCCCCAAAAGAATATTACTTTTTAAAGATGTCCAGTGAGGCATTGTACCATTAATTCAACACGTATTTATTCAGCATCTACCAAATGCCTGGCCTGGGTAGGGGATGAAGTTTGAACAGGCCAGTCACAGACCTGCCGCATGGAGCCTTGTACCGGGCACTGTTCTAGAAGCAGGGGATGCACCAGGGGACAAAATAGACAGAGGTCCCTGCTCTCACGGGCTTTATTCCAGGGGGAGGACTCAGACGATAGTGAAGACGCACAGAATGTGCCAGGGGAAGGATAACAAAGCAGAGTTAGAGAGTGATGGGAAAGGATGCTATTTTAGAAAGGGGCTAAAGGGAAAGCCTCTCTGATCAGGTGGAATTTGGGCAGGGAGCTGAAGAAAGTGAGGGCACCAGGCATAAAGATGGAGGACGTGAGCTCCGGGCAGAGAGCACAGCACGCACAGAGGCCCTTTGTCCTTTGGGTCCGTTTTTCTCCTTGACTTTTCTTGAATTTCGGAAATCTAATATTTTATTCATTGTCAGCCTTTCTCATGTAAGCCTCAAGCCTATGATTTTTTGGGTCTTTGAATTGTTGTGATGATTTTCTCTACAAGTTTTAAATTTGTTTTTAATGTCCATATAGTTGATAGCTGCAGGTTTCATGTACTTATTGGCCCAAGACTAATTTTACAGAAGCATTTACAAATTTTCCTCCGTGTGTTCCGGACACATTACCCCCGCAAAATAGGGCACTTTGGCCTATTGAATATATCAAGCTGAAGGAATTTGTAATAATGAGAGAATCAGAAAAGTTTCACTGACCTTCCCACATCATCCTCCCCGGAAGCAGGTCGTACAACCTGGGAAGGATTTTCTGACCTTCACCTGAATCAGGTCACAAAACCCTCACGTGAGCGGTGCCTTCCCTATACCTCTGAATGGGTGAGCAACCTTATCTCTGAGGAGGACACAGGGTCACAGAGAAGAATCTGAACAAACAGGCCCTGCTAAGTTCCCTCAGTTTAATACCATTAGATCACACCCTTTCTGCTTTATTACATTTCCCCTCCACTCTCAAGTCTTCATCAAAACTTGCATAAAACTGCTCAAGTGTACCTGTTTCGTTGGATCTTCATTTTCTTGTGAAGGCTCCTATGTCATGTAAAATCTATATTAAATATCTTTTTTATGCTTCTCTCTGTTAATCTGTCTTTTGTTATAGGGTCCTCGATCATGATGGGTTGAGCAATATCTTTCCTCCTCTACAGTGGCTTCATATATATATTTTGACTACCCTTTTATTATGTTATAATTTCTTTTTGGTTTAATCCAGAGAATGTAGCGTGAACAACTTCTTCTTTTTAAAGTCCATCTAAATTTTCCTTGTGGCCCAGTATATGATAAAACACAGTTCAATGTCTCTACACGACTGAACTCCCTGGGCACCAGCCCATGTATTCTACAGGTGGATATAATGGGATGGTGACCACTGGGGCTGTGAGACTTGGTGGCCCCACTGGTTACTTTACTTTGCTACTTAAAGCACACAATGGCGGCCGGGCGCCGTGGCTCACGCCTGTAATCCCAGCACTTTGGGAGGCTGAGACAGGCGGATCACGAGGTCAGGAGATCGAGACCCTCCTGGCTAATACCGTGAAACTCCGTCTCTAGTAAAAATACAAAAAATTAGCTGGGTGTGGTGGCGGGTGCCTGTAGTCCCAGCTACTCGGGAGACTGAGGCAGGAGAATGGCGTGAACCCGGGAGGTGGAGCTTGCAGTGAGTGAGTTGAGATCGTGGCACTGCACTCCAGCCTGGACGACAGAGCGAGACTCCGTCTCAAAAAAAAAAGAAAGAAAGAAACACACACACACACACACACACAATGACTTCCCACTGCTCACAGGACACAGTGCACAGTCAGGAAGGTTTTCAGGATCGTGAACAACCCAGTTTCTTCCCATCTGTTCAGCCTCACTCTTTACCTCATTTCTTCTCTTGCTGTGGTAAAGAAGTATATTGAACTTTCATTTGCTTGAAACTGCTCTTTCCCTCTAATTTGGGGACCATAAATTATGCTATTATAGAATGTTAATTTTTCTCCCGCTCATTGAATTAGTCAGGGTTCTTTAGAGCAATAGAACCAATAGGGTTGTGTATGTGCATGTGTGTGTGTGTGTGTGTGCATGTGTATACATATAAACAGATTTATAAAAAATTGGGTCATATGATCATAGATGCTGAGAAGTCCCAAAATCTGTAGTTGGCAAGGTAGAGACCCAGGAAAGCTGATGTTGTAGTTGTAGGACCATTCTGAAGACCTGAGAACCAGGAGAACCACAGTTTCAGTTCAAATTGAAAGACAGGATAAGAGTGATATCCCAGTTTGGCCGGGCGCGGTGGCTCAAGCCTGTAATCCCAGCACTTTGGGAGGCTGAGGCGGGCGGATCACAAGGTCAGGAGATCGAGACCATCCTGGCTAACACGGTGAAACCCCGTCTCTACTAAAAAATACAAAAAACTAGCCGGGCGAGGTGGCGGGCGCCTGTAGTCCCAGCTACTCGGGAGGCTGAGGCAGGAGAATGGCGTGAACCCGGGAGGCGGAGGCTGCAGTGAGCTGAGATCCGGCCACTGCACTCCAGCCTGGGTGACAGAGCGAGACTCCGTCTCAAAAAAAAAAAAAAAAAAAAAAAAAGAGTGATATCCCAGTTCAAGCAGCCAGGCAAGAATTCCCTCTTACTCAGTCTTTTTGTTCTATTCAGGTCGTCAATGGATAGGATGAGGCACATCCATGTGAGAAAGGGCAACCTGCTTTACTCAGTCTATGGATGCAAATGTTCATCTCATCCAGAAACACCTTCACAGATACAGCCAGAATAATGTTTGACCAAATGTCTGGGCACCCCATGGCCTGGTCAAGTTGACACATAAAATTAACCATCACACAGATATAACTTTTCTTCAGGGTCTCAGAATAAACGTTGCTTTCTCCCAGAAGCCCTCCTCACCTCACTTTTGTGACCACATTAGGGGATCCTGCCATGTGCCCCTCTAGCATCCTGCTTATACTGTATCCTGGCACTTTTGTGCATTACTTCCAGTTGCTTATTTAATTTATTAGACCATGCCCTCACTTTCTTCAAGTTTCTGCTCAAATGTCACCCAGTCAGAGAGGACTTCCTGAACGCCATTTCTAAAATAGCACCCTACCCTGACACTCTTTGTCTTTGCTTCCTCATCATTCACCTGACATATTCAAGTGACTTTATTATTATCTTTGTCCTCCCACTAGAATATCAGCTCCATGAGAGCAGGACATTTTTTCTATTTTGTTGACTGCTGCATCCATTACTTCTACAAGTGTGCCTCGTATATCATTAGCATCCATTTAACTTTTGCTTAATAAAATCCAGGAATAAATAAACATGGCTGGCTAGGCACGGTGGTTCATGCCTATAATCCCAGCACTCTGGGAGGCCAAGGCGGGTGGATCACCTGAGGTCAGGAGTTCGTGACCAGCCTGGCCAACATGGTGAAACCCCATCCCTACTAAAAATACAAAAAAATTAGCTGAGCGTGGTGGCAGGCATCTGCAATCCCAGCTACTTGGGAGGCTGAGGCAGGAGAATCGCTTGAACCCGGGAAGCGGAGGTTGTAGTGAGCTAAGATTGTGCCACTGCACTCCAGCCTGGGCTACAGAGTGAGACTCTATCTCAAATAAAACAAAACAGAACAAAACAATACACAAAGCAAAACAAAACAAAAACGAAAACAAAATTAAGTAAAACTCATATAGGGATGTAAAAGTGGTTTAATACTAGAAAATTTGTAGAACATTCTAGAGATATTGAACGTCTATTAATTTAATTACTATGTAACAGATTTTTAAAACAATGATCTTGATAGATGTCAAAAATGAATTATCAAAAAAAGAGAGAAATTTTGCAATGTAGAATTGGAGGAATAATTTCTTAAAATAATAAATTAGTAACTAAAATCATAGTAATGGCAAAACATTAAAAGCCTTGCCATTAAAGTAGAACAAGGTTCAGTAAACCGTGGTCTATGAGTCACATCCAGCTACGTTCACTTTTTTATTTGTTGGTTGTGGATGCTTTTATGCTAAAATGGCAGTGTTGAGTAGTTGTGACAGATGGTCTGGTTCTCAAAGCTAAAAATATTTACAATCTGACTTTTTACAGAAAAAGCTTTTTGACCTCTGATACAGAAGAGAAAAATATCCTCATTCAAAGATATTATCAATCTTATTCTGGAATTTCCATCTAAAATAGTAAGATATGAAATAGAAATGAGGCATTCATTAACAAAGAAATACATACAATTACCGTTATTCAGCACCATTTACTTTTGACTTAGGAAACAACAGGCTCAGTTCAAAGCTATTAGAACTATTAAGAAAATTCACCAGGACATCCAGTTGTAGACTAATTAAAAATCCTTATAGTATGGGAACAAACATAAATAAGAAATGGCAATACATGCCTAGCTCTTAGTTTAAACTTTATAAAATATATACAACCTTATTCAGAATAAGAGACATGAGTGAGGAGTCATATCACATTCTTGGACGGGAAGATTCAATATTGTGAAAATGCTAGCTCTTCCAAAATGAATCTTCAGGATTAATACAATTCTAACCAAAATCCTAATGAAATTTGGGGTAGTTTTTGAAAACATCAATTATTTTGCTGTGTATTAGTCAGAATCAACTCGGTTAGGATGCAGTAACAACCCTCTCCTTCTCTGCGCATCTCAATGGCTTAAAATAACAAAACTTTATTTCTGATGCAGTGTTCGTTGCAGGTTGATGTCTTATTGTTTCCTCACTATGAATTCAAACTGGAGTAGCAGCCTCCAGCTCAGATGTTGGCAGGTACTGTAGCAGATAAAAGAGATCTTTAGAAGGTCTCAAATTGATGATTAAGTACTGTGGTCTGGAAATAGCATGTCACTGAGTTCATGAGGCATGGCCAGAACAAGTCATATGGCCCTCTCCAACCGAAGGGATTTGGTTGTGAATCTTATTTCTTTCTCAAAGAGAGGAGAATCAGGTAATCGTGGCGGCAGTGACTCCACCAGTAGAGCAGGTGTGGGGCACAGAAAGGAAGAAGCATTTTCTCGGGCAGATTTAAAGATATATTTTAAATTTTAAGAATTCAAAGTATGGTACTGTTTTA